>NC_140770.1:46691989-47941989 GCF_044657685.1 Stegodyphus dumicola | reverse complement strand
GAACTTTTAGTACTGATCTAATATATTTATAAGATATTAAACTGAGAAAGACAACAATAATAGATTACAATACATTGCAAGATTAACTAACTCATAAATGTAAAATTTTTACATATCATAATTATGTGTGTAATTAAAACAGAAGTTACTCAATTAACTTGCATGCAAATTAATATTTTCTTTAACATGTTTGGGATAAACTGAATTTTAATAAATAAATATGTATATATTTGTGTATTATCTGAAGATATGAGTGAAATATTTGTGACATTAAACATTCATCTTCAAGGAAAATAACAAAGTCAACTTGGTAAACTATTGGAAAAGGTAAGTTTCCTACAATTTCCTGGTCTATATTTAACAGTTTTAAAATTTAGCACACTCATTCAAATAATCTAAATGTACGATGTTTTCTTTTGTGCTACATCCGTTTACTGAATTTATTAATTAACTATATTGTACTTTAGATATAAATTAACGTAGATATTCCCTGTATTTTACGGTACAAAAACTTATATATTTGATAATAATTGACCTAAATCTTCCCTATGTTTTCTTTGCATATATGAATGACTTTGGTAAAAATTTAGTCCGATGTCTTCTCCTCTTTACTGTGTATAAGTGCACATTTTTGGTAAAAAATTTGCATAAATCTCCAATTACCTATTTACTGCATTTTTTGTAAAATGTGCTTATTTTAATCTCTTATTTTTTATATAAATCTATGCAAAAATGTTCTGCATATTATGATTAAAAGATAAAATTAATTTAATATCAAATTTTCACATATCCACCTTTTAGGTATGTACAGCAATATGGAATATATATAACTGGAAAAATTAAATGCAAAAAAATTAATTTCTATTCAAAAATTACATAACACTAAAAGGCTGAAAATCACTTTTAATATTTCATTTCAAAGTGACTACAAAATATGCATTAAATTTTGTAAACCTGAGTTCTATGTTTTAAATCAATTAATGCTATCGTTCATTTACATGGCATAAGAAAATGTCCTTCGGAAAAGCAAATAATTTATTTAAAGTGTTATTTAGTAATAATGAATTTAGTAAACAACTGTTTGCTACAGTTTTTTACTAAATTTATGAAATGAATTTAGTAAACAAAAATGCAAATGAACGATAGCATTAATTGATTTCAAACACAGAATTGATGTTTACGAAATTTATTGCATATTTTCTAGTCACTTTGAAATGAAATATTAAAAGTCATTTTCAGCCTTTAAGTGTTACGTAATTTTTTAATAGAAATTTATTTATTTATTTATTTTTTCATTTACTAGTGCATTTAAATTTTCCAGTTATATATATTCCATATTGCTGTACATAACTAAAAGGCAGATATGTAAGAATTTGATATAAAAATTATTTTACCTTTTAATCATAGCATACAGAAAGTTTTTGCATAGATTTATATAAAAAATATGAGATTAAAATAAGTACATTTTATGAAAAATGCAGTGAAAAGGTAATTGGAGATTTATGCAAATTTTTTACCAAAAAATGTGCATTTATACACAGTAAAATGGAGAATACATCGGATTAAATTTTTACCAGTCATTTGCATATGCAAAGAAAACATAGGGAAGATTTAGGTCAATTACTATCAAATATATACGTTTATATACAGTAAAAAATCGGGGAAATTTATGTAAATTTTTACTAAATATATACGCATACGTGAAGCAAAAAATTGAGATTTACGTATATGCGATAAATATACGTAAATTTTTACTAAAAATTACGTAAATCCCTGAAATTTACGTATATTATACGTAAAAGTTGCGAATGAACAGTAGTCTCTCGCGTAAATATACCTAAATTTTACGTAAAAGTTACGTATAGTATAACGTAAAAATATACGTAAATATTTAGTAATTGCCACTGGACACTTTTTATGATATTTTTACGTTCAACTTGAACGTTTTTTATACGAAAGGCCATTTGTAAATTGCACGTATTTTTCTCGTGCAATTTACGAATGCATGCTGCCTGGGAATTTAACCATGGCGATGGATCCTGTACTTATTCATCTATCTCCCAAGAATTCTGAAGGTAAAGAGTTAGATTTGGAAATATGGATAAACCCCGATGATACGGATGACAAGATTATAGAAATACATCGTCATAATCGCAAAGACAAAACGAAAGAATTTGAACCCTGTTGTCAAAATCCTTTTTTAACTCCCGTTATCCTCCAACGTAGAGAAAATGAAAAGAATAAGACGATAGATAAAACATTAGAATTGACCAAAGAAGCCATCCACATGTTGAAAGAAGTCTTTTCAGGAAATGGAGAATTCAGTACAATGGAATTTGATGCATCGTCCACTGAGGTAAGAGCTGATTTTAGACAGCCGACCAAAGAACCTGAAGTTGAGAAAGCAACAAGTTGTCAAGGTCGTAAACATAAGAAAAGAGTTAATAAAAAGAAATAGTACATTTAAAAAGACCTCCCCATCTTTCCATGAATTTCTTGAACAATGAACTGTTTTCACGAGACTCAATCCACATCTTTGCTGGATCTAAAGAGAATCTTGAGAGAAGACATGGCTTAAACTGTTTCCAGGAGAGTTGAAGTGCAGGCTTTTTCAACAGCACAGAGGGATCTGAATCAAAAATTAAAATGCTGAAATATATAGAAGAGAAATTCCATTCTTAAAAAAAAAACTGGGATTTCTTGTCAATCGAATCAGGTGGAAAAAAATCTAAAGGCTTAAAAAAAAAAAAAAAAAAAACTTTTTGTTAATTTTTATCATGTCTTTGGACATGATAAAAATTAACTCTACCCTCCTTTTTGTTTTGAATGATGTCTCACCTTTCCTAAAAATAGATTTCTAAGAATGAATCATACTTTCCTTGAAGTCTATTTATTGTTTACAAACATGTCTAGACAACATATTGACATCATTCAAAACGAAAAGGAGGGTAGAGTTAATTTTTATCATGTCTAAAAGACATGATAAAAATTAAGAAAAAGTTTTTTTTTTTTTTTTTTTTTTTTATGTTAAAGAATTTTTTCTCCCAGCTCTCAATCAAAAATATTTACGATGTCTCGATACCTCTACCTACTTTTATTCCCCTCTCCTCCTCTCTTAGTATATAAATGACTGAAAAAGAAATCGTTCATTCTGTTTCGTAAAAAGATAGCGAACACATGGCAACGGATAACTTAGTCATTTCATGTGAAGAAGATCCCTTTGAGGATATTCCAGATACGGAACCCACTTTTTATGGACCATTTTCACCCGTTTTTAGAGTACCGAAAAAGACTTCTCCTTCTCCAACTCATTCTTTGGAAATACTGTCTTCTCCTCCCTCGTCATCCACTCATCAGCGCTCTAGGAAGAAGAAGAAGTCCTCACAGACCAAGCTCCACCAAAAAATTGTTGGTGTGTTGGCTGTCACCTCTGATGGATATACTCTTACGAACTGCGTCCGGTTTATAGCCAGAGACCTGAAAACACATACGAAGGAATTTATTCAGCAAATGAATGCGGATCTGGAACGACTTCATATTGAAAACCTCTACGTGGCGAATGAACCCACTCGAGAAAAAATTCATCAAAAGGTACCTCTCAAGTTTTTATGGACTGTTATTTACAAACCTCAACATCGTCAGCCACAGCAATGTCCATCTTGTCGATCGAAATCTTGTCATCGATTTATGGCCATGCTAGCGCTCCAACAATTAGTGAAATTTGCTGTTCATAAATGTATTCATTGAGTGGATAGGTAATCAAGGAATTTTTCTCTCTTTTTCCTTTTTTTCAGATGATCCAGAGAAACAAATACTCTACTTCATATGGTTTAGTGGTAAAGACCTCATCAGGACAGGTGGTGATGATTCATCGAAAAATGCCATACTGTTTTCAAAATTATTTAATTCAGCTTTTAAAAAATAAACGTATCGAACCACCCTTCGATTTGGAAAAAATATCGGTGCTTCAAGATGAATTTGAAAACCATATTTATCCGACTCTCCATCCCAATTTACAAGACGATTATGATCGGTACAAGGCTAAATTAGCTTATGAAGATGAATGGGATTTCCCGCATGGACAAATGGATAAAAGACGCTTCAAGAAAGACGACGACCCTCGATTCAAATGGTTCAGAGTCGCGTATCAGGAATTTGAAGAAGAGTCCGGCTACCGATTCGCCTACCAACCCTCGGACGTGGCTCAGTATCCCTTAATCAAACTAGAATTTACGAGATTAGATCAATGCATTTATACACAATATTTTTTTATAGTCGAACATCCTAAACATTTACGCCGTAATACCTACTTTGATAATTATTCTCCTTTCCAATCTCAAGCAGCTTATAGAATGGCTCTAGAACGCAATATCGGGAGTATTGATGATCGGATGGTCTATCGGGGTTACTTAATTAAAATCGAAGAGGCTCTAAAGTATCTAACACGTCAACAGGAAATGAAAAAGGACGGGAAGGATCAAGTGTTGCTATATTTTTTAGAAGGAGATAAATGGAATCCACCCGATTCTATTTGTTATTTAGAAAAGTAAAAAAAATGGAATAAGATCCCTTAGCCACCCCGCATTTCCCATTTGAAGAATCCATCCTATCTATTCTTTTTTTAAATGTCTCGGGATGTCATCCGACGCATTCTCTCCACCAAAAAAAAAACAAGTTCCTCCCACCTATCCCAAAAATAAGAAGAAGAAGAAGAAGAAATTTCCCATGAGTCTTTTCGAGAACCCTCCCCCCTCTCTCTTCCTATATATAAAAGAAACCGAGAGAAAAGTTGTCTTTTCTTTTTTTTTCCATCTCGTCCTCGAGAGAGAGAGAAAACCAAATGCCATGGAGTGGTTACGGCGAGAGTCTTTTTCCCTCGCGATTCGTTTCCGTTTCGCCAAGACAATTCCCCTCACGTTTTACTTGGGGTCGGGCACGCTCTATTTTCGAGGATCGGAACTCGTAACTTGCCTTTCCCAGCAAGGGACTTGGATGAGTCCGAAAAGTCAACGGACTATTCAGCAATGGATCTCTCGAGCCCCTTTTCGCCCTTACCGATCCTTAACGACGGATCTCTGGATCGATACGTCGGACCGCCCCAGCCGGATTCTCCGCTATACCCCTTTTATCACCTTCGATTCCCTGGAAAGACTGCTCAACGATTTGGGTCCAGACGCTCTCCTCTTTTCGACCTGGCTTCAGAGTGTGATGAGAGAACCTCTTCAAATCCAAGAAGATTCTCAGACCGGGGAAACTTATTTTAGTCCCGTGGAGAACAAGGTGATGGACTTTCAGTTTCAAAATTTATCGGAACTGTTTCAATGTGCTTTATGTTTTTATTCTTCTTAAAGAGTGTGGGGGAAAACTAAAAATTGTAGAATAATCATAAAAAATAATTTCGTTTTCTTTTAAAAAAAGTATTGAGATAGTCCAATCTTGGGGAGGAGGTGGAAAATTCAAAACTATTATCTAAAACAGATGTGGCGGTCAGTCCATTTCGATCCACGGAGGAGGATATGTGTGAGATTCTCTGATCCATAGAGAGTTTCAGAAAAAAAAACTGCGAAAGTTTCCCCCCTATCTCCAAAAAATGGGTATCCAGGTTGAATGCACAGTACAGACTGATGGGAAGCCGAAACTCAAGTTCCTTAAATAGAAAAAATAAGAGCTCCTTCTAGAAACAATTTTAGATGTCTTGTTTGGATGAGTGAGTCGACTGGGAAAAATTTCTCAGCGCTGTGGAAAAAATTTTTGAGTTATAAAAAAAAAAAAAAAAAAAAAAAAAAAAAAAAAAAAAAAAAACTTTTGGTTAATTTTTATCATGTCTTATAGACATGATAAAAATTAACTCTCTCTTCTTTTTGTCTGAGAATGATGTCTCACCGTTTCGAAAAATAGAACATATCCCATTCTTGAAATTCTATTATTTTAGAAATGATGATGAGTGATGGTCTATTTTTCGAAACGGTGAGACATCATTCCCAGACAAAAAGAAGAGAGAGTTAATTTTTATCATGTCTATAAGACATGATAAAAATTAAGAAAAAGTGGTTTTTTTTTTTTTTTTTTTTTAATTCAGAAATTTTTTTCTGAGCTTTGGCAATTTTTTTCCCAGCCAGCTCCATCCATAAAACAACACCTCTCAAAATCTTTTCTCACTTATCTATTTAAACAACTCGAATTTTTTTGCTTCCAATGAGTCCACGCATCTTGGCCTTTCTTCCACTCTGCTCTGAGAAAGATAAGGTAGATTGTTTTGGGTGGACCGTCCTGTTGACGCTTCCGATTTATATAGAGAGCTATATATAGATAGGGTCCCTCCTAACTCCCTCTATTATGACTATTAGTCTTTTCTTTTTTTTTCCAAGAAATATACAAAGAATGATCCACAGTTTTTTTTCCGTTAATGAAAAAAAAAATATGCTTCTACCTTCCGACTTCTTTTTTAGTACCTCTTTAGGTGTCTCCTCCTTCTGGATCTTTTCCTTCTCCTCTCTTCCTCGCGAGCAGGGAATTGAAAATGCTGTTCAGGATGCAACGCTCGTAAAGACTCCATTTTCTTCCTGGAGAGGGCGTTTACGGCAAACACCGTCTTGTCATGAAATTGGAGTTGGTAGTAAAGAGGTCCGTGAATAATGTACACGGAGCGAGCTCGCAGTCGATAGGGAATCATACGATACCCGTCGGCTTCTGATTCCATTTCCCATCCATAAAGACGGATGGAAGCTTCTCCGGTTTGAAGAATATGAACCCACTCGGGTGAAACGTAAAACAGTTTTAAAAAGGTTCCAGCATCGACGGCGATCACATTTTCCCATCGCAGATAAGCGTGTAAGCGAAAGGTTCCTGCCTCCATCATCGATTGGAAAGCAAAGTGCTTGAAAACTTCGATGGACGAAAAATAATGCAGGATTTTTCCATCGTAACAGGATAAATAGCACATGGTTTCTTGGACTATTTGTTCCATACGCTCCGGGTCCCGAAACCATTCTTCGAAACGGGAGAGCGGTTCCCATTGATCAGCTACTTCGAGATGACAGACAGGCGTGATTTCCACCAGGGTAGGTAGAACTGCAACGGCATCGGTCGACATTTTAGTTTTGCTCGGTTGAGAAGGAAGAACGAGAATGAACCCTGTAAGCAGAAAAACTCGGATCTATATAAATACTAGAGGAAAAAAGGCGGGGGGAAGGGAAGTTCTTCCTTCCTCCCAAAGAATAAGAAAATTGGGTGGAAAGAAAAAAATCATTTCACTCTCAGGAAAAAAAAAGAATTTTTTTCTTGTCAACATGTTGTCTAGACATGTTTCTAAAAATAGATTTCCAACAAAGGTTCATTCTTTTCTTAGAAATCTATTTTTAGAAAAGAATTGACATATCGTTCAAAACAAATTTCTTTTTTTTCCCTCCCTCCAGCAGCCAACTGGATGGGCAAGCGTTTCGGGTCAGATCAGTCCGTGCTGACATTATTTTTTTTAAATACAATGGAATTAGTATAGGAATGTACTAGAAACTGACCCAAGGTTGAAAAGAAAATATCAAAATCAATACTCACTTCTTGACGATTTCTTTTTTCCAAAAACCTGTTGAAGAATTCTTGATGGGTTATCCAATCTCTAGACCTGTCTGAAGGGAATCCAATCTAAGGTGAGCGCGCATTTACCTGACGCGAAACTCGGAATATCTGCATAAATAACAAAACGTCCATTCTTAAAAACTCATCGTCTAGTCCATTGAGTTGGTTGGGGGGAGAAAAAATTTCTGAGTAATGAGAAAAAAAACTTTTTGTTAATTTTTATCATGTCTTATAGACATGATAAAAATTAACTGTCCCCTCTTTTTGTCAAGGAAGGATGTCTCACCGTTTCGAAAACGAAACCAAAACTCATCCTTCTCATGACAATTATTCCAAGAATGAGTCACGGTTTGTTTTTCGAAACGGTGAGACATCCTTCCCAGACAAAAAGAAGAGAGAGTTAATTTTTATCATGTCTAGAAGACATGATAAAAATTAACCAAAAGTTTTTTTTTTTTCTTCATTACTCAGAAATTTTTTCCAAAGCTCTGAGAATTTTTTCCCAGCCGACTCGATGATCCAAACAAGACAGATCCAAATTGGTTCTAGAAGGAACTCTCCCTTCTCTATTTAAACCACTCGTGTTTCCAACTTCAGTTCAGTCTGTGCTGTGAATTCGATCTGGATACACACTTCTCCCTCCTGGAAAGAAATTCTGTGAAGGTATGCGAACATTTTTCTCAGCTCTTAGAAAATTTTACCAGCTGACTTGATCAACGAGAGACATCTCGAACATTCTGTTATCTGCGGAAGTCGTTTCATTTTCGTGCAGTCCATGCTGTGGACTCACCTGAATATCCATTGCTCCCTCCCCTTCTGGAAAGAGTCGTAGCTTTTTTAGATCCTCGTCGCTCTTTTTACGTTTCGTTGGATATCTAGGACGAACTTTTTTACCTTATTCCTTTCAAACTCTAATATTGCGGTTGGAGAGCCGTCATGGAAAATCAGCCATGATCCTGACGAATCTAAACCGACTCCTTGAAAGCAGAGCTATGTCATGTTTTTTTGATGACAGATTTCCAAGCTCCGAGTGATGAGAAATTTAGAAATTTTGCAGTGTTAACGGAAAGGAGGAGACAGAAACCTGGAGAATAGAAATGAAGCTGAGAAAAAATGCTAAGAGCTCAGAAAAAAAAGCTCTTTCCAGGAGGGAGGAAAAGCGCAATTCTAGGTGGAGTGCACAGCACACACGGATCTGAAGAAACAATTTTGGATGTCTTGTTTTTTGGATCATCGAGTCGACTGGGAAAAAAATTCTCAGAGCTCTGGAAAATATTTTCTGAGTGATGAAAAAAAAAACTTTTGGTTAATTTTTATCATGTCTTCTAGACATGATAAAAATTAACTGTCCCTCCTTTTTGTTTAGGAAGGTTGTCTCACCATTTCTAAAAATAGATCATGACTCATTCTTGGAATAATTGCCTTGAGAAAGGGTGAGGGATGGTCTATTTTTAGAAAGGGTGAGACATCCTTCCCAGACAAAAAGAAGAGAGAGTTAATTTTTATCATGTCTGTAAGACATGATAAAAATTAACCAAAAGTTTTTTTTTCAATCTCATCTAGACAATTTTTTCTAGCCGACTCGATCGACAAGACATGACATGACCATTGTTTTTTTTTAATAATGGATTTTCACCTATCCCTTTCAACCCTCCGAATTTGGCTTGGGATCCGTGTCCTTGCTTCCACATTCAGAGCTCTTTTCTTCAACATTTCGATGCAGGGGAAGAATCAATTCTCTCACGACGTTTAGATATTCTTTCAGAATGCTAGAAAACTCATTCAAAGAAGAAGTATCTAAGGGTGGAGTTGCCGGTTGAGGAAAATTCACGAGTCTTGGAACCGGATTATGCGAATCCGTCTGTATGCTAAACTGTAAAGGTGAACCACCCGCTTTAGGAGAGCAGATAATAGTAAGATCCATCCTTTTCCAATTTTTGATTTGAATATACTTGTTTCTTCTTACTCGGAACATTTTCCTTTTTCTTCCTCCTCATCCAGGAACTGAATTCCAGGTGGAACGGAAGCATTTGTAATAAACTGTTGTTTCTTGGTTCCACACGCCTGACATTTTCCCGTGACCATCGGCCGTCGATTTTTCGACATGCGATAGTGGACGTCGACCGTATCGGTCTTGGTTCGGCATTTCACACACCAAATAGAATACGAAACAGGTTCCGCGTCAGAATGCTCCATTGCAGTAACACACTCTTTATTATTTTCTTCTCTTTCGATAGAGAGAGAGATCTTAACCAGAAGTGTAGATATAAAATTTAGGATACGTTTCGGATCCGTCGGCTCTTTTCGCATACCCCACTTCTTCACAGAGGTATTCCGTTTGCTGATCCGCTCTTCGAGGATAAAACTCGTTTCCCCAAGCATCGCGAGCATAACGAATTCGATCGCCGGCCGTTAAACAATATTCGACTCCATCCGCCTTTTTAGGATACATTTCATGCCCCGATTCGTCTTTGGCATAAGGGAATAAAACAGACGTATAAAGCGAATACTCGTCCCCATTTTGAAATTTCGGGTAGTATTCTCGTCCAAAAGCCGTTCGGGCATACCGTCGAGGAGCTAAAATGTATTGGTTTCCGTTTAAATCTACCGCGTAATACTCATGACCGTTTTCGTCTCGAGCCAAGATAGGATTTCCTTCAGGATCCGTGACGTATAATTCGTAGTGAGGATGTTGGGGGTCGGTCGGGTATCGTTCTTTCCCCGATGCGTCTACTCGATAAACAGACATGCTTAGTTCTCGTCGCCTGCTCCTTCCTTCCTCCCACTCGAGACCCGTTGAGATGAGGGTATGAGGTTGATATCTATAAAATGGGTTGACCCTTTCACACTATTCGATTGTTTAAAGACGGGTGGGTTAGGAAAAAAAAATAATAATAAAAGCAAATATCTGAACGGTTCAACACAACGGGTGAATGGAAAAAGGAATAGTTCTCTCTCTCCACTCACAGGATGGTTTCTTCTTCTTGAACGGCTCACACTCAACTGAAGCGAAACTCGGAACTCGAAATGTTTAAATAGATCATAGAGTCCATTCCAGAAAGAATCCGGAGATGTCTTGTCCATCCAAGTCGGCTAGAAAAAAAATTCTCAGAGCTCTGAAAAAAATTTCTGAGTTTAAAAAAAAAAAAAAAAACTTTTGGTTAATTTTTATCATGTCTTATAGACATGATAAAAATTAACTGTCCCCTCTTTTTGTCTGGGAAGGATGTCTCACCCATTCGAAAAAAACAAACCATGACTCATTCTTGGAATTGTTGCTATTAGAAAGGGTGAGTGATGGTCTATTTTTAGAAAGGGTGAGACATCCTTCCCAGACAAAAAGGGGGTTCATTAATTTTTATCATGTCTAGAAGATGATATGATATTTTATCATGATAAAAATTAACCAAAAGTTTTTTTTTTCAGCTGACTCTATCGACAAGACGTCCCCATTTTTATTTAAGAATGGATTCTTGTTTATTTGTGTAAGCATTCCGAGTTTCGTTTTAGATGAGTCTATGTTGTTGAAGAGGGAACATGGGTACCCTCATTTTTTTTTCCTATCTGATTTCTAAGATGAATTCAGTGAGTTCACCTTGAACTTTTCAAATTTTGTTTGTTTACTTTTAGCCTAGAGGTCGACGGATAAATCATTCTGATTTTTTATATATTTTTTGTGTCCCTCTCTCTCTAAGAAACCTATCTCGTTCCAAGTCTTCTTGAAGTGCTATTGGTTCGTTTCGAGACGAGGTCATTTCACACACACCCCCCTCCTCCTCAAAAAGTATATATATAAAAATTAAAGGAAGTGATTTTCATACACACACTTCACCTTTTTGAGTGGTGTCACGATGAGCCTATCCAATAGAGAACGTCTTAGGGAAAGAATGCGTGAACAGAAACGACGCTGGCGAAGCAATTCAGCTAATCGAGAGCGAGAACGAATACTTCAAAGGGAACGTTATGCTGTTCTTAAAAAGAACTCCCGACCGCGAAAGAAACATCTTCCTCCCAAGCAGTGGGAAAGCTATACGAATTTGCAGTATAAGGATATGTGGTCCGAAGAAGCCTATCAAAAATGTATTCGACAATGTAATAAAGAGCAATACAATTTCCTGATCTACGTTCTCGTCCGTTTGTACACCTATTACGCGTTACCTGAATCGAAACGTCCCCCTCCTCTGGATATTATTGTGCAAGGATCTGTCGGAACGGGTAAATCTTTCCTGATCCAAGCTTTATACCAAACTCTGATTCGAACGCCTCTTTTTAGCGAAGCGTGCTCGGTTCTCAAACTCGCACTCAGTGCTCAAGGAGCGGTCTACATTACGGGAGATACTTTGCATCATGCCCTGCGTCTTCAAATGAACGGGACTTTTGTTCGACCTCTGACCCAAGAGACTTTAGACTATTACAGACCACTGTATGCTCCTTTACGGATGGTGATTTTGGATGACGTTTCCACGATCGGATCCAATTTATTTTCGCGCCTCGACCAGCAACTTCGACAATTGTGTCATGTGCCGGATAAACCGTTTGGGAATGTGCATATGATTAAATTCGGAGATTTGCAGCAGCTCCAACCGATTCGCGACACGCCCATTTTTTATTCTGAAGGGTGGTGGACGCCTCAATCCACGCTCTACTATGAACTGGTCGAATGTATGCGATTCTCTCTGGATTACGAGGAGAGACTCGATCGTTTAACGAGAAATCACTTTTTAGAACCGGACGATGTGGCATTTTTCCAGTCCCGCGTTCGCAGTTTCGACGAAATTCCTCGCGAAGCTATTATTCTCTGTTTTTTGAGCAAGGATGCAGAGAAATATAATATGAAACGTCTCCAATCCCGAGGGACGTACTGTTCGTGTCTGGCTCGAGACGTGATTTATTCCGAGAGCGAAAAATTGCGGAAGAGGATGATGAAACGGAGTCGACATTTACATCGATCTCAGATGGCGAATCTCGAATCCGTCCTCCATTTACAAAGAGGAGCGCGATATCAATTGACTAAAACGCTCGACAGATCCAAAGGATGGATGAATGGAGCGATTGGAACACTACACCAAATAGACCAGGACGAAGACGGAGTTGTGACGCGTGTCTGGCTGCAATTTTCCAATAGTCTAGCTCCTATCGATCGCGTCTCCATTCGTATTGACACCTGTTCGACGAAAAGACTCGCATTTTATCGCGAACAGTTTCCTTTGATGTTAGCCGAAGCGATTACGGCTCATAAAGCCCAAGGAGCCACCTTTCCGTCGATCGCAATTTACATGCACGGACCTTTTAATCGATTTCAGCAATATGTCGCTTTTTCTCGAGTGACTCAACCCCAGGGATTGTATATTCTGGACCAGTTTCGTCCCCGCATGAAATTGGCGAGCAAGCAAAAATACGAGGAGGAACTGGAGCGATTGCAAAACATGTCCCGGATTCCGTATGATATATCGGCTCGAGAAGAGAACCAAGATCCGTACGAGTTTCTCATGAACCTTCTTCAATGTGGGAATCGTCTTTCCTTCCATCTTTCCAATAGAAACATCTCCCAAGAAAAAGAAATCGTCAAACTAGAAGAAAAACCTTCTTTCCATGTAAAACCTGTTATAAAATGTCACTCTTAAATCTTTTTTTAAAAATTCAATAAAAAGAAATATTCTCCATCAAAACCCCTCCATTCTTTCAAAGCTTCACAAAACGCTCAACAATGTTCACACAATGGGAAGAGAAAAATCGATCTCAACGGTCCACACAACATGTTGACTCCTCAAAATATGTCTCTCCCAAGTGACACGATGCTTTTTCTTCAATGGCTGACACTCATCTAAAGCCAAACTGGGAATGCTTAAATAGATAAGCGAGAGTTTATTCTTAAAAAAAATGGCGCTGTCTTGTCAATGGAGAATCGAGTCGGCTGGGAAAAAATTTTGAGAGCCGGGAAAAAAAATTCTCTAACTCAAAAAAAAAAAAAACTTTTGATTAATTTTTATCATGTCTTATAGACATGATAAAAATTAACTCTACCCTCCTTTTGTCTGGTAATGTTGTCTCTCCGTTTCTAAAAATAGACCAGAACCCATTCTTGGAATTTTATTCTTTTTAGAAAGGATGAGTGATGGTCTATTTTTAGAAACGGTGAGACAACATTCCCATTCCCAGACAAAAGGGGAAGGTAGTTAATTTTTATCATGTCTAAAGACATGATAAAAATTAACAAAAAGTTTTTTTTTTTTTTTTTTTTTTTTCAGAGTTAGAAAATTTTTTTTCCTGGCTCTCAAAATATTTTCCGAGCCGACTCGATTCTCCAATTGACGACACAGCGCCATTTTTTTTAAGAATGGACTCTCGTTTATCTATTTAAGCATTTCGAGTGTCACTTCAGATGAATGTCAGCCGTTGAGGAAGAAAAACGCAGATTCCAATTTTCTCATTTCCTTCAGAGAGAGAGAGGCCTAGATCTTCGAGACTCGATGACCTTTCAAGCACTTTTTGTTTAAGCTATTCGACTTCATATTTGTCTGACGTTCAAGAGTATGATCTCTCGTGGATGGATCTCTTCCACCTCATTCTCTTTCCAGTCGATTTAGAAGGGGAAGGGGACATTTTTTTTCCCTCATGGAGGATGTCTCCTGAATACCGTTCAAAGAGTCTATGGAGAAATGATATGGTCAGAGTCACGGATTTCCAGGGCAATCTGCTTCTCAGCTAAAAAAAAGGATCTCTCTTTCCCAGTCTGTCTTCGATTGCCTCGTTAACTGTGAAACCCATCGCTTTTCCGATTTTATGGTTCTCCCAGTATAATCAGACAGTCGATCACAAAAGTATTCGAACACCGGTAGCCTATCAGAAATTGACAAGATGGCGTTTTTTCCCTCTTTCTCTCTGTGTGTCGTGTTATTCCATCCTAGGTTTTCTTCCCCCCCCATCTTGGAAAAAACTGGAAAAAAATTGGTTACGATCTCTTTTTGAATGGGGAGATGCCATTTTGAGAAAAAGCTGACGACCCTATCTTGGAGAATGAACATGACCGCTCTACACACCCTTTCACTCTCTCTCTCTCTCTCTCTTTGAATTGGGAAGCCATTTTGGGAAAAAAGCAGACGACCCTATCTTGGAGAATGGAAATGAACGCCTCTCACTCTCTCTTTGAAATGGAAAGCCATTTTGGGACCCTCTATTCTTGGGAAGGGAGAAAACTGAAGTCTGCACTTCGCTGTCTCTGAATGCGGAAAGCCATTTTGGGAAAAGCGGACCCTCTTCTTCTGATCTTGGAGAACTGGAAATGAACGCTCTACACGATCTCTCTTTGAATTCAGAAGGTATTTTGGGACCTTCTAATGTTGGAAAACTGAAATGAACGCTCTACGCATTTTCTCTCTCTCTCTCTCTTTGAGATGAGTAGCCATTTTGGAGGATTCTCCACCACCATCCTAACCTTGGAAAACTGAAATCAACGCTCTACACCTTCTCTCTCTCTCTCTCTCTCTTTCTCTGAAATGGGTAGTCATTTGAAAACTCCCTAACTTTGGAAAAAAACAGAAATGAACGCTCTACACCATCTCTCTTTGAAAATGGGGGGTGTCATTTTGAGACCTCCCTCCCCTAAAGTTGGAAAAAAAACTGAAATGAACGCTCTACACTTTCTCTCTTTGGACATGGGTAGCCCTTTGGGGACCCTCTCCTCTTGGTAGGAAAAAAAAAGAACTGAAGTGAAGGCTCTACACAATCTCTCTTGGAATGGGATCCATATTTCGGGAAACGTGGATCACCTCATGCTGGAAAACTGAAGTGAACCACCAAGATTGGACTCTATATAATATTTTTTTAATTGACATTATGACCCTCCACCAATTTGTTATTAAAAAAGTTTTTTTGTTTTGGTTTTTATCCCATTTCCGATGTGATTTCAGAAATGCAATTCCATAACAGTTCAAATTCATTCGAGGTTAAATGATCTAAAAAGTCTTTGACCCACCCATCCGTATGATTATTTTCTTCTCCTTCCTGTTGCACCAAATTTTGTAAGTCCATATAATCATTCCATACGGGAAGGGCTGGATCCTCACAAGGCTGTCTTGAAACACTTGGAGTCTCTTTGGGATGAGTGGAGGGATCTAGGATGTCTGGACCCGGCTGCGATTCTATCTCCATGATTTCTGGACCCGTTGGAACTTGTTTACCCGGCTGAAATTCTACCTCTACGATTTCTGGACCCGTTGGAACTTGTGAACCCGGCCGTGATTCTGCCTCCATGATTTCTGGACCTGTTGGAACTTGTGGACCCGGCTGACATTCTACCTCTACGATGTCGGGACTTTTTGAAGCTTGTGGACCCGTCTGACATTCTACCTCTACGATGTCGGGACAGGTTGGAGGAGAAGAAGAACAAGAGGATACTGGAAGACGTTCTGTCTGTGAGGAGTCCGAAAGAGGCTGCCTGTTTGAACAAGTCGGGGAAGAAGAATAATAAGAAGAAGCTTCTGGGTTCTGAAGCGGATCTTGCACGCCAGGTAGGTTCCGGTAAGTCGACCGTTTTTTAAGAGGTAATTTTTTTTCTTCCTCCTCATCTTCAATCGTGATGACTTCAATTTCATTCCGTTGCCGGGTCGGTTTTGTTTCGGGAAATAACGGTTTGGTCCAGCTCCTCTTATCATCTAAGGAAGGGATGGGTAAAGGTGGCGGAGGGTTTTCTTCTTTTTCTTGAAACATCATCGGCGATTGGAAAGAAATCTCCTCTTTCAATTGTTTCCAAAGCGAGTACGAGCACCGATCGACGAGAAAGAGACTCTTCTGGGTCGTGACGATGAGATATTGCGTTTTCGGGGGAACGACATAGTTTTGAAAAGGTCTTAGAATATATTTCTTATATTTCATCCTGTCGCTGACTTTAAAACTTCTTTCCTTCAGATTGGGGGACGATGATTCGTAATAGACGAGAGGAGCGGCTGTGGTTTGAACAATATGAACTTCGTCCTCAGCCGTCGTTCTCACTCCAAACGTAAAATATCGTTTCGTGAGAAAAATATTCTTCCACCGAAAACTCGTGCGCGGATCCGTATATCGCCGGTCTGTTTGAATGGGCCATCTCAAAGCTCGATCCATCCGATTCCAAGAGAAGGGAGATTCCTCTTTCGTTTGTTGCGATTCGAATAAATTTCTGTATATATTCTGAACGAGCAGGTTGGAGGATTCGACATCTTGGTTGAAAGAAACGATCGCTTGATGAGGTGGTAAATGCGGAATAAATGTCGCACAATGACACGCCAAAAAATTTTCAAGTTGGAGATTTGCTTTAGCGTCTTCAAATCCTCCCCGTTCGAAATCCGTTGAGTTGGAAAAACGTCTAATAGCGACATGGCTCCCAATGGAAAAGAAATGATCTCGCCCAGTACTCTCGCCTTTTTGTATATATATAGACACACACAGACACACATAGAGGCTCTATGACGTCCGTTTTATTTGTTTTTTTTTGTTTCTCTCTCTCTTCTTTCCAAGAAATCTTATCTCCATGACCTCTTTTTCTTTTCTTAAAAAGATGAATGTGTGTGGGAATGAGGAAGTGAAAGTAATCATTTAATAAACAAAAAATTATCTAGCCATGACCTTCTTTTTTTTTTCAAAGTCATCCTTTCCAATCCAAGGACGTCCAGAGATAGAGGAAGCAGGAAGAGAGGAGGAGGGAAGGGAAGGTCACACTCTCTTTCTCTCTATAAATAAAAGGGGAGAGCTCCAAAGTCGTATTTTTGTCCAAGTGGATCATGAGGAGGCATCCCCAGCTCACTACGTGTATTCCTTTCAAATATAAATATGTTGATCTTTCCTTTTATATCATCCAAGGAGTCGTTTACTTGAAAACCTCTGATTTTTCAAAATGTGCGGGTTATCATACCGTGGGGAGTTATCAAAAGATGCGGGACGAATTTTTGTCCGACGAAAACGTGTTGATGGCTCGTGACATTCCACCTTTGGATGCACAAATTTTGTTAATGAAACGAGCCAAATATTTTTACACGTCCCACTTTCTAACCGTCTCGCAAATGAATAGGATTATGGATCGTCTTGAGAAGACAAAAGGGATTCTCGTTCATTTTAGTGAATGGTTGCACAAATGTTTGCACGAACCTCTCTCGATCGAGAAGACTGGGAAGAATACCTATTATATTCTTCTCGAGGACTCTCCTCCTTCGTCTCATCTTAAGGAGGCCACGACTTTTGAAAAAATCCTCGAGCAAGAAAAAATAGAATGGTGGAAAACTACCCCATCCCTCTCCCTGAGCATCAAGAGGAGCCTGTTCAGAAGAAAAAGAAAAAAACCTTTCCAAAAGCCTATCCTCATCCTCCTCGATAATGATGGGGATGAGGACAAGCCTGTTCAGATTCCTCTCCGTTTGTCAAAACCCGTCGAGGATGAAAAACCTCTCCCTTTTTCAAGACCCCTTGAGGAAGAGAGACCCCTCGAGAAGGAGAAATCTCTCCCATTGTCAAACCTCCACGAAGATGAAAAACCTCTCCCTTTCTCAAGACCCCTCGAGAAGGAGGGACCTCTTCCTTTATCAAACCCCCTCGAAGATGAAAAACCTCTCCATTTATCAAGACCCCTCGAAAATGAGGGACCTCTCGATTTGTCAAAACCCCTCGATGATAAGGGAACCAAAACTTCTCTCTCTTTTGAAGAGGAGGGACCTCTCAATTTGTCAAGACCTCGCGAGAATAAGGGAACCGAAAATCCTCTCCCTTTCTCAAGACTTCTCGAGGAGGAGGAGGAGGAGAGACCGCTTCATGTCTCAAGACAGGACCCCCTCTATCTCTTGAGGATCCGAGGGAAACAATTCCTATTGAAAAACCATCTATCGACGATCCCCAGAAAAGGTCTTCGGAGGAGATTAGACTTCCATGTAGAAAACGAATCTGCCACAATCATCATCATCATAATAATAATAATAATATACCCCCTTCTCAACAACAGAATCCTACAACATTTGCAGATAAATGCATTCAAACCAATCCCTTTATAGTAACCCACTTGATTTGAGAACCCGTGCATTAGCCTCGAAAAAAAAATGAGATTCTAGACTGTTTCTATGACCAGAATGTTAAGCCAATAGATAGGTCTAGCTCAGAATTTTTCTTTTTAAAAGAAAATAAATAAATAATCCAAAGACTATTCGTAAATATAAATGGTAAAGTCTCGAGTCGGCTGGAAAAAAATTTTCAGAGCTGAGAAAAATTCTAAAACTCAAAAAAAAAAAAAAAAAAAAAAAAAAAAAAAAAAAAAAAAACTTTTTGTTAATTTTTATCATGTCTTAGACATGATAAAAATTAACGACCCCCTTCCCTTTTCGTCTGGGAATGTTGTCTCACTTTTTTGAAAAACAAGTCGTGATTCATTCATGGAATGATTGCCATTAGAGAAAGGATGAGTCATGGTCTATTTTTAGAAAGGGTGAAACATCCTTCCCAGACAAAAAGGGAGGGTCATTAATTTTTATCATGTCTAAGACATGATAAAAATTAACCAAAAGCTTTTTTTTTTTTTCATTAGAGAATTTTATCTCAGCTCTGAGAAATTTTTTTTCTCCCAGCCGATTCGAGACTTTATCATTTGTTTTTAAGAATGATTTCTCCCTGATCTATTATTTCAAAATTCCAAGTTTCGCTTCAGAACCATCTGTGCTGTAGAAGAAGTAACGTGATATATGTATTTTTTTTAATGAGTTCGTCAAGATTGAATTGTACAGGATCGACCTTGCGAATTTCTTCTCTGTGTCTTTAAATAATAATGATACCGAACCGCTTTTTGTAGAGCGCAATGGAAAAAAACTTTTGTATGATTAGGACAATTCATGTGTTCGATCCCATTGTATTTGAGAATCTCTTGCGTCGATCCCGAAATGCAATAAATGGATCTTTGCAACCATTTCTCTAAAAACCGCCGTTTCATTTCTCCTCGCACCCAAATCATGGAAAAGGGTTCCGTCAACATCGTTAACACCCATGGAAAATAACTGTATGGAATTTCTCCTTCGTACCACGACAAGCCGTGATAATAATCACTCGCCCATACAGTGGTTCGTTTTTCTTTCTCGGTGAGCATTTGCCATGGAAACGGGGGTTTAAAAACAAATACCCCTCGAGAAGTACCGTCCAATGTGACGTAAGCCAATTCTTTCACAAAAAAGACTCCTTGAGAATCGTAGAAACCTTCAAAGTCGACCACGAGTTCCATGTTTTTTATTTCTTTTTCTTTCCAAGGTGACCTTTTTTATCATTATTATGGATGTGTATTGAGATACGCACGATATTATTCAAAAAACAAATATATATACGAATGTGACCTTTCCCAGAATTCATACGACCTGTCACGTGCAACCTTCTCTCTCTATATATATATAAAAGAGGAGACGGCGAGAGAAAGCTATCCATTTTTTTCTTCAGGACACACAGCGAGAGAGAGAGAGAGAGAGAGAATTTTGTTTTCTTTTTTTCCTCAATTGAAGAAGATGGACATTTTGAGTGCCAAACCTCTCAAAGATTCCTACATTGTTCTGGACATGGAATACTTTCATTGTTATCATCCAAAGACGGGAAATATATGTTTCATCTTAAAAGAACTGGGCTACATCACTTGCGATTTAACCTTATGCGGATCCATGATTTTTCTCCCTCCTGTCCATTACGATGACTTATCGTCCCGCAATCAAGCTGTGGTCAACCAGACTACAAATAACCGACACGGCCTGCAATGGACCGAGGGTCGTCTTTCCTACGAGCATCTTCCTACGATCCTGAAAATACTGACCGAAAATGTGGAGGTGATCTACGTCAATGGATACGATAAAGCCGAATTTTTCAGCAAGCTCTGCCAGCGATCCGTTTACGAGTTTTACATCCCAGGGAAAACCGAGTGGCAGAACAAGTCGAAATGCACGCGACACCAATATTTCCAAAAGATGATTCATTGTGCCGAGAACAAGGTGAGAAATTTTCGATACCATTTGATGGAGGGTAGTTACGTTTTCCGGAAATTACATTGTTACCCCTCCGAAAGCAAAGCTGTCGAAGACGAAGAGGAGGCGGAAGAATCTCCCCAGGAGAACTCGTGCGACGATGAGGAGGAGGAGGAGGAGGATGAACTTTCTAATAATAATAATAATAATAATAATAAATGTCTAAGTTGGGATGCTTTAGAGACCCAAGAATATTGGTCTCAACCCTTATCTCACCTAGACCTGAAAGAGGATCCTCAAGTGTACTCTTTGTGGTCCTCTTCTAAAATTTGGTCTTGGAGAGAACCCTTGAATATTCATGAATGAAATGGTATGTAAATCCCTAGAGAAAAAAAATAGAAAAAAAAGTTCCTTTTTTTTGTAATATGTTGATTTCTTTCCAATCCCATTTCTTTTCCATAACTCCACCCCCAATCGACGAGAAGAAGAAGAATTTTCCAAGTTACACAAGACGAATCTTCCAAGTTACACAAGACGTAGAAAGATTTCACAAGGATTTATAAATCACACTCTCCCACATGATATATGTATAGAGAGAAAAAGACCCTCTGTTCTCTAGCCAATACGTCAAGACTTCCCTAAACTAAGAGAGACCATGAGTACCGAGGAAACCTTAGCAGAGCAAGTGGAAAGACTTTCAAAGAGATTAGAAGAGTTAAGACAGTTCCAATGAGAAACAAAATGTCACTTATTTGAATAGTCAATTTCAACACATGAATATTTCATAAGTATTTTTTTGTTTTTTTTTCCCTAAAGCGTAGGGAGATCGGATCAGTAGTTTTTCCCTTTTCATCGTCGAAAAAGATTGAGAGGAAAAATCTTTCTCAGCTCTCTCAGAAAAATTTTTCAGCCTTTTAAAAAAAAAAAAAAAAAAAAAAAAAACCTTTTCGTTAATTTTTATCATGTCTTAGACATGATAAAAATTAACTGTACCCCCCTTTTTTGTCTGGGGATGTTGTCTCACACTTTCTAAAAATAGACCATCACTCCTCCTTTCCTAAAGAATAGAATTCCAAGAATGGGATCTGGTCTATTTTTAGAAACGATGAGACCCTATTCCCAGACAAAAGGCGGGTACAGTTAATTTTTATCATGTCTAAAGTTCAGGGTCCATCCATCTTCTTATGTGAAACGATGACCCTGACGAGATCGAGGTAAACAAGTCCTGTGAGTTGTTTTGTAATCTTGACGCGATCCAAGAAAGACTTTTTATTTTTTTTTTTGAAATAGGCGGGGGGAGAGAGTATAAAAGTGTGTGTCCTCCGCAAGATTTCTTCAGAGAACAGAAGAAGACGTGAACTGAGCTGGTAAGTCCCTTTGGTCCTATGAATATGGTTATCTATAAAATCGATTTGATTCTTAGTTTTTTTTTAATAATCATAATAATCATAACTTCATTTAAAAAGAACTCTCTTCTTAACCCTTTGAAAAGAAAAATGTCTCTTTCAAGACGACGACTCTAAAACGTTTTATTGTTTTTTCCCCCTTTCTAGATCTTCCCTGTTATACATATATACCTTTTCGATTCTTTTTTTGCTCCTGTTTGTGGAAGACATTACCGTATTCATCGCCATGGCGTGTTCAGAAAACTTTATCGTGCTCGATCTAGAGGGTTTCCAGTCCTACAACCACAAGAAGGGCGAATTTACCTACGTTTTAAAAGAATTGGGCTATGCGACAAAAGATTTTTTGACCGTGGGATCGTTGACGTTTGCTCCTCCTCACCCCTTCCACCAACTGAGTGAAAAAAACCAAAAGACGAATGCCTGGCTGACGAGAAACCGGCACGGACTTCGTTGGAACGAGGGTCATATTCCCTACAACCATTTAGGACGCATTCTCCAATCGCTCACTCACTGCTTCTCCACGATTTATGTGGTGGGATGCCAGAAAGCTAAATTCTTTGCTAAAGCCTTGGATTATCAAAAACCCGTGACGGAAATTTATGTGCCAGATGGAATCATTTGGAAGTATCGGGAAAAATGTGCCCGACATCATCAAAGGAGGAAATATTTCCATTGTGCCGAAAACAAAGTGCGCAACTATCGATGGCATATTACGGAAGGAGATTTTCATATCAATCACGTCTATCCAGACGGAACGGAGAAAGAGGAGAGGATTCAGGAGGAAGCAGACAATCCTCTGCAAGCTTTTGATAAGGCCTACGATCAGTTAGAGAAGGATCCGTCCCCAAAAGCGTACGATAACCTCATCCAGAAATGGGATAATCCGTCCTGTTTCCAAGTGATGGAACATCCGGATGAGCATACGCCTTTAAACTTGATGGGCTCTTCTACTTCTTCTTCTTTGTCGTCAACTTCCTCCAATAACTCGAGGAAGACGGAGGGTTGGGGAGACATACCTGAAAATATTCCCCATTACGATCCAGCAGCCTGTTGGGACGAACCTTCCAAAGAATCTCATGAGACCCCCAAAATATCTTCAGAGGATCCAAAGACAAAACCCACTGAGTGTTGGGACAATTAACGGACGACTCATGCTCTAAAATCCACTAAGACTATGTCCACTGAGTGTTGGGACAATGAATAGACGACTCATGCTCCAAAATCTACTGAGACTATGTCCACTGAATGTTGGGACAATGAACGGACGACCCATGCTCCAAAATCGACTGAGACTATGTCCACTGAGTGTTGGGACAATGAAACCGAAAAGACGACAGAGAATTGGGATGACCATTCTCAAAAGTATTTGAATTGATATATACATAAACTCAGGAGAAAAAATAAAGAAAAGATTTTTAGAAATAAGTAGGGAAAGGTTCTCCGCTTTCCCTATATTTATGGAAATGGACTGAGAAGAGGGAGAGAGAGAGAGAGAGAGAGACGAATCAGGAGACCAAAAAAAATGGGTCTTGGAAGGAATGAGTGCAAATGCATTCGATTCCTTCCGAGACCCATTTTTTTTGGGTCCCTCTCTCATCCAATCTTGGAAAAGAACTTTGTCCTGTTTTTCTAGGTCCATTCAAAAAGAAATGAATCTATCCATAAATTTTCTTAAAAGAAAAAAAACAAAAAAGATCCTTTACCTCTTGACGGTCCAAAGTCGAGAATCTTGGAAAAAGTCATCCACTCTCTATCCAGTCAAGCTTCTCTGTAGAAAATCTAGTAGGTGCATCTGCATTCTTGAACACCCGGCAGTTATTATTGGACGCGAAACGTCGAATGCTGAAATAGTTAACAGTGAGCCCATTCTTAAAGAAACGGGGATGTTTTATTCATCCAGTCGAGTGCGGAAAAATTTCTGAGAGCCGGAGAAAAATTTCTCCGGCTGAAAAAAAAAAAAAAAAAAAAAAATACCCCCCTTTTAGTCTGAAAATTGATGTCTTCAATTTTTCAAAAATTGAAGACATCAATTTTCAAATTTTCAGACTAAAAAGGGGGTAATTTATTTTTCAGAAACTTTTCCCAGCCGACTCGATGTGAATAAAACTTTACTTTTTTTTTAAGAATGTTATTTAATGGATCGATTTCAACCTATCGAGTTTCGCTTGAGTTCCGGCCGTGCTGTCGGCCCACCTGGATACAAGTTTTCCCCTTTTGGAATAGAATAAAACTTTACTGTTTTTTAAGAATGTTATTTAATGGATCGATTTCAACCTATCGAGTTTCGCTTGAGTTCCGGCCGTGCTGTGGGCCCACCTGGATACAAGTTTTTTCCTTTTGGAATAGAATTTCCGTCAAGGTAAGCTACTTTTCCTCTTTTTGCATTTTTCATGTCATTTCATTTGTATTACAATATACTAAAAAAGGGCGTTCGAACTGATTTCTAGGCTATCTCTATACAAATGGAGCTCGATCCAAGAAAGAAATGATGTCTTTTTTTTTATTTTGTGGACAGCCAATTTGTATTGGAATATACTGAAAACGGGTGTTTGAGTCGGTTTTCAGTATATTTCAATACAAATAGAGCTCGATCCAAGAAAGAAATGATGTCTTTTTTTTATTTTGTGGACTGCCAATTTGTATTGGAATATACTGAAAACGGGTGTTTGAGTCGGTTTTCACTATATTTCAATACAAATGGAGCTCGATCCAAGAAAGAAATGATGTCTTTTTTTTATGTTGTGGACAGCCAATTTTGTATTGGAATATACTGAAAACGGGCGTTCACGTTGGTTTTCAGTATATTTCAATACAAATGGAGCTCCATCCAAGAAAAAAATGATGTCTTTCTTTTATGTTGTGGACAGCCAATTTTGTATTGGAATATACTGAAAACGGGCGTTCACGTCGGTTTTCAGTATATTTCAATACAAATGGAGCTCGATCCAAGAAAGAAATGATGTCTTTTTTTTATTTTGTGGACAGCCAATTTTGTATTGGAATATACTGAAAACGGACGTTCACGTTGGTTTTCAGTATATTTCAATACAAATGGAGCTCCATCCAAGAAAAAAATGATGTCTTTTTTTTATGTTGTGGACAGCCAATTTTGTATTGGAATATACTGAAAACGGGCGTTCACGTTGGTTTTCAGTATATTTCAATACAAATGGAGCTCCATCCAAGAAAAAAAGGATGTCTTTTTTTATGTTGTGGACAGCCAATTTTGTATTGGAATATACTGAAAACGGGCGTTCACGTCGGTTTTCGGTATATTTCAATACAAATGGAGCTCGATCCAAGAAAGAAATGATGTCTTTTTTTTATTTTGTGGACTGCCCTATTTGTATTGGAATATATTGAAAACGGGTGTTCACGTCGGTTTTCAGTATATTCCAATACAAATGGAGCTCTATCCAAGAAAAAAATGATGTCTTTTTTTATGTTGTGGACAATCAATTTTGTATTGGAATATACTGAAAACGGGCGTTCGAGTCCTTTTTCCGACTATTTCTACACACATTCCACTATATTAAAATGACGTTATGGTTGAGTCCAAACAGAGTCGTCCCCGGACAGAGTCTTCTCCGGACAAAGTCGTCCCCTCTTTTCTTTGAATTCTATTCTTTAAAAGGATGAGTCATGTTCTATTTTTAGAAAGTGGGAGACAACATTCCCAGACAAAAGGGGGGGTGAGTTAACTTTTATCATGTCTAGAAGACATAATAAAAATTAACAAAAAGTTTTTTTTTTTTTTTTGAGCTCTGAGAAATTTTTCCTAGCCGATCCCATTTCGTTTTTCGACTTTCACTTTCAACTCTTCACTTTTCCTATCCACTGTCGTTGGAATTGTGTTCACTGGAGGCTATTTCTTTTTTTGCAATCTCGCTTTTAGTTTTCTCTGAGATTCTTTAGAAATGGCTATACAAATTTCACCATCTATATAGAAATGATGTCCAAACAATGTCGTCCCCGGACCATCTTGATGACCGAATATGTATAGAAATAGTCTGAAAATGGGCTTGAGGGCCGGTTTCTGGACGATTCCTCCACAAATTCGGCCGCATCCAGAAAAACAAAAATACATAGTTTCTTTTTGGGTGGACAGGAGATGATAAATTTCTTTTCTCTCTCTCCCAATATTGGAGGAGAGAGTGGCCCAAAAAATGGGTCTCGGAAGGAATCGAATGCATTTTGAAATGCATTCATTCCTTCAAAGACCCATTTTTTTGGTCTCCTGATTCAACTCTCCAGTCTATGGAATAGGGAAAGCGGAGAACGTTTCCCCTTCTTTAAGCGACTCGAGACCATATCGCATCATCATCATCATCATCACCATCATCCTCTTTCTGATACTTTTCAACGAAGGCTTGATGTCTCTGGATGATTTTGGGGAGATGATGGATCCCGAATTGAGTGATGAAAAAGAGAGGACTCTTTTCCCTTTCTTGTTCGTCTTGCACAGTCTCTCGGAGGGTGATATACGTTTCCCCGTCCTCCTCAATTTTCGTCAGAGGTCTCATGAATATTTTACACATCCAAGGGAAGAGCGACTTGTTATGCAGGGATTTCGAAGCGACGAAGGCCGCTTCATTCGAAGTGAGGACAATCTGGTTCGGTTGACCCCATTCTTTGGAGTAGTTGTCCAAATCGCCTAGTCGAAGAAAATGGTGTCGATTAGGAAAAAAGACTTGGAGAACACTCGTCGTATGCGAGACGTTCTTAGGCAAGAGAGTCAAGATATCTTTGGCATTCCAGTACAGGAATCCTAGATCCACATACGCGTGCACGTAATAGTCATCGTTATATTCCAGTTTGAGCAGCATGGCTTTTATATTTTTTTCCGTTCTCAAGGCGAAACACTCGTCTGATATGAACAAGAGCTCGCTGGCGATCCGTTTATATAGACTCCTCAGAGAGAGAGAGAGGGGAGGAGGAACAAGGTTGTTGAATTCTAAAATAAAAAAAAATGATAAAACATGAGATCGGCTGGCAAAATATTTTCAGAGCTCAGAAAAAAATTCTGAGATGTAAAAAAAAAAAAAAACTTTTTGTTAATTTTTATCATGTCTTCTAGACATGATAAAAATTAACTCATCCCCCTTTTGTCTGGGTATGTTGTCTCACCGTTTCTAAAAATAGACCAGAACCCAGTCTTTTCTTGGAATTCTATTCTTTAAAAGGATGAGTCATGGTCTATTTTTAGAAAGTGGGAGACAACATTCCCAGACAAAAGGAGGGTGAGTTAATTTTTATCATGTCTAGAAGACATGATAAAAATTAACAAAAAGTGTTTTTTTTTTTTTTTTACATCTCATAATTTTTTTCTGAGCTCTGAGAAATTTTTCCTAGCCGATCCCATTTCGTTTTTCGACTTTCACTTTCAACTCTTCACTTTTCTATAAAAGCTAAAAGCATTCCACGTTTCTGTTCAGAACAGTGTCTCTCTCTACCCAAATCTGAAACCCTAGTCACGAGAGAATATGAGACTAGAAAAATAGTTTAGCTTATTGATCTAAAAAATGTCCCATGCTAGAACTCAGAATTATAATCAGAGCGGGGCTTTCCAGTATCCACTTCCAAGATTTTAGATTTGCCATGGGTGACATGTTCTCAAATTCATAAATTCTTCAATTATAGTCCCCTTCTTTGACAAATGGCTAAGAAATTCTTAAAGAATATCATGATAAAGATTTAGCTATCTATATATAACATTATGTTTTCTTTTCAAAAACAAAATCCAATCTGATCGAAATGGACTTTACGCACAATTTATTGTATCCCCCCTTTCCAAGATTGGTTTGAAGAAGTGATAAAAAAAATGGGTCTGGAAGGAAAGGAGTGCATTTCGAGAAAAGAAAAGAGGACCCTCTTTTTCTCGCAATGCACCCGTTTCCTTCCAGACCCATTTCTTTTGCCTCCTCAGAACTCTCTTTCTTTTCTCCTCCCTCTCTCTCTTAAGAGGGATTGAAAGAAAGAGGCTAGATGGAAAAGTTTCTTTTTTTTTCTTTCGAGAAGATAAAAAAAAATTTGGAGGAGGAGCAAATTTTTTTTGGGTGGTGGTGGTTGTTTTTTTTAGAAGGTGATGACTTTAGTGACATTTAAAGAGACCACCAGAGGATCCGTTTGAGCCTCGACGACCTTTTCTTGACGGGGGTCTGTCTGGCAATAAGCGCTGGCATATTGTTTAGGGTAAGTAGAAGAGTCCGTCATGCCTGGATGAGGCGGTATGTAGCGCACTCCCAGATTAAAGAGGGTGATGAAGGGAAATCTCTCCCCCGGATAGAGCAGTCGGTAAACGGGTTGATTGGGTACAACTCGAACCAGCGGCTGAGTTAAAATGCTATACACCCAGGCCAGAAGCTGATTATTTTTAGGATTATTTTCGGCCAGATGTAACATTTCTTCGCTGGAGAGGACATATCCCTCTTGAGAACTGCCGAGACTCTCAAGATCTTTTATTTTCCTGAAGACGTTGTGTTCGTCGAAAAACAAGGAGAGAATGTCCCAGGTTCTTTTACTGGAAGTATGAATCAGAGGCAAAATGTCCGTTGCGTTCCAAAACAATCTTCCGTCATCCACACAACAGCGAATGCTCACAAACTCATTATATAAGACGCGGATCATCATCTTGAGTAGAAATATGGATACGCACAGCAGTCTCTCTCTCTGGGAAATAGAGTCTATCTTCCACTCGCCTCTCTATATATACGAGAAGACCACGTGATGGGCGACGTGACGGTTGACTTCTAGAAAAAAAATCAACTTTGTCTATCTCTCTCTCTATGACCTTCTATTTTTTTTCCTAAAGGACACCCCGTCATGGGATTGAGAGGAACGAAAGAAAAAAAAACAACCGTCCTTTGTATACTACCTATGACCTTCTCCTAGAGACCCCTGTCATTTTCTTCTCGAGAGCTACGTGATGAAAGCTTTTTTTTTTTATTCTAAAGTTTATCAACTTTGTAGACACATGACCCCGTCACCTTCTCAAAGGCCATGTCGTATGGAATGGGACCCTTTTGGTTTTTTCTTTTGAGAAAATAAAAAATAAAACAACTTTATAATCATCTCTCTATGACCTTCACAAACACTCATTTCGTTATCATTTTTTTTTATTTTAGAATTCATCAACCTTGTTCCTCCTCCCCTCTCTCTCTCTCTCTCTGAGGAGTCTATATAAACGGATCGCCAGCGAGCTCTTGTTCATATCAGACCAGTGTTTCGCCTTGAGAACGGAAAAAAATATAAAAGCCATGCTGCTCAAACTGGAATATAACGATGACTATTACGTGCATGCGTATGTGGATCTAGGATTCCTGTACTGGAATGCCAAAGATATCTTGACTCTCTTGCCTACGAACGTCTCGCATACGACGAGTGTTCTCCAAGTCTTTTTTCCTAATCGACACCATTTTCTTCGACTAGGCGATTTGGACAACTACTCCAAAGAATGGGGTCAACCGAACCAGATTGTCCTCACTTCGAATGAAGCGGCCTTCGTCCCTTCGAAATCCCTGCATAACAAGTCGCTCTTCCCTTGGATGTGTAAAATATTCATGAGACCTCTGACGAAAATTGAGGAGGACGGGGAAACGTATATCACCCTCCGAGAGACTGTGCAAGACGAACAAGAAAGGGAAAAGAGTCCTCTCTTTTTCATCACTCAATTCGGGATCCATCATCTCCCCAAAATCATCCAGAGACATCAAGCCTTCGTTGAAAAGTATCAGAAAGAGGATGATGGTGATGATGATGATGATGATGCGATATGGTCTCCAGTCGCTTAAAGAAGGGGAAACGTTCTCCGCTTTCCCTATTCCATAGACTGGAGAGTTGAATCAGGAGACCAAAAAAATGGGTCTTGGAAGGAATGAGTGCATTTCAAAATGCATTCGATTCCTTCCGAGACCCATTTTTTTGGGCCACTCTCTAGTCCAATATTGGGAGAGAGAGAAAAGAAATTTATCATCTCCTGTTGAGCCAAAAAGAAACTATGTATTTTTGTTTTTCTGGATGCGGCCGAATTTGTAGAGGAATCGTCCAGAAACCGGCCCTCAAGCCCATTTTCAGACTATTTCTATACATATTCGGTCATCAAGATGGTCCGGGGACGACTTTGTTTGGACATCATTTCTATATAGATGGTGAAATTTGTATAGCCATTTCTAAAGAATCTCAGAGAAAACTAAAAGCGAGATTGCAAAAAAAAAGAAATAGGCTCCAGTGAACACAATTCCAACGAGAGTGGATAGGAAAAGTGAAGAGTTGAAAGTGAAAGTCGAAAAACGAAATGGGATCGGCTAGGAAAAATTTCTCAGAGATCAAAAAAAAAAAAAAAAAACTTTTTGTTAATTTTTATCATGTCTTCTAGACATGATAAAAATTAACTCACCCAGACATTCCCAGACAAAAGGGGGGGCCCTTTTGTCTGGGAATGTTGTCTCCCACTTTCTAAAAATAGACCATGACTCATCCTTTTAAAGAATAGAATTCAAAGAAAAGAGGGGACGACTTTGTCCGGAGACGACTCTGTCCGGGGACGACTCTGTCTCGACTCAACCATAACGTCATTTTAATATAGTGGAATGTGTGTAGAAATAGTCGGAAAAAGGACTCGAACGCCCGTTTTCAGTATATTCCAATACAAAATTGATTGTCCACAACATAAAAAAAGACATCATTTTTTCTTGGATGGAGCTCCATTTGTATTAGAATATACTGAAAACCGACTCGAACGCCCGTTTTCAGTATACTCCAATACAAAATTGGCTGTCCACAACATAAAAAAAAGACATCATTTTTTTCTTGGATGGAGCTCCATTTGTATTGGAATATACTGAAAACCGACTCGAACGCCCGTTTTCAGTATATTCCAATACAAAATAGGGTAGTCCACAACATAAAAAAAAGACATCATTTTTTTCTTGGATGGAGCTCCATTTGTAGTAGAATATACTGAAAACCGACTCGAACGCCCGTTTTCAGTATACTCCGATACAAAATTGGCTGTCCACAACATAAAAAAAAGACATCATTTTTTTCTTGGATGGAGCTCCATTTGTATTGAAATATACACAAAAGCGACTCGAACGCCCGTTTTCAGTATATTCCAATACAAAATTGGCTGTCCACAACATAAAAAAAAAGACATCATTTTTTTCTTGGATGGAGCTCCATTTGTATTGAAATATACTGAAAACCAACGTGAACGCCCGTTTTCAGTATATTCCAATACAAAATTGGCTGTCCACAACATAAAAAAAAGACATCATTTTTTTCTTGGATGGAGCTCTATTTGTATTGAAATATACTGAAAACCAACGTGAACGCCCGTTTTCAGTATATTCCAATACAAAATTGGCTGTCCACAAAATAAAAAAAAGACATCATTTCTTTCTTGGATCGAGCTCCATTTGTATTGAAATATACTGAAAACCGACGTGAACGCCCGTTTTCAGTATATTCCAATACAAAATTGGCTGTCCACAACATAAAAAAAAGACATCATTTTTTTCTTGGATCGAGCTCCACTTGTATTGTAATATACTGAAAACCAACGTGAACACCCGTTTTCAGTATATTCCAATACAAAATTGGCAATCCACAAAATAAAAAAAAGACATCATTTTTTTCTTAGATCGAGCTCTATTTGTATTGAAATATACTGAAAACCGACTCAAACACGCGTTTTCAGTATATTCCAATACAAATTGGCATTCCACAAAATAAAAAAAAGACATCATTTCTTTCTTGGATCGAGCTCTATTTGTATTGAAATATACTGAAAACCGACTCAAACACCCGTTTTCAGTATATTCCAATACAAATTGGCAGTCCACAAAATAAAAAAAAGACATCATTTCTTTCTTGGATCGAGCTCCATTTGTATTGAAATATAGTGAAAACCGACTCAAACACCCGTTTTCAGTATATTCCAATACAAATTGGCAGTCCACAAAATAAAAAAAAGACATCATTTCTTTCTTGGATTGAGCTCTATTTGTATTGAAATATACTGAAAACCGACTCAAACACCCGTTTTCAGTATATTCCAATACAAATTGGCAGTCCACAAAATAAAAAAAAGACATCATTTCTTTCTTGGATCGAGCTCCATTTGTATAAAAATAGCCTAGAAATCAGTTCGAACGCCCGTTTTTAGTATATTGTAATACAAATGAAATGACATCAAAAAATGCAAAAAGAGGAAAAGTAGCCTACCTTGACGGAAATTCTATTCCAAAAGGGGAAAACTTGTATCCAGGTGGGCCCACATCACGGCGGGAACTCAAGCGAAACTCGATAGGTTGAAATCGATCCATTAAATAACATTCTTAAAAAAAAGTAAAGTTTTATTCACATCGAGTCGGCTGGGAAAAGTTTCTGAAAAATAAATTACCCCCCTTTTTAGTCTGAAAATTTGAAAATTGATGACATCAATTTGTCAAAAATTGAAGACATCAATTTTCAGACTAAAAGGTTTTTTTTTTTTTTTTTTTTTTTTTTTTTCAGCGGGAGAAATTTTTCTCCGGCTCTCAGAAATTTTTCCGCACTCGACTGGATGAATAAAACAACCGTTTCTTTAAGAATGGGCTCACTGTTAACTATTTCAGCATTCGACGTTTCGCGTCCAATAATAACTGCCGGGTGTTCAAGAATGCAGATGCACCTACTAGATTTTCTACAGAGAAGCTTGACTGGATGGAGAGTGGATGACTTTTTCCAAGATTCTCGACTTTGGACCGTCAAGAGGTAAAGGATCTTTTTTGTTTTTTTTCTTTTAAGAAAATTTATGGATAGATTCATTTCTTTTTGAATGGACCTAGAAAAATAGGACAAAGTTCTTTTCCAAGATTGGATGAGAGAGGGACCCAAAAAAATGGGTCTCGGAAGGAATCGAATGCATTTGCACTCATTCCTTCCAAGACCCATTTTTTTTGGTCTCCTGATTCGTCTCTCTCTCTCTCTCTTTTCTCAGTCCATTTCCATAAATATAGGGAAAGCGGAGAACCTTTCCCTACTTATTTCTAAAAATCTTTTCTTTATTTTTTTCTCCTGAGTTTATGTATATATCAATTCAAATACTTTTGAGAACGGTCATCCCAATTCTCTGTCGTCTTTTCGGTTTCATTGTCCCAACATTCAGTGGACATAGTCTCAGTAGATTTTGGAGCATGGGTCGTCTGTTCATTGTCCCAACACTCAGTGGACATAGTCTTAGTGGATTTTGGAGCATGGGTCGTCTGTTCATTGTCCCAACATTCAGTGGACATAGTCTTAGTGGATTTTGGAGCATGAGTCGTCTGTTCATTGCCCAACACTCAGTGGATATAGTCTTAGTGGATTTTGGAGCATGAGTCGTCCGTTAATTGTCCCAACACTCAGTGGGTTTTGTCTTTGGATCCTCTGAAGATATTTTGGGGGTCTCAAGAGATTCTTTGGAAGGTTCGTCCCAACAGGCTGCTGGATCGTAATGGGGAATATTTTCAGGTATGTCTCCCCAACCCTCCGTCTTCCTCGAGTTATTGGAGGAAGTTGACGACAAAGAAGAAGAAGTAGAAGAGCCCATCAAGTTTAAAGGCGTATGCTCATCCGGATGTTCCATCACTTGGAAACAGGACAGATTATCCCATTTCTGGATGAGGTTATCGTACGCTTTTGGGGACGGATCCTTCTCTAACTGATCGTAGGCCTTATCAAAAGCTTGCAGAGGATTGTCTGATTCCTCCTGAATCCTCTCCTCTTTCTCCGTTCCGTCTGGATAGACGTGATTGATATGAAAATCTCCTTCCGTAATATGCCGTCGATAGTTGCGCACTTTGTTTTCGGCACAATGGAAATATTTCCTCCTTTGATGATGTCGGGCACATTTTTCCCGATACTTCCAAATGATTCCATCTGGCACATAAATTTCCGTCACGGGTTTTTGATAATCCAAGGCTTTAGCAAAGTATTTAGCTTTCTGGCATCCCACCACATAAATCGTGGAGAAGCTGTGAGTGAGCGATTGGAGAATGCGTCCTAAATGGGTGTAGGGAATATGACCCTCGTTCCAACGAAGTCCGTGCCGGTTTCTCGTCAGCCAGGCATTCGTCTTTTGGTTTTTTTCACTCAGTTGGTGGAAGGGGTGAGGAGGAGCAAACGTCAACGATCCCACGGTCAAAAAATCTCTTGTCGCATAGCCCAATTCTTTTAAAACGTAGGTAAATTCCCTCTTCTTGTGGTTGTAGGACTGGAAACCCTCTAGATCGAGCACGATAAAGTTTTCTGAACACGCCATGGCGATGAATACGGTGATGTCTTCCACAAACAGGAGCAAAAAAAGAATCGAAAAGGTATATATGTATAACAGGGAAGATCTAGAAAGGGGGAAAAAACAATAAAACGTTTTAGAGTCGTCGTCTTGAAAGAGACATTTTTCTTTTCAAAGGGTTAAAAAGAGAGTTCTTTTTAAATGAAGTTATGATTATTATGATTATTAAAAAAACTAACAATCAAATCGATTTTATAGATAACCATATTCATAGGACCAAAGGGACTTACCAGCTCAGTTCACGTCTTCTTCTGTTCTCTGAAGAAATCTTGCGGAGGACACACACTTTTATACTCGCGCGACATCTGTCGGGATCGCGACCCCATCTAAATGTTAGGGTCATTCCAACCTCTTAAAAGGATCGGAATGAAAGAAACACTTTGATAAAAAATATATTTATGAAAAGATATCTGAGGGTCGTGAGAACATTTTCTCTCTCCCCCCGCCTATTTCAAAAAAAAAAATAAAAAGTCTTTCTTGGATCGCGTCAAGATTACAAAACAACTCACAGGACTTGTTTACCTCGATCTCGTCAGGGTCATCGTTTCACATAAGAAGATGGATGGACCCTGAACTTTAGACATGATAAAAATTAACTCTACCCGCCTTTTGTCTGGGAATAGGGTCTCACCGTTTCTAAAAATAGACCAGATCCCATTCTTGGAATTCTATTCTTTAGGAAAGGAGGAGTGATGGTCTATTTTTAGAAAGTGTGAGACAACATTCCCAGACAAAAAGGGGGGAGTAGAGTTAATTTTTATCATGTCTAAGACATGATAAAAATTAACCAAAAGGTTTTTTTTTTTTTTTTTTTTTTTTAAAGGCTGAAAAATTTTTCTGAGAGAGCTGAGAAAGATTTTTCCTCTCAATCTTTTTCGACGATTAAAAGGGAAAAACTACTGATCCGATCTCCCTACGCTTTAGGGAAAAAAAAACAAAAAAATACTTATGAAATATTCATGTGTTGAAATTGACTATTCAAATAAGTGACATTTTGTTTCTCATTGGAACTGTTCAACGGCGAGTCCATTCGTCTCATTCTTTGGGGTAGGGGATGAAAGTACAGCGGTTTGTTGAAATCGATGATAGTTTCCTCTTTAGTCGGCGGAACTGTAAATCTATCCCGTCTTAACTCTTCTAATTTCTTTGAAAGTCTTTCCACTTGCTCTGCTAAGGTTTCCTCGGTACTCATGGTCTCTCTTAGTTTAGGGAAGTCTTGACGTATTGGCTAGAGAACAGAGGGTCTTTTTCTCTCTATACATATATCATGTGGGAGAGTGTGATTTATAAATCCTTGTGAAATCTTTCTACGTCTTGTGTAACTTGGAAGATTCGTCTTGTGTAACTTGGAAAATTCTTCTTCTTCTCGTCGATTGGGGGTGGAGTTATGGAAAAGAAATGGGATTGGAGAGAAATCAACATATTACAAAAAAAAGGAACTTTTTTTTTCTATTTTTTTTCTCTAGGGATTTACATACCATTTCATTCATGAATATTCAAGGGTTCTCTCCAAGACCAAATTTTAGAAGAGGACCACAAAGAGTACACTTGAGGATCCTCTTTCAGGTCTAGGTGAGATAAGGGTTGAGACCAATATTCTTGGGTCTCTAAAGCATCCCAACTTAGACATTTATTATTATTATTATTATTATTATTATTAGAAAGTTCATCCTCCTCCTCCTTCTCCTCATCGTCGCACGAGTTCTCCTGGGGAGATTCTTCCGCCTCCTCTTCGTCTTCGACAGCTTTGCTTTCGGAGGGGTAACAATGTAATTTCCGGAAAACGTAACTACCTCCATCAAATGGTATCGAAAATTTCTCACCTTGTTCTCGGCACAATGAATCATCTTTTGGAAATATTGGTGTCGCGTGCATTTCGACTTGTTCCACCACTCGGTTTTCCCTGGGATGTAAAACTCGTAAACGGATCGCTGGCAGAGCTTGCTGAAAAATTCGGCTTTATCGTATCCATTGACGTAGATCACCTCCACATGTTCGGTCAGTATTTTCAGGATCGTAGGAAGATGCTCGTAGGAAAGACGACCCTCGGTCCATTGCAGGCCGTGTCGGTTATTTGTAGTCTGGTAAAAAAATGGATAGCTTTCTCTCGCCGTCTCCTCTTTTATATATATATAGAGAGAGAAGGTTGCACGTGACAGGTCGTATGAATTCTGGGAAAGGTCACATTCGTATATATATTTGTTTTTTGAATAATATCGTGCGTATCTCAATACACATCCATAATAATGATAATAAAGGTCACCTTGGAAAGAAAAAGAAATAAAAAACATGGAACTCGTGCTCGACTTTGAAGGTTTCTACGATTCTCAAGGAGCCTTTATTGTGAAAGAATTGGCTTACGTCACATTGGACGGTACTTCTCGAGGGGTATTTGTTTTTAAACCCCCGTTTCCATGGCAAATGCTCACCGAGAAAGAAAAACGAACCGCTGTGTGGGCGAGTGATTATTATCACGGCTTGTCGTGGTACGAAGGAGAAATTCCGTACAGTTATTTTCCATGGGTGTTAACGATGTTGACGGAACCCTTTTTCATGATTTGGGTGCGAGGAGAAATGAAACGGCGGTTTTTAGAGAAATGGTTGCAAAGATCCATTTATTGCATTTCGGGATCGACGCAAGAGATTCTCAAATACAATGGGATCGAACACATGAATTGTCCTAATCATACAAAAGGTTTTTTCCATTGCGCTCTACAAAAAGCGGTTCGGTATCATTATTATTTAAAGACACAGAGAAGAAATTCGCAAGGTCGATCCTGTACAATTCAATCTTGACAGAACTCATTAAAAAAATACATATATCACGTTACTTCTTCAACAGCACAGATGGTTCTGAAGCGAAACTTGGAATTTTGAAATAATAGATCAGGGAGAAATCATTCTTAAAAACAAATGATAAAGTCTCGAATCGGCTGGGAGAAAAAAATTTTCTCAGAGCTGAGATAAAATTCTCTAATGAAAAAAAAAAAAAAAAAAACTTTTGGTTAATTTTTATCATGTCTTAGACATGATAAAAATTAATGACCCTCCCTTTTTGTCTGGGAAGGATGTTTCACCCTTTCTAAAAATGACTCATCCTTTCTCTAATGGCAATCATTCCATGAATGAATCACGATTTGTTTTTCAAAAGAGTGAGACAACATTCCCAGACGAAAAGGGAAGGGGGTCGTTAATTTTTATCATGTCTAAGACATGATAAAAATTAACAAAAAGTTTTTTTTTTTTTTTTTTTTTTTTTTTTTTGAGTTTTAGAATTTTCTCAGCTCTGAAAATTTTTTTCCAGCCGACTCGAGACTTTACCATTTATATTTACGAATAGTCTTTGGATTATTTATTTATTTTCTTTTAAAAAGAAAAATTCTGAGCTAGACCTATCTATTGGCTTAACATTCTGGTCATAGAAACTGTCTAGAATCTCATTTTTTTTCGAGGCTAACGCACGGGTTCTCCAATCAAAAGGGTTACTATAAAGGGATTGGTTTGAATGCATTTATCTGCAAATGTTGTAGGATTCTGTTGTTGAGAAGGGGGTATATTATTATTATTATGATGATGATGATGATTGTGGCAGATTCGTTTTCTACATGGAAGTCTAATCTCCTCCGAAGACCTTTTCTGGGGATCGTCGATAGATGGTTTTTCAATAGGAATTGTTTCCCTCGGATCCTCAAGAGATAGAGGGGGGTCCTGTCTTGAGACATGAAGCGGTCTTTCCTCCTCCTCCTCCTCGAGAAGTCTTGAGAAAGGGAGAGGATTTTCGGTTCCCTTATTCTCGCGAGGTCTTGACAAATTGAGAGGTCCCTCCTCTTCGAAAGAGAGAGAAGTTTTGGTTCCCTTATCCTCGAGGGGTTTTGACAAATCGAGAGCTCCCTCATTTTCGAGGGGTCTTGATAAATGGAGAGGTTTTTCATCTTCGAGGGGGTTTGATAAAGGAAGAGGTCCCTCCTTCTCGAGGGGTCTTGAGAAAGGGAGAGGTTTTTCATCTTCTTTTGGAAAGGTTTTTTCTTTTTCTTCTGAACAGGCTCCTCTTGATGCTCAGGGAGAGGGATGGGGTAGTTGTTCCACCATTCTATTTTTTCTTGCTCGAGGATTTTTTCAAAAGTCGTGGCCTCCTTAAGATGAGACGAAGGAGGAGAGTCCTCGAGAAGAATATAATAGGTATTCTTCCCAGTCTTCTCGATCGAGAGAGGTTCGTGCAAACATTTGTGCAACCATTCACTAAAATGAACGAGAATCCCTTTTGTCTTCTCAAGACGATCCATAATCCTATTCATTTGCGAGACGGTTAGAAAGTGGGACGTGTAAAAATATTTGGCTCGTTTCATTAACAAAACTTGTGCATCCAAAGGTGGAATGTCACGAGCCATCAACACGTTTTCGTCGGACAAAAATTCGTCCCGCATCTTTTGATAACTCCCCACGGTATGATAACCCGCACATTTTGAAAAATCGGAGGTTTTCAAGTAAACGACTCCTTGGATGATATAAAAGGAAAGATCAACATATTTATATTTGAAAGGAATACACGTAGTGAGCTGGGGATGCCTCCTCATGATCCACTTGGACAAAAATACGACTTTGGGGCTCTCCCCTTTTATTTATAGAGAGAAAGAGAGTGTGACCTTCCCTTCCCTCCTCCTCTCTCCCTGCTTCCTCTATCTCTGGACGTCCTTGGATTGGAAAGGGTGACTTTGAAAAAAAAAAGAAGGTCATGGTTGGATAATTTTTTGTTTATTAAATTATTACTTTCACTTCCTCATTCCCACACACATTCATCTTTTTAAGAAAAGAAAAAGAGGTTATGGAGATAAGATTTCTTGGAAAGAAGAGAGAGAGAAACAAAAAAACAAATAAAACGGACGTCATAGAGCCTCTATGTGTGTCTGTGTGTGTCTATATATATACAAAAAGGCGAGAGTACTGGGCAAGACCATTTCTTTTCCATTGGGAGCCATGTCGCTATTAGACGTTTTTCCAACTCAACGGATTTCGAACGGGGAGGATTTGAAGACGCTAAAGCAAATCCCCAACTTGAAAATTTTTTTGGCGTGTCATTGTGCGACATTTATTCCGCATTTACCACCTCATCAAGCGATCGTTTCTTTCAACCAAGATGTCGAATCCTCCAACCTGCTCGTTCAGAATATATACAGAAATTTATTCGAATCGCAACAAACGAAAGAGGAATCTCCCTTCTCTTGGAATCGGATGGATCGAGCTTTGAGACGGCCCATTCAAACAGACCGGCGATATACGGATCCGCGCACGAGTTTTCGGTGGAAGAATATTTTTCTCACGAAACGATATTTTACGTTTGGAGTGAGAACGACGGCTGAGGACGAAGTTCATATTGTTCAGACCACAGCCGCTCCTCTCGCCTATTACGAATCATCGTCCCCCAATCTGAAGGAAAGAAGTTTTAAAGTCAGCTACAGGATGAAATATAAGAAATATATTCTAAGACCTTTTCAAAACTATGTCGTTCCCCCGAAAACGCAATATCTCATCGTCACGACCCAGAAGAGTCTCTTTCTCGCCGATCGGTGCTCGTACTCACTTTGGAAACAATTGAAAGAGGAGATTTTTTTCCAATCGCCGATGATGTTTCAAGAAAAAGAAGAAAACCCTCCGCCACCTTTACCCATCTCTTACTTAGATGATAAGAGGAGCTGGACCAAACCGTTATTTCCCGAAACAAAATCGACCCGGCAACGGAATGAAATTGAAGTCATCACGATTGAAGATGAGGAGGAAGAAAAAATATTACCTCTTAAAAAACGGTCGACTTACCGGAACATACCTGGCGTGCAAGTTCCGCTTCAGAACCCAGAAGCTTCTTCTTCTTCTTCCCCGACCTGTTCAAACAGGCAGCCTCTTTCGGACTCCTCACAGACAGAACCTCTTCCAGTATCCTCTTCTTCTTCTTCTCTAACCTGTCCCGACATCGTAGAGGTAGAATGTCAGACGGGTCCACAAGCTTCAAAAAGTCCCGACATCGTAGAGGTAGAATGTCAGCCGGGTTAACAAGTTCCAACGGGTCCAGAAATCATGGAGGCAGAATCACAGCCGGGTTCACAAGTTCCAACGGGTCCAGAAATCGTAGAGTTAGAATTTCAGCCGGGTAAACAAGTTCCAACGGGTCCAGAAATCATGGAGGTAGAATCGCAGCCGGGTCCAGACATCCTAGATCCCTCCACTCATGCCAGAGAGACACCAAGTGTTTCAAGACAGCCTTGTGAGGATCCAGCCCTTCCCGTATGGAATGATTATATGGACTTACAAAATTTGGTGCAACAGGAAGGAGAAGAAAATAATCATACGGATGGGTGGGTCAAAGACTGTTTAGATCATTTAACCTCGAAGGAATTTGAACTGTTATGGAATTGAACTGTTATGGAATTGCATTTCTGAAATCACATCGGAAATGGGATAAAAACCAAAACAAAAAAACTTTTTTAATAACAAATTGGAGGAGAGTCATAATGTCAATTAAAAAAATATTATATAGAGTCCAATCTTGGTGGTTCACTTCAGTTTTCCAGCATGAGGTGATCCACGTTTCCCGAAATATGGATCCCATTCCAAGAGAGATTGTGTAGAGCCTTCACTTCAGTTCTTTTTTTTTCTACCAAGAGGAGAGGGTCCCCAAAGGGCTACCCATGTCCAAAGAGAGAAAGTGTAGAGCTTTCATTTCAGTTTTTTTTCCAAGTTTAGGGGAGGTAGGTCTCAAAATGACACCTCCCCATTTTCAAAGAGAGATGGTGTAGAGCGTTCATTTCTGTTTTTTTCCAAAGTTAGGGAGTTTTCAAATGACTACCCATTTCAGAGAAAGAGAGAGAGAGAGAGAGAAGGTGTGGAGCGTTCATTTCAGTTTTCCAAGGTTAGGATGGTGGTGGAGAATCCTCCAAAATGGCTACTCATCTCAAAGAGAGAGAGAGAGAGAAAATGCGTAGAGCGTTCATTTCAGTTTTCCAACATTAGAAGGTCCCAAAATACCTTCTGAATTCAAAGAGAGATCGTGTAGAGCGTTCATTTCCTGTTCTTCAAGATCAGAAGAAGAGGGTCCGCTTTTCAGAGACAGCGAAGTGCAGACTTCAGTTTTCTCCCTCCCCAAGAATAGAGGGTCCCAAAATGGCTTTCCATTTCAAAGAGAGAGGGAGAGGCGTTCATTTCCATTCTCCAAGATAGGGTCGTCTGCTTTTTTCCCAAAATGGCTTCCCAATTCAAAGAGAGAGAGAGAGAGAGTGAAAGGGTGTGTAGAGCGGTCATGTTCATTCTCCAAGATAGGGTCGTCAGCTTTTTCTCAAAATGGCATCTCCCTATTCAAAAAGAGATCCTAACCAATTTTTTCCAGTTTTTTCCAAGATGGGGGGGAAGAAAACCTAGGATGGAATAACACGACACACAGAGAGAAAGAGGGAAAAACGCCATCTTGTCATTTTCTGATAGGGTACCGGTGTTCGAATACTTTTGTGACCGACTGTACATAGTATTGACAAGGACTTATTTCAGATTTTCGAATTAACGTTGTGAACTACGTTTACATCCACCGAAGTTGTTCTTGATGCTGGGTGGAGCTTCGTTGTCAGCTGACGCAAAAAGTCAAGATCATGTGACTTGCCTGCGCGTTTGGTGAATTTACCGCCGACCAAGAGTTTCGATCTTCTATTTGATGGAAAAAAGACTGATCAAGCGCAAACAAGACATCTATCCACTTTGTCTTGCAAGAAGGTTAGAATAGAAGAAGGGAAGGTTCAACTCAAACGGTGAAGCTTGGCGGCCATCTTCCTGTTATCACCGTGACTTATGCAAGGAAGTCTGTCATTGACAACATTTTTTTTCTTTTCTTTTTGAAGCATGTCAGCTTGTATTTTATATGGATGCACAAATAGATTCTCGAAAAAAATTCCGGGCATTATTTTTCACACGTAAGTATTAATTTTCTTATGTAATATGACAACTATGTCAAAAAATATCACAATGTCATGTGGTTTTCTTTCCAGATGTGAAAAAAAAGGACTTAAAATAGGTTATTTAATATAACTATAATCAAAATATATTAAATACATTTTAATGTTTCTGTTTATAGCTGGTATCTTCGTTCCTTAAGATACAATGCTATATGTTAGGATTTAAATTGTATAATTTGAACGTTTTAGTTAATTCGTTTTATAACTTTCATGAAAAGTAAAAAATCAATTGTTACTATTTTTATTAATTGTAAAGGTGTTAAATAAAGCAATGCTTTTCTTTATATATTAATTATTATTTATTTTTTTAAGTTAAGATAAACTGTTCTGTTATTAAAAATTTTTTACATAAACTTACAAATTTCTGGGCAGTATAGTGATAAAATTAAGTAAAATATTTACACAATTGAACATGTGGAAAGATGTATCCAAAAACTTATATAGGTGTATTTCTGTAGTTCAACTTAATTAAAGGCAGTTTCTTTGAGATTAATAAATATGAAATGCGCATAAACTGAAATCAATGAATTCACATAAATCTGTTTTATTTTATTAAGATTTATTTTCTAACCTCAGCAAGTTCGTGAAATATGAAGAAACATCATTTTTTAAAGGCTTTAATGTTATGCGCATGCATTTAGATTTCGAACTATTTCTTAATAATTTGCTGTACATAGTAAATTATGGATATCATCTTTATTACTTTAAAACAAAAATTCAACAATAGCGAGGGATTTCATTATAAATTTAACATATTTTTACTGGAAAATAAATGCACGGAACAGGTTAGAAACACGTACATGTCACTGCCGTAATGCAATGTTTTGAAGTCACAAACATGGACGCCGCTTGTTCGGCGGAGTTTCATTCCCCGATAGTGGAGGAAACCGCGAACCCTCCCTCCTTCTATTCTAACCAAGGTCCGTAGAAAGAACAGGTTAGCTCACTTGGGGTAAACAAACGAAAATGCGTTCTCGCTGTCTATTGGCTGTAACGTCACTGAAGTTTTCTCTCCTCAGATCAACATAGATTTTTGCATTGATTTAAGCTGAATGTAAGCTTGTGCGCGACTGTGGAAACTCATTTGGTTTTTTCTTTTCTTTTCTTTTTTTTTTCCTCTCAAATACAATTAAATTTATGTAGTATAATGGTTGGTATGCACTGCGCGATTGCATTATGCACCAATAATGCAGGCAAAATAAAAAAATAATCAGCAAAATGTATTATTTCATAGGTATAGAAACTTATAGTGTTTTTTGATTTAATGCAAGTTATTTTGAATTTTCGGGTTACTTAAATTAATTTATTCATTAATATATATAGAAACTTCTATGCATTTTATTATGTGTATTTAAATGCCAACGGTTTTGAATATTGTTGTGAATTGTGACAGATGCATATAAATATGCTTAAATAGTTTTAAATTATGTGTATGTAGCTCACTGCATTAATTAACTCGTTTTACACATGGAAAAATGGCCCTGCAACCAGCCTTTTCTCCAGGAATTGAAGTCAAATCACCAGTGTTCAGCTGATGGGCCTTGTCAATTACTTAGAATTTGAGCCTATTGTACTGTTAATATAGTACATGCCAGAAATACAATATCATTAATACACGGGGTACATGTAAGCAATAAGAAGGACTAACAACACCGCAGAGTACAGAAAGCAACATTTTAGAAGTCCACAATTCATTTGGCGAGCAAATTAAGTTGTATTATTATACTTAAGGCTATCAGTTCTGGATAATTTAGTTACAGTAATTTTGCAAAGATAGTAAAGCAGTTCCTTTAGCAATATTAATTTTCTAATTATTAAGGCTTTTTTCTTTCATATTATTTGAAAACAGAGTAATTCACAGCATGCATTTAAATGCAATCAAAATTTAGGAAATGTATGATTTAAGAATATAGAAACGTTTAAAAAACAAATATGCTAAAATTCTTGTAAAATATAAAATTTCATTTTCTATCTGTTCTTATAATTTGTTATGATTTGTATTATGAATGAATAATATAACTTAAGCAAATATTTTATTTATTATTGTTTTAAAATTTGCATTCCATTACCATACAGTGCACCATGATATATTTCATACAAAATTTCATTTATAAAATTAAGATCCATATTTACTAAGATTTTGTTGAATGTAGTGTTTAAAATTTAGTACCAATTTTGACTTTTGCATTTAATTATATAAATTTACCTGCAGAATTATATTTTGCTAGTATCTACGTATGTAATCATTATGTCTGTGGGGATATTGTACACAGGTCATCATATTAAATAAACATCCACCCTTTTTAATTGTTAAACTGAATATGCTAAATGAAATGTAATATTTAAGTTATTATATAAACATATATCTTTTTTGATACCAAAAGAAACACATACAACATTCAGTCCTCTTAATATCTGCCCACCAGCGGCCGAGCGGTAAAGTCGCTAAACACTGGTAGTTAGGTCCGAGGTTCGAATCCCGCGAACGGGCTGGCTGCATGGTCGTTTTCGTGGTTTTCCCCATGTGTAACGAATATACGAGCCAGTTTCCCTTAGAAAGACCTCCACGAAGGCATCCCTCCCTTCAAGCGCATAGCCTTCGAGGCTTTGCCATAATCACACACACCACCTATTAATATCTAGGATTTACTTCTCTGAAATAAAAAATGAGGATGACAATCCAGAAAATGACTACATGTTTCATTTCGTTATTATTTTTATAAATTAAACAATACATAAGTGAAATAAATATAGAAACCTAAAAGATAAAATTCTAAATATACAATATTAATAGCAAAACATAACAGAGGATATGCAACTGTTCTTTTAATATCGTTTACTCATTTTTTATATAAAAAGTTAACATTGTTATATATGTAACTGTAACTGTATCTATTATTATGTTTAACCATAACTGTAATATAGAATAGTAGATGAGTAATGTAGAATAAACGATGTTTGTGTACAACTTGTAATCATAACTGAGCAGTACCCAACACATATAAAATACAACACATGGCGCAGCCCGTCGTTGATTAAAAAAGAAAATCTTTTTTCAAGAACCATGCAGCCTCGGTAAAGATGTTCTAAACAAAAACATCATGGGAAGTTGTTTACTATGAAATCGAAACTTATATCGCTGGTAAGTGAGTTGTTTATTTTTATTGGACGTGGCTAAAAATACGTATATATAAACTATTTAATGTCCTAAATTAAATATGGATGGATTAAAGCCACCAAGTAATCTAAGTTTCGAAGGAAATTTAGGCGAAAATTGGAAGAAATGGAAACAAAAATTCCAAATTTATATGTTAGCGTCTGGTGGTATTACTAAATCACCTGAAATTAAAGTAGCTATTTTATTGCATATAATTGGTGAAGAAGCACTTGAAAAATTTAATACTTTTAATTTAAGTGAAGAAGATAAGAAGGATGTTGACAAAGTAATTGAAGCTTTCGAAAATTTTTGCATACCGAAAGCAAACGAAAGTGTTGATAGACATATATTTTTCTGTCGAACACAACATGTAGGTGAATCGTTTGATGATTTCTTAACCAATTTAAAGAAATTAAGTAGCAACTGTGGATTTGCAGAATTAAAAGATAGTTTAATAAGGGATAGAATAGTAAGTGGAATTCTAAATAAAAATCTCAAAGACAGATTATTAAGGGAAGATCAGTTAACATTGGAGAAATGTATTAAAATGTGTAAAGCTTCTGAATTAGCAGAACTTCAGCTGAAAACTTTAACTGAAGAAAATAAAATAGAAGCTATCAAACGTAATAAATTTCGACCTTCAGAAGAAAAAAGTCAGCCTTGTAAGAAAGACTATCATGTAAAACAAAGTACTAAATCTTCTTCAAACTATCAAGGAAATAAGTACAATAATCCAAAACCATGTAGAAAATGTGGAACTTTTCATAAGTTATACAACTGTCCTGCTTATAATAAGATTTGCTTGTACTGTAAAAAGAAAAATCACTTTTCTAAAATGTGCACTTTTAAAAATGTTAATGTTGTACAGAATAATTTAGAGCATGAGTTACATAATAATGGTAATGAATATATTTTAGGGTCAGTAGAAGATATAAATCCATTTTCTAAAAATAAAACCGAATGGTTTGAAAAACTAAAAGTAAACATATCTAAATATTTATTTGTTAAGTTGGATACTGGAGCTCAGTGTAATGTGCTACCATTGCCTAAATTTAAACAATTAAATTTAAGAGAGAAATGTTTGACTAAATCAAAAGTCACTTTAAATAATTACAATGGTACTACAATTGATGTAGTTGGAAAATGTAAATTATTATGTGAAACATCAAAAGGGAACAAGGATGAAATAGAATTTCAAGTCGTAGCATGTGATAAAAATGTTCCAGCTATTTTAGGGTTACCTACATTGCAAAAATTAAACCTAATACAAAGGATTTGTACAGTAAATCCTGATTCTAACGAAATGTTACCAGAACTTTTAAAAGGATATCAAGATTTGTTTAAAGGAACTGGGAATTTAACTGGATATACATATCATATTAAATTAAAACCAGGAGCTGTTGGTAAAATAGAACCCTGTAGGAAAATTCCACTTAGTTTATTAAATCCATTAAAAAAGGAATTAGCAAGAATGGAAAAAGATGGTATTATAAAGAAAGTTAACCAACCAACAGAATTCGTGAATTCATTAGTGGTAGTAAGGAAAAAGGATGGAAATTTAAGAGTGTGTTTAGATCCTCAGCACCTTAACCAAAATATACTGAGAGAACATTATCACATACCAACCTTTGAAGAAATTTCATCTCAAATGACAAATGCAAAGGTCTTTAGTATTTTAGATGCAAACAAAGCATTTTGGCAAATTAAACTGTCAGATTCAAGTTGTGAATTTACTACATTTAACACTCCGTTTGGTAGATATTGTTTTTTAAGGTTGCCATATGGACTGAGTTCATCACCAGAAGTTTTCCACAGAAGTTTTTCTGAAATTTTTAGTGATTTAGAAGGAGTTCAAATATATATAGATGACTTATTAGTTTGGGGTAAAGATAAAAAAGAACATGATTCAAGATTAAAGAAGTTGTTGGACAGAGCCAGAGAAAAGAATGTTAAATTTAATTTAAATAAATGTAAATTTGGGCTGAATGAAGTGAAATATATGGGACATATATTTTGTAAAGATGGTTTAAAACCAGATGAAGACAAAATTAAGGCTATTCTAGATATAAAACCACCAAAAAATGTGAAAGAATTAGAAACTTTCCTAGGAAGGATTACATATGTTTCTAGATTTATACCTAATGTATCAGAATTGACATCATGTTTAAGAGATTTGCTGAAAAAACAAGTTATCTGGAACTGGAATGCAACACATGAAAAAGCATTTAGAAGACTAAAAGATGTCTTGGTAAATAAACCAGTTTTACAGTATTATGATATAAACATGCCAGTAGTTTTATCTGTAGATGCATCTCAAGAAGGACTAGGAGCAGTCTTACTGCAGAATAATTTACCAGTGGCATATGCATCTAAGGCATTAACAGATACACAGAAGAATTATGCTCAAATTGAAAAGGAAACTTTAGCTATTGTATTTGCGTGTGAGAAATTTCACCAGTATATATTTGGAAAAAATATTACTGTGGAAAGTGATCATAAACCACTGGAATCAATTTTTAAAAAGCCATTAAATAAATGCCCTGTAAGACTACAAAGAATGCGTATAAGATTACAGCCATATCAGTTTGAGATAAAATATAAACCAGGAAAAGAACTTTTTATAGCGGATGCATTATCAAGATCATTCACTGATAAAGGATCTGATTTCTTTGAAGGAGAAATAGAAGCTCATGTTGGATTAGTTGTAGAATGTATACCAATGTCTAATGGTAAAATGGAAGTTTTTCAACTGGAAACAGAAAAAGATGAAGAACTACAAGTTTTAAGAAAATTAATTAAAACTGGATGGCCAGATGAAAAATGTATGGTTCCAGAACTGGCAAAACCATATTTTAACTTCAGAGAAGAACTATCAGAAGCAAATGGATTAATATTTAAAAATTCCTGTGTTGTTGTACCAAGAAGTTTACGAAAAGATATGTTAAGCAGAATTCATTATGGTCATTTAGGAGTAGTAAAATGCAAGATCAAAGCAAGAGAAATATTATATTGGCCAGGAATGTCCAAAGAAATTGAAGATTTGGTACTGAATTGTCAGACATGTTTAAGTTTACAAAAAGCTAATACTAAAGAACCAATGATATCTAAAGAAATACCTAATGGTCCATGGGAAGTATTGGGAACAGACCTCTTTTACTTTCAAGGAAGGGATTATCTAATAGTTATAGATTATTTTAGCAAATATGTTGAAATTGGACATTTGGAAGATTTGTCAAGTGTAGCAGTGATAAAGCAATTGAAATCAATTTTTGCAAGACATGGTATTCCGAAAATAGTATATTCGGATAATGGTCCACAATATAATTGCAGGAAATATAAAGATTTTGCAAGAAGATGGAATTTTGAAACCAGAACTTCAAGTCCAAAATACCCACAGTCTAATGGAATGGTTGAAAGACATATTCAAACTGTCAAGCGAATGTTAGAAAAAGCTGTAGTTGACAACAAGGATCCATATTTAGTTTTACTGGAATATCGTAACTCTCCTATTTCAGATGAAATTAAGTCACCTTCAGAATTGATGTTTGGAAGAAAAGTAAATGGATTGATGCCTATAAAAGAGAATTTTGTCCAAGCTAAACGATATGAAGACCATAAACAACATTTACTGAAGAGACAAATCTTACAAAAAAGTTATTATGATAGGAATGCAAGACCATTAAAACGACTGAAAACAGGAGATCATGTTTACATAAAAGAGAAAGGGAAAAAACTAAATGAAAGAGGGAAAATTATAGAAGAAGCAGAAAGACCACGTTCATATAGGATTATAAGAACAGATGGAAGAATTGTAGAAAGGAACAGAAGAGACCTTCTTAAAGGAACTAATCAGGAAGAGTTTGCAATACAAAACAACTATGAGAATGAAGTTATAGATGAGCCCGAGATACATGAAAATAATAGGAGCACTTCAAATTTAGATGTGCCTGTAAGTCCTTCAAAATCTAACAGAAGTGTTGTGTCACCAAATAGCAAAAGAGGTATAGTATCATCAAATTTTTCAAATGGACATAACTACGTCACTCGATCTGGTAGGACTGTTAAGAAACCTTATTATTTAAAAGAATATGTTTAATTTTACTACTATTATTATTTTTTATAAAAAAGGGAGATGTTATATATGTAACTGTAACTGTATCTATTATTATGTTTAACCATAACTGTAATATAGAATAGTAGATGAGTAATGTAGAATAAACGATGTTTGTGTACAACTTGTAATCATAACTGAGCAGTACCCAACACATATAAAATACAACACAAACATCTTCTATCTGAATACTTTTGGAAATTTTTATCTTTTATTTTTGCTTAAAAGTAAAATTCAAAGAATTAAGATTTAAATTAAAATTAAGTCTCAATTTTTATATAGAATTACATAATGCAGCTGCTGATTTTAAAGAGTCTGCTGATTAAGTATTACACTTCCTTTCAGTTATAGCTTGAATAGTTCATTTGTTTATGTTTCTTGTTGCTGCTTTACATCAAGAAATTACAAACAAGTTTTAGAATCTAGCGAGTTATAATTTTATGCAATTTCTTTTTTTTTAATCTATTAAAATTAATCATATACTACAGGAAAATCTCATGCGAGTTCATCTGAAGAAAAAAAAAAAAGCAACAAGTAAACTAAGATTTCTAAATGAAACAAATACTGCAGAAACAATTGGACCGAAAGTAGACTTTAGTAAAAAATTAATTTAAATTTCAGCCAAATTAGATTTCAAACATTAGGGACAAGTTTGTATAGCTTTATAGAATAAATATTCTTAATTTGAATTTCTTCTATATCGCTACACTCAAGGCTTAATTTCTAAAATTAGAAGTTCCGGAACCCTATGGAAGACCGTTAGTAAAGAGGAACAAGAGTAAATAAATAAATAAAATGACTATTAAAATCATTTAGCATTTAAAAATTAAATAGTTAATTATTATCAAATTAATAAATAATTACTTAATTAATATTAGCATTTAATATTTATTAATTATTATCTAACCATTAATTAATAATTGATTATTATTTATTAAAATAATTCAATAAAATGTAAAGAGGTAAATTAACATTTAATAAGTGGTTTTTAATATAATTTTATTGCTGCTAAAAATAAAATTTTTGAGATTAAATTTCTACTGAAATTGTAGTTCCGTTAATTACATAAAAGAAGTGTCGGAGCGTTCTTATGTAGGGCTCCGATGCGCTCCGTCTAGAATTATCATTTATCCCATGAACTGAAAAGTACCGAAGCCGGCAAAATTTAAGCTCTGACTACACTACATATTTTCCAGTTCTTAAGCTAAAATGAGTAACGGTATAAACAGCTGAATCTTGAATAGCAAATTCTGTAAGGAAGTTTGGAAGATTTTTGGTGAAACAATAAATTACTGAGGTAACTTTTCGTAATTAAAACTTATTCTATACAGTAAACAATATTTTAGGTAGTTAAGTTTCAACTCCAAATATTAGAATTTTTACTTTTCCAATGAAAAACAGAAAATATTTCAAAATGAAATACGAAATTACTATTAGGAGATGCTACAGCGAACTTCAGTGACGTCACAGCCGAACGAGTCGCTGGCTTTTCGTTTGTTTACTCCAAGTGAGCTAACCTGTTCTTTCTATGGACCTTGCTCAAAGTAGGCTTTAGCAAATTAAAATAAATTTAAATTTCAGCCAAATTAGATTCCAAACATTAGGGACAAATTTGTAAAGCTTTATAGAATAAATGTTCTTAATTTGAACTTCTTCTATTGCAACATTTAAACATCACTACGTATTTTCCAGTTCTTGCGAAATGTGGGTTTTCAGTCTGTTGAAGCTAAACTGAGTAACGGTATAAACAGCTGAATCTTGAATAGCAAATTCTGTAAGGAAGTTTGAAAGACTTTCGGTGAAACAATAAATTACTGAGAGAACTTTTCGTAATTAAGACTTATTCTACACAGTAAAGAATATTTTAGGTAGTTAAGTTTCGACTCCAAATATTCAAATTTTTACTTTTCCGATGAAAAACAGAAAATATTTTCAAAAGGAAATACGAAACTACTATTAGGAGATGCTACAGTGAACTTCAGTGACGTCACAGCCGAACGAGTCGCTGGCTTTTCGTTTGTTTACCCCAAGTAAGGCTCCTCTAAACCAGGCTGAATCACCAACTTTTCTCTCTTGGCGCGTTTATCGCACAAGCTGGCTGAATGTCTGCTGTTTTTTTTTAAAGATTTATTTTATAGACGCGCGGCATTCAGCGCATATAAACTTTTCGGATAATTTATTAATTCTCGAATAGTATATAGACGTTTTCACTTAAATAAAAATTTCGCGTATATTTTGTAAACATATTCAAAATAACTTATTCTTTAGATGTTTCAGTTTCGTTAGCAGACTAAAATAAATAAGATATGAATAAAAACTTTCAATAGTGTCAAATGGGGAAATAGTTAACGCGTAGAGTGTGCAAATAAATTTATCTTAATGACATTTTAACAAAAATTTCAATAAAAACACTGTAAATTCATACTAAAAAAATAACTTAAGAATATGTTGTCATTTAAGTCTGAGGTATATGGAAATAATTGTGCAAGATTCTGAAGAAACACTTTCTTTTAAACATGTGAAATATTTCATAACATATATGGAAGAAGAAAGTACAGCATTCTGTGTTTTGGATGCTTTTCATCAAATGTAATATAAATATGAACTAGAAACCGTAATAAAAAGTCCTTCCTGTTCAATCAGATCACCTTTGTGTTGCATTGTATTTGTAATACTTCTAAAAATCCAATTTTTACCTAAATTAAAAAACAGTTATTCCATAAAAGATAATAACTTTGAACGTATATAGAATGAATTTTGTAATTTGAGTTATGTTACAAAATAATTCATAGTTTATATATTTTATACTAATAATTTAGATAAAACCTGTCCAATTTAAGAATGTGTGTTAACCACATTCTTAAATTGTAAAAGGACGACATAACCACATGTAATTCATTTCGAAGCATAAAAGAAAGCTTATTTTTTATTTTACACAGCAACAGCATTTTCATGCAGTCAAATTTTTTTTAACTGCTAGTTATTATACATAATACTTAATTTTAAACCCATTTTTATTAGAAAGCATAACTAAGAAACTTCTTTTTAAAGCACCACAGTGATTGCAAAGAATGTCGTTAAATTTACAAAAGTATCGAAGATATATTGAACAGCATTATAACAAGAAAGTACTGTACAAAATATGTAAATTTAGCATAACTTCTTTTTTAGTATTTGCATAGTTTCCTCCAAATGAACCTTAATGGGAAGTTATCTTGCGAAAATTTAAAAGTATTAAAATAGCCTCTATTTAAGATGTAACTGCATTTATAATTATTTTGTAATTGCGAATAGATTATATTACTGCAATTAGATTATGCACTTACAACATAATTGCATAAAGTAATGAAATTAAGAGTTCACAGATACAATGTAATATAATTACAATGCAATTACCTAAATTGTAATTATAATCACTTATTTAATACCACAATATTATTACAATCACAATGTAATTTAAATTGGGTACTATATTTGCATACCCTCCACTCAAAGAGGTACTGATAAGCCTGGAAGTTATTATCAACAAAAAGCCTGTTCAGGACAGTTTGATGACAATTTCCACCGGGCAAAAAGTACATTCTTAAGCCCAGGCAAATCAAGACAATAAAAATCATTTAGTCTTATGATTCACTATATTTTAAACCCTAAATTTAAATTCTGCACCAAATTATTTACCTATATTTTAACATACTTTATGAATTATTAGAAGCGATATGGCAAATATCTTCTAAAAATAACTGTAAAATATTTGTATCTATTAATTGATTCTGATACACACTTTTATTATTTAAGTATATCAAAATAACAGTTTCATGTTCCTGAAATACAAAAATTATGGAAAAAGTTAAAGTAATATTCTTAGAAGCATATGATATTAGTCACCAGATGCAAAATTATAGATAATTTTTTGCCCTAAATACAATTTTATTACACAGTAGTCAAATGTGTAACTTAATAACATGTTATATAAAAAATTAATGATAATAAGTTTATCAGAAATGAATTAATTCTGCATAACTTTCTGCACTTGAAATTTTTCTACACCTGAGGGGAGGGAGAGATCTAGTAAAATTAGATTTATTATAACTTCGGTTGGACCAAACACATTCTCTCTCTATATATATGCATCACTAAAGAAATAAATAAAATTATCATGCTTAAAAAACAGATATACCATACCAGTTTTTTTTTCCCTTTACATTGAGAAATAACAAACAGTACAACAATGAAAAATACTATCCTTGAAATGTTGTTTAAATGAAGAAACACACACCATCTTTTTATTTAAGCATTACACTTCAAAAACAGATACACATACCAATTTATTTTCACTAGCCTTTATACTGATAACATGCCATATAAAAATGAAAAGAATTATCCTTGAAATTTAGATAAAATGAAGTAACACAATGGGAAAATTTATGCACACGGACACCTTTTTTCTATTGCATGTTGCCTGACATAATCCACAAGTGCCTAAAAATGTACCCAAAGAAATGCATTTCAATATTAACAAAAAATTGTTTACAGATTAAAATTCATTCATTTCATACCAGTATTATAAAGATCATGCATGAAACAAATCTGCTTTCCCATACTTTTAAGTAAAACTTTTATACTGGAAAATAGACTATATTTCTATATATTAGAAACAAGAAAATACTAATTTGAATGTTCTAAATCTTTACTCCATTGCCAAATTGTATAATACTGTGATTATAAATAAACTTGCACAATCCTTGCAATTATTGAAGTCAGATTATATATATTTTGTCTCGCACTATTCAATTTATTCCATTGACTTCAGATGTCAATGTCAAAATTCTGGAAGTTATTTTAACCAAGAAACAGTAGTGGGCACCGTGCATAAACAACTCATCTAACTTTTTAACAATAGTGATTATAAAATAAAGAAAAAAATTATATATTATTCTAACGATATTGCAACTATAGTATAATGTTACATATATCTTTAGCAAACATTCAGATTTTATCTTGACTTTCCAAATTATTATTTATTCTTTAATAAATTTCAATATGCTAATGATTTTCATGTTACATTAGTATAAATTCCACAATTAGCACAGGAAAACAAAATCCGCGCTTTATATTAGAAGAGAAATTTCTTTTCCACATTCAAAACATCTACATTGGCGATGTTTGGCGACGGGTACATTAACCCTAGACTAATTTAATTATAGCTATTATTACAGAAATTAGCAGATACTCAGGTTATTGTACACAAGAATTTCACTTTACTTGCACATTATAAACATCAGAGAAGATATAAACTCTAAATGAAGGCGTAATTAACATTATACTTACTAAGCAAAGTTCAGCGCCTGGACCAGGTTTCCAATTGTCTCTTCGGCAATTATTTACCCATATTTTTCTTCTTTCTTCATTTTTAGGAAATTTTACCAATGTATGACCTTTCCGTGAATGATTTGAACAATTAATAGCTGTACATCCGCCCATTAAACACAAAAAATTGTTGCACCGTAACTACACAGCCGCCATTAAATCTCCCACTTGGGAGCGCGAATGCCTGATGATTCAGCCTGGTATATAGGAGCCTTAACCCCAAGTGAGCTAACCTGTTCTTTCTACGGACCTTGTATTCTAACCTCCTTGTTGTCTTGTCTGTCTGAACCTGAACCGTGAAAAGAGATCTTAACTGTCACCGTATTATCAATTTGTTGCGATATTTATGCTAGGTTTATGAATCAGCATTAGTACCGTTGTGTTATTGATTAGATATGTAAGTCTTTTTGATTATTTTATAGAAGTATTACTGAGAATAATTTAATAATTTTACCACATCTGAATCAGAGCTTTGTTTATATATAGATATTCCTTGTTTAGAGTAGGGAAATGTATTTTGTTCCTCTCAAGATGGTCTTTATATGAATTTTATTAAAAAATTATGTTGCATGATGAAATATAATTGCAGGTTAAGAAATAGTATATAATTCTTTCATATTAGTTTAAATTACGTCTTAGTAATGTACATTCTGTATGATTTTTAATCAAGCTTTATTCATTTCGAAGCTTAGATTCGGTTTCAAAATTGCCTTTTCAAAATTCTTTATTTTTTCGGGTGCGGGCATAGACTGTCGCATCATCAAAGGTAATGTTTGGATTTTTTGAGGCCCTCTAACTTATTTATGTTGCTGGAATTTTGATTTAATCTGTAATATGAAACTCTTGTCTTCCAGAAAAACTTATAATCAGAATTTGTTTTTAAGTTTGAAATAAGGACTTAAATGCATAAAGAATAGGTTAAATTCTTTATTTCTTTGGTAAAGAAACTTATTTTCCATATATAAATATGTCATTATACTTTACTGATTGTTTTCGTTGCATTTTCCTTAACCCGGCGGAAGGCGCATCAAGAAAAGTTACTAGAGTGGGCGCGTGGGGTATCACATACCCCAATATTTAAAATACAGTAAAAGTAATTTTATTTAATTGTAAAGCTTTATTTATTTTTATTTTATAACACATGAATAATACTTGGGTTACAAGAAATTAATTTACAAAATAAGCTTATAGAGAGTTAAAATTAAGATAAATGAAAATAATAATAAAATAAAAATCATTTCCTTGGTCTTATTGCATCTCTAATACACAATCCTTATTTGATCTGTTTACACTTTGAATAAAATACATTCATCTGTTCTTGGCACAGAAAGTTCTCATTTTAGACATCACATTTGTGTTCTTCTGTCCCTGGCTCAAGGGCATTCATCAAATCTTTTATACTTAGTGTTTCAAATTTCATATATTTGTTTGAATTATTCATCGAAATTCTCTTTTTTTTTTTTTTTTTGCCTGCAGTACGTAAGTCTCTCGATAAAGTATTAATCTCTGGTTGTTGTTCAGTACTTTTTTTTATTAACTGTAATGTTATGTCCCTCAAAAACAGGCATGTGCTACAGTATCTAATTGGTGGAGTAGCAGTTGAAAGTATTATAATTCGAAAATCATTTGCAGCAACCTTTAGTGCAGAAAATAAAATTAGCATTGCCCACCTCCTTTTTATTCTGGCAACTGAAAAACTTGCTGATATGTCATCCACAGTGTCCACTGTTCCCTTAGTCATATTATAAAAACATATAATTTCTTTCTATATTTTCTTTTCTCCAGGAGTATCATCTACAGCATCATCGTTATGTAATGTTGAAAGCGTTAGAACAGTTTTTCCGGCTAATCTTTGGAATATGGTAACAGGTAGTTTGGCGACATTTTGGTAAGGCGCTAAAGGTTACTAGCTAGGACTTTAGCAGTGTACATAGATAAAGAGCGTGCGCAATGCCATTTTTGTGCAATTCTGGGATTTTTTTTAAGTGAAAATAGGTCGACGTGTACATGGATGATACCATGTATGTGCAATTCTTAAAAACGTGGCAAGCAGTGGGCGATTCTGCACTTTCTCCCAATTTCTCCTAATCTTCGTCATGCTTAAGTACATTTGTTCCATAAAAGTTCTAGCATAAGTATAATTCGGCTAGCAGATTGTTGGAAAAAAATGTTGAGTAAAAAAAAAAAACATGCCTTTACTTCGTGAAAACAAAATGGCGTCCAAAAAAAAAACTAGCAGGTTGCTGTAGCAGGGTTGATTGCCAAATTTTTGCCAAAAAAATCGCCAAGTTACCATAATCCAAAGATTAACCTTTTTTCCTCTTTTTAGGAACATAAGATATTAATGTTTTATTTTTTTTTCGAAACCCAAACAGTGTAAAAAATATTCCTATCTTCATTTTCAGTTTCCAAAATGCAATCTTCATCACTTTCAACTATTTCTAATAATTTTCACAGTAATTCCATCTCCATTTGTCATAATAAGATCAGAAATCTTTAAAAATATAATTTCAAACACTTTGAAATCGTTTACGAATGAAAATATTTACTGTTTCACTCTAGAAATAAATTTCTCAAATAAATATTGTCACAAAAGCACTTACGCGGACAGGTGTGTGGGGTGTGTTATACCCCAGTTGCAACAAAATACCGATAAATATTTTTCTGAAACACACAAGCAATGGTAAAGCGGTTCTGAAAGTCAACCAGTGCTAGAAACTCAACTACTGAATGCAGCACAGAATTTCAGTTTCACAAGTTAAGGATATTCCACTTTTTTGTAGAGGTGGGATATGATACACCCCACGTGCCTTCCCGTGGGTTTAAAAAACAAAAGGAAAAGACATGCTTTTTTTTAAAGTTTTGTCTTATATATGAATTAATATGCTTTCCGATTATTTATTGCCCATTTACTGCTTATTACAATTTCTTAACTTTGTAATAAAATGTTTTACACTTTTTTTTACTACTGTTTTAAAAACGCCCAATAGATGTTATGAAAATTCTTAAAACGTGCCACACTGTCTTATAATCTCCAGTTTTACCAAGCGTGAAATTAAAATTTAAATCAAAGAGTGATTGGGTAAAAGTCTTAATTTTTGAAGATTTGTTTTTGTGCTAATCACGCTTGTTTGACTTGATTAGAATAGCTTCATGAATTTTACTGTGGCTACGAGTGCAAGATTGTATTTGTCATTCACATCGGCCTTAAGCACTATATAGGTGATATTATGAGTATGTCTTTGCTGCGCTGTGCCCCAATTTTGAAGGAGAGCATCCTGGGGTGGGGACACAGGTGTAAGGATCTCCCGTTCCTCTTTCTTTGCCACCAAACCACTCGAAAGGACTTCTGGCTTGAATGCCCCTGTGCTGTACAGACACCATATATTTACAAACATCCATGCATTCTGAAGGATTTGAACCCAATCCCCATCGATTAGGCAGTCAGTTTCACTAATCAGTATACCAGTCTGGGTGACAGTTTTAAGATTTGGATATGTTAATGGAAGATTAAAAATGAAATATATCATTGTATTTTTTGGCTCTAATCTTATATGCACCCTAAGATCACCAAATGTGGCGATGTGTGTTCTGTGCTGGTTTTTGGCGCAATTGCATGTTTTATGGCAAACCCTTTGGACGTTGAATACTCTTTTTTTTTGGAGTGTTTTAATTGCTTGCTGGTTCGTGTCATGCGTGTTTTGAAATGGCCTATGTTGCAATGAGAGACGTGGTTGCAAGAGGGCCTTGGAGATTATTTTTAGTGCCTGTGCATGATAGAAGTAAGGAAACGCTGATGCAATGTACTAAAGAGTAGATTGAGCCTTGTACAACTATTTTTTTTCGGATGGCTGGAAATCGTACAAGGATTTAGGAAAATGTTTTGAACATTTATTTGTGTACCATAGTATGAATTTTCTCGATAGTGTGTCTGGCTGTCATATAAATACGATAGTGATTACGTGGCAGCATGAAATTGGTATTTCTGCTGTTCGAAAAAGCATTCATTCATGGTAAGTGCATTTTATTCTTTTTTTTATTTTGTAGAATGTTATGTTCATTGTTTTTTTAGTATAAATTTCTGTCGTTACTGTTGTTTTTTTGAATTATTTGAAATTTATTTTAGTTGACTAGCGCATCATGCCTAGATTGTGCAGTTCGTAGATGTTTTTTAAAGTTGAAACCGAATGCTGTGTACGGTATTCTTTGAAATTTATTGTTACTATGTTAACACTTTACTGACCGCTAGCGGTTCAACAGCATACGCACGTCCGACCGGCCGCTCAGCCGCAGATTCTTCATGTTCTAAATAACTGTCAGGACAATCTGATAATTCGTCTAAATGAAACTCTCCAGTACCATTTTTTTCCGTTCATCGTGAACGGTAATTTTTTTAAAAAACGGTGTGAAAATGTGGGAGTTTATGAAGCAACGCAAGTGAGCAATGTACCTCAATACTAATAATAAAATGCAGGTGATATAGCAAATGGCAATTGTTTATTGCCATGGCTATCGATTGATAAGCTATTTTTAGGTAGCCCGAGAAAAAAGTGCTTAATAGGCTATCGGTCTATAGGCATTGGCGAAAAAAAGCCGATTAATAGGCTATTGGTTGGCAGGCGTTGCCTAAAAAAAATTCAATTAATAGCCGATCGGTCGTTAGACATTGGTGATGATAAGCCAATTAATAGGCTATTGATCGGTAGGCGCTGGCGATAAAAAGCCGATTAATAGGCTACCGATGTGTAAATTTGTTAAAGCAAGGTGTGTGTAGTTCATAGATTCTTTCACTGCCTAGATTGTGCAATTAATAGACGTTTTTTAAAGTTGAAACAGAATGCTGTGTACATGGTATTCTTTGAAATTTATTCTTATATTAATCTATTAAAACAAGGCGTGCGTAGATCGTAGATTCTTTTGCTGTCTAGATCGTGCAATTTGTAGATTTTTTTTTTTTTTGAGTTAAAACATATAACTGTGTACATGGATTCTTGTCAAATATTTTTGGCTAGAAACTTTACGCTTTTGCTATCCAAATTTTTTGTTTTTGTTTTGGATTTTTATCTTAAATTGTGTGTTCAAAACGTGGTTTTTGCATGTGCGAAAACCGTGTTTTTGGAGACATTTTAGGCTTAAAGTTTGAAAATGTAGACAAACAATTTAGATAGTAATATGGCACCGTAGAGTTTTTGACCAAAAATGTTTGGCGACTTGAAGGCGCATATAAGAGTAGTTCCTATTTTTTTAATAAAATGCATAAATTCTTTTTCAGGATCTTTCAGAATTGCTTTAAAAACTGTATGCATTTCCATTAATACACTCAAATCCCGCTGTAAGAAATCTTTTGACATAACAAACAAACTTTCTAGTCCCTTCCAATTTCCTGTAGACTGAAATGTTATTTTATATGGCTATAGCAAACTTCCAAATGTATAAAAATTGGATATAATGAACTTTATTGATATTTTGGACTGAAAATGTTTTGTATTTTTCAAGAAATTTTATGCTTTTAATTTTAAGCTAAAAATTACTAATCCTTAAATTCATCTTGTTAGAGCATATAGAATTACAAGCCCCTGCTGATTTGGCTGTGTTTTAAACAAATGGCTATGCGAAGCAGGTTGTGTGCTCAATTTTGGGGAAACCAGGACACACAAATAAGCACATCTTAATTCTTTCGGTTGTAATGTATTGCTTATTGAGACAAAAAACTTGAACTGGTTCTTCTATTATCCTTAAAATAATTTTCATTTGATTTCTTTGATTGAGTTCTCAGACAGCACTCTGTTTAAGTTAGGCTAATGCTTTGTCATAATTGTAAATGCCCATTTTAAATAGAAATACATAGTTGGTGGTATGTGTCTAACCATGATGTTTATGCTAAGTAATTTTTCATGTAAATTTGTTAATGTATAATAAGACTGAAAACAACAACAAAAAAAAAAAAAAAAAAGAAATTTGACTATTGCACTAAATAATTAATTACAGGGTTTGTCTCAAAAGTTCCCAATTTATTCAATATCAATTTACAATCTTTTCAAAGTATTCTCCCTCTGCTTCAATGCACCATTGCCAGCCCTTCACCCAATCATTGAAGGCACCCTGGATGTCGTCAATGGGAATCTGTTTTAGTGAGGCTGTCGCAGCTGCTTTTGCTGTTTCCATGTTGAGTTTCTTTCAGGATTCTGTTGATCCTTGAGAATAAAAAGAAATGCACTGGAGCCAGATCGGGGCTGTAGGGCTGCTGGGTCAGCATTATCACACTTATTTTGGTCACCTACTCAGAGACAGTGAATGCGGTGCAAGTTAACGGGTTGTCATGGTGCAAGATCCAATTGTCACCAATTTTGTTTCAGACACGCCAAACCCTGTTATGCCGTTTTAGCATTTCACAGTAAAACTCCTGGTTAGAGTAGATTGAAGGGTGTCCTTTGGAGTATCGCGAAGTTGTTTCATTTATGGTAACCTGAGTAGTCGAATGTTATTGAAACCCTATTATGACGTAATCAGTTGCATGATTGCGGTAAATTTTTATTATGGGAAAAGATTTGTAAGGGCTTGTGGTGTGTGTTGGTTAGGAAGTACATTGCTTGTTTTGTGGTTTATACAGTAAAATAGCTGAATGTGGTAAGATTAACTTAAAGTTTCTGTACGATTTGGAAAGAAAGGGGAAAGGAGAATTAATTGACTGGTGTGTAAATGAAGGTTTACTTAATAGCCATTATTAAGTGTCCTGCTTGTAGGAAGGAATTGTGTATGGTCGATAACGACGCTACAGAGGATAGTTTTGTGAATTTATGTGGCGACACCAGTATACAAATTCTAATTCAGGTAATTTTAGGAAGTTTTTGGATGTTGTTGAGGAATTTTAATTTACTGAAGACAACTTAATTCGGAAATAAGGTAAGTGGATATTTCCCTTGTGTAGTGCAAAGATGAATATCCGTTTTTATGTTATTTCATTGTTTGATTTAAAATGTAGTTTATTGAGATTATATATTTTCTGTTGGCAGCTCCATTGACTTTTTAAGTGAATATAGATCAATGTGTACACTACTAAAAAAGGGGGGGACAGTTCTTTATCTCCTGTTCTACTAGGATGATTCACGAAATTTTATATATAGCACTATTCTAATACTATAGGTATTTTGACACAAATTCGGACTTTTTCTGAAATAACATACTAATTTTTTTACATATTTCGATTCTATGACTCTAATTATGCCTAAATATTAAATTTTGTAAAACTTGGTGTGAAATTTAGAGAGAAATTCAACAATTTATGTTGGTGCTTTTTATTCAGTTTGCACCAAAATTAGTTCACTTGGCGAACTTCTTAATATGTGGCAACCTATTTTCATTTCCATTTTAACATAGTGCGTAAGAGGAAAAAAAACACTCAATCATTCCTTCTTTCAAATAATGTCCCTTATATTATATTTTTAATTATAATTATTATTAATTTTAATCAATTTTTTTCTTTTACGACTTTCATTTTAATTGTTTACGTTGCATAGTTTCTTTCGAATAACTGTTTTAAAAATTTCTATTTACTCATTCGAACTGCGTAGTTTAAATCAAAGGTGTATCGTTTATTTTTTTTTCAAATAGTTTTCTTTATACTATATTTTTAGTCATACTTACTATTTTAGGTAATTTTAAAATTTTTAGACTTTTATTTTAATTGTTAGTGTTTCATTGTCTCTTCAGATAATTACTTTAAAATTTTCTATTTATTCATTCGAACTCAGCATTTTTAATATATTTATTAATATAAATTTTCCAGAATTTGATTTTGTTTATTTGAATTGCGTTTCTTTCGGAAGAATACTTTATAACCCAGACTACAATGCATTTGAAAACTCATATATTAAAAGAGAAAATACAGTAAAGCAAAATTAACATGCCTTTCAGTGTTCCATTCAGAAAAGATATATAAATGATGTATAACCAACATTTTAACTTAGGATGACTTGCATACACTGCTTTAAACAGTTTTTCTTCAGGCATTCTGCTTTTTTCTTGCTCTTTTTCATCAGGCATTCGGTAAGTATATTAAAAAGCATCCAACTTTTCGAAATATCTTGGTATTTCTGACAATCATTTTAAATAAAGTACTTTCTTCATAAAAGCCCACAAACGGCCGAGCGGTAAAGTCGCTGAACACTGGTAGTTTACTCCAGCGTTCGAATCCCGGTAAATGGGCTGGTTGCATGGGCGTTTTCGTGGATTTTCTCATGTGTAACGTGTATGCCAGCTGGTTTCCCTTAGAAAGTTCTTCACAAAGGCATCCTTCCTTTTACGCAGATAGCCCTGCTTTGCTGTAACTTAATAATCCAATTCAATCCATTTCATCAATATTTAAGTCAGAGCCTTTATCAATCTTTAGAGGTTAGCATGTTGAAGGTATGAGATGAAAGGAAAGGCTGGTTTCATCAAGAGGTTTTGGTTTATTTAATTATGGCAAAGCATACTAGGGCTATCTGCCTAAGAGGAGGGATGCCTTCGGGGAGGACTTTCTAAGGTAAACTGGTTCATTACACATTACACATGGGGAAAAACCACCAAAACGCCCATGCAGCCAGCCCGTTCGCGGGATTCGAACCAGTCTAAGACCAGTCGCTCTTCACTTTAATCTGCAATGATATCGTTTTTGTCTTTTCTGTTAACACAAGCTGGATTGATGGTATTTGCTGGTGTACACGTCCAAGTGTTTTCTCTTTGAACACCTAAATTCTCTAAAGTATCCTGAAAGTATATTCAAAAGCGTCCAACTTTTTGAAACATCTTGGTATGTCTGACAGCTAAATTTCCCTTCAAATTTTTGCTTACTTTTCTCCCTAATTTTCTTCTTTCCTTCTACAGTTATTTCAGTGCTCGCACAATAAAATTAAGATTTTTCGATTGCTAGACTTCCATAAATTTTGCATTCTTGTCAATTTTTTTAAAATATCAATTGCATCAACTGCGTTTCAGTTGAAGACAGCTTTTCATTTTCTAGACATTTTAACTATAAACAAAGTATAAAGTCCAAAGGATAAATATTTTAATTTAAAAGATTTTTTGCTAAATGACAAAGAAATAAAACAGTCCAGCAGTGTTTATTCTGTACCACTGAGTGACCCGATTCTTATATCAGCAGAAACAATCTAAATCATGTTAAAGATCATGTTTTTCTATATAATCCATAATGCTAGAGAAACATTAGCTTCTTAAAACATTCTTTCTAAGAGGGTTAATATAAAAATTTATATATATATATATTTAAAGTTGGGACTTGAACCAAACTGTCAAACTTTAAAAATTTATATTTATATATATATATTTAAAGCTGGGGTTTGAACCAAACTGTCAAACTTTAAAAGTTTAATTTACATGGTGGTTATAATTAAAGTTCCACTTTAAAAGGAAAACTACCGGACCAAATGTTATCAAACTTGGGAATCATGTAAAGAAGGTTATGAAAATTTATTTTCCGCGGGAAAAAAAAAAAAAAAGAGTTCAAAAACTCATTACCAGGGGGAAAATGGCACTGTATGTGATATTGTTAAATGAAAATGACATGAAAACATCGTTTTAAAATGTGTTTAATCGTCTCCGAAATGTGTTACAAAGCATGTTCAATGTAGCGTGCAGCATTTTCCGAAAGCAAGTTAAATCCTGTTACTGCATTCTCAACGGCAGCTCTTAGCATATCAGGAGGAATGTTACGGACATGTCAGTGTATCACATTTTTCATTTCTGCCAAATTGTTTAGATTATCGCCATAAACAGTGCTTTTGAGATAACCCCATAGCCAAAAGTCACAGAGGTTGAGGTCTGGTGGGAAGTGGGGAAGTGTCGGCCTATAAGACGTTCATTCGTGAAATGTTGCCTAAGTAACTGTGCAACACATGTGAGGTAGGGCCCAGCCCTGCCTCACGTGTGTCGCACAGTATAAAAATCCTAGTATCTAAAATGCCACGTTACTGCAGTTCATGTATCATGAAACGTTTTAACATTGATTCTAAGCAAGCTGCAATCATAGTGGTCCAGCTGTCGACTGCTCTTCAGAGAAAAATGGTTCAGTTATGAAACTAGCTGTCATTCCATTCCAAATAGTATGGAATGACTGCTATGCAATCGAATGCAGTAGGAGAATGCAATGGAACTAGGTAGATAATATGAGGGATTTCTTTGGTCCAAATCGATTAAAAGCATTTTGAATCAGTATCTTCATGTTTCAGGGCTGAATTCAGGCTTCAAAAATTACAAATTAGCGATCTTCCAGATTGTAGGCACTTGTACGAGTGATTTGCGATCTCAGATTTTTCTAATAGCTAATTCTTGGTTTTCACGGATGAATTTCTCCCTTACATGGATGGCGCACTCGACTTTTGTCAAATTTAACGCCTTTAAATGATAATTTGCTTACTTCAAAGTTTCTTAAGGGTATACAACATATTAAACCCACGTAACAAAAGGCTAACTTAGATTCCGGCCCATATTTTGTTTAACAATATTGCATACATCGCCATTTTGCCCCTGGTAGTGAGATTTCGAGCTTTCTTTTTTTTTTCGCGGAAAATATATTCCCATAATCTCCTTTACACGGTTACCAAATTTGATAACATTTGATCCAGTAGTTTTACTTTTATGACCATTTCAAAGTCCAACTTTAATTATAACCACCCTGTATATTAGTAAATTTTAATTTGAAGCTATGCGTATGCCTTGCGTAAGATTTGCACTTTTATGGAAAACATAAAGAATCAAAGCAAATATACTTAGGATAATGGACCAAAACTGAAAAAAAATTCCCCTCCCTTCGAAAATAAAATATTGAAAATTCGACCTTGAATTTATTGGATGATCGAAATATTCAATTTGACTTATTTTCTAAGTCCTAGTTCTGACAACAATTCCGTCAAAAATTCCGAATTACCAAATTTCAAACTGTGAAAATATGTAAATTATATCTTAGAAAATTTTGAATAAAAAAGTCCAATTTTTTGCAGCTATGCTTAGAAAAACACCTACTTTAAGATGACGGTAAAAAATTTTATAGGTTATAATTCAAATTTTTTTCGAAAAATTTATAAAAATTATTTAAAAATAGAAATTTAAAAAATAAAACACAAAAAATGGGTAAATTTCATTTGGAATGAATCTAAATTTCGAAATGAGAAAGGAAAAATCAAAAAAGTTTAATAAAAAAAGAGATATAATAAATATTTGCTAAATTCAATTAACATTGAGGAGCTAAAATTTTAAAAAGTACTCGTATGATTTTTACAAAACTTGGCATTCTGGCATAATTTGAGTCGTAGAATCAAAATATGGAAAAAAATTGGTATGTTATTTCAGAAAGTCCGATTTTGTGTCCAAATACCTATGTTAGAATAGTGCTATATATAAATCTAATATATATTCTAAGCCACGCTTTCAAAACATGAAAAATGCAATTTGAATTTTGTCAATTGGCCCAGTAGAATGGGAGATATAGAACTGTTCCTTTTTTTTAAAAAAAAAAAAAAAAGCAGTCTACGTGGAGAAAGTCAAGGGAGTCCGCAATGCCTAGTATGTGCAATTCGCTGATGATTTTTTAAGTGAAAATAGGTTGATGTGTACATGGATAAAGTCAAGGGAGGGCACAATGCCAAGTTTATGCAATTCTCTGATGTTTTTTTGATATGAAAATAGGTTGATGTGTACATGGATACCGAGTTTGTGCAATTCTTTGTCTTATTTTGTCTTTGTGCAGCAGCGATGGTGCAAAAATCGCCGCTACACAAGCCAAAAAATTGCACAAACTCGGTATCCATGTACCGCCAAAAATCGCCAATTTTCGCCAAGGGTCACTCATAAATATATTTTTAGAAAGTTCCTTGTTGGATTTTTTCCTTGTTGCATAAATTCACTGTGAACGACACCTTTTCTATCAAAAGCACAATGAGCATTGCCTTGCTTTTCAATTTGCTCATCCTCGCTTTTTTCAGTGAGGATACTCCTTGGTGTGCTCTGAGGCTTTGATTCGAGACCATATATTGAAAAATTCACATCTCATTCCCTGTGATCGCTCTATACAAAACTTCGGGGTCCATTTTGTAGTGTTCATGCATTTCCTGGCACTTCGACAAACGCTGCTCCTTCATCTCGCTCATCAGGACTTTTGGCACCATTTTCGTGCAGACTTTCCTCATTTGCAGATCCTCCATTAAAATGAGATTCCACACGCAGTGCATTTTTTTGCACTGAGTCGACTGTTTGGGATGTCGACTGGCTTCCCAAGTGGTCGTCGTCATTGGCAAACTACCAGAACTGCTTGTGCCAGCTGAAAATTTGGCCTTTCTTCATTGTCCTGTCAGCATATATTTTCCTAAACATTTCTGCCCAATTTTTACCCAGTTTCACACAAAATTTGATTGCATAACGTTGCTTTAAAAACTGGTCCTTTTTTGTGCGATGAGGGTGCAATAGATATGTTTGCGTGAAGCATGAGCCTGCCTTAGCAACTGCCCACAGGTAACTGATACCGGTTCTCATTTCCAAGCTTAGATCCCCACCAACTTCTCCACCCAAAGCTCTGCCCTGTCAGCTAGTGTTGCCAACTACAAAAATCATTGTGAGAACTTCTGGAACAAACTCTGTATTTCTTAATGTGCATTTTAAAATTTAAGTTGCTGCAATAGAAAGTCTGAGATCAGAATCTCTGGGACTTCCACAGTTTGGAAATTTCATCATTTTTGACAATCAATCTATAAATTTAGCAAGATGACATGTAGAAGTTATAAAATTAATATTTATGAAACAATGAAACATTTATTTAAAGGAATAATTAAAAAAAAAAAAAAAAAAAGCTCAATATTTATTTGTTTTATTTAGCACTTCTTTCACTCTTAAGTTGTTTTATTTTTTATGGCTGACACCTTCTTAATATCATAGATAGACATAATTTCTTGTTCAGTTAGAAAGTTCAATTGTTCGAGCTCTCTAATTGCCATATTGAGAATTCCCACAGGAAAAAGTGTATTTCGGCATCCCCCTTGACGATACTTTAAAATAGACGATACTTTTCGCCATTCCTGTTTACGTGCGACATCCTCCGCAAGTAAAATGTTGTCCAAAACATAGTGCTATAAAACATACTTAAAACAACAACAACAAAATTATAATTTCATTATAATTCATAATAAACTGCATTTTTAAACCAAACAAGGAAATAACATAAGAATGGAAATACATGTTATCTAAGCTGCACAGTACAAAAAGGAAATATTGAAGTACAGAAAAGAATATTACCTTATTTAAAAAGTTCTGTTTCTTTAGTATGCGAGATACACAAAATTCCTTAACAGCATCTATAAACCGTTTAAAGTTAGCTGAACTAGAATCTGTGTACTGCTATCAATGTATAAATTCACACAAAAATCCCTTTTTATTACACCCACATACCATCAGTAGTATTGATATGAGCTATGGTTTCCAGATCCTTAAATGTCACTGTGTGGTTTACCGAGAGGTGAATGAAGCCATTATCATGACTTTCAGCGATCAGATATGATCATTGTTCCAGGTAATCTATACAGTTGAATTACATCCAACATTCTTTTTTTCTGTCCTCCACCACTTTAAAAAAAAAAAAAAAAAAGAAAACTTCTATTCCTTTGTTTTAAATGAACCAACTACCCGTTTCCTTCCACTCGTTTACGTGTATTATATTTCCTTTTACCAAATTTACTCTCATCTATTTCAACAATCATGTCAGGACCCCCAATCATTTTACCTTATATCAGCACACACATCCCTACAAATGTTCTTCCAATGAGTTATGGCCTTATCATTGTTAATATTTAATTCGGTTTTAATTATTTTAGTGTTAGCTTCATACATTTACATCCACGTAAAAATCAAAGTCTCAACAATACTCAAATGATTCTACTTAAACCATGATCCCTTTCTAATGGAATGCTTTATATATAGTGAGCATTTGAACCTTTCACACAACAAAACCATTGAAAGTCATTTGAAGGATCTTTATGTTCGACCATATGCAATTCCTTCACACGAACAGAACATTTATACCGATTACTGACTAAACCTGCATTTACCCACCAGTCAACCAGTGCTTTCTTTCCCATTCATTCCAAATCATACAGAATTTTCAATTAATCTTATCACCGGCAACCATTTTACAATGTACACAAAACAAGCAATGTTCTTTCTAACCGACATCCAATATAGAAATAAGCCTTGAGAAATATTCTCCCTACAATTGAAAATCGGTGCGATCACGCATTACAACCAATCACATGACGATAGGGTCGAAACAATCATGCCATGATAAGGTTTCCAAAACATACAGAGTAAAATACTCAGGTTACCATAAATAAAACAGCTTAGCAATAAATGAAACAATAAATTGGTGATAATCCAAGGGGTGCCATAAAATATGGACTATCCTTCCCATCACGCTGTCATTTCAAATCTTCTAATTCTCAACAACCTCTTCATCAGTTTCTTCACAATTGGTAGCCATATTTCCTGGATTTAAAATCATACCACAAATTTCACTATCAATTACCGTATTTGACGTCATAAAAGACTAACTTTTTTTCATAAATTTGGTCTCAAAAAAGTTACCTGCGTCTTATACGTGAAGGACACAGGTTAACTTTCAATACTGAATGCTATTTTTATCCTGGATAAAGGTCTAGACACACATAACTTTTTCTATATCTGCCATAATTATTTTGCGCATGCGTGAAATATATCTCGCGCCAAAGCTCAAAGCTGATGTCGAAGTTCGAACAGGTTTGACGTCACATTACGTCTATGGAGTCTTTCCTTCTTGACTCAGACGACACACGTGTCGGTATGGGTGCTATTCTGACTCTTTCTTTGACTCAGATAACACTTGTTTCGGTATGGGTGCTATTCTGTATAAACGTGTTGGTATCGATGCTTAAAAGTATTTGTTTTAAAAAATTACCCTGGAAAATATGTGTACAGGAAACAAGAAATTAAGCTATACAATTCAGTATAAACTAGGAGTGTTAAACTATGCCAAAGTGCATGGAAGCAGAGCAGCAGCAAGGCATTTCAGTCCACCACCTACCGAAAAAATGACACGTACTTGGCGACTGAGGGAAGATCAACTGAAGACTGCTATAAAACAAAAACATAACCTTCGATGCCCAGCTCCATCTTGGCCTGAACTTGAAAATGCTGTAAAAATGTGGGTGATAGATAAGAGGAAATCTGGAATATGTGTTTCAACCAAAATGATAATCAATGAGGCCAAAGGATTTGCAGAAAAACATTGGAATCAGAACTTTTTCAGGGTCTGAGGGCTGGTGCTACAGGTTCATGAAAAGGCAAGGCTTATCAATGTGCAGAAAAACAACTATTGCACAGAAAATGCCAGCAGATTGTGAAGAAAAAATACTAGCATTTCATAGGTTTGTTATAAATGCACGCAAGAAAATTTCTTTTGAGCTCGGTCAAATAGGAAATATGGATGAAATTCTACTCACATTTGATGTACCATCCAACAAGATTGTGGGTATTAAAGGGTCTAAATCAATAACCATAAAAACCACAGGTCATGAAAAAACCCGATATACAGTAGTTCTAACATATTGTGCTGATGACACAAAACTATCGCCATTTTTCAAAAAACTCATCTGAAAGAAAAACTTCCAACGGGTGTAATTGTACATGTTCATCCGAAAGGCTGGATGAACGAAGCAGGAATGAAACTGGGGTTACAAAATGTATGGGTGAGACGACCTGGTGGACTCTTAAGAAAACCCTCTCTTTTGGTTTTGGATCAGTTTACCGTCCATAGAACTGAAACCATAAAGAATAAAGCGAGAGAATTAAAAACCCAGATAGCTGTCATTCCTGGTGGACTGACTAGCCAATTGCAGCATTTAGACGTATCCGTGAATAAGCCATTTAAGGAAAAAGTGCGAGAACGATGGAACAAGTAGATAGGAGAGCCACATCAGACCCTCAGGCAGAATGAAGCGGCCCTCTATTTCACGAGTGTGCGAGCGAGTAAAAAGATCTTGGGAGGACGTAAAGTCTGAAGTAATTGTTAAGTCCTTTAAGAAGTGCGGAATCAGTAATGCTCTTGATGGAACAGAAGACGACGCATTATTCGAAGGTGATACTAGCGATGATGGAAACAGTAGTGATGACGATATTCTCGTTTTCGATGATGATGATAGTGAAAAGGATTTTTATGGTTTTGAAAGTGATTAAAGTCTAATTTCCTGATAGGCAACATTTTCCTTGAATCTGTGTTTTTTGTTGTTTTTGCTTTATTTTGTATTATGTTTGATTGCTTGCCGTTCATTCATTTATTCATTATTGAAATTTACATATCATGTTTAAAATAGCTTGCCATTTGTTAATTTTCCTCAATAAAAATATGTTTGGTAATTGCATTTAATGATTGTTTATTTGGCTTTTACGAAACGTGAGAACTAAAAGAAACCACATTTTAAGTTATTGTGGTACCGCGCTGTCGTGCGGACTATTGAAACTTTTTTTCCTTGTGTGTGGCCTTCTGAATAAGGGTACATTTTATATGTCAGTGCGTCTTATATGCCATCAAATACGGTAGTTGACTGAAGATTTGGCGATATCATTGCAATGGAAAACTACCGTTATATCATCTTTACTCCATATTTTTTCACAAAATTCTGTTAATTTGAAAATTGCACCTTTTTTCTTGCGATATCTGAAAATGTTCAAATTTGCTGCTATCATTATTGAAATCACCATAAAATATGGTAGCTGGGGATAAATTATGCCAAGCATTTTTTAAATTACCTGCGAGCCCATTCACCCTTGACCTTACAACAGCAAATTTAATCACGTCAGGAGATTTCAAAAAATTATATTTTTGAAAATTCAAAAATTCTTGAATGATCTTGCCACTGTTCAGAAAAATTTAGTGCAAGTTTTAAAAAGTCTACTTTATAAGTGCATTTCAGTGCACACTGTACTCCGATGTCTGTTGGCTGAATGTTGGACGTACAGTTTGGAGGAAAGACTACGATGAGAAACACCTTTTCACAAAAGCTTTAAGTGAAGTATGAGCCAAATAGTCAGAACAATTTTTGCATTGTGCAGAATATTTTGACTTTAACCAATAACAATCAACCAGTGTCAAATGTTGCTGAGCCTAAGATATGAAAGGATTCTCAGGCCATTTATTCAGTAGTGCTTGCCTCTATATTCGTTATTTGAATGAGAGATGAGTAGGAGAATCTTAATTTTAAATGCTCTAGGTCGTGTATTTTTTTTTTGGTAAAAATATATTTACAGGTGCCCCTTGGCGAAAATTGGTGATTTTTGGCAAGTGCATGGATACCGAGTTTGTGCTATTCTTTGACTTGCTATTTTTGCTTTGTGTAACGGCGATTTTTAGGAAAAAATAACAAGTCAAAAAATTGTACAAACTCGGTATACATCGACCTATTTTCACTTGGAAAAACAAAGAATTGCAAAAACTTGGCATTGCGCACTCCCTTGACTTTGTCCATGCACACATTGATCTATTTTCACTTAAAAAAGTCAAAGGAGCACCCAATTCTACAGTAGAGCCCCCCCCAAAAAAAACAATCTCAGTAAACTACATTTTAAATCAAACAATAAAATAACATAAAAAAAGGAAATTCATTGTATGCATCTAAGCACTACACAAAGCAAATATCCATTTACTTTATTTAGAAATTTTCGAGTCCTTCAGTCTGCGGCACACAAAATTCCTTAACAGCATCAAAAACTTCCTAAAATTATCTCAACTATAATTCATATTAAGATACAATACATTATCTGTATTAAGATACTTGTATATTAAGATACAAGAATCTGTATATGGGCATTGTCACGTAAATTCACAAAAATTAAAGGAAAAAGTATCCTCCGTAGTGTCTATATTTTCCGACATTCAACCATTCGCATTTCCTTCATACAAACAGGACACTTATAATGGCTACAAAGTAAACCTTTCATTTACACACTAGTCAGTCAATGCACTTTTCCCCTTTTGTTCCAAATCGTACAGAAATTCAAATTAATTTTGCCATTCTACCGTCTAAACCACAGTTGCCAACCGGTGGTCCGTGGAAAATTTCTGATGGTCTGCAGAAAAATTAGGATGTAATTTATGTACTTTTTGTGGACATTTTTCACTCATTAATAATTTTCTTTCATTTTTTTATGGTTTTCAGATTCAAATAAAATAGATAATTAGACACATAATCAGTGAGAAAAAGCAAGCGAATATTTTGCCTTTCTTCAACAAAGGACAAAGGAGGGAATAATTAGTGAAATTGGAATTACTTCACGTATCGAGAGGTGATCAGTGAATCAAAGCATCCACATTCCTTGTCACTGTCAGACAGCATTAGAAAGAAAGTGGAAACTAGACACAAAGATAAAAACCCGAAATAACAAGAAAATATGATTCAGACTACTTAAAATTTGGATTTATTCCAGAACCTGGTAGTTAGCTGAATCTACGGCCTTTTTGTATTATCTGTTCTCAGAGTTTATCTAATGATGCCACGAAACCTTCCAAACTCAAAAAACACTTAAAATCAAAACATCCAGATTTAGCTAAGAGACTACTTGAATATTTTCAAATAATGCATGAAAATACGCAAAAATATATAGGTACTTAAAACATGGTTGTTTAAGAGAAGTCACTATCTGATAGCACTTCAAATACTGAAAACCAAAAAAAGCCATATATGGAGAAGGATTATTCAAGCCGTGCGTATTGCAAACTTATGAAGAGGGTTTGGGAAATAAAGCTGTACAGAAACTGAAAGTAATAGTCTTCTAACACCTTAAGCCCAGAATTGATGAAATAACTGGACATCGCTCAGGAGTTGTTGCAAAGGTAAAAAATGTAATCACCCAGACTTTCTCTCTAAACACTGCCTTATACATAGCGAGCATCTTGTACTGAAAAAAATGTCCCCGGTACTACACCAAGTATTATCAGATGTTATAAATATCATAAATGAAATTTATTTGAAACATTTTGTGAAGAAATGGGTTCCAGTATAGTCACCTTCTTCACACTGAGGGGAGATGGCTTTCGAGCTGCAAAATACTGACTCGACTATTTGTCTTGCATGAAGGAATCAAAGTATTTCTCAGCAGCAAAATAATCTGGAATTTTAAGAATTCTTGTCCGACGATTTGAGTGTTTGAGTGGGTAGCCAAGCTTGCATACCTGGCAGATGTTTCCCTCTATTATTAGAATTAAACATATGCAAGGACAACTTAAATATGTGTTTATAGTGCCAGTAAAATAGAGGCTTTTCTAAAAGAATATCACTGTGGCAAATGCTGTAGAAGGAAATCTACAAATGGTTATAAATTTTAATGAAAGTATGGGAGAGAAGGATCACAATGAGCAAGTGGTATCTATTATTCAACAGCACTTACAGTCACTGGCAGAATGTTTTGTTTTTTATTACCTTAAGCAAGAAGATCCTAGACATGGAAATATGTGGATTACATTGTCAATGTCAGCAACACTGAAGACAGCAAATTAGGCATGAATGAAAAAGAAAGCCAGATTGATCTGTTTTGCGAGACAGTTTAAAAACTAAATTCCAGTTATCTTTATCAAAACCTTATTTTTGTCTTTTATAAAAAATTAATGCCCATGACTCAGTGGAAAAGGGATAAAAAATTTAATTTGATTTTCAATAACATATTTGTGCGAAAGGCGCTTTCAATTGTAACAGCAATTAAAACTCGGTATAGGTCTCGGGGTGAAATATATGTGGCTCTTCTTCTTGCAATGATATCACTAGAACCAAAAATCCACAAACTGATTCCAAACAGGAAAAAATATCACACTAAAAACATATAATACTTAAATAAACCTATATTTTTAATTTTTTTTTTTAATAATTGCTCTATAGCTTAGTTATCTTTGAACATTAATAAAATAAACGGTTTCTGATTATTATTATTATACAAGTGTATTTACCCTTTTTTTTTCTTTTTTTTTTTTCTAAATTCATATTAGTAGTCCGCCAAATAAGAAATTATGCATTTAGCAGTCCATGAAGTTCTAAAGGTTGGTGACCGCTGGTCTAAACCACAAATCAAGCAATGTACTTCCTAACCAACACACAAACACTTACAAATATTTTCCCCTTCATTCAGAATTTGCACCTCATTGGGACTGGAACGTGGACCTCTTGAATATACACCGAGTGTGCTACCATTACACCACAAAGGCATGGAGAAAATACCTTATATATTTCACCTTTTGAAGTACGACTGGGGATAAGGGGACCCAATTGCCGCATCCTAGTGGTTAAGAATCATCATCCACCACCTTTTAGTTTGGGTGCCACTGTAGAGTCATTAGGTTTTTTGAAGCAAAAGACATGAAAAATGAGCAGTGCCCTTGCCAGGACTCGAACCTGAACCTCTCGAATATGCACTACTGTTATACCACCAAGGCGTACAGAAAGGAGAAAGAAAATATTTTATAATATACGAGTTAAAAATGTTATGTGATATTATCACAAATTAAGTGAAAGAGAAATTTTGCTTTATTTCTCAATATTTGGCAATTTCTCTCCTTGAAGCTACAAAATTCCAAGAGTACAAGAAAAAGTTCTACATTTTGTTCTGAAATCATCCACTTTGTCTTCATGTCAACCATTAGCAACAAAGATCCCATTTTTTTGTATTGCTTGTGGGGGTTACACTTTGAGACATCATCCTCCACATTATGGTTATAATGAAGGAAACATCACATGAGTTTTGTGACAGCCAAAACACAAAATGTCTTCTATATACATCCATATGATGGATGCAATGCTGTCTCGGCAGTTTGAATGAATCTGCATAACTCCCACATAGCACATGTCATTTAAAGCTTTATTGGTTACCCATTGCAAAAATACCGAGTTCTCATTCTTTTGTATAATTTGTTTTAATGTAATAAAGTTTTGTATTATTACAGTTTTAAATGGTATGCTTCATCCCCCCCCCCGATTATATTTGTCTACTTATTTTTCTAAGAGCGAACAGGAGTTGAAAAAAGATGTAGTTTTCTCTGTGGAATAAGCTAAAAAGTTTTTCTTTTAAGTAAAAAATAGTGCAGCAGTTAGAAAAATAGAATGATTATTTTATTTATTTATCTTTTACTTTGAACTTATATCCCCTCCCCCCAAAAAAACCCATGCATTCTGAGACATTATATACTATAGAAAAGTTTTATTTGAGATGTGAATATTATTTTAATACAAATTGTCAGCTTTCCAAAGTTTTTGTCTAACATTTAATAGTTTTTCATCACATCTAATGTAAGATCTATGTATTTATTTCATAAAATTAAAATATCATTCCTTTATTTTCCCTCTCAGAAATATACCAAATTCATCTCTTTTTAAGCTCAGAAAGAATATGAATTGGTTTGGTGGTTCCGTGGCTGATGCTGTTAATGAAGCAAAAAGAAATGGCAAATTGTTTTTAGTATATATTGAAGGTTTGTACTGTTTCTGTTTTAAAAAAATTTTTTTTAATATGTAGTCTAATAACTTACTGAAAAGATAGGTGTATAAAAGATTTTTGCTTATTTTATATGCAAATAATAAAATATTTCAGCATTTGAAATGGGTAATAAATTATGTATATGTAGTATATTAATTAATGATAGTTTCATTTCAATGTGCTGTTTTATTAATTTAAATTCATTTCATGTTTAAGTTGAACTTAAATTTATTGATTATGAATTTTAAAAGGCTGGAAGTCCAAGTTAAAAATTAAATTAAGAATTTTATTGTTGCTATGTGTAGCTGCTCAGATATTTATTGAGTAGATACTACTCAAAAATCTCCTCAGTTGATTTTAAAATATGCTTGCTATAATCAAAAGTATATGCGTAAAACTCTAGCTGCTCCAACTGCACATTAAAAGAAAGCTCAAGCACATAATTAAAGAAAGTGAACTATCTTTTTTGAAAACTTTCATTAATATAAATTTGTTGACTATGTAACTATAGTTTTATGTTTGGGGAGGAGAGGGAAATCAGTAGAAAAAGATGTGCAAAATATTTATTTTCATATAATCATGCATCCAATTACAAATTATTGATTATCACAGAAATTCTAAATGTTGGATGGAATAATATAAAATTTGTGGAAATGAATTCTTTGATGTGATGAATTGCATTTCACTAGCTTGCAGTCTGAGGTTGAGTACTGCTATCAAATAGCTGAAGACCATTGAAAAAAGTTGATGAATGAAATAGCAGAATTTTTTTAATAATAATTATTATTTAATTTCTGCTGTTAATCATTTAAATGCTGAGAGCTATAAAAACATGTTTTTATGTATTATTGCAACCAGTGGCGTAACTAGAAATCTTGGGGTCCCTATGCAAAAAATGTTCCTGCCCTCAATAAATTTACTGCGCTTAAAATAAATCAAGTAATCCAAGAGCCAATGTTTTGATGATGATCTTTTTATCAGATCTGGAGTAATTGTTAAAAAATAAAAGCACATACTAAGGAACTAGTTAGGTGTGTAACATGAAGAAACAATAAAAAGGAAAATATTTTCCCTCTACCAGTTGTGAAGTGCAAATTTACTTTAGTCTGAGTTTAATATTTAATATCATATGATTTTTAATCAGTGTATTTAAGATTTTTTGTGTGCATCAGTGTGAGAGACGACACATTTTTCTCTTCTTTCACTGAGATACATACTGATAACAAATGATAAGTCTATATATATATATATAAAAAGAACATGTCTGTAAAGTATAGCATTAAGAAAAGGAATAAAGGCTAGATTTGCAGAGATTTTAAATGAAATCCAGTAGGTTTTACATACAAATATATTTTGAGTTTTTATATAAAATCTGCACCAATCTAAGTTTTTTTCACTTAATTTAGCAAACTCATACATAACTGGTTATGTTATAAACTGACAGATAACTTAAGAGGTAAGCATATGAAAAAGAAATTACGCTAATATATAGTGCTCTCGAATTTACTCAGCTTACGAACATGATTTATGCAATAATATTTAAGTAATAAATAAGAACTTAAATAATCTAAATGATACATTTGTTAAATATAAAACATTTATCATAGATGTCATAAAGAAAACTATTTCAACATACAATTTTTGTAGAAAATATGTATGGTAAAGTTTTTTTCTATCTCTTTAAACAATTTTTTGATACACTAAACTACTTGAATGCATGACTTTTACAAAAGGTATGTACAGTAAGTTTTTTAGTCCAAAGGGGCAGTTTGCCCTGAAGTACTATTAATTTCGTTTTGGCATTTTGCATTGAAAAATTTAAAAGGCTGTATCACTTTTGAAATCATTGCCACCATATATTAACGCCCTGTCTTATATTTAAAGAAATTAAATAATGAAGAATCTGTATAAATGTATATGTTTCTCACATTGTTATAAAGCAGCAGTACCTAGAGCCATCAAAATTTTAATAACGTAATCTTCCATAGAATATGGGCATGTGAAAGCCTTAATTTTAATTTGAAATTTGTTTTATTATCGATTTCATATTTTGTAACACTTCAACAAATTTTTGATTAAAAAATTAAACGATTTCAAAATGAGCAATGGCAACACTGTAATAAAAAAAACTACTTTTCCATTTCGGCGGAGCAAATCTCGCCAAGCAGACTTTATTGGCGACAACATACAGTATACACATAAAAAATTTTAACAAATGTTAGTTCTAAGATTTTTTTTTTATTTTGAAGGCATAAACATTTTAAAATTATTTTAAAATTTGTAAAAAGACATCAGTTTAAGAATTTACTATGTTTTCATGGTTCAACATCCTGATTTGCCATTTCATATTACGTGATCCCAAGTGATCTCATCTCAGGTAAACTGCACTACAAAAATCAAATTCTCTCAGTAATTATCTACATTTATTTCAAGTTAAATCTTGATTTGGAATGCAAGTTTAAATGCAAGAATTATTTCAATTCATGCGAATAGTTTACTCAGAAATTATGTAAAACCGCAGTGCTTTACTTCGCTAGTGCATTCTAATTAGAATGGATGAATTTAACCCTTGACTTTGCCTTTCCTATATTTTCGCTTTTGGATGAGCGGTGTGATTGCATCCTAATTGACTTAATTATCGCGAAAGGCCGTAAGGCATAAAATTGAAAATCTGGTAAAAATTCTATCTGATTGTATGCCAGTATTGAAAGAAACAATCAATCTGATAAGAAATGGCTGTGACTTGTTTTGAAAATGAGGTATAGAAGGTTACCAGTGAGGATGTTCCATTTGGAATCAGTTGTACCATTATTGGCGACTTTATCGCCTGCGCCGGTAAAACGGAAAAGTACCAAAAAAAAATTATCTCCAGCACGCGAGACTCTGTATCGGAAATTCTAAAGATATGCTCATTTTAAAATTAATTTGCGATATTGTTGGGGAACTGAATTTTATAGTAATAATATAATGTAATGGCATACAATAGAATCTGTCTTTTGTTAAATTAAGTTTAAACATGTAAATGTAGTTCAGTAGAACATACAAGGGCCCCTATGCGACGGCGTTCCTTGCATACCCATATTTACACCACCGATCGTAACCACATTAATAGAAGTTCTAAAACTCTGGCAACCATGTGCATAACATTACCTTAAGTAACCATATCCATTGTAAGTTGCAATCCAAACATTTACTAAATATTTTTTTTTCTTCTGTAAATAATCACCAAATTGCACCAAGGTGGTTACACTAATACGTAAGTACCAAAAATACTTCGTGTTCCCAACTTGATTGCAGTGATTTAGTAAAGAATCTTGCATATATCAGTTTGGTAAGACAGGTGTTAAGACTGGCCTTACTTCAGTTCAATGAAATTTATTTATAAAAAACTAGAGCGTTGATTATTTTATTATAAGGAATTTCTTTTGTTAACTCTTATAAGCAGTTTCGATAACCCAGTTTGTACAGCAGTGTTTTAAAACTAGGAATTTAAAAGTGAATGGTAAAACCTATTTAGTTCAAATGTAAGACATTATTTATATAATGAACTGCTAGTAGCCACTGCATGATATGTAACTTGTTTAATCAGTTTCGAAGAATAGATTATTTGTCTTGTACACTGAGTAAATTGAAGATCTGTAGGCTACAGCTATTTTATAAGACTGATATTTTGCAGGTAAATTACTGAAACAGGATATTTATTGACTGCTGATCTTCTCTTGTAGTATTAAAAAAAATCATGTTATATCTCCTGAATTGTATTATCAAGTATAGTTTATCAATGAATGTTCTTATGTTTTTTTTTTTAGGTACTGATGATATGTCGAAGCAAATGAGTGCTTCATATGATGATCCAGTAGTAGCTCAAAAATTATCAACTGAAAATATTATAGCCTTGAAACTTGTTCCCGATAGGTATTTTATTTTTTACTTTAAAGAGCTGTATGCAGTAGTTTAGATATTAATTTGTTTTGGATTCATAGCTTGCAGCTGTAAAGCTATTTGATTTTCAAACTTCTGATGAAATAGTTTCTGCTGGGGGAAAAGCTATCTGCTGTGTGACATTTGGAGAGAAATTGAGTGATATTTGTTAATTACAGGTAATTGAATGAGGGTTTTTTTTGTCTAAAGAGGGGAATATTTTGTAGATGATTTTCTGAGAGAATTTAGTTTGTACACTCTTTTGCAAAAATTCGAAGCACCAAGAAGGATTTTTGCAATCATGACAGAATTTGGTATGCAAAAACATCTTGATCGAACATGCAAATTATCAAAGTTTCTAGGCAAATGAACAGGAATGGCGCAGTTTGCAAAGTATAAAACCAGTGACAGAGATGGAAAATTTATCTTTTTTTGTTGCTGCCATTGTAATTCCGTAAAGAAGCAACTAAAGATGCCATTACGACATTATCAAAGATCTTGCAGACAACTAAATGGTTGCATTGTAGGGTTGTGTGAAGCTGGGTGGTCATATCAAGCAATAGGCCGCCACATGCAGTGTACAGACACTGCTTTGCAAAGATGTTGGCAGCAATGGTTGCTGCAAGGAAATTGCTGATGAAATGAAGGCTCTGGAAGGCCAAGGAGCACAAGTGAGGCCTTTAAGACATTTGCCTTTGACCCCCACAACATCGGCGGAGTCGCCTGGAGTGTTATCGCAGCCGATCATGATGGCTGCCGTCAGACTGGCATCCTATAGTGTTCAGCGATGAATCCCGCTTCACTCTTGAAGCAGATGACCACCGTGTTCGTGTCTGAAGAGGACGGGGCCAGCGGTCCCAGTCAGCCTTTGTTTTTACAAAGCTATACATCCGTAACCCCAGGTATTATGGTGTGAGGTGCTGTTTCTTATGACAGCAGGTCATCTTTAATCATCCTCCGTACATCTTTAACAGCTCAACGATATGTTAATGTCATCCTGCGGCCGGTTGCATTTTATGCGGATACTCTTCTTTTGCCAGCGAGGTCACCAGACCTTTCACCAATCGAGCATGTCTGGAGCATAGTAGGCCGCCAGATTCGGGCACCACAAAATATTGCAAATCTGGAGTGACAACTGAGGAATGCCTGACAGAATGTGTCGTGTCGGTTTGACCAACTACTAATTTGAACACTCAATTGGTGATTGTAAGCCGTGAACAGGTACGATGACCTTGATTTTTTAATCATTTTATTATCTGTGTATGAGCTATACACACATTCAATTTCATCAAAAACAACCACTTTCTTCATGGTGCTTCGGTTTTTTTTTTTTTTTTTTTTTTTTTTTTGTGCAAAAGTGTATTTATATTAGCTATGTAGAAAAACATATATAGCCAGCTTGTATATTTGCTGAAATTGAGACAGTTATCTGTTTCTTGGCTAAGCTTTTGGTCACGGATGGAGCAACGGCAGAAGAACTAATCTTTATGAGAGTGAATATATGAATTCATATTACAGTACAAAGTCTTTAATCTGGACTCGTCAGGATATCGGCGATTCCGGATTAGGGTTTTTTCCGGATTATAGATCATCAATTTAAGATGGCATGCAGAAATTATAAAATTAAAAAATACCCTTAAAAATTACCACTACGTATTAAAGCGAGTTATTGCCTTTCATTAATACTCACTGTGGTCACAAGATAAAATACAAAAATGTAAAAATTCAAATAAAACTTATTCTTTGCACCTACTGAGACTTAAAATAATAAAAAACAACTTATAACCTCTGGTGCTTTAATGGCTTATTGGAACCTTAAAGTATATTAACTGGGTTACAACTCCTGGAACTCTACACGAAGCTACGACACTAACTACATCAAACAGAGCCTGACTAACTTTCAACGCTTGTCAACCGTGCCTACATCAAGCCTTTCAGGTTTGTTCTAATCAGCAGGTCTGTCTCTAGAAAAGCAGCAGTGGTGACAACATCCAGTCTTTTGTTATGAATCATGCTGATTATGATCTTACTTCTCATTTTAACCTATGTCGTTTGACATAAAAATCTACCTGCTATTTACTAAACCTCTAGAGACTGATCAAGTATGTGACAAAATGAGACATAAAAAAAAATCAATATAAAGCTAACTGTTAGTAAAAGGTAAAACTTACTTATCTTCTTTCAAATATGACCAACTATTATAAGTGTAAAATATTTAATGCTACTTGATAAATTACATAAAGTTTATTTTATTCTCAAAGTTATTAATAGTTATGTTAATTAATTCATAATAATTAATTAATTCATTAAGTAATAATGCATACTACTTAGGGATCTATTTTATTTTTAGGATGGTATTACAAAAGTGAAATTCAGGCACAGATAATATTTTTAATTGAATTTATGCAGTTCCCATTTGCTCATAGGTCCTTAATTTTTTTCATTAATGATCCTTAAAAGTACTTAATTTCTATGTGCAGAAATGTGTACAAACCCTGTTTTTTTTTTTTTGTTCAGTAATGTTGTTCAGTGTGAAATGCTATACTATCTATATCTGTATCAGCTTATTGTGTAAAATGTTGGAAAATATGTGTAAAATGCTATACTTTACTGTTAAAAATACATATTAAAATGCTTTCACTATCCAGTAGACAGTGACTTTATTGTTAGTCACTGTCTGTGGGGTGTTTTTGAAAATGCTTGTAATATTAGTGATTTTTATTATATTTGAAATTTCATGTACTTTATGTATTACGAATTCTTGGTAATAAAGATGTATGTTTTTTTTAATAGTGTGCCATATATCCAATTTTCTTCAATATGTATCCTTAAGTAGTTGCTGTTTTAATGCAGTTTAGCATCTTGTTGATTTTATATAAATTTTTGCTATCTTCACCCTTTTTTTTTATTTGCATATTTTTATATCTCAATAAAGAGGTGTTATGTTTTTTGCTATGTCACTGTGCTGCTATAAGCAGCAGAGCGTTGTGTGATTAGTTTTCTTAATAAGACTTAGATCCAGTGTTGGTTATACCTTCTTCTTATTTCATTGGTGTAAATGGAGCTCCTATTGAAGTGATTACTGGAAGTTTGCTTCCAGCAGATTTTTCTGTTAAAATTGATAAGGTACTTGAGGTAAGTTAGATTGATTTTCTTAAATGATTAAAAGAATATTTACCTATTATTTATTTTGATTGAATTCATTAGTTTTAAGGATTCATACACCGAATGGCCATTACGTTATGACTACCCTGTTAATAACATGTAAGACCAACTTTAGCCCTCAAAACTGCCAGCACCCGGCGTGGCATTGACTGACTGATAAGGTGCTAATAGAGTAGTCTGAGGTATCTGGTACCAAGTGTTCACCAACTGGTCTTGCAATTCCTGCACATTGTGAGGTGGTAGCGTTGCAGCATGAACTTGGTTTTCCAGGTGGAAATATAAATGCTCTAGTGGATTTTAATGTCAGGTGAATTCGGAGGCCAAGATGTGACTTAAAAGTCTCTGGAAGTTCCTCGAACTTTCCCTGACGATTCAACCCTTATGACATGATGCATTATACTGTTGGTAAACACCTCCCCCGCGAGAAATACCATTGTCATGAATGGGTGAACCTGGTTTGCAACAACGTTTATGTAGTACAGAGACGTCAGAGATTGTTTCGTAAAGATTATGGGTCCTATAGTGCTCCACGAAAACATTCTCCACACCATAATATCCCCGTCGATGGCTTGTGTTCGTCCAACTGTGTATGCGGGAGCCAGTATTTTGTTTGGGAATTGAAGTATTGCCACATGCCCATCAAAAAATACGATTCGTCGAACCAGGCAACTTTCTTCCATTCTTCTAATGTATAATTTGGATGTTTCTAGGCCCATTACAGATGCAGCTGGTGATCATGTTCCGTCAGTGCAGGGACATGTTTCGGCCTCCGGCTGCATAGGCCCATATGCATCAATATATGCTGCATAGTGTGTTGAGAAACACTGTGGGAGCTGGTGGTGATTTTGACTGTTGTAGCTCTTTAGTCATGGCAAATAATGCATAGCAATCTTACTTTCCTCTGGAATCAATGTGCCATTGACGACACGCTACTTTGCTTTTCACCATCCATACACCACGTTTGATATGTGCACGTGAACAGCCCACTAAACATTCCGTTTCTGATATTGGTGTTCCCAGTTGCCAAGCCATAACAATTTGACCTTTATCAAAGTCTGATAAATTAGATGCTTTTCCCATTATGTCGCTAATCGCGCTGTTTGGAAAGACAACGCATAGCCACTTTATATACTGCAACATCAGCTGCACACGCTCAGTGGTTTTGTTCCTGGGCAAGCTCGTTGTTATAAATGAAGGGTGGTCATAATGTAATGGCTCTTTGGTATATATTCTGATATAATTTATATATGGCTGTTAAATTCTTTTATGATATAAAAACCTCTTCAAAGCATATAAATTGTCGTAGAAAATACAAGTTTGTGTAAGCAACTATTTCGGGTTGAACTGATTATTTTTAATGATTCATATATTCTAATATAATTTATATATGGCTGTTAAAAGTCTTTTTCATATAAAAACTTCTTTAAAAATGTATAAATTGCCATAGGAAATATAACTTTGTGTAAGCAAAAGATCACTGGTTTCTGCTTTGAAATTCTTAATGACTTTTTGCTGCAGGATTGCCAACTGACTAATTCATACTAGTATGGAAACAGTGATTATTTGGTCCTCAAATTGTTAGTAACATTGTAATTCTTCAAAGTAACCTGTTGCTACAATTAAGTGGCTTGCATTTTTTTATTACTATAAATAGTGATCAAAGGAAATTCTTTATTGCCTATCCGGAAAGCATTGAAATAAATAATTACCCCCCCCCCGGTCATTGCTAACATAGAAATTCCATTGAATACATACATAATTCTACTACGCTTTCTAATTTGTTCGGCATTTGAAATTTTTCTTTTGTTATAGCATTTTATATGTTAAACTGTTTGGGTCTTATCCCAATAATCACACTATAATAAGTATGCTGGTTTGTTACTTTATTAATTCCCATAATTAAATTATAATCACTCATTATCAACTCATAATTGTGACCAGCCCTCATTCACCGCAGGTGGCAATTCTCATACTCGTCTGAACATAGCATTACAGATGAGCGGATTACATTACAGGTGCGCAGGTGCGAACATGCTGCCCCGCGTTGCAATGTGTAGCATTCAACTATTGTAATTAAGATATAATATAAAGAAATTTAAACAAGTATATTATGAACAATTTTGAATAATCATATTACTTAAAATCATTATTATAATTAGACATTTACCGTATACATCAGCGTATAACTCAAAACAATGCAATATAACATTTCAGTTACATAATGACATTTTATGTGAATCACATTCAATACTACACAATAACAATAAAGACAATACTCATTTTTGTATTGGTAAGACGCATAATTTGGTAATTGGTCGTTTGAAAGTTCCAGTTTGAGTTTTTACATTGCACGTGAACCTTTCCATCTTTACCATAAAATACTTCTATTATACGACCAACTGCCCAATTACAACAAGGCAAATTATCTTTAATTGAGACCATGTCTCCAACTTGTGTATCATTTTTAGAGCTTTGCCATTTAAATTGATTTTGTGAATTACTTAAATAATTGGAGTTCAATTTTTTCTAGATAATTTGTACTAATCTTGAGATCTGTTGCCACAGTTTTAACCTGTTAATGTTAACTTGTGTGATACCTGGCTCAGGAATCAAATTAATTGCTCAACCAATTAAAAAAATGCCCAGGTGTTAGAACTTATTAATCATTAATGCCGGAAGGCAAGGTTGTCAATGGTCGGGAATTTAAAAATCCTTCAATCTGAATCATAACTGTTAAAAATTGTTCAGAGGTCAATTTTGCATTACCTATGACACATTTGAAGTGGCACTTAAAAGATTTAACTCCAGCCTCCCAGGGGCCTCCAAAATTGGTTGCTCTGGGAGGGAGAAATTTCCATTTGAGCTCAAATAACTAGCTAAAAGCTCATCTTGTTCGTTCACTAGTTTATTTAGCCTCTTTAATTTTGTATTTGCACCTTCAAAATTAGTAGCGTTATCACTAAATAGTGTTGAATTTTTACCTCTTCGTGCAAAGAAACGTTTCAAGGTATTAATGCTTCAGATGTTAGGTCTGTTATCAGTTCTAAATGAATGTCCTTAGTAACCATACAAATGAATATACACACATAAACTTTCTGATATATACCTTTTCTCTGGTTTTTGTACTTAATTAAGAATGGGCCACAGAGGTCAACTCCAGTACAATTAAATGTAAGATTAGCTGTAATTCTTTCCTTGGGTAACTCACCCATGATTTGCTGAGCTACAATGGGATTAGCTTTAAAACGTGTTATACAATTTTTCTACCATTTACAATCCAAAATTTTTGTCCTATATGATAAAACAAAGATTGAGGACCCACATGCAAATATTTTAAATGATAGTAATTAACTAAACTCTGTTAATTTATGTTTAGAAGGCAGAATAATAGGAAATTTTTTTCTCGTAAGTTAAATTGCTATTTCTTAATCTACCTCCAACTGTCAACAGTCATTTACTGTCAATGAAAGGGTTAAGATTTTTAATAGAACTTTCTCTTGTAACAATACCTGATTTTTTAAGACCATTTATCTCATTTATAAAATACTCACCTTGCACTAATTTTAATAAAGCTTCTTCAGCTGCTCTCAATTCTCCCACTTGTAAATTACCTACCTTCTTTTGCTCTTACTTATAATTCTTATAAAACCTAAAACAAAAAATTATAAAATAAATTAATTTTATTCAATAAATCATTAACAAAATTATTCACATTTAGATTTAAACATGTGGATAGTTCAGAATCAGCAAAGTTTTTAAGTTCATTACTGTCCTTTTCAGTAATTGCTTCAGGTATAACTCTCATAGGGTACTCATCCTTCATTAAGAAGTTGGGCCCGTTCAACCACAGTTGACTTAGTTGCAGTCTTTTGGCAGCCATACCTCTAGATATGAGATCTGATGGGTTTTCTTCAGAAGCGATATGATGTCACTGTGCAACTTCAGTCGGATCTTGTATCTTTGAAATCCGGTTTGCTACAAATGTCTTGAGCAGATGTGGCTCTTTCTTGATCCATGACAGCACAATCATAGAATCGGTCCAAAGGTGAATAGCAGTAAGCTCCAATTTTAACGATAATTTCACTTGATGCATTAGTTTAGCTAATAGCACTGCTGCGCAAAGCTGAAGTCTTGGGATTGTAGTCTTCTTTAGGGGGGAGGCACACGATTTACTGCACACCAACCCTACTGATGTATGGTTTGTTGCTGATGTGGCTTTATAGTAGATAACTGTTCCATAGGCGGCCTCTGAGGCATCAGGGAAACCATGTAACTCAATCTTGATTGTATCTGGTAATAAAATACATCTATGGACTACAATGTTGTTAATTATTGCAAGGTAGTGAAGAATTCTTTCCATTCTTTAGCCTCCCTTTCTGGCAGAACATCATTCCAGTTCAATTTTAATAGCCATAATTTATGCATAAATATTTTTGCTATAATTATAACTGGAAACTATTCACAATGAGTCAAAGATGCAAGATATGACGGATAAAACTTGCCGTTTCGTAACCTTTACATTGTCTTCGATTTTAACATAGAAGCTCAAACAATCTCTTTTTGACTTCCATTAAAATACCCAATGCTTTAGATTCTTCTGATTTACCAAAGGGATATATTTTGTCGTTTGTTTGACACAGTTTAGTAGCATTACTACACCACTTATGGAGTAACATACCTCCAGTATTCAAAATGCCTTTTAACTGATTTTGAAGTTCTAATGCAGAATCTAGGAACTCAATTCCAGATAGAGTATTGTCCATGTACATGTCTTTTGTCTCAGGTGCTGCTAAAGGAAATTTATCTCCTTCGTCCTTTGACAGCTGTACAAGTGTCCTCATTGCTAAAAATGGTGCACTCACAGTACCATAGGTAATGGTGGTTAGCTCAAAGGTTTTAACTGGCTCATCAATGCCTTCTTTCCATAAAATCCTTTGCAACTTCCACTGATTTGGATGGATAGAAATAGCTCGATACATCTTTTGTATATCTGCAGTGAAAGCACAAATATATTTCCTGAATCACAGCTTAATTGAGAATAAATCATCTTGTATACGCCGCCATTATACTGTATAGAATTTAGAAAGTATCCTTTGGTTGTCAAAGAAGAAGCATTAAATACTACCCTCTAAGGGAGTCGACTTACTTTTCGCTTCTCCCCTATATACTTCAATATGAGGAATGTAATATGATCCTTGTTTCTCCTCGCTTTCACTCATATCAACCATATGTCCTAACTGTTGATATTCTTTTAAAAAATCTGAATATAATTTTAAATATTTGGGATTCTTTACTAAGCGTTTCCATAAGGAAATTTAATTTACTTGTTGCAATTTGTTTAGAACTTCCTAAAGTGTCCAGATCCTCCTTTAATGGCATTTTAACAACGTACCTACCGGTTTTATCTCGTGTATAATTTTCTACAAAGTGTTTCTCACAAATTGAAGATTCTTTGTTTTTGGGTTTATCAGTTTCAATATGCTCTAATTCCCAAAATCTTCCAAGAGTTTTATCTAAGTTGTCTTCTTCCTTTATCAACCCACAATGAACCCTGTTTTCAGTCTGTGTTGGAATACTTCCAGACATGATAAAACCAAAAACTGTATCTTAAATAAGATCAGAATTATTCATTCGTATTTTACCCGGTTTCAAAAGTTCATAAAAAAACTCCTGCTCCCAACAGCACATCTACCCTTTCTGGAACATTAAATCCTTCATCTTCTAATTTTATATTAGGAAGATCGTGCACTGAAATTTTAATTTTGTGCGAAAGTGTTAAATCAGCAGTTATTTTTGGAATTACTAAAAAGTCCAAATTCTTTATAAAAGTTCCTTCTTTATTACATATCGAAGCATTAATTTTATGCTTTATTGTCAAAGTACCATCATTTATTCCGGAAACCGAAATGTTTGTTTTTTCTTTCTCTAACTGTAAATGCTCAATAAAATTACGTGTCAAAAAATTTGACATACTGCCGCCATCCAGCAGACACTTCACTCTGCATTTTCTTCCCTCGTTATCAATTAAAAAAGCATACGATGGTGGAAAGCAAAACTGTATTCTGTTTATTCGAATAGTTGCTAATAAATGCCTTTTGAATGAACTCCTGCCTCCTGCGCATGAACATTCAAGGTCGATGAGTCATCTCATTTGGGTATGTTGCAATCAGATACATTTGTTTTGTTTTTATTTTGTTCCAATGAAGAACATTCTTTCTCCTTTACGATATTTGCTTTCGGAAAATGAATAGTTTTGTGGTGCCGTTTTTGTTATTTATAACAGAACGAAGCACAAAATGTACAGAATTAACAAGAGAGGAATCACTTACCTCTGCAGTGATTCACTTTTGATGAATACAGTCAAAAGTCGTTAATCCGGACTCGTCAGGACTTCGGAGATTCCGGATTATCGATTTTTCCAGATTATAGATCATCAGTTTAAATCTGGTAAGATGACATGCAGAAATTATAAAATTAAAAATATGAAACTGTAATTTATGAAATAAAGAACAATTATGATCTAAAGGGTATCAAAATTTACAAAAAAAAAAAAAAAAAAAAAGGCTTAATATTTATTTGTTTACTTTATTAAACATTTCTTTCAATGTAAGTTGTTTAAGTTGCTATGTTTTTTATGTGATAATGCATTCTCTTTAATTCTGTAAACAGACATAATTTCTTGTTCAGTTACAAAGTTCCGCTGTTTGAGTCCTATAATTGCTGTGTTGAGAATACCGACTAATCTGTCAATCGAAATTTTTTTGTTTTCAATAACCTCTGTCACTTTCTTCGCTATCGGAAGCGAATTATAATGACGAGGAATTTGATTTAAATCATATCAAAGACGGAGTACATCGAGATGAAATACTACATTTAGTAAGGAATTATAAGCCAAATAAAATAAAAACATCTGCCCTGAAGATAAGGATAGTGTTGACAGATCAACTTTCAATTTATTGCGTGCTGCTGCGTACCCCTGCCACAGAGCAGCATGAATTCGATAAACAGATTTTGGAATGGTTAGATAAACAAAGGATATGCCTTTATCCATTTTTTGCAGCAATTCCACTTTTTCTTTAATGGACTTCGAAACATACATTCGCTTTGTAGATCCTTTACATATTAGTAAATATATATCAGAAATTCTTTTTGACATAATCGAAAATTCAAGCTTACTTTTATAAAATTGCTCTAACAGTCTGCAAAAAATAATAAGCCGGATCCAATTCAAAGATTAAGGAACAACGCAATCTGCAACATTAACTGAATTAGATAATTTTAGCTGAGCTTATACTATCCGTTATACATTAAACATGCATGCGTCAGCGTATTTTGGGCAAGCGCACACGCTTATTTGCAGCCGTTAAGGTTGCAACGCGACGCATGCACAGTAAGTTTGTAGGTTTGTGGTCTGGATTATAGATCATTCCAGATTATGGGTGTCCGAATTAACGACTTTTGACTGTACCTTTATTCAAAATCAGCGATATTTGTTGAAAAGAACAAGCTGGGAATACTGGCAAACACAAACACTCCTGCGTTTTTGATGATTATTAATATCATACAACATTGTGTTGTTTCTCAAAAACGAAACACTATGCATTCACACACAAAACTCAATTTACAGTAAATCTCCGGCTCAACGGACCATATATGTTTGGGTCTCATTCCAATAATCACACTATAATAAGTAAGCTGGTTCGTTACGTTATTAATTCCCATAATTAAATTACAATCGCTCATTATTAATTTGTAGCTGTGACCAGCCCTCGTACACCGTTGGTGGCAATTCTCAAACTCGTCTGAACATAATGCATGCGCGTATTACATTAGATGCGCATGCGCGTATTACATTACAGGTGCGCAGGCGCGAACATAAACTAAGTAGTATAAAAATATTATTTTCCTTTTTTGCTATGAAATGTATGAAAAAATATTATTGGATTGTTATGTATTTGTTTTTAAATAATCTATCGACAGAGCTCATTTCTTGTAAATGGATCTTATTTTGAATGTATACATTTCAATAACATGCTTTGGTACTTTTCTAGTAAAGCTATACCATGTTTTTTTGGCATCATATTAGCACAATTGGGCTTATTTCCCCCCCCCCATGCTTTTGTCTTGAAACTAGACAAAACTAAAAGGTCAAGAAGAGCAGCTAGAGAAGCCTCAGATTTCACTACAAAATCCTCCAAAAATTCAGACTAGGATAAAATTATGGCCTGCCTTCCATCCCCTTTTTTGTGAATAGACTTCCGTAAATTTTCACAGTTTTGTAATGCCCATCAGTTAAATGTTTGGATGATATAAAATAAATTAGCACATATTCCTTTCATGTAATTATTCCAATTAACTATTGCATGGTGAGTCATTTGAATAAAAGGTATTTTTATATTATTCCATCAACTGTGAAACTGTCTCCAGGAAGTGTGCTTTAGTGCCAATTAATGAATAAGCATGACATCACAGCACATATAACATCTCTGCTTTCCTTTCATGTAATTCTGAATGAGCTACCTTTTGTTTTCATGAACTAAAATATAAATTAACTCTTAATGCTGTATTTTTTCTTGCATTTTTGAAGTAAAAAATTAGTTCAAAATCTATAAAACTAGATTTGTGACTGTACTTCAGTTCATTTGCAGCTGAATCCTGAATTAACGTCTGTTTAATTATAATATGGTCGACTGTATAGGAAGTTTGTACTCACTGCATTCTGAGTAGAGCTCCTGATAAAATTCAGAGAGCCTAATAAAACAGTAGAAATTGACAAAAAGCCTTTTTATGAAGTGAGTCGAATTCATTCACAGCAGTGGCTGTTTGATGAGTGCAGAGAGACTGATGAGTGCTTTATAAGAATTGCAGATAGAAGTCCAGCTCTGAATTCTACAGGAACAGTAGCATTACTTTGGGAGGATCACTGTCGAATTTCATGGTTTGACGGTAGCCAACATTCTCAACTGATGGAAACTAAGTAAGTATTGAATCAAGTTCTGATTCACAAAACTAAATAGAAGATAATTCCCGATGTGATAGGTAAATTACGTATGGGAGTAATGAAAGGAATGCATGATCCAACAAACCATATGTATATTTGGAACGCCTTTTTACTTCCAGGCTGAACAAAGGCTGCATAGCGATTTAAGCTGCAAATTACATTTAAATTTCATAAGGCAGTGATTCTAATGCTGTTCTTTATTTGTGAAAAATATCTCTTTCTTGAAGTTACAAGATAATCGCTTTTTCAAGTATTGGGTTATTATTTTTGCAAGTTTTGCTTTTTGAACTCGATCTTCTAGAAGTATCGGGTCAGTCCATAAGTTTGTGCGCATTAAGAGTATGCTTGAAATTCACTATGACGCATTTACTAAAACAATGCAATTTTCAATGTTGAAATTTGTCATCGTTTGAGTAACATATTATTCAGTTCATCACTAACTTTCGTAAATATCGAACATATTTTAGTACCCATAGAAGGTGAATATAGATAATCAGTACAAACATGCTGTGCTACATTTTTTATTTTCGTGTGGTGAATCTGTCAGGTTTGCAGCAATAAAAATTAATATCTACACGGTAAACACACTATTAGTGTAAGGACTGCCCAGAAATGGTTTAAAAAATTTAAAGTTGGAAAAAGTAGCATTGATGATAAACCCCGTTTTAGGACGTTTTGAAGTGTTAGAACCAAAACAAACGATTAATTCAGAAGTTTATAGTGAACAACAACATTGCCGTTTAAACTCAGAATTGATCAAAAAACGCCCTCGATTGGTGAGTATCAAGAAAGTGTTGTTTCATCATGATAATGCTAGACTGCATACGGCTCGAACAATGCTGCAAAAAATTTTGCCACATCCTGCTTACTCCCCAGATATTGCTGCAAGTGATTTTCACTTATTTCGTACGTTACAAAATTTTTTAAGGATGTACTTAATAAACTTTTTAAATAAAACTTTAAGTTTTTTTGCATCAAAACCAGAGTCTTTCTACAGCAATGGCATAAAAAAGTTGCCTCTAAGATGATGAGACATTGTAGATAATGGAGGAAAATACATAATTGATTAAAATTTTAAATTGTGTTTTTTTTATATTATTTAAAAATTTACGAAAAAATGCGCACGAATTTATGGACTGATTGGACATATTTATAAACCACGAACTTTCAAGTTTTTCTTCATCAAAACAAGAGTCTTTGTACAGCAATGGCATAAAAAAGCTGCCTGTAAGATGGCAAGACATTGTAGATAATGGAGGAAAATATGTAATTAATTGATTAAAATGTTAAATTGTTATATGTTGTTAGGTTTTTATATTATTTAAAAATTTACCAAAAATGTGCAGGATTTTATTGACTGACTGAATATTTTCTTTGTCTATTATTTTGCAATGTTCTTGAATTTGTCTATATTTTTTAAGCATTTTTGATGCTGCTCAAGTTAGGCCTGTAGGAGTTAGACTGATAGTCACAGATTACTTTGATTGTTTTTCTAAGATTATTTTAAAATTTTAATTTGTGATTTTGTCAGTTTAGAAACAGGCCCCCCCCCCAATTTTTTTTTACTCCTTTTATTGCACCAACCTTCTGATGACAATGCAGTGAAAAATGTAAATTTCATTTTTGTTTTTGGTTTGGCTTATCCACCCTGCCCTATTTCTTGCAGTTGGTTGCTGTGCTTCTGTTTTCTGGTTTCTAACATGTGGTTTCGAACTGAATATGAGATGAATTTTAAATGCATTTTTTTAATTTTATCCTGAATTATATATATGTATAAAATATCTGCCTAATAATCAGTTAACAATAGCTCTTTAATTCCACTCTCCTCTTTATTCTAAAAATAGCAAAAAAATAACTTTTCTAATATAATCATTACATACTGTAATTCTGAAAAGGTATCTGTCATCTGATCTTTGTTGCACAATTATTCCTGGAATGCAAGGAAATCTTAAACCAGCATCTGTTATGTATCTGAAATTTAATTCCCTTAATGTAAAATTCTTGTAATATGATAATGGGTATAAAAGGTATTAAAAGTTCTTTGTTGGGGAAGGTAATGTGTATAAAAGGTATTTGCTGCCCAATCTTCCTCCTTTTGTTTGCCTTTTTTTCCTGGTGGTCCTAATATTGTCTGGCCCCTGCTAGGTTTCATCTATTGTTTCATAAATGTAATATATCATAGATAAATTCTGGCATGCTTTCTCACCACTATAATGTATGTGGAAAAAATATCTTTCACAAATGCTAAAAAATTAATTATGTGTTAACTCACAGCAGGTTTTTCTGCTGATCATTCATTCTTCTACTGTGCAGTTATGCCATTACCACCTAGTCATCAGTCAAAGATGTCAACTGTGTGTTCTCCTAAATATCTCATTTTCAGGAACAACTCCACACAGGAAAACTACCAGAAATCTTTCTTCATCTAATGCTTATTTTCATTACAATTGAATAAGCTTCTCTGAAAAAAATATTAAAATTCTTTATTTAAATAATTTAAAAATATTTATTTAAATATGTATATTACTAATACCATAAAACTTTCATTTTCATAAAAGTGCTGTATATTTCAGTATGATAAAAAATTATCAATTTGCAATTCAGTTACAATACAAAATATTTTAACTGCTGTACCAGATGAATAAATTACTTCAAAGATATAAAATATATGTAGCATATACTATTACCAAAGTAACAAGATTAAAATGTAATTACGTATTTTATAACTGCAAAATCATTTAAAGAAAAGAAAATCTTGTTACATTTTACTTATTTTTAAACAACAATTAATATGCTTTTCAAAATTGCTTAATCAAAGTTATAAAACTTTAAATGGAAGGCATCATGCTAAGCTGAAAACTCATAGCACTTTTATCAGTTTCATGTTACTGAAAAGCAGTTTATTTCATTTGATGGCATCTGTGTTAATTTATATCTAACATTGAACATCTCCTTAAAAGCACTGGGATCCAATTTTTAAGCATTGGTATAGGACAGTAAAAGAATGATAGAATTTTTTTTCCCCCTTTCCATTTCTAGATTTGGCCATTAAGCATCTTATGTAAGTGAGGATTGGAATAGATTGTCAAAATATTATTAAGATGCAAAATAAATGTTTAGCGTGACAAAAAGTTAAACAGAATGGCTTGAGTGTAAAATTTATTGACTAATTTCTTTGAAGATCCATGCATCCATTTTGTTGATACATTTCTTTTTGAAGAATGGAGCGATAATTTCATCCTGATACAGGGAAACTTTTTGCTGTGACAAATCAATTTTTCTACACCATCAATACTTACTGTCTTTTTCATTACATATATATTGCCAAAAAGGTTACTGCAATTATGCAAATGAGGTTTCTTAAATTATAAATAAAAAATATATTTGGTAATACAAATGCTAAACTATAGATAAAATAATATAATCATGAAATAAATCAAAAAATTAGTTTCTTCCTTTCCTTCCCTTTTTAAAAAAAGAAACCTATTTCTTCCTGACAGTCTGTGGTATGGTTCTGCCTGCTGTGGAAATAACTTGCCAACCCTGATTTCTGTTAGATAGATGATTAAAAATTAAACATAAAAATTACTTCATGTCAAGTCATCACAAATTTGTACAATTATATTAACATGTTAATAGTTTTAAGAAGAACTGAGAATTTTCAGGAAGTTAGAACTTGTTATTTTGATCAGCTTCAAAGCTGTATTATTAAGTTTCCATAAAAATAAAGCAGCTCTTAAGTATTAACATTCTTTTAGGTATTTGAAAAAAGTGCTGTTAAAAAGAAGAGCAATGTGGCTGTGCCATCATCTTCAGAATCTCCTGCTCCTTCATCTTCCAATAAAGAAAATGTTTCTGAAGAGCCATCTTCCTCCGAAACAGCTGATGTAATTGCATTTTTTTTTTTTTTTAATTCTTTCATGTGTTTTCAATAGTCTTGACAGAAATGATTGGAACAGTACTTGATGTGTATTGCTGTAATGATTGAGCAAACTGTACTTTTATTGCTAACTTTTATGTGTTTTTGACAGATTTCAGTGTAGTTTTAGTGTTTTGTACCTTCACCTTTTCTATTTTTTAAATACTACTAAGTTATTTTATAAGAAAAAAATTCAAACATAGTTTTAAAATATAGTTGAAGAATGTATGCAATTCTCTCAATTACTGTAATCTATTTGAGAGTATTTACTGTAAATGATGATGAAAATCCATCATGTGAAAAATTTTAGAAGAAAAACATTTATGGGAGTGAAGGGTATATGTATGTATTGCAATTACTGTAAGGTTGCGAGTGGTGTTTTCTAGTATTTTGTTAATTTTTTCTCAAAAGTTGTTTATTGAGTAGAACAGGCATCTGCTCAAGTGTAGATTTTAGGAAAAGTCATTCGGTTCAGGTTTAAAAAGGTAGAATAATTAAACGCAAATTAAAGAAAGACTGGCCATTATTATGCAACACTTTTGGACCAGCTGAAAACATCAGTTTGGAAAAACGTATCTAACAATAGTCAAAGAAAAAATGTTTCATTTTGAAAATGTCTTATCATATCATTTCCAGTTACACAATTTCTCCAGCCATTAATGGCAACATAGTGTTAAAGATTCAACTATTTGTATTATTCAACTATGAATTCAACTGTACATAGTACTTTATATTTTATTTTGAGGTTTTTTAGAATGCTATGTGCATATTTTGCCTCCTCTTTTTATTTTTGACTGCATCTCACTAACCCGATAACATACTTGTCCCAACTTTCTCTTATTCCTAAAATTTCTCACAATTTTTATTAGTTTGGCTAAATATTTTATTATTTGCATGCAAAAACATGTTTTCTGGTATCTGAAATTGTGTGCTTATTCTTTTGACTATCCATTTTTTTAAAAAAAAAGGTTTCTGCAGCCATTGCTCCTATGCTCTCAGGTGTGTCTTAAAATTTTATGATTCAGTTTTTCATAGCTGCTGATCGTCTGGCATACATCAGCAAATGAACACAAAGCAAGATCAAAACTGTTCTCTACATTTCTGGAGTTGATTAACAGTGTGAGGTTCATGTAATTTTTGAAGTTATCTAAGCATTTGCAATCTTTTGTCTTAGTTATGTCTATGATAAAATTCATGTATTAAAAAAAACATATACAGATAGTTTCCTTGCATATTTATCAAGAAAATGTAATACATTTGCAGTGTATATTATGATGTCATTGCAGTTTTCTTAATATTGGTAGTGAAAGAGCTGGTGTAATAAACTTGTTCATATATACAAAAACACAAGGACAGTATAAGTTGTAAAAAAATTTGAATTTTTTGCTAGAAACAAAGGACCAAAACTTTATTTATGTAGAATCGCAATTTTCTGATTTCATTGAGCTGTATTTCTCATTGAATGCCTCTGATCTCACTGGAGGTATATTTAGAAAATTATTTGGTGCCAGCAAAATCTATTCATTGCAAGAACAAAAAGTGATTGCAGTTGTTGAAGAAATAGGTGTAAAAAATAAATCTTCAGTTATTTCTTTCTGCCTGTGTATGGAAGAGAGTAATAATACAAGTGTAAAATTCTCGCCAGTTGTTGCTTTTTTAAATCTGTCGCTGCAGAAATCGAATATAATTTACTTTGTAGTATAGTTTGAATATAGTATTTTGCATAGTACAGAAATTGAATATAATTTACTTTTAGAAGGAGATTCTTCAGGCTTTTACACAGCATAGTTAATTATTAGAACTTTGACGGAAAATAGTTTTCTTTGGATAACTGTTTTAGCTCGATGTGGCAATGCACCATGATAGTAGTATTGAAGACAGGTATTGCAGGCATTTAAAAAGTCATCATTTAAAATTAAGCAGCCATTAAAGATGCTACAGTGAATTTATTTTTATTTATTGGTTACAATAAATACAGAAGAATTCATTGCTGATGTTTATACTGTATTGAAAAGAATTTTAAAAGGGAGAAGCAGTTTCGACAAGTAAATAATACTGGGATAAAGAAATTATGAAACATACATGCACATGCCACCTGTCTTTAGCTTGTTCTAAACTTTTACTAGAAAAAAAAATTGCATATATGGCTATTGTTATAAGCAAAATTATAATGTACCTTTCTTAAAGAAAGCAAAATTTGCTAACTTTATTAACAAATGTATGAAAATGAATTAAACTATAATTTTTGTTTAAAACATATTTAATTTTAATTTTTTAAAATTTTTATTTATATGTATATTTTTGTACCAATTGCATATAAAATGTGAAGACATTAATTAGGTAGTATATATAGTTTGTTACTTAGAAAGAATTTTCTGCTGTTTAACTACTTGTTAGTTATTCTGAGTTAACTCATGATTCAAGGTTCATGAAGACTAATTATTTTTTATATTTATTCTTAACTAAAGTACACTAACAAGTTAACTCAGGATAATTACTTACCATTTATTTTGCATCATAAAAACATTTAAAAATACAAAAATTTTGGAAAAAGAATTGTATGATCTTTGGAAAAAGAATTGTATGTCTTGTTGCACTAATTAAAAATACATAGTAAGGGGGGAAAATGTATAATTTTTGCATGAAAAGTAAAGGGTTAGTTACTTTGCCCATGACAAAATTCTTTGATTTTTTGAGTTTGGCATATCTCCTGTAGGTATTAAATCTTTTGCAGTATAATATTTTTCATTTTCATAATAATTTCCTGAAGATAAATGTAAATTTTGGGAGATACATCATATGTGTACATATATAATTAGCAAAGACAATAAGAAATTTAGAACCAATTTCGCAGACCCGAAAGAAGTGAAACTTAATATATTAATTTTCAAAATTCCTTGTAAATATGTAAAATTAACCAGAAGAATTAAAGAAATGTATAAAATACAACCCCCCAAAATATATATGTATACAACAAAAATTTTAAATTTATAAATTAGAAGAAAATGATAATACCATCTTGCAAAAATTCTTTAAATTGAATTTTTTTTTTTTCCTTTGAGAACATACAGACTCCCCGTGCACCACATATGTACATCACGGGGCTTACAGAAGTAAGTTAACTAGAACATTAAAGGTTACATGTATAAATAAACATTAAAAGTTACATGTATAAATAAAGTGAACAAAAGCAGAGAACAGCAGTCTGGACTTCACGAAAACAGATAAGTTCACTGGCCAAGTCACTCCGAACATTTTCAGATCGTTCTGTAAGCATAATCTAGGGCCATCAAATGTAGGGCACGAGAAAATCAAATGTTTCACATCCTGAGGAACTCTTTTTGAACATTCACATAAATTGTTTGATCGTAGATTAAAACGAAACAGATAACTTGCAAATTTACCGTGACCAGATAAAAACTGAGACACTTTACAATTTAACGAGAGGAAAGACTCGGAAGTCAGTCTATGGTAAATAGAAGGAAAGAACTTTTTGGTAACTTCAGCATTACAAGATGAAATGTCCATATAGCTAAAAGCTTTTTATAATGAAAGGACTTCCAATAACTGTTTGGAATGCTAATGTTGATATCAATGGGTAAATTTAAGGCATGTTTAGCTAAGAAATCAGCTCTTTCATTTCCGTAGAAACCATGATGAGCACGCACATAAGCAAAGCAGATATCAATACCTCTAATTCTAAGTGAACTAACAGTTATTAGGGTTTCGATAACTAATTTATCGCAGCTGGTAATACTGTTCAAAAGTTGAAGAGAAGAAAGAGAATTAGAACAAATAAGGTACTTTGAGGATGTAGTCCCATGATCCTGGATCCATTTGACGGCAAGATAAATGCACAGAAGTTCTGCTTGAAAAACTGTACATTCATTCCGTAAACGGTGTTTAAGAAAACAAATCTCGGAATGGTCTTCAAAAAGAACAAATGCAAGGCCAACCTTGTTGTTCTTGCTGCCATCTGTAAAGAAAACCATATGAAAACTTATTTCAGCAGTCTCTTTATAATCACAGAAATTTATGCGTTCTAAAGAAGCGGGATGAGGAAGATCAGTGAAGGGGACAATTCCATTAATACAGTCTTCCGAAGCATGAGTTGCCAATGACTCAAAAATATTATTCTTATATGCAATTTCAAAATCAATATGCGGAACTCCTGCAAGAACAAAAGTAGCCTCATAGCTTAAGGTTCTATAACCACTAATAATACGAAGAAGAATTCTACGTTGAATCTTTCTTAAATTTCTTTTGTTAACCTTCTTGGCAAGAACATGTCCCCAAGCACGACAGCCGTACGAAATGAAAGGTACAATACACTGCTTATACATGAGTTTCTTAACATCGTAGCTTACTCCAAAAGTATTTTTAGCAATTCGGTGAAAGCCATTAATAATTTTTTCACATTTAGCAGAAAGGAATTCAATGTGCTTTTTCCATGTTAATTTTTGGTCAAGAATGACACCAAGATATATAACATTTTCTACAAATTCCAACGGAGAATTATCGAGCATCAAAGAAGCAATATTTTGTTCATCAAACGTACTGAGAACAAGCATAGCTTTACTTTTTGAAGGATTGAAAGTGAGTTTATGAGAAATCGCCCAACTGGAGATAAAATCTAGAACTTCTTGTGCTCTCAAAAGAGTGTTATTCAAAATCCTTCCTTGGAAAATTAATAGTAAGTCATCTGCAAACGCAATTTTTAAACAACCGTCGAGATGACTTAAAAGATCATTTATGATTATGTTCCAAAGAGTAGGTTCGGATACAGAGCCTTAAGGACAGCCTTTTTCTAGAGAATAAACCTTAGCTTCGTTCCCAAGCTGAAGCTCACCAGTCCTCTCGTTCGAGAAGCTTTTAAGAAGGTTATAGATATTATGTGGTATACCAGCATCTTTTAAAATTTTTAAGATAGATGGCCACCAAGCATTATCAAAAGCTCCTTTGAAATCCAGGAAAATAAGAAGTGTAGTATACTTCATTTTCTTTGCACACTGCAAGATATTACAAAGGCTAATAATGGCATCTTCAGCAGACTTCCAAGGAGTAAATCCGAACTGAGAATCATTATAAAAGCATTTTTGTCTCAAATACCAATTTATTCTGTTAATAAAGAGAGTTTCAAGACATTTTCCCAAAGTAGGCAAAAGACTAATGCATCTAATATTATCAAGATAAGGGGTTCTTGTATCTAAAGTTTTAGGAATCAAAACAACCCAAGCTCTCTTCTACTGTGCTGGAAAAACTGCTATGTAAACAAAGGTTGTAAAGTCTGTGTAGAAATGTGCTATCCACCGCATGAAAGTGCTGTACAATTTCATTAGAAAGAGAGTCAAGCCCAGGTGATTTGTTCTTCTTGAGATTTATAATAACACTGTTAACTTCTGAAGTAGAGAATGGACAGTCCATAAAAGAAATATAAGGTCCATCAGACTCGGTGCGCATAGTTCTATGAGAATTTCTATCATCATACGCATTATGTCTTGGGAAATTCTTTGTCATTATAGCAACAATTGTATCACTCAAACTCGAAGTAACACTGCCATCCGGGAGTTTAATTCCTGAAATCTCAATCCTTTTTGCAAAATTTTTGGTCAAGAATGACACCAAGATATTTAACATTTTCTACAAATTCCAACGGAGAATTATCGAGCATCAAAGAAGCAATATTTTGTTCATCAAACGTACTGGGAACAAGCATAGCTTTACTTTTTGAAGGATTGAAAGTGAGTTTATGAGAAATCGCCCAACTGGAGATAAAATCTAGAACTTCTTGTGCTCTCAAAAGAATGTTAACCCCATACTTATATATAGATTTCTAGACATTGTGAACAGTAATAGTAATAGTTGAGAGAAAATTTCTCCACGACTCAAGCTTAGCATTAGCTAATTTAGCCTTGTACTTATGCCGCAATTCGAAATATTTAATTTTATAAATATTTTTAAGAAGACAGTTTCTTTCTCTCTGGAATCTACGCCTAGCAGCATTTACATGCTTTCTATAACAATCAATTTCCTTAGACCACCAAGGGACCCCATTCTTCTTACTTTTCTTCATCGGAATTGAAAGTAAAGCACAATTAAAAACAACAGTAGAAAGTCTGTTTACAACATTTTCTAATGCAATACAATCAGAGCAACTGTTAAGAAGGATATTCAAGTTACACAATTCTCTCTTACAAAGTTCAGTAAATAAAAACCAGTTCGCTCTTTTTAAATTAAAAGTACACAAATTAGAAGATATAATCGGATGGCATAAAACAAGTTCAAAGATAATCATTTTATGGTCAGAAAGAGAATCTTCCTCAGAGATATCTCAACCTTGAACCTATGGCAGCAGTCTTAAGCTACAAAGCGTAAGGTCAATATAACTTGAGCCTTGCGTGGAACAGAAAGTAGGTCCGCGATTTTCATTAAGTAGAAACAAATGATTCGCACTAATAAAATCACTAAGTTTCGTTCCTCTAGCATCAGTAATAGGGCTATGCCAAATCGCTGATTTGCTATTCAAATCCATACCACATAAAAAATTGCATGGTTTCTTCATCGTTAAAATTTGTTAAATTTTTAATAGTTTTTTAGTTTAATAGTTTTTTTTTTTTTTTTAAATTGAATTTAGGAAAGAAGATGCAAATTAAAAGGAAAATTTAGAAAAGGTTTTAATAAATTTTTGAAGAATTTTTTTTAAATTTTAATAAATATGCAAATGTATTATTCTGTTTTAATTATTGATATTTTAATGCTTCAAATCAGCTCATAAATATTAAATTTTGCACATTTAAAGAGTGCTAAATTCACGTTTCATTTCATTTTTTGAGCCAAATTAATAAAAATAAAAGGAAAAACAATTACAAACAATTTTTGTACAATTACACTTACATTCACTTTCAAAGAGGCAAGGAATTAACCGATGCAATTTCAGTCTCGACAGCAAAAGCAAATTAATACAATACATTCTAAATAAACTAAAATAAAAACAGTGCAAAAATGTAAAATAGAAAATCCTAATCAACATGCCATTTTACAGAGAAAATACAATGGTCAATTTAAACGTAAAAATTTAAGCTTACAAAAATCATTTATGTAACAAATTTTGCCAAACAAATCATGTAAAACAAATTTTATATAAAAATATCAAATACTTTTAAATTCCATTCAAACCTACCTTATTAAGTGAAAAATGAAAGAAGCTGGAAACTTCTCCATAAATTAAAGACAATAAGAAAAACTTTCTAGAATTTCAAAACAAAACAAAAATGACAGAAACATTATGTCCAAAATTAAAATAGCACTTTAGCTTTCAAATTTGGAATGGGGAAAATATAGAGCAAGGTTGCTATTTCTTGTGAAAATCATCCAAATGCTAAAGTCAAACTAGATAATGTAATTTAAAGAAAAACCTAGCCAATGTTTTCAAAATAAAGGCATAGGTGAGAAATTTGGTGGCACAAAGGAAGAAGGAAGAATCTTAAAAAACAAGTTAATTCTGCTAATAGCGAAATTTAAGTTTCCCAAAAAGTAAGTAGTGAGGTAAGGGGAAAGGACCAATAAGATAGTAAAAAATATTTATGCTAACTTTAAATGTTAAAAATTAAAAATAACTATAAATTCTAACAGAAGTTTCAGAAAATGATGAAAGTATGCTTATAGTCTTAACCCAAACATAATGATTATGTGTGTATATATATATATATGTGTGTGTGTGTGTGTGTGTATATATATATATATATACACAGTATATATTATATATATATATATATATACACAGTATATATTATATATATATATATATATATATGGCGTTCCGACAGATACTTCAACTTCTGTTCATGAGATGGCGCCACGTGTAAAATCCAGTTCTTAATCGGAGCAGCAAAGCGACGTCATTACTCACTCAGACTTCTCGAAAGACAACTGTGTTCCGAGCTCTGTGTTGATCTCTGCAATGTAATTTAAATTGTAATTTAGTACTTAATATATTCTTTTGTTATAGGAGATTGTCTACTCTTATTTTCTTTAATTATATCATGCATTAAGCATACATGACCACCAAAAGTGGTGACCTTTTGACTGAGCACGCTACTGACAATGGATTTTCAACGACCCTAAGCCACGTGCATCCAAGGCATTCTGAAGAACTGACTAAAAATAGCAACGAATATGGAAATTAAACGTATGCTACAACGTACCCCTTCAATTATTTCTAGAAGTATTGATATATATTGCTTGTGTTTTTTTCAAAGTCGTGCATATCATCGCAAGGAGCTTCAGCAAATCATCAATGTGATCTGTTCCGTTCTGCTGACTTCGCCAGTCGTGCAATAATTCTTCAATCATTCAACTTTTGTGACAAATGTGATACAATAGTGATTTTCGCTAAATGTGCAACATCAGTAATTTTCTGCAACGTGCTACGGCAAAATTCTTCCCTCACTGTTCGAAAGTAGTGAATTTTTTTTTCCCATGTGCTACAGGAGTGATTTCCATTTTCCTTCGAAAGTGCCTTAGCAGTGTGAAGTGGTGATTTTGTGTGTGCGCAATACAAAATGCACGCATCATTTTTTTTCTCAAATAAGGGTTTCTTTTCAAATGCATTTCGGTAAAATATTATTTGTGTGTGTAATTGCTGACCCTATCTTATTTGTGTGTGTATCGTTACGTAAATTTTTTCTGCGTGGTTAAAATATTTATTGTTATCATGGTAAAATATCAATAGTGTATCCTCATGCTACAATATTTGTGCTGTTAAGTGTTTATTAATTAAAGTGAAAATTATCTATCAGTATGCCCGACGATATTCCACCAGAGCCACAAATCACACGCGTTGCGGTGAAGCCACCGCCTTTCTGGAAAAATAATCCTTCATTGTCGTTCGCTCAGATCGAAGCACAATTTTCTATCGCTCGCATTAGTGAGGATTCTACAAAATTCAACCATGTAGTTGCAGCAATTGAGTCTGATATTCTGAATTCAGTGCATGACTTAATTCTCAAACCACCTGATTGTGATAAATACTCCAAACTGAAACAGCGGCTCATTGAAATCTATTCAGAAAGTGAATCTTCAAAAATATGTACTTTACTACAAGGACTTGAACTTGGAGATCAGCGACCTTCATACTTGCTGTCACGAATGCGTGATCTGGCAGGAAGCCATTTTAGTGACGACTTGTTGAAGTCACTATGGCTTTCGCATCTCCCTAATAACATACAAATAATTCTTGCTGCTTCCAATGAAGATCTAACCCGTTTAGCAGCAATGGCTGACAAAATTAATGAACTTGTTACTCCAGCTTATGTCAGTGCTGCTAATGCTGGACCTTCCAGTTCATCCCTCGAACAACAAGTGGCTGAATTGACCAAAAAAGTATCTGAACTCTCTACAAGTCTTCATGCTTCATGGAGATACAATCGATCAAATCAGGGCCCCCGTAATAAATTTCGTGCCCGAAGCAGGAGTCCATCTCGTCTTAATACTCGAATGCAGTACAAAGAACCCACAAGTGGCATATGTTTTTATCCTATGAATTTTGGCGCTCAAGCTCGCAAGTGTGCCCCTCCATGCACTTTTGTACGAGCGGGAAACTAAATGGGCGGTCTTCTGCTGGCCAACAGAATGTCCGCCACATCGACAGAATAGTACTGGCTGATCGTTCAACTCAGTTATGTTTTCTTGTAGATACTGAAGCTGACATATCAGTGCTCCCGAGAACTAAAACAAATGCTCACCAACTTAATAAACTTGTACTGTATGCAGCCAATGGTACCCAAATTGCAACCTACGGCACCAAACTATTGACAGTTGATTTAAACTTGCGCCGGACTTTCAACTGGCCTTTTGTTATTGCAGATGTAACTCAAGCAATTATTGGTGTCGACTTCTTGACACATTTCCACCTTCTAGTGGATGTCAAGAATAATTGCTTAATTGATGCTACAACTCAGCTGACATCACAGGGACAAGCTTCTCACATATCGAACGTACCTACCAACATAAGTGTTGTATCGGGCAGCACACGGTTTCATCGGTTATTAGCAGAATTCCCTGACATTTTAAACCCATCCAAATCAGGGCAGCATACTCATCAGCCAGAAGTGTATCATCACATTGAAACACATGGCCCACCTGTATTTTCCAAGCCTCGTCGTCTTTCTCCAGAGATGCTGATGCTAAAAGCTGCTCGCAAAGAATTTGAATTCATGCTAGCACAGGGAACCATTCGCCCATCTAAAAGTCCATGGGCCAGTCCACTTCACATGGTTAAAAAGTCTAATGGTGACTGGCGGCCGTGTGGAGATTATCGTCGACTTAATGCCGTCACAGTCCCTGACAGATATCCAGTCCCACATATCCAAGACTGTACCCATCTTTTTCATGGAACAAACATATTTTCTACCCTCGATCTTGCCAGAGCATATCATCAGATCCCAGTGCATGCTGAAGATGTGCCCAAGACCGCAGTGACTACACCATTTGGTCTCTTTGAGTACTTATATATGCCATTTGGCCTTCGCAATGCTGGCCAAACATTTCAGCGTTTCATACACCAAGTACTGTCTTGCCTCGATTTCTGCATCCCATATTTTGATGATATCCTGGTTGCATCTACAGATGTGGAAGAACATTTTCAACATCTGCGTCAGATTTTCACTCACCTTAAAGATCGTGGATTAAAACTAAATCCATCCAAATGTGTACTTGGTCAACCCTCAGTTTCCTTTCTTGGATGTCTTATCACCCAGAATGGAGTCAAACCTTTACCGGAAAGAGTCAAAGCAATCAATGACCTACCTCAGCCCAAAACCATCTCTGAACTGAAGCGTTTTCTAGCAATGTTAAATTTCTACCGACGCTTTCTGCCAAATGCCGCAAAAACACAAGCCTGCCTACACGAGTTTCTGAAGAATAGCAAAAAAAAAAAAAAAAAGATCAGCGAGCTGTCCTTTGGACTGAATCTGCATCTGCAGCATTCGTGCAATGCAAACACGATCTGGCAAATGCAGCCACACTTTCTTATCACTCACCTAGTGATCAGCTCTCTATAATGGTAGATGCATCTGACACGGCCATAGGAGCAGTGCTACAAGCCCATACCACTAAAGGACTTTCCCCAATGGCATTCTTTTCCAGAAAACTTACTACTGCAGAAAGGAAATACAGCACATATGACAGAGAGCTACTTGCTGTGTACTGTGCTGTTAAATACTTCCGGCACAACTTGGAAGGACACTACTTCATCATTTTCACTTATCATCGACCATTAACCTTCGCTTTTAGAAAAAACTCTGACTCACGTTCTCCTCGTCAGCTTCGACATCTGGATTTCATTGCCCAGTTTAGTACAGATATCAGATATGTCTCTGGTACTGATAATTGTGTTGCTGATGCCTTGTCTCGGGTAAACAATATCAACCTCACTACCCCAGATTTCTCTGAAATTGCAAAAGCTCAATTGCATGATGAGGAACTCAAGAACCTAATCTCAAATCCACAAACCTCCCTTCAGTTACAACCGCTCCACATTGATCCAATGCTTAAAATTTACTGTGACATAGAGAACAATAGAATACGTCCCTATATTCCTGTCAATTTTAGACGTGAAGTGTTTAATGCCTTGCACAATTTGGCACATCCTGGAATCCGTGCCACCAAAAAGCTGATCGCAGACAGATTTGTCTGGTCAGCAATGAATCAAGACATCACAGAATGGACTCGTTCATGTATTAGATGTCAACGGTGTAAAGTATCCCGTCACACTCGCAGCCCCATTCAACAATTTAACCTTCCAGCAAGACGCTTTGATCATGTGCACTTAGACTTGGTTGGCCCATTGCCTCCTTCAAATGGTTACACTTACCTCCTCACTTGTATTGATCAGTACACAAGATGGCCTGAAGCCATTCCTATTGAAAATATATCCGCTGAAACTGTAGCTCGAGCATTCATCTCCCAGTGGCTTTCAAGATTTGGCATGCCTACCACCATCACTACTGACCAAGGCCGACAATTTCAATGTCACTTGTTTGCATCCCTCACCTCTCTTCTTGGCATTCGCCATATTCGCTCAACACCATACCATCCATCTGGAAATGGGATGGTGGAACGCTTTCACCGATCTCTCAAACAAGGTCTGAAGTGCCACAGTAGCACACACTGGACAGAAGCCTTACCCCTAGTCTTGCTTGGTCTTCGCGCAGCATTCAAAGAAGACATTGGTAGCACTTGTGCTGAAATGTTATATGGTGCAACCCTCCGTCTGCCAGGTGAATTCTTTCACCCAGAATCTACTCCAGTTATCGACCCTCCAACATTCCTTCAACGTTTACGTGAGACCATGAGCAATATCTCGCCAACCCCAGCATCTTCGCATAACCAGCCAAGCTATTTTGTACATCCTGCACTTGAGACATCTTCGCACATATTCGTGCGAAACGATGCAATTAAGCCACCTTTAACACCTTCATATCATGGTCCATTCAAAGTTGTCAAACGAACACCGAAACATTTCACCATCATCTGCAATGGCAAACAATCAGTGATTGGAATCGATCGTCTCAAACCAGCATTTCTAATGCAAGATCCAACAACTTCCTCATCAACATCACTCCCGGAAGAAAGCTTACATCCTGTTAAAGAGCAACCTAAAACTACCAGATCTGGAAGAAAGGTTAAATTTAACCCAAAGTACTTATAACGTACCGATGGTACTTGGGGGGAGTACTGTGGCGTTCCGACAGATACTTCAACTTCTATTCATGAGATGGCGCCACATGTAAAATCCAGTTCTTAATCGGAGCAGCAAAGGGACGTCATTACTCACTCAGACTTCTCGAAAGACAACTGTGTTCCGAGCTCTGTGTTGATCTCTGCAATGTAATTTAAATTGTAATTTAGTACTTAATATATTCTTTTGTTATAGGAGATTGTCTACTCTTATTTTCTTTAATTATATCATGCATTAAGCACACACGACCACCAAATATACTTACAGTAAGGACGCCCAACAAACTAGATAGTTTGTCCCTTAAATAGAGTTATCAGAAGGTACATACTAAAAAAAATAAAATTTAATTAGAAATTCATGTCGTATCAATCTTTAAGTAAATGATCTATAAATAAGTAACATAGTCATAGGTATTTACTTAAATTTGAAGTTACGTAAGAATGAAAATTAATTAAAAGTTAAAATTGAGGAATCTTAATTAAAAAAAGTTTAATTATTGCAAAAATGTACAAAATGCACAACAAACTTTTTGTGCTTATAGAAATTTATTGAAGTGCATTTCACAGGTTAGCGTGAAAAATCTGTGCATTACAAGCATTTTTTCGTACATTGATATTAAAGTCACTGATGATCTTAAGTCCTTCACCGTGACTGATGGTTTTCCCTCTTTGAATTATTCAAGTTGGTTAACCTTTGAGAAGCTATTTTTGGAATGTGGATGGAAAGTGGTTGCGGAGCTTTTTTGTGATTGTAAATGCGTCTGTTAGAATTTTGATATTATACTGACCAGTGAATGGAAATTAATTAATTTCTGGCTAATTATCACTGTGGAATGAACAAGAAAAGAAGTAATTTTCATTGCTGACGAGCTATTAAGCAGACCTGGAGTATGAAATAGGCTCATTTTTTTAGTAACAGCAAAAGGAATAAGAAAAAAAAGTTAGAAAACAATGATTTTTTACATTATATAGAATTATTTCCATAATTACATTATGTACAAATCCTCCAGCTGATAGTCATCCAACTTATACTGTTTTTTCAGGTTTAGGAACAAATTTTCATATACCTATCAGTCAAATGATTTAGAGAGAGTATTTAATGCCTGCTCTTTTAAGACGATGATTGATAAAGCGATTACCGTGTTTATGTGTGTTACATGACTATCGTGTCATCTGAAATGCTTGGTATAATTTTAAATGGCATCATGTAAGTGTTGTAGTTTTTGAAAATATTACTTATGAGTATGGATGCACAAATTTTTTCCCTGAATCCATTTTCAAAAATTTAAAGCCTCATTCAAATATTTTAGAAGGTTTCCCCCCCCCCATTTTTTTAATATTACTTTTTTGTTTTGTGATGTACATTTTGTATAAAATTTTATTTGTTATTTTTAATAGGAGGCAGAATCTAAATTAACATTACAAGCAAAAGTTGAAAGGTAAGTTTTCTCAATTTATGAATGATTTAGTTATTGCTTAATATATTACTGTGTACATTATTCAGTATTTAGCTAGGTTAATGTGATTAATTTTGTTTTATATTTTTTGTATTTGTAAGGATAAAAATCAGAAGATGTTTAAAAAAAAATTCAGAAAAGTATTGTAAAGGAAACTGTTGGAAAAACATGCACAAATATAATTATTTTGAAACATTTATATGGGAAAGAACACTTACCATAAAAAATTGAGAATTTGATAAATAAAATTAATTACAGGCTTTTTGTTTTTGCTATAAAGTAATTCAAAATCAAGATAAGATACTCGGATATTGCCAAAATGTCATTTTAAAACATGATAGAAGAAAATAGTGTAATTTTAATGATATTGTAATAGCATTATTATATTTATTTTTAAAAAATCATAAAATTTGCAAACCATTAAATTAGAATTTTTGAGACAAATTGATTTTAGAGGCCATAACATGGATAAGTCACTTGGGAGTGCAACAAATGATTTTATGTTCCACAAAATGAATTTTTCATGCAACGAAGAGAACAGATTCAAATGGTAGTATAAATGTTTGTCAAGATTATGCATTTAAAATAGTGATTCAGATGCAAATTACCAGATTGGCTGAACTTTTAGCATCTTTATGAAAAATTAGTTTTGCATGTAAGATTGGAAAACTAGAGTAGTTTTGTAAAAATGAGAAGAATTTATTAAAGTTGGTAGATTTTTGTAACATTTGTATTTTAAGAAGTGTAATTTTCCCCTCATTTTATTGAAAATTTGTGTGCGGGCAAGCCTTTTATGTTGCATGATGACTTATTCTGAGCCACAGAAAAAAGAAAAAATTGCTATTTAAAAATCATTAAATTAAAAAAAAAATAAATAAATAAAGGATGTGAAAAGTTGTACAAATGTTTCACATCTTTTCTTAAATAAAAATATATTTATTGTTGCCAGCTCATAAAGTGAAATTTATGTCGTCAGATAACATTAAACCTTAACTTAAAAAAATATTTTAATTTTGAAAGTATATTTTTAAAAAAATTAAAAATAATATAAAATTAAAAGTATTAAAGAATATCGTCTGAACAAAATTGGTTCTTTCTGATTATCTGCAGCCCCCTGAAAAGCATTCGCAAGGCAGTGCGTTAAGTTGGCAAAAATAGCAAGGCTTGGTTTTTGCCAGGCACTACCACCTTCAATTTTTTGAATTTGAAGGCAATTTCCACCTTCAAATTTTGTGGGCTTTTCCTTATTAAAATTTGTTTTTGCATTGAGTACAATTTTTTTTGGGGGGGGGTTAAGGAATTGTAATGGAACTGTTGAGCTTGCTGACTGGTAAAAAAGAGGAGGTTGCATTTCTTTAGAAATATGGCATTCTGTCCTGTAGCAGAGAATGAAAAAATTTACATTCTGGTAAGCTGTACTTTTTAAATGACCATATTTTAAGGGTTGAATTGTGTGAAGTGTTAAATTTGTGTAATTTTCTAATCTTAAGTGAAAACAGATCATTGTGTACATGGGAAGAACAAAAGCATACACAGAGCCAATTTTCTTCATTTCTGAGAATCTTTTTAAAACAAAATCCAGTTACTGTGTACACAGGAAGAACAACAACATGCATAGTACAAAATTTATGCAATTCTGTGATTTTTTTTAAGCAAAAACAGATTGCAGTGTACATGGGGAGAGGGGGAGAAAACACATAACAATTTCTTGAAAAATGTGTTTTATTATGAATGCTTCTTGCATTTTTATTTATTCCTTACTCTTTTATGGAATTCTTCGTGTGCTGCCATTTTCAGAATGACTTGCTTTTGCGTATTAGTTTGGTGTAGGATTAAATACCAGCTTTTTAGAAGAGAGTATGGATAATCAGAAAGTATGCTGAATTAAATGAAAATATATCAAGAGGATTGTGATCTGTATGCTGTTATAAAACTTCAACATAACCATTAGATTTTTGTTTTATATAAATGACAGTTTAGAAATTTTCCGCTATTGTAGGGTTAAGTTGAACTATTATAGGGTATTATATGTCTATTCTTTTATGACATACATGTCATAAAATAATAGTTCTTACAAAATGTTAAAAAGTACTGAAAAATTTTAAATGGCTAACTTAACAATGTACTTTAATATTGAATATAAATGAAAATTGGTACTGTTTTGTTATCGAGAAAAGAGTCATCACCCAGTGTTTTGCTAAACTCACCGAAATTGGTTCATATGAAGTTGCTAATGTTTACTTTTTAAAGAAAAGTAAGAATGCCTTTTCAAAATTGGCAACAAGAATACACATTTTAAAGATGTAATGGTCACTTACATTTTTATTATTGTATTTACCATCAATATGAAAATTTGAGAGTTACCTAAAGATCAAGCATCTCCCATACAATTTCTCTAGGAATGAGAAATTATTCACTGTGAAAGCGAGTGCACAAAAAAACCATAAAATGAAGCTCTACTTCAATTCGAAGGGAGCATCAAAATGGAGATGTAAAAAGATATGATCTGTCAAGGGGGAGATACTCCATGGAGTATGTTCTCAAAACTGGTTTGAAGAATTGAGAATCAGTTATGTAATCACAATTTTTTTTTTTTTTTGTTTTGTTTATGCATGGTGTTTAGAATTAAATTCAGTTGAATTTTGTTAGTATCAACTTGATAGGACTCATTGCACTGTTGTTGATTGGAACTGTTATAAAGGCAGTCTGTAGGCATGCATTAATGTCTAGATCAAAGATTCTCAAACGGTGGTACGCAAAGAAAGAAGCAAAGTATTTTTAACTATTAAATTCAAAAATTAAAACCCCAACATCCTGATTGAGTTTTTTCCTCTAACATTTGTAAATTTATGCTATCTGAGCTTTGTTCAAGAGTGGTGGTGGTAGTAGTACTTTGTAGTGGTGTTACTAAAAGGTTTTCAATTTTTGTTTAGATGGTACGCGTAGGTCAAAAGGTTGAGAACCGCTGGTCTAGATTGTCAGGTTAGGTGTCAATGTTAATATTGTTGAATTTGACAAAATCTGTTTTTGCATCAGAAAAATAATGTTGGTCATTTCATTATGCTCCAGTAAGTGTGTGGTGGAATTTGCCAAGAAACAAAAGAATGTTCTTTAGTTGCTGTGCCTAACTACTCTGCCAGAACTTTGTTTAAAGTTATTGAAGAAAATATTATTGATGACACTATAATATACTCAGACTTGGAAAGGGTATAACACTAAGGAATAAAAAGAAGCTGGATTTGAACATTTCTGCATTAACCATAAATATTTTATCAGTCCCAATATTAGTTGTCATACACAAAAACTGTTAAAAAGATTATGAGGCAGTGTAAAATAGCGAAAATAAACTTCAACTCAGTGCTGACCGTAACCAATTAGATTCTTATTTTATTGAGTTATGTGGCAGTGTCCTAGGATGCAAATGTTTTCAGACATTTTAAATGATACCAGCAGTATCATGCATCCACATGAATCTTAATTTGCTAACCGAATTTTTTTATTTCTAATTTCTTTGCCGTTATCTGAATCTGGTTCCAATAACATAACTGTACCGAATTATTCATTATCAGTTGGCAATAAAATTTATTTGAAATTTATTTTATCAAAATTTTGAATAGCACTTTCAAGAAGATTATTTGAGCCTTAAAAGAGCACTTAACTTTCTTGCAGTGAATATATAATTAGTCGTTGAATACATTCACTGAATTTGGGCAGTTTTTGGATGTTGGTAGCTAGATGAAAATATGAATGAAGAGATGCATACGAGATAGATGACAAATACATAAGTACATAAAAATAAATGTGGAAGAAAATAAAAATTACTTATTGATGGGGTTGGAAACTAGGAAAATCAAGAATGGAATTATGAACAAAATATTCAAACTTTTACCACCATATTGTTCAAAGACATGTGTTGCACAGTGCAACACTGAAACCACTGAGGCATTTCTAGAAAAACTTACAGAATTTATTGTTTGTAATCTGTAAGAAGTTCAAAAGCCATGTAAGTATAAATGGAAGCAACATAATGACTGTAATATTGCATATTTAGAGTATTTGCATTTTCAGTTGTGAGATTTTACATTTTCTTTTAATTATTTGATACAATTCTTAAATATATTAAAAGTCTTAAATATAAATAAATATTTTGTAAGGTATCCTTTAATGAAGAGTATTTTATAGATGTTAGCTTAGATGAATTACTTTCTCAAATTATGATTGAAATTCTTTTGTATTGTTTAGAATTTTATTTAATGCTGAATTTAGTTTAATTTTTTTTATTATAAATTTGATATATAATATATCTGTTAATAGATCAAGTCTTCCACTTTATGGTAAATAATTTTTACTGAAAGTGTTCTTGAACATGTTTCCGTTAATTTATTTATGTACCAAAAATTGCAATAATAATTTTAGTGTTTGTTTAATTAAATTTCCATTTGCAGTAAGAATTCATTTGCTCTTACTAAGCAGAATATCTGTAAGTTAACTGAAATAGTAAGGTTGTTGAAAATACATGCAATATGTATAATTCTAAGTAGTTGAGATTTCTGTAGCTTCTTCATTGCTTTGCAGTATACCTCAATATGTGTTTCATTGAAACTACAAGCAGAAGTGATCTGTTAAATTTTCTATTAAAAAAAAAAAAAAAAAAAAAAATTAACAACATGTACAGTTTGTAGTTTGCATTTGAAATGTTCGGATTTTATGCAAATACATTTATTTCACTTTTTATAAAATTTCATCTGACATTACATTTAAATTGGGAGAAAAATGGGAATTTTGCATTCTTTGCATAAATTATTCATGATAAAAAATTGTTTGTTGGCCAGTTAGTAAAATATGTTTTTGATTGTTTATGTTTTAGTGATAATTTTAAATTAGTTTTATTATATATGATAAAAAGTTATTGTCAGCGTGCCAAAGTGATCAGTATTTCTGAAAAATCAACATTCATATTTTTATATTGGTTTTAAGAAATGTTTTTCAGTTACTAGCTCTGTTTTTAAGAAATTTGTCTTGATTTTACTATTATTATTATTTATGTATTTTAGAGCTAAAGCATTATTAGAAGCACAGAAACAAAGCAGAGAATTAGAAGAAAAGGAGGTAATTATTTTTATTTGCTGATTTTTTATTGCTATTTGATGGTTGCTTTGGAGGAGGATCTATGTTACTTAATATTGTTACAAATTCTAATTAAGTAATGATTTCTAGTTTTTTGTGTACTTACGTGCTATCGCAACCATCTTAGTAGGAGTAGCCAAAGTTTCAGGAAGTGCAAACTGTGGCGATCATGCGCACAACCATGCTTCCTGCAATTATGCTCATAACAATCATTTAAGTCAAGCAACGCCGCCAGTTTCATATGCATTCTATTTTGTTATATTCCAAGTTCCAATGGTTTTTATACACAAATCATATTTTTTGCCTTAATTTTAAAATATGAGCTTGTGAAATTCACCAGCAAGGAAAGACACTACGGTAAAATTTCATCAGTAATACAGAATTTTGCTGAAATTTTTCTGAGGTGAACAACAAGACAATGCATTTTCTAGATAGCTGCTATTGCGGAAGGTTGTATGAAGGTCTGTGCAATTCTCTGATTTTTTTTTAAGTGAAAACAGATTGCTGTGTACTTCAGGAAAAGAATAATGCCCTCCCTCCCCCCAAAAATGAATGAAGAATGTGTTTTATTTTTTAGTGTATGACATAATCCATATTAAATAATTCAAATTTGTATTTTAAATTGTTAAAATATGTTTTCTTTTCCTATGTTGATATTGTTTACCAGATTTACTATAAATATTGATAGTTTGGGAACCTTTCTAAAAAGGAAAGCACGAAAAACACCAACTTGCATAAAGTAACTTTTACATTTACATCTGAAAAACAACGCCAAATTGTGCCAGTATTGTAGCAATAGCACATTAAGTACCTTTTTTTGTTGTTTATTTGAACAGATCCTAGAGAATAAAAGACTAGTTTGTGAAATTCTATTTTTGAAAAATATTTCAGTTCATATTTTGTATTTAGTGATTTTGTATGTTTTATAATTTTTTTAATGCACCTATCTGTATTTATTTTATTTTCCAGAAAGAAAAAAAAGAAGAATTAGAAAGAAGGAGTATTGGAAAAGCCATGCAGCAAGCAGAGCAGGCAAAACGGGACACTGAAATGAGAGAATGGGCAAAAAATCGAGCTAAGGAAAAGGAGGAAGAAAGATTGGCAAGGGAAAAAGTTAAAGCCATGATAGCACAGGACAGGTATGATGGCATTTTTTAATTAGCCATGTTGTTTTAATAGCTGGAAATTATAAATCTTATATCCTGTACCAGATAATTGCTGAGTTTAAAATGCATTATTTTGCAGCTTATTCAGATGTTTCTAGCTTCTTGTTAATTTTTATGGCGGAAAAAAAAATTTAAAATTTTCAAAATATAAATATCACTGATCTTAGTATAAAGATCATAAATATGCAGTTTTTATATTCAAATTTTATGAAATTTCTTGAGTAATTATTATAATGTTATCACAGTGTTTATTAGGATTTGCTGTTTTGTACACTCGGAAGCTGAATGCATGTAAGGAAATAAATAATAAAAGTCTTTTGCCTAATGTAGCTAAATTTTGAGATTGGTTTGGAAATATGATGTATGTGAATCTGTGTAGAATTGAATACATGTGGTGAAGACAGAAACAGTTTTAACCCCTTGATGCACTCTATTTAAAGGAAAGAAGTCGGAACTTTTCTTTTCACCTCAGTTATTTTATTTAAATTTAAACTTAGGTCTCATGTACAAGTGACAAGCGTGAACTAAATGTATTTATAAGCCAGTTCAGTACATATTTTCTTTCAGCCGGTAAAAGTCACATGTACACACATATTTTCTTTCATTTGGTAAAAATCACATGTACATGTTCTTTGGCACATCACCATTTGAACATACATGTATTAATATAATATTTTAGTTTGACATTGTATGTTACATATTAGGTTATATATATTACCCTAGTATGGATAGTGATCAAGACTGGTTATTTAGCTTTGATAATGACAATATAGGATATAGTGAGTGATTTCAAAATTAATGCTGCTTTTGAGAATGAAAATATTAATTGCAACTCTAGCAATATTTTTTAATGTTAAATAGGAAAAGAAATGCCTAATTTTAAATCATTAATGGTTGTAGATGAAACAAATTATATGGTATATGTCAGTTGTTTCTTGGTACATCCCAAATTCATATGAAACAAGAGTATTTTTGGCTGTTGGTAATTTTAGAGTGTAAATAAGAAAACTAGAATTCCATCATCCTTGGAGGTAAAAATCTATTGTTATATGCATGATTTCTTATTACTTGTATGGTTGAAAAACAATTCAAAACTATAAAGTGATATTTGCTTTTTTTTTTTAATAATGACAAATTTGATCTAACAAATTACAACCCAAAACTTGACCTATTCACTAAAATTTGGAGCTTTCATTTGCCAAAGAAACTGGTGTCTATTGATGAATGTTTATTGTTTTACAAAGATTGTCTAGTATGAATGTAGTATCTCATAAAAGAGCAAAATTTGGTGTAAAACCATTGTCATGATGTGAATCACAAAGTATATGGCATATGGAATCAAAAAGTATATGCATATGGAAGATGAAGGCAAAATTGTAACTTTACTTTGCAACAGTCCCTTAATTCTGCATTTTAATGTGGCTGTTTCTCCTTTCTGTCCTAAAAGTAGTAATTGCTGATAATAAATCTCTCTAATATGTGCCATTCCAAATTAATTCATGTCATATGAGTTTTATGTAACGCTAATGATGCAGATAGCTTACATAAGACTCTAATTTCAGATTTGGGAATTGAAGCTTTTAACAGCCAATACTGAAATCTTTTATTGGCCATTTGGAAAATTGGAAACCATAACTAATATCACTATGAACTATGATATTTCGTCTTAGGAATGCATTTTATCTCTTGTATTGTCAAAAAAGATGTAGAATCGATAAAAATGTAATTTGAGATAGGTGCGCAGAGTGCACTTAATATATATGCAGTTCATTTTAATTTCTTCTTTTTGAGGGGGAGGGAGTATATTTAATTGGCCATAATTACAAATATTTGAATCACGCAATTTTGTTAATTTTTCAAGGAGCCTTTTTTGGAGAATTTTTTACGATACTCATTAATGTTCTTTAATGCACAAAATAGTAAAAATCAGAGGGAGGAATCAATATTTTTAGATTTTTAATTAGAACTTTAAGTGTTTAACCTTAATATTATGTTAAAGTAGGTATGGCTTTTGATGTGGCTTCTGATGGAAAATTCAAAACAGTCATATAATTTTTTTATAAAAAAAGTATTGCCAAGTTCAATATCGATCTCCTGTGATATGATACTTCTTAATCTAATTGAGGTATGATATATTCCTCTATTGAACAATAAGTAATTCTCTATTCAGACTAATTTATATAAGATGTTAGCTATCCACCATTAGTTATTAAACAGTATGCATTTAATTTAGAATGCAGAAAGATTGGCAGGTGTTTAATCCAGGATTCAGTCTAATAAAAGTAATACTGTTACACAGTTTTCTTTTGTGCAGTCCAGGAAGCTGAAAGTTGTATTAATGAGTTGGCATATATAAATGATAACAAAGGGGGGATAAAATCTGAAAACTTTCTGATTTTGTTCCGGGGAGGATTCAAAATGGGATTTGAAAAGTGATGCACACATTTGACACAAAATACCTTTATACATTGTAATGTCTTTGCATTGCTACGCTACCAACATAATACTAGTAAGAAATGTAAAGAAGTCTCGTGCACAAAATATCTGTGCTTGAAGATACACACAATGTTAATGTTAATAGACCGCTTTGAAATCATCGAGTTTGTTATTCAAAAATTCATTAAAGTTTTACAAAATATTACATAGATAATAAAGCAAATTCCAAATTTGTGCTTCCAGATGCCCGTATTCAAGTGGAGGGCTACATTATTCAAAATTTGATTTGTTTCAAAATTTGATCTTTTTTTTACAATGCGAGAAACATACATACATTCATGCAGATTTTTCATCATTTAATTTCTTTAAATATGATGCAGGGCTCTAATATTTTGTAGCAATAATTTGAAAAGTGATTCAGACTGTTGTAGGTAACCAATGCAAAATGCTAAAGCGAAATTAATAACCCTTCTGGGCTAACACCCTTTGGGCTAAAAATCGTAGAAAAGTGTACTGATCTACTGTCTCTGTGAATTAACTTTAAAAATCTCAGCATCATAGGCAAGCATGTCACACTTGCAGCTTTTGAATCGTTTTTCTACAGCCCACTCCGAGAAAATAACAAAATGTATATAATTATAATACCGCCTGTTATTGAGGCATATATACAACCTTGGGTACTAAAAAGGACTCTTAAGCTTGTCTCTTTATAAAAATATTTTCTCAGTGAACATTAAGAAAGTGTCAGACCATTTACAGATGGTATTATTGGCTCAGCAAAAAGTCAGTGAATTCAAAATAAGTGAAAAAAAATTCTGGTGTCCCTGAATTTTACAAATATTTGTCTGCATGGCTCTCGGAAAGTTGCAGATTTGCATTTCATGTGATTTTATGTTGGGTAATGTGAATTAAATAAAGTTTCTCACTAATGAAAAGGAATAAATTCCCCTAGTGAGATCCAAGTTAACAGGCATTCATCTGACTTCTAAAAATTGCTAGTTTGAGCAGCATGTCTCCAGACATATGAAAGCTACTTTCAGGAAAATGATGCCAGCTCTAGAGAAAGAAACAATATATATGCTTTCAGGACTTTAATGTTCTTTTGTTTCTTCAAGGAACAGTGTCAGATAAGATTTTTGTGCATTTATTCACTTTTAATACTTATATATATAAGTATTTCCTTAAATAGGCATGTCAGACTCAGTATCTCTAATCAGCCAGACAGCTTTACAATAGTGTAGGCCACAGGGGGGGGGGGAGAAAAGCCATTTCTATTCTTAATGATGTATTAAGAAGTGAATAAATGCATAAAATCTTTTCTAGTATATATATTTGTATTATGCATATTCAAAATAATGGAAATTCTTTTTAAAAAAATTGAAGAACTGTGATTTAATGTAGTGTAGGACTGTCATCCAGAACTATTATTCTATTTTTCTATCAGAAATTGCTCCAATTTTGTTAGAGATTCTGCAGGTGAAAAATGGAATCTTGCTGCATTTTCAAGCATAGTCTGCAGGGGTTCAATAATGTCTTAACTTCATCTTTGTAGTATATAAATCGTGATTGAACAATATGTAGTTGGTGAATTGAGGGCGGGACATTATTATCTTGATACAAGCACCCATAGGAAATAGTGTCTGTATGTTTGAACATAGTTACATAGTCTTTGCTATTTATTTTTCTTTCTAAGGTGATAATTTTAAACTTGCTGCAAACAGCAGTGCAACTGCTCAAAGCATAACTAAATGAGCACTGTGTTTTACTGTAAGAAGCAGGCAGTTTGGATTATAAACTTCATCTGACATTCTCGACATGCACTTACTTAAAGTCAGGAATAGTGTGAAGATTAGCTTCTTACTTGTTTCAAATGATTAATATTTCGTATTTTATGTTACCGACATTTTACGTTTATTTGTGAAACAAGAGGTTTTGAGATAGCAGTTCATTTGTAAATATTCACTCATGCGTTTCTCTTTGTACTATCTACGTCAAACTTTGTTCTGTAGATGCATATCATCTTTGTTTCAGTAGTTTTTAATATAACAGTAATTTTAACATTATTTTGGCTGTGTCAGTAAATTTTATTTTCTTATCCTACTTATGCTTTGCAGATGATGTTTTTAGTAATTTTTTTGTGTTTTCAGCAGTCATTTTTGTTTCACTAGTTTTTGATGTAACAATAATTTTTATCATCATTCTGGCTGTGTCAGTAAGTTTTACTTTCTTCTTCTGTTTGTGCATTGCAGATGATATTTTCTAGTGAATATTATGCTATCAAAATTTTAGGCACAGTATCTCTTAATATTAAATTTTACAAACTATAACTAAAACTTTCACAACCTTGAGAATGTGCATAAAATAATCACACATAAAAGTGGGTTTTTTTGTTTATGTTTAGGGTTTTATTGTATAAGGGATACACACAAAGTTATCTTTTTCAGAGGGTTTCCTTTATTTTGTCAACTTTTGTATGTTTAAATTGTTTATTTGCATCGTTATTAAAACTTTGTGAATTCCAGAGCTGAACGAGCTGCAAAATATCAAATGACTAAAGAAGCTGAGCAAGCCGAGAGAGAAAGACAAGCTAAAATACGAGAAGAACAGGAAAGAGCAGCAAGGAGTGCCGCAATGAACAGGTAGACAATTTTATTTAATTTAGATATCATTAGGTACCCCTTCCACATTATCACAGAATTCCGGAAATTAAAAATAACATCTCTGCATAAACACTTATTGCAGCTTCATGACTAAGGATAATTATGTATATAAGTGAAGTATGAGCTTAATTTCATGACTTCATAATGACTCATACTATATGACTTTTCAGGAATTTTTTCCCTTTATACTTGATGAAATTAAAAGCTTGATATTCTGAAATTTTGTGTTTGTGTGTGTATGTGGGGGGGGGGGGGGGGTTATTACATCCAAATTTCTGTTATTTTTTAAACTTCTATATTTATAAATCACAGACTACATTATAATATTAAAATAAGGACCAGAAAATAAGAAAAACTGAATTTTTTTTTAGCAATGAAGCACGCATTCAGTTTCGTCTTCCTGACGGCTCATTTACTACTCACAGTTTTCCTGCAGATTCATCGCTTGAAGAAGCAAGAAGGTTTGTTATAGAAGTAGGTATCAATGCAATGAAACTCCATTAATTTACAGATGCTGTGCTTACATGAAAAGTTAATGTATAGACATCTTTAATAAAATATAATTCTGATAATCTCTGACCACTAATTTTGTGAATATCTGTAATTTATCCATAGTTTTGGATGTATACAAATAGAACTTCTATTCTAAAAAAATTCAACAGAGTGGAAATTTATTGATAATTTTTGTTGTAGATAAATGAAAATGACAGTGTGTTAACATATTTTAGATGAAATTTATTTTATTAATGAAGTTATTTATCTGCAAGCATGGTAAAATTTTTTATTATTATTGTTATTACAAATGTGCTTATGTCCAAGTATCTTTAAGTACCTAAAAATAATAATATTTAATGAAATACCAATTTATATAATCAGTGTGTGCAGAGAATGTGTGAAAAGCAAGTTAATTAACAATATGGAATCAAAAGTGATCAAACAGTTTCTGATATGCAAATCAAGACATGGTAAATTAAACACGTTGCACAAGTGAATATCTGAGTTATATTTCTTGTAAAATTTTTATTGTTTCATGCTACAGTTTTATATCATATACAGTGCTCTTAACCGCTTCCCTTACACATTTTTTTGAAAAAAATTGCAAAAAATCATCACATTTATTTATTTTATTATTAAGTACTAGGAAACGAAACAAAACAAAATATATAGGTTTTAAGTTGAATTTTTAATTTTTTACAGGTGTAAAAGCATTTAGTTTTTATATTAGTTTACTATCTCGAGTTATCTCAGGCAAATAAAAAAAAAAATTAAATATTAGTTGTTGTATGAGAGTTTTTGAAACAAGGGACAACACAAAGTGATACCTAACATTCTATACACTGGTGTCTGGTCTCTTTTCTTACTGGCTTACCTCTGGAATCTCTTTTGCAGGAGCACAGAGGACACTGTCTCATTGGATTTGATTTTTTTTCAGTAGCAGGAATAACATCTGGAAAATGCCTTGAGGTTATAATCTCTATCTGAAAAATCATCGCTTTCGCTATCTTGCATCATCGCAATTATTTTACTTTTTTCAATGCAACTATCATTCTTTTATACATTACTAATCCACAAGCCGATGTATACTAGACAATAGGGAAAACACGTGACCAGTCCCGCCAAAAGAACCGCGAAACCATCAAAACTTGGTGAATTGCCAATAAAAGCTGAATATTTCCTTTCATTTCCTCCAAGCCGAGTGAAACCGTGATAAAACAAATCATACTGACAAATTCTGCTTTGCCCAAGTTTTCTCGGGATAATAATTAACTGCAATATATACGAACCCGGGATAATCAGGCAAGCAGTTAAATTGTTTCCCTTGTATTTATGTGTTGTTATACTTCACAGTTTCTGAGAAATTCATAATTTATGCATGTAAAGAATTTTGGATATGCCTGTAGATTGAATCATGAATCTCTGTAAAATTTTTTCATTTTATATAATTTTAAAATTAATTTTGAATTTATATGGTAAATATGTATAAAAAACCCATTTCTTCATTCTTTTTAAGATTCTGAGTTTAAAGGTACTGAATCCTCATTTTGACTGGTTTGTTCATAATTCATGAAAAGGGAAAGATTCTTAAGAATAACATTTAAGACTTTCCTGGCTTGTAAAATAGAAAAAGAAGTATTAAGAGCATTTTTTAATAAATCTAAAATTTCAATTTTAGCACATTCCATAATTGCTAATAGTGCATACACATGGAACATAATTAGAAAGATATGGTAGGGATTTATTTTAAGGAAAACTTTACTGATGATTATTTACAAACAGCATATTATTTAGTTTTGTTTTAATTAGGTATAAAAAGATTTTTTTTTGAAGATAATTTCATTCGCTGATATGAAATTTTGTATGTCAAATGTTTCAAAGCAGTTTTGTAAATGAAATTTCCCAGTTATCTCTCTCTTTCTTTGTACTGCATTGCCTTTGTACTTGCATTAATTTTGTTTTAAGTCTGAATTGTATCATCACAGCTCTTATTACATATTAGAGAAATTAATACATGCTTTTTTTTTCTTTTTTCATTTTATTTCACACCTGATAAACTGAATTATTTATTATTATTTTATTATATATCTTGAAAAAACATAGGTTATGAACAACCTCTGACTTTGAGGCCACTGACACTGTTTATTGAAATTGACAGTGCAGACATTTTGTATTTTAGTCATGCATGTTGTGCAAAAGCAAATTTTTATTGTTTTCTACAAGCAGGACTTAAGATTTGCTCGAACTTTTAAGAGAAGTAAACATTTTGGACTGGATGACCACTAAAAAGGATTAATAGATTTTAAATGTTCTAATTCCACCAGAATACTATAATCACGAATAGTCTAGCTTTGTGAGTGATTTGAATTCAGGTGGCTTCAATTGACCACCATACCGACTGGGCAATCTGCTTTTTTATTGAGATTTAATACTTCTTTTAATTTTGAAAGAGAGTTTATTCAATAGGCTTAAGTTCAGCTTCCTTAGTTTCTTTGAAAATCTTTGTATCCCAAATTGTAGAAGACTTTGATTTGTGAATTCCTGAATGTAGGAGTTCAGGATTTCTACAGCAATGTTCATCAACAACCTCCTAGCTATATGTTTTTCTCATAATAAAAACTATGAGTTTAAAAATTATATAGTAGCTTCATAATTATATAGTAGCATATGTAGTAGCTGCATAACTCAATTTCAACAAGTTAAACAGAAAAAATAATTAAATAAATAAATAAAAAGTTTCTTCTAAGAGTAGTAAAACTGTACTAAAATTTCTTTTCATAGAATTTCTTACAGCTATTTAAATGTGAAATTACTTAAATCGAGGCAGTGTATGTCAGGGTATTGAGTTAGTAGTATGTTACTGTAGATAATTGGATGTATGTAGACATAACAGAAGTATTGTTGCTATTGTAATTTATCTCACTTGTCTGACATTTTATAAAATATGATAATTTATAACCTAATTAATACTTTAATTGTTTTAGAAAAGTTAAGTTAATGTTGAAATGAAGTAACATAAATTTTAAAACTTATCCTCTTTAGTATCTGACACAGTAATTTTTCCTTTTCAGTGATGTATACAATAAAAATAGTAAATAATGAATAGTAAATAATGAAATAGTAAATAATGACAATGAAATAGCAAGAAAGAAAATTTTCAATGGACTTTTTCAAGTGTAACTGAAAGTTGGGGTTCTTTCAAGCATTTTGTAAATATGTTCTTTCTTTCTTTCTTTTCTTTTTCTTTTTTTAAAGTCATTTCCATGTTTCTTTGAAATTACTGCTTTGGAAAGGAAGGGACATAAAGTTTCATTTAACATGTGGACTTCTAATTATTCTCAGAGATTCTTTTAACTATTACTATTAGAAAGTTTTACAAAATAATGAAGAAATGGTATTATCTATATGGATAAGTATCCTGTTTTGATCTTCATTGTTTAGGAATTTAATACATATATGTCTTTTTTTTCTTTCAGGAAGTGCGGCCCCCTTTTACAAATTTTTCTTTGTGCACTACATTTCCAAGAAGGCATTTCACAGAATCAAACTATTCTGAAACTTTGAGAGATCTGCAGTTAGCTCCATCTGCTGTGCTTCTTGTTCTTCCTGTTAGTAAAATTACAATACTCTGCATGCTAAGATATTTTGGGTGGGATCACTGTTTAAGTTTTAATTCTCATTCAAAGTAATGAAATAATTAAATTTCCCTATGTGGAAATCTAGTTACATTGAAAATTAACTTTTAGTGGTGGGGTTTAATTTTGAAAAGTTGCATGTAAAAGTAACAGTTTTTGTTAGTCATTATATTATATAAACTATTTTAAAGAAAACACATTTCATTTGTGATTAATACAATTTGTAACAGTAATTTTGTGATAAACTGTATAAAACTTAGTCTACATTTACATTTCATCGAAAATTATTTTATAGGTATCCTATTTTTGGAGTGTTAGTAATTTTATTATTCAAATTACTTAATATATTTTGAATCTTTCCAAATTTATCATTATTGTGTGCTTTTTTGTAATTGACAAATTGCAAGAAATGTGATACAGCTAGGAACCTTTTGAGAGATGTAGCCTGTGAAAATATCAGTATATATACCAGGGTTGCATTGCTTCTGGGTGTGGGGAATTAACATTGTTACTTCTTAGGGCTCCTAAAGGGAATAAATTTACTAATAACTATTTAATTTATTTTTATTTCATAATAAGTGTTTTATTATTTCTGCAATAAAATTGAAGGTAACTTAATAATTTTCTCTAAAAAATGCATCGAAAATTGTAGTAGAATTCTTATTCGTTTGCAGTATAGTACATTAAATATTAAAAATTGGTTGAAAGATATTTTTTCTTAATTTTATATTAATATTATTTTGTTTATATTTTATTGATATATATATCTATTTTGTACTTGATAAGACATCTGTACTCACACATGTGAGTGTGGATGGTTTTTAAAGCTGAATTTGATTTCGTAAGAGCACTAGAAAAGAAAATTGTACTAATTGTTAAAAAAAATTAGAATGCAGAGAATATACTATTCCCAAAATTTTACATTATCTGGATGTTATTTGCAGTATATTAAACCTTGTATGGTAGAAAGGAATGTGTCATTTCTGAATTCCACATGAATTATGTACAGTAAAAGCTTGACTCAAAAATACTGCATTCTGAATAGTTGAGTGTACAAAGAATGTTATTCTTATATCATGTTTATATTATGTATGATATATTTATGTTTAAGTTATACTCATCACTAAACAAATAAAATACTAAAGGCTTGATTTTTATTTGATAAAAAATGACAGGCAGCTTTTCTCAAATGCCAGGTCATGATCTGGCACTGGATCACATATACAATATGCTGGGTTGCAGATAAAAGTAAGGAAATTATGCGTCTTATGTATCACATTAATATGAAACTATGCCACTAAAAGATTTCAAAATTTACCAATCTGATGTCTTCGTGGATGGCACATGATACTGAAACTTATTAATTTATTTCTTAGTATAGTTCGTATTTGAATGTAGGCTTGATTGGAGTACAAAAGCAGACATAAACCATAGCTTTAGTTGCACACTCAGTTATTAAGTTAATATATTATAAGTTCATATATTGCATACTTTTTTGGTATGTATTTGCTTTTCATTATAATATTTTATCACATCAAATCATCAATGGGTAAGTGGTTAATAAAACAAACAAAACATATGGTTATTACTGATAAAAAATCAAATGATTTTCAGACAAGATTTTTGTCTATGACATTAGCAATGCACCGTCAAGTTATGTTCAACCAAGCACTAGTTCCGAAAATGGCACTAACAAATGATCACATGAGGTGCTGCCCATTGTACATATAAAAACATCCTGGATTTGACAGTATTCTGATGATTATAAAAAATTTGGTTTCCTGAAAAGTGCTGGGAAATAATGTGTTATTTTTTTATATGGCTTTATCAAATGCCCTTTAAAAAATGTGTGAGCCCTTTAAAGTTGAAGTGGCACTTAAAATTAAAACATCCGAACTAAAATAACAAGCTGACAGAATTCTTTATAAGTAAGAAAGAATTAATAGTCAAACAAACTGTGTCTTCGAATTCTTTTGAGGGGTTTTTATCTGAAAATCTAATCATGACTTCTGATGAAATATTCCAATAAATTATTGAAAATGAATATCCCATACAGTTGCAAAAAATTTAATAATTTATGCAATAAAAATGTTCATATCTAATATATGTAATATAAAATAGCAAAATGGGATAAATAGGTGACTTTCCAATCAGATAGCAATTGTGGAAATAGTAGATAATATTGAAGAAACTGTTGTAGTTCACTTGAAGCAGTGCAATTTTTTCCCCCCTCAAACTGATGAAATTACAGACTGGACAATGCCAATTTAATGCGTTTTGTGAGAAGAATACATCAAGTGAAGAATTTCTGTTTTTCAAACTAATGGAAACAAGAACAGTAGCAGAAAGAATTTTTAACTTGACTGATTCAGTCAAATTGACATAGACTGGAAAAAATTTACATGACTTACCATCGGTGGTGCTCGTGCAATGATAGGGATCTGTGTAGGGCTTTGTTCAAAAATAAAGGATTCCATGGACACCAGAATATGTATGGTTGCATAGCAACGTACGTACAGAAGCCTTGTATAAAATTGCCTTTGCTTTTACAAATTGCTATGCAAGAGGTTAGAAAATTTATAAATTTTATGCAACATCTCCTTTAAATTCCAGTTATTCACTTCATTATAGCCGCGTTCACATGCAACGTTCTTTCGCGCAGCCACCAATTGTATTAGGGAGAAACAGGGGTATGAAGCAGTTTCGCTTTCAGGACCAGTTCAGATGCACGGTTTTCCATCCCTCAATTCGTAAGCCACTTCGAGCAATGATTGATGTCAGAAATGTGGATCGGATTGGCAGATTTCTAGCGTTTACTCACATCTTTTTTGGCATTGTTTACTATTGCTATCGAAAGCCATCGGAGTTTAACTCTTATATTAACTAAAATACACCTAAATTAATTTAAAATGCAATTTATATACGAGACCAAATGGTTAAAAGAAGAAAAGAAAGAATCGTGTATATTGCTGGACGGTATTAAATAAAATGTTTCCTGGCTGTTAAAATTTCAAACTTTGCTTTTTGAAAAAATGAATAAAATGACAAATTAATATTATTTACATTAATTATAAATGTTTTAATATTGATTATAAACGTTTTAGAAAATATGTTATAATTAATTCATGCATTAAAATTGTTTTGAACCTGTTTTACGAAGATTTTAAATAAAAGCTTGTAATTTATGTTTATATTAACCAATTGAATAGCACTAGGTTTTATTTTATATATATATGTATTGAAATTCAGTAATAACATTTTTAAGAAATTTGAAATGATTTAATGACGATTTAGGCCGTTTATATTTATTAAAGTGCTTTTTCTAAATTTGCATTTTTCGATAAATCTCTTTATTTAATGTAAAACTTTTATAGATTTGGACTAAATTATTTAATATTTTTACCGCTTATTTAAAATTATATACTTTATAGAAACAAGAATGTGTTTTGAAAAATACTAAAAAGAAAATTTATTTGAAGTGAAAATGTGAAGGAGATATTTGTTTCAAAGTTTTTATATAAAAATCCATTTTTATTTTTCTTAGAAACTAATTCATTATTTGCAAAATCAATCATTAAAGTTATTAAGAACTCTCTAACAATAACAATAAGAAAATTTGTGAAAAAACATTGAAAACTGTGGGAGAAGAATGACATTTTAATTGTTAAACTTTTCTTCAAAAAATTTAAATTAAAAAAAATTACTGGCCAAAAAAGTATTAAAAAAATTTGAAAGATATGAGCATATCTTTAGAAGTTCCGATACAGAGTCTCGCACGCAGGAGATAAAGAAGGTGTTTTTTTTTTTCATGAAGTTTTGCCATTGCTCACTTTGAAATCGTTGAGTTTGTTAATAAAAAAATTCCTGAAAGTTTTACAAAATGTGAAATAGTTAATAAAACAAATTCCAAATTTGGGCTTCCAGATGCCCGTACTGGGGTGGAAATGCATGTTATTCGAAATTGGATGGCTCTAGGTATTGTTTTTTTATCACAATGCAAGAAACATACATACATTTATGCTGACTCTTCATTATTTAATTAATTTAAATATAATATGGTGATAATATTTGGTGGCAACAGTTTGAAAAGTGATTCGCCGTTTAGTTTTCAGCACAAAATGCCAAAACAAAATAAACAGTCCTTCAGGGCAAATTGTCCCTTTGGGCTAAAAATTTTCTTTCAGCTTAAAATTATCTTGTCTTACAAAACTATTTAATAATATTAAAAAAAGTAGATGAAAGTTCTTAAATAAAAAAAATAAATAAATAAAAATAAAAAAATAAATAAAAACATTCAAAAGATACCGAGTCCCTTTGTCTCATTGAAGATTATATGCACGTCTTTAATTTTAATTTGAACGGTATTTTTGGAATACCCAGCATCAGATAACCTTGTCTATACTAGTTTACAAATTTCCGTATTTCGTACGGTTCCATCTAATTTTTTTAGACTATATCGCATCCCCAGATATCTATCAACGTGATTATTTCGCTGACAGTCCAGCGAGCAGTCAGTTGCACGTCAGCCATGTTGTTTTTTTAAATTGGTGAACGGCGCAATCGCGCAGTGCAGTATGGGATATTTCTCCATTTGCCTTGCTCCAGGTGAGGAAGAAACATTCAACTAAGTTCTACCTCCATTTGGCGAGGCAGTTAATGCTTGTTCGCCATGTGAATGGGACATGTTGGAAGAACCGGTTTTCGCTACCGGTCGAATCTGCTCTTGTGAACGCCGCTTATGTAAAGAAATGGGCAGTGAACATGAACATCTTTTACACTGTAAAGTATGATGGTTATCCAGAGGGAATGTTTTGAAGAGATTTTGAAAATGAAGGAAGAAGTTTCAAACATTTTTAAACCAATACCCCCTTTCCAAAACCTAAAGATGCAATATTTGAATTTAAAGATAATTTTATGAAGCAGGAAATAATGTTTTATGAATGTGGAAGCAGGAAATAATAATGTTTTTATGAAGCAAAATGAAGTGCAGACAGGAAATAATAATGTTTTTATGAAGCAAAAGGTTTGCAGACAATTCATACGTCTTTTTCCATTCATATGGTGCACTGAAAATATGCTGTTATTTTAATTTTTAAAGTTGTAGAACCAATGAAAAATTCAGTAATTATTATGTGCAAAGTATTTCACATATGAAAAGGTTTATTATTGCAGAACTTTTTTGAGAGTAGGTCTACCTTTCCTCCTGACCGCTCTGTTTCAATCTACCCGTGAATGGAGACAATATAAAATAATAATATAATAGGTAGATACTCATAGTTGACTGGTTGGCCATTCCTGTGTTATCCTCTAAGAATTTATTACATGGCATTCATGGTACACTAGAGTTCTGAAATGATTTATTTTTATCCAGTTTATGCCATCTGCAGCAGCTTTTGATTTGCGGGAGGACACAAAAATTTTGATCAATCTGTTAATTTTAAGTGTAGCGTAAATATAAGCAGCTTCTCTCGCAAAGGTACTGTTTTGTTAGGTAGCTATCCTTTGCATGTTTTGCTGTAATTAAAATGATGAATCATGATATTTGATGCTGAAAAATTGCCAACAGTATACAACTAATTAAGGATTAAAACCTTTAATAAACCATTTATTCATAATTATTTTCTATTTTGTTTTAAAAATAATTTCCATCACTGCTTTCCTTGAAATAATACTATATTTGCAATGCTGCTCCCCTATTCCATTTGCCTGTGTGATTGATTGCGGCCAAAAATTTGGGGGAGGGATATAACATATTTGAATTATCGACGTAAATGCACAGGAAAAAAGTTTTCTGTTAATACATCTCAAGAGAAAAAAAGTAGTCCCCCCTCCATGTTTATTTTAATAAATTCTGTTTAATAGGTAAAATTCAGGGTAAATGACTATAAAGATAACATAGTTTGAATGAAGAAACTAAGTTTGTTTGGATTTCAGCATTACAAAGTTTTGTTCTAGTGTCACAATTAAATACATCATAAATTATATGTAGATGTGTTCCAGTTTCTCCAGTATGGAAAATGACTTATCAGCTTTCAGTTTTTGTGCCCTTTGAATAACAAAGAAAAATTAATTTATGCTGTTTCTTCTGTTACAGGCTCAGGCTGTTGCAAGTATAAATAAAAATGCAGGTTTCCTTTCCAATCTATTTTGGATGCTGATTTCACCATTAACAAGAATATGGAGACTATTTCAATCATTCTTTCCTGGGTCTTCACAAGAACCAAATCGCCCTCCTTCAGAAGTTCCTACGAATGCGCAGCAACCATCTACTAGTGCAAATCGAGCAAGTGATAATGACAGGTAGTCATTATTCATATGTGAATTTATTATAAAGTACACGTAAATCTAATCAAAGTTTTCTACTTTTTATGCATTGATGTTAGGGATTGCTATTAAAGAATATTTTAATCATAAATTTTAAAATTTAATTTTTTGGTTACTAACATACTCTAATTTATTGAAGCATAGAAAAATGAAATAAAGATTTAACTACTGTGGATTTTGTTATTTTGCGTCCTTATTTAGGTAAGGTTAGGAATTGCCAACTCAATTGATTTTAAAATGTAAAGTTTGTGTATTGGCAACTTCTTCAGAGCCTCATGATCCAACTGTCTCCTGCACAGTATAGAAGAGAGAATTACTAACAGTTTAGGCTTTGGAAATAAAGTACAAAGTCAGAAATCCGGACGTCCATTATCCGAAATGATCTAAAATCCGGACCTCGAAACCACCAATGTTTTTCTCTTAGGCTTTACGCATGTGCATTTGATGCCCCCTCCATGCATAATAAAACATCTGAAGAGTCCTGATTTTTAATTCACTTCAACACTAAATAAAAAAACCTTGTTATTGAAGAAACAATCATTTTAGTAAAAATTTGTACAGTCAGTAATTTGGCTCCATTGCTGTATAACTGCTTGGCACACATCTCAAACCGAAACATTCCACATAGATATATCATTGATCTGACGCCAACCTGGCAAATTATTATATATTATACTTACCTTTCATCACCACATGTTTATCAAAACAATACAACTTGAATAATGACTCATGTTGTGATGACTAGACAATTTTTTTATGCTAGTAATTGAATAATAAAGGAGTATGGCAACCTTTGATGTTGACATTACTTTTGGCGATGATTGCGGATTTAAGTTAAATGCGCTAAAAAACATTGACTAGGAAAAATTTAGCAAAATTTCTTTCCATGTGCTAAAAATACATTTTGTTGATGATACTTAATAGACCAAAAGATTATATTTAGGGCTGTTTGAATTAAGAATAACTGATTTGTTATTCACATAAACCCAGAACCAGTGCCAGGGCTTGTATGGCTGCACCGAGTCACAAAATTTAGAACCCACAGACTGCATCAGGCGGTAAGATATCTAGCGCCGGCTCTCAATAAGGCTTAAGTATATGTGATTTGCTTATTCATAACTCTGATAAGCTTTAAGCATGTGCAAGAAATAGACATAAGTATAATAAATAACTAAACTAATACTATTCAGGCTAAATTGTCTAAGTGCGCGATAGAAGCAAGATAAAATTTAACGGAACAACTTGTCGCTAGTTGCCAAGCTCATGATGCTTAGCCAAATATATAGTGAAGGCTAGCTAATTTGATGATGATGGCTGCTAATTTTAAAGTTTTTCGGATATCGCAAAACAAAGGTCAAATTTTCCAAATAACGGATTTTGTAAAGAAATGTGGAGAAGCGGTAATAAGTGAAGCTGATATAAAAGAAATTTGTCATTGTGATGACAATGCTTCTCAATCTTCAATCATTTAATGAATGGTGAAATCTGTAGTATGGTGCTAGATCTAGAAAATACCTCTACTGATAGTGAAGAAAGTGACAGAAAAGTTACTGGAAACGAGAAAATTTCAATTGACAAGTTAGTCGGAATTCTTGAAATAGCAGTTACAGGACTTTAACAGTGTAACTAAACAAGAGATTATGTTTGTCTACAGAATTAAAGAGAAAGTATTAGCACCCAAAAAAAAAAAAAAAAAAAGCTACGTAAACAACTTACATTGAAAGAAATGTTTAATAAGGTAAACAAATAAATATCAAGTTTTTTTGCAAATTTTAATACCTTTTATGTGATAAATACTTCATTATTTCATTAATCATGATTTCATATTTTTAATTTTATAATTTCTACATGCCATCTTACTAGATTTAAACTGATAATCTAATATCTGTAAAAATCCCAAATTCTGACGAGTCCGGATTTCCGACTTTGTACTGTATTAATTATTGATGGTCCTATCTTTGTCAGAGACTCTTGTTGGAGCAAGTCCACTGTGTTATTCAAACATTGTTTTCTGAAGGATGACCGTGCAAAATTTGTTACAGAATTGCTTGAATATTTTCCACATTATGCTTAATCAAGTAACCTCCACACTGTTAGGCTTGGATAGAGTACCATAACAGACAGAATTAACACCAGAAAGACTGAAACTTAGTATATACCTTGTAGGGATTTATATTTATTTTAACTAACATTTTAAATTTTATGTTCAGACTTTTCTATAAGCCTTCATTCCTTAATTGTCAGTGCCAGAATGGCTAAATGTTGTAGCACGCGTGAACGCATGCAAATGTTTCTATGTTGAAGGAAGTAGTTAAAAGCCGAGTTTCGGTAGGGGAAAAAAAGAGTTGGGCTCTAGCTGCTCAACTAGCAGGTACATTTGCTAATTGCTGGTTCAAGCGGCTTAATTTGCATTGCCTTTGCTGCCACTAGCTTAGAAGGGGGTTGAAGTTCAGGATCTCGCTGAGCCCTGTAGGTTAGTTTAGCACTTGTTAAACATTTCAACTTTTAATTTTCAATTAACTGGCTTTCAGTTACCGCCCAAGTAGAGGCGAAGTTTGTTAGCGTCGAATTGACGCATTGTAAATTTTAAAGAGTTAATAAAGGGTTTGAACCCTTCTTCTGTATAGTTTCCTGCTACTCCCTATATCCAGATAGATTTTTAACCCATGTAGATTCTACAACCTACATTGATTGCCCAAAAGCAGTCAAAATGACTGCATTGTGAAAGAATAACTAATGTGTACAGAAATTTGTTTAAAATTAATTTTTAATATTTTTATATTATTTACAGTTATTAGTAAATATTAACAATAAAAAATTACTTCACTTGGAAAAAAAATTATGAATTATTTGTACATTTCTTGCAAATGAAACTGGAAATCTTTTTATGCGTACATCTTCCGCAAACATACTTTTGACATTTTTCACATATATTATTTGTTTTCTTCTTGTGGCAAAGTTGTTCTTGACAAATTTTGTGTTTGTTAGAATGGGTTGCATTTGATAGTTGTGGGTCTTCATGTTCTGATGACTTTTTCTGTCTTGCAGCTCTGTATTCGGTGGAAAGCTGTTCTGCTAATTGAAACAAGAACTTTTTTCGTTGTATTTGTATTCCTGTCATTTCTTTGTAAAGGATCCAAGCATTTATAGCAGCCAAACCTAATATATTGAAAAATATTTGGAGGGGCCACCTACAAGAACTAGCTTTTACTGTATATTTTCTGGCCATTTGATCCATCATATCAACTCCAAATTTTGTACTGTTATAAAATTGTATAGATTCTGATAAAAAAATTTTTATTACTTTTATTAATTTTTACAAATTTATGCTTAGAACAGCTACTCTTTTATTTGGTTTGCTTTTATATATTGCAAGAACACAATTCTCTGATTTATATAGCAGAGTGGAAAAATGAGGCATGTTATCCTTCGTTTGTTTGGCTGATTCTCTTTTGTTTACTCTAATAGTACCAACTAGAGTTGTTTTTTTGGCCAATAATTTTGTTGCAAGTGACATGCTAGTGGAAAAGTTATTGATCGTGATATTTCTTCCACAGCTTGTTTATGGCTCGACAAGTTTCAGAACAATGTGTTCACCAAGATTCGAATAGCAAGTACTACTTTAGCTTATTGAGAAACTGCAACTTATCAGTTATACGCCCAAATCAACAAAAAAAAAAAGAAAACTTATTTTAGTATAGAGCCGAACTGGTCATATAAGAAATTTACTCAATCCAATAAGAGTCATTTGATTATTTAAAATTTCCCAAGCAGTCACAATGACTGCTTTTGGGCAATAATACGTATAACACAGATAGGGTGTATCGGTACAGCGGTGACAAACTTTCAGGAGAGATAAGAGTACTCCTAGACAATGGGAAATTACATAGGAATACATGGTCGGAACAGCTTTCCCTGGCGTGGTAGTGACGACGCAAACTGCAAAGAAAGGAAGGACACACAGAAACAAAACGTGTTTTATTATGTTTAATACAGCAGAAATCTACAAATAAGAACAAAAACAAACAACGATCATCATTAAAGAAGGTGTTCAAAATTACGTCCCCGGACCATAATGCAGGTTTCACTTCTCTGGTGCATGGAAGATCTGCATCACGAATAGAAGATGCACGATGCATGGTCCCTGCATCACGGTCCGGGTCGTAATTCGGAACAGCTTTGTTGGTGATTGTTGTCATTTATGTTCTTTTTTCTTTGTTTTTGTTGTACTCTGAATAAAAAACATGTTTTCTCAACTCGTTTGTGTCCTCTCTTTCTTGACTTTTGTGTCGTCACTACCGAGCCAGAAAAGCATTTTCAACCATGCATTCCTATAAGATTTCCTATCTTCTAGGTGTAGTCTATCTTTCCTGAAAGTTTGTCACTGCTAGAATGATACGCCCTGTAATACTAAATAATCAAAGTAATATACCAGAAATGAAAGAAGGGGGGGTAACTACAATTATTAATAAACACATTTTTATGTTGTACAAAAAGTCACAAACTTCTAAGAAATTGTTTCGTTATATACATAATTGTTTTTCTAATTGAAATTAAAAAGCAGTCAAAATGACTTCCTTGGGCAATCTAGTGTTTAAAAAAAAAGGGAGGGAAGTAAAAACAGCCACAGTTTTTAAGCACAATAGTTAAAAATGTCTGATTGCAGTATTACATTATGGATGCAGGTGTATAAATATTAGTATTTCATTTTGCATTAAATTTTAAATACATTGAGTATATGCATATTAATATTATTGTGTTTAAAAGCTCTTTGGTAAATAAGAGTATTCCTTTAGTACTCATTAGTTTAAGAAAATAATAAAAGCAAAAAGTGAATGTATTTCTCAGAATTATAACTTGTTTAGTAATTTGAATGGTTCATTATAAAGTAATTTTAAGCCAGTTTAGAGTCCTTTAAAATTACATCACTACATGGTTCAAGAACTTATATTTTTATAATTCAAGGTTGGCTGCAGTACTGTCTAAACATGCAAAAGATCAAGCAGAGTTTGTAGTTTAAATCCAGAAATAATTATATAATCATTTCTTTAAAGTCCTTCTTACAATTATGTTTATTTACATGCAAGTTAGGTATTCTATCATAGATTTATAGATATGATATATTTTACATAATATAAATCTTATTATATGTTCTTGCAGACAATCAACAACAAGAAGAAGAGAGCCAACATTTTATAAACGTGAAGGTAATGTGTTTCGTATAAATAATCAAAGTGATGAAGATGAAAATAATACTTGGAATGGGAATTCTACCCAACAGATGTAACAGATATGCAGTATAGATGAGTTCCATTTCAATATTAAAAATTTAACTTTTATTTTTCAATTTATAATATGGTTTATGATTCTTTAAAAATTCCACTGCTTTTAAAAGTTTAAATTTTATGTACATGAGTCGTGTGAAATAAAAAATTTCTGATGTTACTGAATTATTTATTTAATAAAATTACATTTAATATTTTCATCAAAAGAACAAAATCTTTCATTTCTTCCTTTTGGTATTTGTTTGCTTCTTTCCATATTTTGCTTCTAGATTTTTCATCATATCATCAAACTGATTTTTACGTTCTGTAGCCCTGTTTGCCATTGCTGCAACTAGTCCTTTATCAAAGCCCATTTCTTTTTTCATTTTTTCAGCTTCTGCAGCTTCCCTTTTAAACTAAAAGGAAAAAAATATATATATTTGAATTCTTAGAGATAGAAATAAAATTTTATTACCAAGAATATACTCTGAATATTATAGAAAATCCTGATAATTTTTAAATTGTATTATATCCATTCCTTAAGTGGAAAATTTATTTCACAATTTGGTTAGAGCTCTTCATAATGTACGTAAAGATTCATAAAGATTATAATATAAATACTGGCTGTGTGATCTACTTTGACCAATTAAAAAGTTTGCATGAAATCTACAGAAAAAGTAAAAAATGGTGGCACTGATTTTTTTTTCCCCTTTTTTCTTTTTATTGATGTCACCATTATAAATGCCTTCATTGCTGTATATTGAATGTTTCAAGAAAGTGATCTCAGTTTTAAAATACTGAAGTCATTCAGATGGGTATGATACGAATGGGAAACTGCACGTGCCAGACGAAAAGAGACTAAAGAATGCAGAACATATGCCAGTAAAATGCAAGTCCCAGTGGTGTACATTTTGTAGCACAAGGAAGAAACCTCATAGAACAAGATACATGTGCAGTGTTGATCTATGTATGTACAAAAAAAGCCCAAACATGCTTTGAACAGTTTCACAAAAAATAAGTTTGTTCTTTGACATTAAAAAAATTAACCAAGTTTTTTTAATTTATTTTCTTATGTTTTCACTGCTATAGAAAAGGTACATAAATGTATATTTTTTTCTGATGATTTTCTTTGAAAAACAATGTAAAATATTTACATATAATGCAATTTTTAAATACATTTTTTTAATTTGAAAATTTCTTCATTCATTGGAAATGCACACAGAATAAGGTAAATTTTTTTCTCCCACTACCTCAGTAACTCCTAGACATGCGCTGGTTTCATAGTGTGACCACAACTCGCAGATCAGTGGGCAAAATATTTTTTTTTAATTCATATATTACTTGTCTCTAGGATCATAATATTCAATTTCTAGAGTTTTTTTAGTTAAAAAATTATAAAAATAATATCATGCACATCAAAGGGCTAATTGAGAGAAACTGTTGTGAGTGGTTTCAAAAGAATGGTAAATATGATGTCGAAGACAAAGAACATAAGAGAAAGGATGAAAGTGTATGAAGGCGCTGAAAGGAAGCATAATTTACGTAAAGATTCGTGCCAAACACAAATAGAACTTGAACTTACATTAGAAGCAACTCAATAAGTAATTTCATATCTTAAAATCATTGGGGATGATTCAAAAGGAACTTGGGTTCCATGTAAACTGAAGACGAGAAACATTGAATGCCGATTTTTTACATGCGAAATGCTGCTCTGCATTAAATGAAAGGGTTTTTTACATAGTATAATCACTGGTGATAAAAAATGGATCCACTACAATAATCAAGAATGAAGAAATCATGGGGACCACATGGCCATACTTCAAAATCAAGCCGAATATTGATGGAAATAAAATTGTGTTGTATATATGGTAGGATTAGCTTGGTGTCATGCACTGCAAGTTCCTCAAAGGAAACCATTACTAGAGCTCTCTATCGAATACAACTGATGAGATTGAGCTGTGCACTCAAAGAAAAATGCACCCACTACAGTTGTCTGGAGTTGGCAAAATTATTCTCCGGCATGATGATGCTCATCCACATGTTGCAGCACCAGTAGAAACCTATTCAGATACAATCAAATGCGATGTTTTCACTGGGGCTGTATTCACCAGACATCGCTTCTTTTGATTACCTTGTTATGATTGATGATGCATGGCCTGTCTGAGGAGTGCTTTACATCATATAAGGATATTAAAAACTGGGTTGATTCGTGGACGGCCTCAAAAGACAAAGCATTCTTCCAATATGCTGTACCAATGCAGTACCTGTATGCTGCCAGAAAGATAGGAAAAAGTAGTCGCTAGAGATGGACGATATTGTTAATAAAACATAATGTACCATTATTTCACAATAAATGCCCAATTTTTTTATGAAAAAAATGTTAGAAATTTATTTGCACTCATGTTATATGTAACTGCACTTGGTAGAAACTGCCTTTAAATTTATCTTCACCGGTTATCAGTACTGTACCAAGGAAGAGACTTGCAAAAGAGTAGATAATTATACATAAAAAAGGAGGAAAAACTATTAAGAAATAAATATGCCTTCTTAAATAATTTGCATGTTCTTTTGCTGTAAACAATCCACAATACCAAAAATATTAGTAGGTGACTTTGCTTTTCTGTTGTGCATATTTAGACTTAATTAACCCTTTCGAGATTCTGCGCATTAAGACATATTCTTGGAATGGAAGAGAGTTGAAATGAATGCTCTCACAGGACACGTTTTGTGTCGCTAAGCCTAACTTTAGGGGGGAATTTTTTTTTTTTTTTTCTAAAGTCCTAACATAGTAATTTTTGGTACCATTTTAGATTATTACTTAAGCTATCATATATATTAAAATTAGCATTTAATAATCTTTTTGCTTTACTTTACATAAAAATATATTAAAAATTGCTTACTTTAAAAATAATTTTCAGATGAGCTATTCAAATTATTCCGAAGTTTTAATTGACAAAACACATTAATAAACTTCAAAATTAATTAGAAAAAGTACAAGAAAGACTATTTACAAAAAGAACTAACAAAATTTTTCATAAAGTGGAAGGCAGGGCACTTAATTTCTCTCAAGATGCTGTAGTGGCCCAGTTATTGCATGAGAAATAATTATTTTTTATTTCATATATTTGTTCATGTGTTTAATTATTTTATAAAATTAACTTTAATATTTTGTTAATATTCATATTTATATTTAAATTTATGCTGAATGGCAACTAGTTCTAGTTCTGATTCATGATTGCTAGGTTTTGGTTTCAAAACGTTGCTCGTAGCGTCGCATTTCGATAGCTGGAAAATAAAATGCAATAACTTAGCTATTTGTTTATAATTCATGCTGTTACTAGTCATAAATTAATTTTAAACATTAATAGCCAAGGCTACATCGTGGTGACCCTGATTAATTTTCGAAATGTCAACAAATGACTCTTCTGAAACTGCTATGAAAGATACGATGCAGTCACCGGAGCTTCATAAGGTGAGTGTAAAAATACCTCCTTTTTGGATTGATAAACCGGAAATATGGTTTTTTCAAGTTGAAGCTCAGTTCAAAATTAGTAATATCATTTCGGAAGAAACGAAATTTAATTATTTAGTTTCACAGCTTGAACCTAAGTTCGTCGAAAATATTTGGGACATTGTAACGAACGATAGTGCCACAAAATATTCGGATGCTAAAATTAGGTTATTACATTTATTCAAAGAAAGTGAAAATGTACGGATTAAACGTTTGATTACTGGTATCGAACTTGGAGACATGAAACCTTTTGCAGAAGTTGAGATCAGTTGCTACTACAGATGTGTCTGAAAATCTAATCAAAACTTTATGGCTGGAAAAGCTACCTGACTCCATAAAAAATATATTATTAGTTAGTGATGAAGATGTAACCAAGTTAGCGTCTGTGGCAGATAAAATTAGTGATATGAATCGGAAACCAGAAGTATTTAGTACTAATGCTCCTTCTGTTCCCGCAAATGATTTGTTGCAAAGAATTACCTTTCTTGAAAAAAAAATTGATCAAATAACCATTCGCTCAAGACGCAGGGACTCGGATTTACGTAATTCACGTTCACGATCTCGAAGCCGATTTCGTAAACGATATGACCCTACTGGCAAATTTTGTTTTTATCACTTTCGTTTTGGAGCAAAATGCATTCCAGAGAAATGAAAGCCTCCGTGTGCTTGGGTAAAAACGATTTCAAAAACCAGGAAAACTCGAATCTGCAGTAGGTTCAGCGGCAAACGCTGCTGCAGAAAATATGAAGGATTGTCGCAAATTTTGTTTATTCGTTCGTGACCGAAGATCAAATTTGCACTTTCTTATTGATAGCGGAGCTGATGTAAGCATAATTCCTACTACTTCACAGAATAAATGTAAAACTGAATATAAACTGCATGCAGCTAATGGCACAGATATTTCCACTTATGGCATAAAAACGCTAACTCTTGATTTGGGATTACGTCGTGATTTTCAGTTTCCATTCATAATTGCTGATGTTACAAAAGGTATTTTAGGAGCTGACTTTCTTCACAAATATAAATTGCTTATCGATATAAATAAGAAAAAATTAATTGATGGCGTAACACAGCTTTGTGTCCAGTGTGATGTCGCTGCTATTTCCAGTGATTACTCAGTAACCACATTAAATAAATCCATAAAAATTTTCGATTTACTGTCGAAATATCCCGAAATTTCTAAACCTAACCTTTTTCCTACACAAATTAAACATGGTGTTACACATTTTATTACAACTGATGGTCAACCCGTTTATTCAAAGGCACGACAGCTCGATCCAAAACGCTTAGCTATAGCTAAAGAGGAATTTAAATTTATGCTTGACAATGGAATAATTCGTCCATCAAACTCCCAGTGGTCAAGCCCCTTGCACCTTGTTACGAAAAAGGATGGTTCATATCGTCCTTGCGGAGACTACCGACGATTGAATGCGCAGACGATACCTGATCGATACCCAATTCCTCGCATTGAAGATTTTCATCATATTTTAAGAGGTACAAATATTTTTTCTAAAATTGATTTATTCAAAGCTTATTTTCAAATTCCCATTGCAGAAGAAGACAAATGTAAAATGGCTATCATCACTCCTTTTGGTTTATACGAATTTAATGTAATGAGTTTCGGTTTAAAAAATGCTCCTGCAACGTTCCAAAGATTTATTCATGAAGTCTTTCGAGGATTAGAATTCGTTTTTCCCTATTTAGACGATATACTCATTGCATCCAGTACCCATGAAGAACATGAAAATCACCTTAAATTAGTTTTCGAAAGATTACATACATTTGGGTTAAGAATTAATGTTTCAAAATCTGTCTTTGCTGTTCCACAAATCGAGTTTCTAGGCTACCTAATTACACCTAAGGGTTCCCGTCCTTTGCCAGAAAGAGTTCAAGCTATTACTAACTACAAACGACCAGAAACAATTCATGAACTTAGAACCTTTCTTGGAATAATTAACTTTTATCGTCGTTATATAAAGGATGCAGCGAAGAATCAAGCATTGTTACATGCGTATCTCAAGGGAGCTAAAAAGAGGGACAAACGTAAAATTTTTTTGGACTGAAGAAGCTGAAAAACAGTTTGAAACGTGCAAGAATGACCTGGTGAACACGGCACTGTTGTCTTTTCCCAATTCTGAATTACCTCTGGCGTTATTTACAGATGCTTCAGATACGGCGATTGGCTCAGTGTTGCAACAATATGAAAACTCCTTGTGGAAGCCAATAGCATTTTTTTCTAAAAATTAAGTGATACTCAGAAAAAATATAGCACCTATGATAGAGAACTATTAAGCATATATCTTTCAGTTCGACACTTTAAGCATTATCTAGAAGGAAGAGTATTTACAATTTATACAGATCACAAGCCCTTAATATTCGCCTTTCGTCAAAAACTTGACAAACCAGCACCTAGACAGGCTCGCCAACTTCAATACATCTCCCAGTTTTCGACTGATATCAAATATGTAAAAGATGAGAATAATATTGTGGCGGATACATTATCTAGAGTTAATGAAATTTCATCGATAGATTATGATAAAATAGCTGATGAACAAACTCAAGATGAAGAACTGAAGAGTTTGCAAACCACTACTTCCTTGAATTTCAAGCAATGTTCTCTACCTTCGGGGAAATATTTGTGGTGTGATACATCAACTAAACATGTTCGGCCGTATATTCCTCAGGCTTTCAGACAACACGTCTTTCAACGAATTCATGGTTTATCACATCCAGGAATAAAATCGACTATGAAATTAATGACATCAAAATTCATTTGGCCTAACATAAAAAAAGATGTACAGTTGTGGACAAGAACCTGCATTCCTTGCCAAAAAGCTAAAATCAGTCGGCACACCAAAACAAAATTAGGTGAGTTTGAAGTACCACCAGGAAGATTTTCTGTCATCCATATCGATCTCATAGGACCACTTCCACCATCTAAAGGGAATATTTATTGTCTTACTTGCATAGATAGATTTTCGAATTGGATGGAAGCAATTCCTTTAGAAAATGTTTCCGCTGAGAACGTCGCAAGAGCCTTTTATAGCAACTGGATTGCACGTTTCGGAACACCAAGTAAACTCATTAGTGATCATGGATCCCAATTTAAAAGTGATACATTACGAGCTTTGTCCAAAATCTGTGGCATCAATTTACAACACACTACTGCCTACCACCCCTCGTGTAATGGCAAAGTTGAGCGCCTTCATCGAACATTAAAAACAGCATCAAAAGCCCACAACAACATATCTTGGACGGACACGTTACCAACAGTACTTTTGGTTTTGCGTACTGCTATTCAAGAAGATACCAATCATTCTATTGCGCAAGTAGTTTATGGCCAGAGTCTCAGACTTCCTGGAGATGTTTTCAGCGAACCAAGTATCCAAACAGCATCGGAGGCTTTTGCTAATAAACTCCAGAAACAGATGGAAGTTGTTGGACCGAGACTAATTCGTAAAAATTCATCTGAACAGATATTTGTCCATAAAGACTTAAAAACTTGTTCTCATGTGTTTCAGCGAATAGATCGGGTAAAAAAACCTTTGGAACCTCCTTATGAAGGACCATTTCCTGTTATTGATCGCAAGGACAAATATTTTACTATTAGCATAAAAGGAAAACATGTTAATGTATCCCTGGATTGCTTGAAACCAGCATATATTTTAGCTGAGGAAAATTCTCATTTGATACAACCTGACTACACTAATTTGCAGAGACCGGACTCAAATTCGGATGTGAATCAAAAACATTCTCGCACAGGCAGAACCATACGTTTACCTGTTAGATTCAAGGACTGACTAAATTATTTTGATAGTGGTTAACACTGCAATACTAGTTACTACCTATTTCTCCATCTTCGTAACGTAACTTAGTTACTGGTGGGGGAGTAGTGTAGTGGCCCAGTTATTGCATGAGAAATTATTTTTTATTTCATATATTTGTTCATGTGTTTAATTATTTTATAAAATTAACTTTAATATTTTGTTAATATTCATATTTATATTTAAATTTCTTTATGCTGAATGGCAACTAGTTCTAGTTCTGATTCATGATTGCTAGGTTTTGGTTTCAAAACGTTGCTCGTAGCGTCACATTTTGATAGCTGGAAAATAAAATGCAATAACTTAGCTATTTGTTTATAATTCATGCTGTTACTAGTCATAAATTAATTTTAAACATTAGTAGCCAAGGCTACAATGCCCATATCAGAATCAATAGAAATATCACTTTAGGAAATGAATCGTCACTAATTCGCTCATTTACTATGCAAGTATATCCTTCCTCTGATAAATCATGCTTTTGCACCATAATAAACTGGAGTCAATGCTTTCCAAAATAAAAAAAGGAAGAACCCAAAATATATCCCAAAGCAACAGAATGCATAGTAATCCTAAAAGAATCTACAAAGTAGTGAAAAAAAGGATTCGGAGGGATATCACATGGTTATATCTCATTGTAAGCTTAAGAGCCAAGCCTTGTTTATTTACGTTATGCATTTTCCTCTTCCCCTGAGTAAGTCAAGTTTCTCTCATTTTGAGTAGAAGGTCAAATCTACAGGTATCTCAAATCCTACGGATATCCAATGCCACCTTGTGGCAAAAGTTAACAGTTTTTAAAATGTTCCACAACTCTGGCACAAATATGTGACAGCCAGGAGTGAATGAGAAAATGCTCTGGCGTGGCAGCATGCTGCCCTAAAAATGAGTGTGGTTCTTCCTGGCACATACACTCACGTTTGTGAAAATTGCAACACCATGAAGGACTTACGCGAGTGAGCTGAAATTTTCAGGAAATGCAAAGTAGCACATGATATGCAAATGATTAGAATTGCAAATCCGTAGCGCATGCGTATGCTGAGCAGCGCCCTCTGAACGGCTGATGGATCCGAATAAATAGACGGCTGTAGCGAGGTGTGTATGGTTATCGGTGATATCATTTGATACAACCTGACTACACTAATTTGCAGAGACCGGACTCAAATTCGGATGTGAATCAAAAACATTCTCGCACAAGCAGAACTATACGTTTACCTGTTAGATTCAAGGACTGACTAAATTATTTTGATAGTGGTTAACACTGCAATACTAGTTACTACCTATTTCTCCATCTTCGTAACGTAACTTAGTTACTGGTGGGGGAGTAGTGTAGTGGCCCAGTTATTGCATGAGAAATTATTTTTTATTTCATATATTTGTTCATGTGTTTAATTATTTTATAAAATTAACTTTAATATTTTGTTAATATTCATATTTATATTTAAATTTAGTGGTAAACGTTAACTCAATCTGTACTTATGCCTCGTCGACAAAAGAGAGCGAGATTTGAACAACTTACAGAGTTTGAACGAGGGAGAATCATCGGCCTTCGTGAAGCTGGATTGTCGTATCGTGCAATAGCCTCTCGTGTGCAGCGTAACAGCAGCACAGTGATGCGCGTTTGGAAGCAGTGGACAGACGAGTGTCGGACAACTCGGAAATCCGGGAGTGGACCCCGAAATGTGACGTCAGCTCGCGATGATAGACACCTGGTCCGCATGGCGCGGACGGACCGTACAGCTTCCTCTAGACAATTGGCAGCACTGTGGTCAATAGCTACAGGTGTTTCATTGTGTGCTTCATCAATTCGTAGACGTCTGCTGCAGTGTGGACTGCGTGCACGGACTCCTTTATACAGGATCCCCCTAACGCACGACCATCGCCGCCTGCGGCTACAATGGGCCAATCAGCATAGAGACTGGCGTGCTGATTGGCAGCATGTCGTGGTTTCTGACGAATCCCGCTTTAATTTGTGGTACCATGATGGCCGCATTCGTGTCAGACGCTATGCCGGTGAACGCCACCTTCCGGAGTGCATTATCGAACGCCACAGTGGACGAACACCCGGAGTTATGGTCTGGGGCGCCATAGCATATCATAGATGATCTCAATTGCTATGAATTGTGGGCAATCTGAACAGCAACCAGTATATCCGTGAAGTTCTACAGCCCGAAGCTGTTCCCTTCCTTCAAAGCTTGCCAGGCGCTGTATTTCAACAGGACAATGCCCGCCCTCATACTGCTCGGATTGTTAAATCCTTCTTTGCAGCGCAGCAGGTACAGCTTCTTCCTTGGCCTGTGTGTTCCCCGGATATGTCGCCAATTGAACATGTGTGGGATGTCATTGGTCGGCGTCTTGCTCGTGATCCTCGTCCTGTTGCGTCTGCAGACGAACTTTGGGTACGCGTACAAACGATATGGAATGCTCTTCCTCAGTCAGACATTCAAACTTTGTTTGACTCCATGCCACGTCGTGTAGCAGCACTTATTGCGGCGCGTGGTGGCCACACAAAATACTGATTCTGATCTCTTGTTCTTGTTTGTTTGCTTTGAACATTTAATCATTTATTTGTACCACTACCACTCAACTGTGTATTAAATTGCATTGAATTATGACGATTCCTTCTTGGTGTTGCAATTTTCACAAACGTGAGTGTATGTGCGACAGTTGGTGCGAAAAGATTTATAACTATAAGGAAAGTGACATCTTATTTCATTTACTAAAGCTCCAGCCGCCAATAGCAAAAGACTTCTGAATAATGGTTAATTCTCATTAAATGCTTTTTTCCCCCTTATTCGTAATATGAATGTGAGAAATTTTTTCTTAGAAAGTCTTCTACACAGGCATTCTTTAGGTAGATAGTCCACCTAGGCTTTGCATAACAAACCAAGCTATTGCTAAGCAGACCGTTAAGTAAATAAATAGATAACTTTGAAATGAAAATTTTGATACCATGATAGAGAACTATGCCATATAATTCAGATTTACAGCTTCAGTATATGCATGGTGTTAGCAAGGCTAAGAAATAATTTTGATGCTACCAGAATCAATTCCTGCAATTTTATAAAATCTTCGCTTTTATAATTTTTTAATGAATTATCAAACTTACAAATGAGAGATGTCAGAATCATAGCAAAAGACTTAACACTCAGCAATTTGCACACATTTCCCCCTCCCAATGTGTCTGATTTTCATCTTTTTAAATAAAACATTTTTGTATTATTTAGGGTTAAAAAATAAACAGGGGACCACAGATAACAACATTTCATATTTTTACATATTTAGTAATTCACAATAATACTTACTCTTTTTCTCCTAGTCATTCTCTTCTGTGCAGTTTCATTCAGAAACTTCGGAAATTTAGGTATTTCATTTTTTTGGATCAAATCATTTAGAATTTGATAATATCTATCCTCGTCATCAATATTATATCCAATTAAACATTCGCACATCTTAGACATATCTCCTTTGAACTTCATATAGCAGCTTTTCAAATCTTCTTTCTCTTCTTCAGAATCTGTGATTATTTATCAAACACATTAAGTATAATACAGGTGCAACAGAAAATGTTTTAATGATCATTGTAACAAGTTCTGAAAACATTTAAGACTTCAAAACGTCAATAAATATAATAGTATTAATTGGTATATATCACACTATTAAATTTTAACGATACAAACAAGTTGCCCTTTTCAAAGCGTTAAATTTGGAAATTTTCACAGGACTAGTTTCGATGATTTTACAGAACAATCATCCTCAGCTGCCAAAGTGCAACCTTTAAAAGGAAATTATGTTTTAGTTCTTGTTTCATCAATAGATGACACTAGTAGCTTAACTCTTGTCCAGCTGTTCTTATCTTATCTCGTCCGTTTGTACTTTGGCAGCTGAGGATGATGGTTCAGTAAAACCATCGAAACTAGTCCTGTGAAAATTTGTGAATATAATGCTGATTTTTGTTGTTTGAATTCTAAATTTACACTATTTGGTTTAGAAAAGAATTAATTAATTAAAACTCTACTATAAGCATTAGCCTCAGAACAAGAGTCTTAATTAAAAAATCTGATGTGTACACCACGACTTCCTTGTACGGAATATTAAATTATACACATTTTTTCTTGCATTTTATTTAAACTTATTAGATTGAATTAAACCTACTTCGCCGACAGCACATAAACCACAAAAGAATAAATGCATTCTTTAAAATTCACTTTGTTTACCATAGCGACACTCTGGCGCTAGGTTTACTTAACAGAATTACATTTCGTTCATATTATAACTCAGAATGCACAAAATGTATATCATTTAAAGAATTATCTAATCGTTGCCACATGTTCTATTCAAATACTATAACAAAGCTAGAACGATGTATAAAAGAAATTAAGCAAACAAAACGAAAAAGAAACAGTTTTTCACAGACGATTGAGTATTTCTCATTCAATTAATTCAGTTTTCACTTCTCGACAAGGCAAAAATACATAAAAACTCAAAATATCTGTATTAAAAATTACGAACCATAAATCTTAAATGCTTATTTCCTAAAAAAAATTCCAGAAAGGATTAAGCATGATTTAATTCGCAATAATAAATGAAGGCGTTATTTTTGTGTTGCGAAGCTTAGTCTCTCTAGATTGGCAACAAATCTACAATTTTGCTGTTTCAAATGTAAACAAATATGTCCGCCATGTTATTTAAAACTTAACCGCCCTTAAACAGCTTTTAAATTGTTGACAATTGTACAAATATTGCTTCCAGAATTATGAAAGGCATAAAAGCTTTAACCAGAAGATTAAAAACAACATAATTCAATCATTTTTAAAGCAAAAAAATGTACAATTTACAAACATATAAGAGTAAAGAAACTGAGATCACTGAGCCGGGTAACAGAGTGGATATATTTATAAATATATTTATATACGTTTGGCGCGGCCGATTGAAACCAAAATACGAGGTGCACATCTACATGTTATAATATTCTTATATACAAAATTTCAATGTTCTGAAGCTACTCGTTTTTGAGTTATGCGAGATACGTACATACGTTTGTACAGACGTCACGAAAAATTCTCTTCAGAATTCATTTTAAAGCAGTTTTTTAGTTTTTTTGGAGGAAAAGAGTCTTTTATTCTGTCCTTACGTATAGATATCACGCAAAAACACCGTTAAATTGCATTCGAAAGCGGTCAAAGTGGATATTTTCGTTGAAATATGCTGCCTGAAGCTTTTCGCGGTTACAATACTTCCTTTTTACTTCATACAAAGAAGTAAAAAATGTTACTAATAATTAATTCACATTACACCATCAAATGAGCCTTAAGAAACCTAATTCACTTCTTGAAAATTTGAAGGTGATACATCACAAATGGTGCAAAATAAAATTTTATATATTCCTACATGAAATGGCATTGATATGAAAAGCAATTACTTAAGTTTATTTCATCCTTATAAGTAATGGGTCACGTGGAAAGTTCTGCAGTTTTTTTATTATAAATGCAAATGAAGAAGTAAAAAAACATGAAAATTTCACTGAATCATGTGAAGTGTCTGGTATGCAAATGTAAGAAAATAACACTTCTCTGACTCCAATGGAACCAATATTTTATTCCTTACAAAGTTATAGATTCTTATTCATAAGATTTATTTACATTTTACATGCACACAGAATCGCGTGACAGAGACCCGAAGTTTGTTCACTTCGTTCTTCGCGGAGAATAGAAGGTGTTGACATTCCGCTTTAACTAAATTTAATTAGAAACTTGACGGAATGAAGCGACACTACACATCCCCTTCCTAGTGACAGCGATTATGGAAGATAATCTTTAAAGTGACTGGGGAACTTCACATGTCTGCCGGTTCTAGTAGTCTTGGTTTCATGATGAGTTTCTGAATTTTCTTCAGTGTTCTTGAGTGCAGGTGTTTCCCCAAGTTCCGCTTTCTTGGAATGGGAGTTTTGGAAAGGAATATCAGAATCTTGCACTAGGAAACATGGCTTTAGCCTGTCTATTGAAACTCTTTTAACTTTTCCTTGGATTTCAATATCGAAGTACTTATCCTTTCTTGCTCTTACAGGATACGGTCCAAGATAGACAGGCTGTAGCGACGAATTATTAATGTTGTTGTATAGGAATACGTGAGAACAGTTGGAAAGATGTTTAGAAACAAAGACTGTTCTATTTCCATGGGTGGTGGTAGAACTTGGCTTCATAGCTCTTATTATTTTCTGAAGGTTTTGAGAAAATTCAGACTGTTTCATACGAGGTACTGTTGAAAAGAATTCACCAGGTAATGCTAAAGGGGTTCCGTATACAAGTTCTGCGGATGAGCAGCCTAAGTCTTCCTTGATGGCAGATCTTATGCCTAAAAGAACAAAATGCAATGCTTCCAGCCATAATTTTGATTCGAGTAGATGACATTTGAGACTTGCTTTTAAAGTTCGGTATTGTCTTTCGATCAGGCCATTGGCCTGTGGATGGTACGCAGTTGTAGTGTTTGTATGAAAACCAAGATATTTTCCTAAAGCTTGAAAAAGTTGGCTATCAAATTGCCGACCCTGGTCAGATGTTATGCGATTCAGAATTTCAAAGTGTGAAAACCAAGCAAAAAACTAAGCTTTAGCAATAGATTCTGCTGATTGATCTTCTAACGGTACCGCTTCGATCCATCGTGTATAACGATTGATGATAGTTAGAAGATATTTGAATCCTTTGCAAGGAGGTAGCGGACCCACCAGATCTATGTTTAAATGCTGGAATCTGTGTGGAGGTACTTTGAATTCTCCCAAAGATGACTGTGTTTGTCTGTGAACTTTAGATCTTTGGCAAGATAAACATGCTCTAGTCCATAGTTGGCAGTCTTTATTCATATTGGGCCATATGAAACGTCGTGTTATCAATTTTATCGTGGATCTTATTCCAGGATGAGATAAATTATGGATTGAAGAAAATATTTTCTGCTGAAACTTTGCAGGGATGTATGGTCGATTATAATTTGTAGAAGTATCACAGTAAATTTTCTTGTCGCTGTCCGGTATAGGGATCTGTAGGATTTTTAAGTTTGGGTTGTTTTTTAGTATCTCCAAGTCATCATCTTCTTGACAGTCTACTATAGTTTGTAAGTCTATTGCAGATGGTACAGAAATGGTGTCTATGCGAGAGAGAGCGTCAGCGCCGGTATTTTCATGCTCTTGTATGAATCGGATATCGGTTGAGAACTGGCCAATATATGACAGTTGTCTAGCTTGTTGTGGCGAAGCTTTTTCCAAATTTTGTTGGAAGGCAAATGATAGTGGTTTGTGATCCTTGTATATTGCAAAAGTTCGCCCTTCTAAGATGTATTTGAAATGTTTTACTGCTGTATAGATGGCTAAGAGTTCTCTGTCGTAGGCACTATATTTTTGTTGTGCTGATGTCAAATTTCGGGAAAAGAAACTTAAGGGTTGTTTTTCATTATTCACAATCTGATATAAAACGGCTCCAATGGCAGTATCGGAAGCATCAGTTGTTAGCGATATTTCAGCCTTTTCGGATGGGTGAGTTAAGTTTGTGGCATGAATAAGTGCATCTTTTAAGATCTGGAAGACGTTTCTTGTTTCTGCCGTTGTTGTGAGTTAAGTTTGTGGCATGAATAAGTGCATCTTTTAAGATCTGGAAGGCGTTTCGTTTCTTGTTTCTGCCGTCCAGATTATTTCTTTTCTGCAGTTTTTTTTTAATACCACTGAGCAATGTTGTTAAAGGTTGTTTCAGTTTCGCACAATTTGGTATGAATCTGTGATAAAAATTCACCATACCTAAAAATCGTCTTAAACTAGTAAATGACTTTGGTTCTGGGAAATTTTTGATGGCATCAACTTTCGTTGAAAGAGGTTTAAGTCCTTCAGCTGACACTTCGTATCCCAGGAATGCAAGTTTTGTTTGACGAAATTTACACTTTGCCGCATTAATACACAGGCCATATTCGTTTAGTCTCTCAAGGACTGCTCGTAGATGTTTTCGGTGAGTTTCTTCATCTGGAGAGGCTATTAGAATTTCATCCAAATAGCAAAACACAAATTCTAGTTCATTCAACACACTGTTCATGAAACGTTGGAACGTTTGGGCCGCATTTCGTAGGCCGAACGTCATGAATGGGAACTCGAATAAGCCAAAGGGAGTGAGAATGGCCATTTTCGGTATATCTTTTCCGCGAACTGGAATTTGTTGGTACGCTCTAATGAGGTCTATGGATGAGAAAACTTTTTTTTCCAGCTAAAATGAAACTGCAATCTGTTAAAAATGGGAGAGGTTATCTACCAGGAATCGTGACGTTGTTTAACGCTCGACAGTCTCACAAGTCTCCAATCACCTGATTTCTTCATAGCGAGATGTAGTGGGCTCAACCAGTTACTTTTGGATGGCCTGCATAAACCCATTTGGAGCATAAATTCAAACTCCTTTTTAGCCGCTTTAAGTTTCTCAGCTGATAGTCTCCTGGCTTTAGCGAAAACTAATGGACCTCTGGTTTCGATATAATGTTCGATGTTATGATTTTTAACTTTATTATTAACTACATTCAGTTTTAACAAATCCGGAAAATTGTTAATGATACGTTTATATGGAACATTTACGGCATTTAAAATCGGAATATTATTATTGTTATTTTGAAAACAAGGAGTTCCATTGGTTGTTAAGAATGTAGTACCATCAATCAACTTGTGATTTTTAGAATCTACCAAAATGTTAAAATTTGCAAGAAAATCCATGCCTATTATCGGTTTGTTTACCTCCGCAATTACAAAAGGCCTTGGAATGATCGTCTGAGTCCAAGATCAAGCTTGAGTAATTTTTGGCCATATGTTTTAATTTTCGTACCATTTGCAGCAAAGAGTTCTAATTTTGAGATTTTTTTTTATCTGCAGGCAAGGGAGGAATGACAGAAATTTCTGCCCCAGTATCTATTAAAAATTGGGTAGCCGATTCTTTGTCATCTCCATCGTCAATGAGAGACGGGGAGCTGGTTTTCTGGACCATTTGTCTGTGATGTTGATGAGTAGTTACAGGGTTGTTTACACTTAAATGACTTATCACCAAATTTTTTGTGATAGTAACAAATATCACTAGATCTGTTACCACTCTAACTCCTATCTCGTGATTTGGATCGGTTACGACAATAGGGACGACTGTGGCGTTGCTTGTTTAAAGCAGAAACTTGTAAGCTAAGTTCACTAACCTGTTTTTGTAAACTTTCAATCACTTCCGTTTTTACCGTTATGGATGATGCAGCAGCTATTTGGGGAGTAACAGGGTTTAATTCCCAAATCTTATCGGCCATTGTAGCCACTTTTGACAAATCTTCACTACTAACAGATATAATGCTACGCATATTAACGAGTAACCTTGTAGCCACAATGTTTTTAGGAAAGTATCTGTTACTTTATCGCCCGCCAAATTACGCATCTCACATAGCAATTGAGATGGCTTTTTGTCCCCAGGTTCTAATTCACCCAGTAATTTTTGGGTTTTTTGAGTCTCTGAATCAGCATATAATGAAATTAGTCTATTTTTAATTGCCTCATATTTATTATCTTGTGGTGGACTTAGCAAAATATCAGATACCTGTGACAAAATATCGGGTTCAATGGAACTTATAACATAATCATATTTTGTTTGATCTGCACTAATTTTTGCATTTCTAAATTGTGCTTCTAGTTGAATAAACCATATTTTAGGATCTGGCTTCCAAAAGGAGGAACTTTAACGCTTACCTTGGCAACAGATGCAGTTGTTGCTTTAATTTCGGTTTCGTCTTTGTCAGCCATTGTAGAATTCGATCACGCCGGGATACACCAGTGAAGTGTCTGGTATGCAAATGTAAGAAAATAACACTTCTCTGACTCCAATGGAACCAATATTTTATTCCTTACAAAGTTATAGATTCTTATTCATAAGATTTATTTACATTTTACATGCACATAGAATCGCGTGACAGAGACCCGAAGTTTGTTTATTTCGTTCTTCGTGGAGACTAGAAGGTGTTGCCATTCCGCTTTAACTAAATTTAATTAGAAACTTGACGGAACTAAAGCGACACTACATCATGTAAGCACCATTTTATTCAATTAATTTTTCTCACCTCTCCAGCAGGAAAATTATTTTTATCAATAAAGAAGTGATCTTTTTAAAAAAAATCATTACGTTTCTCCATAAAGAAATGCCATTTAACAGTCTCTAAAGAAATTAACTTCAGGCCATTCAGAGAATTTTAAAGAAATAAAAATATGAGGAAACAAGGTCTGATGAATATGGGAGGGGAGACGAAACATCCCATCCATACTCAAAAGCCTTTGCCTGATATTCATTGAAATGTAGAGCCAAGCGTAGTTATGATAAAAAAAAAATCTTGACAATTGGTCAGGTCACTTTGCTCTAATTCCTGCATTTAAGACTGCCATTTGGGAACAGTATTATTCTGATTTATTGTCTAATTTTGCAGCAACAATTCATAGTATGAAATTTCTTTGCAATCCCACTACACAACAAAGCATTACTTTTTTTGCAATATAGTCTCCCCATAAAGGGGTTCGTTTGGATTATCCCATGATTTTTATCTTGTAACACTGGTTGTATAGTATCCATGTCTCCAGAAATAAATCATTTCTAAAAAGCTTTTTTCTCCCAGTAAAGAATAGCATTTAAAGCTCAAGCAAGCATATTCTATTAACTTATGGGGTACTCGTACATTATAGAGGCTTACATAACCAATCTTCTTGAAATTATCACATACTGTAATTTTGAAAATATTTAGTCTGTCTGACAGTCCCTAAGCTGTACAATGTGGATTTTATTTTCAGTGACAGCTTCTTTTAATAGGTTCTTGTTTACAGAGGATGGTCATCCAGAGTATACATCTTCTTCAAGACTGAAATTTCCAAGCTTAAACTTCTCAAACCATCTTCCAACTGTGTCATCTGAAACAGTTTTCATATACAGCACAAATTTTATGAGTAGTCAGCTTCATATTTTTTTCTTTTCAAAATAAACAAGAATAATATGATGAAAATGATCTTTGTTTTTAGTACTAAACTAGAACAAAAAGTACTTAATAACATAACTAGTATTATGAATATTTGCATATTATTGCAGCCACCTTAGTAAAAATTGCCACAGTTTTAAAATTAGTCAAATTCTGGCATATGCATTCTTTTTGTTGCATTAGAAAGGCAAATCATAATCCTTAGTAGACATATCCTGATATTTTTTCTTTTTATTTAATTTTAAAATATGAGCTCGTGGGATTTGCCTGCACTGGAAAGAACTGCATTAAAACTGCAGAATTATAGTATTTTACCACAAAATCGCTAAAGAAAACAAATGCTTTGAACCTATTCTTAAAGTCATCACCACAAAATTTCCATGAATACAAAGGGAAAAAGTGCATGCTTGTAAATTGGTTTAGTGATTCTTTTATCTTAGACAAATACCTAGATAAAAAGGTAAAAAACTATTGTAATAATATGCAGCAAATAATTTTTTACAATTATAAGTCATCATTCTTCTGTAAAATTCATCAAGATGATTGTGCTAATACAAGTACTGAATTATGTAAGGTTAATCAGAATGGACCATATTTATACATCTGCTTTGATCAAGATCACTCCTTATTAGCAGTAACAAAATAATAAGAAGTGGTATTTCAATCTGAAAAACCCCGGAAACTAGCAGATGACCTAAAATAAAAAAATTATTAAAAATAAAGATTTATGAAAAATTACGATTTATAGTATTTTTCATGTTTTTTGTCAATTTGGCCTTTTTGAATATAGTCTTTTAATAACACTCATTGCTTTATATTTTATTTTATATCCCTCCTGTATGATTCAGACCATTTTTCTGGAAGTAAATAATTCATTTCATGATGAGTTGAATATAAAACCCCAATACATTAATTTTATTAAAAACCCAAATATTGGATTTTAAAATATATAACAGTTTTTGTGTCAGTTTTGTTTCATTTTAAATAAAAATTAATTTGAAACATAAACTTATTTCTTTTTCAATAAACATAAGTATAAAATTACTGTCTTAACTTCATTTTATCAAAATATCTTAAATATTTAAGAATCATTCATTACCTTTGTAAGTCTTCAAAAAATTATCAATTTGTTCTTCTGTTATTTTTGGAAATAATAACCTCCAGTAGCTCTGCCAATCTTTATCAGGTTCAAAAGCATTTTCATCATCAATACAACCTATGAAAATTCAAATTTTTGAGCTAAATATGATTTATTTCTATAAATACCAAAAATATATAAAAACGTTTACTAAAAATAAATGCAGGACACATCCTTAAAAACAATCTCATGTTTATTTTAATTTCCTACAATATTTACCTTAAAAAAATACTTAATTTCACATTTATTTTAATTATGAAGGATATTAAAAAGTATAAGGTGTGACACACACACACACAAAAAAAAAAAAAAAAAAAAAGGCTGGTCCAATAAATCACAGTAAAGTCATTAATTCGGACACCCATAATCCGGACCTCAAAGCTACAAACTTTCTGTGCATGCGTGGCGTTGATGCATACGCGTACGACCTTTACGGCTGCGAATATGCATGTGTGTATGCGCAAAATACTTTTACGAATGCACATTTGATGTATAACGGACGGTATAAGCTAAGCTAAAATTATCTAATTCAGTTAATGTTGCAGATTGCGTTGTACCTTAATCTTCGAATTGGATTCGGCTTATTATTTTTTGCAGACTGTTAGAGCAATTTTATAAAAGTAAGCTTGAACTTTCGATTATGTCAAATAGAATTTCTGATATATATTTACTAATATGTAAATGATCTACAAAGCAAAAGTATGTTTCGAAGTCCATTAAACAAAAAGTGGAATTGCTGCAAAAAATGGATAAAGGCATATCCTTTGTTTATCTAAACATTAATGTTTGTTTATCTAAACTTTGTTTATCTTTAACACCACAGGGCGCAATGAATTGGAGGTTGACCTGTCAGCACTATCCTTATCTTCAGGGCAGATGTTTTTATTTTATTTGGCTTATAATTCCTTACTAAATGCAGTATTTCATCTCGATGTACTCTGTCTTTGATATGATTTAAATCAAATTCCTCGACATTATAATTCGCTTCTGATAGCGAAGAAAGTAACAGAGGTTATTGAAAACGAAAAAATTTTGATTGACAAGTTAGTCGGTATTCTCGACACAGCAATTACAGGACTTGAACAGCGAAACTTTGTAACCGAACATGAAATTATGTCTGTTTATAGAATTAAAGAGAATGCATTATCACATAAAGAACGAAGCAACTTAAACAACTTACATTGAAAGAAATGTTTAATAAAGTAAACAAATAAATATAAAGCTTTTTTTTTTTTTTTTTTTTTTGTAAATTTTGACATCCTTTAGATCATAATTGTTCTTTATTTCATAAATTATGATTTCATATTTTTAATTTTATAATTCCTGCATGCCATCTTACCAAATTTAAACTCATGATCTATAATCCGGAAAAATCCAGAATCGCCAAAGTCCCGACGAGTCCGGATTAACGACTTTTGACGGTACTTACACAATCAGTTCTCCGTGACATTATCACCTTCAAAGTAGTTCCCTTCAGCATTCAAACACTTCTGCATTCGGTAATGCCATTGCTGGCAACAGTTCTGGAACAAGGTTTTTGGAAGGCCTTTCAGGAGATTTTCTGTTTCTGCCTGGACCTCTTCAGCTGAGCTAAAATGGGTTCCTTTTAAGCAAGTTTTAACTTTAAGAAATTAAAAAAAAGTCGCATAAAGCCAAATCAGGTGAATAAGGGGGAAGCCCCATCACAGTAATGTTTTTGATGGCCAGAAACTGCTTGACAGATAGGGCCGTGTGAGCGGGTGCATAGTTCTGGTGCAACAGCTATCCATCGCTCCACAACTATGAGTTTTTTTTTTTTCCTAATTTTTTCACGAAGTCTTTTTAGTACTTCAATGTAGTAGTTTTGATTAACAGTCTGACCACTGGAAACCCATTCAGTCATGATGAACGTGCTGGGTGCCAGCACGTTCATCATCTTCCACACTGTCCCTTATCCTGAAAAGCACTTCAAACTGAAAACTGTTCAAACACACATGCATGAGGCAAAGTTTAACCTCCATAAGCCTCGGTTAACATTTGAAATGTTTCCTCTGTGGCTGATTTCCTAAGTTTCCCATGAAACTTGATGTTGATTCATTGTTCGGATTTTACATAAGGCATTTTCCGGGCAGAATACAGTTGCACGTGTTCACTCAATGACGGTGTATTCCCCACTGGCTTGGTCGGTTAAGTCAAAACTGGCTGCATGTATAGAGGAGATGTGTGCCATGATGTCACCAAACAGTTTTTGACAACTCCACTCTGTTTTTAAGCTACACACTTAGTCTTTTTTTTTCCTGTGTCCCACCTTGCATATATGTTTAGAAAATAAATTATTATTAACTAACTTTGCAGCAATTGCGCAATTAGTAGTAACTTGTTTTCACACTAAATGAATTTAAGATCATACAACATTATATATATATACATGTGTGCGTGTGTGTGTAAGAAATATAAAGAATATGTAAAAGATTAAATTAGCAACGTAAATTTCCCTTCTCAATTCTAAAAATAGTAAACTCTTTCTGCACTGCGTCATTTCTAGATTAATCCATGTCATATGATACTTATGTAATTCTGATGATGTAAATGGAACTAAAACTCAGACAGCCAATAATAATTTTACAGCAATATTAACTATCCAATCAAGATGCATTGATAACCAAAACTAACTCAGTCTGAATTAAGATTTCAATCCGAACATAATGCACTTGCTTCCTACACTTTGGCCTGGCTGGACTGCAGTCTGTCTGTTCCTCCTTTATTACTGCAAAATTATCTAAAATGTAAGCTTTTTGGAATAGGCACGATTAATGTGCCAACTTGATTGTGGCTGCACATGTGTGCTGAAATAAAAAATGAATATTTAATCTGCCTTCACCTCCAATTTCCTATTCATTATGGATGAACACATCTACGCCATCAAAATTCTGCTCGCCATTACTTCTAAGTTTGTTTTTGTCTCATATATATATGCAAGATAATCTGAAATAATGTTTGTTGCATTTAAATGAGAAAAACGAATATATACACTCATGATTATTAGGGGGAAATATACATACATGCATATGGAAGAAAAAAAAACAGAAAATTATAATTTACAAAAGTGAAGAAATGTTTATTTTCATACAATACACTAAGAGCTAAAAGTCTTATGTTGCACTCATCGTTACAAACTTTAAAAAATTTTACTCCAGCAAGATATATCAATACTTAATAATAAATTTATTTACCTGTCTCATCATAAGTAACTCGCTTCTCAGGATCTGATAAAATACTGTAAATTTTGGACACAGTTTGAAATTTCCTTGTAGCAGTCTCCTTTTCACTATCATCTGCTTTATCGGGATGCAGGAGCAAGGATGCTTTTCTGTATGCTTTCTTCACTAAGATAAGGAACATAAATACATGAATATGAACTATAAACAAGCTATAACAAGCAATAAATGTGAAGACGACAAAAATAGAAAAAGCACTTTTTAATAACATTTTGTGCCTAAAAATAATTAATGGAAAATATGTTTATTGTTTACATCATATATATATGTGTGTTTGCACATTTTTTAAATTATTTTAAATTTGCTTTTTTACGTATTTACATCATATATATATATATTAAGTAAAAGTTAGTATAAGTTAGTATTTTTCATTATCTGTTAAAAAAAAAAAAAAAAAAAAAAAAACCAATTAGTTTTTTATATTAATGATTAAAAAATAACACTAATAATCAATTTTTACAGAAGTGGCATCACCTGAGGATTATGTGTATATGGGCATAAACAAGAACAATGAAATACACACATATATTATTACTATAGTACTGCCAAAATGTATGGAAAGAACATAATGGAAAGTACCCCAAATATTTATGACAATATACATAAACAATAATAATAATTATGCAAAGAAAAAATTTAATTTATACTTATTTTCTGATTGAAATCTAAAGGTTTGTATCTGCAAGAAATTTCTGTTGGCTTTGTAATTCCAAATGTATCAACATCTAAAGATTAAATTTTCAGACTGACATTTAATTCAAATAATTTTAACACATTGAATTAATCACTAAATATTTAAACTAAAAATATATAACAAAACTTTCCAAGGGAATAAAAGTTGAAACTATAAAAAAGGGCAAACTATTTTCTTTTATTTATTAAAATTTTCTTTCATATATGTGGGATATAGTCAGCGAATAGCCAGCAAGGTTTAATATCATCTGATGCCAACGCAGCTCGCAGAACAGTGGAGTTGTGGAGACGACACTCAGACTTGGTCAGGAACAGACGGGTTCCTTCGAGGCTTTGGTTCTGGGTCCAAGCGACAATACTTGACCATAGTTAGCCATTGAGGTGAGTAGATATAGTCTCTCGAGGTTTACGTGCAAGTCCAATCATGACAATGGTTGGATCTTCGAGGACTGTTAGAGACTGGTAGTGAGCGAGAATTATTCAGTATTATGCGGAATCTGTTATGGACTTTCAAATATTTGTGGGAGGTTAACGAATGCTTATGTCAATTTCATCTGTTACCAGCTACAATGTTCATTTCACCTTTTATCATCTTTTCATTCCATCTTTAGTAAATTCATAAATAAAGAGATTAGTTTATACCTATTTCATGCTCTTCAATCGGATAACCCTACATATATATAGAAAAAATACATTATAGTTGAATTAAGTGAGTAATCATCAACTTCTTTATTTCTTAAAACTGTTAGTTATGACACCTCATGGGCATTTCGATTAAAATTCTAACTTTTGAGAAAAATTACTAGAGATTACGTCATCGTGAATTATAAATGCTCATTAGTGAATTTGGTTCTCAGACTTACTAATTTTTAACTGTGGGAAAAAACTGCTTACAAATAAATGTACTCCCAAACAAGGTGATTATTCTGAATGCAAAAATTGTATCTGAGGGTATCTGTCTTTTGATTAAAAAAAATTTATGAAATCTTTAAATAAGATTTTTATTACAAAGTAAATAATTTGCTGTGTTTGTAGATTTTCTGAGACATTACTCACATATAATTTTAATGATAAAGAAAATATAAGTACTTTTCTATTATCGGGACGGGATTCAGAAATGTATGTATGCACACACATAAATATGTACATACAAATACATTTCTGAATCCTGTCCTTATAACAGGAAAGTACAACTGGATTGCAAATAATGAAAATCTTAAACATTTTCTTCAAAATCTTGTTATAATAATGCCAATTTACAGAAAATGTATTTATGAGCTGTACACAATTATTTTGAGACCTGGATGTGGTCTGTTAGTTACCAGTTTGAGATCACTGCCTTAGAGGATGGAATCAAAGAAGCTCATACCCTATTCCTTCAGCAACCAGCTTCTGAGAGAACTATTTAGATTCTGAGGCTATTCATATTTTAAGTGTCCTCATACCACAGTGACACTACGAAAAAAAATCATCCCTGCCCTATGTAGGATTAAAATCTGATGGTTGACTGATTAAAAAAATCAGTCAACCTTCAGATTTGAAACATCATACTATTCAACATAAAACCAGCATTTTATCAAAAAAGTATAAACCAAAATTTCTTATTTCTGCACCTTGAAGTAAAATAGGTAAATGTATAAAAATGTCAAATTTGAGATTTTCATCCCAGTCTCATCAAAATAATGATATGTCATCAAAAGAAAAGAAAAAAAGGCCTACATTCTTCTGTTACTGCACTCGAAACTCATTCCTAAAAGATCAATGTAATGTGTATCTAAAATATTTAAAGAAAATCATATCGGACATTGGTGTGTTTTCAATCAAGATAAAGATTTAGGTTAGTCTATCTATATTTTAAGATACCCCTTGGATTATTGCCAAGTTGTTGTTTCATTTATGGTAACCTGAGTAGCTGAATGTTATGAAAACCCTAATATGACAGGATTGGTTGAGTGATTGTGGTGAATTTGGCTGATGGGAAAATATATGTAAGGGCTTATTTGTGTTGGATGTTGATTAGGAAGTAGATTGTTTATTTTGTGTTTTACACCATACAGTGCCTGCTCGTGGTATGATTAACCTGAAGTTTATGTATACTTTACAATGATTGGGAAAGAAAACATTTATAGAACGATGTGTAAATGAAAATTTAAATGGCTTCATTCACCTCTCAGCAAATTATGCAGCGAGATTTAATGCTTTGGAAACAGGAGCTTATATCAACACTATGGAAGGTATGTGGTGTGTAATAAAAAAGGATTTTCGAGAGAAACGCCACTGACAGTCCAGCAGTACGGAGAATACTTTTCATTTTTACTTTTGTGAATTTATGTGGCGACAGCAGTATACAGATTCTAGTTTATATAATTTTAAATAGTTTTTGGATGCTGTTAAGGAATTCTGCATATTCCACATACCAAAGGAACAGAAATTTTTAAATGCAGTAAGTCAATATTTCCTTTTTGTATTGCATAGATTACATAACATGTATTTCCATTCTTATGTTATTTCCTAGTTTGATTTAAAATGCAGTTAACTGAGATTATATATTTTTTGTTTTAACTATGTTTTACTGCATTATGTTTTGGATGCCATTTTACTGGGAAGGACATTGGACGCAAAGAGGAATGGCGCCAAAAAAATCGAAAATTTTTGCAAATGGGTATTCTGAAATATATTTTTACCAAGATTTATAATAATGTAGAGTCTTGCCCAGAATTTTTTTTCCAGTCATTAAAGTCAATAAACTGTAAGCATATGCACTGAAATAAGTCCAGATACTGAAATAATTTCAAATAAACAAGTGAAAATAGGGTAGAGTAGACTTTAAAGTACCCCTTGTATTATGGAGAAGTTGTTTGATTTATCGCCAAGTTGTTGTTTCATTTATGGTAGCCTGAGTAGTTGAATGTTATGGAAACCCTAATGTGACGTAATCGGATGCATGATTCTGGGAAATTTTGAATCATGGGGTGTTTTGTAAGTGTTTTTGTGGTGTGTGTTAAAACCGTTTAGATGGATTTGAATGGGTTTGTAGGAAGAAAGGTTCAAATGGTCACTATGTGAAGCGTTCGATCAGAAAGAGTACCTGGTTTGAAAAAAGTCATTTGAGTATGATTGACATTTTGATTTTTATGTGGCTCTGGGTGTACGAAGCGAACTCGAAAGTCATGGTAAGTGAATACTTGCTTTTGGTAGTGCTTAAACGTATAACATGTTTTTCCTTTTTTATGTTATTTTATTGTTTGGTTTAAAATGTATTTTATTGAGATTATGTATTTTTTGTTTGCCTATATTGTAGAATTTAGTGCTCCTTTGACTTTTTAATTGAAAGTATATCGGTGTGTACATGGACAAAGTAAAGGGAGTGGGCAATGCAAGTTTGTGCAATTATGGATTTTTTTTAAGTGAAAATAGGTCGACGTGTACATGGATAAAGTCAAAGGAGTGCGCAATGCCATTTTCGTGCAATTCGGGGTTTTTTTTTTAAGTGAAAATAAGTCGATGTGTATATGGATAGTTTGTGCAATTGTATTTTGGCTTTGTGTAGCGCCGATTTTTGGTGCAAAAATCGCCGCTTCGCAAGCCAAAATAACGAGTCAAAGAATTGCACAAAATCGGTATCCATGTACTGCCAAAAATCGCCAAGGGCCTAAACTATACTTTTACCGTGAAATCGCCTAAACTATACTTTTACAGTGAAAACATTATACCTGACACCTCCAGCTATCAGCATACCTTTTAAGGTGATTTACATTAAAAGTAATCTAGCCTCGCATTCTTATTCACCTTTCATGGCTTATTGACATGGCAGCATTTTCAGTCCTTAAGATTTTTTAATACAAATTTTAGTATACCTAAGCATTGTAACATTTTTAAAGCATTCTGCATACAGTAAAAAATATTTATATTCAGATTCATGTTCTAAGGATCCATGGAAAAAAATGACAGGAAAAAAAAATAAAACGGGATACAAATCTATAAAAGTTAGATACAAATCTACAAATTCACAGAAAATTACAAGTTGGTTTTAATCTAAATACAGAAAATATTTTCTCTGGTTTACACAGCAAGTTTACATCAATTTTTTCCATATAATGGGGATATATATTTAAACTTCCATATACAAATGATTCTCAAATGAATGCATGTGTTTAATGGTTTAATTTCAATAGAATAAGATGCAAATATGAACTTTCCTCTGGTAAGCTTCAGAAATATTATATTGATTAATTTTGAAGAAATGGTGTATTGACAACTTACTCCAAATTATTTAGTGACCTCTAGTTTTAAACTTTACAAAACTATCCAAAAAAAATATAAATATAAAATTTTATAGCTCAATTTAAAAAAAAAAAAAAGAAAAAAGAAAAAAAGAAAAAAGAAAAAAAAAAAAGAAAGAAAAAAATGATAAAGTTATTTGCTGTTTATTTTGAACATAAAGATTAAAGCCATGTGATTTTAAAACTTATTGAAATATATGACACAAAAAGTTTTTCGCTTATAAAAAAATTATATATCTACTTACAAAATTATTGGTCATAACTAAAAAAAACTCCTAATTGCTCCTATACATATAATACTTAATCTTCGTAAATTCAGTACTATTTATTACTTATTTAAGGCCAGATTCTTGTATACAGAAATATTTTAACTACTCGCATCATACATTTAATGAATAAGCTAGCTTTCCCTTTTCCTGTAACAAAACACTGTAATGAAAGCAATCAACAAACTTCAGACACTAACAGAAATCTAAATATATTCATCTCTTTTTAATTTGCACCTACGAATGATTTATTTGTTAATCACCAAAAGGGTACAAAATTCAATAAGACTCTGTAATAGGAATTCAGACATTTTCCGTTTCACATGAAGTATTATTTTCTGATCAGAGTAACTTTCCTTATTACATTTATTCAAACTAGCAACTAAAATATATTATCAATGTTAATAGCTACTGCCACAGATTTCTTATTAGTCTGTAACAGTATGAAAAACACGTATACTAATTTTTAGAACTTATTTTTGATTACAAAATTCTCTACTTGTAAGTTTAAATACTAAAATTGCAAAATAATTTCAACTAGTACTTACATTCATCTTCAGAAGCGCTTTTGTCAACCAAAAGAACACTGTATAAGCAATTTGTTCCAAAATAAACTTGACAATCATCAATTAAACCCATATTTCGCGACAAAGACTGACCGTTTCCCCACACCGAAACTAAATTAAGCCCGCCGTAAACAGCAAATTACGGTTACGGTGTGCATATTTCACAAGCGCACATCAGCGTAGCCACTGAGGGAGGGGCTTCGAAAATGGACCAATGAGCTTCGATTGCTCTTGTGACGCTAAATCTTAGTTCATGTGAGCGTATATTGTTTTTGTTTTAATTTGCTTTTGTTTCGCAGTTATAAATGTATGGCGTTATACTAGAAAATCTCGTGGTGCTTTCGTTTTATGAGTTTAATTAATCGCTGACATTTCACTTTCGCGATTTTTATCACGCATTAATATTTGGATTGATGTTCACGGCGTATTATCGCTCTTTACATCAAGAAAATGACTCCAGCTACAGTTAGCCTCGAATATTATGCATTTACTAACACCTGTGGATTAAGAGAATTCAAGTGTATAGTTTTTTTAATTAAGCTGAGAAGGACTGGAACAATTATAATGAACCTAGTGTTTTCTTATTTCAGTGGTTGTATTCTTTTGATGTTTAAAGTGTAGGATTCAAAATATATATTGTGCATGATCTGATTATATCCATTGTTAACATTAAAAGTTATATGTGAATAAATTGAATATATTTATTGTGAATAAGGTAAATTTATTCTGTTTGATGAGTATTTCTTGTGTAGACAGTACATTTAAGAGTGAACAGTTATTAAATGTGAAATTTAACACACTAAATGTATACGAATGCAAATTAGTAAAGTTCACTTTGAATAAAATTCTGCGTTGGCTTTATTATAGGACATCTTTTTCATATAGACTGCAAAAAAAGGTGCTGACTTCTATTTACGTATATATATGGTGTAAATATTTTTCTCACATATTTCTTTCTTCATCTTATTTACCACTTAATTAATATTTTACATGGATATTTTTGGTTAATATCCAACATTTGTTTGTATTTATTTCAAATTCTTTCAACTGGTGAAATCTTCCCAATTGCTTATATTTGATCTAATTTTGCAATGCAAATTTTCAGAACTCCACGATGCTTTAATTATTTTGTACAGAAAATTGCGTGGCAGAATATTTTCAACCATCTTGCTTAAATCTTAAAGTACGCGAAAGGTTAGGTGACATGACAAAAATGTTACTGGATGCCCATTGGTCCATCCTAGGAGCCACTCCCTCTGTGGCTACACATATGGGCACTTGTGAAATATGCTTACGGTGTGCATGACACTGAGCTTCAGGCTGAAAAGTTTCTGAAAGGTAGGCACGGTTCTGTACACCCAGCAAGGTCTACCTACTTGTGAAAGCGTTTAGAAGAGGTCTAAATGTTCTTCTACAGACCTAGTACAGCCACCGACAGGTAGTAGAGTCGATGTTGGTTCATAGCGGTTTTTCTTCTGAAAGAGGAAGTAAGGAGTAGTGCCTCTGACCACGGAGACGCAATTCTCAGCAAAGAAATCAGCATTTTTAAAATGAAAACAGAGTCGTAGCAAGGGTTTTCAGTGCCGCCCAGGGACAACTGAAGATTTCGCGCCACCTACTGCTTGCCAAGGATGGAAAACATTTAATTCTGAAATGTCGTAACATCAGTTTGGCGCCCCTTGTATTCTGCGCCCGGGGACAGATGACCCCCTTGCCCCCCTCTAGCTACGCCCCTGAATGAGAACCAGCATTAAAATGACTGTAAGTGAAAAATGCAATTATTTGGAGGAAACGATGTTATTGTTGCATGCATTTTACAGTAAAAGTTTTAAAAGTTAATACTATTCATTTAATAATTTTAAGATAATAATGATAACAATAATAAATAAATAAAATAAGCTAAGCTTTTTAACATAACATTTCGTTTCCTTAAAAGTTGCAATTCCATCCCAGAGCATTTATTCATAGTCTTTTCTTGTATGTGTTAAATTTTCTAGTCGCCTTGATCTATTTAACATTTCCAAGAGTATTGAGCCTCCTGAAGCAGCTGCAGACTCAAAAGGAAGGAGGATGATTCAAACCAGCCTCATTCTTCCACGGATTTGGCTGATGAATTTTTTCCTAACTGTGTGACAGAACTGAACCGAAGAGATTTTTTTTCCTTCGAGTCGACCTATAAAAGCAACAAGAAACTACGTACACATAAGTAATCATTAATTAAAAAATCAGTACTTGTTATCATCGTATCGTTACTCGGTACAATGGAGTAATAGCAACACCGCGTCGCGTATGACTCGCTCCTACTTTGCATGTATGGTAATATACGTATTATAAGATATTTGCACCGTACTGTAGTGGGAACTATTCTTGTCTTGTTATTTATATTGAGATTTGTTTATGTCGGATAGCGGTGAATAGTTTATACCAGTAATAAACAACACTATGAACCAATTATACCACTCTGAACTATTCTCGTTTTGTTATTTATATTGATCTCTGTTTATATCGGTAAGTGGTAATTAGATTATAATATGCTATATAAAAATTATATACTTCCCTAATGCGATACTGCAGGGCTCAGGTTCAAATCTCAGAGAAGGCATGGCTGTAATTGTCCTTCATCGGATGTAACGAAAGCCTATTTATTAGGTGCTTCCCCAATAAAATGAGCACCACTTCCTTGGTAGTGGCGGGCACTTAGCCTCAAGGCGGCTAAGTGCCCGCCAATGAGGGGAGGAATTATGTACGTTCAGTCGGCTATAACAATCAGATTGCTTTTAAATAATTGGTGCTACTTTGGTAGACGGTTGCACGGATTTTGGCGAGAGATACGATTTATGGTAAACTATAAATAAAAATTTTGTTGTTTATGATATTTTATATAATTTTATGTTGTGGATGATGTAATCAATGATGTCACCTTACTTTAAAAGTAATTGGTTTTAATATCTATAAATTTAATCTAATGTTTTAACCATTATTTATGGCTGTTAAATATTAAAATACAATTTAATTTTGCAATTTTAAAAAATGATCTTATTATGAATGATTACTTTAATAATTTTTACTCTATGCGTGATGTAATCAGCTCCCTGATTGGTTACTGAATATTTGTGCATTACCGCGCCATTTTAAAATTTTATTATTCATCTCTTCGAATTCCTTAGATTTCAAAGCGAATGGATATGCCCGTTTCGAAGATGAATTTTGTTATTGGTAATTACCAAGAATTATTAGTGTCGGAATAAAAAAATTGTCCTTTGAGACCATATTTTGGCCAACCTAGCTTTCCTAATCAAAGATTTATTTATAAATTGCTACAAGGGTCAGAGGAAATAGATTTTAAATTTGAGGAAACCTCGCTAATTGCTTCTTCAATGAAGTGAGAGAGATGTGGATCACAGATTAAGATCGTTAGAAGAGCCGATTCTGAGGACGGCCGTATTTGGTATTGTGGTCACGGTGGGAGAAATAACCGCTGTAACGATAAAAAAAATGTATTAGGCATTGCTCCTTTCTTACCGACAAATTTTTTTCATTGATATTTAAATTATGATTCCGATTTTTTTGTAGTACTTATCAATATACGACAGGTAAAGTACTAAAAAAAGTAAGTACACATTTTTCTTTTACTTTATAACTGTATACTTCAATTTTTATTAAAAAATTAATACACTGTTTTCAAAAATTGCTGAGATATTTATTGCCACATATGTTTTAATGTTAAATGATTGTATCCTATAAAACTTATTTCAAAGTATTTGAATTTAAGTAATATTTTCATTCTTTTAAACGTTGGTATAATGTTTTTAATTCGATATTCAATTTAAGTAATATTTTAATCCACTTAAACGTTGGCGCAATGTTTTTATAGCGGTGTTTTTATTCTACTTCTTTGTTATATGAAAGTAATAATTTAAACTTACTTTAGTGTTTTATACTCATAGTAAATGTATTTATTTACATTTGCCTGCCATCTTAAAAAACGACATTTTCAACAAAAAATTAATCCATTATTTTTAACGATATTTATTTTTTTGAAGTTTTGAATACTTTACTATGCGTAAAATACGTTAAAACAGCGTTTTTCAAGATAGCTGACGATTGTAAAAACCGCGCCAACGTAAATCGCCAAAAATCCGTGCAACCGTTTACCAAAGTAGCACCAAATAATTTAACGACCACATTATGAAAATTATTTATGGACATTAAAAATAAAAAAAAAACTATGAAATATTTTTAAAAACCTCCAAAAATAATTGGTACGCCATATTTTCAGAATGTGCCAAACTCCGGCAATCCTGCATACGACAGCTTCAGTCAAGAAATCCCGCCGACACCAAGGTAGCCGTAACAGATAACTATTTCCTTGCCAAGCTCGAAAGTTAAGGCTACGGTACTGCCCGTGATTGCGAACATTTTAATGGACACTCATTTCTACACAGAATGCGTGCCTCTAGGCATTGTCTTATAGTAACGATGGTGGAAATAGTGGAATTCGAGACGGAGTTTGACGTCGCCTTTGCATCAGTGTCTTTTCAAATTTAGCCCTCGTCTGTGTCAGTGAATATTGCTGGCTTGAATTCAATTGGCTCCACCGTCTGCTGTTTACTAAGATTGGCGAGTGGTGTTCGGATCCCCGAGGACAAATGTTCAGAACCGACCGCGTAGCGGGAGGAGACATGGCGTTTGATCTAAGTCCCGAACACCGGTTCCTGACCTGGGGGCGGATGTTCGGAACCGGCTGGAAACCACTGTAAGTGGCGTGAACCGTGCGCGGGAGATCGTCGTAAGCAGTGGCGGAAGGCAAGAGACACGGCGTTTGATCGATGGGCAGGGACTGTGGGAATGGCTTCAGGCTTGCCTGTTTGCGTCTCCCACAGCTCAGCGTCAGCCTTCTCGTGGCCCCGCTGAAAACTATACGGTGCCTTGGTCCAGGCCTTGACTCGTATAGGCTAATGACGCTGAGCTAACCAATCCCAGGGTATCGACTGGTGGGAATTTTCGGAACCGACTATTTATGGGAGGAGACCCGGGGTTCTCCCAGACTACTGGCTGGATTTGTGTCCTGCCAGCTTCGATTTGTTGGGTATATAATCAGACTTCACAAGACTAGAACCATAGGTCCATCCTATGGTAGGCGCGGACTTGGCAGGGACCGTACTGGTACTGTCGTGTCCGTTGCCTTCTCTGTGAGGACGCTCTCATGTAGATATTAAGCGCTGTGCCGGGAGGGGGACGGCTCCCCGCGCAGCCCTCAGTGTGATGGATTGTGGCAATGAACATGAGAAGTCCCTGCGGGCTGTTTGGTGGGTTGGCGCCCCGCTGGCACAGTCGTCCGAGGGAGGCTGTTGAATCATGTTAAGGCGCTCTAGAAGCTGCCAGGTAATGTAGCCCGACTTGGTGTTAATTTAATGTTAATGTTTACTAAGATTAAAATATTTTTCAAACTTAGTTTTGAGTGCACTTTTGGCCCATTCATAACTAGATATATCTGCAAATCCGAATGCCAGCTTCTTAAACCGCGAGTCTAATAACCTTGCTGTAGATAATACTGGGTGCCTATAACAATTTTTGAATCTGAATTTGAGTTCTGTTATTATTTTGTTGGATGGCTTTCTTTCCTATTTCTGTTGTCATATTTATGTTTAAATTGTCGAAGATGCTATTAACGCCTTCAGTGGCAGCTAAGACCATTGAAACAGCAACTTTGTTTTGAGATGACTTTTTTCCTGTTATATGCTTAAATATCCTAAAAGTTCTGATTATATCTGTAAGAGCTAACCCATCACTTTCTGATAAATTTTCAATCGGACTGTGTAGGAGCCCAAGAGCCGTTTCTAGAAGCTCTTGAAGGATACACATTCTTTCCAACATATCCAGGGTGCTGTTCCACTTAGTCACTACATCCGTTTTCAATTTCAAAGGCTTTTGGCTAGGCAGAAGCGTAGCTAGGGTTTTCAGCGCCGGGGGACAGCTAAAGATTTTGCGCCCCTTTCTGTGAACCAAGAATGTAAAACATTTAATTCTAAAATTAAATATAATTTCGGCGCCGCCTGGATGCTGCGCCCGGGGGCAGCTGTCCCTCCTTGCCCCACCCCAGCCAATGTGGCAAGGCCTCTGCTCCTTCTGCTTTGCAGCGAGTTTTTTGCTGCTACCGAATTTCTGTGGAAATGGTCCACCATGGTTTTTATTATTTTTTATGAGACACTAGTCTCAAGCCATGAAGTCCTCATGCACTACTAAATTAAACCTATGCACGACACAAGGCCAATTGTTCAAAAATAGTCAATCGTATGGACGTTTTCATATTTGCTGTGCTGTCTGTTACGCAGAGAAGTATTTTATTTTGCATATCCCAAGGGACAGCAAGGTACATAAAGTATTTTTATATATTCGGCTCTGTGTCGCTCATGACACTCAAAAGAGTCCAACATTGTAGAGTTCAGCTCCCAATTTAATACATAATGTGCAGTAACGGTCTAATATGATGTCGGCGCTCATTAAGTCTAGACATTGGTATTAACTGATATAAGATTTGTATTTTGCGATTATTCTTTTAATGTATTTCGGACTTCTAGGCATTGAGCGTCCAGGAAAGTATTGCTAAATGTGCACAATGAAGGTACTTTTTTAGCTGGATTCTACATTATTCATGAGGCCTTTAAAATCTGTCTTCAGTGACAAGTAAAGCCTTGGTCTTTGACTGCTTTTTTTCCAGTACTTATGGGTACAGCTACAACATTTATTTTTTTTTCCAGTACTTATGGGACGTTCAGTATGATACTTCGAATTTGTTAGAAATGTCGATTCTATTACAGGATTAGAATGTTCAGTACTTTCTGTTGATGCTGATGACATATGAGTTTCTTGAGTTATTGTATGCGTTACGGAGCATGGAATGATGATTTCGTAAGTTAACCTGTGTTTCTTTAATTTGTTATGGAGCCACCTTTTACTAAATATAAGGTGTGGCATTTCGCCTTCTCATCTGTAACCTACTTAAAAAATCTATATAGAAGACTTCTTTTCCCCATTGACTACATTGTAAACTAAAGCTACAAAAGCGTGTTAAAAATTCAAGTAAAAATAAACATTAGAGACAAGCAATAAATGCCGTCTTTATAAATTTGAAATCAATAAAATTTCTTTGTCAATTGTTCCAATTCAAGAAGCATACTAAGTACTGTTGCTTACTTAGTATGTTTGTTAGAGGTGTCGATGAACTTAGTATGTGTTAGAGAAGTCGATACGTTTTCATAAAAAGTTAATAAAATTTACTCTAATCACAAGAAACATAACAAAACGCTGGATTATTCCTTAAAGATATTCGTGCAATATCTCAGTATCACGCAATATAAACAGTATTTATGTTTAAACTACTAAAACGCTAAATAGAACGCAATCCAAAGCTCAGAGAAACCTAATTCGATCTCAGATTTACAGCAGATCTCAGATTACAGCAGAAGTAAACAACAACAACTGTACTGAGATGTTCTCTCTCTACAGCTTTTATAGCTTTTCAATCGGCCGCACGAGAGAGTTTTAGCAATTTCTGGAAATCAAAAAGAGTAGAATCAGTCTGTCACTGTGAGTCAAACATGCAGTGTCAGTCAAATCTAGTCATGCCTTGGTAAGAGACGACTACCTTACCAAAACTTTGCTGCGGAGTGTTCGAAGAACCTGAAAACACATGCTAATCACTCTTATTTTTCTTATCTCACTTTACATGTGCACTTTATTGAACTTTATTGATTAAAAGCCACCAACATTTTGCTATATAACTCGAAAATGCACTAAATGAATTACCATAAAACAACATTATGACATGACACTTTCAATTTTGTCGCCCAACCTTCCTGTGCTAAAACATTTAAATAGAAAAAATAGAAAAATATTCTTTATGTTGTCACAATTGCTCGTGTCATTACAAATATCAACTCTAAATTTTATTTTTTCACAAACTTTTTAGACGATTTTTTTATTGTAATCTGTGCTGTAAAATAAAACAGAAGTTAAAATATTGTTGCGTGCGTACGGGTTTGCAATAGATTGAACGCACAAGGTCCATCAAAAAGTTAGTAAAACCTATTCTTATCACAAGAAGTGTAACAAATTTTATATATATATATATATATATTTTCCTCTCAGATATTAGTACAATATCACACAATATCAAGCAATAGTTATATTTTAAACTACTAAAACGTTAAATAGAACGCAATACAAAGCGAAGAGAAAGCTAATCTGATCTCACCGCGAATTCGCTGCAATAAACAACTGAACTGAGATGCTTCTCTCCGCCATCTCAGTTCAGTTGTTCCGGTAATTGCTGCCTCTCGAGATTTCTGGAAAGCAAAAGAGTAGAATTACGGTTACAGCCTCTTAACAGAAGACTGCAGTTTCGAACGGAGTCTTTTCCGTTGAGTCGGATTCCACAACCACACCTTATCTCCTTCATTGTATCGATGTCCAGTAGCTCTCGTGTCGTATCGGGTCTTCATCTTCTCCGTCGCCAAGTTAACTCGCTCTCGTGCGAAATTGTGCAGCCACTTTGGGATGGTCCTTATACAGTCCTAAACAGGCTGAACGACGTCGTGGTTCGGATCTATAAGTCATTGAACTCTAAACCTTAAGTCGTTCATTACAACAGGTTAGCTCCTTACTATGCCCATATTACGTAGTTTAAATAATTTTAAGTAGTATAAGACCATGGTCCTTTTTGTTTCTAAATGTGCATTTGATTTGACTTGTATTTAGTATTGGATTTGTATTTAGTATTTGAATTGGTTCAAGTTACTATTGCAATTTTTGTTTATGTTGTTTGTTATTGCAACGTAATGTTTATTATTGCATTGATTAGTTGTAACTTTGGCTCGTAATTGTACGCTTTTGCTTTCCGGAGAACTCGAGAAAATACGAAAAGCTTCTCGTGACAGATTAAAAAGCTTATAAAAGCCGGAGGAAAACATCTTAATTTAGTTGTTTACTTATTGCTGTTAATGTTTGTAGGGAATTCGCGGAAAAATCGGATTAGCTTTCTCTGTTTTGAATTAAGTTCTGTTTAAAAATATCTAAATGAATACAAAAACCGTAACAATATGTTCTCTAAACATTTTTCTTTTTCTTTTCAATCTGCTAGTAGATTATCCTGGATTCTTCCTCTGTGAATCCTTATTTTTCGCTTAGTCAAACCTAGCCTTTTTTCCATTTTGAAAATCTAGGCTCGTTTTACCATTTTTTCACAAATATTTAAATGCACAATATACTACGATTTCTTCGAAAACAAACGACGATACTCTCAAATCCCTCAGAAATGTAAGGAATACAAAGCAACAAGAAGACCAAATATCTGCTGTTAGAGACAACAAATCGACGTAAAAATGATTCTAATTGAAAATGGAGCAATATGAACCCGGAAATAGTGGCGACATATAAAGTACAGACACGCTAGTGAATCGATCAGCTCTAAAAGAATTAATGAGATACTATTACCTTTTCATAGGAACTTATTTTTATTTCCTATGGAATACAACATCCATTTCTATGTTAAAGGAATATTTGTGAAAATAAAAACGGAATGAATGGCTACTGACCTTGAACAAAGCTCAGATCGCATAAATTTACGAGTGTAAGAGAAAAAACTTAAACATGATGTTGGGGTACTTAATTTTTGAATTTAATAGTTAAAAATACTTTCTTTCATTGTGTACCACCTATTTTTCTCTTGCATACCATTGATTGAGAATCCCTGCTCTAGAGTCTTTAGTTATATCCTAGAGTCTTTAGTTATTATTTTAGCGTCCTGGTTATATCCTATGGTCGAGTCTGTCAGCTGAGAAGTTTTGAGTATGGCAGAGAAGCGTTCTGTTCAGTAACGAGGGATCACGTCAAAATTCTTGGAATTTTTTCGTAAAGAATTCTAAGAAGAGCAGAGAGTTAAATGTTAAACTGGATTTAAAATGTCTTCTACCGCGCAATGAACATTCTAAAGATGCAAAATTTAAGACTAAAAAACCAAATGCGAGTGCAGTAAATCTAGTTGCCTTCAAAGAACAAAAATGTGTTTTTTGGGTGAAAATCTCACGAAAGCAAAGAATGTTTTACAACTCGATCAATGTGCTTAAACGAAAGATTAGACAAATTAAGAGAATTAAAATACTGACCTCACTGTGTTAAGCCAGGGCATTTTGCGAAGCAGTGTCAAGAGTTTACTCAGTGCTATCTGTGCAAGCGATCTCACCCTATAATTTTATGTCCTGAGGTATCAGAGAATGATATTGAGAATTAGGGAAAGCTAAAAGAGTCAGTAACAGTGCAAAGTACAATGCCCTCTTTCCTATATATGAATGAAGTCATGACTTCAATCGTGCATAGGGAAGAGAACATTGTTCTTTGCACTCTTATGAGTTTAATGGTTGAAGTAGTTGTATACAATGTAAAGAAGGTGGTCGGGTTCCTCTTGGATTGTGGATCCCAACGATCGTGCGTTTTACAATCCACAGCTGAAGCTTTAAATCTGAAAAGGAAATATGTTGATAGAAATTAGGAAGTTCTCCAAGTGAACGGCGCAAACTGAAAAAAATTCATCAAGATAATTTTTTTAAATTTCTCCGCAAATTTCGCACCATATTTGACAAAATTTAATATTTAGGCATCGTTTGAATCGTAGAATCAAAATATGGGAAAAAAATTGTCATGTATTTTTAAAAAAAGTCCGATTTTGTGTCAAAATACCCATATTAGAAAATACTGTATATAAATATAATATACATTTTAAGTCACGCTTTCGAGACATGAAAAACGCAATTTGAATTCTGTCAATTGATCAAGTAGAACAAGAGCTATAACGCTGTCCTCTTTCTTTTCTTCCTGCCCTTTTTTTTTTGTGCAATATACCTAAATAAATTTGAAAAAGTTATTTGCAGTCCTTGTGATTTTTCTATATACTGAGTAGAAAATCTTTTATGTTAAGCATTAAAATTAGAACGGGAGATCTGTAAACACTGAATCATGAATAACTAAAACATGCAAACAACGCAGATTAGAATGTAAACTGTGTCCGCTTATGGCAGCGGCCGTAATAAGTAGTTAGTCATTCCGTGAAGTTTCATGGCTTAATTTTTATTGGACGGGATATATGGAGAAGGCTTACTCCATATTTCAACCTCCATGATCTTTCAATTTTAATCCGCAAATTCGGTTATTTGAAAGCTGATGTGCTGCCACTGTCTCAGACAGAATTCTTGTTATCTCCACGCACCAGCGTATTGCCATTCAGTAAAGCGTAAGACATTTAAAATTTAAACTTTCTGTTACTGAGTAACAAACGAAATGATGGAAAAGCAATGAGATACATTCCGGTGACCTCAGAGATCACGTGACTTATGTACAGCTAATGTAAACAAGCAAGGTCATTCTTCCTCTTCTCCTGCGGAATGTATCTCATTAACGCAGTTCTTAAAAATGTTTTTTCCGCTTTCTAATCTAATCGATTTCAATAAAAATGCATTTGAACCATGCGATGTCTGATTAGAAATATTAAATATTTTTATAAAAGGACACTATCTGGACGAATTAAAGTTACTACACTGCTGGCCATTAAAACTGCACCACCAGGAAGGAATTATCTGACGAACGTCAGAATCACTTGAAAGGAGGAAGAGTTTGGGATATACTTATGATTAGTATTAATAATAATCATTAGTATATCCCAAACTCTTCCTCCTTTCGACGAAATAATAACAATAATAATAATTAATAATAAGACGAAATGCTTACCAGCAAGTGTCGGAATTCGATAGAGGCAGGTTCGTTGCTTATCGAAAGTGTGGATTATCGTTCCGTGATATCGCCCATCGCACTGGTCGAATCAGTGGCCATGCGAATATGGAATCAGTGGGTTGCTCATGGTCATACTGAACGGCATGCAGTATCTCAATGCTCTCCCATGACTAACGTACGAGAGGACAGATATATTGTGAGGTCAGCCTTGCAAAACTGTACAACCACATCACGGACTATTAGTCAGGAATTGGGCATGTTTGCAGCACGCCCATTATCCGCTCGTACTGTGCGTCGACGTTTGCAGCACCGTGGAGTATCAATAACACGGATACCATTACTTCGGCCTCCCTTGACAATGCAACATAGAGAGAGATGCCGATTATGGTGCGCCGAACGACAAAGCTGGATAGAGGAATGGCAAAATGTCATCTTTTCGGAAGAGTCCCGGTTCTGCGTGCAGTATTCATTTACGTATCTGGGAGGCTCCGAGGAGACCGCATGTCGTCTGCTTGCATTCTTTATCGGCATAGAGGCCCTGCACCTGGTGTGATTGTTTGGGCAGCCATTGGGTACACGATACGCACATCTCTAGTTCGGATCGATGATAATTTGAACACAGATCGGTACAATTTCTGACATCTTACGTCCAGTGGTTTTGTAGTGTGCCTTATCCTTGAGGCCTGCCAAACGCCATCTTCCAATAATATAATGCAAGACCACATGTTGCACGTCGTGTTCTGACCTTCCTCGATACACAGGGTATTTAATTGCTGCTCTGGCCTGCAAGGTCCCACTGAAAACATCTGGTCATGGGTTGCTGAGATACTGGACCGCCATCCCTCTTCAGTTAATACGGTTGATAAGGTGTGGCATAGACTTGAGAGCAGCAAGGAATGAGTTGCCAGTTTGTGTCATCCAAGCCCAGTTTGACTCCATGCCTAATCAAGTAACGACAGCACCGTGGTTTTAGATGCCACGGGTGGCAGCTGTTTCTACTAATTTCGCATCCCTGTAAAGCCCCAAACTGCTTACAAATTTCATCATTTTATCTTCATGCCATACTGTTTATGTACAATAAATATCTATTTCGCATTTGCTTTCCTTCTTGGTGTTGCAATTTTAATGGCCAACAGTGTATATAATTAAGACACAATAACACACCGAATAAATACCAATTCAGAAGTCAAACAACAAAAATCAGCGTTATATTTACAAAATTTTCTCAGGACTAGTTTCGATGGTTTTACCGAACCACCATCTTCAGCTGCAAAACCGCAAATGAATTCATTCATTCATTCATTCATTCATTTGCGGTTTTGCAGCTGAAGATGGTGGTTCGGTAAAACTAGTCCTGTGAAAATTTTGTAAATATAACGCTGATTTTTGTTGTTTGACTTCTGAATTAGTGTATATAATGTTTTCATTTTTATGATAACGCTTTTAGGTGGCTGCCACTTGAGAGGCTAGTTTTCAAAGAAATAATATAGCAAACTTCAAAAGAGTATAGCAACCCCTAACACTTTATCAAGAATTCTAAAGACCCGCTGTTTTGAAATATTTTAAGATTTTGTTCTTGAATTTTACGTAGCGAAAGTGCTTAATAATAAAGCTAGAAAGAAAAAAGAAAGTGCTAGGAGGAGTAAGTCCAAGATCAGACAGGCAACCTACGATGCTCAGCGAGAGTGTAAAAACCTAAAAAAATCTTCTGGTGCGAAGTTAAATCTTAAATCTTTCCCGATTTTCTTTCTTTCTTTTTAATTACTTTTACTTGGTTGTATAGGTTTTTTTTTACTTTTTAATTACTTTTTAATTAATAGTGAATATTTAGTGAAAAAAAAAAAAGCTTGGTACTCTTGAATCAAGTTTTATATAAAAGAGCTCGAAGCTGACTTTTTCAGAAAAAAAGCTCCCCGGCTATTTGTATCGCCTCTTCTCCTCTCTCAATGGTGTTGGTTATTGCAATGGGTAATGTTTTCTTCGAAGTTCACTCCATGCATGTATTTAGTTTTTTATTTTAAATTTCGCAAATCCTAGTCTATTAACCTTAAATTACGATTCCCGCAAAATAAAAAAGAAAAGTATTAAATTAAGAAAGACGATTAGATGTTAACGAAGATGCTACTGGCAAAGCAAATTCATTGAAAAATACATGCTGATAAAACTATTCTGATGGATGACGTTTATGAAGATGAAATTATTTTAAAAAAGAAAAGATTAACCAATAGAGAAAATCAAGTAACAGATTTCAATGGATGAACATTTTAGTGAAAAATTAATAACAAAAATTTATATAAGGTAAATATTTTTTCTTTGCTTTACATACAAGACGTTTCCGATACATTAGAACACACGCAGTATTTAAGAAAATTAAATGCAACTTAAATTTAAAAAAAGTTGCATTATGTGATAGTTATTTCTATAATTAGTTTATAATGTTATTAATGTTACGGTATTGATAACTTGCCATATCACATTTCTGTTCCAGTATTTTTCATTAACAGACTTCAAGTTTGCTGAAATGGGCAAATCAATTATCAAATTGATTATCGTCATTATCTATAATCATCTCTAAGATGACCAACTTTACAGACCATCTAAATCTTCTAGAAGCGTCGGTGGTCATCTTAAGGGGAGTTCGCTACGTGCAATAATTCTCTAAAACTGACTTTTCTGCTTTGAGCAGCCACATATAGATGGCAGCACTAAAGATTATCACGGTTCGAGACATCCTAAAGTTACTCAAGAGTACATAAACGTGCTCTCTCATAGCTAGTACATTTATAAGATGATGACAGAACAGAAAATTTTTAATTTCATCCTATTTAGTCTTAAATATTTGAAGAATACGTGTAATTTAGCAAGGTAATTAAATAGATTTTTTTCCTTTTAAATTTATGTGCGTAAACTGGACTGCTTGCTGAAGAAATTATTTGTAGAAAAGATCAAGTACAGTGTATCGAGATACGTCCAACTTATTATACGTCCTTATTCGGACATGGAAATTTTTGTTTGGTATATAGTATTTGTTTGGAAGAGGACTTGAGTTTCATGAGTCACGACTGCGCGTACTACATTTGTTTACCTCCTTTCTAGACAAAGAGCTTCCAGACGCCTGCTGCTACTGTTTAGTAAACAACTTACACTATAATTCTTAATTTTAAAGTATTTTTGTGTTTTCGTGTAATTCTTTTGTAAACAATGAGTTTTAGGAAAGTTAATGATGAGTTAATAATCATTAACAATGAATTTTAGGAAAGTTAATGAGAAGAGTTCAGCAACGAAGAAAATTATTAGGATCCTCGTGGAGGCGTAAAAAAAAAAAAAAGATTGTTGAAAAATGTGATGGTATGCGTATCCGAAACTTATCTATAATTCCATTTGGCAGTAGCCTCAGATCGGAAGTTGTCCCGCTAGATGTGTTGTATACCGTATGCCAAGTGCGATAATGTGTGAAAAACACACCAGAATTTTTCACACACCATCGCACTTGATGCAGACGTTGTTAAGTCGGTTAACGTTACGAAGGGGGTGACATCGATTCACGTTAAAAATTGGTTTTGATCTGGGAAACAGAAAACTATTTATATACAATATCATGTGTAATTCTTCAATTACATGCAGTATATTATTCACCTACTGCATTAGTATTTTAATAATAAATAGAGTTATAGTCATAACTATATAACCATAAAATACTTTTATAAGAATAAATTAATTATTTTCCCTTTATTTTTAATTGAAAAATACTGTATACGCCCGTGGATATGAATCGGATTAAGGATGTAAATTCACTTTACTGGAAGTATTTGTAACTGCAAACATCTGAGGTTATACACAATCTACCGAGTGAATAAGAATAGTAATTTTAAGAACAAGTAATGTAGTAGTTTGATTTCAATGTATTTTATAGATATTATGAATAGATATATATTTGAATGTTTGCAACATTACACGAAACTAAAAATTTTTGACTACAGGTTATTATTTGAAAATGAGAAATATAGTCTTCCATTTTTAAGTGGATACTTCTTTCAAAATATCGCTTCTGTATTGAAGGATATGTTTTTGTGCTTTACGAAGGAAAAGATTCCTATTTTGTAATTCAAAAACATTGTGAGATGCGTGCTATTAAAATTCCTGAGTGCAAAATAAGCAAAATTATTAATCGCAAAGGGGAAAACCAACAGTCATTACTTCTACATGGAAAGAAGACTCCAAACGTATTCCCCAAAAAGGTACATGTTTGGTTCTAATGTTTCTAATATTAAATCATTGGTAATAAGAGAAAATCCACTGATGCCGAAATTAATTGCAAAGTCTTTTAATACACCTGTAGCAGCAATAAACATAATAATGAAATAAGATTTACAATTCAAAAAAGTTAAAAACAGAATGTTCACCAGCTTTTGCTGAGACATGTGGCTTAACTCAGAACAATTTGTAGAATCCTATAAAAAAAATTATTTAACAGGAGATAAATGAAAACATACGACTGTTGGTAATAATTGTGACCCTTGGTTTATGTAAATGATTGCAACAACAACAATATAAAAAAAATATTAGCGAAAACGAATAGAAAAAACGAATAGAAAACGAATAGAAAAATCTCTAAACCTGGCTCTAATGCAAAGAAAGTTTCAGTAAGGCGTTTATGACTGTCGCAGGATTCTCTTACAATGAGAAATTAAAAATAAAAAGGGGAGAAATGCCATAATCTGTCCAAAGTACCATCAAGAGAATATTTTATCTCTGATATTTACAGAAGAAATTCTATTTTTTTATCCTAATGATTTTTCAATTGCTAACCTTCAAGAAGACAAAGCAACAAGTCATACTTCGGTAAGTACAATTTCATTCTTAGCAAAAATGAAGACTGATACATATATTGCATATACACTTTTTTAACGTATTCCTACGAAGTTTCCTAACGCTTCATCTATGAAGTATTTTGCCTTGGTCTCTTAAAAATAACTCTTTCTAACCGCAAGCTCACTAGCATTGATGGACTGTGAAATGTAATGGAAGAGGAATAAAAATCACTACGCCTGGAAATTTTACGAAAAGCCCTTCTGTCATGGAAATCACGATGTAGACTTATAGTCTATATAAGTCTCTAGTCTTAGTTTTGGTCTCTAGTCTTATAGTCTAACAAAAAAGGCTAGCAGACTAAATATTTACAAAAATACTCTTTACATTTTAAACAGTAATTAAATGGCTCTGAAATTGTTCTAAAAATGTGTAAACACCCTCTGTATTTGACTAGAAAATATTTGAATCCTATCAAATTATGTGTGCAATTTCGAGCTACTTTGTGTTCTATTTTATTGCTTATCTCAAAAGCCGTGGCAGCTTCCCGCACTTTGTTCGGTGTTATCTTGCATTTTCGGGCAACAGCTCGAAAATTACCTGGTCGATAAAATGATCTCATCAGTGTATGATGGAATCGTGTCATCCATTGAATCTTTTGTATCACCTCCGTCGTTAACATTTCTACTACAACACGAGGATTACAAATAACTTATCTAATTGTATAACAAACTTTTTATTTCAAAAAAATAACTATTAACGGTCGACTATTTCCGTGCTTTGATCACACTACCAGCATTAGTCGCTATTGTACGATATCCATGCCTTTCGCCAGGAATGTGCCTTACCAAATAATAATCCTTGTAACTCACAGATACATTGATTAGGTTCGGGAGTTAGTGCAAAAATTGCGACTAATGTACCACTTTATACGTGCTTTTCCGTCTGTATGTCCTGTACACCCTGTTGCAGACGATTGCGAAATGTCATATTACATCTGTTGTTTAGCTTTCTTACTTGATTATCTCTGAAGGTTTCGTGGCCACTATTGTCGAGAAGTCTGACAGCTTTCTTTATGAAAGCCCAAACACTTAAACAAGGGATTTTATTACTCACTCAGTTAATTCCTCACTAAGAGGCTAAATGGGCTGACTGCATAAGGATTTTGTGGTTTTCCTTATATGTAAAGTAGAGCATCTTCTCTTAAAATATTCCACAAGGAATATTTGAATAGTTACCGTGTTAGGCATTTTTTGGAAGCAGGTGATGTGAAAAATAAGCAACGCTTTCGCCGGGAATCAGACCTCCGGAATAAGCACCCAGCGTGCTGACTCCTACATTACGAAGGCATGCTAAGAAGGCGAGAGAAATACCTTATATACTCCCTCTTTTAAAGGACGACTGGGTTTTTTTTAGGGGACCCAATCGCCAAATTCTGGGTGTGGAGAATCATCATACACCACCATTTTAGCTCGGGCACCACTGTAGACACATTAGGATTTTTTGGAATCATGAAAGAGGAAAAATGAGCAACGCCTTTTGGAATCGAACCACGTACCTCTGGAATACGTGCCCAGCGTGTTGACCACTACACTACGAAGGCATGCTAAGAAGCCGGGAGAAATACCTTATAACCTTAGAGAACAGATAGAGTTTTGGCTTGCTCTGCCATAATTAATCACTTTAATTTAATCGGCAATAACTTGTTAATAATACTTTTGAAGTTATATTTAAATAAATCTTTGAAATTAAAGAATAATTTGATAAATTATTAGGACACCTGTAATAGTCCTCAAGTAGACTTTTCGTAAAATAGAAAAGTTAAATTTATATATGAGTTGTATCACCCATAAATGTTGTTAAATATTTTGATTCAGATTAAATGAAAACACAATTAAGCACAAATATCTGGAAAGGAGCACGACAGTAGTAAGCAATAAGATTAGAAAATCAGTTGCACAAACAGAGCTCATACTGCAATTTTGTATAACAAATATAGCTTTATAGCAAACCGCAAAACATACAAAAGTTCTTTCGCAACAACCGAATTGTTTGTCTATCGAGCTTGCGCTGCTAGGCCTTCTTGGCAACCCTCTCTCTCCCATCTCGTTCGGAAAAAGCAGTGGTTTTCCTTTTAATATGTTTCTTGATAGTGGCAAAATCGCAGCATCCGTGCTGAAAATGTCGCTTTTTTTCCCACTTCCCTTTTTTTTCCGCATCAACAATTTGGCGCGGGGAAAATGGTCGGTCGCCGTACCCTGTGATCATCGAATTTTAGTAGGGGGAACGAAGAAAGAAGCGATCTACGATGGGTGTTGGCGAGATCATAGGTCGTCACGATTTCGAATCGCTGTTCCCCATTAGAAAGGTAACTTCTTGTTTGCTTTTAGAACAGCATATATTGTTTCGCTGATGTATCATTTCTGCGGCTCGTTCCGCACAAAACCCGTGCGCTTAAGGAAACAAGACGGGTCCCAAATAGCATAGGAGGTGATGAACAGAATCGTAAAAATAGAAATTTATGTAATTTTTGTTATTTTTGGGGTAAGTTCAGGCTTGTTGAGAATGAATAGCGAATGACGGATCCCACGTTCAACATTTATTTCACTGTTTGGTTATCGAAATGAGAAACCGCTTTCAGGTGGAAGAAAGAGGAAGTTTTATGATCTAGATTGCACTAGACATTTATTTTAAGAGTTGTGCACTTTTGAATCCTTCAAATATATATTCTTAGACCATTTAAAAAAGGATCTAACAGAGTTAAGCACGAAAACGGTGAGCAACAATAGCCGATATACCTTCTTCAGCTAAAACTAATAACAACATAATCACAACTAACCACCTTACATTTTAGTTCCTTTTTGCATATTTTAGGAACTTGGTTGACTAAAGTTTCAACTTGGCAATTTATGAAGTACGCCAAAGCAGAATTTTGAATTCAGGTTTGCTGATTTTAAATTGAGCACGTAAAGCCCGATAATTTAGACAATGACACGTCTAGAAGGCGGATTATTACAGAAGCAAATTTTTGGTGATTTTGAGATTATAAATTTCTGAATTAAATCGTTAACTGTTTGTTCCTTATGCAAACATTCGTTTCGTTCGGTTAGTAGACAGATAGTCATGGAAATGGACTAACAGTCCTAATCGCCTAATCTTTTTAAACAGCAGCCATGTTTGTTTACATTTGAAACTTGGCAGAATAGCGGATTTGTTACCAATTTGAGAAACTAAGCTTCGCGACAACAAAGTAACGTCTTCTTTTATTATTGCGAATTAAATTATGCTTAATCTATTCTGGAATTATCATTTACGTAATTAAATTATCCCATACACTGACTCAGCATAGCGTCCACAACAAATTTAATCAGTTTATACGTCTTCAGTGTCTTTTTGCCAGTTGAGACCAAAAGTAAACTTTCAATTTTGTGCAGCGAAAAATCTGCCTTCATGCCCGCTGGCCGAATAGCCAGTTTTGCGTAGAAACTGTAATTCTAATTGTAAAATTTAAAATAAAAAAATTTTAAACTGTATTTTGTGTTTTATGTTTTTATATAAAGCTAAGTCAAGCCTTGTGCCTGTTGCTAAGTCAATTACTGTTGCTAAGTCAATTACTAAGTTGCTATATCAATGAGCCTAATGCTTCTTGATATTTTGTTTTTGATACTTTTGACGCTGCATTATCAAGATTTGCATCCAATATTTTTGGAGTCTTGACTCGTTTATATTAATCCCTTTCAAAGTTATTTAAGACTTTAGTTATGTAGTTTTCTGGCTTGAAAATAAGTTTTCCAGATTCTTGCCTGATGTCTATCCCTAAAAACCTGAATGTTTTAGTAACTTCAGGCAAAATATTTAGGAACTCCAAATATTAAGGAAATATCCAAAATATTAAGGAAGTTGAGGTCCAAAATATTAAGGAATAATCCAAAATATTAAGGAAGTTGAGAGATAAAACCATCTATTTCAGAATTTTGAATTTCTAAAACCATCCACGTATACTGCTACGATAAAACAGTTCAGCTTTTCTTTATATATGTAAATGCACGGATATGATTTTAATCTTCTTAAATTCCTTTTTTTAAGAATTTTATATCTTCCCGATTGTGATAACCAATATATATTTTTATTCACAAGATATATTTTGTTGGGATCAGAGATAAATCCAAGTGGGTTGTTCATGCAAATTGGTTTATCCAAGTGTCCATTTAAATAGGCAATTTTTACATCAAGAAATCTTATTTTGTAGTTTTTCTGAACTGAAATTCATAACAGCGTTCTAAAAGTTACAGATATTTTTACTGGGCAAAATTCACCTTATAGTTAATTCCTTTTCTTTGGTTAAATTCGGCTACTGTTAGCCTTGTTTTGTAAATTGTTCATAAGTTACCTTTTCTCTTCTTTTTAGTGAATATTCAACAGCTTTTAATAATTTTCTTATCAAAGGGTCGTTCAACTAATTCCCAAACTTCATTAATGGTTTTCCATTAACTTCATTAATTAGCCTCCTCTGAACTCAATTCTTCTATCATTGCGTGTAGCCAAATTTGACTTTCAGCAGTTTCCATAACCACATTGTATGTCTTAGGTAATTTTCTATCGTATGTCTTAGGTATTGTATATTACATAATCTTTGAATTTTTCTGTTGGCTTCGTCGTATTGCTGGTCTTTTCTGTATAGAATTTTCATGGCTACCATTTCCGGGTTCTTCAATTACTTGAGGGAACTCTGATATTAGCATTTCCTATGAATTGTTTTCGCCATGTTCATCATCTGGGTTTGACGGTAAAATTTCCTCAGATTCTTGATCTATTATATCATCTTTTTTCTTATCTCTGTCGGTTTATTTCTGAATTGATTTCACTGTCGTTAGTTTCTTAATTGTAGAAAATTATAAAAATTTTAATATTTGAGTTTTATTGAATTTTAAATAGTTTTTATTCAGTAAATCTGATCCAAGTTTCTGCTCACTGAATTTTACATCTCTCACTTCTTGAATTTTATTTAGTTCAGGAATGTGAATTTATATACGTTTCTCCTCATGTTATAGTCTACCCTAATTCGTTTTTGAGCTTTTAGATCCATAGTAATGTTAGGCTTGCATTCTGTATATAGTTAATAAGGTGTAAACTTTTTGTCATTTTTGTGACTCGTATTATTCACATGTACAGCTACTTTAACGATTTCAGTTCAAAATTTTATCGTAATTCTGCATCAATCAACATAGTTCTAATAGTTTTGAATTTAGTGCGATTAAAACGTTCAGCTTCTCAGTTACTCTCCTGAGAGTAAGACATTGTAAACCATGTTTAATTTCCTCTTTTCCAAAAATTCCTTTATACTTTTAGCTAAGAATTCACTGCTACTATCACCGCCAATTCCTTTTAGTTTCTTTCCTGTTTGTCTCTCTTCTTGCGTCATAAGATTTATTAAAGATTCTACAGTTTCACCCTATCCCAATTGCAATCACAAATTTGAAGTTGCTGTAATCGTCTGCTACTGTAAGAAAATAACAGTTGCCATCTATTTACTTCTCAGTTGGTCCAAGTCAATCTGTATGCCATAATTCTAGAATATCTTCGGATTGCTTGAATTTCACACTTTTGAAAGACGATTGTGTCATTTTCTCTAATGTACAAGATTTGCAATGGAAATTTCTACATTTTCTAATCTAATGACTGAGGAAATTTTTTCCATCTGCATCAATCTTTGATATTTTTGGTTACCTAATTTCTGATTCCATAGTACATTATCAACATTGCTAATTTTAGCTTCTTGTATTACATTTCCTTCAACTTCAAATTTGTTTCCATTTCTATTAGTTATGTGCAGAACGTTTCCATGTTTACTGATCACTTCTGATTTAGTTTCGGTAAAATTATCTATCCTGACCTACAGTTTTTGGTATTGACAGTAAATTCGGCACTCGCAGAACGTTTTCTATTATCAGAATGCTTCTTATTTCTTTCAGTTTGCATTTTAATGTTACCAGTACCAACTGATTTTATCACAGCTGCCTTTTCAGCTGTCATTATTACTCGCTCATCATCCTTAAAATTGGTAAATATTTTTTTGTATCGTGACATGTGACTCCTGAATCTATAATCCATTTAATTTTTCTCTTTTCTTTTCTTCGGTTTCATTTCTTGGTCATGTATATCTTTTAAGATGAAATTTATTATTTATTAAGTCATTTAAGATTAAGACCTGAAGTTTTTCTTTTTTTCTTAGATACTTCAAGTAAAAATGCAGCTGATTCCTATTTCCTTTCCTTGCCTGACATTTTAGGAGTTTAATATGTTAAATTTCTCGGCTTTCTGTGTTGTTGTATGCTTTTCATTCTATATTCAACTGATTTATAGTCTAGTTTTCCACAACTGAAACATTTTATATTATTATTACGACATTTTTTTTTATTGAATATCCTAATATTTCGGAGTTAGAACATCTTTTTTTTTTCTTTTAGTATTTTGTTTTCTTTTGTTTTGCGATAAAGTTTTCTTTTTCTTTAGACCTATTTCTATTTCTTTTCGTATCTGTATAGTTTTTTCATTAGTTTATTTTAATATTTGTCTAATTGTAGTCTAATTTGTCTAATTTAATATTTGTATGTTGTTTTTAATGATTTTGACATCAAATTCAAATTTATTCCGATGTTCTTCTAATATGAAATAAATTAAGTTTTTATCTTTTATTTCCTTCTCCATTTGAATATTTTTACTTTTCAGAATTAGAACTCTGTTCATATAATCATCTACAGATTCATTTTGCTCCATTTTCAGTTTAGCTAATTCTGTTCTACAATTGATTTGGATATCTGCGGTTTTTGCCGCCATTTAATTTTTAATTTTCACCCATAGCCTCTTTGTATTCTTTTCATTCGCACACTTTAATGCTTATAGAGCTATCACAGTTTGATTCATTATATTTCTTGTTATTGCATTAGTATCATCCCATATCTCCGAAGTTTTCATTTCACTTTCATAATTAGCATCGTTTCTTGAATACGCTTTTGGTGGTTCATCAGTTTCGATGATACTTCTCCATACTTTCAGACTTCTCAATTCACTTTCAATTCTATTCGCCCGTATAAGATAATTATAACCAGTTAATTTTTCGATGCGAGTTAAATTTATCCTATTCTATGTCATAGTTTTCTTCTTTTCTAACTTATAATTACAAATTAATTTATAAAACATATTTACCAGCTATGTTCTTAAGCCTAAATGAGCAAAGTTCTAGCAATTTTCGAGATCGTCAAAAAATTATTCAAGATTTTAAATTTGTACATTTTTATTGAGAAAACATTTCACACATTTTGCGACAGCATATTTTGTATTAACTTGCAATTTTTATAATTTCTGAAAAATTGAGTTCTGACTAGAAAAATTGCATTACTTTTGGCTAAAAATGGTCTTTGTAAATTTTGTTTTGCTTAATAACTTACATATTTTCACGTGTAACATCTTCAGTTAAATCTCCAAGAACTGTTAACCGCAGACTTAATTCTGAATTAGCATATGATATTACAGCACATGCAAAAGAGAAAAGTAACGAGAAATTCTCTGTAAACTCAATAAGAAAAGAAGATCGAGGATTTTTCACAATAACTGTTACTTCAACTTCGAGTTCAAACTTTAAAACTGCAAATGTATTGTCAGAGAAAACTATATTCGGTGCCATTAAAATTTACTTTTCTAATTTTGTTGAGAATTTTCTTTCCCTAATTTTGAGATATAATTCTCAGATTTTTCTTTATGTCGTCCAACGTAACTATGAGCGATGTCCAAACTGACATTAGATCCGTGGCTGAGTCAAAAGGAGGAGTAAAATTCGACTTAGTCCTTTCAGATTCTCCAAATAAACCATTTCCGAAATTTCTCGTATCCTCTCCGGCAAAAAGAGATCGTTCACTGTCTGATATAGAGAGAAAACTTCAAGCTGCGGAAAGAAGAAGGTTATCGCAAAAAGGTATAAAGCACAACTTACTTTCTCAACGCCTAAGCCGAGTATCTGAAGTACAGAGAAACAAGAACAGTTTTATTCGTGACTTCAAACGAGCAGTGAGGGAAAACCATGATCGCAAAATGAAAGTTTCCGGTAGAAACAGAGCAGAGTACCTTGATTCAATAAAGCAGAAAAATAAAAATGAGATGATGAGAGTCAATGAAATAAAAAATACAACATTATTCTTAAGACAGAGTCATTTTAACACATTCTGCCGCAAATTCGAAACTTCAGAACATGCTAGACAAGCGCAGTTCAAGGCCCTAGAAGAACATTTATCTAAACAAGATAGCAGGATGGAACATCTGAGGTTGCAAATAGAAAGGCTCATAAAGGAGGTGAAGAGCTGTAGTGTACATGAAAGAAAGCTTAATGAAATTCCAATGGATAATATGAATGGAAATATAAATTACGATGGAAATGTGTTACGTCCATGAAAAACCTGAAGCTTAAGGTATTCGAAACAGACAGTCTTGCATAATGTATTCACCATCTGTGTATATATTTCTTGTCATAGTACTTTTAAATTTTCTATGTAATCATTTTTATAAAGAAAGGTATTTCTGGGGCCATTTACTTATAAAAGCGCAGATTTATTCTATGTATTTTATTTGACATTTATCCTGTAAATTATATCACTCAAAATTTTCATCTAGTGAGAGGGACCCCTATTAATTATTCCCCGTAGACCTTACTACTAAAATCAAGAGTGTTGAAGCTACTTATCAGGTTCGTTGGGAAAAAAATAAATAAAAAATAAAAATAATAATTAACCAATCAATAATTAATTGACTATTGAGATTGATTAATATATAAATATAATGTAAAAGATAGATAAAAATATTAATGAATATATAGAAGTTAATGATAATTAGAGAAAGAACAAGTTAAACTAATGGGACCTAAAAATGAAAGGAAACTAAAAAATGGTTAACTATTTCGCTGTTGAGATAACGGAAAAACTCGCTAGGGTTATCTACTTAAAGGGAGAAATGCGTTTTATTTTAAGAGAACCTGATACATATCCACTCCTCATATGGAGGAGGCAGGGGAGTAAACTGTAGGTAAATGAGAGTAAGCTATTGTACACCTGATTTAAAAGAAATTTTTTGGTACTCTTCTGTTATCGGGACTGGATTCAGAAAAGTATGTAGGTATGTACGTGTGTATGTACACACACATACATACATTGTACATATATATATATATATATATATACATGCATACATGAACACATACACACATACATACATTGTACATATACACATGCAAACATGAACACATACAACCATACATACATGCAAACATACATTCACTTCTGAATCCTGTCCCGATAAAAGAAAAGAGTGCACATTTTTCAAATAGCATTCTTCGCACTCAGCTTCTTATTTTAGTTTCTAAATCATTTAAAGATTTGTTAACCGAATAGGTAAACCAATAAATATTCTTCTTCTGGAATATGAAACATTTAGAAATGGATAATTTGTTCCTTCGGTGCTCAAGTATTTTGTTCTTTCAATAAAAAGTGAGGCGTGCGGAACCGTTAGCGTTAATGCCAGTTTCATCATCTGTAAATTTAATAAAACCGTACATTAGTAGCAGAATTTTCTGTTTATCTTGCGATTTAATTACATAACAGAGTAAAGGATTTTTTTTTCTTTTCTTGGGACTCCTAGAGGAATTACGTTTCGCACCTTGACTGAAACATAGAGCCAGGTTACGGCTGAACTTAAGTCCTGGTGCTCTGTCTTAAATATCCTATTGCATTGTGCAAGCGTACAGTGTTCGCCTAGGCACAACTTTTACAATATGTTTCGGCATAACAGTGAAGGCTCCTTTATGAAGAAAAGGGTACTTACGACGTATTAACCCCGTCGATGATGAAACTGTTGCCAAACAGCGCGATTTAGTTCCAATTTAGGATAAGTGTGACGTAACAATACAATCTTAATACTTGCGATTTTGTTTGATAACAACTTTGACTGATTCTCATTAAGCCACGTTTTGTTTTTATGAACAATTATATAAATTACTGAAATTGCTATAGGTTTTCGTTGCATTCTGGAGGGGGAATAGAGGAAAGATGAAAATCTGGGACATGGTTGTACAGAACAGGAAGCAGAATAGAGTTCGACGAAAACCTTTTTAGAAGCGCGAAAACGAAGCGAGTCGAATACCTGTTTAGTAAATAAAAAGATATAAATTTCTTCAAAATTCAGATAAAACGATTGGCGCAATTTTGGCAGGTTCTTCACAAAATCTCGTTAGATCGTAGCCAGCTTCAACGGTCAACGGGATTATACGTAAGTACCAAGAAAAATTTTTGACTTCAACAATCTTGAAAAGATACTGATTGCTAAACCAAACCGTACTTGGCCATCTGAAACAAGTAAAGAACGAAATTAAATTAAAGGTACCGGTTCCGCTACGTTAAGGCACAGCTATCCAAATGAGGTTTTCGTATGTTATATTGACTGGAATAACAAATGGTTGTTCCATTTATGCTTTCATTATTGAAACAGAGTCAGAATGAGTTTTCTGTCATTGAAAACACCGAAAATTGAATACTAGTATTCATAACTGAATAACTGATAAATTCGCAATGTTTTCTGAAAGCACTCTATGTATGAAAGAAGAAGCAAATATTTCCATTTAATCAAGTTAAATGAGAATCTTCAAGGATGTTAGGAATTATTTCACTTTTTTTTAGTTTAGCATTTTTATAAGAAGTTAGATTGAATGTCGTTTTCCGCTTTCTGATGAATTTAAAACTGTGATTAATGCCTGTATCCCGAACTTTCTGAACCAAGAAGCGAATTTACGCGTGAATGGCTGCAATATCTTCTAAAATATGATGCCACTGACAAATAATTTTTATTGTTAGAATTTTATGATCTTTATATATTTTCCGAAATGGTTATAAATGTGTTGCAAAATGCTGAGGAGAGACACACTGATGGTTGATAACTTCATCGATACATGATAACTTGCCAAATAGAATCTCGGTGAGCTTGGAAATATTGGGTTAGCAAGAAAGTAACTTCGGTTTGCGTAAATAGAAAGCATTATGTCTGTTGTGTTATTCTTCCGTCAATCTTATTCTTTTTCTTCTTTTCAGATTTGGCAGCTGACACTTTTAGGTTGCTAGAGAAACAAATTCCATGTACTTTTTTTTTACAACAGTTAGCTTACGGTCAGTTTTAACGTTAACGCAAAAATAAACGTTTTCGACGTATTTTACTACATTTTTATTTTCATAAAGGCAAGAAAGCGGGTGAGGCTCAGAAAGGGATATTGAAGTTTATGATGCTGATTGCTTAATAAAACGCATATATTCGAAATGATTTAAAAAATTTCCTTCTGGAGATTTTTCACTTGAAGGTGACCAACGTTCTGGCCAACCATCTGAAGTTGATGACGACAAAATTAAAGCCATAATTGAATTGAATTGTCATATAACTGTGCTAGAAATGGCGAAAAGGTTAACTGTATTAGGTACAACAACTGAAAATAACGTAAGATGTTTTGGACTTGTTAAGAAGCTCACTAACTGGGTTCCACACGAACTGAAAGAAATTCCCTCAACACAACGAATCAATATTTGCGATATGCTTTTCAAACTAATGCAGTCGACCCTTTCTTGAAACGAATTATCACTGGTGATTAAAAATAAATCGTCTTTAATACCATTAATCGAAAACAGCACAAATCATATCGAAAGCTAAACTGCATCAGAAAAAGATTATGATGTCAATTTCGTGGTATTACAAAGGTGTTGTGTGTTTTGAGGCGCTCCCAAGCAACCTAACGATCAACTCAGATGTATGCTGCCAATAACTTATGAAACTGGAAGAAGCAATAAAATACAAAAGGCAAATCTCAAAGAAATCGTGTTCCACCAAGACAGTGCGAGGCCTCACACATTTTTAGCAACACGTACGAAATTACTGGAGCTTGGTTGGGAAGTGATGGCGATTATCCATCCGGTTATCATTTATTTCAAAGTTTGCAAAACTTCTTAAATGGTAAAAATTTAAGTAATAACGATGAATTTAATTCGAACTTGGTAAGTTTTTTGTTGATAAAGACTAGAAGTTCTCTGAGCGCGGAATCATGAAGTTACCAGAAAGATGGCAAAAGATCATCGAATAGAATGGAAGATAACTCCGTAAATGACTGATTAAAATTCATTTTTTGTATAGAAAAAAAACTGATTTCACACTAAAACACCGAAATTACTTTCTTACCAACCTGATACTTTGCTTGAAATCATGAGCTGAACTTAAATATGCGCAAGAATGCTGATAATAAGCTATATCTCATAATGACAATGACCAGATCAAGTAAGTATCACATTTAATTATCAACTCTTAGTTAGAATCATAGAGGTTAGAATACATGGAGTAAGCCTTCTCCGTATGTCCCGTGCAGTGAAAATGAAGCCATGAAACGTCATGGTGTGACGTCACGACTGAAAATGGCCGCTTCCACAAGCCAAAGAATAATTGTATTTGTCATGGAAAAGAATACGCAGAAATAGTAAAATAACAGTTTATGGCTTTTACCTATGAAATGTAACATTAGCTGGTGCACATCCGGAATGATTGTTGCATCTTTGAGCACTGCATTGACACATTTTATCTTGCTGAGCAGTTTCAATACAATTCTAATCAAAACTTTCGTTTTATCCATACGCTACACGGCGGCCATCATTCAGTCATAACGTCACGCTGTTGATATTTCCTCGTCTTCAGTTTTGTGACGTCTTGCTTACTCAGTCTATTCTAACAATAACGATATACGAACTAGCAAGAGAAATGCATCCTGTACTCATTTTCCCGTTTTGCAAGATTTAAAAAAGATATTTTGTTAAAATTGCGTGTAATGGGCTATGTAATTCAATAGGAAAGTTTGAAGAATTTTTGATATTATGTGCAAGAGTTCAAATGTAACCTCTTATATTTAAAACGTGTGATCTTGTATGGTTAGAGGCGCAAGTATTAAAGTTGTAAACTAGTTTTTTTTTTCCTTATCACTTCTTTATCTGTACTAGTTGATGCACAGATATAAACGAATAAAAGAGAAACATTTATAATGTAAAAAAGACCTTATAAAATTGTAGGTATCGTGAAAAACAAACGCTTTGAAAATTGCAAATGAACTACCTGCAGTGTAATGCAGAAAATAAAATTCAATTAAAATAATAATGAGATTTATACATATTTTTAATTTTACTAGTAAAAGAATTTTGTTATATACTCTCTGTTCCTTGACACATACATGCCATACAAGCTGACATTCTGCCAGACAATGCGAAGCAACGAGTAAAGCTATGATTTCATTCAGTTTGAACTACATTTATTCATTCTTATAGTCTGATAGCTTGCTTGTCACCAGATACTGCATTACCCTATTTTGGCGGCCCATTCTATTTTACTTTTATCTTCTTTATCCTCATTGTATTTTTCTGCGACCTAATCTTGAGTGATTATATAATATAATGTCTTTGTTGGACGAATTTTGATAATTTTCATCGCTCTTATCTTTCTCTGTTCTTATATATTCAAACCCTTGTGCATCAGAAAAATTTCAAAGAGACCTCATGCGATTACAGAACCTTCCTACAAGCATATGATGCAATGGATCAGTTTTCCAGACATGAATTAGAGTTAAGTATCTAATTTTATTCCAAGCTTTAGAAATGGTATTCAGGGCATCAAAAACTTTTATTCTTATTCACCTTTATTTTCCTTATTTTGTTTATTTATTTATTTATTTTTGTGTATTAAATGTTCAACATATTCAGTGAAATAAAATCTCTTGTTTTGGCTAGCTGATCAAAGGAAATACTAAAATGCAACAAACTCATTATTAAGTGGCTAGATCGCGTACTCGAATGAAAAGGGAAACAATGCAAAATCTCGTTTCGAGACTAATAGTTCTTTTGGACTTAAAAGTTTGCTGGAAAGACTAGGGTAAGCGGGATTCTAAGATTAAAAAGAATTTTTGCTGTTCACAGCTAATTTTAATGACATTAATTACTTAATAATTAGCCAAAGAAAAAAAAAACCGTCAATAAACGTGTTTTTTTTTTCTAAGTTTTCATTTCTGAAATGAAACTTAGATACTGAAAAATAGAAATTTTTTGGATACTGAAAAATAGAAAAATTTCGAAATTTTTATTCTGTTCTGTTTTGCTTGATTTCTGAAAGGGTTTTTCTAAATATTTTAAATTATGAGCCAAACTATGTATTTTAATTTTCTAAACTTTACGTCTTCGTATTGAATTTGTGTTTTCGACCAGTTTTACACAGTTTTTTTTTTTTTTTTTTTAAATTATTTTTGAATCTTACCTTGCGTATTGAGCCAACTTCATTCGACTGCTTTTGAATTAGTTCTTGTATTAAGAGAAATGTTTTGGTTCTTAGCTAAATTTGGCGAAAAAACAGTGAGGGAAATACATTCATTTGTTTAGTTTTGGTATTAAACGGATAAACAATTTTCGACAAAAGTTAAAATTCTTTACGTGGCAAAGAGTTGAATGATATTTCGCATGATAAAATTTCAGACGGATATTGACTCAGAGGCAATTATTATTACTCTGTCAGCTTACTTCCTTTCCTTATTTAAACAGAAATAGCAGGCTGCGGTCAGGGTAAAATTTAGAAGTTGTATGGACACTTGAGAAGAAAACGTATAAAAACATTTCAATATGAATAAAATCAGTTTTATATGTTTTAATTATAATAAACGGAGAGCGTGATTCCATAAAATTTTTACTGTACTTCTTAGAAAAGATGGATGGTAATTTTAAAATTCCACCTCGTACGCACTTCGAGGTAGCACGCCGAAAGAAGAAATGAAGTTCAGCGAAAAAAGCAACTTGCAGGGTGCGAAGAATTTTCAGAGTTTTTAATGAATATCTCCTGATTGAAGTCTACGAATGGTCGAAATGGCATCCTAAGAATTTTTAGAATCCAACGGTATCTTTTTCGAAACTCAGCTTTCTGCTGCTCCGAAGATGATGTTATAAACAAATAAGCAAACAGGCGCGTATCAATTTTAATAGTATTAATTTTAATTACCAAAAAGTTGTGTAGAAATTCTTCGAAATTGTTTTCGTATATAAATTTTCGCGAAGCCAAGCATTTTCAGAGAAGCATTTGATATTCTTATTAGTCAATCACCAAAGATTGTTATTTAAAGCAGTCAGATGGGTGACCGCTGAAAACGTCACAGAAAAAACATCGCGGAAGAAAACGTCGCGGAGAAAACAACGCAAGAAGAAAACGTCGCGGAGAAAACAACGCAAGAAGAAAACGTCGTGGTACAAAACATCGTGGGAGAAAACATCGCAGTTCTAAAATATCGTGGTACAAAATGTCATGGTCGAAAATAAAGCGGTTCAAAAACTTCGCAGTTTAAAAGCATCGTCGTCAAAAATATCGTGGTAAAACATAAAGTACCTACAAATCATCGCGTGAAGATAACATCGCACACATGAGTTTTCAGATTTTGAAAGTTGTAAATGCATATTCGTATGAGGATCACAGAGCGCAAGAAGGAAAGAGGGATTCTTTTACTTTTGTATTTCATATATTTGAACGAACTAATAAGTTTTTGGTGAAAAAATATGAAGGAAACTTAAGCATTTAAAATTTAAAAATGAGTACAAAATTAATGCAACTTAAGGGGACTCGTACACCTTAAAACCCATAAGATCTTCGAATATGTGATTGTTGCAAGAATTGGGATAACTTATTTATTTTAAAAGCAATTACTTCCAACTTTTTACAAATGACTACATAATATAGCTGTTTTATGAAATAGTGATCAGAAAGTTTGTGTTGCCACAAATATTTTTATAATTTAATCCGCTTTTTGACAAAAGTTTTCGTCATGTTTCCACCTTGCGCGCACAGTTTAAAACATTCTGTTGCATAATTTAATTCCATATTTAATTCCATATTTAATATATAGCTTTTATAACATTTGGAAACTACTGTGAACCAAAAAAATTCTAAGAATTTCATGTTAAATTTTTATTTTATTTGGAGTCGAGTTTATAAAATGTATTTTATTAAAAAAATCTGTAATGTTTTCTTCCATAAAATTTTTTAATATTAAAATATTCATCAGATTTTAGGTTCAGTTAAAAGATAGGGCTCATATAAAGAATTCCATCCAATTTCAAGTATGTACCATTAGCCATTTTTAAAATATCGTGCGCGCAATGTGCGTGACGAAAAATTTTGTCACAAAGCGGATTAAATTACAAAAATATTTGTGGCAACACAAACTTTCTGATCGCTATTTCAGAAAGCAGCTATATATTATGTAGTCAGCTGTAAAAAGTTGGAAGTAATTGATTTTAAAATAAATAAAATATCCCAATTCTTGCAACAGTCACATATTCGAAGTGTGTTAAGGGGTCTAAGGTGTATGAGCCCCCTTAAAAAGCTTAGTAGAATTTTAAATTTATATAGTTAATTAACAAACGTCATTAATAAATTAAGCTTTTTTTTTATAAAATTTAACGAATAATTTTTCATGAAAAATACAGTCTAAAAATGTTTAGAAAAAGGGAGAACTGCATGAAGTTACCTCTGTAAAAATTGCTTAGTTAATAATTAAGTCGGGTTATTCAAGAATTATCTGCTTTAGGAGGGTGCCATTGTGGAAGAAATAAGAGAATTTGACTGGATTATTTTTATTATGGCAAAGTGAGCAAAAGCCATTTGCTTTATGAAAGGAAAGTCTGAACTTTTTAAGAATAATTTGCTCGTATTTACGTAATAAATTTAAACAGGAATATTACGTTAAACATGTTTATAGTATATATTTAATATAATGTTTATGTTAATTAATTAAACAGGAATATACTGTTTATCAAAAAGGCTCTGATAACATCTTGCACTCGTTCTTAGTACCTGTTTCACTTTAGGATTAATACACTGGTGTGCAAAACTTAAGTAACAATGTAAATTTTAATCAGATAAGCATGCAGTTGCAGAAAAGGGGTTCTTACTATCAGTATAATGAACACGCAATTTAGTAGAAAGGTCATGCATATGCTAATGTCAGGAAAAAAACGTCACAGGCTACGTGATCGTACGCAAAACGCATGCGCTTTCCCCGAGACTACCATAAAAGGAAGGACGGAGACGCAATTAAAGACATTCGCCGTAAGTACAAGTGAAATATGGCTAGAAGAAATCATCTGGATGACTTCACGAGTGGAAGAATGATCGGAAAGCTGGAGGAGGGGCGTAGTGTGACCAAAGTGGCTGAAGATTTCGAAGTCAACAAAAGTGTCGTTTCGCGGGCTTAGAAAGCCTTCCAAACCATAGGTACAGCTATTAGAAAGGTTGATGGTGGCCGCTCCAGGACAACAACTGCAGCATATAACCGATATATCGTCCTACAGGCGAAAAGAGCCCAAAACCAGTCAGCAAGCTCCACAGCTCAGCAACTGTGTACAGCAACCGGCGACAATTGTCGAGGTTTTCTGAGTCCAGACACCTTCACAGAGATGGCCTATTCGTCCGCCGTCCTGAACGCTGCATCCCTTTGAAAGTTGGCCACCGGCGCCACCGTTTAGAGTGGTGCAAGGAGCGCAAAAACTAGGCATTAACATCAATGGAGTCGTATCCTCCTTACAAATGAGAGTCGTTTTAGTGCCCCAAGCGATTTTCAACGCCAACTTATTTGGAGAGAGGTAAGGACACAGTTTAATCTCAGTAACATCACGGAAAGAGACCATTACGGTGTCCTGGAGATCTCGTCTGGAGAGGCATTATGCTGAACGGGCGGACAGAGCTCCACGTTTTCGACAGAAGTTCTGTAACCGGAGATCGCTATTGTCAGGAGGTGATCCTTCCCTATGTACGTCTGTTCCGAGGTGCAATTGGACCAGACTTCATTTTTATGGATGACAATGCAAGGTCACACCGGACTCCTGCTGTTCAGAAGCTACTGAAAAGTGAAGATATCACTCGATTGGATTGGCCAGCGTACTCCCCTGATTTAAATCCCATAGAACATGTGTGGGATGCTTTGGGGAGACACCTTGAGGCACGATTACATCCTCCGGCGAACACCCAACAAATGAAACAGATGCTGATTGAGGAATGGGCACTCTCACCTCAAGATTTGTTGGACAATCTGGTGCTGAGTATGGGGGGACGGTGAGAAGCAACCATTGCAGTAAGGGAGGGCATATTCCATACTAAAGAACATCTGCTTGTTGTTCTTCCTCTTATACAGACAATCATGTGTAACGATACTATGAGTTCAATAAAGCCTGTTTTTGTTTAATTTCATATTGTATGCATTGTATTCATTTTTGCGCAATTATGCTTTCGTCATCGTTTAAATACAAAATGCTGTCTCTTATTTCTGAATTTCATGTCTTTTAGATGATATCTCGTGGATTTATGTCAAAAAGAACACCTGTTGCTTAAGTTTTGCACACCAGTGTAGTTAATTTATAGCTTGCGTTTCGACGCTCTTTTTTTTTTTTTTTCAATTATTTTTTATACTTTTGCTACCTTTTATAAAGTGAGAGAGAAAAATGCATCCGTTTTTCGGAAATATCATAAAAACACATTTTAATTTCTCAAAATATTTGGCATTTTTGATTGATTTTAATAAATCTAACTTTAGGAAAGTACGGCAAAAAGAGATTTATTATTTAAAAAAAAATATTTATCTTCTTTTCTATTTTTCAGCATCTGGAATTGGCTTACTCTTAATTTCAGGAAATCTTTATATAAAATTTTCTCTCAGAAAATAATTTGAAAGGTTTTTATTTAAACATTTAAATTCTTTGTGGTATTATAAGTAAACTTTTTATCTGTCATAATGTCATGCCTATCCCACAGTTTTCCTCACTGTTAAAATGAAAAAAAAAAAAAAAAAAAATATTTTAGTTTGGTAGCTAATAATGACAAACTTTAAAGACAGTATTTTGGGGCTTGATAATTTTATTAGCACTTTTTCTTCTTTCGCCCTGCAAAGCATAAATTTTACCATCTTAGTTAATTTATGGAGGCTTCGTGGGAAAAAAATGCGACCCATCTGAAAGAAAATGGAGCGGATAGAAACGAGTTTTTTAATTTATTGTTGCATCTACTTAATATATCCTATTGGGAAAAAAAGTGTACTGCTCAGAGCCACACCAAGGTTTGGAGACTCTATAATAAATCTAAAATTATAAACCGAATGATGAAAGACTTGTGGAAAGTGGCACTTATGCAAGTAGAATGAAGTTTTTTCCACCTTGCTTAATGACCGTAATTGTTTATTCATGATGTTGTTCCGCAGCGTAAACATTCATCTCTCACAAAATTTGGAGAATAATAATTACTCAGTTTCTTTTCTCAATGCTCCCCCCCCCCGTTTAATTCTTACGCGAAAATCTTAATTTTAGGAATATAGTATTAATTTTTTATATTCTAAGATTCATGTAATTTTAATTCGATTCTAAAACTTCGATTTGTCAGTAACTGATATCCGTGTACAATAACTCGAAAAATTGCGTTGCGCGATACAGGCTAATAGAGATCTTAATAACTGACATTTAATTAAAATAAATAATAGCCCATTACAGCAAAAGAAACAGTTATAAATAGCCTAAAGATGGAGCAGAGATAAGGCAATTTCTTAATACACAAGGAATAATGTGTATCACTAAAACCACTTAGTAAAATCTAAGACATTTGTAAAATCTCTAGGTTTGTTTGCAGTAGAAAACATGACAAGTGAACAATGCTCTCGCCAGAATTCGAACTCCAGGCCTTCTGATGTCAACCGTGAGTGCTTCCAACTACACCACGAAGGCACATAAATAGGGAGAAAATATCTTACATTCTCCTCCACTTAAAGAGAGATGGGGAAGGAAGAGAACAATGGCTAAATGCTGGTAGTGACAAATTTTCCACATTTAATTAGGGAGCCATTAGTGGAGTAACGAAATTTCTTGGAAGAAGGAAATATGAAAAATGATCAATGCTCTCTTCGGGATTCGAATTCCAGACCTCCCTATGTTAACCGGCAGTGTTTATACCACTAAGGCATGTGGTAAGTAGGAAGAAAATATCTTACAGTTAATCATGCGCCAGGAGCTTAATACAATCCCATTAATCTAATCTGAATAAAAGAATTGATTAACTCTTGACCTCAAAGCAAACGAAATTTTTAGAGTTGCTCAAGCACTGCAGAAAATTTCACCTCAGGTCTTCAAAAATGCATGTTCTAGAAACTTCCAGAATTTTTTCCAAATCGGCGAGAAATTGCCAGAGTGGAGACAATAATTATCTCCAAGGCTCATAAAGAGGGTTGCTGCGGATATCTCTGTTTTCGACTATACAATTCAAATATTCATCAATTCAGAATTTCAAGACCTACAAAATTATACACGAAATAAACACTTAAAAAAATAAATAAAAATGAAAATCTGAAAGGTTTCATCAGATTTTAAATTACTACCAAAGGGGCGTTTTTTTAACATTTTTGTCTGCTACCTTTATTTATTAAATATCCCGTTCTTCGCACTTAAACCTTAAAATTCAGTTCAAGACCAATATCGCAAAATACACTGCTGGCCACCCAAATTGCAACACCAAGAAAGACAAGAGATATCTCAACAAAATTTATTTAGTAGATAACATGTTGACCAAGTATCAAATGATTAAATTTATAGACTTCTGTGAAGTGTGGTTCCTTCCAGAATCAGTAGCTAGAGTAGCCGCCATTGTTGGAAATCACCGCTGCCACACGCCTCGGCATTGATTCAAAGAGACTTTGGATGTGTTCTTGGGGTACAGCAGACCAAGCAGCTTCCACACGTTGCCAAAGTTGATCTGATGTGGCAGCTTGGGGTGTAATCTAGGTCAATCGTTCAGCAATCATGGACCACATGTTTTCTATCGGCGAAAGATCCGGACAGCGAGCCGGCCAGGGAAGCAATTCAATCTGGCGATTGACGAAGAATCCTTGGACAATGCATGCCATGTGTGGTCGCGCATTAGCCTGTTGAAATATGGCTGTGGGCAAGCCCTTAAAGTAAAGAAGGACAACTGGCTCCAACACCTAGGAGATGTAGCGCTGGTTGTTTAAAGAACCGTCAATGCGTATTAGAGGAGTGCGAGAGTGATATCCAATACGGCCCCATACCATAATACCCGGTGCAGGACCAGTATGGCGTACATAACGCAGCTGTTCAGCCTCCTCTCTCCGCGGTGTCTCCAGACTCGAATCCGACCATCGTGGTTTTGCAGACAGAAGCTTGACTCGTCAGTAAAGACAATTTCATTCCATTCTGTCGTCCACATCCTTCTTTCATCGCACCATTGGCGGCGAAGACGTCTGTGGTTTTGCGTCAAGGGTAGACCAAGCAATCGACGTCTTGCGGACAGACCACTCTGCTGTAAACGGCGTCGAATGGTGCGCGCAGATACTGGATGATGCGTTACAGACTGAATGTGCTGTGCTATGGTTCGTGATGTGACTGAGCTATCCGTCACTGCCATGCGCACAATGTTCCTGTCAGCACGTGAAATGGTGCTCTGAGGTGGATGCGATCGAACACGTCGGTTCGTCGTACCCTCCTGCATCCAACGGTCACATATCCGCATTACAGTTGTTTGGTTTCGTCCAACACGACTACCGATTTCCCTGAAAGATAATCCACACTCTCGGTAGGCCACTATCTTTCCTCTATCGAACTCGGATACTTGATCAAACGATGATCGCTGTTTACTACGAAGCATAATTGATCGTTTTTTTTTTTTTTTTTTTTTTAAAAAAAAAAAAAAACACAAGAAAAACACCATTGCCGAACTTGAAATCGTCGAAAACTCTAAGCCTTGAATAGCGCTTTGAAGTGGCACCACAGGCGCGCGTGATGGGCGTCTGCACTGGAATTCTAATCATTTGCATATCTCACCTACGCTAATGCATGTTGTAAATTTCATGTTATTTGCATGCTTCCTTCAGGTTGTTGCATTTACGGTGGCCAGCAGTGTAGTTTTAAATTGAGCATATCTTTAGAATTTCTGATACAGAGTCTTGCGCGCTGGAGATAAAAATATTTTTTCTGCACAACGTTTTTATTGCTCGCTTTGAAATCCTTGAGTTTGTTAATCAAAAATTCGTTAAAGTTTTAAAAAATATGAAATCGATAATAAAACAAATTCCAAATTTCAAATTTGGTCTTCCACATGCCCATATTCGTAGGAGGATTACGTCATTCAAAATTCGATGGCTCTACGTACCGTTGTTTTATCACAATGCGAGAAACATAGATTTATGCAGATTTTTCATAATTTAATTTCTTCAAAATGCAGGACTCTATCATTTGGTGGCAACAGTTTGAAAAGACTAATAAGTAGTCTTTTTGAACTAATAAGTAGTCAAATAAATAAATAAAAACAATATTGTTGAAGTTCTTTGATGAGACTTCGTAAATATTAATAATAACAGATTAATAATCAAGTAGTGATTCTTGCTGCTGTTAAAGTAGAGGCCTTAGCTATCTATACACAACTGCCAAAGTTTCTGGAGGTCTTGAAATCTTCAACTGCGATGCTTGCAAGCCCATTTGTCACAGTTCGTTGGATGTCTGCAATAATCTTGATGAAGCTTTCCTTTCAGTCACCTTTTCACTCATGGAAACAAGCAAAAAATCACAATAATCTTTGACACAAATGTGGGATCACGTCTGGCTCTATCCAATAGCTTAACAGAAATTCTTCGTCTTTTCTCTTTCTATTCATCTGTTAGTGAGTGAGGGACGATTCATGCATCAAATTTTCGTTTCCCTAAATCTTATGACACACATCACCATTCAAATTCAGTTCTTCTAATATTATACGCACAATTACAAGACGGTCTTCTTGCAATAACTGCCTTACTCGCTCCATGTTTGCATCGGTTGCATGCAGCTCTGAGATCGCATTTCACTGAATCTCTGCCTTCAAAAAACTTTTTGTGCCACTCAAAAACACGACTTCTTGTAAGTGCCTCGCCTGCATATGCTTGCTTAATCATGTTCCACGTTTCACTAGCATTTTTTCCAAAGTCAACGCAGAACTTAATGTTTACTCTTTGCTCACAATCAGCATCCATTCTTCCCCTTAACGAATGCGACAACAATCTGAACAGGTGTTTTGCTAAGCACAACCCTGCCTGCCACCTAGCAAATTTGCGTGGAAACATGGCCAAGGTCATGTCAAGTAAGAAAACATACCAGGTAAGATAAAAACAATATTTGTTCGTTCTTAGTACTGCAAACTCCGAAATAAAAAAAAATAAAAATGTCCTGGAACTTTTCTGACAAAAGGATGTATTTACCTCCATTTTTTTGTTCTAAATTCTATTTATGTAGTTCTTCAGCTAAAGACCCCAAAATTTAGTGCTTAATTCTCTAATGCGTAGGTGTTCGTAAATTGGTACTAGTTCAACTATGGTTAAAATCTGTTTTATTTAATAAAATTTACCAACAAAATAGTGTGCATTCTCTGTCCAGCAGTTTCAGCTTCATTAATTTCAATAACTTTAATTACGTTTATTGTTATAGTTTACATAAAATAAAAAAATAAACAGTGTTATGAAAAGCGTATAGAAAATAACCCTCTAAACTGCCAGTCCACAGAATACACAGAACTTTTAATAACGTTAAGAATAAATTCATAACAAAAAAGTTTTTTATTATTACATTGGAGGAATCGACTCTATTACCTTTTACCAAATTACACGCATTTCTCCGATTGCTCTTTGTGCTGTTGGTAAATTCTGGGTGTCTTTGCAAAGGTTAACTGTTGGAATGCTCATTCATTTTCTTGTTACCTTTTTAACATTTTTTTGAAATGCTGTTAATGTTTGGTTTTTAAAAATTTCACTTCAGAAATTAAAAAAGTAACTCAAAAGATGCTGTTGTTTCTAATCCACGAGTTCTGTTATGTCGAAGATTCTACTGGGAGAGCTTTCGATTTCGGTATTTCATTCAAACTCGAATCACAACTTCAATTAAGTCTTAATAACTATTTATTTACCCACATATGTTATTTTACAATATTTACATAATTCAAAATTAATTTTAAATCAAAAATGAGGATTATCCCCTCCTTCGAATCAAATTCTATTAAGAGAAGCCGAATAACCGACCGCTCACTTCTAAGTTTGTTTTTAGACTCCCTGTTGCCACTGGCAGAAGCGAAACTTTCGCTCATTCCGCGTTCTAGTTGTAACAGATGCCATATCAGAAAAGTGCGGGAATGCTTAATAAAAGTTACATCGTTCTTCTTTTGGAATCGGAAATTTGGAGTTAAATACATTCTTCAAAGTAACAATAAAAATTCGTTATTTGATCCAATATTTTCTGATTTAATGCGATGAAATCTTTTAAGAAGTTGCCGAAGTTCTTACTTTACTACAGAATGGAGTAATAGCTGTCGAGCGATAAAGTAGTTGACCTCTTGTATTTTGATTCGGGAACGAAATTCCAAGAAGCTCGCAGCACAGTTTTCGCGATTTTTCTCCTTATGTAATGTGAATACGAGCCAGTCTAACTTAAAAACACCTTCGCAAAGGCTCTTTTCCCTATGCCAGGTAGATCTCAAATGCTTTGCATAAAATCCAAATATCTCTGCTGTAATCTATCTTCTGCATTTGTCGAATTAATAGAAAATCCTCTGATAAAGATTACTTTTGTTTGTTTTTCCCTAAACAATTATTAAATCGCAACTAGGTGGTGTATAGATTATGAACTAAATACATTGGTTGCTTAAGGTTTTTAGATTTCTTTAAAATTTTATTTAAATATATCCTAATTTCTTCAGACCTGAAAAAAATTTTTTTATTTCTCTCATGAATTAATTTTTTTCCCTCGTTTCTATAACTTTCCCTTAATGGCAACAAGACAGTGGCATTAAGGTTTTAGAAATGTATCAGTGTTTAATATATCTTTGAACAATCTTAGCAAAATATTTATTTTAGGGGAAAAAAGGCTATGGAAAGACGTTTCTAACGGTATGTTGCGAGAAAATATATCGATTTTACAGAAATTAATTGAAGTAGAACAGGAAGAATATACTACAAACTACAGAGTAATAAATTGAAGCTTAAGAGGGGAAGAATTCATATTTTAATCTACACGAATATTTCAAATAGCAGTTTTAAAAAAGAGGCCTAATACAGCGAAAACTGTGGTATTAAATAATAAAGCAATATTCATCTATGCATTCTATGTTTCCGGCCCATATTTTTGATTTAGCGGTAAACCTCAATTATTGCGGTTATTGTTGCCACAAAAAATATACCACAATAATAAAAATGCGCAATAATCGAAATAAATAATGCTTGTGAAATGAACGATCATTAAGGGTTTTCTTCAAGTATATTAATTAAGTTTCACGTATTTTGTAAAAAGTTAACATACACTTCTTATTTCGTGGATAATAATGATCTAGGTCTATAATTGGAATTTTTTCTTTTTATTACTTTTCTTAAAAACATTCAAAAGCAACGAATGGAATTTTCAATTTCCTCCTGAACATTCATTGATCACTCCGGATTAGGATTACCGTTCTAGAATTGTTAAAAAAAATTTAGCGATTATAAACATTTCGTTCATTTCTTTATAGGGTAGATTCATTTAGTACCACGTCAATTCATTCTTCTTTATCATGGATTTGAGAATCGAAAGTACATTATTTTTTTAGCTTAATTAAATCTTCATCATCCAGCACCTTGTATCATACGACTGAGGTTCTGAACATCACGTTTTTCAATGCTTTTAGTCTTAGATCGAAGTAACATTAGTTATATTCTGACATTTAATTTAGATTTAATTGAACAAATTTAATTTATTTTGAGTCTTTTACTTATGCCTCGTTTCGTCACATATTCTCTCAGTTCAGAGGTTTCGAAAGCGATATGACTAATAGCACAGATCTGTTACTGTCAATGTCTGCTTGCCTATCATAAAGGAAGCCGCTGACTGAAACATGAACGCGGCTCGTTTAACTAGGGTGAAGTTTTGTAGAATTAAGGTTATCCAACCCAGTTGATATTTGTAGATTCCAATAGAAGCTTAGATGTTGTAACCAGTTAATTTGTTGAACATTTCAGCCAGTAGCTGTAAGACAAGGAGATTTAAGTTTTATGTCGTATTAATTTAAGTTCAACTTACCATTTGTGAGGAAATAAAGATTTAAGGTAACTTTTATCTGTTGGGTTGTTTCTTGTTTTCTCAGTCAGTGTAAGCAAAGGCAAAGAGCGATAAATTGTTATCAGAGCAAGGGCAAAATCTGTGGGTGAGAGTTTGGTAGAGGTATTAACTAATAAACCATCTCCTCAATTGTTATAATGCTATAGATAACACGGGTTATATCATTTCAAACACCTCATGATTTTACTGATCAGGAGTTAGCTTTACCACGCCACTCTCAAGTTGCTATACGTTACTTCACTCCATGGTTTTTTTTACATTCTCAATACCATTTTTGATATTGTAAATCATTCAGAACTTTGCTTGATCTTCCGTGATTTTTTTTTTCCTGTTGCTTGCGCAAAAGTTCTTAGTAGATAATGTATCTTAAAAAAGGCGATTACACTTGATATATTGGCTGAATAATGAAAGAAATCAACAAAATTTTAAAATCAAAATTTAGTGATTTTTAATGCTTTTCACATTCAGAGTGAAAGCAGGTTTTAAACCAATCTCAAAAGTAGTTTATCATCCAAGCTTTTCTGTTGGATTTCCAACGAAAGGAATAAAAATTTCCAATCTTTTAAGAAAGAAAAGGTTTTTTGAATGTTAAATAAAGGTAAACTGGAATATATATGTAATGGGCTATGTCTTGTGGTCACGATAATTCAAATTTGATTTCTAATAATTAGAATCTTATATTATAACCGGCGAAGAGAAAGCAGTGTGTGTGTGTGTGGGGGGGAGAATAGATGCCCTCAGAAAGGGTTTTCGTAATACCGCAACATTGGATATAAATCAAATTTATTTCATTTGGACTTTTATTTCCTTTTCGGTGGCTCATTCGGACTTACCAGCGGCCGAGCGGTAAAGTTGCTAAACACTGGTAGTTCGGTCCGAGGTTCGAATCCATCGAAATGTGGCTGCATGGGTGTTTTTGTGGTTTACCCCATGTGTAATTTATATACGAGTTAGTTTCCCTTAGAAAGTCCTCCACGAAGGCATCCCTTCCCTTAGGCAGATAGCCCTCGAGGTTTTGCCGTAATCAAATAAACCAACCAAACCTTTTCGGTAGTATTTAATTCAAAAGGTGCTTAATCCTGAAATTACGTCCAATAAAACTGAAATTGTTTTTCATTAAGTACTAAATTTTATTTTTTGCTATTTAATACCCTTTTCCGTCAGGTCTCCAAATTAGAATACGAGCAGCCATTATTGGAATGCGCAGAAAAATCTTAGTTTTTAGTTCATGTTTTAAATCGCAAATCGATTTAATTGTTCAAAATGGTGATATACAAATTAATATTTTAAAAATTGTAATAAACATTTTATGAAACTAATTTTTTTAAAAAGTTTATAAACGAGAACAGTAACTTATATAGTATATGCTCTGCAGTATAGTTATCAAATTTTGAAATATTTAATTTTCAATATAAACTTAAATTAATATTATTAGCATTTAATGAATATAATTTGTAGAGTTTATTAAATTAAAAAAATAAAGCTTGTTAAGCAAAATTTATCGTAAATATCATAACGATTTTAATTAATTATTGGGTTGGCAAGTAAGTGATTGTGGATTTTCTCGATAGATGGTTTAGCATATTCTTTTATTTTGTCAACGTGTTCAAACACTTAACCTATATTATTTTCTTCTTGTTTGGACTTCCACCTTTAATTATCAAGAAAATTGTACTGATTAGTTACTTAGTTCCGTTTTTATCTTAATTGAAAAATGGAATTCAGGCATATTTTATTGTATTATTTCCGAAAAGGTAGGAACGCATCGCACGTATATAAGAAGTTACGTGCCGTGTATGGGGGTAAAGCCTTGAAAGAAAGGCAGTATCGAAATCAGTTTGCCAAATTCGTTTTCGGCCGCCTAGACCGTATAATGGTTAGGGAAGCCTGACTTGCGATACCGAAGGGCCTGGGTTCGAATCCCGGAGAAGGCATGGTTGTAACTGTCCGTCTTTTCATAGGAGGCGATAGTGGCCCACCTATTAGGTGCCTCCATAATAAAGAGACCATCACATCTGGCCCTGTATATGTTAATGGACTGTGTTACACTGTAACTGTTCACAATCTGCCATTGGGCGGAAAAAGGGAAAAAAATGTTTTTGGTGATTTTTTTTTACTCAAAAATGCGCAGTGGTCTGTCCGTTTGGTTAAAGTTGACAAGAGTCCTTTCAAGGCTATTATCAATTCAGATCTTTATGACACAATATGTGAAACGTTCATCGTATACATGCATTCAAAATAAATAAATAAAACAACTTGGCTATGCTGGGAAACTTGATTTATGGATCCCTTATCAAAGGAAATTTATTTGATGCAACGCATTAGCTTCTGAAACGCAGTGAAATTAATTGATCCATTTCTGAAACGACTGATAACTGGCGACGAAAAGTGAATAGTATATAACAACGTTAATCGAAAAAGGTCATCGGTGAAGCAGGATGAACTAGCCCAGACATCAAAATGCTAGATTCACCAAAAAAGGATTATGTGAGTTTGGTGGGATTATAAAGGAATTCTGCACTTTGAATTTGTACCAAGATATTGTTCATTCACACGTCTACGTTCAGTAACTCATCAACTGAGCGATGCAGCTCAAGAAAAGCGGCCATAATCGGCAAATAATAAGTAATTTTCCAACACGATAATGCAAAGCCTCACACTTCTTTAGTCACTCGCCAAAAATTATTGATCTCAGTTGGGATGTGTTATGACATCCACAGTATAGCCCTAACGTTGCGACCTTCAGATTTCCACAGGGGCATAGCTAGAGGAGGGCAAGGGTGAACATCCAGGCGCAGCATCCAGGGGGCGCAGAATTAATGTTAGGAATTTTTAGAACAAAATGTTTTCCATTCATGGCAAACAAGAAGAGCTCGAGATCTTCAGTTGTCCGTGGGCGCTGAAAACCTTAGCTAGAATTCTGGATTTCCATTTGCTCCATTCCATAATAATTTATTATTATTTTATTCTGGATTTAATGGATTCATTCCATTATTATTTATTCCATTCATTTCCCTCCATGCAGAACTCCATAAGTGGTAATATTTTTAATGACGCTGATAATATAAAATCTTATTTAATTGAGTTTTTTGCTAGCAAAAATCAAACGTTTCATGAACAGGGAATTTGACTTTGACAGATGACAAAAGGTCATCGACAAAAATGGATGATACCTAATCTAAGAAAGTTATATTTTCAAGTAAAAACTTTTAATTTTCCTTTTTATTTAAAATCCTCAATCACTTAGTTGCTAACCCAGAAGTTAGAAATATATTATAGTCTAAAAATGATGTACTAATTGCATTATTAATATATTGTAAAACTTTCCACTTAAATTAATGTAATAATTACTGTTATTTATTATTTACTATTATTTTACTATTGTAATTCATCTTATATTAGAAAAGGCGAAGAGAAAAGAATGTGGGCTGCTTGGGTGCACTCAGTTGATCAGTGTTTATTAACATTTAGCAATGCTTAATAATCTTTTTATTCGAAACGTATAGTGAAGTTTTTGGTTCATCTCTTGAGCGGATTTATTTATTTATTTATTTATTTATTGTACTTTACTGCTCATTGTTACGTAAAGTTTGAGTTATAATAAAATAGTAAAATGAATGATACACTTCCGTTTAATTTTTTTAATATTTAGCCCAAAAGGGACGTTAGGCTCGAATGGAATATTAGTCTCGAAACGACATTTTGCGCTGAATCACTATAAAAGGCGTATCACTTTTCAAATTGTTGCCACTAAATATTATCGCCTTGTATTATATTTAAAGAAATTAAATAATGAAGAATCTGCATGAATTGTATGCATGTTTTTCGCATTGTGAAAGGCACCTAGAGCCATCAAATTTTAAATAACGTAATCCTCCACTCAAACATGGGCAACTGGAACCCCGAATTTTGAATTTCGAATTTTATTATTTGTTTCATATTTTGTAAAATTTTAACGCATTTTGATTAACTCATTTCAAAGCTAGCAATGGCAACACTGTACAGAAAAAAAGAAAGAAGAAAATAATTTTCATTTCCAGAGCGCGTAGCTGTCTGTCGGAAATTCTGAAGCTATGCTGTTTCCAAATATTTTGTGATTTTGCTGTTGACTCGAATTTTATGTAGTGTAAACGGCAAGAACGTGATATTTAATAAATAAACACACAAAACGTTAATAATAACAAGGCAAAAGAAGTTTTGTAAAGCCATCTTAGCAAGAAAACTGAACATTGATATGATAAACTGAGGAAAAACTGGAAAAATTCTAAACATATGCTGCTATGCTGCTTGTTAAGTTTTACAACTTTTGCTCTTGAACTGCATATGGCGCAAGTGCGAAGAAAATGATGACTAATAATAAAGCTAAAAAGACAAAAAGGATTAGTAGGAGTGAGTGTAACAGCAAACTGGGGGTAGACATCGAGGTAAGCGAGAGCGTAAAAACTCTTAACAAAACTTTTTTGGGGGACCGTTAAAATTTGAAACATTTCAAATTATTTTTTAGAATTTTTTTATTTAATTTATTTATTATTTAATTTTTTTAAATCTTATCGCCAAAGTCTCAAAAAGTATAGACAACTTTAGAGTTGAATCTGTTCTCGATTTTTAATTCTTCTATTCTCATTCTATCGTAGTGTGTTTTACGCGTTCGTTTATTCGATTCTTATCGAGAATCGAGGCTTGTTAGTTAAATTATAAACGGCGATAATTAAGTAATTTCTATTAATTTTTGAAATAATTGTCTTTAACTTACGATTTAATCAAATAAAATCAAGTAATAATTAGCATTGCCAAATCAGTTTGATATAAAATTCGATTGTCATTTTAATACTAATATTCATTAAACTGTTATATTTTGTTATGCCATTTGTTGTAGCAAGGCACCCAAAGGGAGGATGTAGCTGACTTCGAAAAGGAACTGTACCACCTCTTATTAATGTTACTTGGGGGGGATATGAAAATGTTTCACGCATAGAATTTATTTTGTTGCTGGAACTGGTCTTAGGCTAAGCTATTAGTGTAAGATGAAATTAAATAACAAATAAGACATCGGTTTGAAGCTATTTCCTTCTTAACTGCTGAGTTTGACTGACTGAATGAGGCTAATCAGTGCTGTTAAAAAGTATTATTAACATACGATTAGTGGTATTCTGTGACTGAATGAACATCACAGTAATGCTTCTTTATATTTATTACTTATTAGTTAAAATAAAAATGCAGAATCTTATAATTAAATCACTCTAAAATTAAAATTAAAATGAGCCAGAAATGAGCCGGAAGAAATTAAAATGAGCCAGAAAAAAAAAGCTTGTTTTAAGGAACTGACCTTTCTTATTTATGAATTGTCTCTTTTTATTTCTCACTTTTTAAAACTTTTATTCAGCTTTTATGAGAATTTACAATGCGGAAATAGTGAAGCCATAAAAACTAGAAAACCAAAACAATAGAGCAAAAGAAACATGTTAAAAAAAAAAAAAAAAAAAAATCATTGTTCCTTCAGCTCTTAAAGTTTCAACGTGGCAACCTGATTCTTACTATTTATTTTTCCACTGAAAATGAAACAATTTAAAATACTGGTTTTATTACTGGGTTTTTAGTTTATTGGTTAATTACAGACTTTTATTTAAACATTATATAAGGGCCCATAAATTAAACTCAAGATTACTGGAAAACGCAAAAAAAGTCAGTTACCGTCTTCCGCAGTGAAAGATGTTTCTGTATCTTTTCAAATATTGTTTAACAGTTGATTTGCATTATGAATTCTATCCCATTTCTAGTAATTTTTGTATGGGATAGCCTTGACAAAATTTAAGAACACGAGAAAGTAGAGTCCTCATAAGGTAAAGGATGTCCCAATAAAAGCGCTGGATTTAATATACCCAATAAAATACTTTATTTATTGGAAAATGGAAAATATTTTTACATACTTACAACAGGCCGATGCTTTGATTCGAGGCTTCGGTTTTGTGCGGCCATTGCCATCCGACCACTATGAACTCAAATTCCGTATTACTCATGTCGGCGCGTCAGTCACAGCCAATATATTTGCATGGATTGAAATATTCTACAGAACAGGCGGGTGTTGGGTGACGAAAATATGTCACATTTGCAATATGTAAGCAAAAACTACATCATTAAGTTAGAAATTTCTTCCGCCTTCTTAGCATGCCTTCTTGGTGTACTGGTCAGCACGCTCGACGTGTATTCGAGAGGTCCGTGGTTCGAGTCCCGGCGAGGGTATTGCTCATTTTTCATCTTTCCTGCTTCGAAATAGCATAATGTCTCTACAGTGGCGCTCGAATTAAAAAGGTAGTGGATGATGATTCTCCGCCACCAGGGTTTGACGATTGGTCCCCTAATCCTTAGTCGCTCTTTAAAAGGGTAGTATATAAGGTATACACTGTCGTCAAACACTGTTCGTCAAAAAAGAAATCTTCACATGGTGTGCCGACATAAATTCAGGTCAGCATATTATGAAGATCAGTTCTTAACTTTAAGAAAGCAGATTCTTAACTTTAAGAAGCAGAAAGCTGTTGGTACATTTATGGCTGGGAACCGCTCTGCAACTAAGATTTTCATTTGCTTCATTAATAGCAGATGCCTATTAAAGAGAAGAGGTAATAAAATTGAATGGTGATAAATCGATTTTTAATAGCTCTGTATAAATTTAATTAAGAATTAATGATAGGTATAAGCCACAAAAAGTGTAGATAAGAAACTCAAAAGAATACTTTATGCTTCATTTTCTAAAATACTTTAATTGAACAGCATTTTAAAATTCGGAAACAAATCTTACCTGGAAATGCGAAAAAAATATAATGTAAAATTTTCTAAAAGTTTAAAAAAACTTATATTATTACGAGTATATTACAAATTTTGATTAGGATTTAAGTGAAACAAATTCGCTGCTTGTTAAAACATTCATCTAAGAAATCTGTCTACTACTTTTCTCTTTTATTTTTATGCCGGCTTTCTCTGCCTTAGACTGCTACAATTTCTTTTAACTTTTAATGCGTTTTTAAATGTAATGCTTCCCTTCTCAGATATACATTTTAATCTAAGGTTATTGAAGCATTTTAATCACTCAGAATTTACTAAATTCTAAGAGAAACCACTTACACGTATCACTGAAATGTCAACTTTCATATAAATGTTATCAATTTCAGTAATTCAGTTTTGAAAATAAAATACTCCTGTTTTTATTTTGTACGGGATATGTAAAAAATAGTCTACCAATATTCATGTTTAGTTTGTTCCCAGCAGTTCTGATCATTTTCAGAGATGGATCTTATGGAGGTTCTTGTTACGAAATAATTATGTATATAATATTCCTGGTAATATAGGATCACTTAGTTGTATTCGATTAGACAGTCAAACATCGTTTATGTTCCAAAAAAATCATGAGGCTAATATCTTTATCTTTAAAAAAAAAAAAAAAAAAAAAAAAAAAATCTGAAATGTTTCAGATTTTAAATTACGTTCAAAGGGGCGTTTTTTAACATTTTGTGTGTTACCTTTCTTTATTAAATATCATGTTCCTCGCACTTAAACCATAAGATCCAGTGCAACAGCAATATCGCAAAATAGTTTTAAAACGAGCATATCTTTAGAATTTCCGATACAGAGACTCACGCGCTGGAGATAAAAATTTTTTTTTCTGCATAACGTTGCCATTGCTCGCTTTGAAATCCTTGAGTTTGTTAATCAAAAATTCGTCAAAGTTTTAAAAAATAGGAAATCGATCATAAAACAAATTTCAAATTTCAAATTTGGTCTTCCACATGCTCATATTCGTTGGAGGATTACGTTATTCAAAATTCGATGACTCTATGTACCGTTGTTTTATCACAATACGAGAAATATACATACATTTATGCAGATTTTTCATTATTTAATTTCTTCAAATATAATGCAGGACTCTAACATTTTGTGGCAACAGTTTGAAAAGTGAACCGACATTTATGAGTCCGACGCAAAATGCCAAAACGAAACTAATAGTCCTTCGGGATTCAAATCCCTTTAAACTAAAAAAAAAAAAAAAAAAAAAAAAAAAAAAAAAAAAATTACAAAACAAATGACCAGTTTTAATTTTAAGAAAAGAAAGATTTTATGTTCCATATAAATTGTATTGTTAGACAGAGCAAAGTAACTGGAAGGTAGTATATCGCATAGACTAGCAAATGACATTAATAAGTTGCGGTTTTTATGTTCGCATTTTTCCTTTGGGGCAATCTCTACTATTCCTATATTCTGCCCCTCCTCCGGTGCCTCCATACCATCTGGTTGCATCGGCAAAGCCTGTGCCTTGATAACAATGTCTTTTCCAGTTGCCAAAATATTCCCTAAATTGTACGCTTGCTAGGCTATATATGTTATTTAAATTGCAGAAGCACTGAAATTAACCCAAAGAAATAAAATCATGAATGCTATAATATCTATCTGTTTATCAAAGAACAGTTACTTGAATTTTTGTCATATGATTAATATTATTATTGATCGACAAAACTGCAGTAAAATTCATCCTGAAATAGGAAATGGTGGGGAAAAAATTTTAACTCTTAGTTTCGATTGATGCTAACAGAACTGTCTTCTATGTTTGGTTTCTTTAGACTCTTCACCTGCGCGACTGCTGAAGCTTGTCATAGAAGCAAAAAGTACCTTAATTGACCATGTGATTAGCGCAAACAGAGTTGAATGTCTTGTTAACTCCAAATGATTGATCAGCGTCCTCATGGACTGCGGAAGTCTTTGAACTGGCACTAATGCTATTCGTCAAATTTCAAGGACTGTGGTCAAATCAACTGTCTTTTAAATAATTGATGGGCTTATTTATTCAATAATCAATCTATAAGCGTAGGGACGGAGATCTAAAAAAGCAGCTTTTACGCTGACAGTTATTTAGAAATAGAATTTTAAAGTTTCTTCATTAATTTATTGGTTCGACATAATCTGTTTCAATAGCAGAAAGGTTGATTTTTTTCGAAAATGCAAATTATTCATTCTCACTTATAGTCAAATCTCGATTTGCAGGGGTAATATCGGGGACCACATCGCCGGTTAATTTAAGGACAAGAAAGAGAAATCACCCATATTGTAATAAAAAAAAATTGAAAATTTACCAGTGCTTTCAAGCAGTTTAACCTCTAGAGTAAGTTTGCTTAATTTACTTTCATTAAACCAGTATTTAAAACAAAAAGGGTGCACTGAAAATAACGAAAGCATAAACATTACTAAGAGTGAAGAACCTAAGTTACAAATAACATTAAAGAACAATATTTAAAAGAGAACTTAAGTAATATTACTGTGTCAAACTTTGGTAAAACGTCGATTCGTGCAGTATCTATATATTGCTGATTACCCGTAATTAAATTACCTTAAGTTGGGAATAAAGCAGTTTTCAAGTTACTGTGACATCTTCTGCCATAACTATTGTTACCCCGGCCGGTTTTCCTTTTCTTTTTGTGTTTTCCTCAAACAGCTTTATTTTACGCTGATGGTTTGCAATAATTTTTTCGTCATTCTACAATAAACAAATTTAACTTTTTGTAGGCAGGACCCGGTTAAATGCCCCAGGTAAATCGAAAATAGATTGCTGTTCTAAATTACTAATTTAAAAAACACTTACACGTTAATAATTTGCCTTGCATTTATCTAGCTGCATGTTATATATACAAATCAAGATATAATAATTAAATGAAAATTGATAGTTAACCATCTAATAGGAAGAACATAAAAACAAAGTATCAACACAATAGAACAAATTAATAAAAATAATATAATAAACAGTTAAAAATTCTTTGGTCTTTTTCAAGGAGCAGCCGAAACATTTTCAAGAGAGTCACGTTTCTGAATTATTATGATTATACATTCATGAAATAAAAAAAACTGTCAAATAAAAGACGAATTAAATTAGTTTAAAATAATAATGTAAAGTCATTAAAATATTAACAAAGAAAGCAATAAAATAAAAATTAAAATAAATTTTTTAATAAGCAATCAAGATGCAATCTGATCCGGCATGACCTTAAGCAAAAAATACTATATAAAAATTAAACAATATAATGCAAGAATTTTCCATATTAGAAACCTAATAAACAATTGATCAAATTAAAAGCAATTAGCTATAGTTATATTTTTCAAAACATATATATGTATACATAAGTTTTTCCCCTTAAATTATGTATGTTCCATGAAAGCATGATTTCATAGAGAAAGCATAAATAATTATTGGTGCCAAAGGATTTTCAAACTAAGTAGTGGTTATGAAAGTTTAGTGAACTTTTTTCCAAGCTCAGCGTTGTTATTGAAGTAAAAATAAATTTATTTGAATTAGCGCCAAAAGCTGCATAAATTAGCATTTTTTATTTATAAAGGAATGTAACTTTTACATTTCGACAATTAATAAGAGAAAAATATTTATCAGCTTTAACCCTTTAACTGTCAAGTTATTTTGAAGATTTGGGTACACAAATTGTCAAATTTTTTTATTGCAAAAACCAAATGTTTAGTACAAAATAAAATATACTTAAGTAGTTAAAAATTGATATTTTGACGTACATGGCGTAATTTTTAAAGTTTTGTAGCCACTGCATATTTTCTTTGAGGCGGCTGTCACTCAACATGGCAGTTGCAAAGTTCGCTTCTAGTGGAGCATTATTTTCTAAAAATGAAAAAAAATTAACTATTTTCTAAAACATAAATAAATATAAGTGAATACCTATTAGTAGTCCAGTAATTCAGTCTTGTGTAGTACAACTGGAAACACTTTTCCAAGCACAAACCAACTCCACAATCACTACACCAGAATCGTGATTCCTTCCTTATCTTTTCCCCATTTTTATCCTTTTTCGAACAACACACTTTGCACTGTCTTGTAGGCTCACGTTTCGCAGGAATAGGAGGAAAATGGGATATAAAATGTCGTTCAGTAAGACGGGCAGGGTTATCTATTGTAGGTGGTCTGCCAACATTCTTTTGTCCAGAAGCTGCATCATCATATTTATGTAAAAGCTCTTCTACAACTTAGATTCGAAATTCTAAAAATGTAATACGTTTCCCAACTACATTTTTATAGAGCAAATATGAGTTCCAGAGTACCTTGTCTAGTAAATGTAAAAATACGTTTTCGGATTGTTGGATGAAAGGATATTTCCTGATCACAGCGATCTACACCACCCATAGTTAGACCGTAATTAGAAACAATCTTCGGCTTGAGTATATCGCCATTTTTTATTTTTGAGGCTTACCATGGAAGTATCATGAATACTGCTCATCAAACACACATCCTTCATCTTCGATTGAAGAATCTAAATCATCTATATAACGTTTCAAAGAACTGGACGCTATTTTACAACAAAAAGATCCCATGCACCTTGAACCAAATAACCTCTAACCTTTGAAATCTTCAGTAAAGTGCTGTCATCTATTGAACTGAGCGCACATTAACTTTTCCCGAAATACAGTCGGGTTTGACAAAGAGATGAAGCCGAAATAAACGTCTCCCGATATATATTCGGGTATAACAATAAGATGCACTCAAAAAAAAAAATTACCCCGAGTAATACTCGGGCGTGACATTTTCGAACACCAGTGCTGTGCCCGAGATTATCTCGGGCATGACAGTTAAAAGGTTAAAGACCGAATACTGAATAATTTCAGTTTTTAAAGCTGGTAAATCTTTTTCCTAGAGCCCTTAGGATTTTTCTCTAGAGTGTATTTCTACTGCATTATATCTTCAATGGCTTACAGTTAAGGTTTGAATTCCATTGCAAAAAGAGTTCAACCTTCACTTTTTGCAGTTACTTTTGCTGGACGTCTTTTTCCTAGAGACACTACTGACCGAAAACCCTTCAGACATTTGAAAGGTTCTAGGATTTTTCCCTAGAGTGTATTTCTACTGCATTATATCTTTGATGGTTTAAAGTTAAGATTTGAATGCCATTGCAAAAAGAGTTCAACTTCACTTTTTACCGTTACTTAGCTATATTTGTCGAAAGAGATGAGTTAGCAAAAAAGAAAACTATTAGTTAAGGAATGGCTCGAATGCGAAATATAAATTATAAATATTCAAATATTCTTAAGGTACAAAAGGCAAAAATCATCAAATTAAAGAAATAATTTAGGGATTATTAAAATCTGTATTATATATAATTATTTTGTTATCAGTTTACAATTAATAATAATTTATTAACAATTTCATGCACTAACCATTTCATTACTACATTATTTTCTAAACAAAGGTTTATTCTGAATTTTGATACAGCGCGTGCTGCTAAGCACTATATTTAAAAATATAATGAATGGAAGTTAGAATTACACACATTCGAAAGTTGACTATAGCATTTGCATAAGTTGTTAAGTATTGCGGTAACATGTAAAATAATTAACTGCACCGAATAAAAATTTTTAATTCGCCAAAATTTGGAAATTTGGAAATTTGTTCAGGTAAGAGTTGTGAGCACATTATATCCTAGAGTCATAATTACATTTTATTTGATTTACGGAAGTCGCAGTGTAATATATTTCCAAGTGTAATCAGTAAATAAATTATATTAATTATTCTTAATTCATTTTAGTGTCGTATAAAATCTGAGCACTGGTACAGTTAATTCTGATATTGGCAAAATTAGAGACTCTTCAATCTTTTAAGTTTCAGTTACTATGTTATGATTACTGATGGTATTAATACATGGTACGAATTTGCGTATAATTTTATTTTTAATCTCAAAAGAAAAATTGAGAAGATTTTACTCAAATAACTTGCAAGACTTGTTTTAAATACATTTAATAACATTTTAGGAAAATTGGAAAGAGGAAGTTTCTCTGCATTCAGAAATATTGTAAATTTGCTCTCATTAGAATGAAGCTTCTCACATGCTTTTTTGGACAAACAGGCACACAATGCAGGTAACTGATTTCCCATTTTTCGATACGCATTCTTTATCTGAGAAAAAAGTGTGCTTTGGCTTTCCGTGACTTGTATCTGTGTTTTTTGATTGATGTAAACTATTTCTTTTTAGTATTCACGTGATTTTCTAAGTGCAATTTAGAAAAATCATTCTAAACAATAAAAAAAAAAGCCATGATAAAATTGTGCTTGCTATTTCTACTGTGTTTAATTTTATCAGTTTTATGTAATTTAATCTGTTTGTAGAACCAGCAGAGTGGTCAATGCAGCTCTTGTTTTATGAAGGCATGCATAGATTCAGTCGATTTAATATTTTATTATCAAATACTTATAAAGTTTAATAAATATTTTCAATTGCTTGTTTTACTGAAGATCTGTTTTTTTTTATTGGTTTCATGTGAAAAATTAAAAACTTATTCTAATATTACAACTGTGGCTTAATTTCTAAAGTTAAAGATACTGGAACACTATAGAATGCCGTCAGGAAAGGGAACAAAAATAAATAAATAAAATAATATATAAAGTTATAAGGTATTTCTCCCACTTCCCTAGCGTGCCTTCGTGGTGTAGTGGTTCTGCACGCTGGGCAGGTATTCCAGAGGTCCGTGGTTCGATTCCCGGCGAAGGCGTTGCTAGTTTTTCATCTCTCCGGCCTCTAAAACGTACCTAATGTCTCTACAGAGTAAATAATAAATAATTGAATAAAATATATAAAGAGATAAAAATATTAGTAACTTAAATTTGTGATAAGTAAGCAAATAATGAATTAAAATATTATAACGATTAAATAAAAAGGGAATGAATTAATAAGAAATTAAAATAAAGGCAAAAAAAGTTAAGTGAAATGATTAAACAAATGAAAGACGAGTAAGTCATAACAAAAAGACATGATACAGAAGATAAAAGATATATTTTCTTTCCCTTTTATTTCTTTCCAAATGTCCAGACACTGACTTCTTATGCATTTGTAGGAAATAGCCTGTTGATAAGTTATATAGCAGTCTCACTACAGAAAGTGGAACAGAGTACACCACTAAAGGCTGGTCTGATATTACTGTTGTGAGAAGTTGGAAGGAATTGCAGATAATTAACTAAGCTTTACACGGTATTGAAAACCTTACCCTGGAGCAGCCAGCTTCAGGGTAAGGTTTACAATGGAGCAGCCAACCAGAGGCATGATAAAAATATATATATATATTACTATTCTATGCACTGAGATATAAGCACACTATTTTAAGTTCTAACTTATTTTAAGACATTTTGACCAAATGAATATAGCCCATAAAAAGTCCTTTTCTTGATTGGTTCGCATTTTGACAAGGAGGGCATACTTTCTCAACTCAGGCGATGCGTTCGCTGAATCGGGCTGCCGCGTGTAAATGCTTTCCAAAACTAACCATGTTTGAGCGATTTTCGAATATGTACGGTGTCTCAAAAAAGTGATGGGACACTTGTGCTTTACAAAAGGAAACTGCAATAAAATAAATTTAAAAAACATGTAAACTTTTTGGTGGGTGTGTTTCATACTTAAATTTAGTAACAATTATTACATAACATACATTTTTTCAAAATATTAAAATATTAATTTAATAAAAATAAAATTGTTTAGAACGGAGCAGAAAATGGCTCACTTAAGTGATGGGACACTACGTACTATGCAACAAAAATCGTCTGAAGTAAGCAATAAAAATATCTTTTGGGGTATTTATTTTTACTCAAAAGCAATTGCCAATAATTTATAAAATCGTCTGCAGTATTTCTCTCCAGTTTGTTTTGGAATTTTTGTGTTTTTTAGCTCTGTGCAGCCATGAATGCTAAACGAAAAGAAACTTTGCCTGGAATTCGAAAATTAGTTATTAATTTGCATATTGAACGTGGAAAATCTATTAGAGAAACTACTGAAACAGTTAACTTCAGTCATTCAACAGTTTTCAATATCATTAAACGATATAAAAAGAATCATATGATTCAGGATAAAAGAAGACCTGGCCGACCATCAAAGCTATCCAATGGAATAAAGCGAATTATCGTTCGAAATATTTAAAAAAAATCCAAGAATGAGTGCTCCTAAAGTTGCAGCTGATTTAAAAGCATTATATGGAGTAATTGTTAATTCTGAGACTATTAGAAGAGTAATTCGATCTACTGGATATCACGGTAAAGCAGCCAGGAAAAAATTCTTCGTAAGTGAAAAGAATAGAAAACTCCGACAGGCTTTCGCAAAATCCAATATAAATAAGAATTCTGATTACTGGAATGAAGTTATATTTGCTGATGAGAGTAAATTTAATATATTTGGTTCTGACGGTAGAATCTTGGTGTGGAGAAAACCCAGGGAAGAATTTCGCAAACAGAACTTGGTGCCAACAGTAAAACATGGTGGAGGAGGAGTTATGGTATGGGGGTGTATGTCGTCCGCTGGAGTTGGTAATCTAGTTTTTATTGACAGTATAATGGATCAGTACAAGTATATTGACATTTTAAATCAAAATTTGAAATCTTCAGCACGAAAATCGAACCTTCATAACTATTTTAAATTCTACCAGGACAATGACCCCAAGCACAGTGTTCTGAACGTTAGACTCTGGCTGCTGTATAACTGTCCTGAAATAATAAAAACACCTCAACAATCTCCCCAATTAAATCCCATAGAGAATATTTGGCAAGAATTGGAATCAAGAATTCGAAAACACACCATTTCTTCAAAACAACAATTAAAATCGGTGCTTTAAGAAGAATGGGGTAAAATCACTCCAGAAATCACAAAAAAAAAATTAGTCGAATCCATCCCAAGAAGATTAAATCATGTTTTAAAAGTAAAAGGAAATCCAACAAAATGTTAAAACCTTTAAAAAACTAAAATTTTTGGAAAAATAATTGATGGAAAAGTAAGTGTCCCATCACTTAAGTGAGCCATTTTCTGCTCCGTTCTAAACAATTTTATTTTTATTAAATTAATATTTTAATATTTTGAGAAAATGTATGTTATGTAACAATTGTTACTAAATTTAAGTATGAAACACACCCACAAAAAATTTTACATGTTTTTTAAATTTATTTTATTGCAGTTTCCTTTTGTAAAGCACAAGTGTCCCATCACTTTTTTGAGACACTGTATGTAATTTGAAAGTAAAACAAGTGGGCAGTTGTAGAGTAGATACCTGGAGTAGTAGGCAATTATGCAGCATTTCCTGGGTAAATGAAGATTTCAGTTCACATAGAACATACGTAATGAGCCGATAGAGACTTGAAGCATAACCTATCCTCCCTGTAAGCCACAAGGCATTCTTCCTCAGCTGCTAAATTTTCCCAAGCATTTTCCTCTTTTCGGACAAACTGAGCTATTCATTCTGTATCTGCTACCAATACCAGCTTTACTGCTGCTAAATAAAATCAGAGAAGAAAGCTTAGAATCAGAGAAGACGCAACAGCGCACTACTAATTTTGTTTTAAATTTCTGCTATACTAAAATCGATGGTTCACTACAAAGCTGTAAATTTAAAGTAGTTAATAAGTATTTTACTATACACTTGAGTTTATAATAATAATTCTTTTTTTCACAGTTTCAAATTAATAGGTAAGTGCTGCATGCATTGAAAGCCCTGAGACCATGTTTCCTGAGACACCTACGTCTTTTTTTAAAAAATCTGATGTGTACACCACATGACTTCCTTGTACGGAATATTAAATTATACGCATTTGTTTCTTGCATTTCTTTTAAACTTATTGGATTTAATTAAACCTACTTCGCCGACAGCGCATAAACAACAATAGAATAAAGGCATTCTTTAAAATTCACTCTATTTGTTTAACATAGCGACACTCTGGCACTAGGTTCACTTAATAGTATTATATTTCATTCATATTATTGTTGAAATTATTTCTTTTTCCCTCCGATGGATTCATTTTTTCTTTTATTTTTTATCGTCTGTCGCCGACTAGGTCACGTGACTGGCGGCAGAGAAGGAATGTAATACTCTTTTAGTTAGCTTGAGGGCGACGCCTTGAAATGATCTGTTCTTGGCCGCATAGCGGTAATTGTTCTTGATAAACGAATATTGGCCCTATGATGGGAAACTTTATAATATATGTATGATTGTGCTTTCAATAATGTAAATAATGTACATAAGCTCTTCATTAAATGTTTTGTTTTTATATAAAAAAAATAGAATCGTGAATTCGTGAGCATAAACGTGACAATTTTTATAATTATAACTCAAAAGTATATCAAAGTGCACAAAAAGTATATCATTTAAAGAATTATCTAATCGTTGCCACATGTTCTTTTCAAATACTATAATAAAGCTAGAACGGTGTAAAAAAGAAATTAAGCAAACAAAACAAAACAAAACAAAAAACAGTTTTTCACAGACGATTCAGTATTTCTCATTTAATTAATTCAGTTTTCACTTCGCGATAAGACAAAAATACATAAAAGCTCAAAATATCTGTATTAAAAATTACTAATTATTAAAAATTAAAGTACTAATTATTAAAAATTAAGTAAATCTTAAACACTTATTTCCTCGAAAAAATTCCAGAAAGGATTAAGCATGATTTAATTCGCAATAATAAATGAAGGCGTTATTTTTGTTGTTGCGAAGCTTAGTCTCTCTAGATTGGCAACAAATCTACAATTCTGCTGTTTTAAATGTAAACAAATATGTCGGCCATGTTATTTAAAACTTAACCGCACTTAAAGAGCTTTTAAATTGTTGATAATTGTACAAATATTGCTTCCAGAATTACGAAAGGCATAAAAACCTTAACCGGAAGGTAAGAACAACATAATTCAATCATTTTTAAAGCAAAAAATGTACAATTTACCAACATATAAGAGTAAAGAGATCACTGTGCCGAGTAACAGAGTCGATATATATATAAATATAGTATTTGTATATGTTTGGGGCGGCCGATTGCAACCAAAATACGAGGTTCACATCTACATGTTATAGCAGTCCTATATACAAAATTTCAACGTTCTGAGGCTACTCGTTTTTGAGTTATGCGAAATACGTACGTACGCACGAACGTACGTACGTACACACGTTCGTACAGATGCCACGAAAAATTCTCTTCAGAATTAGTTTTAAAGCAGTTTTATAATTTTTTTGGAGGAAACGAGTCTTTTATTCTGTCCTTACGTACAGATATGACGCAAAAACATCGTTAAATTGCATTCGATAGCGGTCAAAATGGATATTTTCGTTGAAATATGCTGCCGGAAACTTTTCGCGATTACAATACTTCCTTTCTACTTCGTACAAGGAAGTAAAAAGAAGCAACGCATACGCGAGAATCGTCTTGAATTGCAACTATGGATAAATTTCTAAAAAAGATCAGTAATAGGGAATACTGTAATGCAAATTTGCTTATAAATCTAGGAAACTTATATCAGCTTATAGGTAGGTCTTTATTTATTTGGGGGGGGGTGGAGGAACAAGCGAAAAACCTATTTTATAACTTTTATTTCGATTATGTAACATAAAGTATATAATGTAATTTATTTTTTATTTCGATTATTTTACGTAAAGCTTATTATGTAATAAATGTTGAATGAACGCAAAGTATATGTCCACAAGGAACGGGATCGAGAGTCGCATTTAATGCAGCTTCAAGGTTTTAGTATTTTTGCTCAGTTTTCATTTAAATAAAATTGTTTGCACAATTTGTATTTAACAGACAGTTTTGTTTTATTTACTTCTTGAATAATTATTAGATAATTTTGCCGTCAGATTTTTTTTATTTCACAGGTTAATTAATTTTATTTGGATTTTTTTACAGTTATGTACAGACTGCTTTTTACATTTGAATAATTTTATAAACTCTAAGGCATATTTCCAACAGAGTATTTACAATTTTTGCAAATATAGTTTTTTAAGTATCAATATAAAAATTTCAAATGCCATAAACTAGTTTCCCGCACTGATCTGACCACTATGAGACTTGAATATGAGATTCGAAATCTATATGAATGCGATAACCTGCATAATAAATGGAGTATATCGAATACGAAGTTTCTGAAATTCATAAACTGAAGTTTGGCCACCGGTTTGTTTTTTCCACTTTCCAAATTTAATTTAATCTACAAATATTATTAGTTAAGTTTGTTTCCAGATGATAAACAAGTTAATACGCGCAGTAATAATCCACAAAATATTTACGAAATGAAATTTAAAATTAGTGTAATATTTTAGAAAAGAAGCTTTTAAATTTATAGAAATTAAGCTTTAATTTTAAATTTTAAAGATGTTAGCGCACAGGAAAGAAACGTAATGTTGTCAGGTGTAAAATGTTGACGTTTGAAAAATCCCACGCGTCTTCAAAAGGTAAAACTATTATTTACATGGTTTGCTTCAAAAGAACCGCCAACTTAAGATAATATGCGAACGATTTCATATTTTTTCATTGTCTCACCTTGCGGCTGAGTCGCAATCTTCCTTCAAATCGATCATTAGTCAAGCGAAAGTAGCTGTTGAGTCCCCAATTACTTCCTCCGCATCTGGCAATCGCTTAACGCTTTTCGGATGCAGCGCTCTCTTTTGATTCCCTAGTTATAACCTCAAAATGACGCAAATGCACTTGGGGCAAAACGAGCCACCTGCTAGGGCGAAAAATCTGACGCTTAGGGTGGCACTTTTCTCCTCCTTATGATAAATCAAAAAAGAATTAAATAAAAAAAAAAAAAAAACCAGCGCCAAATCAGATGAGGAAGAAAGGGAGGTAAAATAAATTGTTTGCGTAAGATGAAGATACGCATGTGCATAAAAAATGCTAATGCTATTTTATTCTAGATCAGTGCCATTAATAACAATCATTAGAATGAAAGCAAATCTGTAGCAAACGATAACTCTGAGCACGAGAGTATGATTTCGAATGGAAATACGACCGCTGATTGGTGAAGTTTCCTAAATGTTCACGACTCTTGACATTCTTATAATGAGGAACGGATTTATTGGAAGTCTTTTTCTTTTGTAGTTCAAAATATATGAGATTAACGCATCTAACATCATCTGATCTTATGTATGTTTATGTATGAGATTTGTAAGCAGTATTTTAAACTCTGCGTACGTTTAAAAATATCATGTCATTCGCCTTTTGAAACTGAGGAGCAGATTTTTTTTTATATGGACAGTTTAAAACTCATGTTGTGGATTTCATAGTATTCTTATATAAAGATAAAAATAAAATAGCGAAGAAAGAATTTTTCCTATTTTACGAAAGCTTTCGAAAATCGAAATGACTTGTACTGAAAGATAAATTTTCCATTATTTTTGTTTCAATTTATGATATGAGTAGGTATTACTCTATAATTCGGTATATTTAATATAAGTATGTTTGGAGCATTGGAGCTTTGGCAATGCTCCAAACAACCTACGATACGGACGAGCGTAGTTAGCTTTAAACAACGACGTTAGCCTGATGGTAAACAGGCGCCACTATAAGGACTCTTAAGCTATTCTAACCTAAGCTATTCTGATGAACTTAAAATGACCATTACAGTGCTTAAAGTATGTACCTTTATTGTACGTGAAATATATTTGCATTAGTGGCAACAACAACTTTGAAAACAGTACAAGAGTCGGGAGCCTCCATGACAGATTTTATCCTAGCCCTCTATTGGGCACAAAGTTTAAATGCTGCCAAATGTTTTACTCAGGACTCTAAAAAAATCATATAAAACTGTTGCAGTTATTTATGTTGAATTATTGAATAAAATAATTTATAATAAGGACCCGATGTAGAAAAATAGAGGGCTAGGATAAAATCTGTCATGGAGGCTCCCAACTCTTATACTTTTTTCAAAGTTGTTGTTGCCACTAATGCAAATATATTTCAAGTACAATAAAGGTACATACTTTAAGCACTGTAATGGTCATTTTAAGTTCATCAGAATAGCTTAGGTTAGAATAGCTTAGAGTCCTTATAGTGGCGCCTGTTTACCATCAGGCTACGTCATTGTTTAAAGCTAACTACGCTCGTCCGTATTGTAGGTGCCTGCTGATATTCGCCAGTTAATTTGATTAACCCCTTCGCGCCGACTGTCACGTATACGTGCCAGCAACGAACACACTTATCTACCGGCCGACACGCAGGCATGCCAGAGGATTGTTGCATTCTCTACCGACTGTCACGTATTTGTGCCAGTACCTTGGAACGTTTTTCAAACTATAATTTCTGCCACAAGATGGCACTGTATGTCCATATGGTTTCAGATACATGTGCATTAGACCTTCTACTTGAAATGAGAGAAGCATGACTCACATACACGTGTTTTTGATTATATAAACAAACGGGGAACTAAATGCTTCCGAATGGCGTGATTTATGACGTCTCTTTAAATCGCACTTTATTCGCACGTGGTAGTTGTTTATTGTAAGTAGAAGTTTTATATGCGCTAAAGCGTTGAGTATTTCCGTTTACAATTCAGTTTTTAGAAAATAATTAGATCTTGTTAGACGTGAATTCTTTCTGTTTTTACCGTTTCAATGTCGAAGCGTCGAAAATGTTTAACAGAGCAGGAAATAGAAGAAATGATGCAAAATAGTTCAGATATTGATTCTGAAATTCTGATATTGATTCTGAAAGATTAACTGAAAGACATTTTCCAAAATTTTGTTCAGAAGAGATTGATAAGAAAATGAGACGACGATGCTTCGTTTGTTCACATTCCCGGAAAAATCCTCCAAAACGGCAAATGAGTTATTACGAGTTCAAGGAATGTAACGTAGGACTGTGTGTAGATCCCTGTTTTAAAATTTTTCATACGAAAAGAGAATTTTAAATAGTATATTTAGTTTTCAGATTATAATGTTAAAAGTCATAAAATGGTAAGTAATTAAAATAAAATGTGTAAAATATGCATTTAAACAAAAAATAAGGTTATTAAAGTATATATATAAAAATATCTATAAAGCTTAAGCTGTTTAAATACTCTATAGAGCATTATTAAACAATGCGTTGATACTTCGGAAATTTCATGGATTTAGGCTTAGTAGCAAAAAAGCCCCCGGCCCTGGAGAGACGCTCGCGGAAGACACTGCCGGCCTCCGCGATAAGCGCGCGTTTTCGCTACCCGGCTCGAAGGGGTTAAGGGTCAACTACGTTAGATAATTTTGTACAGCTTAGGCTAAGTTCAGTTTAGTTTAACATTAAATTAGTTTCTTATTTTCTTAGCTGGAGTTATAGCTCAGGTGGAGGCTTTTCTGTAAGCCCGAGAAAGGGGCCATCTGGGTTCTTAGTTCGAGATAATAAAAGGTGAGTTTAAACCTTCTCTGGTCTTTTCATTTACGCTCTTGTACTCAGCGATAAGTCACTGCATAGTTCAATAAGGTTTCTACTAATTTAAGTCCAGACAAAGTAGTTAGAAACATTACAGTGCATTTCCTCTAAAGCATTTTTTGAAATAACTTTATAATTTAATGTTTTTCATTTAAAGTTTAATTTAAGAAAAAAAGCATATTTCACTGCACTTTCTTTTCATTGTTTTAGCTTAGTATGTTTTCTGAAAGAGAAAACTTACTCATTTTAAATAAGGATTAAGACTAATCAAGTCTTCAAGACACTGAAAAAAGAGAAGAGATTAAAGAACTCTTATTGAGTTTACTACAAACCAGAATCAAATTATAGAAATATAATCAATTAGACTTATTAACTTTTGCCATTAAAGTTATTCATTTAAATTGTTTATCAGTGCAATCAATAAACAATTATAGGACAGAAGCATAGAATTAAAAATTACAGTTTATTTTAAACCTGGAAAAATAATTTCTTTTGTCATTCTATGATGTTTAATTTCTGACCACATTAAAAATAAATTTTAATGTAGTTTAAAAAATTATGTGATCTTCTGCAATTTAATAATATATAAATTTTAAACGAAAGAAAACTGTAATTCTTTTTTATAATGCATTTGCCTGTAACTTCAAAGGCTCATTATTTGAGGTTTAAAAGAGACATAAAAAACTGAAATATTAAACTGAATAAAGAACTGAAGTAACTGAAACTGAAATTAACTTTTAGTCCTGTTTATAATTTTATATTTTAAAGTAAAAAAAAAAAAATAAATAAATAAAAAATAAAAAAAAATTAAAAAAAAAAATATATATATATGAGAGCTGTCTGAAAAGTTTCCGACCTCAACATGTATATGGCAACTCAAATTAACCGAAGTGTGTGTGTGGGGGGGGGGGAATTTGTTTGGACATCATTTGATCAAAATTTCAGCTATTTTAAACTCGATTTTCTTGTTTAACAATTACTTTTGTGAATTAATGCTTTTGCAAAAATGGGAAAAAAATGGAGTATTGTGCCGTCATTAAATACCTGTTTTTTGAAAGGTAATATGTCTGCTCAGATTAAAGAGGAGTTGGACACAGTACGGGGACTCTGCACCATCATTTACTACTATGAAATTTGGGCAGCTGAATTTAAACGAGGCCGTATCAGCTTGGATGATGATGAACGCTCGGGAGAACCAAAAACTGCAACCACTGAAGAAAACATCACTAACAAATCCACCAAATAGTGATGAAGGACCTTCTAATCAAGGTTAGAGGGATAGCTAGATTTATTAGCATGTCCGAAGAACGTATTTGCCACATACGGAACCAAGATTTAGATATGCGCAAGCTGGTTACACATTGGGTGCTATGTTTGCTCACTTTGACCGAAAACGAGTCCGCATGAACATTTGCACCGTTCTGTTGGAGCAACACATCAAAGTTTTTTTCGACTTTTAATCACTGTAGATAGAACATGGATTCATCATTACAGCCCAGGACCAAAAACACAATCAAAATAGTAGACTGCAAAAGGATAATCCCCTCTAAAAATGGCAAAAACTCTCCTTCTGCTGAGAAAGTGATGGCAACAGTTTTCTGGGGCAGCGATGGGATTGTCTTAATATATTATCTTGAAAAGAGAAAACCATTACCGGAGCATACTATGCAATGTTACTTAACAAGCTAAAGGCAGAAATTGCGGAAAAAAGGGTCACATTTGCAAAAGAAAAACATTTTCTTTCATCAAGACAATGCTCCATCTCACCCCTCAGCGGTGTCAATGGCGAAGATTCATGAATTACGATTTGAAATGCTTGACCACCCGCCTTATTCACCAGACCTAGCAACAAGTGACTTTTTGTTTGTTTCCTAACTAAAAGAAGCACTTAGAGGACAAAAATGTTCGTCAAATGAGGAGACTTTACAGAGGAAGATTCCACATATAATTTGGGCGGGTTAAAAGGATGGGAGCATCGCTGGAAGAAATTTATAGACTTACAAGGAGAGTATGTCGAAAAATAAAGGTAATTTTGGAGAAAAAAAATATATTTTCTTTGTTAGGTCGGAAACTTTTCGTACAGTGTACGTACATACTTCAAATACTGTAGGAGGCTCTGGAAAAAAGGCCCTCCAAACATTGGATGCCTGGCATTTGTGAGCTACTTGCCAGTGTGAAAATCAGGCCCTGACTGTAATATTGTACTGTTCTTATGATTTTAAAATTTACTTAGAATTTTAAAATTTACTTTCTATTTTAACAGACAAGCATTTCAACATAATTTTAAATTATATTATTTCAATTTCAGTAATATATCTTAAAGTAGTAAAAAGCCTGCTTTTGCTCGTTTATTTTGCGTTGCAACATTTTACTCAATTTTTCAGCTTATTGAAGTTTTTTTGCAGCATATTCAGAAATATTTTTAGCGCTCTGCTTCTAAACATTCCTGCCATCCATGCATATCTAAAATATTCAAATTTTCTTTAGTTCGGAATTCATGTTCTTCAAGTTACGGGAATAGGCTAAGAAAGATGCGTAGCTTTTAAGACCGACGATTATAGCCTGTTGCCAAGCATCATTACATCATTATTCAACGCTTTTGAAATCAGCGGTGAGCATCTAAAACAAATAATGGATGATGCACGACTTCTCATCTTTTTTGTATGTTAATAACAGTTTCCCTAATAAGATTTTCCCTGTAGCAAACCGTTGAGATTGCAAATTGTAGTAGTTTGCTATTGTATCTGAATTTTCTACATAGTATTATCTAGTAAAGAATTAAAGTTAAATAGATTTAATTTTTTGTTCTTTGGTATCTAATTAGTCAGTGCTGGAAAATGTTACTTTTTGGATAATAATAGTTCGCTCTCTGAAATGTAAAATGTGTCCGTTTCATGGCTTAACACTATATATCTATATATATAGCCCATAAGTTCTTGTATATTTTGACTAATAGCATACAGCTATTTATTTATTTTTTCTGTACATCGGAATTGCCTTTACATTTTTTACACCTTAATGTGTCAATATATGCGGACGCGTCGGGAAATTGGAACAGAGAATTGAGACTAAAGTTTTTTAGACAGTTTATTTAATTCATTAAAACATTTGTAGCGCAAAGTTTCAATTGTCTGTTTCGACGAAACGCGTAATGGGGGTTAGCTTGGTTCAAGATTCATTTTAAAAATTTCCCTTGAAAAGCCAAAATGAACTTTGAATTGGGCTAATTAACCCTTTTCCGCTTCTTAATTTTAATATTTTTTGCATTTTACCTTGTTCAATCGATTAGCATTTTACTGTGTTTTATAATTTACTTTTTATTTAGCATATAACCTATTATTTTACCTCATTCAATTGATTTGTTTTTTTACTGTGTTAAAATTTCCTAAAATGTTTAGCATATAGCTTTTTTATTAATTTAACTTGTAAATATACAAATATTTTTCCGTTTTCACACTTTTCATAGCAACTGAATATGCTTATGTTGGAGTTTTCTTGGAGCCACAGCTCTTGCTAACTTTTTGGCGAGCTTACTAAAATTTATGTTCTTATTTCCTTAAATTTGCAGCACAATGCGCAAAATTTTGACCTAAATTAGTCTTTTTAGTTTTGTTCTTACAACCTTACTTATAATTTATATATATATATTTGAAATTTTTGTTGTAATATTTTTTAGTAATTAACATACGCATATTTTAACATTGTTTTTTAGTATTCTTTGAATTGAATCGCCCCTTCCCCTTCCCTCCCCAAAAAGAAACAACTAGATAACAAATGTTAAATTTGTTGCAGGCTGAACCGAAAAGAATCATACCGAGTATAATTTTCTCAGCAAATAATTATTTTAAAAACGCTACTTCTATGTCAGTAAACAAAAGCTGGCTACGCAGCGGACAATTTTTGCTTTTTGAGACCAGATCTCGGGAAAGGTTATGGATTTTAATGTATAAAATTTTTTGTCATTTATGATTTTAATATCCTTGCAGAATGAGAATGCACGAGATACACGTAAAGGAAAATTCTCCGACGAGATTGGTAGTAGGAGAAAAGAGAAACGAGATGTGAAATTTCTGGTCAGCCGGAGCCCCCAAACCAAATAAGGTACGTTACTTTGCCGTATAAGTGAATTGTCTTATCCGATAACCATCGATTTCTTCTTAGCCATAATCTAAATAATCCAGTTCTATGGATTTCCTTTAGGCTGTGTTCACTTTTAGTTTTAGAAATGAAATCCTGAGAAGACTCTCAAGTTTTATCCACCTCCCATAAAGTTATCTATCAAGTATTGAGATGGAACAGAGCACTGTCACTACTGGTATTCAAGGTCTATGGCAAATGATAAAGTCTTTATATTCTTTACAGCTCCGTGAATATTCGTTAGGCATTTGAAAAATGTGATTAACAGCTACAGTAATAAACTTAGAAAATTGTTATCGTATAAGTTTGAGCACAATTATACAACATTTACTTTATTATTATAATACTAGAAAGCCCGACGGTCATACGAAATGACCGCTGTTCTAGATATTATAAATTGTAAGTAAAATTGCAAAGGTGTCTTCTAATTCAAACTGAATTACCCAGGCCAAGCGGCGAGGACGACCCTTTGCTTACTGCCCCACGGGGTTTCCCCCTTCTACTTGCTTAATTGCTTAAAGTAGAGAGTAATGAAGGAAACCACTGGCGGTACATTTCTTAAGAGCCACCGCTAGCTCAATAAATAAAGGTGATTTAAAAAATAAAATGTTAATTCACATGTCAAAGCTCTCTTTGTACACAGCATTTCTTGTGTAGATCTTTCCATCATTTTTAAGCTCGCCTTGCAGAGGACCATTAATTACTTTTAATTTTATATCCGTTCTTTCACGAACTCTTGAACAGGAAACATAAAGTTGACTGTGTCCAAATGCAGGCTCAGGTAAAAAAATGCCAACACGCTTAAGCGTTTGGCCCTGAGACTTATGGATGATCATAGCAAAGGCAAGTTTTACAGGAAATTATCTACGTCTCAATTGAAACGGCAACCCTGTGCCGTGGCAACTTCACCCCATTGGCTAGTACAGTTACGCAAGCAACCAATATGCTATCGGCGACAGACAGACACTTAAGCCGCATATAATAAAGCTATATATTTATTTCATTTTATTTGTTTTTTCATCGTTGCCGGTTGCATATTTCCGAATTCTATTATATATAGATATTAAATTTATTTATTAAATGTTGAATGCACGTGCTCTTGTATTTTTAATTTTTTCGGCTTAGCTTTCTCATAATATTCGTCACGCGCTGCCCTGCACGGGGAATGAAACAATTTACAGTTACGCAAGCAACCAATAAACTATCGGCGAGAAACACTTAAGCCGCATATATATAAGATTGTTACAGATTTTGTACTTAGTTGGCTATTTTTTAGTAGAATTATAATTAAAATTGTTTTATATCCCCGTGCGATTCAGCACGAGACTTATTTTAAGAAAAAGCTACGTTGGAAAAGTAAAAATACAGGAGCTCAAGCATTTAATATTTAATAAATAGAGATCTCGTAATTTATATTTAAATTGAATAAATGCAATTGTGCGTCAGCTGTAACTGTAATTCTATTCCTTTGGTTTCTAGAAACCTCGAGAAAATAAAAATTACTGGAATGTTCTCGTGCATGATTAAAAAGCTTTAAAATGCCGGAGAAGAACTTCTCAGTTCAGTTGTTTACTTATTTGTTGTTGCTGACTATAGCGAATTCGCGAAGAGATCGGATTAACTTTCTCTGCGCTTTGAATTGTGTTTTATTTAACGTTTTAGTAATTTAAAATATAACTACTGTGTGATATTGTACGAATATCTGTGAGGAAAAATTTCAGCAATTTGTTTTATTTCTTGTGATAAGAATAAATTTTGTTGACCTTTTATCGGATTTGTGCATTCAATCTATTACGAACCCGTACGCACGCAACATTTTTACCTGGGCTGTAATCAAGGAACAACTCTGCAAGCTACTCGGCATTGACAACGACATTTAAAAAGTCGGAGAAAAACGTCTCATTTCAGTTGTTTAGTGAGTTGCTGTTGTTTACTTAGTTGCTGAAATTTTTCCTCACAGATATTCGTACATTATCACAATATGATACAGTAGTTATACTTTAAACTGCTAAAGAGTTAAATAAAACATAATTCAAAGTGCAGAGTCTGGCGGTCTTCCATTGTCGGCCTGGAGGTAGACTGATACCTATGCTGAACTGAACTGAGAAGTTTTTCTCTGGCTTTTTAAAGCTTTTTAATCATGCACGAAAACATTCTGGTAATTTTTATTTTCTCGAGGTTTCTGGAAAGCAAAAGAGTAGAATTACAGTTACAGCTAACACACAATTGCATTTATTCAATTTAAATATAAATTACAAGGTATCTATTTATTAGATGTTAAATGCTCGTGCTCCTGTATTTTTACTTTTCCAACGTAGCTTTCTCTTAAAATATGTCTCGTGCTGCTTTGCACGGGGATATAAAACAATTTTAATTACAATTCTACCAAAAAATAACCAACTAAGTACAAAATCCGTAACAATAATTTACATTTTACTTTTCAAAATTATAAGTACATTTGAACGCTCTCAAGTGAGCAACTATTGAATCGTGGGATTGCCCAATCTTAGCTATATATAAGCAAGAGAATAGTCTAATGTTGAAAAATATTCAAGATTCTGTCAGGGTAATAAAGGTATATAATTTCTAGAATCACATTTTTTTGTGATTTAATAGTGCATGAATAAATTTAATTATTTTTGGAACGCACACAAAGCATTTAATAAGTTTAAACTTGTTGCATGTAAATAAGCATTCCCAAATCAATATAAGTGCATGTAATAATAATATAAAAAAACTAAACACACTGCTTAGAAAATCATAGAATAGTTTATAGTTTTAAAAAATGTAAAGCCTTTATTTAAAATATTTGCTCTCAGTGTTATAAATAAAGAAAATAGATTTGAATTTAATTTTTTAACTCCTTTTCTGTGAGAATTCGCTATTTCTAAATTTAGCCTCTCTATTTTCGCTTAAAATTAATCTAGATATTATTTAGATGTTTTCCTAGAAACGTTATCAGAGAGAGCCGAATTAATTCAGAATTGAATTCGACAATGTTTAGGTATTTAACATTATAATAATCTAATTGTTATAGATCTCTTTCTGTTTTTTTAGCCCAAGGGGGCTCTACCAAATATTAGAACCCTGCATTATATTTAAAGAAATTAAATAATGAAGAATCTGCATGAATGTGTGTATTTTCTCGCATCGTGAAAAACCCACGGTACCAAGAGACATCAAATTTTGAATAACGTAGTCCTCTCCTCGAATATGGGCATCTGGAAGTTTAAGTACGGAATCTGGAGTTTGTTTTATTATCTATTTCTCATTTTATGAAACTTTAACGAATTTTTGGCAAAAAAACTCGACGATTACAAAGCGAGCAACAGCAACACTGTAAGGGGAAGGGGGTGTTTCCATAGTGCGAGACTATCTATCGGAATTTCTAAAGATATGCTCTTTTTAAATATTTTCTGATACTGCTGTTGAATTGAATTTAAGTGCGAAGAACATTATATTTAATAAATAAAAGATGATATTTAATAATAATAATGATATTTAATATATTTGTAACCCAAAACGTTACAAAACGCCCCTTTGGGAGTAATTTTATACGGACCTTGTTTTACACGGAACGTTTTTTTCCCAATTTACCCGATTTAACACGAATTCAAAATAAATATTTGATTCACTTTTTATGCGTTGTCATTTTGATTTAATAGATCGAGCCAAGCCAATTTTCAAGAATTTTGTATTGCAATCTCTTACAGAGAATTGTGTAACAGCTTAGTCAAAACATGAACACCACGATAAATAACTGAACTCGGTTATGAAACCGGTGAAAAATCAGCATCGTAGTAGATTTGTGCTGATTTTGCTCAAGAGATAGCAGAACGAATTTCATTGATAGAGGAAGAAGAGATGTCTATACAACATTTCTAGTAACAGCCGCGGTATTCCCAGTCGTTTGTAAAAATAAGCACTGTTTATTCCCAGAAAGTAAAAACGCATAAAATATTGTTATGTGTAAAACAGATTATTTTTTGTAAAATATTTCATGAAGTTCATGAAAAAATAAAGCCTAAAACCCAAATTTTCAGATTTAAAAAAAAAAAAAAAAAAAAAAAAAAATTGCGGATTTTTTAGATACGAAACCAATCTTCTGGTCTTCCGCAGATACAATACCTTTTTACATACGAATTGCTTTATACTTATTTTCAGGTAGGTATCCATATTATAAAGAATCGGGCATGTTTATCTGAAGAGATTTATTGACAGCAGTCATCTAATTTATGTTTATAACTCATGGCGTCTGTGGGAATTTCTGAAGCAAATTTATTTCATATCCAGCAATCTACCTAACCGGCATATTAAATTATTTAAACATTTCAAAAAGGAACTTTTCCGATGTGTTTATTGCTTTCAATAAGCGGATTTCCTATTCTGGTAAAATGGGAAACATTGCAATTTGAGGGAATTATTAGTTACAATAATAATAAATATTTGTTTTCCATGTATGTGAAATCCAGTGAAGTAAATGCAAAGATGCATCTTGAATAACTAGGCAGTGTTTTCCTTTTCTTTACTAAGTAAGAGCTCAAGTCTCCATGTAGCATAAATTTACGACGAAGTAATATCATAGCACTTTTTTTTTCCTACCATTAGCTTTTCCATTTTGGACAATTCATTTTAAGTACAAGGTTTTACTTCTATACCCTTAATTTTGAGAACACTCATTCTTAAACAAGAAGACGTACCATAACTACTAGTTAAAATACTTTCAGATGGTTAATTGAAGCAGTGGCGTAGCAAGCATAACTAGCGCCCAAGACAAAATGCCTTTTTGGCGGCCCACCCCCAAAAGAAACACTTTTAGTAATATAATGTATAGAATATATTAGTAATAAAAAAATAATGCAAATAATATTAAAATGCTGAATCTGCCATAAAATACTCTAAAATATATTAAGAATAGTCACTACCCAAGTACACTAGCATTGGATTCGGAAATGTATCTGTGTCGGCGAAAAAATCAGACACACGATGATCGAGAATTAGTTAAAAAAGTATTATTTATTTTACATATTGTTTTTAAAAATACAATTACATATAATTGTTTTTTAAAAAAGTACAATTTTCAAACAATTAAAAGTTTATATTATAGATAAGTAGATATATTTATTAATAATAATATAATATTATAGTACATTAATACAATTAATTACTATGTATACATTTTTCTTGCCTTGGATAAAGCAAATTTATTAATTACTTCATCAAAGTCGATCCTTTTAAATTCTTCTCTTTCCATATTTAAAAGTGCCAGATGACTTAGGGGATCTTGTCCCATCGTTTATTGTAAATATGTCAAAATTTATTTTAATTTGCTGAACGAACGTTCATAGCTAGCATTTGATAATGAAATAGTATTTGAAGTGCGACTCTTATGTTTGGAAAAACATTTTCTCTATAGGTCTGTAATGGCGTTTTAGAACATCTTGCTGACATATTCACTGCTCAAAACAATTAGGGGATATTGTGGTTCGGTATGAAATAACCATATACTCAACAATCTTTTTAAGTAAAGGAAATATAAGAGATTATAAAGGAAAATTATAATGCTTACAAAGTTGGGAATATGCAAATTTAGCCTGTGACCTCGAAAACTATGCGGTTTAGATAAAGAGTAAGGAGCAACCTGCAGCATTCCCTTTGTAGTAAGAGATTAAAAACAACTGACACGTGTCGAATGTTTTGTAGCAATGAATATACGATGTCTCAACAAAATGACTTAGTTGAATCGATAGCTAGGAAGGCCATCAGTCGTTTACAGGAGAGTCAAACGCAATCCATTGTAGCGGAAGCGTTAGGAGTTTCCCAAAATGTCATTTCCAGACTATGGAATCGGTTTCTGGAAACTGGATATTCGGGAATTGAGAAATTCGGGACAAGGTCATGTTATCGTTTTAAAATAAAAAGCGGGAGCTATACGTGCATTTCGTTTAAAAAAGTAAAAATATATCTCTATTTTAGGGAAATAAAGTGGTTAAAAAGAATGTTTTGTATACGGAGATATTTGGTTGATGCACTGCAAACATTTTACGGGGGTTGTAAATTAAATAGTGGCAACTTAACCTTGAAACTCGCAGAAGGAATGCGCAAATAGGATATGGGATGCGCAAATAGGATATGGGAGCGGTGAGATGGCATTGTTGTCGATGTGTAGAGTGCAAAAACAGTCGATCTGCTTAGAAGGGCAATTGTTGTGTGGCGTTAAAGCGAGGGGTTTCGTTTCCATCGCTCTATAGCATGTTTTCAAAAGGTGATCAGCGGTCCTGGTTTAAAATCGAGGTTGCCCGTGGCAAAAATGCAACAGAATGCTATCGAGGATTAGTGGAACCTGTGGCACAAATGCTTAACAGTATAGGACAGTAGCACGATGGGTTCAAGCATTTCGTTCGGGTCGGAATGAGACTGCGGATTTGCAACGCATAGGTCGGCCCTCCATTCCTCAAGAGCAGATTGACATCCTGAGCGATTTCCTTACCATAGACCGCAGATGGACTGTCCGAGAATTATCCTTAGAGGTTAGTCTGAGTCATCAAATGGTGTGGCGCATAATGAAGAAATCTCTCAACATGAGGAAAATTGCTTTTCGCTGGGTTCCACATGGACTAACCGAAGTACAGAAATGGCACCGGTATGCACTGGCTGGCACCCACTTGGAGAGATACCGCAATGAAGGAGACGCATTTCTGCAGCGTATTATCGCCACTGATGAGACATGAGCACGAGCCTATGAGCCTGAATTAAAGCGTCAGTCAAATGAATGGCGTCACCAAGGTTCGCCACGTCCACAGAAATTTCGACAGGAACCCAGTCGGGTGAAGGTTATGCTGATTATGGCATAAGACTGGGACGAAGTGATTCTTACACATGCTGTACCTGAAGGACAAACTGTCAACGCAGATTACTATTGCCAATTTCTACAGCACCATCTGCGTCCGGCAATGCGGCGCAAACGTCCACGTTTATTGCACAACAATCTCCCTATAGTATTGCATGACAACGCTCTTTGCCATGTCGCAAACAATGTCACTCTCCTTTTGCAACGGTGGCAGTGGGAAATCCTGGAACATCCTCCCTACTCACCCGACATGAGTCCTTGTGACTTCGATCTGTTGAAGGAACTCCTCCGAGGTCACCGATTCCATGACGTACTCCACGCAGTAGGGCGCTCGGTCGCTCACATCAACAATCAACACCTTGCCACTGGTCTACAACGGCTTCCCGACATTTGGAAAAAGCTTATGAGCTTTGCTGGTGATTACATAGAAGAAATGTAATGCACTTGTACTTTAAGTTCATTAAAAATTTATGTATACCTATGTTGCCATTACTTAATTTACAGCCCTCGTATTACACATTTTATCAGGCAATACAAGGAAATAAATAATTAATTATAATAATTAGATGGCATTTTTTTAACTCATAATTTTTATATTATTTAATTTTTTAAATGCGTTTCTTTTCCTCATTAAAACTTTAATAATACACTCTTCTAGGTGTTAGAGATTGTAATCAAAAGTTTCCACATTGCAGTTTTTTTCTAATTTTTTTTTGAATTAATATACAAATTAAAATGTTTAAAAGGATACCTAAACTCCTTAAGATAGCTAAACAATTTCTACAGCTTTATAATAATAGCTTAATATTTCGCTGGATGAATTACCTCATATAATTAATAAATATACACTCTAAAAACTTTTGCATGTGCATATATGGATGTAAAGACTAAATTCAATTTTCAAAGTCTGTAATTCTTAATAAATAAATTTCTTTTCGTTATTTTTTATTGAAGCAAATACTTATCGAACCTCACACATTTTTCTTCCCCCCCCCATCACGTCCTCCATCATACTGAGGTAGAACCCATGTGCTGGTCCTATTAGTAGTCGAAAATCCGGAACTAGCGACAGGTTGTAGCTCTGAGAATAAACAGTATCAGATATAATACAGGCGGTGTTACTACTTCTACGCTAACAAGACATAAACCAGGCTTTAAACGCGAGAAAACACTTATCTCCTCTCATTCCTGCAAACAAGATTTCCTCTGTTACGAGCTGCCACTAATCCTTGAGCATATGATGGCGCCATATTTGGTCACTGAAACCTGGAAATAAGCATACTTCATTATTTGCATCATAAGTAATAATAATAATAATTGTGTTATTAGTGTCTGGAAATAGTAATTTTAAATTAAATATTGCTATGTTATAATCACATTCAATTTCAACATAATCTTCAAATAATTGTTGACGTCATATTTTTTTTCCCTAATACCTCCTATTTTTAATGGGGGAAAAATGTTGCGTAGTTAGCAAAGCAGAGAAAACAGTTTTATGTAATTTGAATTTTTATATTATATCAAAGTGCTGAAGCAATTAAAATATTCGTATAACTTACCGTGTTATTTCAAATTTTAGCCATAGTAGGATTTTAAAATTTTAAAATTGGACAAACTCATAAAAATCTAACCTCAGTACGCTTTTAAAACCAGAATAATAATAATAATAATAACAATAATCTGAAAGCTTTCAGATTTTACATTACGCCCAAAGGGGCCCTTTCTTTAACGTTTTGTGTGTTACTTTTATTTATTAAATATCATGTTCTTTGCACTTAAACTGTAAAATTCAATTCAACAGCAATATCGCAAAATAATTTTAAAGTGAGCAAAGCTTTAGAATTTCCGATACACAGTCTCGCGCGCTAGAAATAAAAATAATGCTTTTTTTTTTTTTTTTTTTTTTTTTTTTGTGTGTGTGTGTGTGTGTGTGTGTACGGTGTTGCCATTGCTCGCTTTGAAATCGTTGAGTTTGTTAATCAAAAATTTGCTAAAGTGTTACAAAATATGAAATCGAAAGTAAAACAAATTTCAAATTCCAAATTCGGGCTTCCAGATGACTATATTAGGTAGAAGATTACGTTATTCAAAATTTGATCGCTCTTTAGGTACCGTTGTTTTAATCCCAATGCGAGAAACATACATACATATGGAGATTTTTCATTATTTAATTTCTTTAAATACAACACAGGGCTCTAATATTTGGTGACAACAAATTGAAAAGTTAACCGTCATTTATAGCGAACAAACGCAAAATGCCAAAACGAAATTAATAGTCCTTCAGGGCAAATTGCTCCTTTGGACTAAAAATAAAAAGGATTTTATGATAGAGATTAAAAAATACCTATTATAAAATCGTTTGAATTTTAGGATGCAAAGCTGTAATTGGTTTGGAAAAAGAATTTAAGCCCTTTAGTCCTACCAGACAGGTTAGCGAGTTATTGCTATGTCTGGCATTGTATGAATAAGGCTTTCGAAGGTTTTAAATAACACATTTACTTAATCTTGAACTTGTAAGCACTGGACAATTTTGAACGAAATAGGGGTATAGTGAGTTTTAAGCAAAGTTGAAGGAAATTTAGACGCAAAGGAAAAGATGAAAGAAAGGTGCTCTACTGAAGGCAGTTGTCTGATGTTTTTATAGAACGGAATTCTATATTAAAAAAATAACTTCCTCGTCATTTTCTACGTATGCTGTCCGCTCTCCTTCTACAGGTACAGGAAAATTAAGTAAAGTTTTTCATTTTATCTGTTTAATATTACATTTATCTTTTTCGTTTTATATTTACTGATTTCGATTGGCTTTCGGTTACAAACTTGTGCACATATTACTGTAATAAAGCTTAAATATGCAAGCATCTGTGGTCCAGGAACGAATTAATACATTTTATATGAAATGATGAAAGAAAGGTGCTCTACTGAAGGCAGTTGTCTGATGTTTTTATAGAACGGAATTCTATATTAAAAAAATAATTTCCTCGTCATTTTCTACGTATGCTGTCCGCTCTCCTTCTACAGGTACAGGAAAATTAAGTAAAGTTTTTCATTTTATCTGTTTAATATTACATTTATCTTTTTCGTTTTATATTTACTGATTTCGATTGGCTTTCGGTTACAAACTTGTGCACATATTACTGTGATAAAGCTTAAATATGCAAGCATCTGTGGTCCAGGAACGAATTAATACATTTTATATTAATTCCTATGGGGACAATTTTTATGGTTTTCAAACATTTCGGTTGACGAACGAATTTCAGGAAGAATTAAATTCGTGAACAGAGGCTTCGCTGCAAATGTTTCAAATGTTGAAATTTTGCAGTATACGTAGGGAATAAAAACACTTGTATAAGTTTATAAGAATCTATATGCGAATATAGTCGTTCAGGTACATCTCGACACCTTTAAGGCAGTCCCTTAGTAGAGTAGTTACTAACCTAAGAGTGCAGTGCGTCATTGTGAATCGAAAGTGTTGTAAAGTCAGAGATTAATCAAGAAAATAAACAGTAATAATCTGTAAGTTCTTCATAGTTTGCAATGCATAAAGTATAAGATTGGCTTTGATAACGATGATAAATGTGGACGATGGCTTCGATTTTTGGCGATTTCCAAATGACTGGCTAGTGAGATCAGGCATTCAGGAGCATGGATGTTCACGCAAAACGTTTTCATAGCCAGTCAGAAGGGGGTGCTGCCATCTTTCATAGAAATGTGTAACTCGGGGAGATTTCGACAGTAGGTTACGGGGAGATCTCGACAGTCGAGTCAGGCAATTTTACCAATGGCTTTCGAAAATGTGGAATATACCCATACAATCCCGATATTTTGGAAGACAATGTATTTGAATATGAACTCATGTCTACTTCAAATTGCACCATTCCAGTTATGGTAGAGGAAGACGATAACCTCCAGAGATCATCATCACCATCTACTGCATCAGCTTCTACATTTTCGGAATTATCTCCTGTACCAGTAGTACAGAACCAGTCTGTACGGAATAGGAGAAAAAAACAAGAATCAGCCGTTATAACATCCGCAGAATACAGGAGTCAACTGCGCAATAAAACAACAACACAGGGATCTAGACGTCAGGGAGGAACTCAACCCAGTACCTCGAGGGATCTCGAAGACAGTGAAAATTACTGTGGCGAGTGCGGTGGGTACTATTTTTGATGATACTGCGGGACAGAAGTGGGTGAAATGTGTTGGAGAGTGTAGTACGTGGTTCCATGAGGCGTGTGTACAAAATGGGAATCAACCCCAGTTTACATGCAACAAACGTACATAGTTAAAAGGGAGGATATATATTGTTGCATTGTTAATATGTGTTTAGTAAATCAATCTTTCTTTTCCATAGTGCGTTGTCCTTATTTCTTAAAAAAAAAAAAAAAAAAAAAAAAAAAAAAATCTGAAATGTTCCAGATTTTAAATTACGTCCAAAGGGGCGTTTTTTAACATTTTGTGTGTTACCTTTCTTTATTAAATATCATGTTCCTCGCACTTAAACCATAAGATCCAGTGCAACAGCAATATCGCAAAATAGTTTTAAAACGAGCATATCTTTAGAATTTCCGATACAGAGACTCACGCGCTGGAGATAAAAATGTTTTTTCTGCACAACGTTGCCATTGCTCGCTTTGAAATCCTTGAGTTTGTTAATCAAAAATTCGTCAAAGTTTTAAAAAATAGGAAATCGATCATAAAACAAATTTCAAATTTCAAATTTGGTCTTCCACATGCTCATATTCGTTGGACATTTTGTGGCAACAGTTTGAAAAGTGAACCGACATTTATGAGACCGACGCAAAATGCCAAAACGAAACTAATAGTCCTTCGGGATTCAAATCCCTTTGGACTAAAAATCTGAAATGTTTCAGATTTTAAATTACGTCCAAATTAAATTACGTTTTTTTAACGTTTTGTGCGTTATCTTTATTTGTTAAACATCATGTTCTTCGTACTTAAACCATAAAATTCAATTCAACAGGAATATCGCAAAATAGTTTTAAAATGAGCATATCTTTAGAATTTCCGATACAAAAACTCACGCGCCGGAGATAAAATTTTTTTTTCTGCATAACGTTGCCATTGCTCGCTTTGAAATCCTTGAGTTTGTTAATCAAAAATTCGTCAAAGTTTTAAAAAATAGGAAATCGATCATAAAACAAATTTCAAATTTCAAATTTGGTCTTCCACATGCTCATATTCGTTGGAGGATTACGTTATTCAAAATTCGATGACTCTATGTACCGTTGTTTTATCACAATACGAGAAATATACATACATTTATGCAGATTTTTCATTATTTAATTTCTTCAAATATAATGCAGGACTCTAACATTTTGTGGCAACAGTTTGAAAAGTGAACCGACATTTATGAGTCCGACGCAAAATGCCAAAACGAAACTAATAGTCCTTCGGGATTCAAATCCCTTTGGACTAAAAAAAAAAAAAAAAAAAAAAAAAAGCCATTGTTCTGAATTTTTCCTCAAGGTGTCGAGATGTCCCTGAACGACCTTATGTATGCGCGCCATATTAGTTGAAATATAGATAATGACATTTGCCTATTATTTTTAATCCTAAATTTTGCTCTGTTCAACAGATTTCTTATGTTAAATGTTAATTAGTATCACGAAAATGGAAAATTTTGTCTCATGCTTGTGAAGAAGAAATTTTTACTTTTGTTCCAATGGTCCTAAAAATCATTTCAATTCATCCACGGAATTAGCAACAATTATTTTATAAAAATTGTTTTAAGAAAAATGAACACATAATTTTATATTCCAATATTTTATCATCAAGAATATTTAAATACTAAATTTTCTTTTTTTTTTTAATTCTTCAAAAGACAGCTGTTTAAGAAAATTTAGAAAGAACTTACGTTTCCTTAATCACTCCAGACACGCAATAAACCATTAAAGATTTAAAGACGTCTATTTTGCATTTTGGCGCCAGATATTAATTTACTTAGTTTGCTCACCTGCCTTAGTTTCTTAATGACATGTTCTTTAAACAATCCAATGAAAAATTGAATAAAAATTATATAAAATAATAACTTTTTGCTTCAAGGAAATTATGTTTTTAGCCATTTTAGCTTTTATGTTCAATGTCATTGCTCTTAATTTATTTATAAGTTTGTGTTACATCTGCTTCTTGATGTTTGAACGACATTTGGTTTTCTCGGAAAATGTTTAATGATGTTGAAATTCTATTTCAAACAGCTAAAATTCAAAGAAAATTTAATAACAACTCCATCAGAAGATTCGTAATCAAACGAAATTCAAAATACTGCAATTAAGCAGGAATAGCATGTGCTCTTTTATTTTTTTTCCTCTCTCTCTCTCTCTCTCTTTCTTTAGCAATTGTTTCGTAAATTATACAAGTTTTGTTTTGAAAATTGTACAATTAATCAATAAACGGTTTATGAAACTAGCTCAAGATAAGTTTTGGCTAAGTCTCTTGTGATATATTTTGCAATTACGAAGAGTTTTATACTGAAGACCTGCCATTATTCTCCCATGGACCTCCATGCATTCTCTGCGAGAAGAGGGGGAGGGGAGGGCGAACTTAAACGATAGAATGCTATTTCAAAGGCTGAGTAAGTGAGAGATTCTTAAACACTTTCGAATTCTAAATTGGAGGTAAAAATAACAGCTTCAGCTTCAAAGGCTGCTTCAAAGGCTAAGTGAGATGTTCTTATACACTTTCGAATTCTAAATCGGGGTTTAACAAAACACTTATAGCTTTTCAGATAAGATGGGCTCTTTCATCAGCACCTGTTAGCAAAAAAAAAAAAAAAAAATCGCAGAACATTATTTATGATCAGAACAGGTCATGAATTTAAAGATTTGGGAAAATTCAGTCCAAACGTAACAGAAACAACCATTTTTACATATCGAAAAAACAAAAACAGTAATATTCTGCACTTGTCAACAATCTGGATTAAAGCAATTGCGGAACACCACGAAAATTGAAGAATTATGAAACTAAAGGATTCTTGAAGATGTTTTTAAAGTAAACCCATAAGAATAGAATAACGATATACGAAATACGCTTTTGTTGCTCTTTATCATTTTATTTTTAATGAGAATGGAAGATGTAACTACAGAGGTTAATGAAAATTAATGTCTCTTATATTATCATTACTTTTATAATGAACATCAAGACAAAATTTGCGTGAAATTGTTATCCTGTAATCTCCTGTATTCAAAACTACTCTTCAATATACAGTTTCTTCATAAATTAGAAGGTAGGGTTTCAAAATTGTGCTTCCTCAGATATGTTAGATAACATTGTTGTAAAACTACTTAGTTTAATTATTTCTGCTGCAGAAGACTTCTACTGAAGAAATCTCGTTTACATAATGTTTCATGGTGATCAGTTGAGATCGACTGTATGCTACAACAGTTAATGCTGCTAGGAGATATCAAAGAACGAAAAATGCAACTTTGAGAGATATATCACAGCAATATTTATTTTCAAAAAAAAATCTAAAGTATACGTTTAAGTTAGAGAATAGTACATCCAATTCTGGGAAAGAGTTTCTCAGTAATATTACGATGCAAAATGTTTGAAAGAAGGTTTATTCTTTCGGTGTTAATTTTTCTCAAAATATTGAAATTTCAGGAACTGAACTGTCGTCTGTGCAAGTTACTTTACCTTTTGAGGCTTTAATAGCTGCCATTTTACAACACTTATTTTCTCTCGATAGCTTAGTTTATGATGAGGAAATTCACAAAACTTTCCACTCTGAGATGACATTTTATGATGCAGATGATGACTTTCCATTTTCCATAGCAGTTGATGATGTTATTAAGGGTTTAAAATTAAGTAAAACTCCCGGACCGGACAAAATCACAACTGAAATGATTCGAAATCGTCACGATGTTTGTCCATTTATCTTATATAAATTATTTAATGCCTGTCTAGATCAGAAACATTTTCCAGTGGTGTGGAAGAAAGCTAGAATTGCGATTGTTCCTAAAAATACTGAAGTTAAGCGGTTTACTATTGAAAATATCAGTTGTATTCTGCTTCTGCCATGCTTCAGTACATGTCTCGAAAAACGTTACATAAAGAGACTGAATTGGCCATTAAGACGCAGAATTTCAGTTCATTTTGGTTTACTCCTCAATGATCAGCTGAAGATGAGCTTCTTCGCGTATGTGACATAGTAAAGCAAAGTAAGGGGACAAACTATGTCACGATTTTAATGTTTCTGGATATGAAAGGAGCTTTTGACTGTGATTGGTAGCCAGGAATCATAAATTTATTGAAACGTGCTAATGTACCTAGAAACATTTTCGATCTGATCAAGGATTTTTTGCCTACTCTCATTGTAGAATTTTCGCTAGCTGATATTACGAAAGAATATAATTGAAAAGAGGGCTGTCCTTAAGGATCAGTGTGTAGATCCTTTTTGAAAATCTTATAATTAATGATATTTTGCGTGAATTATCTGCTTTTCAAAACTGTTTTAAATTTGCCTTTGCGGATGGTTTGCTTTTAATTGTTCAATGCATAATCTTCGTTGGTGCTTGTTCTTTGTCTCAAGATTGACTTGTTATTGCTTTTCAGTGGTTTAAATTTTATAAATTGAAATTCAATCAACTTAAAAGCAAAGTTATGATGGTACTTAGGAAAGATGAATATTGACTGCAGAATATGTTTATTACTTGGGTACGTTCCTATCGAAGAAGTTACTCAAATAAAGTATTGAGAAGTTATTTTGGATAACAAATTTCAGTGGAAGTAACCTTTTTCCCATCTTCAAGGAAAATGCGAAAGAGTATTCTCGGGATTATATAAAAGTTCCAAAAACACTTATGGAGTCGAAACAACTGTTCTTAAATTGATCTATAGGCAAACAATAGTGCCGGTTATTTCCTATGCCTCAAGAGTTTGGAGCGGTTCTTTACTGAAAAAAGTAAACTGCAAGCTTCTAAGGAAAATTCAAAGAAAATTTTTTTAAGAATTGTTAGTGGCTACAGGACTACTAGTTACGAGGCACTTCTTACTGTTGCTGGCATTCCATCCATAGATATTGAAATTTTGAGTGATATTGCGATGGAGGAAAGCATTTGCAGGATATCCTCATCAAATTTTCTTTCACGGCAATCTTTGTTTCTTCTTTAGCGCATCCTTTTAACAGGAATTCTATACGAGTTGTTGGCTATTCCGATGCGATTCTTGAAGAGTGCAAATTAATTTGTTTTACAGACGGAAGTAAGATAAATGATAAGATTGGCCTTGAAAATAAACAAGAAAGAGATTTCAAATTCATTTATTTTTTCTTTTATTTGTTTTTTTTTATATATTTATTAGTTGTATTTATTTATTTTTTAATAAGCGTTTCTCCATTTGCAGTGGTATTGTACATTTGTTTATTTATTTTGCTACTGCTTAGCTTACTTGTGCAAGACTCGTGGTATACTTTGTAGAACACGAGGAATTAAAAATTTAGAGTTAAAAATATATCTATGTAGGTATATGGCTAGAATTGCGTTGGTGACTACATTAAAGAACGATTTCTTAAAGAGAGAATACTTTCAACATAGTCATGTTGCTGTCGAAATCCGAGTTTGAAATTCAATTTTAAAAAATTCTTGAACGTTATTTTCGTATTTATTGCTTTGCAACTTTTTATTTCCTCTCTCGCAAGTTGTTGAATATAAAACCATGTTTTATAGGTTCAGACAAAAAGAGAGGGAAAGGACCCAAATTAGGGCTGTAAAGTAAAGTGAGGAATAAAAGTATCCAACCACCAAGTGTAAAGCATTTAGGTCAATTTACTTTGTGCTAATTAACTTACAACTTTTGTAATATAAACCAATAATTTATAATTAGAAAACTTTTTATATACCATCTATATATATATGTATAAAATTAACAAAGGAACTCCGTTTATTTTTAGTAAATGTGATAAATTAATATAATAAATATTTGCTGAAAATCAAAAATGCCTAAAACTAGAAAAGATTGGAAATTCGCAAATTCTATCACCGTAGCCACAAACTACCTATTACTTCCTTCTGTTTCTTTTATAAGTTGTTTGTGTGAATATTTATTACTATTATTAGTCCAAAGGCGCTTTGTCCCTGAAGGAATATTGTTTTCGTTTTGCGATTTTGCGTTGAATCACTATAAATGTGCGTTTCACTTTTCCAACTGTTGCCACCAAATGTTAGAGTCCTGCATTATATTTGAAAAAAATTAAATAATGAAAAATCTGCATAAGTGTATCTATATTTCTCGCATTGTGATAAAACAACGGTACATAGAACAATCGAATTTTGAATGATGTAATCCTCTTACGAATATGGACATGTGGAAGACCAAATTTGAAATTTGGAATTTGTTTTATTATCGATTTCATAGTTTGTAAAACTTTAACGAATTTTTGATTAACAAACTCAAGGATTTCAATGCGAGCAATGGCAACACTCTGCGGGGTAAAAAAACGCTTTTTATCTCCAGCGCGCGGAACTGTGTATCGGAAAATCTAAAGATATGCTCATTTTAAAATTATTTATTTCTGAACTGAATTTTATGGTTTAAGTGCAAAGAACATGATATTTAATAAATAAAGGTAACACACAAAACGTTAAAAAAATGCCTCTTTGGACGTAATTTAAAATCTGAAACCTTTCAGATTTTTTTTTATTATTATTATTTTGCTTGCTTTTGTTATTATTTGTATCAGCAAGCATTATTAACGTCTATATCAGTGGTAAACTAAATAAAAGATCTTCTCACCAATTGCCAAATACTTAAAGAAATATATTGCCAAATATATTAGAAAAGCTTTTGTCGGTATTGGTTGGATCCATCTACCATTTGGTTATGTCCTCGTCGAGAATATTCATTTCAGTGACCACAGAAATAACAGATATTGCATCGACAAGGCGGGAAAAGAAAGATAACACAGTAGCAACCAAACCTTGGGATGACTTTGGCGCATTCAAAATGTTAGCAGTCCGATTTAAAATTTTTTTTATAATTCTTGACAACAATATCTGAACTTGAATTAAACAATGCAATGTGTGCAAATCTGCACGCCCGTTTTAAAGATTCTATTTCATCAGGTGGATAATGCAGATATTCTTTTGATCTGGAGGAGAAAAAAAATACGCAATAAATTTGATTTCAATATGTATGGTCAACAAAATTCGAAATTTTGGTAGTTCCTTTTTTATCTAATGTATTATACGAATGCAGAGTCATCATAAGTATGCATGCTATTTCTTATTGTAAAGAAATTAATACTGGTCTATTTCTACTTTTCCCTTGAGGAAATGTATTGCAGAATTCTATAAACAAATCTGATGTAGAACTTTTGGAATCCTTTAGAATTATACTCAGTTTTCTATTATCTAGTTCAGTGATCTAGAGAATTCTGTAAAATTCTAGGTACAGCTTCTATAGAATTACGTGAACATTCTTCTGTAGGGATTTTATAAAGATGTGTGCAGATACTTCATAAAGATATGCGCAGAAATTGTATAAAATTTGTATAGTTTCTATACATATCGTATCGTGGGTGAAATTTTAAAACATGTGTATAGAATCAAATACAGAATTCTACTGAAAATATCACATCCGATCTGTAGAATACTGGACCATAATTCTAAAGATTTCGAAATAAACTCACTTAATTTACTTAATTGTTTTCTGTAAGAGTATTTAAAAGCGTTATTAAATAGTAAAATCTCCTTTTGGGATTTAAAAAAAAGAAGAAAGAAAGGCTGAAAACTTTCAGATTTTTATATTATCCCCAAAAGGGTTTTTTAACGCTTTATGTGATACCTTTATTTATTAAATATCATGTTCTTCGCACTTAAACCACATGAAATTTAATTCAACAGAAATATCGCAAAATATTTAAAAACAGCAAAACAGTTTATTTTTAGAATTCCCGATACACAATCGCGTACGCTGAAGATAAAAATGTTTTTTTTTTTTTTTTTCGTACAGTGTTGCCATCGCTCTCTTTGAAATCGTTGAGTTTGTTAATCAAAAATTCGTTAACTTTTTACAAAATTTGAAATAGATAATAAAACAAATTCGAAACTCAAAATTCGGGCTTCAAAGTGCCTATGTTCGGTTGGATGACTACGTTATTCAAAATTGGATGGCTCTAGGTACCGCTGTTTTTTTACAATGCGAGAAATATTCATACATTCATGCAGATTTTTCATTATTTAGTTCCTTTAAATATAATACATGGCGATAACAGTCGGTGGCAACAGTTTCAAAAATGAACTAACGCAGAAAGTGAAACAACACAAAATGTCGTTTTCAGAACAATAGCCCTTTGGGTCTAATGCCCTTTTGGGCTAAGAATCAGTTTTAAGTGGAATTTTTTAGGGGAAATTTAAATAATCAGTGACATAGAGGGAGGAAGAGAATAAACTGTTCGGAATAGATGAGTATTTTATTTCTAATAAAAAATTTTCAATATTGTTTTTATTTTTAAAAATATTTAAGTAAAATAAATATATTTTAAATAATAATTTAATTTAATTTAAATAAGGAAATAATTTCTCTTATCAGAGGTGCAAATACAAAAATCAAAAGCATTAATTTCAGGAATTAAAATTTTATAATTAACAGCATAAATTTAATCTTTCAAATGATTTTATGATTTAAATTAATTTTAATCTTTTACAAGGTTTAATTTTTGTATAATATAAGCAATACTATATAAAACATAGCACAAAATATTACATAAGTTTGAAGTTAAAAAAATTTTAAGCTAGAGCAAAAAGGCAAAAATTTCCATCAAAAAATAATTTAACATTTATAAATAAATAGTGCTTATTATGCTTTTCTGTATTCCATACAGTAAATCAGAAATTAAAAATTTGTTTTTGAATACAATTTGAAAACTGTATAGATTTCTATAAAATACCAATGTATAAAAGCTTTATAAAATTTTAAAATTACAATTGCAAGTTTTCCCACCTCTTTGCTTTCCGTTAATGTCGAAATTTTCTAAGGGATAAAAAGATTCTATACCATTATTTTTTTATATTTTATTATTATTATCATTAATGTTTTTCAGATCTGCAAATACTTTATTCAAAGTATTTGAGGTCTTCCGTTAACATCGATTAATTTATCCTGAATAGCTGGACCATTTTTGAAGTTCAAACTGTCAATGAAATGCAAAATTTTCATTTTAAGCAGAAATTTTTGTTACGTTCAACGATATGAATTGTTTGCCTCAGTTCGCAGCATAAAAACAATGAAGAAAAAAATTCAGAATTACTATTGCAGTGAAGAATGTGATCATTGCAGGATTCAGGAAATAAATGGCTGAGTTTTCCCTGTTTGGCATTTCGCATCTCGATTGTATGAGCGGTCGGGCTTCATTAGCAAGTTGTAATTGTTTGGGTGTGACCGCTGGCGAAGATCGAATATACTATCCAGGGCAAATAGATGTCAAAGGAGGCCGCCATTTTATCCTGACGTACGGTTACCCTTCGACCTCTTGTAATGGCCAGCAGGCGGCTCTGCTTAACAACCATCACTCTTTTTAACAAGGTTTGCGGCGTCCCTTTATATGCTTTTCTGTACTTCTGGACTGTGATTTACCTTTCACAGTTGCGGTTATTTAGTCGCTCCGTTTTTGCCCTAATGTTTGAATAAGTTCGAAATTTTTGACAAGCAAATTTTCTTTGATATTAGTTGAAAAAGAAAATTGATTGTTACCGTCCAAAGCAAAATTTAGAATAAAATAGGCAACTGAGAAACTGACTCACAAGTAGCAAAAGTTATTTTCTCTTAAACTGATTTTATATCTTGCTTGAGAAAAACTTGTGATATCACAAATGGTCGTTCTGTGGTTTCCGACATCAGTGGCAGCCAATTTTTTAACTCTCGAACCAAACCAATTCTAAGTTGTGTGTTTTAGAGTCACGGGTAACATAATATATTACATATAACAGCTTTTGAGGAATATGGGCCTGGAAAAATAAATATCGATTATTTAAATATTTTAAGGTAATAATTTTTATTAAATTTCGTGATTAGTTTTGCAAATAAAACAGCACTGAGACAAAAGCCAAGATCAATATAAACTCAAAGCAGTATTAGAGCTACACTTTTCAAGAAAAATATTTGGCCTTAAATCTGAAAGGTAAAAAATATAATGCAAGTTAATAATGCGGGGGCGCTTTTTTTTTGGGGGGGGGTTAGTCTAACCACAGAGAGCAAAAGCAATGAATGTTGTTAATTTAACCCCGGGACGAAAAAATATTTCGACTGCATGCGACCTATAGGCCATTAAATTGCTATTATTGCTAAGGTTGACAAATATGTTTCATCCGTGTACAAGTCCAAACGAAACATTTTATAAAGACTATTGTATACATACGTATGCGTTCATATGCAGATGCACCATCAAACTCTTAGTTTTAAGCATTTATACACGCTGGTAACATATTCTAAAAAATTAATGCGCAAATTGTTTATGCTTAGATTGGTTTTATTACATTTAAAGATTTGACTCGCTTTTTGAGAAAAATCCGTTATTATTTGATTTATTAAGTTATTAATATTCGCTTACTATTATCAGTAATTAATATTCGCTTACTATTATTAGTTATTAATATTCGCTTTTTTTTGAGAAAAATTAGACTGACGTATAACAATTCTTTTAAAATGCACTGTCTCTCCCAATGGCGTAAAACATAAAATAATAATAATAATAATAATAATAAATCTAAAAGCTTTCAGATTTTATATTACCCCAAAAGGAGTGTCTTTTAATTTACACACACATACGCGTTTCGAGAGCATTTGCACTAATGTCTCCTTCAACTAAAAATATTTAAAAACAGAATTTTTTACTTAAAAACATCTTTAGAATTTTCGGTAGACAGTCTCCCACTGTGGAGATAAAAATTATTAATATTTTTTTTTTCCTATATAGTGTTGCCATTGCTCGCTTTGAAGTCGTTGAGTATGTTAATCAAAAATTCATTAAAGTTTTACAAAATATGAAATAGACAATAAAACAAATTCCAGATTCGGGCTTCCAGGTGTCCAGCTTCGAGTGAAGGCTACATTACTCAAATTTAATGACTCTAAGTGCCGTTGGCTCTAAGTACCGTTGGTTGGAAACATACATACATTTATACAAATTCTTCATTACTTAATTTCTTTAAATATAATACAGGGCAATAATATTTTGTGCCAGCAATTTAAAACGTGAAACGGAAGTTTATAGTGAACCGACGCAAAATGCCGTTTCGAGACTAATAGTCCTTCTGGGCTAACGTCCCTTTGCGCTTAAAAAAAAAAAAAAAAAAAAAAAAAAGTGCAAGAAATACATCAGTTTCCCCCTCTCCTTGATTCCATCGAATGCACATATGTACAGTGTTTAAAAAAAAAGAAAAAGGGAAATGAAAAAATAAAGAAAGATAAATTTATAACTTATATGTAGAAGAATGAAATTTGCTTTCAAAGAACAAATATATCATTTTATTGAATGCATAATCATAGAAAATCATATTTGTGTTATTTTATTAGTTGCAACTTTTTTGTTGAATTTAAGAAAGAAGCAGATTTAGTTGGTAAAGATAGAGGATTGTACTTTCAAAATTCGCACCTAGGGACGTGTACAGTTATCTATGTAAGTATATAAAAAACGCGCATCTCGTTTTGCTCTAAATACGTGCATATAAAAGTACATATAATAATTAACACAAATATACAAAAAATTACCAATTTTGAATTATCTACTGAAATCTCAAAATCCAATAATTTTTTAGGAAGAAAAGGTTGTAAAGAAACTCACTAGGTTCGATAATCTTAACTGGGTACTACTAGTGAAGTGATACTTGCTGTCATATATATCAGACCACACCTTCCTTATCCTTTCATGATTATTTTTTCCATTCAATTACTCTTTCAGGTTCATCCTCATATCTTATCTTAATCAAATCACTTACAAGTTAATAAGCACGTAGGTGTTGGTTTAAAGAATTTGTTACATCCTGTGTCTCAAAACTTGTATTCACTAACACCTGCTACAGCGTGACAGCCGTGCTTGGAGAAATATAATTGTTCATAAAGATGGGGCGAAAAGATATTCAAATATGATATTTTATTTTCTTTTAAAATTTGAATGTTAACACTAAAGGGACACTAATATGTTAAATATGTTGAACATATTTTAAATTTTCAGTGAAAATGGTCTTATGTACTAGATACTTGTAAGTACAAAAGAAACGCTACAAAATGATTTGACGTCCTAGTACGAGGTATTTAGTTAACACGGAATCATTACCTATTTATGGAGCTATAGACAATTCCCTGAATATCTTTGTATATGCCATCTCCAGTCATCTTTTTCGTCGTTACGTATTAATGTTTTCACGCTTTGTCACTTCTTGTAAAATGGGTGGGAAACCCTACCTTGAAAAATCACGCCAAAGAGCGTGCTTTTAGAGATTCGCGTGTCTTGTCATATCTATTTAAAGTGACCACGGTGTCAGTGTTATGTGCATGAGGGACACAGATTCAATTTTCGTAAGCGAACAACGGCTTTATGGCCACAGGGAAAGGGAAAAGGGGTGTGACTGCTATCACGGGCGTGACTGGGTCCACCCACGGCGCGTCGTAATCAACACCCACGGGAATACGAATACGTCGTTAAATGGAATAAGCGGTTGTTTTCTGTGGAAGAGCATAAATGACAAATTCTGCGGAGAAACCAAACAGGAAATTTGTTTACTTGAAACATATATCTAAAGTGTTTAGCATCCTTGAATATTTCGAAATTCTTTCGTAAAAAAACACTCAGTTATGACGGCTGTTTAAAATGCATAGAAGTATACAAATCATAAATTTTTTAACAGACAAACAAAGTCTTCGTTCTATAAAAAAGGTTTTTATCAAGACATTTTATGTAGTTCAGTATTAAAAATATGGATATCAACTAAATACAATAATTTAGTAATTATTGTATTTTTATTAATACTTATTTGTAATAATGCAGTTTGCTTTCTAAACATGTCTTGATCTGCAATTTAAACGCATTATCGGGTTTGTTAAAACTTTTTGCCCTCGATATGAAATCTACTTCCATCTTCGATATCGTATTTGGCAATGGCATGACAAGCAGTCTCTGAATATATATATATAATGTGCTATATTATATATGCTATATATATGTCCTATATTAAAAGTTGAATCAAATAAAATTAAGGCAGCTATAAATGTTCTTCTGAATTGACATCCCACATAAGATTTCAGTAGTTTTCAGCGTCTACAGTTGATAAAAACGCTCTACCAGTGAACAAAATATTTATCAAAATTTTGAAATTACTGATTTCATTGCAAAATCGGTTGTTGAATCTGGTATCCAATATCTTATAAAATTTATATTGTATTTTCTAATAACTTCTCACTATAAGAAAAAGTTGGCAAATGAGAAAAGTCGAGATAAGTAAAATTATTCCTATCATACTTCAGCTAATGGATTTGTATTGGATCATTTGGATTATGTCCAGGCCCACGAAGGTTGTCTGCCTAAGACTCCAATAATTAAAAAAATTATTTTTAGGGAAAGAAAAGGCTGTAGCTGTGCATACATGTGCCGGATAAAATTAATCGGCTCGAGTTCATTTTGAAGATCAAATGAGCGTGAAACGTTTTCTAATAGGAAGACAAATATTCAATTTTTCTCAGAAAAAATGAGGCCAAACGTTTTCCTTGAGCATATTCCAGCATGTTACGATTATAACTCTATTGCTAGCTCTTTATTTGACGTAGTGGGCACCTATTTGCAATTTTTTACCTGTGCTTGAAAACATATGAGGATATGTGAAATGCGGGCGAAAGTTATTAATTCGGCACATTTTTCCTTCCCGCCACCGACTGGGCAGCTAATTAATTCATCATGTATTTTACCGTCCTTCACACAAAGCTTCTAAGCAAGTTAAAACTACTTCTTCAGATAATTTATCGTTAGATTACTATTCAAATGAACAGTAGTCGTATAAGTAATACCAAAGTTCTCCTTTTTTTTACTGCAAGTGCAGCGGTTACTGTTATGTGGTAAAAGCCTATTTAGATGGACAAATGCTTCGTATAGCAGTTTTATAGTTTATACATCACATATTCGTACCAAAAGATCACTATAATTGAAAAGTTACAGCAAATGCGACAGTGAAAATCGTAATAAATTTTGGATACATCATGCCTGCACTTTCTGTGAAATAGTTCTAATGTTTTGGATGGATTGGATTATTTGCATCAAGGCCAAACACGCAGGGCTATTTGCTTGTAGGATAGGAGGCCTTCGTAGAGGACATTTTAAGAGAAATTGGTTCATATTACATATCCTAATTTCTTGGACTACTGTCGTTTCAGAGGTGTTCCCACTGATCACTAGTATCTTCATCATCCAGAATTAAAAACAACACAGAAAAGTGTTAATTGAATAAAACAAAAACATCAAGCAGCCCGTTATAAATGGAATGGCTGGCCATATCTGGTCAGAGAATAGCTAGATGTAACTTGTGTAACATGTGGACATAATACTCCTTAATTTATTCATGAATATCTATCAACTAAGCTAAAAGTAAAGGCAATAAAGGAAGTCTTTCTTGTAAGAAAAAAGAAAATCTAAATTGAATAATTTATTGGTTTAAAGACTGCATTTTTTTTCCTTCAAATTTTTATTTAATATTAGAAGTTCATTTTTTTCGCTTTTGAATCTCAACTTTAACTCTTTACAGTAGCTCACACTTGCTTTCGCACACATATATTTTTGATATTTATTTGCGTAAATCTTGTACTAAATACTAAAATGCAAAGTTCAAAAGTTTTTCCTAAGATACTACGCTTTTTCCATTATAAAATTTGTTTATTAAAAATAAACCTTATCAAAATATTCCTTGTAATAAAATAAATAATTCAAAACGTATTAGTCGGTAATTTACAGAATAATTCAGATAATCAAAACTTTTGTTGAGATGTTTTCGAGGAAGTTCCTTATCTCATATACATTCGTAAATTATTATTTCCTTAGCAAAATATATTTCATATCTGAAGTGAACATGACAGGACGCTACGAAGTAATGACCAATTCTGTTAGAGAATTTAAATTACTCATCATTTTAAACACAGCTAAAAGTATTTGAAATATCAAAACAATCTTTGATGTAAAACGTTCAACTACGTTGTAAAATGATGAAAATTACGTTGAAATGTTCAAAATGCACCGAAGTCTGGAACACATTCCAAGATAACACAAAGGAATCGATTTATCTTATGAAGAATAAATAAAAAATAAAAAATAAAAAATAAAATTAAAAAAAAAAAAAAAAACACGAAAATTAGAGCTGTAAAACTAGCAGGGGGTTTAAAAGAGCATTTGTCAATGAAAGTTAAGAGTGAACCTTTTAACTACTATTATTAGAGTTGTTAGAGCAAATGGATAAAACGGGCGATCAACAAGAAAGAAATTCTTCGTCAAAGAAAACAAGGAAAATACGCCTAGTGTTCATAAAATTGACGGTAAGCAAATATTTATCCCATTGAGACAATGTTATGTTTGCAAAAGAGTCAAATTCAGAAATTCACACGGATAGGAGTGTGAAAATTTAATGTATTTGGGTCCGATGGCCGAATTATTATGGGGCGAAACTTGAATGAAGGCTTGAATAAGATAAAATGTAATGTTTGTTGGGTGGAGACTTAATGGTTGGGAATGTTTCGTTGCTTCTAGACTGGGGAATTTTGTTTTCATAGGAAATAATTCGTATCACTATAAAGCTATAAATATCTTTACTGAAAACCTGAAAGCAAATTCAGGAAAACTTATGAAAAGCTACATTCAAGTTCTATTGAATAACAACCCTAAACATACAACCCCAAATGCTCGCTTGCTATTGTTATATAACTGTCCTGAAGTAATCAAACCTCCTTCCTATTCTTCGGACTATATCGAACATGTATAAAGTGAGTTGGAGAGCAAAATGAGGAAGCATGATACTTATATTCCTTCGAAAGCTCTATTAAAAGTAAATCTTACCGAGGAGGGGAACAAATTTCTTCTTTATTGAACATTCTTACACGAAAAATTCGTTTATTCATTCCAAAGTGTGTAAAATGCGTAACATTATATGCAAGTTACTCAGTGAAATATTGAATGTCGCTTCATTTCATGTTTTTCTTAATAATAAACTGTTCTCAAAGTACCCGAATATTTATATTGTCAGGACTTGTGTTTCTCTTGATTTGCTTTGGAAACATGATGTGTCCTGAATAGGAACAGGGAGCTTACTCAAGCTATGTTAAAAAATGTGTGGAATAGACGACACAAGCAGGAAGGGTATGCGAAACTCTTTATTTTCTATACTTTACAGGTACTCCCGAACTTTGGGATACAGAGACCAACCACTTGTGGTCTGAACGTAAGAAATATAAAACTATTAACTAAAATTCTAATTAAAAGCTAACTTTGAATTAGTATACAAATGCCTAGCACTAAGACTGGCCTTTATTTAAAAGGGGACATATGCAGTACGCCAAGCTGCTGAAACTACAATACGTTTGTCAAATATCAAGAGGGCTAAACCTCTGGCCTTAAAGGCAAACAGCAACTGAGTGAAAACTCGTAGAACTGCAGTGGCAAACGGCTTGCTTCCTAAATCTCCTTCTCTCTCCCCAACTCTTGGCAAAAAGCCACAACTGAAATACTTGAGCGTTAGCAAGACAATTTACATAAACAAGTTAAAGCATTTAATTCTGGCCGGGAGTAGAAAATAAGAAGTGATAGTACAGTTTTAAAATAAAATAAACGTTAGTAAAACTTAGGATCCTTACAATGTAAGTTCATTTACAGGACTATTTGAGTAATTTTTTTTTTTTCCCTAACGAAACGGTATTGAAATTTTTTGCAAAAGAAGCAGGTTTTAAAAAAGGTGATCAATAGTATATGGGAATGAACAACAAAGTCATTTCGCTAATATTTAATAACTGGTATTTGCAAAGAAAACAGCAAAACACACTAGGGACCGAAAACAAATGTGAACCTATATATTTTATTCTATATTTTTCTTTTAATTTATTCCATTGTCTTTTCAGTATTCTTTTATTATTATTATTTCTTTACTCTGCACGACCTAAACGTAGACTCTTTAAAAGAATAATTATTCATTATTTTAGTATCTCGAATTAGTCCATCTTTTGCATTTTCGTCTAAGGTCCAAAACTTTGCATATATTTATTTTTCATTTCTTTTTTAACAACCATTTCGTAAAGTTATGGTAAGATTGGGACGAAAATTCGGTTACGAAAACTGTTGGACGTACTTTTATCCTCATTTATTCATGAGAAACCTCGTAAAAATTCTTTAAAAAAGTGCACATTTTGTAATGCTATTACAGCTCACTTTTTATTCCATTTGAAAATGCTCAAAGTCTGCAACTGCGAACCTCAGTGTATGTTGTCTCGTGACCTCTGTGTTATGATCACCGCCCATGACGATGCGGACCTCACAGTGAGCATTAAATGCTGAGCTATAAAGCAACGAGACTATCAACAATGGTCTTTATTTCAAAACTGCCAGGACAAGATTTTATTTGTCTGAAAACAACACTTACTCATATATGATATTAATAAATAACGCAATGCATCGCATGGTTTCAAAGCTGTAAAATTACACACCGTGTGAAACGCATTTTTCTTTGTATTTGTTCCATAGTTATGCTATAGAGTTGGTGAATAAAAACATAAAAGTATACACGTTTGATATCTATTCGTTAATTTACTTGGTATGCTTTGAAATTTTCGAAAGGGAAATGTTTAAAATTACAACGCGTAATTATTGATTTCAGTTTTTTTTTATTAAACTACAAAATGCTATTAAAATGTGTCCTTATTAAGCGTTATAACTGCAGCCAAACTTTTGCTAAGAATTTCATAAATATGACATAGTTAAAAGAGAAAAAAAAAATGGGAAGAACGGGAAACAATTGCCTTGATATATATATATTTTTTTCTTAGAAATATTCTAATTGAATAGAAAGCAGAAAATTATGAAATAGGATGCAATATTTTTAGAGAAGCATTTTGAAGCTTTTTTATGTTCAAGCATCAAGTTCAAACATGATAATATATTTGACGCATTCCAATTGCTGTACTGTGGCCATCAGAAAATGCTTGTTTAAAATGATTTTCGGGTATGATTCCATATGTTGTTTGTTTATTTAAATAAATTGCTTACAAAAGGTGCTACTTTGGTAGACGGTTGCACGGATTTTGGCGATTTTATTTGGCGAGTGATGCGACTTACTTTGATACTTTTGATATGCCTGTTTCAGCAGGAATTATATCCCGCTATTACAGGCATCTCGAATAACCCCGGTTAGGGGAGACATAACATACAGTGCTTCGCAGGAATACTTTGACAAAGAAGTGCAGGAAGACTGTGTAGATGTTGCCAGTGTAAATGAAAATGTCATACTTTGATACTTCGAAATTGGCTGGAAGAAGTTAAGATTATTTATGGGGGATTCCGATAAATGTGGGTTGCATCTTAAATTGATCTCAATTTCTAAGAGCTCCTACTTAAAATTTTTTGAATAATTTACCTCCGCGTTGGTGATGGCTTTGTTGAAAAATTATTGTTTAATTTATTGATGAATAACGCCAGACTTTGGAGTTTAAGGTCTCTGTGTAGCTGTTCATTGCGAACGAACCAGGTGGCTTCTGTGATTTTTAGTAAGTAGTTGTTTTAGAAAACCTGCAATTTATTTAATACGGAGGTGGGAACAGAGCACCATGCAGGGAAGGCATATGTAAGGATGGGTCTTAATATTGATGTGTTAATGTGCTTCTTGCGAGAGAGATCCAGCGGTGAGGAGGCGTCAAGAAAGTTTCGGAGCTTCCTAGAGACTCCTATGGCTTTCCCGATAGTCATGGAAAGGTGAGGACCCCATGTAAGCGAGCCGTTAAAACGAACTCCCAAGTATGTAGCCTCTCTGACTTTAGGTACTGTTTCATTAAAGAAGGTCAGATCTGCATCAATGTTTTTTCTTCTGTGTCGTCCTATCAGTAATAATTTGGATTTTGTAGCATTAGTAAACGTCCTCCATTTGCGACACCATTCCTCTATCTCGTGTGTGTGTGGTTTTGTATTCTGATCATGGCATGTCGTGGATTAAGTGAACTAGAAAGAATGGCGGTATCATCCGTGTAGCAGGCGGTGATGCAGTTTGTAATTTCAATCATAGGGAAGTCATTAACATATATAAGATAGTCCTTAGTCATATAAGATAGTTCTTATTCATATATAAGATAGCGAATAGGCCCAAGGATGCTTCCATGGGGGACGCGGGCTTTAATTAATCTGTTTTCAGAATAAACATCGCCCTGCCTGACATAGAAGGATCGATCACTTAGAAAGGAGTGAAGAATGAAAATCGTTTCCCTGGGGAGATCGAGGGAAGCAAGCTTGTAGATAAGTCCATTATGCCATACGCGGTCAAAGGCTTTTGCCACGTCCAGCATAAGGAAAGCAGTTGTCTGGTGCTTATGAATAGCTGCGCTTAAAAATTCAACGATTCTGACAAGCTGCATGGTGGTGAACAACTTTTTACGGAAATAAAACTGCTGGTTTGGAAGCGCGTTTAGGGCTGGTTGTAGTTTTCTGCAGATACTCCTCTCTAGGATCTTTCCCAGTGCAGGAATCCACCACTCTTGTATTATCTTTTCCGGGTTTGGTAATTAAGATGACAACCGCTTGTTTCCACTCAGCTGAAAAATAGCACAGGTACAGGCAGGCGTTGTAAATGCTACAGAGTTTGTTAATGAAATTACCAGGCAGATGTTTAATCATTGAATTAGAGATTTTGTCCTTCTCAGGTGCTTTTATGTTATGAGGTTTAGCTATAATAGAGCTAACTTCTGTGGGTGAGGTAAAAACAGGCAGATTTTTTACACTGGGCTGGTTAATCCAATTATCGACAAACATGTTAATGTGATTAATGAAATTTCGGTCTAAAAGGGTCTCATTGGAGGGAACTGCTTGGCGAAGTGAGTGGCAAAGTCGTTTGCTTTGTCTTCATTGCTGTATTTGAATCCAGTGTCTTCCTGCAGAGGTTTGTTGTTTGTTTTTGTCGACTTCATTAAACGGAGAGACTTCCAGAATTCTCTGTCTTCCGCATTTAATTTTTCAATTCTGTTATTGTTTATTAAGTTTAGTCTGGTGGGAGTCAATTAACCTTTTAATATTGTTTATTAATTTTCGATTTAATTGCCGGGTCACGTGAGTGGGCGAAATTCTTGCGGAGTCTATTTCGTGATTGGCTAATTAATTTAAATTTCTCGCGGAGGTTTGAAGCGATTTTTTTCATTAGCACTTTCTGTAGTAGAATTTTGCAATGCCTTATCAATGCAGGTGACGATGCTTGTAATGGCCTGTTCGATATCACGTGTATTTGTAAGTAGTTCTGTTTTGGGGAGGCGATTGTTATATTCAGATTTGAATTTGTCCCAATCAGTAATTTTGTAAGTGATGTTGGCTTCAGGCCTGGTAATACCCAGGTGTGCCAGAACTGGCACGTGATCTGAAGAAAGGTCATTTATTACTTCGGTAAGTTATCAGATGTGAGGAAAAATCTAGAATGTCTGGATACTGTACAATACTGGATACTGTATAATGTCTGGATACTGTAGAATGTCTGGAATCTAGAATGTCTGGATACTGTAGAATGTCTGGAATCTAGAATGTCTGGATACTGTACAATCTAGAATGTTGGGTGAGTAGGCCAGAAAGTAAAATCTTCTGGGGGGGTAAATGTAGTATGGGTAATTCAACAGGAAGTTTTGAGGGATTTCGCCTTTTTTATTTGTTTTGCGGCACCCCCAGCTAACGTGTTTAGCATTAAGATCACCTCCGATTATGGTGGGAAAGGGGTTATTTAGTAAATTCTGTAAGTGTTGATCTTGCAGCCTGAGATCTGGACAATCATATTTCCCCAATTAGGGATCCGTACGACTACCCTTACTTCTTCAAACCCATGAGAATTGTCAGAAGCGTAGAAGCAGGAGTCCAAACTTCCTTTAACATCCTCCTCTATGTCCTCCGCCTCTCTGTCTGATCCTATCGGAGCGATAACTGTGATAGTTAGCAATACTCAGGGAGTGCGCTGGCGTAGCGTGTGTTTCAGTGATTATTGCAATGTCAATGTTGTAGTGTGTGGAAAAGTCCTGCAGTTCGCTAATTTTGGTCATAATGTTCTGCGCATTCCATGTCATGATCGTCACTGGGGTCATTTTTACTAAAGACCTACGATCCATAATTTATCTCAGTTTCGCGCCTCACTGTACTTTGCTTTTCAGCCATGGTAGTTATATTGTGTAGAAGCGCTATAAGATCAGCGACGTTCTTCATGACCTGCTGAGCGTCCGTTACAATTTTCTGAATTTTCTCAGCGAAAATATCAGATTGAACAGCCTGGGTGTAGAATTTATTGATAATGACCCTTTCTTCAAACCGATACGACTTATGGTAATTTGTAATTTTTATAGGTTGCCTTAAATAACTGGTCCATTGCTGAATAAGTTATTTATGGTAACCTATACTTTGTTGTCATTTTATTTAAAAAATAATGCGTTTTGTTATGCATAAATTCCGTGTTTTAAATATTATTTATGGTTTCTAAATATTAAAAATCAATTTAATTTTGCATTTTTATTTGAAATAAAAATTTTATTGATTATGATATTTTATATAATTTTATGTTGTGGATGATGTAATCAATGACGTCACCTTACTTTGAAAGTAATTGGTTTTAATGTCTATAAATTTAATCTAATGTTTCAAACATTATTTACAGCTGTTAAATATTAAAATTATTTAAACGTTGGTATGATGTTTTGAATCCGATATTCAATTTAAGTAATATTTTAAATTAAACGTTGGCGCAATGTTTTTAAAGCGGTGTTTTTATTCTATTTCTTTGCAATATAAAAGTAATAATTTAACCTTCCTTTAGTATTTTATACTCGTAGTAAATGTATTTATTTACATTTGCCTGTCATCTTAAAAAATGACGTTTTCAACAAAAAATTAATCCATTATTTTTAACGATATTTATTTTTCGTATGTTACGCATAGTATAAAGTTTGGAATTCTTTATACTATGCGTAAAATACGTAAAAACAGGGTTTTTCAAGATGGCTGACGATTGTAAAAACCTCGCCAACAATTGCGCCAACGCAAATCGCCGAAAATCCGTGCAACCGTCTACCAAAGTAGTACCTTATAAAAAATTGCATTACATAAAAGGATAAATGCAAATTTAGGTATTTTTATGATTTGAAATGTGCCCCAAATCCCCAAATGCTTGTTTATATGCGTCATGAACCAGTTGACTGATGACAAGATATACAATGTCAGCAATGTCACAGCTGTGACCAGTGGCAGATTTGTACAATCGTTGATTTTTGTAAGCCGAAACAGATTGCTGAGTACGCAGGGAAAACAACGGTTTCATTTTATCCATGTAAACAGCAATCAATTTTTGTTTTAAAAAAATAAGACAACTGCGTCAGTGCGGCATCGTGCACAGCCTAGGCATTGCGCATATTAAATTCATTGGCAGCTTTCCGTTATGCACCTGTCATGCATTTTGGCGAATTTTTTGTGTTGTAAACACACAGTTAAAGGTGCTAAATTAAACTCATACACATATACAAATGGTTTGATCACCAAACGGCACTATCATTTGGTCTCCGCGTGTGTTTAGCTTCTCTTTTACAGGCGCCAAAAAGCGTGGCAAGTGCGTAACTGGAAAACATCTGTTCATCATGTATAAAATCATTATTCGTTTCGTGAAACTTTATCAAATGTTAGGATTGCCTCCGTCTAGTTAGATTTCGCACTAACGTTTATTTTTTATGCTTGCTGCTTTAATAAAAAAGTAACTAAATTTACGTTAAATTGCTTCTGTATGTGTATATTAAATATTGTAAGCAGAAAGTGCTCGTTGAGTAAATGCAAGGTATACAGATATGAAAAAGCGTATCAGTTTTATTAATAAGCGTATCAATTTGATTTAATCAATCAAAATTCAACCTAAGTTTAAAAATAATTCGATATTTATGCAAGAAAAGTAATTCTTACTTACAGAAATAATAATTCACGCGTTAGTTACAAAGTAACGGTAATATGATTTCTTCGTGGTAGCAAGATGATTGCAATCAATACGCTTGATCACCTAAATTGAAGTTTACTGTTTTACAGACTCTTGAAACAGTATAAATAATATTGCAGTTACAGCATTACTTTCTCGCCAGACTTCATGGTTTACAGTATTACAGTTATATTCTTAACGAAACAATGAAATAAAATTTCATTAAAAACCTCTCAGAATTTATTAAGCAATTCGCTTCCTCAAAATGAGACGATTTGGGCAGTAGCTTCATTGGCCGCGAATTATAGGGAGTTTCTAATTTTTCACGAATATCGAATAATCTGCAGTTTCGGAATTTCTTCCTCCTTTTTTATTTCTGTGATAATTTTTAAGATTACATCTGTAGTGTTTAAATAATTTTTATACTACTTTCCTTTAGAATCTCTTGAGGTCGTTTGTGGTACTGGCTGAGATCTGTACTCTGAATGTCTCGGCTCTGGGTGTATAAAATGCACGAACCTGGGGTATCTGTAACATACGAGAATGGAGTAAGGCTAGAGCCTGGTTCATTCAAGGGCCCAAGGCGAATTGTTGACGAAGGCCCCGTATGGCAGGTGGCAGTTTTGACGATCAGTCTAACTCTAGTTCCACAGGTTCCACGCTCTTAGTGGTGTAAGTGGGGAATTATTTTAATTTATCTCTCAGGAGTTGGAGGACTCGAAGCGTGTGGTGTGCTATCGTTATATGACAGTACACCACACGACAGACCTTCGAGCCTTGTTGAGCTCAAGTCTTGTGCCCAATATGGAGCGCATCAAAAGGGTTAAACCGTGTAGTGCTGTCAAATCACTTTCACTTCCTTTAGAATATCCGCATAAATACTCTGTAAATCCAATTCCAAAATCCAAAGTAGAAAATTTAACTTTCAGTTATCTAAATTTTGTTGGAATTCTGGAATTCAGGAGGAACGAGGAATCGTTTTCCAAAATTCCATAATGTGGCATTTCATTGCCTGTCGCTGCTGACAAACAATTTCAAAATGAATGAGCGTACTTCTTAATGAAGTGTACTTTAAAAGTACTATTTTAAAAGCGTGTTATTTAATGAAAAAAATATGTGTATGTGCAAATGCATTAAAACACCATCCAGTATGTGGAAATTTTGATTTAAAGTATTCAAAAAAGTTAGTTTAAAATTAAATTAAACTTAGTGGCGCAACAGCCTGCAGTGCTCTTTTTTCTGCTTTCTTGACCTTTGAGCCTTGGAGTGCTCTGGGCAAGTGGGCAGCTTGTCACAGGAACCCCGGTGTTTAGTCCCCAAGAGAGCTTGGTACTCATTTTATCGGCCCACTTAAGGATGAAAGTCTGAGTCAACTTTGCCCAGTCCGGAGATCGAACCCCACATCTGTGGTGCAGCAATGCGATGCGCTAGCCACTTCGCCACCGGGCGGTCGTAATTAGCTAAATTATGAATATTAAATTTCACTTAAAAATGTCCATTTTTAGTCCAAAGGGTCAATTTGCCCAGAAGGACTATTAATTTCGTTTTGGAATTTCGCGTCGAATCACTACAAGCGTTGTTTCACTTTTCCAATTGTTGCCACCAAATATTATCGCCCTATATTATATTTAAAGAAATGAAATAATGAAGAATCTGCATACGGTACCTACAGCCATCAAATATTGAATAGCGTAATCTTTCTCCGAATATAGGCATCTAAAAGCCCAAATTTAAAATTTGGAATTTATTTTATTATCGATTTCATATTTTGTAAAATTTTAACGAATTTGTGATTAACAAACTCAAGGATTTCAAAGCGAGCAATGGCAAAGTTGTACATAAAAAGACATTTTTATCTCCAGCGCGCGAGATTGTGTATCGGAAATTCTAAAGATATGCTCATTTTAAAATTATTTTGCGATATTGCTCTTGAACTGAATTTCATGGTTTAAGTGCAAAGAACATGATATTTAGTAAACAAAGGTAACACAAAAAGTGTTTAAAAAACGCCCCTTTAGACGTAATTTAAAATCTGAAACGTTTAAGATTTTTCTTAGTTATTTATTATGGCTGACTCTTAAGTGCAATTTGTTTTAGGAAATGTTCGGTCGTAAATTCTAAAACATTTCGGAAAAGATAATAGCTCAGTATACAGACCTATCGGTGTGGAAACGAGAAAAATTAAAATTTAGCTATGCTGTTGCTAACTTTCGAACTACCTATCTCCCACTTGGCTAGATGGATGTGCTAATCGTTTACACAAGGTTTGGGTTTGGTTTGGTTTACTTAATTATGACATAGCACTCGAGGGCTAGCCGGCTAAGGGGATGGATGCCTTCGGGGAGGACTTTCTAAGGAAACCCGCTCGTATTAAAAAAATTTTTTTTTCCTTAAAAAAATTTATCACAAAAAGCTTATTTCAGTCAATATTAGGAAACCTAATAAATAAACGATAAATTTTTAGATACCTGTGAGCTGTAGTTCCTGAAAAAAAGGGTACATAGAGTATAAAACTATCACGTTTGGCGAAAAACGGGTTTTTATGTAAAAATCCTCATTTATCAAAGCATTCGATGACAAATTAAAACTAGCTTTTTTACAGTTCTAATTTTCATAGAGATATGGTATTTTTAGAAAAATAAAAGTGTAGAGAATTTGAAAATACAAAAATCCGAAATCACCATTTTTTGAAGATTTTTGGGTTCCAACAGCCCTTAAACTCTAATACCAGTTAAAATTTATTTCTTATGGGAGGAATGAATGGTGTTTACTTTAAAATGCCATGCGATTTAAGATTTATAAAGTCGTGCAAGTTTTAATTATGAGTAGTTAGCCTTTTAAAGGGTCCACAGATCATCAAAGAAAAACAGTGTATAAAGGTGAAAAGATAGCTAACAGGTGTCGTTAAACTGAGTGCCCCCTTCCCCTAATTTCGTAATCGTCGACAGTGACAGTTTGTAGGCGTCTTTAATGTAATGAAGACATTGAATAAAAGTTAATTTTTTTTTTTTTTAGATTTCGTTGTCAATATGAAAAGTAGACTTTCCATCCAGCAAGAAGATGTATGAAAAGTTAATGGTGCTATATAAATGAGGGATTTTGCCGATCTCGTGTTAACTACTTCTATTTTTTAGACCAATTTTACAGTCCTTCAGAACCTGCCGCCTTGCGCATGCATTGCACAGTTGATAGATTTGATCTTCTGAGGTAATTTAGCAAAATGCCTTACCTAGTTAGTGGAGCTTTGGTCTTCAGGTAACTCTTACAATCTGCATGCTGATGTTGTGGAAATTACTATTAACTGATATTAACATAACCTTATTATTAACTGATACTTAAAACCTCCATTGTTTACCTAGTTACCTAAACCAGAGTTCTTGGAATAACCCATGATCAATGAAACCAGTAATAATATTACAGATCAATTTTACTGAAACTTTTAGAAATATCGCCCTAGACGACTCATTTACTGTAATAAACTTTACCTATCGATCTAACATCCTGGAGAGAAAAGCAAACAAATGCATATCAATACTATAATTTGTGCCGTCATATTCCACAAGCAGCATGCTTTGGCAATAAGAAGGAAAAGTCGTGACTGTGGTGTTCCTTCCTCTTTCGCTGTCCATGTACGTATTTGCACATGGTCTTCCCGACTCCGAATTCAATTCTTTTCGATACGAAGGACCAAGGCATGACCTAAACCATTTTATGGTTCTTGTTCACTGTAATTCCGACTGAGCTGTGATAATAACGAATCTCTGTTATCGGCCAGCAGCAAATCGTAAAAGCATTCCCTCCATTAACATTCCCTCTCCATTATATACAAGACGAAATGATCTAACCACGCGATCTGGTCCTTTGAATCCCGCTAAAACCTAGTTTTGTGGCATTCTTATTCGAGAAAGAGGGGGGAGTCAATCATACTTCTCCGCCGTCTCTCTCATGGACAGAGCCAATAATAGAAGTTTATGGCTGGAAGGAAAATGCGGAGGAAAAAAAATTTAGTCAGAGATGTTCCATTTTCTCGCTTATCCGATGGTCGTAATTGGCAGGTTGGTGTGACGACCACGATTGTTGCATGAGTTACGGGACCGCCCGTTACTGTTTGTTTTCCGTTAAGGTGTTTGGTTTGACGCCTGGCGCTAGAGTCACGACCCGCGGCTTTTCTTTGTGTTTTGCTTGTTTAGGTAATCATTTGTCAATTATCCTAAGCCGCGGGCTTAAGCTCCGAGAGTAAAACGAATAAATGGCTGCATATAAAGTAGCGACAGCTCTTCTAATGCTGCAAAATATATTAGTTTGATTGTGAAAAGAGGGAAAATATCATTGGTTAGAGAAGCAACATATCTCTAGGCTTCCTTTAACAACTATGTAAATTTTACGTTAGAGTTTAGCGTGCGTGGTTTCACATTTTAGCAAAAACAAAATGGATATAAAAATCAAACTTAGGATTACAATTTCAGAATAAATTAAGGATTGAGAATGAGAAATATATTAAGTATGGAAAATTTAGATTTAAAAAGCAGTACATTATTTTAATTCAAGAAATTAAATTAATGAGCGTTAAAGCAGATGTCTCATTATGACTTGACCGTGGGGATTTTGCCGATCTCATGTTAACTACTTCTATTTTTTAGACCAATTTTACAATCCTTCAGAACCTGCCGCCTTGCGCATGCATTGCACAGTTGATAGATTTGATCTTCTGAAGTTGATAGATTTGATATATTTAGCAAAATACCTTACCTCAAAACTTCATCTAACGGCTTATCTGAAGATTTGGACTCTTATGTACTACATATATTATGCAACTAACTGACGAAATTTAGCAAAACACCTTATTTCAAAATTTCATCTAACCCATCATCATCAGATATTGGTTATTGAGATATTGATTTAAACATGGAATGTCGCGTTTTTGCGAGAGTCACCCTTTCAATGCTTACTCATCACACTACCATTGTTTCACTTGAGACATTATGTTACGTTCCCCATAAATTAATAACTTAAATTTTATTTAGAATGCCAGCGGACGTGTTCCATTGTTAAAGAGTTAACACAAAGACAAAATATGGTGTAGATTAGGTATTTTTTTCTAGGTATTATTTTAAAGCAGGAGAGATATATGGTCACTTTACTTAACCTGTTCCGCCAAACTAAGTTAATGGCACTACATGGTTAGGAAGTCATCCTAGTCATTGCTAGCAATCTGACGGTTAGATCGCCTTTTTACATTTAGTTTCTTGGATATAATTATTTTCATTCACTTGCTTCATTATCCCTAAGCAGGAGAGATGAAAAATGAACAATGCCCTCGTCGGGACTCGAACCACAGACCTCTCGAATACGCGTCAAGAGTGCTGCCCACTACACCACGAAGGCATGCTAAGAAAGCGGGAGAAATACCTTATATACTACTCCTTTTAAAGGGCGACTGGGGATTAAGGACCCAATCGCCAAATTCTGGTGGTGTATAATGGTCGTCTTTTCATCCAAGCAAATTTAAGACCACTTTCTGTGTATAATATTTTTATGCTATTTTTTTTATAGACAATACGGGCTTTCCATTAATACTGTTACGATGAAAAACTTCTCTGATGAAGAACTAACTAGATTACAGTGTCACGTAATATGTTAACACGTTATGTGAAACTGTACTATAAATGGAACTGATTTCTGCTTACACTACTCAATTCAAATTAATTTAATTAAAACTTTATAAGCATTGTAAATAAGGGTAACTGTTGATTGCACTGAGTGTTTAAGCCGCAAACGTGCCTCATTTTATGCCTGAGGGATTTTGAACAACTGAACCTAATAAAAGGTATATCGGATTGCTGAATTACGCAATTTCTTTTTATAAAATATAGTAGAGTTAAACATGTGGCATTTAATTCTTGCATGATTTTAAGAAATCCAAAACTAGTGTATTAAGAAGAAACGCAGTTTCAGTGTTGAATTAATTCACAAGTGTTCAATAAGCCATCTAGTAGCTCTGAAAGTATCGTATAGATATTTTCAGGGCTACTAGATGGCCCTGAAAGTAGAAGAATTCATTAGAAAAATTAAATGTTCAGCAATTAGCAGCAAGATAGAGAAAGTGGATAATTTAGTGGCTAAGGAAACTGAAAGTATATCTGAAAATCAACTGAGGAATACCATTCCCATATTTCTAATGTACCTTCTAAGCTTGTACTAAAATTATTCATAGGCATAATATTTAAATTCATTAACTTATACTTTAGTAAAGTCGTAACGCATAATTAATTGCTATTAGTACTAAAATGTATATTAAAATTCTATTATATTCCGTCTGTTAATGCGCATTTTTCAAAATATCTTTTCCCTGATTTAGCTTTTGCTTCTTGTGAATTAATATATTAACATCCGTAAAAACAAAATGCTAAAGATTATTGTTTACAGAAACCCTTTTATTCAAGTTCAGAGAGAGCGAGAGACGCCATTTCGTATTCTGGTCACTTAACTCAAGTGCATCAGCTGGCTGTTACCAGTTTTAGAGCATACGTTTATGGAGAAAATCGTCTATCAACTCCACCCATTACTTTCAATTCCTTGTACCCATGGAAAAGCTTAATTTTGTGCAGAAATAAATACATGGCTTACGTTTATAGATATTTTTATTATTATTGCTCGACCAGAAGATAAGAATGCTTTCGCTGGTAATGACCAAAATTAATCATTGAATGTTTTATCTCTCACGTATTGTGATTCTCTCAGATAGGTCTTGAGCGACTTAAGAAAATTTATAACTCATAAACGTCATTGCATCTTCGAACTTCAATTAACTTGTCACATTTTCTAACGCATAATCCTGGAAAATTTACTCCTAATTAAACTGAGGAATTTTTAACGAACATTTGCTTCACGAGTGATCAAATAACGAGACCAGCTTAATTCCATTTTACGACATGATGGTTCGTCAAACCATGAGCTTCTTCCTACAGCCTTTTTCGGACACATGGCCTTTAGCAAACCTGTCTTGACCTTTCGTTCGAAAGAGGATTAAACGCTAATGAGAAACGAGCGCCGATACCCATCGAGCTTCCGTTTTCATTAATTATTTTGAGAAAAACCTTCTTCGAAAAGACCCGCAGTTCTGCCTCTTCCATCACTGTGGACCCAGGTGTCGAAAGGGACCTATCCGTCATAGCATTCCAAAAATGACACTTTGTCGCCACCTCCCGATATTACTGAAGCCTCGCGGTGTTACTTCTTGATTTTATTTTCACCAGTTTGCTTAACTGAAAGATGATGTTTGGAGATCACATGGCATTGGAAAGCAGTTCCAGAGCTTCCAAAAGCAGCCGCTCGAGGATGGCCTCAATTGGATATAATCTCCTTCGATCATCTCTCGTACCTCCACGACATCTGCCCTTTCAATTCAGCGTAGTAGGTTTCTGCTGAGAATGGAAAACTGATGTAGTAAAAGCTTATCTCTATATAGCGGGCAGATGCTTCGCTTTGATATTGAAATGATAATTGATTTCCGTATGGTATTTTCTTTTCGATTATATACTGAAAGCAGATAATGCAGGATTCAACTAGTCATTGCGAAGTACTTCTGCATTTAACTTCTAACTTCTAACTGCATTTAACTTCTGCATTAACTTTAGCGTATTAGAAGGAACACAGTAAATGTTGCATAGCTATAATCAACTAAATGTTAGACATTTAAGTCAGAAGTATTCGTTTTCATTAATCGATGAATGGAAAGAAAAAACGGGATTGGGATGGGATGGGAAACGTTATCACTCATTACTTATTTGTTTTGCTCAAATATAAACAATTTAAGTCCCTTAGCTTTTATTTCGTAAGTAAAATTTATTGGGAGGCGAGGAAAACGAAAATGAGCATTGAATTTTCGTAAAGACTTCCTATAAAAACTACACACTATTTCTCTGTTCTCTTTCATTCTTCTTTCTTCATTCTTCTTCTCTTTCATTCTCTTTTTGCGGAAGGAGAGGAAAAGACTCTACAAAATTATCGAAATCTAAATTGGAACCTTTTTTTTTAATCCAAAGGGGCAATTTGCCTTAAGTACTATTATTTTATTTTGGCATTTTGCATTGGTTCACTATAAATGTCCGATTCACTTTTCAAATTGTTGCCACCAAATATTATCACCCTGTATTATATTTAAAAAAAATTAATGATGAAGAATCTGCATAAATGTATCTCTCGCATTGTGATTAAACTACGGTACCTACAGGTATCCAATTTTGAATTACGTACGTTTCGACCCGAATATAGACATCTGAAAGCCCAAATTTGGAATTTGTTTTATTATCTATTTCATATTTTGTAAACATTTAATGAATTTTTGATTAACAAACTCAACGATTTCAAAGCAGGCAATGGCAACACTGTACGAAAAAAAAACTTTTTTATCTTCAGCGCGCAGAACTGTATATCGGAAATTCTAAAGATATGCTCATTTTAAAATTAGTTTGCGATATTGCTGTTGAACTGAATTTTACGGTTTAAGTGCGAAGAACATGATATTTAATAAATAAATGTAACATACAAAACGTTAAAAAAAACACCCCTTTAGATGTAATTTAAAATCTAAAACTTTTCAATTTTTAAATTTTTTTATTTTAACTTTATTTTTAGTCCAAAGGGATTTGAATCCCGAAGGACTATTAGTTTCGTTTTGGCATTTTGCGTCGGACTCATAAATGTCGGTTCACTTTTCAAACTGTTGCCACAAAATGTAAGAGTCCTGCATTATACTTGAAGAAATTAAATAATGAAAAATCTGCATAAATGTATGTATATTTCTCGTATTGTGATAAAACAACGGTACATAGAGTCATCGAATTTTGAATAACGTAATCCTCCAACGAATATGAGCATGTGGAAGACCAAATTTGAAATTTGAAATTTGTTTTATGATCGATTTCCTATTTTTTAAAACTTTGACGAATTTTTGATTAACAAACTCAAGGATTTCAAAGCGAGCAATGGCAACGTTGTGCAGAAAAAACATTTTTATCTCCAGCGCGTGAGTCTCTGTATCGGAAATTCTAAAGATATGCTCGTTTTAAAACTATTTTGCGATATTGCTGTTGCACTGGATCTTATGGTTTAAGTGCGAGGAACATGATATTTAATAAAGAAAGGTAACACACAAAATGTTAAAAAACGCCCCTTTGGACGTAATTTAAAATCTGAAACATTTCAGATTTTTTTTTTTTTATTTGTTATTATTATTTTGCATTACATAGGAACATAATTCTGTTTTCTCAACTATCAGTTAAGAAAACAAAATTATCTTCCATGAACAAAACTGTCTTCCATGAACGTTTGTGTAAGTAATATGGAACTGAGAAAGATACAAGAAATTATCTTTGTGTTAACAGATGATGAAATATCAAAACAAAAACAGATACATTAGTTGCCTGTATTATCGAGTAACTCGTATACTCCGAAATAAGTTATTTAAAAATATTTGTAAACATTAAATTTCATTGAAATGTTATTATAATAAATATACTAGACATCCATTACATATTTTACGATTCATGTAACAAATCCACTTAATATTAAAATCCAGTTAATAAACGGCTGACATTCATGGCCAATGTGATTTATAATGCATAATAGTTCTATTTTCCAATGCATATTAATAATTACTAATGAGAAATTGTGAACTTAATAAAAGTATGTTTCAGATTAGTAATCGTTCTTATTCATGAGATAAATTTTTCATTTATTACACAAATAAACTTTAGTGTGTATGACTTATTAAACTAGTAAACTCATTGCTTGTTAAAAGGTAATTTGAAATGCTATGTTTTGTACCTAGTTTATATAAATTTTCCTCTTTAATCGGAATTTTTACAACTATAATATTCCGAATATCAGCTTTAGCCTTCTCTCTGCTTTTGAAATACTTACCCAAACGGTTTCTATCATATTCGCAGCTGGAAATAGCCTTCAAAAGCATGTATATTTTTATTTTTTTTTGGGGGGGGGGGAAGGTTGCTTATTTAGGAAATAGTCAACACAGCCTTAAGGTTTTAGAGTTTTTCCAGATACTTCGTTGGATGCATGCTAAAGAAAAAGCAATATGAAAAAAAAAAGTTTGTAAATATTTCTTAAAGCCATTATAATTTAGTTTCTTCATTTCTAAAGAGAATCGCCCAAACTGAATAGTGGTTAGTGACTTTGGCTGCCATATCGAAAAGTCCGGGTTCGAATCCGAGAGAAGGCATGGATGTTTGTAAGTGTAGAGTGTCTCTGTAGCATGACGACTCTCTAAACATGTGGCGAGCCGAAAGAACTCTCGAGAGGTTGCTGTTAGGGGACGACAGGTGGGAGACCTTCGGACCCATCCCTCCGGAAGGCTCTTTCTCAAAACTGGGAGCATTTGACACCTTACCACGATGAGCGTCGTAGGATTGTGCTGACCATTATCAGGGAAGTAAGACTGATAACAATAATAACAATAATTTCTTAAGAGGTTTATGCTTACAATGTGTACTATGTGTTCATTTTTTTTTTTTTTTTTTTGTTTTTGTTTTAAATATTGATCTACTTTAAGTAAGCAAATGGAATTATTCTTCAGATTTAATCACATGAAAATACAGAGGAAGTTCACACATTTTTAGAATAATTTCAGGACAGTTTAATAAATTTTTAAAATGTAAAGGATATTTTTTTTAAATCTTCTACCTGATAGCCTTTTTTGACTGTAAGTCTGCATTGTAATTTCCATGATAGAAGGGATTTTCATAATTTCATTTATCAAAGCCGTAGTGGGTTTGCACCCAGAAAGAGCTCTTTTCAAGAGACCAAAGGCACAATAGTCCATAGATGAAAAGTTAGGGGAATTGATAGATATATTTTGAAAAGAGATATATGCAATACCTGTATCTGTCTAGATTTTTTCAAGGAATGCAGTGGTACTTTTCAAAGTATGACTGTTGTTTTGTCTTGATGAAGTTTCATGCATTGAAAGTGAAATGGAATTTCTTTTCTAAAAATCAGAAGTAAAACTGTTTCTCTTGATAGGATGTTACGTTTATTTTAATTTTTTTCACTTTCTTCTTATTTTAATTTCCCAATGTACCAGAATGCTGCCATAATCAATAATCATAAACCCTTTACTGAAACTTTGTTTGTATTCAACGGAACCAGGTTTCTACATTTTTTCTCTCTCTTTTTACTTCCTTGTACGAAGTAAAAAGGAAGTATTGTAATCGCGAAAAGTTTCAGGCAGCATATTTCAACGAAAATATCCATTTTCACCGCTATCGAATGCAATTTAACGATGTTTTTGTGTCATATCTGTACGTAAGGACAGAATAAAATACTCTTTTCCTTCAAAACAATTATAAAACTGCTTTAAAATTAATTCTGAAGAGAATTTTCCGTGGCGTCTGTACGAACGTATGTACGTACGTGCGTACGTACGTATCTCGCATAACTCAAAAACGAGTAGCCTCAGAACGTTGAAATTTTGTATGTAAGACTGCTGTAACATGTAGATGTGCACCTCGTATTTTGGTTGCAATCGGCCGCACCAAACGTATATAAATATATTTATATATATATATATCCCCTCTGTTACCCGGCTCAGTAATCTCAGTTTCTTTACTCTTATATGCTTGTAAATTGTACAGTTTTTGCTTTAAAAATGATTGAATTATGTTGTTTTTATCTTCCGGTTAAGGATTTTATGCCTTTAGTAAATCTGTGTGCAATATTTTTAGAATTATCAGCAATTTTAAAGTTATTTAATTGCCGCTATGCCTGTTTTTAATGGCGGCCATTGATGTTTACATTTGAAACAGGAGACTAGTGGATTTGTTGCCAATCTAGAGAAACATAGCTTCGCAACGACAAAGATAACGCATTCATTTATTATTGCCAATTAAATCATGCTTAATTCTTTCTGGAATTTTTTTTGAGGAAATAAGCGTTTGAAATTTACTTCGTAATTTTTAATATAGATATTTTGAGTTTTTATGTATTTTTGCCTTCTCGCGAAGTGAGAACTGAATTAATTAAATGAGAAATACTCAATCGTCTGTGAAAAACTGTTTCTGTTTTGTTTTGTTTGCTTAATTTCTTTTATACATAGTTCTAGCTTTATTATAGTATTTGAATAGAACATGTGGCAACGATTAGGTAATTCTTTAAATGATATAAATTTTGTGCATTCTGAATTATAATATAAATGAAATATAATACTGTTTAGTAAACCTAGCGCCAGAGTGTCGCTATGGTAAACGACATTTTTGAGAATTTAAAGTGAATTTTAAAGAATGCATTTATTCTATTGTGGTTTATGCGCTGTCGGCGAAGTAGATTTAATTTAATTCAATAAGTTTAAATAAAATGCAAGAAAAAATGCGTATAATTTAATATTCCGTACAAGGAAGTCATGTGATGTGCACATCAGATTTTTTTAATTGTAAATATACTTTCTTGTATTTGTTAAAGTGATTTAGGTAACTAACTTATGCTTTATCTTTTGTCACAATGTATTTCATTTATAGGGTTCCATAAATTAAATCACATGCCTCGGCAAAAGCTGGTGATTATTATGATTTTAGCTTTTTTAATTTGTAAATTTTGGTTTATTATTTTATGTACTATTACTACAGATGTATTTAAGGACTTTGCAATCGATTTTTGCATCGGGGGATCTTCTCTTGTTATCAGTGGTTTAATTTTAAATACATTAGAAATAATCTGTATCTTTGTTAGCAATATTCTTTCCATGTAGAAATAATGATTGATGGTTTTTCCCTTTCCCATTAATTATGTTGCATATTTTGCGCTTTGAACTTTTAATATCATGCAATTCACAATGTTTCAGAATTATGGAATATCACTATTTCTTTTTGGAAAACGCAAAACATATCCTTCAATCAGCAGCTTGTTTATATACGACATTTTAAAAGAAGAATAAATTTAAAAGTAGCAGACGATATTTCTCATTTTAAATAATAAGCTATTGCCAGAAATTTTTATTCCAACTTAAAAAATTTTTTTTTTATCGAAATCGTTCTAAATATGTGTAAACATAGTCTGTAAAAGAAAATATTTAGTAGTATTTTACCGTTAATTATAATATGCATTATTATTTTTTCCTGTGCTTTTTGAATTGCCTTTAGATTAATTACCTATAATTTTGAATTAACCATCGATATCGCGCCCGTTTTACGTCTGTAAATCAGAAGCTTTACTATCTTTCGAACTTAAAATACATAAAGTTGCTATAATCTTGTAATATAAGTTTATTACATAACGATTTCCAATACTGTTGCTCCCTCAAAACTTTCCTTGGTAAATACTGCTTTGAGCTATTGCTTAACAAGAAATTAGAACTGTAAAAAAACAGTTAAATCTCCAACTGAATTTTATTCTGTTGTTTATGTTTGAATGTTTATTATGTTTGAATGTTTATGCTTGAATGTTTGTTTATGTTCTGTTGTTTATGTTTGTCTGAATTTTATTCTGAAGTTTTATGTTTTAACTATTTTTATTTGATAATGGCATGGCTATCTAATAAAAAATTAAAATCTTTAATTTTTATAATTAGTGAGGCTAGAATATCCGTATCTTTCCTCGCATTAGCTCTTATCTGTTATGTTAGGTAATCTAGAATATTTGTAGACTTGACTGAAATTTGAAACGCATTTTTGATTATTAAACGCGTTAGGGAAAAATTTAAATTGCGGTTAAAAATATTTTCATATGTTGCATTCATATTACTTATTTGCATACATATCGTAATAGATGTAATAGATGCCATAATTATCTTATTCATTTAGTGGGAAAAACGAGGCATAAAAAACTTCCGAGCGTTAGACATCTGCCATTCATTCAATTTCTACAATGAATGTTTTGCATTTGCATCGTTAGTTTGAGCAAAACTAAAAATCGAACGCCTTTATGTTGTAAATTCAGCAGAACTACTGAATCTTCCAGGCAAAAGGACGATCAAATGAACCGCATCTGTTCTCAGATATGAATAAATCATGAATAATTTATCTGGTAAACGATGCCATCGATCGAAATACTGTTGACAGATTTTTTTTATTTTCTTTCTGGTGACACTTTCTTTAATAGGCCAGATAAGAAAGTCATGAATGCAACGTCTTCATTCTTGTTTCTGGTTCTTAATAAGCCTACTCGAAACACTAACGATAATTGGATGATGATTGAACACAGATATTGGTTATATTTTATTTATTTTATTCTTAGTACTTCAAGGTAGATAATTTTTATTTCATATACTTTTTGACATTAAGGAATGCATTATTCGATAATTGACTTTCAAAAAAATTTGTTTAAAAGTAATTTCAGGTTATTAGCAAATTTATGAACTAAAAATTACCAATAAATGTGAAAGTTTTATTTTAATGGTTAATAAGTGAATGAAGCTTTCAAACATGTTTCCGATATACTGCCGGAAATAATTATTAGATTATAAAGGCAGTGGAAAAAGATGTTATATTAGATAACTAGTATAAAATTATAACGGTCATAGAATTTATACATTACTTCTATTACAGTGGATACAGTGTCAATACGTTTTATAAGCTTTTATTTAGCTCATTCATGATGTTTTTCGCTATGGTCAAAAGTTTTTTATCGATTTATAAATTTAACCATTATGCAAAACTTAAGCAAGTTTTCTGATTTCGGCCATAATTCCACAAAAAATCACCTGAGAGACATGAAATTCACCCTTCAGAGGCCTAGTGTAGTATTTGAAGGATAAGAAAGTCTAGTAACAAAAATAAATAAATAAATAAACAGGACGCACACAGTACGGAACGAATAGAAAAAGGGCTGTATAATCAGAATCGCGAAAACAAAAAACTGTTTGGGCAAGAGGAAGAACAACAAACCACGGAGCCTCAATATGGTATTATTAGAGAATATAACCTTCCTTAACTGAAGTGGTTGCTTTGCACCATTTGTCAATACTCAACATCAGATTACCTAGTAGTTTTTGGAGTTTTTTAGGGTAAGAGTTAGTATTCTTCAAGGAGCATTTTGTTTCAGTTGTCTGGTGTTCTTCGGATGGTAAGATCATACCGTCGGGCGTCTTTCTAAAGTATTCCACACGCGTTCAATGAATTTAAACCAGGGCAGCACGCTAGCAAATTCATTTTGTGGATATTCTAACTTTCCGTGAGCTCCTCAATAGCATGACTCCTATTTGGCCATGCAGTGTTATCAATAAAAACAAAGTAGGAACCAAAGGAACTCTGGAAAAGACACAAATATGGAGGGATAACTTCATCACAGTAACGATACCCGGTAAGTGAATCTCTGTTGCAAATGAGGAGCTCCGTCCGTCAATTCGTCATAATGTCTGTTCATACAAGCATTCAAAGACCACCTTAACGGTCTTTTTCCCTGATATTAGTGGAATGAAAGCATGTTCCTACCTCTCTCCATATCAACTAGAGCCAATAATCTTTTGCCAGACTGAAACAACCACTGTAAACAGTACAGCCAATGGACTACTCTTCATTGGTAAGCAGCATTCAGAACGGTGGATGAATAGGCCACTTTTATGAAGTCGTCTGGCCATAATAAACGGGATACTTGTCGTGCAGTTGCAATAGGCAACTGCTGAGCAATGTTGCCCGCTGTCTGGTTTTGATCCCTTTTCGTCTGCAGACCGATATATCGGTCATCGGTTACCGTTGTTTTCCTTAGTTGACCATCACCAATCTTTTTTACAGCTGTATCTGTCGTTTGGAAAAATTTCCAAGTTCGTGAAACATCACTATTATCAATTCCAAACTCTTGGACGGCGTCCTGATGTTTCTTGTAGACATACTACACGCACAATCTCACTTTCACTTGCAGAAGAATGCCTGGAAATGTGCCTTTCTTTCTTCTTTTTAAATTGACTTGTCGATTTAAAAGTGCACTCCGACTCTTCGCGTTTCACGTGCCCTGACGTCTGACATCATGGTGCACGTGCATCATATTTCTACTGAGTTGGCTTTTCATGTTACTGATACCAAAAATTCCATTTCAACAATTCATGCCTGTATGCTGAAAAATGAATTTGTTGCTTAAGTTTTGCACACTATTGTACTTCCTGATAAGATATCGAGCTCAAAGTTTGCAAGTGCACTGTTTGTGTATGTCAATAGAATGTGGTGAAGTGATTTTTTTCATTATTCGATTTAGTTTCTTTTTTCCTGTATTTAATATTGAAACAATTTTTTTGCACGCATAGAGCGAAAAAAAATTTGTTAGTGAAATTTGAATAAAATATTTAGATAATTTTCTAATATTGCTCGTTATTTATTTATTTATTATTATTTCTGACTATTTGACACCCATCATTTTAAAATTTCAACATCTGAATAAAAATCAGTTGTAAGATATATTTTAATTTCATAACAGTTATTTTAATTTGGATAACCTTTCCTATCAATTCTTGTTTCCACTTACAACTCCTTACCAGAATGAGTTTTCAGAATCGAGTTGAATACAAATGAGTTAGAAGAAGTATTTAAGGAAGGTTCAACTTACTTCGTGAGAGAAAGCTAGGAATCCTGAGTAGCGCGTATTTGCCTTTGGGATAAGTATCTCTTGAAGCTGTTACACTTGGCCGTACTATTACGTGCCTGTTGATATTCGCCGGCAAGTTTAAATTAAGGGACAATTAAGTTTGATACTTGTGTTTAGCTTCGGCTAAGTATCTTTTAGTTAGCTATAGTTTATTTCTTATTTCTTATTCGAGTGGAGGCTTTGTTGTAAGCCGGAGAAAGGGGCCAACTGTTATTCTTATTTGAGTGAAATAAAGGTTAGTTTAACTCTTCTTGAGTCTACATCTTTAGCTATTTGAACTCAGCGATAAGTCGCTAAACAGTTCACTAGGTTCTTCAACTTTCATTTTAGACAAAAAGAGTGAGGAAACCTACACAGTCATTAGATTTTCAAAATTAACAGATTATAAAATAGTTACTTCACGATCTTTTAAAACAAGAATTATAAAAAATATATTAATTGAATTATTTTTTACATTAAAAATATACAGGGTGGTCATGAAAAAACTTCCTCGATATATGAACCTCTAGCGGCCTATCCCTCAACCCACAGAAATGAAATTTCAGGTGTTATTTCAAGGCATGCGCTCGAGATTATGTGATTTAAAACAATAGATTTTTTCAGTTACGGTTACAAACTTATGAATTTTCGCATGGCAACACCCACGTTGTTCCTGCTCAAATTGATCAGTGCATCGAAAAGCCATGAATGCAGATGGAACGATACACATATTACGAAATTTGCCGGGGTAAAACATTTGCAAAGAACAGCATTGTAAAGGACCGATGACAACACATGAAAGAGCAGTAAACGTATTACATACTTCCGCAACATCTTCAGAAGGAACACATGGTCCTCCGAATCGCTGTCTATCACATGTGTACTCAGTTTCTTCAAATTTTGTTACCAAATCACATGCAGTTATTAAAGAACATGCGCCTCATCTTAGCTTATAATTTTGTTTATATCTTGCACTGTTTCGGCAGCATTTTCCTTGTTCAGATAAAACAGCTTTATCAGTTCACCACATTGTTTCCCTGTGTCATCTTGTTGGAACCTTAGAACCCCTGATTGAAGAAATAATATTCCTATACTGCTTATTAAAGATTTTCTACAAGCAATGCTTTGCGCATGATGTTCTGTGATAGGTGCTTTTACTATCTATACCTGTGAATTATGCAAAGAGTGTCGATGCATCTCATTTATGTTTTGTCATTGGTCCTTTACAATACTCTTTTTTGCACATGTTTTACGCCGGCAATTTTCGCAATGCGTGAATTGTTCTAACCCACTTGCGGATTTTCATTGTGCTGATCATTTTGCGCAGGAAAAAAGCGGGTGTTGCCGTTCAATAATATTGAATTGTTTTCACTGTAGTTGTAATTGTGAGAGCTGTAGTGTTTTGAATCATCACAATCTCGAGGGACTCCGACTTCGTTCCAATGGGTTTGGTTGAGTGGATAGGCCTCTAGAGGTTTATATAACTGGGAGGTTCTTTATGACCATCCTGTATATATGCATATATATGCGCTGCCGTATGAAGCAAAAGAGGGGACAGTATCTGTTCTTCATTGGACATCGCTTCGAAACATAGTTTCAGGTTTATATTCCATTACATTTTACTATTTTTCTTCCTCCAATTGAATGAAAAATTAAAACTCTTGAAATTTTGCTGTTTGCAGCACTGTAGGGAGCGGGATTAAAAAAAAAAAAAACTTTTAAATAATGTTTATACAAGAATTTTTACGTAATTTCTGGTTTTATGAGGAAAAAATCACTGGATTTTTTCGATCATATGACTTAACAGATTTGTTGGAAGTGAAAAGGTGATTATGGATTGTGAAAAAATGATTTTTCAGTTGAATAATTTGATCGATAACGTGCTATTGCAACTAAAAAGATGAAAATAAAAAGAAAATTAAGAAATTTTTTATAAAATATACTTTCATTTAAATTTTATAAAACATTTAACGAACGAAAGTCAAATAGTTTAGTAGGAACAAAAAATTAAATAATTCTCTTTACAAAATTAATCTGCAGTTTTATATCACGAATAATGAAAACGTGGAGAAGAAGTCGAATTAAATAACGAAGTCTATTAATTGCATCGCTCTGTCAAATTCCATTATCGTTATCAAGGCAGCACTAGGCTTTTATTATTTGTGAAAATTATAGATAAATTTCGTAAAGAACATTATTTAATCTCTTGTTCTCAATGAGCTATATGATAAATTATTTTTCTCATTTCACTTCATTAATTAATTTACAAGTCATAAATAAAATATTATGTTATGAGAAATTTTTTAAAAAATTAAATTTTTATTATACGAACAAATCTGTTTTTTTTTTTTTTTTTTTCTCAACTTGCGTTTCTCATGCCTCAAAAACGCGACTTGAGATATATATTAGTGTGTGATTATGGCAAAGCCTCGAGAGCTATCTGCCTAAGGGGAGGGATGCCTTCGTGGAGGACTTTCTAATGGAAACTGGCTCGTATACACGTTACACATGGGGAAAACCACGAAAACGCCCATGCAGCCAGCCCGTTCGCGGGATTCGAACCTCGGACCGAACTACCAGTGTTCAGCGACTTTACCGCTCGGCCGCTGGTGGACGAGATATACATTAGACTTACACATAACGTTGTTGTAACACACGTATTTTGACACAAAATCAGACTTTTTCTGAAATGACATGCCACTTTGTTTTCCACATTTCGATTATAATATTCAAATCATACCTAAAAACCAAATCTGTAAAATTTGGTGTGAAATTTAATCAGTAATTCGAAAATTTACCTTGGCATACCTTTTTTTTTAGTCCAAAGGGATTTGAATCCCGAAGGACTATTAGTTTCGTTTTGGCATTTTGCGTCGGACTCATAAATGTCGGTTCACTTTTCAAACTGTTGCCACAAAATGTTAGAGTCCTGCATTATATTTGAAGAAATTAAATAATGAAAAATCTGCATAAATGTATGTATATTTCTCGTATTGTGATAAAACAACGGTACATAGAGTCATCGAATTTTGAATAACGTAATCCTCCAACGAATATGAGCATGTGGAAGACCAAATTTGAAATTTGAAATTTGTTTTATGATCGATTTCCTATTTTTTAAAACTTTGACGAATTTTTGATTAACAAACTCAAGGATTTCAAAGCGAGCAATGGCAACGATGTGCAGAAAAAACATTTTTATCTCCAGCACGTGAGTCTCTGTATCGGAAATTCTAAAGATATGCTCGTTTTAAAACTATTTTGCGATATTGCTGATGCACTGGATCTTATGGTTTAAGTGCGAGGAACCTGATATTTAATAAAGAAAGGTAACACACAAAATGTTAAAAAACGCCCCTTTGGACGTAATTTAAAATCTGAAACTTTTCAGATTTTGTTTTATTTTTTTATTTATTATTTATTATTATTTTTTTTTTATTTTTTTTTTTTTTACTTTGTGCTAAGAATTAACTCACTTGGTGAACTTCTAAATTTACGGCAGCTTATTTCGCTTTCTCTTTCACTCTGCGTGTGATAAAAAAGAAAAAGTGTTGTTTTTATTACTTGCATATATTTTTACATCTAAATATTTTTTCAAGTCAAAATTAAAATATTAAAAAATTTTAAATAATAAAAATATTAATAATATTAAAAATATAAATAAATAATTAAAAAAAGAAAATCTGAAATGTTTCAAATTTTAAATTACGTCCAAAGAGGCATTTTTTTTTTACATTTTGTGTGTTGCATTTATTTATTAAATATCACGTTCTTCGCACTTAAACCATAAAATTCAGTTCAGCAGTAATATCGCAAAGTAGTTTTAAAATGAGCATATCTTTAGAATTTCCGATACAGAGATTCGCGCGCTGGAGATAAAAATGTTTTTTCTGTACAACGTCGACATTGCTCGCTTTAAAATCCTTGAGTTTGTTAATCAAAAATTCGTTAAAGTTTTACAAAATAGAAAATCGATCATAAAACAAATTCCAAATTTCAAATTTGGTCTTCCACATGCCCATATTCGTAGGAGGATTACGTCATTCAAAATTCGATAGCTCTATGTACCGTTGTTTTATCACAATGCGAGAAATATACATACATTTATGCTGAATTTTCATTATTAAATTTCTTTAAATATAACACAGGGCGATAATACTTTGTGGCAACTGTTTGGAAAGTGATTCGCCGTTTGTAGTGAATCGCAAAATCGCAAAACGAAAACAATAGTCCTTCAGGGACAAAGCCCCTTTAGACTAAGAAAAATATTTAAAACTTAAAAATAATCAAATAAACGAACTTCTTTGCCACATGCTTCAGCCTCTTTGCTAGTATTTATTCACATATGTGATTTTCTTCTTCTGTTCAAGATACATGATTACAGTCACGACATCATTTTGCACATCTATATGAGAAAATTTATTTTACCTACTTGGAGGTATATTTATACCAAAAAATTTACTAGTTATTAGAATGATAGTATATTGCACTCAAATGCTGTCTTCAGCATATTGCAATATATTGGAATATTGCAGTTGAAGTATATTGCAATATATTGAAATTCACAGCATGATTGAATGCTGCTGTACTTTTAAGCCAAATGACATCAAAGCCACGTACTATTTATATTCATAAAGTTACAGTACGTCATGGAGAAGAAACACAGAAAATCAGATTGTGTAGAAAAATCTGTAATCAATAGAATATGTTCCTATTATAATTTATTTAACTAGCTTGGAGGAAGGTATTGAAATGATAATGTACAAAAACTGAAATAAATGAATCAGTTTCGATTTGAAATAGAATAAGTTATAGCAGAAATTTTGTTTTAGGTATTTTGAGATTAAATCATAAGATTTAATATTTAGACCTTTATCTCCAATAGAATTGTGTCAAAATACTCAGAAATATAAAATAAGAATTAAACTTTTATTGTAATCACTTGCTTAAAGCCAACTGATATTTTCAAGTTAAACTTTTGTAACCTCGTGTCATGCAATTCCACAAATAAATCGTTTATAAACTCATAAAAAGTCACAAATATAAACAGTCTCCAAGCTATCTAATTTGGAAAGATAGATTTGTTAATTCATAGCAAAAGCTGAATTGAAAAAGATTAATTCAAATAACACTTCTCGAAGATTTTAAAAAATATTCTATTATATCTGCTCACGTTTATATTCAAATTCTTTTAAATCCAATTTGGTGAATTTTTAAAGCTTTAATTTTAAAAAAATGTACTACAAAGGCTGTTCCCACATATTTTTTTTTTTTTTTTTTTTTTTTTTTTTAAATTTTGCTTTGCTGTAAAATTAAAAAAAAAAAAAAAATAAAAAACACTTCTGCTTGGAACATTTTTTTTAACTCTGCAGTTATATTTTTGAAAGTATAAATTATCGTCTGCTACTTGACAGTTTTGTTTTGATGAAAAATGTTGCTTTTAGAGAAGCGATAGAAGGAAGGCTATGTTTGTGTTCTTTCCAAAGAAAATTATTACTGTCTACTTAATAAAAAATGTTGTGAAAGACGTGGTTTTTCGATATATAAAACTACAATAGGTAACGTAGTCAACAACAAAGAGGGAGAAAATTGGCTTCAAGTGGCAAAATTGTTCCAAAAAAGGTATCCAAGGTAAAAACGGAATATTTCGAATGTTACGAAAGTAACATCTTTAATGTTAAATGAAAATCTGCGAAGGGAAAGAGCAGTTGCAAAATCATTGAATAGTCAGTGTCAACTGTAAACAAAGTCATTAGTGCCGATTTGAATCTTAAAAAGGCAAAAAAACGTAATGCACATCCTTTTCCTCCACGACATATCGCCGAACGCAGTACGCGCTGCAGAATTCTTTATAAGAAACATTTATCCAGACCTCCCTCACCCCCAAAAAAAGTACTGTCACAATAGACGAATCTTGGGTATACTTAAAATGACTGCAATGAAAACAGATTTTTTATTATCATCAAAGAGGAGAAAAAAAATTCTTAAAACATGGTTCAAGGAATCTAAAGAAAAATTTTCTGAGAGATTTATGATTGTTGCTGGTTATATAACAGCAAATTAAAGATAAAGAGAGTGGAGAAAAATGTTAAGATCAACTCCACATATTCCGAGGAACATATTTTATACTCAATTTTCAAATATGAAATACATTCTCTCTAACCCACAGTGTAGAACTGCATCAAGACAAAGCAGGCAGTGGCAATCAAAATCTATTGTTATATTCCCGGAAAATATACAACAAAAAACAGTTATGAAGACAATATTCTTCGCTCCATATCCCTACTAAATCTCCTGACCTATGTATTTTTGTGCTTTTGGACTTTTAAAAAGCGACGGTTATTCAAATGTCGACCTACCATCTTCGTCGACTTTGGAAAGCTATTCGAGAGTAATGGGATAAAATACCTCTTCAACTATAAAAGGCTTTACTGTCTTAGAAATTACGGTGCATAAAGATAGTGAAGAAAAAGGGGTTATCAAACAGAACATTTAAAACATAAAAATTTTAGGTAAAATATTTCTGTAATTACAATGATAATCGTCTAAAAAATGTGCTAACAGCTTTAGTATCTGCTATTTTCATTTTCTTTGCTTTTGCGACGGTCATTAAAAGCAAATAAGGAAACCTCGATGCATTCAAATCGTTTGACTAGTATGTGAGCTTATCATTGACAACATTTAGGGGAAAATTTATTAGTTCTGTGAAATTTAAAGCACTTTGTAATTTCTGAGTTATATTGTCTTTCAAAATTCTTTTAATGTAAGAAGTTTTATTGATGAAACATTATCCGCGGGACGGGAGAAAGAAATAAAACATATTTTTCTTAAAGAATTTCAATTATAAAACTGTGCATGGAAAAAAGCGATACATTTATAGAACCAATATACTATTAAATATTCATCAAATAAATGAAGTTCGCTAAACACTTAACATTCATAATAAACGAAATTAAACAGAACAGAAATAAATCAAGCATCACATTTCTGCTATAAAAATTTTGCTAATTAAGTTACTTGTGTACTTGCTCCAGACTGTCTAGACATCTCAAGTGACAATCATTTTTATGGTAGTTTGAGTACTTTTTATTTGCATTTTCTGAGAATATTTCGTTTGAATATCCTGATTACCTGTTGTCGATGAAATAAGATATTCTTAGAAAATATCCCCATTAAGGACTCGATTATTAAAGGTGTCAAGACATTTCTTCCGTTTAAACTTTCTTCAGATTTTATGATACATACATCTTCAGGTACATAATGCGTAATTTTAACAATACGCAATCTTCATTTCGTATTCATCTGCCATTTGCAATGAGTCAAAGCTAACAATCTCATATCTGCAGATACGAAATCATCCTGCGATGAAAAATAGGGGGAGGGATTAAATAGTAGGACCATCTTCCCATCTTTCATCGAAAAGAAATTAGACGGGAGGGTTGAAAATTACAGAACCGCAGGATACCAAATGAAGGAAATTAAAAATTGCGATCACGGATTTGGAAGATGTTAGATCAACGCCAATAAAGACGATCCATACTCCCCACCCCTTCTATTTCGGCTGTGAGTGGCGATAAAAAATAACAGAAATAAAGAGGGAGGGTGAGTAATAAGACGACAAACATTTCAAGTGCACCTACCTCGATGGACAGCGCGGCGAAGTGATATAATTATAGGCTCGCGCACACAAACACGTCTTCGCCGAAGAAGGTTAAAATATGGTCGCTTTTTTTTTTTTTTTTTTTTTTATCCTTAAAGATTGAGTAAGGGCGAGGGGAGACTAATCATTGATACGAAAAAAAAAAAAAAAAAAAAAAAAAAAAACGACGGTTTTGGCGGCATGATTGGCGAGTAAAAAACTACTCTTTGCCGCTTCCGAACTGCCATTGTGGACATACGAATATAAATTATAATTGCGCAGGAACTCGGACTTTATCTTATGTATTTATTTATTACCTCAGCTATCGAGGCTCGGCGCTATAAATAATACTTCTGATGGGGAATTTTATAGGTAGGCTTGTAGGGATTTTCAGAATTTAAGAGCAGTAAACGCTTAACCATTTCATTTCCAATGCGCGATTTAGGCGGAATACAGTGTAAAAGATAGCTCAGGGGATCCTTGTTGGTATTTCAATGAAGGTTTGATTGCTGATACGATCTGATAATATTAATTCTCTTTCCACAATTAGACAGACGCATCTTGATTTGTTGAATTATTAAGCGCTTGCAATATTGCAAGAAAGCGAAATTGTAGTTTGCGATAAATTCTTCATACTTTAAATCTTCTCTTGAGCGAGTAATATGATTTCCAGATCTATCAACTACTGCTAAACTTTCATTATGTGCTCAGAAGTTCTTACCATTTTGAAGTCGGTATTAATTGCGAAATATCACCCGCTTCATCCAAATAAAGTACCTAAATCTCATGCTTCTAAGCTTGTTTTCTTTCTCAAATAGTTACACAGAGGGCATAACTCTCGAAACTTCAAAAGACTCGCGTTTATGTTCAAATTCTTTTAGAACTAGTTTGATGAAATTTCTAAAATTGTAACTTAATATAATAATAATAACAATTAATCCACTACCATTTGTTGTTTGAATTTTCTTCGTGTTTGTGACGCAAGTTTAAATTAAATGCAAGTACATATGGTTGGAAGTATAGGATGAGTATTTTGCCAGTATCTTCGACCAGTAAGACCTGTTAGTTGTTTGATTCGTATAACATGAATATACACCGAAGAAAACCTAAGAAAGTCCCCAAGAATACATTTCCTTCCTTAGGCAGATTGCCCTCGGGCCGAGATTATGGGGCCCTTTATAAGTCTTTTATAGTACATTTTAGTACTATATTTATGCTATATTTTAATTTTTTGGAGGGAAACCGAAAATGTGGGAGCCCTAAGCCAAAGCTTGTGTAGCTTATAGGTAAATCCTGCACTGCTCGCATGGTTTGTAATACTCGAAACTTCGAAGGACTTCAAGTGACTATTTAAGGAAGTTTTGCACATTTCTAAAAAATTCTCGTCTTGCTTTCAGCTGTTAAAAAACCTCAAATTAATTTCTTAAATTAAATTATCTGTTTCCCATTACAATTCTTTCGAGCTTAAGTGAAAAACCTTCGATGTTCATTAAAAGAGAAAAATGCGGTTTTCCTATAAAGATGTTGATCCTGCTAAAATTGTACAAAAGAATTCGTATTATTGGTATTATATATATGCGCTCATTCTCTAAAGACAGATGCAAACCGGTTTGTCACAATTCTTAATATAATCTCTGTAAAGGTCATCAGACAGTTCTCAAATTTGCTCGGATTAAAAGTAAATACATTTTTATTGTAATAAAAATAACCAGTGTTTTGCTTGTTGTTTGATTATGGCAACACAATCAAAGGCTTATGGTCAGAGATAGCTTTATGGATAAATTTCTGATGGAAACTATTTCATACTTAATTTATGCATGTGGAAAATATCATAAGAACACAGTCAAACCAACCACTAGAATTCCATTTATTTGATGAGAAATGTGTTCAATTAAATTATGCTGGTAGAAGTAATTTATCAGAAGAAAGAATTAGGTAAATACGAATATTTTTTTGGTAGAACAAGTGTAATGTAATGCATGATTAAATATCAGAAAAAAAATAATATTGTTTATCAGAATTTCATCAACTGCATTATAATCTAATGACTGAGTAGATAAGACCACCGAATACTAGTAGCTCGACCGGATTTATGTCATGACTAACGGGGCTGAGTTAATGGGATTTCCCCAAATATAATATAAATGCAAACGGATTTTCATATAAAGCTATATGAAAATATTCCACCCTTAGGGCAGGTATAGTTGGGCGGTATCTCAGAATTTCAGCATAAGTTGTATAAGCATAGATCCACCACACTAACTGTGCAACTCCGCTCCACTTTTGACAGAGAGAACCACAGGAGAATGTCCAAGAGTCTCTTACCCCTCTCATCTCATCAGTATTTTGAGTGTCCTCATGCCGCATGAAGATTATACTCTTGCAAATATCTATAAATTCTCCGGAATTCGAATCCAGGCCCGTTGGTACGACAGCCATTAAGCACCATATGGTTCATATCAGGGTGGTTCCACAGACATGTGACATGTATACCTGCAGGGCTTAGTCCTATCGTATGCTTTGCCTTAATCTATTAAGCTACAAGTAAATCAAATGGATTATAATTACCTTACTACCTGCAGGGCTTAGTCCTATCGTATGCTTTGCCTTAATCTATTAAGCTACAAACAAATCAAATGGATTTTAATTACCTTACTACCTCCCACCAGTGGCCGGAGCTTTTAAAGGTTTGGTTTATTTAGCTATGGCAAAACACTCGAGGGATGCCTTCGTGGAGGACTTTCTAAGGGAAACTGGCTCGTATACATGTTTATACATGGAGAAAACTACGATAATGCCCACACAGGTAGGACATTCGTCGGGATTCGAACCACGGACCGAAACAACCAAAGTGTACAATGACTTTATAGCTCGCCCGTTGCTAGGCCCAGGTATTAAAGGTTAATAGATAAATACTGGTAATTCGTCTTGAGTTTTTAACTCAGGACAACGGGCTGGCTATAGATTTCGTGGTTTTCCCCATGTATAACGTGAATACAAGCCGATTGCGTGAATCCGGATTATGGTAACTTGGCGATTTTTTGGTGAAAATTTGGCGACCAACCCTGCTACAGCAACCTGCTAGTTTTTTTTTTGGTTTGGACGCCATTTTGTTTTCATTAAGTAAAGGCATGTTTATTTTTTATTTTTTTTATTTTATTTAACTCAACATTTTTTCAAACAATCTGCTGGCCGAATTACGCTTGTGCTAGAACTTTTATGGAACAAAAGTGCTTAATCATGACGAACATTAGGTGCGAAATTGTTTCTAAGTGCTTATTAGCTAAAATCACGATCGGAATTTTCCGGAAAGTAGTGGAACAAACGTGCACAGAAATGTGTTTTTACAAGGCAAATTTATATATGAAACATGTAAATAATTTTTCTCATAAATTAGAAAAACTTGCACGAAAATGCAGGAAAATTTTGTGAATCTTTGAAGTCGGTAGAAAGGACATATATGAAATTACCTGATCGCTAAAAAGTATGTATACTATGCAAGCTTTTATATGTTCAGCTTGCATATACTCTTTCCAAGGATGAATATTTGCATGTATAAAATAAATAAAATATGCAAGAAATTACATTAATTTTCTTTTCCCTCTAAATTATCCATTATAAAAGTCACCGAAAAATAATCTGTGATTGGAAATGTGTACTTCTCAGATTATTGCTAAAATCCTAACCTTTATCGCCTTACCAAAATGTCGCCAAACTATTACCATATTTCAAAGATTAGCCGCTGATTTCTTTAGAAGGTGTCCCGTGAAAGCATTTTACCCTCCTGATAGACAGATAGCTTTCGTGATTTTCACCATATTCAAATAACATAACATAGCATAATTATTATACTAGTATGAACTGAACAATTATACCACACTTCGATGTGAGTAACAGGAAAGGGTGTCCGCCGAAACTATTGCAGAGAAAACAACACTAGGCGAAAATATCGTCGCCAAAAACTTCGTCAGAGAAAAGAAAGCAAGGACAAGACATCGGAGTTCTAAAACATCGTCGTCGGAAAAAGCGCTTCAAAAACATCGTAGTTTTAAAACATCAAACATCGTTGTAAACACCGTATGACAATAACATCGCAGACAATGTGCTTCTAAAAGTTATAAATGTAAATGTATATTCGCATAATATTTTGTGCGCGCAAGTAAGATCAAGGAATATTTTAACCTTTATATTTCATATTTTTGGATTAATTTTTTTTCCCAAAAAGGCAAGAAGGAAACTTAAATATTCAAAAGCTGAAAATGAGTAGAAAATTAATTTTACGTATAGCAATTAATTAAATTTATGTATTTAACTATTAAAAGTTATTATTTAATTAATGTTTTTAATGAAGTTGTATTGGCAGGTTTTCATGAAAAATATAGTCTAAAAAATTTAAAAAGTGAAGATGACTAATTGCATGAGGGAAAACGAGTAGAAAAATTAATGTTACATATAGCAGCTAAGATAATTTTAAATTTGTGAATTCAAAAGTTTAAAGTTATTATTTAATTAATCTCTTTTATTAATAATTTTTGTTAATGTGATATTCTTTTAGTAAAAGCGAGTTTAATTTTAATAGCAAATCAAAATACTACAACAACTGAAAATCAACACTAGAAAAATAGCTCATCCCGTAGAATAGTAACAGAACTGTAAGAGCAAAACTATTGTAATGTAAGCTTATTACTATCCAGTTTGTATGTGCTTGATAAAAATAATATTGTAAAGCAGTTTAAAATGACATTGAAAATTCAGTCAATGTGTAAATGAATTACAAGTTTACTTTGATTATCTCAGTAAAAGTACTGTAAATATGAATTCAGATAATGTTTAAATGTAAACATAACTGTCATGATTTTATGTAACTATCACATGCAACTTGTACAAGAAAATGTTTGTAATTAACATATCTATGCTTATATACAGGTCTTGTATGCCCATGTAATATTTATATTTATATTTTTACACGGAAGAAATATTCCCTTCTGCCAGGATGACTATTAACACTGTAAGACTTTTACAACAAAGTCAGATCATTGGTTATCTCAGGCGGCTCTCAGTAAAAGCTGAGATTTGTTTCGTTTCAATTTATCCGTGTTCTTAAAGTGTCGTCAACATTTTGATGTATAATCTACAGTTAAATCCTTAAATATTTGATTGGTTAACTGTTTCAAGTGTTATGATGAAACATGTTAATAATCTACGTAATATTTCAGCACTAGATTTTTATTCGTAGGATTATGCGAAAGGACATCAGAGCTATCTGCCTAAAAGGAGAGATGCCTTTTTAGAAGACTTTTTCAGATATTGATTCGCATATTACCTAAATTAAGAAAACTACAAAAATCTCAAGCAGCCAGTTCGTCCGTTGTGTTGAACTACCCTTGTTCAACGACTTTACCCCTCAGTCGTTGGGGGTTATTTCGGCAAAGGAATATTAACGGAAACTGATTCGTTTTTACAACTTTCATTGAGAAGATTCAAATTTAAAATTTTACCTAGAAAATTTAAAAGGAGGTTTTTTTTTCCAGAAATAATATATAATATGGCGACTTATCTCCGTTTAAGATCACCACATTTTCTGAGAAGGCAAATAAACATAGGCCTTAAACATTACGTTTGTAAGATGACCGCATCTATAGAAGTCTACAGATATTTATCATAAATGGGCATTTTAAAGAGCACTTTTTAATTTAAGTTTATGTTTCGATATTTATTATGTCTTTTTGAAATATTTTTTTCAAATGTATATTAAAAAATTACGTAGTTATTCCATGGAATTTTATCATGTACAGTAAACCATCTTTGTAAGACGATTTTTCCTAAAAGTGACCAGCATACCTTCGTCACAAGAATGCACAGTCTTCTCATGACTATATGGAAACAAACTATATAACTAAAATGTCATTACAGCATCACTTTTTTGTGCTAAGTAGACACTTTCAAAGATCCAAATGATAAGCCAAATGCTTTATTAGTTACGAATATCTTTCTATCCGTATTTATCCATTTATTGTGGAGCAGTGACTAGGTCACAGCCAGTATCACACTAAAAGAAAAGCTGTTATTTAAAATACTTCCAAAATGAGTCTGCCAGGGAAATCAGAAATATACTTTAGATCTAAAATCATCCTGCATGTTTTCATGAAGTATTTCCATTTCTATTCTGGCATTTATTTTTTATTTTGTTTTGAATGTTTTTGTTCTGTCAAAAGTTTCGTAAGACATTATAACTTGTAAATACATCGTTTGTTTCTTGCAAGCATGAGTGACCAACCAGTAGCTGAGTGGGAAAGATCGCTGAATACTGCGAGTGTGATTGGTTTTGGGATCCTAGGCTAACGGATTGGCTGCTATGAGATTATAATTATTTTGGAAACGAAATGTACGTGTCGACGATGCCAAATTAAAATGTATAGATAACTAATGTATTATATTATGTATTGTACTTATTTGCTAACAATTTTGATTTTTAAAGCAGACTTTTGAAAATAATTTAAATACTTTTATCACTAAGAACGATGAGAGGTAACGATGAGACGAAAGAAGTACTTATCTTTGGAGAATTTCATAAAACCATGCTAAATGATGAACTGCAAGGTAAAGCTTGTCATAAACGATAAAAATATTGAAATCGATCACCTTTTTAACCATTCTGTATCCAGCTCTTATGAGTAATTATAAGAACTTCTAATTACACGTAAGAATGGCGAAGTATAAAGTAAAATATAAAGAAGGCTCTTTAAAGCGACCCATTCACAATTTCTTCCTAGGTAGAATTTTAAATTTGAATTTTCTAAATGAACGTTGTAAAAATGAATCAGTAATCAGTTTCCATTAATATTCCCTTGCCGAAATGGCCACCAGCGCCCCAGGGTTAAGGGGGCTCATACACCTTAAACCCCTTACGATCTTCGAATATGAGACTGTTGCAAGAATTGAGATATTTTATTTATTTTAAAAGCAATTACTTCCAACTTTTTACAGCTGACTACATAATATAGCTGCTTTGGGAACTAGTAACCAGAAAGTTTGTGTTGCCACAAATATTTTTGTAATTTAATCTACTTTGTGACAAAATATTTCGTCATATTTCCACCTTGCGCGCATGATATTTTCAAAATGGCTAATGGTACATACTTGAAAGTTGATGGAATTCTTTATATGGGCACTATCTTCTACCTGAACCAAAAATTTGATGAATATTTTAATATTAAAAACTTTTATGCACAAAAACATTACAGAGTTTTTTAATAAAATACATTTTATAAACTCAACTTCAAATAAAATAAAAATTTAACATGAAATTCTTAAAATTTTTGGTTCACAATAGTTTGCAAATGGTATGAATGCTACATATTAAATATGGAATCAAATTAAGCAACAGAGTGTTTTAAACTGTGCGCGCAAGGTGGAAGCATGATGAAAACTTTTGTCACAAAGCGGATTAAATTATAAAAATATTTGTGGCAACACAAACTTTCTGATTACTATTTCAGAAAGCAGCTATACTATGTAGTCATCTGTAAAAAGTTGGAAGTAATTGCTTTTAAAATAAATAAGTTATCCCATTTCTTGCAACAGTCACCTATTCGAAGATGTTATAGGTTTTAAGGTGTATGAGTCCCCTTAAGTCGCTGAACAGTAGTAGTTAAACACAGAGAATGAAATGGATGCTTGAGATTTTTATGGTTTTCCTAATATAATAAAGCGGATGCGAGCCAGTTCCTGAGAAAGATCTCCATAAAATTACCCCTCTTCTTATGCAAATATCGCTAATGGGCTTTAGCATAATCCAATAAATACAATTCTCTTACTGAAAAATTGACACATTTCGTCTTAATTAAAGAATCAATATTCAAACGATTAACTGCAGACTATATATCAAAATTTTTATGATCCTTTAAGAAGACAAATAGATTGAAACAAAGCAAAACTTAATTTTCGCTAAACTAATATCAGACTAATAAATGTGAAAGAAAATAATTTTACAGTTTGATAATTAATTCAACACGACGTTTTCGCCTTGCGTTGTTTTCTCCGTGATGTTTTTTGCTTCGATGTTTTCGCAAGCGAGCAACCGAGATAGCTCCATGTTTTAGGGTTCGGGAATTTCTCTATATGTAATCCAATTACGAACTAATTTTCCTTAGAACGTTCGTTCTACACTTCTCCTTTAGAAGCGCATCCCGTCTTTGGCAGATAGGCCTCGTGTGCTTCGCCGTATTCAAATAACCTAACCTAACCTAAACATTTATATCAATTGAATGTGTGAGTATTTTTTTTTTTCTTTGAAAATTTACATTGCATACGAACCTTTTATTAATTCAACTTTTTTTTTGTGAACCTAATAAAGGAATTTTTTAAAAAATTATTTCAGTCTCACTGAGACTATTACGCGAATAAATTGCTGGTTAAAATTATAATTTGTCAAAACTGTTACTTTTGATACCATTAAATAACTGATAACACTGAATTTTTAAATTAGGGCAGAGACATCAGAGAATTTTAAATGAGAGCAATGCATTTTAAATAAGTTAGATACAGGTGACGGAGGACGGGGACGCCTGAAGTTTAACAGAGGTTAACAGGCATATGTCCCGCGTCCTCCCCTGGAGTTTATTTAATAGTTATAAGTGTGGATACATGGCCATACAGGAGCAACTGTTTAACATCTGGCATTTGAAGTACATGGTGTTCAATTTTCTTCTGCTCCCTATGCAGTCAGAGATTAGATGGTAGAGCATTAGAGTGCATATGTCAGTGCAAGTAATGCATGTAAGCCCTATTACTCTGGTTGACAGAGGTCCTGGCCATATGCTGCAATGGTGGTTATTATTTTGCAGATTTTATTTATGGCCGCTCTGTTTTTGGCTAGGAACTTGTGAAATGCTGAGATATTGGCTGGTATCGGGAAGTGGAACTGTTCCGTGAGTGGGCACTGAAAGATATAATGGTCCGGTGACCCCTCCCCCCCCCCGCAAACACAGCGATCCGTGGTTGAGATGGTGCGGCGGTAGAAGTAATCCGGGAAGGGACCATAAGCATATAACCAGTATGCTGGCATTAGAATTTTTAAAAGAAGAATTTTGTGGGAGAACCTTTATGGTCTAATTTACAATAGCGAATATGCAAGCAAAGTACGTCTGCATAAATTAGAGCAGAGTTTCCCAGTCTGAGATTCGTGGACCACTAGAGCTCATAGAAGCCTGCCCTTGTGGTACTTTTAGATTTTAAAAAAGACAATAAATAAAATTCAAATTATCTGCGTATACCACTTTGTAGCTGAAAATCTCAGAGTTTGAAAATTACACATGGCAATTGTCTATTACGTTTTACTCCAGGACTAAAATTTTATGAAATTTATGACCTGCTGTCCCTTACCTACCACTTCCCACTTTAGTCTTAGCAAAGAAAGATAAACTTTAACCAGCATGCATTCAAATTTAGAACAGTTATGTAAGAATCAGAGGTTCATCCATCTCATGAATGTGAGTATCAACTTTCATTTAACTTTTAGTTCGTAAGATAAAGGTTATCCCAACTCATATAGCCTCGAATTATTAAAAACAAATATGAAATTTCTTCTAGTAATTTCATGAAATTGAATGAATTTTATTTTAAAAATATAAATCTGCTCGTAGTAACATATGCTAACAAAAACAAATTTTTGAAGGGGACAAGACTAAGGTGGCCCGCAGAACATTTCACATATTTATAAAAGTAGTCCTTATTTGAAAAAAGTTTAGAAAAGCTAATTTAGAGAATTGAAAGACGAATTCTTATTTTAGTCAGCACAAGTGAAAATGCAGTATTTGCAAAGTATGCAATATTTCTATTATTTGATAAATTTACCCTAAATTTAATTCCATCTTTTAAAGCAGGGATGTCAAACTCATAGGTACACTTGGGCCAAACAAACAAGGTTTAACTTTAGGCGGGCCGCAAAAAAAAAAAAAAAAAAAAAAAAAAAAAAAAAAATCAATATTCATAGAAACGTAGATTTATTTCGAATAATACAATAATAAACATATATATATATATATTTATATAGAAAAGAACAAGAAAAATTTAATGTTTACGTCCTGATACTTAACATCTCTTCTCTGCTATTATCTTTCCTATTTCGGGAGAAATTTTGTTTGCAGTGATAACTTTCAGCGCTGACCCAAGGTGAGCATCATTAATACGGTTTCTAATAGGACACTTATTACCTTTCATGACCGAAAATAACTGCTCGCACCGATAAGTGCTACCAAACATGGAAATAATTTCATATGCGAATTTTCGAGTATTTTAAAACCTGGCTGGTAAATATTTGTAAAATTCAGGCACGCCCACTTCAATGAATTTTGCTTTCAAATTTGAGTTGCATTGAATCTCGATCACCTCCATTTGCATATGGCTAGGTACTGAGTCAATACTTATTGAGAAAATCGAAGAAAACAAAAAAAAATTTGTCTTCGAGGGAACTAAAATCATTAAATCTCGTTTCAAATTCAGTTGTTAAATTTGCAATTTTTTCTGCGTATTTTTGATACGAACAAGTATCATCTAAACTTGATTTATTCATGCTGCACGTCGGGAAGTGCGTCAAATCTTCATTCTTAAGTTGTTTTTCCCAAAGAACTAGTTGACATTTGAATGCTTTAATTATGTCAAACATGTTCGTAATGATATGATCTTTTCCTTGTAACGATAAATTTAAATCGGTTAAGTGTTTGGTTATATCAACCAAGAAAGATAAATCTTGTATCCATATTGGATCGTAAAACAAACTTACGTCTTGATTTTTCGTTTTTAAAAACTGACATATTTCTTCTTCCAAATCCCAGAATTGTTTGAGAATCTTGGAGCAAGATAACCAACGTACCTCGGTATAGTAGGACAAACCCAAATATTCACTATCTAACTCACTTAAGAAAGCAGTGAATTGACGCTGATTTAAACCTCATGTCTTCTAAAATTTATAACTTTTTTTATATATGACAAAACATTCTCCATATTTATTACTTTCGTGCATAGAACTTCTTGATGTATAATACAATGCATATGATGAATGTTTGAACCGTGAATTTCACCAAGTTACCAAGTAATGCTACGAAGCCCTTGTTTTTCCCGGTCATTGATGGAGCGCCATTTGTAGCTACAGAATTTAATTTTGCCAAAGGTAGATTGTATTTCTGCAGAAGTCCAAAAACACAAGTAAATATATCTTCTCCTGTGGTAGTACCAGGCATCGCTATTAGTTCCAGTAATTCCTCAAAAATGTTAAAATTCTTGTCACAAGAACGAAGAAACACTGCTAATTGAGCTTTGCCACTAATGTCCGTGCTCTCGTCACAGGCAATGGAGAAACTTTCGAAACTAGATGATTTTGCTTTGATCTGATCACTTAAATTCACGGCTAAATCAGTAACTCTTTCCGCAACTGTATTTCGAGACAATGAAATTGATTGAAAAGCTTTCACATTTCCAGGACATTTCCAGGACTTCACATCTCCAGCTTTCATTAGGCATTCCTTGGTGAAATCACCGTCAGCAAAAGGCTTCGAATGTTTAGCTATCAACTCGGACAAGACGTAGCTTGCATGTACCGCCGCTTCATTTTCTTGCAATACTGTACTAAACATGGACTGTTGCTTTTTCACTCCTAACTTGAGCTCTTTCAACTTTTCTTCTCTCATTAATCCTTCGTAATTGTTATATTTCGATTTGTGTTGTTCGTAATAACGTTTAATATTATATAACTTTGGTACATTAATAGTATTATTACATATCAAGCAGATTATTTTATCTTTTATTTCACAGCAAAAATATTCTAATTCCCATTTTACTTGGAATATTCTATGTTCGTCAGCGATTTTTCGTTTAATTTTTCTACCACTTGGTTTTGATATATACATACTGAATACAAAGGGCTGGAATAAACACGGTTAACGTTAAAAAGTTAGCTAATTTATTCTTTCCACATGAGATAAATCAAAATGCTGAAATATTTCTTCAAAAATATTCTAACAATATCACAAAATGTCAAACGTTTAGCAAAAATCAATTCAAAACAGAGAAACTAATTCTATCTCACAGCGAAATCGCTGCAAATCAATCACAGCATTAAGTAAACAAACAGTTCGCTAGAACTACAGCTACTACTGAGATGAGTTGTTTGTTCTCGGCTTTTATAAGCTTTATAATTAATTTCTCGAATATACTGAAAACATCTATAAATATCTGGATTTTTGTGGATGGCAACAGCAATTACGAGATATTTATTTATTAGGTATTAAATGCACGCGCTGTTTTATTTTTAACCTTCCAACGCAGCTGTCTTTTCAAAATCGTCTGCGTTGCTAAGGCAACATGAAGCAAATCTAATTACAATTCTAAATAAAAAAAACTAAATAAATAAATAACTATGAAATCCATAACAATATGAATTAAGTAATAATTAATAATAAAGCAAAGTGCATGCACACGCATGCACCAATATATCGTACAAAACTATGATTGGAAAACTGAGACCATGAGTTTGGCCACATTCGGCTATCGGGGCATGCGTACAAGTTCTGAGTGCACGTGTCCCCCAAAAGCCGAAGGTAGCTGAACCCAAGCTACTCACACGCATTTGTAATTCAAGTAGTGTGTGCGTCAGCTCGCTGTGAGTAATCTAATAACACTGAATAAATTATCGTTAATTACTTAGCAGTAAACATTTCATTTTTTCTTCGTCGATATGTTATTTTATTATTATATATTATTATTTGCCGATATATTGGCCGGGCCGCAAAAATATTTGTTGTGGGCCGCATGCGGCCCGTGGGCCGCGAGTTTGACATCCTTGTTTTAAAGCCATCAATCATGTATTTTTAATATTTTTGCTTTCAGTTTTTAGATGATTCGGGAATAATTGACTTACCGGATAACTTACGTATCTTAATTTATAGATATAAATAAGAAAGTACGCAACATTATTATTTAATTAGAAGCTAAATGAATTAATTCATCTGTCATTTGTTTCATATGTTAATTTTAAGAAGTATTATTATTATACTTAAAAAATTTCCTTTGCAGAGATAATTATGTAGTTTTAAGAGATTAAATGTTTGCTTTCAGGATCTCTGTCTCGTTTAACTTTGAATTAATGAAAGCGAATAAAGCTGATATTTTTGTCTAAACTGCAGCTGCTTGATTAAATTATTTTGTTGTGTGCTAGACGAAAGACTTTAACAATGGATTTGTTGTAAACTAACAAAGAATGCACTCTTTATAAAATAACTTACGCCTCTAGTTAAGCATCTGAAATTTATCTCAGAAGCAACAGGTGGTGCAGAAACATCCCGTGGCAATGATTAAGGATTTTTTTAATGAATGATGGAGGTAAAAGTACTACAAGCACAATTAGTTGGCATTGCAAATTATATTTTGATTAGCTATTAAACCTTTTTAGAACTCATGCTTTCTTAAACAGTTTAGTTACTTTCGCAACGATAAAGTAATTAGCATCTACATATGTTTGAGGTACAAAGGCTGAGAAGCATTTCAATTTAAATTAAATCGAAACAGGTGTCATTAATACTCTTTGGAATATGGGAAGCAACACCTCTAAGAAATAGCATTTAGAATCATTTCAAACAAGAATCGCAATAAAGTTTACTTGCTGATGATTACACCAATGAATTAATCATCGGTAGATTATATAATGAGAAAAAAGTCTATAAAGACCGCTCGTTGAGATCTAATTGGGATTATGAATGTTCTCATTAATGACTCAATCTGTTGTTATTAGTTGTGAAAAGTGAGGTTCTGCTTCGAAATCTTTATCCTATCGTTTTTGAGAAACATCACGAGGAAAATTTGTTCAAATTTCAAGATAATACTTGTTCAAATTCAAGATAATATTTGTTCAAATTCAAGATAATATTTGTTTAAATCCAAGATAATATTTGTTAAAATTCAAGATTATTCAAGCAATTAGATCTTTGTAAACAGTTTCTTAGCTCAGATCCAGTAGAATGCAAAGATTTGTTTTTGATTCACTTAAACCAGAATTTTGTTAAATAACGCTTAAATTTTCTCCATTAAAATTGATCTGATTGACATTAATTAAATCAAATCACACTAAAGATATACGCCGGGATGGGGTGCCTTGGTAGAGAATAATTCTAGAAGAAAACTGGTTGATATTTATGTCACATGTGGAGGAAACCATGAAACTATGATGCAGTCAGGTCGTTCGTCGGAATTTGATTCTGAGCCGATTTATGAGTGTTTAACGCTTTTAATCTTTTGGTCATTGGTAAACCATCTACGGTTAAGAAAATCACGAAAAATAGCGGTGTCTTATCCAGTTTGCTCAAAAAATCCTTTAATAGCTATTAGTGAAGCCATTTTCTACCATAATAGTATTCTTTTATATCTTGTTTCCGTTTACAGTGATTTTAATTAGGTCAGGCATTCATGTCTTTTAATATTTACTGTACGGACGCGAAATCTATTAACACAAGCTATTTAAAGTTTTAAGAGCAATTACACTTTTCTGTGTGGTATATATGGAAGATGTGATTATGACTCTAAAAGTTTTATCGAATTACAAGGGTCACCTATAGTATCGTTGCTCCATTTATTTATTGCATCATTCCTGGATTAATTACTTTTAGATCTGCTTATCCTAAGAGCTTCTTTGTTACAGAATTTGGTTATGTAGTCCTTGAATTGTCTACCTGTAATTATATAACTACCTATTTTCTTAAGTAACAAAACAATCTATGAATTGATCCCTTGCCAAATGTATTTGAGCTATTCAGAGCTTAAACTCAACAAGAGCCTTGAGTTGTTTGAAAAAGAGTTAGGACAAACCTACTGATTTTCAGATAACTAGTATCAGGATTACAAAAACTTTGATTTTTGTCAGTGTTTCTGACAGTGCTGATAACGGCAGTAAGTTGCCGTTGGTTTGTTAAAGCAATTTCTGGAAATTTATTTCAGTTACTTAATTTTATTTTGAAGCAACTTATCCTATTACTCTCGCTTTCAACACACACTTTCTTGCCAAAATGTAAATCAGTTCACACGCGTGTATTCAGTGAGATAGAAATTAGCACACGTGCATTCAGTGAGACAGAAAGAAGTTAATATTTAAAGAAAGGTTTTGTAAGGTGATTTAGAGCGTCTTCTGCTTGCCAGGAGGCCACGTTGTTATTTTTGATTTTATATTTGATTTATTATTTTTGATTTTGTGGCTTTGAGCGCTTCTAGCGATTAGGCTTGTTTACTCCGACTTTTACGAGCCTTCCTGCGCGTTAAGTAACCTGTGAAAAGCCGTTATCTTAATTCTCTTCTATTTTAGGTTACTTGTTATCTTTTGCGGTAAAGTCGCTGAAACTGGTAGTTCGGTCCGAGGTTTTAATCCCGCGAACGGGCTGGCTGCATGGGCGTTTTCGTGGTTTTCCCCATGTGTAACGTGTATACGAGCCAGTTTCCCTTAGAAAGTCCTTCACGAAGGCATCCCTCCACTTAGGCAGATAGCCCTCGAGGCTTTGCCATAATCACACACACATGATCTACGAGATAACTCGTGGTTGGCAGCGAACGTGTAAAAATGTTAAGTCACAAGTGTTAGTTCTCACGAAAAATGACTCACTAGTCGTCGAATGTGTAATCCCTGACTAAATTCTGGTACTGGAGGCGTCGGGCTTATATGGATTCTTTCGTGCTTTTGCTCAATTAAAACGTAAATAGGAATTAAATTCCCTTAGAATGTTCTCCGCACACTTAAGCAGAGTACCATCGTTTGATTTGTATTAATCAGTTAACAAAAGCAAACGAAAAGCTTATTTTATTATTAACTGTTTGAAAAGTTTTAATATTTAATGGGAGAGAGAAAATCTCTGGTATTATCATATTTAACATTGTATTGTTACGTTTTTCTTTTCTTCTGACACCAGTTGTTATGTTATTTTCTTCCTTCACGTTCGTACGGGGTTCGTAGATTTGGAGTGAATAACGATGACACTTGATGAAGTATCGAAACACACTTTATTTACCAGTATTGTCAGGACAGCTCCATAACACGTTTCATAGTTGTCGATGAACTACTATAAACACGTTGACACGATCAGCGACACAGCCTTCAGGTTACCAGGCTATCACGGTGGAGACAGCTTCCTGCAAAGCACCCAACTGCTTTCCGGAGTACAGCTCCCGACTCTGCTTGATCATTCTCGGAACTCCACGTACTCTCGAGACTCTCCACTCTACAACTCGCGATGCACTCGACGATGCACTTCCAGTATCATTGCGTAATTCTATATAGAGCTATAATAAATTTTAATTTTGTTTCAAATTTCAATCCACTTTCAATAAAAAAGTTCAGATGCAGAATGCGATTATTTAGCTACCCAGCTAAAGGAGGAAAAGTAACGTTTTGGGGAAATATCTGGCATAACAGTTTTCATTTTCACCTGCCCTCTAATGCTGCTTGTTTATTCGAAGTTGTGAATTCCTCCAACTATTCCTTGTTAATTTCTGATAATCAAGATCCTCTATTCTCTGTTTATTTCGTCTACTGCACCAGAACCTTCTAAATTCTAATACTACAGTTTTAGGTACCATATCGAGAGTTTTGCAACAACTAATACTTTTAATAACTTTCATTTCGAAGGAGCAGCCATTTGTCCCGGAGAATTTGATTTCATCTACTCACAATGGGCTGCTTGACATGAAAGAGCCTCTACGATGTCATTTTTCTGCCATCTGTTCGGGCTTTCACGTTTTACGATAGACTTCTGAAAGTTCTTATGCGCCTAATAGGTGCTAAAAGTTGTAGTTACTCTTAGATTAGTATTTGATAAATTAGATTAGATGTAGTAGATACATCTGCAGGAGAAAATTATCACGACTTTAAGCATGGTACTCTGTCAAAAAAAATTACATTTTTTTATAAAAACAGATGAGCAAAGGCTTCCCCCCCCCGAAAAAAAAGGCGGGCTCTAGCCGTTTAGTGGCGTTAGCTACTACTGAGGCCAGAAGTAGCGGACTAGGCACCTAATAGGGGGGTGGGCACCATTGCCTCTTATGAAGGGACGGACAAATTACACCCATGCTTTCTCCGGAATTCGGACTCGTGCCCTTCGGTGCGGCAGTCAGAATCTCTGACCGCTTTCCCATCCGGGTGGCAGATGAGTAAAGTATAAATATAGTTCGACTATCTATAGCGAAACCCTGGTTGGCATTCTGCCAAAACACATAGACTCGTCCAAAAGGGGCGGTATTACTTGCTGCGACGTGAAAGGTCTTCTCTTCTCCGGAAAGATCTATGCTGGAGGGAAAGAAAGTTTCCATCTTTCCAACCTATTTTGAGAATAATTCGGTCCGAATGGCGCATGCGTGTTTGCGCTCATGGTCGCGGATGAGGCGGTCGAACTATAATTATACTTGAAATTGAATCTTCAGAGGAAACATCTGAAAATCGAATCTTCAAAACTGCCAGACTACCTTGAAGCTGAATCTTCAAAACTGCCTGACTACTTTAATTCCTTAAAAGCAGTACTGGACTGCTAATCATTTTTGGAATCAGAAAACCAAAAAGAAATCAGGATTTTTTTTGCTCTTGATTATACATTTCTATTTTTAAGGGCCATTTTTGTAAAAATATTCAAATGAATTGCCTTTTAGATAAGTACGTTACATTACAAGTCTATTTGATTACGTTAGAAACCTTTCTTTTCCTTGTTATCTTATTATCGAGCTTATTTCCTATAAATAGGCCCGATAATAAGATAGGGTCATTCTTATAAATATTCCAGTATTTTTAAAAGCGTTTACTTCTAGTAGGATATTTGGAGTGAATAGCCAGTGGCATTCATAAAATTTGTAATTTTTTAAATCGATCGATTGTACATCAAAGTACATCCAATCATACAGCTGCTGTTATTAATGTCTATATTTAAAGAGTAACAATGATCCTTTTTGATTATTAGATCAAAATTTATTAACAAATTAGAGCAAACTAATGTAATATAAGAAAATTTAAAACTACATATTCCCCACTTTCATACAGTTAAATGTTTTACAGCTTCAGCTTGCAAGCCACTGCTTTTAATCTTTACACTTCCATATCATTCGCTATCAAATCTTTAACAAGCCTGATTTGTATGCTACTCATTTTTTATTTCACCTTTTAACTTTATCACCCACACGTAGAATAGAAACGTGTTATATGAACGAGAAATTAGTTACATTGCTTTCATCTCTTAATAATGTAAAAAGAAACTAGTTTCCATAGTAGGTAATTGACATAATTTCAAGCGGTTGTTTATTTTCTCGGGAAAATAGTGCGCTACCAACCTACAGACTCCTGTGGATGATGAAGCTCTTGTGAAATTATGCGATTATTATGAATTTTATGCGTTTAACTAATTATTCAATTAAACTTATTCATTCAATTAAAATTAATGAAGTTTCTTTGTGATTCGCAACCACGGTAGTACTTTATGCATTTTTCCTTTCATAGCACTGGCCAACCAACAGCTGAGCTGATAAAAGAAATGAACACTGATAGTTCGACTTGGGTTGAAATCGTGCTTCAAACAGGCTAACTGCATGAGAAGTTTCGTGATTTCCCCCACGTACAATGTAAATCAGCGTTTCCTAAAATGAGGGTCGCGACCCCCAGGAGGGCCGCGGGACCTGCAGCAGGGGGTCGCCAAAAAATTTAGCAGTTTTCTTATTTCTTTAACTTATTATGATAATTTTACAGTTACCAAATATTTTTACACAATGTATCTGAAAATAGATAAAGATAAACAATACAGACAAAGAAAAAAGGGAAAACGTTTCAACACATTCTTTTTAAAATATAAACGTTCATTTTACTTGCTTTGCACGTGACGCTGTCATTTCATCTATTACTTATTTAAAATTCTCACATTCTTCTATGTCTTGAAATTAGAAATTAAAGTTAATGACCTAAAACTGCAGTAGTATATTACAGTACAAGTGAAATAATTGATAGTTTCACACACGCGTGTGTCGGATTTGCGCTGTGCTTATGGGGTCCCACAAAATGTTTGTAAATATTACGGGGTCCTGGGGGTCGCGAAAAAATCTCAGTGATAAAAAGGGGGTCGGAACTGAAAAAAAATTTAAGAAACCCTGATGTAAACAGAAATCAATTTCCTTTAGAGTCTTCCATGAAGGCATATCTTTCCTTAAACAGACAAACCTACAGTGTATTTTTCCGTAATCTAATAAATCCAATAACAATACCGATGTTTTTATTATTTAGCACTTTGATGGTTTGTTGAATACTCAGTCTACAATATACTATACAAGATTAATTTTCTAAAAGATCGAGCCTTATTTATTATTATACGATTACTAGACCTACATGGTAAAAAAAGTTCCTTTAAGGTGTGCAGGTTTTCACCGAAATAATTTATAAAAAAGATGTAACCGTCTGGAACAATCTGTTTTAATCAGACAACAAGGCAAGCTGCTAACGTTGAAGCGTTATAAGTTTTGTCTCTTCACTCAGTTTTGTCAGTTCACTTTCCTGTAATGGACATCTAAATCAAAGAATCCCCATCATTTTCAAGGCTCTTCTTTGTAACGGCTGCTCAAGAGCGTTATTTACTGCAAAATCAGCAGTTGTCTTTTGACCTGCTCACTATAATCTACTATGTGCCTGCTTCAGAGAAGTACGTTGAAGCTGAAGTATGTAATTACTTTTTCAAACGTTGGCAATCAACAGACAAAAACATTGCGCATTAGCGTAGAAAATTGTATTTCTTAACTTAGTGGCTATTATTTACGCCTTTCTAGCTATAAAATGTGATCATTAATAAAATATGCCATTATCCATTTTTTATATTTAACTTTTCTGAGTTGCTAATGGGATTAAAAAAAGTATGGAAGCCTTGAAGGTTTTGATTGAAATAATTCTGATCATATTTTTATTACAATGTGACAGTTTTTACAGCTTAATTTTTATCCCGATTTTTAATGAATCTTCGCTTTTAAGAACTCCAAAAAATTCCTTTCCGCCTGTGTTCACTTTTCGTAAACCTGATGACGTCCATGCTAAGGAGGGGGTAAAGCTTAAAGACTTTTGATTAAAGTTGTCTAGTTTAATGGAATATTTGATTGAAATCTGCTACATTTAAATGTGTATAAAAAATTCTTTTATTTTCTTTAAAAATTTCGTGTTTAAAACGCATAACGTGGGAAAATTCTAGCATTTTTAATCCTGAATATTTCCTATATTTTTATTAAAAGGTTATTTCAAATTGCAATTACGCTAAAAGAATTTATTACACCGTTTTTGTGTACTACAGAAGCATGGTATTTTTTTATATTAACACAGGTCTCAACAACAATATATAATGACATATTGAGGGAAGTTCGTTATTATATTATTTACAAGCTAATATTTTTATTCTACATCAGGTATAGTCAATTACTGTACATTTGAAACCTAATTCAAAATGTGTGTGATGGAATCAGGGGCTGCATAATATGTTTAATTTAGTCGCTATTTGTAGGACCGTTCCTAGGCACTGGCTACCAGCGTACTTTCCTAAGATTGCGGCCCCCAACTTAAAATGCCCAATAATTAATAAAATTTTTATTTCATACTCACTATGTACTTACATATGACGAATTGTATAAAAAGTACTTACCTATGACAAGTGCTTTCAAAGAATTTAAAATATTTATGGTATCGCTAGAGTTCGGCCACTGATGCTGGCCGTCTGCGTACTTTTACGCGCTGCACCCCCGCTGCACCGCCCTGGCTATTTAGTATATATCCTGGTGTATTAAACACAGTTCGTTCCAAAATGTTAGTTTTATTCTTCAAATTACATTCAGAAACAAGTTTGGAGACAGGAAAAACATCGTATCAAATGTAAACGAAATTCTAAGCGCCATTTTAAATAGAATTTTCGTTAAAATGCATATGTTATTAAATTTCAAAACTTAAAAATGGCACTTTTAAGGATTTACCTGGAATGAGATCAGTGAATGTTCAGGAGAAGTAACAAGTTGGTTCTTGAAGGTGGTGTTGATGTTCTTAACAGATTCTAACCATAATCATTATTTACGTGGTTCCTTTTCGGCAGTTTATGATCTTCCATAACGGCAAAAATACATGTGTTGTATTCCTAACCAAGGATTCAATTCTTCTGATGAATCCATTCAACTCTCAATAGGTTTCTCTTGGCCCCAGTTTCCAAAAATAAGAGTTAATATGTTCCTTGACTTCAGGTATTGCGTCTAAGGATATACAGGCTGCTGTTTATTAACACAGAAAGGATAATTACAAGTATATAGGTATCAATTCAGAAGTCAAACAACAAAAGTCAGCATTATATTTTAAAATTTTCACAGCACTAGTTTCGGTGGGTTTAGAAAACCATCATCCTCAGCTGCAAAAGCGCAAATGGCATCCTCAGCTGCAAAATTCATTTACTCTTTTGCAGCTGAGGATGATGGTTCGGTAAAACCATCGAAACTAGTCCTGTGAAAATTTGGAAATATAACGCTGATTTTTGTTGTTTGACCTCTATATTGATATTTGTTCGGCGTGTTATTGTATGTTAAGTATACAGGTAATCAAGAAATCTCTCTTAGTAATAATAAATAATCGTAATATTCTTTTAACTTTATCATGGGATATCTATCGGTTATCACAGATTATCATAGACTTCTATCAAAGATATCGCAATTTTCTGTTATACTAGCAACGATTTGCTGACACATTTTTAGCTGAAAAAAGTTCTTAATTTCAACAAAACTTGTTTATATGTGCGTTCTCCTCTCGATAATAAGGGTTCATTACGTTGAAGTGTAGAGCTTCGTCTAAAAATATTGAATGCGTCTGATTAATGAAATGATTTATTTTATTTTTCCATAGGTCAGATCATTTTCATCAGCTGCGTTTTCAATTGAATCAAGTACTTAACATTTTCATCTAATAAATTTAAATATTGAATTGAAAACATTTCGGAATATCAGCTGCCACCAGATTGATGCTTCACTTTAATTAATTGAACTGCAATATTATCATTTATTTTCTTTAACTGCAGCTTGCATTTTGAATTCATACATCGTCTTTATAAACAAAGATTGCTGGGCAGTTTCATCGAGGGAATAATTCTTTAACGGGGATTTCGCTTTAAGTACTTATTTTCCCTCATCTCCAAGGCAGATGTTTTCCAAACCTGCTAAACGCTTTTCAGCTTAACACCTTAATTTCGCTCTTTATTCCGAATGAACTCTTCGTACGCATTTATTAACACCGCTTGAGGGGGAAAAAGGAAGAAAACTCGAATTGTACGGTCGGCTAATTGGAAAGGCTTAGTAATAACGTCACGCCACTGCATATGTTGAGGTTGATATTTGAATTACAAGTAAGATCGGTTGACCAATTTGCTATAATAAACAGCCTAGGGATAGATATAAATTGTTAATAAATTCGATAGGCATTAAGTATTTTACTTTCTTTATTCATCTGTGCATTCTGTATTGACAGGAACCAAGTGCATCGAACACTGCACATGATTTTAATAGCAATTTTTTAAAAATAAGATAAAAGAGAATACAGTAGGTAATAAGACAAAATTTGTCTGTCTCGTTGAGAATGGTGATAACTGAATGATAAGTGGCATTATAGTGAAATGTTTCCATCCGTATAAATTTAGAAAAAAATCTGATGTGTACACCACATGACTTCCTTGTACGGAATATTAAATTATACGCATTTTTTTCTTGAATTTCATTTAAATTCATTGGATTGAATTAAATATACTTCGTCGACAGCGCATAAACCACAATAGAATAAATGCCCTCTTTAAAATTCACTATATTTGTTTACTATAACGACACTCTGAATGCACAAAATTTAAATCATTTGAAGAATTATCGTTGCCACATGTTCTAATTCAAATACTATAATAAAGCTAAAACGATGTATGAAAGAAATTAAGCAAACAAAACAGAAAAGAAACAGTTTTTCACAGACGATTTAGTATTTCTCATTCAATTAATCCAGTTCTCACTTCGCGACAAGGCAAAAATACATAAAAACTCAAAATATCTGCATTAAAAATTACGAAGTAAATCTTAAACACTTATTTCCTCGAAAAAGTTCCAGAAAGGATTAAGCATGATTTAATTCGCAATAATATATGAAGGCGTTATTTTTGTGCTGCGAAGCTTAGTCTCTCTAGATTGGCAACAAATCTACAATTCTGCTGTTTCAAATGTAAACAAATATGTCCGCCATGTTATTTAAAACTTACCGCACTTAAACAGCTTTCAAATTGTTGATAATTGTACAAATATTGCTTCCAGAATTACGAAAGGCATAAAAACCTTAACCGGAAGATAAAAACAACATAATTCAATCATTTTTAAAGCAAAAAATGTACAATTTACAAACATATAAGAGTAAAGAAACTGAGATCACTGAACTTCTTCCATATGTGCGTCTTTTTAGAGGAGCTATGGGTCCGCAGTTCCTTTTCATGGACGACAATGCACCATGTCATCGCACAGTAGCTGCCGAACAGCTCTTAGAGAGTGAGGATATTGAACGTATGGATTGGCCGGCACGATCTCCGGATCTCAATCCCATCGAGCATGCATGGGATTTTCTAGGCAGACGCTTGGCAGCTCGTACCTTACCACCAGTAACGATTCCGGAGCTTCGATTGGCGCTGCAAGACGAATGGGCAGCAATGCCTCAACAACTCATTGACACCCCCATTCTCAGCATGGGCAGACGCTGTGAAACCTGCCTAGCAGTCAGGGGAGATCATATCCCCTATTAAAGACGGGATGTTTCTTGCTGGATACCCATCACAGGGATGTTTCGGCCTTCAGGCGCATTGCGCTCCATGCTACTTTTTCAATTAAGCTTCTTTTTATCCCTCTGATTCCTCTTTTAGTAAGTGTTGCTTACATTACTCATGTCCTTACGTATTGGGGATCTTACGGTATCAAATGTGTTGATTTGGAAAGCTTTTGTACAAAGTTATATTGAAAAAACCGTCTCGTCCTTAATTTTTGCACACCAGTGTACATACATACATACGTACGTACGTCGTACGCCACGAAAAAATCTTTTCAAAATCCATTTTAAATCAGTTTTATAATTTTTTTTGGGGGGGTGAAGAGTTCTTACGTACAGATATCACTTAAAAACATCGTTAAATTGCATTCGATAGCGGTCAAAATAGATATTTTCGTTGAAATATGTTGCCTGAAACTTTTCGCGATTACAATACTTCCTTTTTACTTCGTACAAGGAAGTAAAAAGGAATTTCATGCTTACTGTATTTCACTTTTCAAATTTTCTTTCCAGTTCATAAGCAATAGTATGGTTCCAACGATATCAAAGACAGCACATGAATAACTAAAGAAAGTTAAAATAAGGATATTTAAATAAAGTTAGCCAATTGAATATATATGTAAGTCGATATTGCGATTCCTTCTATTATAATGCAGTATTAAATTCTTTAATTAGTTCGAAAGTCAATGTACGAATTCCCGCGGACAATTTTAAGCAAGAAGGAACTTTTGTCTTCACTTTAATTTAATTTTGCTTCTAGGCATTTGAAATTACGCTCTCCATAATATTTCGAAGTAAAAATTTAAAATTTTGAATTCGTAATGTAAAGCGGTTTCACTCAAAGATACTGAAGAACATTCTAATGTTAGAAAAAGCAAAAATAAGTCTACTTACTGGAAAAATATTGCATTATTTTGTCTATCATTTTGATAGTAAACTAAATAATTTCAAAGACATCAATAAAGTGTCGGTTCGAAATACAAAAAAGAGGAGAAGAAATGTGCCATCTTTGACATCGGAGCATTTTCAAAATAGCAGTTTAAATGAAGATTCCTGTGCATAAAAGCATAAAGTGCATAAAGATCATATAAGAAAATTTTGCCAGAGCAAAATTGTAGCATATGGAATTCTTCAGTATGGTACGATCTATTCAGGATAGCTTTAAAAAAATCAGCATTGTTTCAGAAATAGCATTAAACTTTAAACATTATGTTGTAAGGATCTTAAGTTTTACTAACATTTGTTTTATTTTAAAACTTTACTGTCATCTCTTATTTTCCACTTCTGGCAAGAATAAACGCGTGAATATGTTTATGCAAATTGTACTTGCTAACGCTTATGTATTTAAGTTGTGGCTTTTCTCCAAGAACAGAGTTATGTGTAACGTGTATACGAGCCAGTTTCCCTTAGAAAGTCCTCCACGAAGGCATCCCTCCCTTTAGGCAGATAGCCCTTGTGTGCTTTGCCATAATTAAATAATCCAATCCAATCCGAGAACAGAGTTAGATGGAGAGAAAGTGAGGCTGTGTTCCACGCGAGCTTCCAATCAGTTGCTGTCCGCCTTTAAGGCCAGAGGTTTAGTCCTATCAATATTTTAAACGTACTGTAGTTTTCCGCAGTTTGCGCTCTGCATACGTACTAAACTAAAAGCCCAACCCTAGTGTTAGTCATCTGTATAAAGTATTCAAAGTTAGCTCTTATTTAAATTTAGTTAGTTAGTAGTTCTTAGATAAGGAGGAATAGTAGTCCCGATAATGTGACAAAAGGGAAATCATGCTTAATGTTTAAAAGAACAGAAAGTTTACAACATCTTGAACGTTATATTTAAAAGGACGTTTCCGATATCGACGAAACTTGATTTTCTTACAGATATTCATTCGAGAATTAATAATTATTTAAACTATACTTAGAAATAAGCTAGAAAGAAAAGTATTCGATGAAAGTAGATTATGATGAAAATTTAATAAAGAAGTATGATGTATTGGAAGTAATAAAATTGCCTTCTAGAGTCTGGAACAATAACGGCCAAAAAGCATAATAAAAGAATTCCATCAAGAGATGTAGTTTCATTTGCAAATGAGTCAGACATTTTAAAAGATCAGACTTCTGAGTGTGAGCTCAGCGTTAATTCTGAGAATTCAGAAGTCATCTTTTTCAGAAAGATTAGAAGAAACAGATAGTATGTGCTGTTATTTTTATTGCACTTTTAAATTGATTTAATGATAGGAAGTTATAGTCCAGTAGGATGAGTTCGCTTATTAGGCTTTTAAAAGTTTCAAAACTATCTTTAGTGACTGTTGTTGACAATATTTCATTGCAACAATCCTTTGATATTATCTATTTTCTTGCTTCTGTACCTTTTTATTATATATTTAAATAATTATTTTCTCTGACAGAACCTTATTTATTCCTTAACAATTTGGAAGCTAATTTAAAATGTATATGATATACGGACTGCACGGATATCACGAAATGTTAATATTCATTATTTAGAATACATTCCGGAGTAACATTCACAATTTATTTCAAAATCATAAATTCATTTGCTCCAAATTATCTCTAGAAACGGATTTTCAGATGGAAAAAAAAGCGATCAAGTGTAAGGTTACTCATATATAAATTTCCAGATGCTGTTTTAAGCACTGTTTTCGATAAAATATATATGTTCTCAATTTTCAAAGCTTAAACATGGCTTGTTAAGGGTTCACATGTAAGTGAGAACATTGTAAGCATTCGTTAGAAGTAGCCAATTGCTTCTTCTGAGTGATGTTGGTATTCTTAGCAGGTTCTAACTAAAGTTATAATACTGTCTCGATGACATTATTAGGCGTTCTAAATTAATATGGTGAAAGTAGTAATTCTCAGGAACGGAAGTGTTTCCCATTTTATTTTCATTGTACGGCTTATCAGAGAACAGGCAGTTTGAAATCGATTGAATTATAAACCGCATAAACAACTAAATATATAATTGTTAAAAAAGCGTGTCATTACGAGATTTTTGTTTCAAAACGCAAATATGTTTAAAAAATAAAACACGTGTTTATTGCATGAGAAACCCATTCAAAACCCGAAACACCGTTACGGTTACGGTTTTCGAGCTTTAGTTTTAGGGGTCGCAAAATTATAGCAGCTGGCCAGCAGCAGTTTGCCTATAGAATAAGCTCCATTTCATTGGTTTTGGTTTATAGGATAGGTTTAGTTTTATGTGCTTAGTTATTATCTTAATATTTACTGTTATGTGTACCCATAGTACACATATTTAAGTAGATTTTTAAATTAGTTTGTATTGAAAGACATATTTATTAGAATGGCAAATTTATTATGTTTTGGAGAGTGAATTCGTCCTTTCTTAATTTCTGCTCAATATTCAATCATGTAAGTAAGATAACGCTGAACAATTTACGTTAAAAGAAAGATCTTATGTGTCAGTTAATCTTTTACATAGAAGTGTCACGATGGTGATTGTTTATGAGTAAAACATAAAAGTTTGCAGTTGGCATTTTATTGTTTATTAGAAAATGGGAAAAATGATCAACAATAGCTTATCATGATCCCGTTACATTTTTTCGCACAAATGGTCTTATTCTAAACTGAGAAAATTACAAGGCACAAACGATCAAGTCATATTATTTTTTTATACAAAAGGATATTCATCAATGACAGAAATGCATTACAAGGTATAAGAAATATTAAAAAAGCAATTGTCGTTCTTGTTCATTTAGTCTCTATGAAACAAAAAAATTACAGCTGCTATTAATTTAATTATTAACTAAAAAATTACTTTAATATTTTTTTCCGTTATTTTGATAGGAAAAAATAGTCAAAACTTAAATCATACCCAGTAAATAATTTCTAATAGTCTAGCTTCAGAAACGATTACCTTTAGAAACGGATTTGCAGATGGAAAAAAATCTGATGTGCACACCAAATGACTTCCTTGTACGGAATATTAAAGTATACGCAATTTTCCATTTAAACATATTGAATTAACAGCTAACGAATTTTGAATAAAATCTACTTTGTGGATAGCGCATAAATCGCAGTAGAATAAATGCGCTTTTTTAAAGTTCACTATATTTATTTACCATAGCGACGCTTTGGCGCTAGTTTCACTTAACAGCGTTACATCTCATTCATTTTATAACTCAGGTGGCACAAAAGTTATATGATCTAAAGAATTACCACATGTTCTATTCACATACTATAATAAATCTAAAACGATGCATAAAAAAAATTAAAGAAATAAAAAAAGAAACAGTTTTTCACAGATGATTCACCGTCGCTTACCTAATGCGCATGCGTTACTAATTAATTCAGTTCTCACTTCGCGGCAAGGCCAAAAACACATAACAATTCAAAATATTTTCAATAGAAATTGAAAGATATAGAAAAACATAAAACACCAAGTACAGTTAAAACATTTTTTAAAAAAATTTTACAATTAAAATAATAGTTTCTACGCAAAAACAAGCAATTCGGCCAGCGGGCAAGAAGGCAGATTTTTGGGTGTACAAAACTGAAAGTTTACTTTTGGTCTCACTCGGCAAAAAGACGTTGAAGTCGTAAAAACTGTCTTAATTTGTTGTGGACGCTATGCTGTGTTCAATATACGGGATAATTTAGTAACTCCAATGATAATTCCAGAATGAATTAATCATAATTTAATTCGCCATAATAAAAAAATCGTTACTTTGTTGTTGCGAAGCTTAGTTTCTCTAGATTGTCAACAAATCCACTATTCTGCTAAGTTTCAAATGTAAACAAATATGGCTGCTATCGTAAACAAAGTAGGCCTAGCCGCACTTAAACAACTTTTAAATTGTTGATAATTCTACGGCTATAACATGCAGGTTAACTAAAGGCATAAAAACCTTAGCCGGAAGATAAGAGCAACATAATTAAGTCCTTTTTAAAGCAAAAAATGCACTATTTACACACATATAGGACCAAAGAAATTGAACTCAATGAGCCGAGTAGCAGAGTGGATATATATATATATATTTAGATACCTTTGGTGCCCCGATTGCAACCAAAATGGGAGGTGCCCATCTATATGTTATAACAGTCCTATATACAAAATTTCAACGTTCTGAGGTTACTTGTTTTTGAGTTTTGCGAGATACATGCATACATACGTACGTAAGTCGTACGCCACGAAAAAATCTTTTCAGAAACCATTTTAAATCAGTTTTACAATTTTTTGGGGGGTGGGAAGAGTCCTTTATTCTGTTCTTACGTACAGATGTCGCACAAAAATATCGTTTAAATTGCATTCAGTAGTGGTCAAAATGGATTATTTTCGTTGAAATATGATAACCGAAATTTTTCGCAATTGCAATACTTCCTTTTTACTTCGTACAAGGCAGTAAAATCAGTGATCAGGTATAAGATCACGCATAAACAAAATTCTAGATGAGGTTTTAAGCACTGTTTTATAAAATATATATATCCTCAATTTTCAAAGCTTGAAAATTTCCTCTTGACGGTTCACATGTAAGTTAGAACACTGTAAGCATTCGTTAGAAGTAGCTAATTGGTTCTTCAAAGTGATCTTTCTTAGAAGGTATCGTGCATTTCTCTTTAACAAAGAATAGGTTTAAAATATAATAATGGTGTATATATCCTACTTTCTATCTTGCAGCATATTGTTACAACGATTACTGTGATACGTTTAAACAAAGGTGGTGTATTTAATTATGGCAAAGCACATTAGGGCTATTTGTCTAAGGGAAGGGATGCCTTCGTGGAGGATTTTCTAAGGAAAACTGGCTCGTATACAAGTTACACATGGGGAAAACCACGAAAACACCCATGCAGCCAGCCCGTTCGCGGGATTCGAACCTCGGACCGAAGAACCAGTGTTCAGCGACTTTACCGCTCGGCCGCTGGGGGCCCGTTTAAACAAAGGAATGAGGTAAAAATTATATTAACATTGGGGATAACAAACCACTCTTATTTTGCAAGAAAGAAAACATGATTTAATAATCGCTTTTAAGAAAATGTCAAATGCTTTTCGAAGGAAAATAAGATTATATTTTAGCAACAATGACTTTAGAAGTTGCAACTTGGTTACAACGTTTAGGCCTTTTTGATATAAATATGGCAAACCAAAGCGGGCAGTCCTCGTATGAAACATATCTAATTTCAAAACTCGCGATTACAAAGAACTTCGAACAAATATAATCCCCACTGTCACGTTAATCAAAATAAAATGTTCTCTTTTTAATCTAATTGACATTCACTTTAATTTGTAACCTAAACTGTTAACCAATCTATGAAAAGTCTGATAACTATTTTGGATACTATTGCAAAATTATTACTGCTGAAGATTCCATTTCCAAGCATTACACTTGGTATAGCCAGCAAACAAATCCAAATGGAAACTTTTTTAATCAACATTCGAAAGACAGACGACAATGTCTTCAACAAACAGATGAACAATCCGCAATGAAATAATTTCTCACAGCTACAAATGTATATCAATCAATCTATATTTATAATTTCAGTGCATAACCCGCTAATCTGAATTTAAACTAAAAATAGAATTTAAGCAAAGCTTGGCTCAGTTAGTTTTTCATTCATATAGACATACAGGCAACTAATACCTTAGACCATAGTTTTTCTCTAAATCAAAGCCTTTTTTTTTGGAAAAATGGCAAAATAATGGTTCAGCTAAGGTCTACTCACACACCGAGTCTGCTGTTACGCCTGTTGCCTGGAGCACTAGTGGTACACCTGCATTTTTCTAGCCACCTCAAGCGTCACAAATAGATTAATTACAGACTTTGAAAACACCTAGTGTCAGAATGAAGGTCCCTGTGGGAAACTTTCTATTACTTATATTAGGATCTTAGCAACCTGTGTCATCTAATGATATTGCAAACTGTGAAGATGGTGATTAATTGTTTTCAGCGGAAGTCTGCAAGATTAATGGGAAAGGTGAATGCGAAATAGATCGCCGTTTTCAAACTGATGTGAGAATTAGAATTCTATTTTATGTTGTGGTAAAGATTTTTATTGAACAATGTTATAATTTGAGTTATATGTAATCTAATACGCTTTGTTATACGAAAATAAAACAGGGAAAGTGGTTTTGTGAAACTGAATAGAAGTGGGTATTTCTTTTTTTTTAATAAGAAGGTTGTTGATGCTTGAAAATTTTAATGAAAGCCCGTTAAATCGGAAATTTCAAAAGATGTTCTCCGATTGATTTTTTTATCTCTCTTTTTTGTCGACCTGCTTGTAATTTTGCTTTGTCTGGAAAATATCTAGATTTCAAGGAGCAAATTGTAAGGAAGCTACTGAACTTTCAACGAAGGTAATAGAATTCAACAATTTATTGTTTGAAGATTGGGAGTTGCTTATAATTAATAGGAATTCCAAATCGTTACAAAATAAGATCTTCTTTAGGTGTTTTGTAAGAAGAATCTTAATGTTATTTTGCGCATTTCTTTGCAATCCTGTAAAGGTATTTCTATTACTTTACATTAGCCAGTTATTTTATGTTTCGAAATCTTTATTGTAACTTCGTTTCTATTTCCTACCAGAATGTAAATTTAGGTAGAAAGTAATTCCGGAGTTGATTTCAGAGTATTTTCTGCTTCTTGAGCCTACATTAATAGGTTGCTGGTAGCTCATACAAGGTTTCCAGTTTTCGGCCTTGCATTATAATTGTCGATATTTGAATATTTATGACGGGTAGATTTGTGAGCCAACTTCGCGTTTTATTGAATTGTGTAGTCTTTGACCACTAACTTATTTTAAATCTGAACTTATCGTTACTTACTTGTGGCGTAACCACTTGTGGCGAAATTACATCGCGACAAGTGGTTGGCTGAATTGCAAGCACGAGTCGTGCCTTTATGTTCAAGCTCTGATTTAATAAAAAGGTTGTTTAAACCTTCTTAAGACTCTGTTTGAACCTTCTTGAGACTTCTTAAGACTATACCTCTTTCAGACTTAGCTGCAGTTTTCTCAATCTATCTAAAGTTTGGTTACAATTTATGATAACTAAGAGGACCAAACTTTATAATCCTAAACTTTTAAGTTTTCTTACTTCATTTAATCAACAATCATTTAGCTCCGGTATTGCTGATTAGACACCACTTACTTTATTTCTATCCGTGTTTTATTTCTGACTCCACTTACATCATTTACATACTGCGCCTTTCTGAAGATCAGACTTCAGTTTTTCTTCTCGCTTCCTCTTCACCCTCTCATCTTTTGAAGTGTTGTTTTAACATCGAAGACACCCGTTTGTTCTATTGCTCATCGTGCTTCTTTTACACTTACAGATCACTCTGCCGCAAGAGCTCTTATGACTCCCATAAGAGGAGATGGGCATCTCTTTTCAGTAAGTGGGGATCTTCTACATATAATATCTCTCCACTTTGAGAGCGCATTCCTCTAACAGAGTTGACTGGCAGGTTTATTTTTTATGGATGGTGATATCATTTAATCATAATTAATCATAATTAATCGATAACAGGTGACTTTTATCTCTTTTAAATTTTTTGCGTAATTTAATTTACGGACATGAAATCTTTTTGGGGTAAAAATTGTGGTCACAGTGAAGATAAAGGCAATTAATATTCAGAGATAAGCCTTAAAGTTATGAGCAGTGTGTAAGAAATAATGCTATTTTTATTAGCAATACAAATATGGCATCTAGGAATTTTGAGGGGTTACGTTTTTATTTCCTTCGTTATGGTATTTTTGTATACTTATTTTTGCTCTCTCCTAGCAATTTAGCCTTTTGTTTTTCTCTTCTACTCGCTGAAATTTCCATTCATACTCTCACTTCCAAATTCTGTAAAAGAGAAACATATGGAAGATGAAGATTAAAAATAATACAGTTTGAAAAACTGCTGAACTTACAAAGAGAAATATTTAGGCGGCATTCTGGCCCTGCTGACCAATATTACTGAATTTCTATGGTAGCTTTTACTGAATTCTAAAGTCTATTTAATGGAACAAGTGGATAACTTAAAATGAGTTTAATTAGTAATTTAAGGTGAGATTATCTATATAAGTGTTCCTAATCTTTAAATCTTCTAATTCTTTAAATTTTGTGCTATTAAAATAATTAAATTCACTAGTTCAATTATGCTAAATTTCTAGAAGGAATACTTGTATGGTCTCTCATTTTAGTGAAAGTTTTTCAAAAAAGTTTGTCTCAAAGTTTGTCCCAAGTTGTTATCCAAAGTTGTAGTCCAAAGTTGTTCGTTCAAAGTCCAAAGTTTTGTCTCATTTAGTTAGATTTATTATATTTTAGCTGCGAATTTAATATCATGTTTAATTTTCAGTAATTATTTCAATTACACTGAATTAACAGCCGAAAGTCATGATCTAACAAGAAAACAAGAAGGAGACAACAGTCGGATTTGACAATCAGCGTTTCTTCTTATCTCTGCCCTGATAAAAAAAGGTCTATTATTTTCGAAATGGACCTTTGCTTGGATTTACTATAAATGGGGAATTATTTTTCAAATTGTTAACACCAATTATTATTATCGACCTGTATTATTTTTTAAGGAATTAAATAATGAAGAATCTGCATGAGTTAATTTTTGTCGTACTGTGAAAAAACGACGGCACCTAAAGACATCAAAATTTGAATAACGTAATCCTCTATCAGACATTTGAACTTGGAAGCCCAAATTTTGAATTTCGACTTTGTTTTATTATGTATTTGATATTTTGAAAAAATTTAATGAATTTTTGATTAACAAATTCAAGGATTTGAAGGTGAACTGTGGCAACACTGTACGAAACAAAATATTTTATACCCAGCAAGCGAGACTGCCTATTGTAAATTCTAAAGATACGCTCTTTTTAAATATTTTGTGATTCTGCTATTGAATTGAATTTTATGTGGCTTAAGTGCGAAGAATGTGATTTTTAATAAATAAAGTTAGCTCACAAAATGTTAATAATAAAGAGAGAAAAAACAAGTTTCGTGAGCCATCTTACTAAGAAAACTGAATATTGAAATTATAAACTGAGAAAAGACTGAAACAAACAGAAAAATATATGCCAATACTTAATATACACTGTTATTCTAAACAAATGCTGCTATGCTGTGTTTAAAGTTTTTGCAGTTTTGTAGTTGAAGTGTATATGGCGCAAGTGCGAAGAAAACGATGCTTAATAATAATAAAGCTAAAAAAAAAAGGGGGGTGGCTCTTAGGAGTGAGGTGCAACAGCAGACTAGTAGACGGAGAGCTCAGCGATAGCGTAAAAGATCTTAACAAACCCTTTTAGGCGACCGTTAAAATCTGAAACCTTCCAGATGTTTTCCCGGTTGTTCCATGTATCATCATTCTGTGTGGTGCATAATTTGGATCATCCCTAACGTTTGGCTCGTTGATGTGCTGTAGCTGCCAAAGTTCTGAAGCAAAAACCATCCGCGGAGCTTGATACAGCTTGCAAGAAATTTGAAAGGCTGAACTGAAATTAACTTTTTTTTTTACCTTCTAACTTAATTTAAATGGATATATACTCCTTATCAATCATTTTATGCTAAGATTAGTTTGAATGGATATATACACAACGTTCTTTTTTTTTTAAGATGCAAACTAATAACGCAAAATATTTACGTTTTGAAAATTTTTAATACTTACAAGAAAGAGAGTTATTTGAATACGACAAAGCACTCGAAGGCTATCTACTTAAGAAGAGGAATGCCTTCATGGAGGAGAGAAACTGACTTATACACTGACTACCAATAAGTATTTGGACACCTGTGACAGGAAAGAAAAACTAACTTTATTCAAAATCAATAGTTGGTAGAACCTCCACGAGAGGTAATTACAGCATGGATCCTCCCGGGCATACTTTCCACAAGTCTTTGTATGACAGCTAGTGGTATTTTCTTCAACTCGGCTTGGAGAAGACACAGAAGTTCCTTCACCGATTTTGCACGGATAGTGCACCCCTGAATTCGGCGATGCAACTCGTCTCAGAGGTTCTGGATAGGGTTCAGGTCTGGACTCTGGGAAGGCCAGTCCATTCGATGAACTCCATTGGTACCATACCAAGCTTTCGTTAACGTAGAAACATGACAACTGGCATTGTAGTCCTGAAAGTAACAGGGGTCCAACCCGTAAAACTGCCACAACGCAGGAAGCACATTTTCATCCAGAATAGTGCAGTAGGTATCGGAGTTGAGCTTATCATGAATGGGGACTAAGGGTCCCAGCCCATACCAGGAGAAACACCCTCAGACCATAATTCCACCTCCGCCGAACTTAACTGTTGGCACAATGCATTCTGGCAGGAGACGTTCTCCAGGTAGACGCCAGACCCAGACCTTGCCATTCGTACAATAAAGGGTGAACTTTAATTCGTCACTCCAAAGAACCCGCTTCCACTGATCTACGGTCCAATTTCGATGTGCTTTGCACCACATTAACCGAGCAGCGCGGTTGCACTTTGTGATCAAAGGCTTATGGGCAGCAGCACGACCATGAAAAACCAAGCAGATGTGCTTCCTTACGAATGGTATTCATTGAAACAATACTCCCGGATGCCTGTTGAAACTCCTTGCGGATGAGGGCCATCGGTTGGGTGCGGTTCTTCCGAATTTCTCTGGACAGCACTCGTCGGTCTCTGTCTCCCAGTTTCGTTGGTCTGCCGACTCGGGGCACATTCCGACAATCACCGCTCACCTTCCACTTCTTAATCACATAGGCCACTGTCGATTTTGGGTACTTCAGATCGCTATATATGTCCCTTAAGGATCGGCCACATTTGTGATACCCGATAATTATACCTTTCTAGAAATCAGAGAGCTCCGAACTGCGAGGCATCTTGCATGTAACGAAAGCGGATGCTGTTTCCTACACGATATATACCGGCGAAATCCGTGACGTACCTTAGGACCGCAGATATCGTCATTTGCATAGGTGTCCAAATACTTATTGGTAGTCAGTGTATTGTTGTTACACATGAGGAAATTAACAGTATTCATATCTTTATATGCTCAACGATTATTACACAATTTTTTTAAAATTTGCTGAGTATCTTGTTAACAGAAATAAATTTTACTTTAGTTAAAAAGGAGTAACAAAAAATTAACTTCTTATGTCATAACTTTCATAACTGCTATTATTTGGTGGCATTTCCGTCTTATATAGGAATTCGTAACTGCAAGTCGTGAGAGAACGATGCCTTCTGAAGTTCAATATTTCACTTACAACATAAAAGTAAAAGGATTATGAAACACACAGTAGAAATAATAAAGGGAACTGGAAAGTCAATTTCCGAAGAAAATGGGTTTTAAAATTAGAACAGCAACTTTCATTGAAATTTTATCTTCTGTCCACTTATTTTTGTCTCAATAAGGACATTGAAATTGAACTTAACCTTGTTTCAAGACTGAAACTTTCAGAACAGTCTTCTGTCACTGCTTGCTGTGCATATTGTGAGCTGTGTAAGTGGTTCTGCTAGTTGAAGGTTTTACATTTATTTATATACGGGAAAATATGGAAATATTTATCTTCAAAAGAAAAAAAAATCAATATATTCAAGTTACAGAAATTTTAAATTTAGTTTACGCTTAAGACCTGCTAAGCTAATTGGTGCGTAAAACGTAAAATAAACAATACCTTTACCAGAAATCAAAGACCAACTACCGCGACCAATTAACAACATTGTTAGAAGACAGCGATGAAAAAAAGAAACTATGGGTAACTAAAACAAAAGAGCTGCAGTATTAAGAAATATAGAAGCATAAAGGAGCTGACTATTACATCTGCTTATTGACAGCAAGAAATATTCTTCTGACCTATCAGACAGACTTATATTGATTTTATCGACTTATATTGATTTATATTATTTTGATTGATTTACTATATTTGATTTTTCCAACAAAATCCGAGAGAAGTTGCTGAGAGCTTGAGGGTTGAAAATTTCAAAGCCTGACATTTTTATCTAAAGAATTTTCAGGTGAGATATAGCATACAAATCCGAGACTATTTTTAATAATAAGATACAGATTATATTGTTATAGTTATAGATTAAGATATAGATTATTTATTGAAATCGAATGAATTCTATGATGGTTATAAATCAAAAACATGTATAATACGGATAAAACTGGATTAAAAATAGACTTAGAAAAAAAAGAAAAAAAAAAAAAAAAAGACACTCATTTTATTTTGAGGTAGAGAAGCGTTAGGTTCTAAATAGGTTGTTTGAGTTCTAAACAACGTTTCAGCCTTTGGCTCTGCTGCAGTATCGAAGAGGATATTGTGAAGCAACTTGAGATTCATAATAAATGAAATACAATAAACATCTGCGATCTGAAAACTTCCAGATTACAATATGACACAGAGAAATTTGTGTTAAAGTTTCGAAGAAAAACAAAAATATAAAAGTTATAAGGCATTTCTCCCGACTTCTTGGCGTGCCTTCGTGGTGTGGTGGTTTGCACGCTGGACGCGTATTCCAGAGGTCCGTGGTTCGATTCCCGGCAAAGGTGTTGCTAATTTTTCACCTCTCTTGCTTCCAAAATATACCTAATGTCTCTACAAAGTTGTAAGACCAAAAAGAAACTGCCATCTAATTGTGGATCAGATTCCAATTTAACTATTCTGAGTTTACCTAATGGGTATGCTTCTTAATATCAAATGTTTAAAAATCTCTATTGATGAATGGAAATTAACACCATAGCTATTCGAAAGTTAGCTATAGGTTTGCATTTGCAATCATATGAAATGCAAAACAATGAGATGAATGCAATAAAAATTTTATATTCATTAGTTTTAAGGTCTGAGTTGGAAATCGTTTCAATTAAGTTTTGCAAACAAATTATATTGGAGAGTCATAATTCAATTGTGCTTGATTTATGCTGATTAGTATTATGTATAATCAATGAATCAATTATTTATTTGTCTTAGCGTTGATAAAAATCAATTCTGCTGATGATGGCAAGTTTAGTGAATCAATCGTTAAGTTTCACTAGTTGTATTTATACTGGGCATAATAAATGAAATGTTTTATTTTTTCACATTTCAAGAAGAAAACTGAGTGCATTCATCTAAATATAGATTAAAAAAGTTCAAATAAATTAATTGTTAATGTTCTTTGATAAAATTTTGGAAAAATTGAAAATAGAAGGCAGTTTCTCTGCATTCAGAAAGCTTGTAAATCCGAACTTATTATTATAAAAATAACGCTTTTCTCTTATTTGCTTACATATTACAATCAATCTCATAATACAGTTAAATGATTTCACATTTTTCAATACATATTTGAGGATAAAATCTTTTTTTCTTGCTCTTTTTTGATTAAAACAAAATGAAAAATCACGGTTTCTTTTCTACAGCATTCATACAAACTTTTGAATGCATTTTGCGAGATTATTTTGAACACTAAACAATATCCATCGTTATTTTTACTTCTCAAATTTAAATTTATCAATTTTATGTTACTATATCTGTTTATGGAACCGGCAAATTAATCAAGACACCCAAATGGTAGCTCTTGTTTTATGAAATAATTTACGTTGTAATAAATTACGTAATAATAAACAATACATAATTGCGTAAATAAGTAAAGTTAAATATCGCAAAAAGTTAAATTAAAATGAGGCAAGTAATAATAAATTTCAAAAGGGCAAAAAAATTAAGTAAAATAATAGAACGAATAAAAGCTGAGTAAATTAATTTATTCGAATCTGATTGCCATTATTATAATTTAATAAGCATGGTATAATTTAAGCTCTTTGCAGTAAAAACTGGTGATTTATTTAAAATGCTTTAACTTAAACAATACGAATCTAGTTCTACTTCTTTCAAATACTTTGAAAATCAATTACTTTTGCCATTTCCTAAACTCTGTCCGAAAGGATTAAATTAAAAATGTGCACTAAAATACCAAAGATATTTACAATTTTTTTTTCCTGTTCTTATAGCATCATGTATAAATATAGCAGTTAAGTTCCTTTACTACTATAAAATTTTCAATTTGCTTATGACACTTTAATTATTTTCAGTATGAATCTGATATCCCAGCTAGTATATAAAAAGTTTGTTTGTTTGTAGAAATTTTTTGTTACTTGGAAATTCTTCTGAAAATCTTAGCTAAATATATAACTTATGAAAATAAATAAACAAATATAATACAAATTGTATATATTATGCCACCTGAAACAACTCACGCTGACGAACTCAAGAAGCAGCTGATCATTACATTCCTTTTAGAGCGAGTGCATCAAAGGATTATGTTTTGCTAATGGTCCCTTAAGCACGTCATGTCGGATGTCTCACTTTTTTGTTATGCATCGTTGACGCTTGCAGCGAGGCGCCAAATGTTCATCATCATCATCATTCTCTTATTATCAACTCCCCCCTCTAGTTAACTCAATCTATGACTGCAAAAGATGGGCGAACCTCACAAAAAAGGGAGACCGAAGGGTTTCTCGTTGACCCTCCCCTTCCTAGCTTGAAACGTGGGAGAGGACGGGAGGTCGCACAAATTTATATTAAACTCGAACAGGTTCTGTTACCTCCAGCACGTTAATTCTGAATTTGCTATCTTGTTTATAAGTTGTTGTTCTGCTTATAATAGTTTCACTTGGCTCCGAAAATGTTAGAAAAAACTGTCGTATTATTTAATTTATCGTAGAATCTGTTTTATCCCCGTAAGAAGCTTTGGAATTGGAAGATAGTTGTATAAATATCATGAAGGAAAGTGAAGCAGACTTCCGCAATGATAAAACTAAATATCAATTTAGCCTTATTCTTTCTAATCTTATGTTCAAAACGTTTAATATTATCATAATATAGAAAAAAGTACGAAATCATATGTTCGAAAAAAAGCAATTTTTTTTACTTTTATATAAAAACCAGTTTTTCTCTGCAAGTTTTCTGAACTTGTAAGACGCAGGTTGAGTAGTCACAGACTGAATAAAAAATAGTCATTTACCGTTGAAATAAATGTGTCACAGACAATGTAAAAATCGATAAATTTCTATTAGTTATATATGGGAAAGAGCCAGTTGTACCTCGAACGCAACAGGCATATTTGCGTAGAGCGGCAAAGTTAGGCGAAACTATACAAATAAGATACTGTTGCACGCATACGGGTTCGTAATAGATTGACTGCACACAGGTCCAATGATAGGTTGATGAAATTTATTTTAGCGAAAGAAACACTTCAGGGATCTGGAACTTTCCGCAAAAGCAGTCACATAACTCTTCACAGTATCACAGAGTACAATCAGTAGTTATAATTCAAACTACTAAGAACGTTAAACACAACGAAATGCAAAGCATATCTAAACACCGAAGCTAACCTGGAGATATCTCAGCACTCCGAACTCACACTGGACTAACAACTACTGGGGCAGATGCTCTCTCCGGCCTTATATAGTTTTCACTGTACCGCCGAGATATTTCTACTATTTTCTGCTTCTCGAAATTTCTGGAAGCATTAAGGGTCGGGTACAGTTACAGTTGCATGTGAAATCAATTACGGTTATTCAATTACATTACCTATTACAGTGATGCAGGGATCAGATCAAAATGTCACCAAATGGTCACCAGGTTTGGCGACATTTCGTTTGTTGGCAAAAATCCTATACCTCATCCAGCACAGGAGTATCAGAAAGCTCATTTACTTTAGTAGTTAAGTACTTTTGCAAGTTTAATTACTCTACACATTGCAACTTGATTTGCAACCAGTATCAATGCATTTCTCCGATGGGTGTTGGTGTTGGTGTATTTAATTATGGCAAAGCACACTAGGGCTATCTGCCTAAGGGAAGGGATGCCTTCGTGGAGGACTTTCTAAGGGAAACTGGCTCGTATACACTCTCCGATGGGATTTATGACCTTATTGATGAGTGCTACGAACAATGGATCTCCGACTCTTAGCACCAAAGATGAGTTTTATACATCCAACAACTGTATAATCGACTGCAATGCTTTTACTACTAACGCATGTCGACTGCTGAACGACCAGCATGGAAAATATTAATATTGATCAAAATAATGCATTGAATAAGTGGAACCCGAACCAGTTCTATTTCCTGAACCATGCAACTATTGGATCAATCATCCCATAAATAATGCAGTTTTTTTTTTTTTTTTTTTTTTTTTTTTTTTTTTTTACTGAGCTAAAAAGTCAGAGGCGGACAGAATAAACTACCTGCATCAAGTTGCTATAAAAGCAGATAGTAATTTTACATTGTTCTTACTGCTCGTTTTGAAGAGTGCAGTTTGATTTTAACAGTTATTTTTTTAAAGTTAAATGGAAGTGGCAAAGTATATTCTGTACATTTTACGAGTTCGAGTAAATAATTTTAATAGGAATAGTGATGCAATTAATGAAGATCGGATAATAAACGTAATTCAGTGTCATCGCTGGTTCCCGAAATTCCGAGCCGGAAATTACTGTCTAGAAAACGGGTTTCTTATTGGAAGTTATGTAGAGCTCAACGAGGTTAACCTGCAAACCCTGATTTAAAAAAATACCACCCTAAGAATTAGCAGAAGATGAAGAAGAGTGTATAGTAGATGGAAAAATAACCTTTATATCTTAATTTTCAGAAATAAAATAGTATTTATTATAAAAAAACCCGCATTATTTATGGTAAAGCGCAATTTAAAACAGTTAGAAGGAGAACTCTGATATAGATTATATTACCCATGTAAATTTAATGATTAGCTACTTTTCTTGAATTTTTTTATTTCATTGAATTGAAAATGGTACAAAAATTAAAGCATTATTAGGATATTATATAATATCTTTGGTTATTCGTTTCATATGCAGCAAATGGGGATGAGAAGCCTATTTTACATATCTTACTCTAGTCTTACTCTAGTCTTATTCGTTCAGTCTAGTCTTATTTCTTCCATTAAAGTCTTTAAACAATAGTGCACTGCTATAGCAAATAAAAGACTTTATGATTATGTATTTACACGAGAAAAAGATTAGTGGAAATTCTCTGCTATTGTTTGCTTCCTATTCATACAGAATAGTAAAATGAATTAAAGAAAAATAAATATAGCTAAGATAAAATAAAAATATCTAAATTTTATAATTAGCAATCAACGAAGTAATATATTATTAAGTTTATTAACAAAAAAAAATCTGATGTGTACACCACATGACTTCCTTGTATTGGAATATTAAATGGGAATATTAAATTATACGCATTTTTTCTTCCATTTCATTTAAATTTATTGGATTGAATTAAATCTACTTCGCCGACAGCGCATAAACCACAATAGAATAAATGCATTTTTTAAAATTCACTCTAGTATTTGTTTACCACAGCGACACTCTGGCGCTAGATTCACTTAACAATATGAATAATTATATAACAGTTAACTTATATAATAATTATATAAAGGAAACTAAGTTAACTGTTATATAATCCAATAATTATATAACAGTTAACTTATATATTTCGTTCATATTATAACTCATAATGCACAAAATTTATATCATTTAAAGAATAGAATTATCTAATCGTTGCCACGTGTTCTATTCAAATACTATAATAAAGCTAGAATGATGTATAAAAGAAATTAAGCAAACAAAACAAAAAAGAAACAGTTTTTCACAGAAGATTGAGTATTTCTCATTTAATTAATTCAGTTCTCACTTCGCGAGAAGGCAAAAATACATAAAAACTCAAAATATCTATATTAAAAATTACGAAGTAAATCTCAAACACTTATTTCCTCGAAAAAATTCCAGAAAGAACTAAGCATGATTTAATTGGCAATAATAAATGAATGCGTTATCTTTGTTGTTGCGAAGCTAAGTTTCTCTATATTGGCAACAAATCCACTAGTCTCCTGTTTCAAATGTAAACATCAGTGGCCGCCATTAAAAAAAGGCTTAGCGGCAATTAAACAACTTTAAAATTGCTGATAATTCTAAAAATAAAAATATTGCACACAGATTAACTAAAGGCATAAAATCCTTAACCGGAAGATAAAAACAACAATCATTTTTAAAGCAAAAAATGTACAATTTAGAAACGTATAAGAGTAAAGAAACTGAGATCACTGAGCCGGGTAACAGAGTGAATATATATAGTATAAATATATTTACTATATACGTTTGGTGCAGCCGATTGCAACCAAAATACGAGGTCCACATCTACGTGTTATAGCAGTCCTATATACAAAATTTCAACGTTCTGAGACTACTCGTTTTTGAGTTATGCGAGATACGTACGTACGCACGTACGTTCGTACAGACGCCACGAAAAATTCTCTTCAGAATTAATTTTAAAGCAGTTTTATAATTTTTTTGAAGGAAAAGAGTATTTTATTCTGTCCTTACGTACAGATATCGCGCAAAAATATCGTTAAATTGCTTTCGATAGCGGTCAAAATGGATATTTTCGTTGAAATATGCTGCCTGAAACTTTTCGTGATTACAATACTTCCTTTTTACTTCGTACAAGGAAGTAAAAAAATGGCTCAATATACGAAATTTTTTAGAAAAGAACAATTTTCCTTGTTTAGAAGTTGCGAAGAATTCCTTTCATTCAAACTGGGAGGCTAAGCAACGATAAACGAAGGAGATTCGAAATTCGATTTAATTTTGCTCAGAGAGCATTCAAACTGAAATTAAAACTAGAGTTATAGCATAAACCTTAAAAATTAAAGAAAAATCTCAAAAAAATAAAAAAGATCTGAACGTTTTCAGATATTATATTACGCCCAATGGGACTTTTTTTTTAACCTTTTGTGTGTTACCTTTATTTATTAAGTATCATGTTCTTCTCACTTAAACCATAAAATTCAATTCAACAGCAATATCGCAAAATAATTTTAAAATGAGCCTATCTTTAGAATTTCCGATATACAGTCTTGCGCGCTGGAGATAAAAGTATTTTTTTCCCGTACAGTGTTGAAATTGCTCGCTTTAAAATCGTTGAGTTTGTTAATCAAAAATTCGTTAAAGTGTTACAAAATATGAAATCGATAATAAAACAAATTTCAAATTCCAAATTTGGCCTTCCACATGCCTATATTCTATGGAAGATTACGTTAATCAAATTTTGATGGTACCGTTATTTTACCACAATGCGAGAAACATACGTGCATTTATGCAGATTCTTCATTGTTAAATTTCTTTAAATATAACACAGGGGTCTAATATTTGGTGGCAACAATTTGAAAAGTGAACCGACATTTATAGTGAACTGACGCAAAATGCCAAAACGAAATTAATAGCCATTCTATGCTAACGCCCTTTGAGCTAAAAATCTTACTTCGGAATCACTGACACGTGAGTCAAATTTATGCAAAGTATTATTGAATATTACGCAGGCAAAATTTACTTACAAAGGAAACTATCACTAACAAAATTCTAAACGCGATGGTTTTCAAATCCTGTAGGTTGCAACCTAATTACACTTACTCAAAGCAATAAATAATTCTCCTAGTTGAATTCTCGTTCCTTCGAACTTAGACTTAAATAATATAATGTAATTACAACAAATATAGAAGCCATTATTTGCAGCATTTTTTTGTACTTATAGGAGAAAACTTACTAACAAAAACTTAACATCCTCTACTTGCGGCATGAGAACACAAAAGTAATGTAATTTTTGCCAAATAAGTATTAATTTAAAGACAAAGAACGCGTTTTCTATGAATGAGACACCTTTTAACATAAATACAAGTGAAAACGCAACTCACTTACACTTAGCACATCAACATTCCGGCAGGTAGAATCAGAAGGCTCCTGTTTTGAATTGTTAATACTCTATCACTTCGTTTTTTAAACTCACTTATTTTGCATTTCGGGAAACATTCATAGAAGTGCAGGAATAAGTCAACATAAAAAAAATAACTTAGTAATACAAATAAACCTGACAGCATTTTAAGAATGGCTCAGAAATATGTGACGACACATTCCAGGTATCCAGAGAATGCAGGACAAAAGAGTGGATAAAGTGGATATTTTCTATCTGCCAAATAAGGGAAGGGCCAAAAGAAGGAACAGTTTTAGCTTTGTGCTATAAATGACGGAAAATATTCCTATCAACAATTCAAAATTTCATACCTACAATTCACTGGAATGGTAGTGGTAAATTCCAATCGAGACTGGCTAAATATGCTAAAGTTATACCAAAAGAAAACCGGAAAAAAAATATTTTTTAACTATATACGGGTTACTTTTGTTTAGCCACTTTCTCCTTCATGTTACTTTACAGGATCTGGTCTTCTTCGGGAGCATACAATTACACCAGATCTCTAAAGCTAACTAATGACTTTTTGCTGTGTCTTATAAATACTATAGAGACAGGGAAAGGGTATAAAGCACCCTATTTTTAATCCAAAAAAAGTTTAGCAGATGCCACCAACTCGTACTTACAGATGCCAACAGTTTGGGCTTAAAGTCAAAGTTAATCAATAAACTGAAAATTAAGGAAGTTAAAGTACGGCCTAACGGCTTTACAGTTTAATTACTGCGCAAGTTGGCTCTGACCGAAGTAGGCGTAAACAAGCCTAATAGTAAGAATAACTCATTGCTGCAGAATTCTAATCACTGCTGAACCAAATTTAACAACGTGGCCTTCGAGCAGGCAGAGCACAATCTGATTTCACCCTTAAAAACTTACTTTTAAGTTCTTCCCTTTTTTCTACATAATTTGAACATCGTGCCCGCTGGAAATTTAGAATCTGGCGGGGAAATGAATCGAGGCTTGATAGAAAAGTAATTTGACTTAAAATAACAGGTTAGTAAATTAAAATCAGCTTTACAACTTATTAGTTTAAATGTGGCAAAACACATTTAGGATTATCTTATTAAGCGAAGAGATGCCTTCATGTGTGGGTTTTCTAAGGTAGGCTGGTTCGTATTTGCATTTACACTTAAGGGATACCATGAAAACATTCAACTACCTCTGCAGATTTAGTGTTCTAAGATAGTAATTCTGCATATTCTGCAGATTTTCGCATTGTACGTATAACATTGCCTTGCTTTACTAAAACATTCTGTATCGGGAGTGATACTACAAAGTCAAACTGACAACGGGTAAGAAGTAGCTTTGCAATTTTTATGTTAAAGTTTAAAAATTATTGCATTTTTTGGCTGTAAATGATTAACACATTCAGCTGGTAATAGAAGATTCTTGGCTTGAATGCCGGCGAAGACACAGTTTCTTTTCTTTTTACTTCCTTGTAGGAAGTAAAAAGGAAGTATTGTAATCGCGAAAAGTTTCAGGCAGCATATTTCAACGAAAATATCCATTTTCACCGCTATCGAATGCAATTTAACGATGTTTTTGCGCGATATCTGTACGTAAGGACAGAATAAAATACTCTTTTCCTTCAAAAAAATTATAAAACTGCTTTAAAATTAATTCTGAAGAAAATTTTCCGTGGCGTCTGTACGAACGTATGTACGTACGTGCGTACGTACGTATCTCGCATAACTCAAAAACGAGTAGCCTTGGAACGTTGAAATTTTGTATATAGGACTGCTATAACATGTAGATGTGCACCTCGTATTTTGGTTGCAATCGGCCGCACCAAACGTATATAAATATATTTATATACATATATATCCCCTCTGTTACCCGGCTCAGTAATCTCAGTTTCTTTACTCTTATATGCTTGTAAATTGTACATTTTTTGCTTTAAAAATGATTGAATTATGTTGCTTTTATCTTCCGGTTAAAGATTTTATGCCTTTGGTGAATCTGTGTGCAATACTTTTAGAATTATCAGCAATTTTAAAGTTGTTTAATTGCCGCTAAGCCTGTTTTTAATGGCGGCCATTGACTTAGCTTCGCAACAACAAAGATAACGCATTCATTTATTATTGCCAATTAAATCATGCTTAATCTTTCTGGAATTTTTTCGATGAAATAAGCGTTTGAGATTTACTTCGTAATTTTTAATATAGATATTTTGTGTTTTTATGTATTTTTGTCTTGTCGCGAAGTGAGAACTGAATTAATTAAATGAGAAATACTCAATCGTCTGTGAAAAACTGTTACTCTTTTGTTTTGTTTGCTTAATTTCTTTTATACATAGTTCTAGCTTTGTTATAGTATTTGAATAGAACATGTGGCAACGATTAGATAATTCTTTAAATGATATACATTTTGTGCATTCTGAGTTATAATATGAATGAAATATAATACTGTTAAGTAAACCTAGCGCCAGAGTGTCGCTATGGTAAACAAAGGGAATTTTAAAGAATGCATTTATTCTTTTGTGGTTTATGCGCTGTCGGCGAAGTAGGTTTAATTCAATCTAATAAGTTTAAATGAAATGCAAGAAAAAATGCGTATAATTTAATATTCCGTACAAGGAAGTCATGTGGTGTACACATCAGATTTTTTCTTTTAACATTTCTCTCTACGAAAATCCTATACAGTGTTTGCTGTGAATCCTATACAGTGTTTGCTTTGTTTTTTTTCACAGTGTTTGCTTGTATTTATTTTCTTTTTTGTTGTCCATATATGTATTTGATATATGTATCATACTTCTACTTGTTATGCCAATTGTTATCTTGATTAACACTGGGGAAGAAAAGATGTTAAGTTGATTTTTGAAAGCAAAAGTAGATATTCAGATTTATTTAACACTTTTGTGTAATGCTTTGCTGTTTCTGCTTAATTGAATTTTCTATAATTTCTACTGGAAACGGTGATAAGAAATTAATATTATAAAAATATTTCTGATTTTCTTTACTATCTTTCATGCCACAGAAAAAAACTGCATGGATTCATTCACAGTGAAAATGACGTTCTTTATACCAAATAATCGATTGTTTACGAATTTAGATGAGTCTAAAATGTTGTACTGGAAATCTTTTCTTTAATTCTTTTTTACCTTAAAAATATTCATTCTGACGTACTGTTCTCAATTTTTTTTTTTTTTTTTTTTTTTTTTTTTAAGTCTTTACAAGTAGTATCAGTTTAGTTATCAAATAATATTTTATATTTATTACTCATTGTTTTCAATTTCCGTGGCACAGAAGCAATTATTTTGCGTTTAAATACGTGTAACACTGATGCCACCGAAATTCACAGTAGTCTGCTCACCCCAGATATTGGGAAAATACCCTTTTCCTACTCTCGTGAGGTGAATTCGTCTTACTTCTAGATTTATTCTATAAAATAATGATTTGCAAGATATCTATCTCTGTTTCAACCAATTTATTTCACAAAATAGTGATTTGTGAAATATTTTTCATAATACTGTAGTGAATGGAACACCCATCCATCAGAAGAATCTTATTGCCTATCCTCATTTCTTTTACTTTCAATGGATATACCATCAGCAAATAGCAGTATTCTATCAGTACTATATTCGTCAATAATATATTTGTTATGACAGTGTATTATTCAGATTAAAAGAACCTTTTGATCATGACATAGACTAAATATTAACATTTCATTTTTATTTTAAATTATGTTTCCTAAAAAATCAGTTTTTGTAAAAATGATCATTTATATGCACTACTAACAACTTTGGAATACATGAAAAAAATACCCATATCCTGATACAGACGTCGAATCAAAACCAATATCGTGTTTGTTTGATTAGTGCACAAAGTTCACATTTTCTCACTATCTCCTTTATCTTCTCCGAAGTATATTCAACTCTATATCCGAGCGTGGAGTGACCTCGAGATTTATGGAACGTGAATCCTCAGATCATTAAAGGCGGGAATGTAGTGACCGCCAACTACAAAGTCATTTTCTACGAAGGTGTGTTAACAACGATAGTTGCACGATTTTCGGTAGCCAGCGTTTCATGATCAAAGTTTGCTAATCCACCATTTTCTTGTGACCATTTCTTCGTAGCCTAATGTAAATCGTTAGAAAAGTAATAAAAAAACTACGACTTTAAGTGATAAAATTGAATTATGAGCGAAGATTAGAGTTGGTTTCATAAATAGTAACTCTTTCCTGCTCTTCGTACATCGTACCAGTTTTATTTCACTATACACTGAAATTATCCTCTAAACAAAAGCGCGCATTTGTATATTGAATAAATATTGGTATAATTGGTAAATATCAATTAAATTTTATTAGAGAAAGGTAAAAAAATACAATAAAAGAGAGAAGTATATTTTGTTTCATTTCGTAAATAAAAATGCTAAAAAAATGTCTGAAAGGTTTCAGATTTTAAATTACGTCCAAAGGGACTTTTTTTAACGTTTTGTGCGTTACCTTTATTTATTAAATATCATGTTAGTTCATAGCATAAAATTCAGTTCAACAGCAGTATCGCAAAATAATTTTAAAATGAGCATAACTTTAGAATTTCCGATACAAAGTCTCACGCCCTAGAGTTAATTTCATTTTTTTTTTTTTTTTTTTTTTTTTTTTTTTTTTTTTTTTCGTACAGTGTTGCCATTGCTCGATTTGAAATAGTTTAGATTTTTAATCAAAAATTCGTTGAAGTTTTACAAAATATTAAATCGATAATAAAACAAATTTCAAATTAAAATTAAAGTTTCCACATGCCCATTTTCTATGGAAGATTACGTTATTCAAATTTTGATGGCTCTAGGTACCGTTTTTTTTTTTTTTTTTTTTTTTTTTAAAAAACAATGAGAGAAACATGCATACATTCCTGCAGATTCTTCATTATTTAATTTCTTGAAATATAATACAGGGCGATAATGTTTGGTGGCAATAATTTGAAAAGTGATTCGCCGTTTATAGGTTTCAACGCAAAACGTCAAAAAGAAATTGATAGTTCTTCAAGGCAAATTGCCCCTTTGGACTGATAATAAAACCGAGAAGTAATTTTTGTTTCATTTCGTAAATAAAAATGCTAAAAAAAATTTTTTTAATGTCATATTAGTCTGATGAAAATGATCGTGGCATCTTAGCATTACGACTGTAGGTAAGAAAAAGAAAAATTTATCAAAATTAACGCAATTAATAAATGCCTCGCAATTTTTCTAATAAGAAAGTATATAAAATAAACAAGGAAATAAAAACATACGTGAAAAATTAGAATTTTAATAATTTCCCAAATCCTCTTTTATTTTCAGGCTCATATTTATAACTGAAGACCTTCGAGCTAATATACATTGAACGAGATTCGTATAAATAAATTTAAAATTAAAAAGTCTTAAAAACGAGAACACACATAAAATGACGACACAACGATTTAAAAAAATGATGGGGAAGACTTATATTATAAATGTTTAAAATAATAAAAGTTAGAGGGCAAAAATATATTCAATTTTTTAAAAAAGATGAAGTTAAAAATTTAAATACTTAAAATTATAAATATTAGATTTTTGAACAAATACTTGCATTAAAGAAAAAACACGAATAAAAGCAACTTTAATGAGTGGCTACTAGAGAAAGTTTCGCTTGGAAAAAAGGTAACGAAACTTGTCTTTTGGGAACTATGCCATCTGATATTTGACTCCCTGTCTCTTTTTGTTTACGCGAACTGCGTTCGCCTTAGTCGTCGTCTCTTTTCGCAAAGCTCTTGCCCTTAAAATTACACCAGTAATCCATTTCGGCTGAGAGTAATTTGAGTCTCGAATTGTTCGTTGCTTAACAGAAGTCAGATAGATAAGCGAAATAAGCAAGTTTTGCACTTGCTGAAATTATGTAATATTTTTCTGTCTCCAAGTGTTTTTTTTTTTTTTTTTTCCAAGAGAAGCTAAGGCCTGATGCATGCTGGAAGGAAAAGGGAGTCGATTCTTTAACTCAAAATATTTTTTAAAGAAGAAATAATTCAAAAATTAAATTATTAAATATTGAAAAGAATTTTTATTAGGAAGAATACGGAATAAATTTACATTTCAAAAATTTTTAACAAAATATTTAAAGAGAATTATTATTAGAAAGAATTGGCCCACCAGCGGCCGAGCGGTAAAGTCACTGAACACTGGTAGTTCGGTACGAGGTTCGAATACCGCGAACGGGCTGGCTGCATGAGTGTTTTCGTGGTTTTCACCATGTGTAACGTGTATACGAGCCAGTTTCCTTTAGAAAGTCCTCCACGAAGGCATCCCTCCCCTTAGGCAGATAGCCCTCGAGGCTTTGCCATAATCACACACATCTATTAGAAAGAATTAAAAACAAATTTATATTAAAAATATTTTAACCAAATATTTGGGAGATTCCTCAATCCAGGTGTCCATATACTTAAAGTGGTGAGATGAATTAAAAATATAGCTTGTATAGGAAATACATATAAAAACCGAAAGAAAATTAGGTTTTAAAAAAATTACCCAACTTCTTTAAACCATTTTCTTGAATATAACGTTCAACCTTTTTATGATAGATTTGTTTTTAATATGATGTCACAATCTTTTATTTCAGCAATATACTTAATTATGAAAGGTTTTGAAAGAATTTGATATTTGAAAACTTCCAATCTATAACATCTCTTAAGAGTTCTGCAATACTCTCTAATACTTTTTTTATATTCGGGAAGTAATGTCATATTTAATTTTTTAAGTTCTTTGTTATTAAACTATCGCTATTCTGAAATTTTCTTCCAATCCACTTTAGAAGCATTATCAATAATAATTCTTTTAGATAACGTCTAATATCTAGAAATAATATCCCAAGGAATAAGGAATTAAATGTTTATTCTCATTGATAAATCTTTTTAATAATCTTTGATATGCACAAATATTATGCCAATCAATCTACTTTGCGTTTATATTCTACATACCTGATATTTTGAAATAATTGTCTAATCCACAGCATTTTCAAGATTTCTAATTGACCTTTTAGGTAATTTCTCTGCCTTCGAAACTTTTAGCTAGCTAGTTGATATTCTTTTGCATAGTATAACTTTTTTCTAACACGCAGTCATAATACTTCATATTTATTTTCCCTTTTAAATTAAAAATATATTTCTTCCATGGCTTTATTAGAATTTACCACGACACTGTTCAAGTTAAATTCTTTTTTTAAATTCCTACTATTAGCTCATACTCTTCCTATATCTTGTTCAAATTTTCAATCGTTAATAAAATACTTTTTATTCATCCATTCAAGTTCAAATACATTTTTTTAAATTTGTAGTAGATGATACTTGAAGTTAATATAGTTTTTTCACATATTAAAAATTTTTAATTTAATTTTTTTTTGTATTTTTAAAATTTTTCTTTGTTGACCTAAGTAGAAATTGACTTTAAAGAATTTTTTATTTAATTAATTATTAATGAATTAATTTTCAATCGTTAATAAAATACTTTTTATTCATCCACTCAAGTTCAAATACTTTTTTAAACTTGTAGTGGATGACATTTGATGTTAATACAGTTTTTTTACATATTAAAAATGAAAAAAAATTTTGTATTTAATTTTTTTTGTATTTTTTAAATATTTTTTATTTAAAAATTTTTTCTTTGTTGATCTAAGTAGGAATTGACTTTAATTTTTTTTCGTATTACTTCTTTATAATCTACTCCTAAGTTAACTATTGTTAAATCTCCATATTTTGATGGGACATGTTTCAAAAGTATCAGTTTATATTTTCCTGGATTTAAGTCATTCAGTTTGAGAGTTTCAGTGTAAGATTCCCAGCTGTTGAATTATTCCGTTATTTATTAATGACAAAGTTTTTAGAATGGTCTAACGCTTTTGTGTGAATTCCATCTTCTAAAATAGTGTTTATCATCTGTAGGTAATGATGGTTTTTATTCACTTGAACTGAATTTACGTCACATAGACGTCTAATGAAATTCGTGGTTCTATAATATTCATTGTTATTAAGCAAAAAATCTTTATAATCTTCAAATGTAATTTTGTTTTTAACGACACCTTTCGACTTCTTAGATAAAACCTTTTCCGTTTTATAGGCACACATTTTTCGCTCTTAATCCAACGAATTCCTTCCATCATTATGCCATAAATTTCATGTTTCATTTTCCCTAAAACCTTCTTCTTATTTACTTGTGGAACATTACATTACTTTGGATAATCAGATGTATCAAAATAATCGATCGCAGCTTTTCAATCTTCATAAAAATCATCAGTTTCAATAAACTATGTGAAACTATCTGTGCTATATACAGTCACGTTATATTACCTGAATATTTAGGTTTCATAATATTATAATGAAAGTCACACATTAATTGCTTTAATAAATCTAATGCTGTCCTTCCAACATAGATTAGTTCATTAAAAGTGACTAAATTGTTTTCATATGAACAGCTACTAAACTTTCATCAAATATAGACCTCCATTTAATTGCTTGATTTAATAATTAATTTTTTAACTTTTTCACAATTAAAATATAATCTCACATCAAGTCTCTTTCGTTTCATCGTGTTTTTCATTGTTCTTAAAGAATGAATTATTCATCAATTTGTAGAACTGTCTTTTTTCAAAATTATAATTAGCTTTAGTTCCCATTTCTGTATTCACAACTATATATATTTTTTTTAACTGTGGAAATTATTTAAATTTTAATACTCTGTAAGTCTTTTCCAATTTTAAACCCATTTTCATATATTATTTTAGTTATTTCATATAATGTTTCTATAAATCCTAATTTACATATTACAGACATTATACGGTATACTTTGTTAGTTTCTGTATAAGAATAACAAGGTGTTCCTTATCATATAAAGCTGTTACTAATTTAGCTTGTCTAGCCATCTGAAATTCTATTTTCAGGGGCTAAAGGCATATCAGAATGTTCATTGTGTAGTTCTTTTGGATATTTTAAATGAACTTCTAATATATACGCTATATTTGAATTATACGTTTTATTAAACCTATCACCATTGTTTCTCCATTTAAATCCACCGTTTGGTAGATATTGACTCATAGCCCATCCACATAAACTATTGCCATCTAGATGCATTAAATAATTGGATGGTTTACATTTAGCATCATTTTTCACATATTTATTACTTACTTTTCAACGCGTATTACAACTCTCAGCTAAAGTACCTCCTCTTGTTCCCTTGTCTAGTATTAAAATCATGCCATAGTCACTCAATAATTCCAATTCTATATTTGTGATTTCTAGCATTGCTTCCCAAGCTAATCTTGGCTGTGACGTAACATGCGGTATCTGAATCGTCTGCTTTTAAATATACATCTCTAAAGTTTACAAAGGTATCTTCTAAACAAATTAAAACATCCGATTTATTTTTAAATCTGGTATACTCACCCAAATTTTTAATCTCAAACTCGTTCCATACTTTTTCGGATCGGTTATAATCTTTGTTAGAGCATTTACTTTAATTTAATTATCTAATATATCTTGAGCTGGTAATTTTATTTCTTTTTATCTTCTTCAGAAGTCTCTAGTCATAACAATAAATATGCTTTTGTGTAAAAGGACTTCATTTTTCACCAGAATAAAATTTTGAACTCTCGCTTAACATTTCCAGTATAATATTTTATACTGACAAATTAGCAATGCTAAATGACATAAATTTAAATGAATCCATAAATCTATTTCATTCCTCCGATTTTTTCTTTAAAAAATATATATATTTTCTTCGGTATTTGGCATAATTTCAGTACTGCTTTTATCCCGCTGAAGTTCTTTCATAAATTAATGTGCCTTGTATCCTGCACTAAATTATGAATTGTTATAGGAAGGAAGTTAGGAATTTGATAAATTGCAAATAATATGTGCTGGTCCTTTATATTTTCTAGTTAAATGGAAATGATCTATAACAGCGGTTTTCAAGCTTTTTACTAACGCGTACCATCTAAACAAAAATTGAAAAACTTTAGTACCACCACTACATTTTATAATGATTATTTTTCAAATTCTCAATATAAATATTAAAAAAATATACATATATTGCCATTTGTACAACCTATCGGCTATATTAAATGTGCGCACATAAAACAATATTAGATTAAAAAACCTGGTTACCATTTTAACTCTTAAAATTTAAGTTATAATACTTTAATTCAAAAATTTAAAATTAAATTTTGTAAAATGTGGACCTGTTTAAGAGAGACCAATTACTTTATCTCTGGTATTATTTCACTGAAATTTAACCGTAAATTAGGATCCAATTTTAATTTTGTTTTGTATTTCTTTTCAAATAAAATGTGGAAGAAAATACTTGTTCCCACAAAAAGGTTGTGCAAAAAGGCAATAAAAATTTAATAGCTTTATTTGAAATGACTTTAAATTCTTTCTTTTTTTAGGGAGGGGGTTCAGCCAAAAGTTAACAAGTGTGTTCTTTTTTAAATCTTCAGTTAGAGTTCGATCGCAAGAAATTTCTATCAACTGATCCTTTTCTTCACAAGATTTTTGAATTTAATATTTAAAAATATGCTGCTTTTTTTTTTTTTTTTTTTTTTGCGTACCACCTATTTTGATCTTGCGGTTGAGAATCGCTAATTTATAACTTCCCTTTTATCATCTCAAGTATCAAGTATCATTTCATTTTTACATTATATGTCAAGCATTTGTACTTTCATACTGGTCTTCATTATAGTCTACTATAATCCTAAAGGCTTTACAGAGGCTGTTCGCACATTTTTTCGACGATTTTGGTAAGCGGTAATAAAAAATCGTTTTCTGCAAAAGAAGTAATTGCAATTGTACTATGTTTTTAAAAGTCAAAATTATCGTCTGTGGCTTGAAAGTTTTGTTTGTATTAAAAATGGCGAATTTAACAAAGCAGTGGTTCGAAGGCTACATTTACGCTCTTTCCGAAGAGAAATATGCGTACTCCGTTATCCAAAAAAGATGTGAGAGTCATGGTTTTGTGTATCTAAAGCGTCGATAGGTAATATCATCAACAAAAAAGGGAAAAAACGTCAAATTGGAGCCTCAAGTAGGAGAAAAATTCCAAACAAGTATCCAAGGAAAAAACGGACATCTTCGACTATTGCAAAGGTACGTTGTTTAATGTTAAAAGAAAATCCCCCTAGTCAAAGGACAGTTGCAAAATCATTAAAAATGCTCGGTGTCACTGTAAACAAAATGATAAACGTTGATTTAAATCTTAAGAAAGCGAAAAAACACAATGTGCATCGTCTTCTTCCAAAGCATATCGCTCAACGCAGGACACGCTGCAGAATTCTATATGAGAAACACTTATCCAAAGAAAAATTTAAAACAATTGTCACAATAGATGAAGCATGGGTGTATTTAAATGACTGTAACAAAAAAAGAGCCATTTATTATCATAAACAGAGAGAAAAAAGTTTAAGTAAATGGTTCAAAGAATTGGTAGAAAGTTTTTCTAGGGGATTCATGATTGTTGCTGGTCTTTCTTATAATGGCAAGTTAAAAATAAAGAGACTGCAAAAAAATGTCAAGATTAACTCCAAATACTATCAGGAACATATTTTATCGCTAATTTTTCTGAATGAAATACCATCGCTTTGTAAGGATCTTAAGTTTTACTAACGTTTATTTTATTTTAAATCTTTACTATCACTTCTTATTTTCTACTTCCGGCCAGAATTATAAGCGTGAAGGAGTTTATGCAAAGTTGTCTGGCGAACGCCAAGTATTTAAGTGTGGCCTTTTTTGCCAAGCAGAGGAGAGGAAGCCGTGAGTTCGAAGCAGGCCGCTTACCTTAGAAGTTACGCAGTTGCTACTTTGCCTTCCAGGCCAGAGGTTTTAATCCTCTTGATAAATTAAACGTATTGTAGTGTTCACAGTCTCTGTGCTACATACGCTTTCTGTTATTATAAGGCCAATCTTATTCTAAAGTTAAATTAGAGTTTAGTTTTATTTTGATATCTTTTAAGTTAGACCCCGAGTGGAGGGTCATTGTATTCCGAAGTACGGAAGTCATTGTATATAAAGAAAAAATAAAGGGTTTTGTATACCCTTCGTCTGTATCCTGTCTACTTACTACAATTAGTGAACATAGCTTTAGTAAGCTCTCTGTTCTAGTCAGGTCATTGTATGTTTCCGAAGAAGGTAAGAAGAAACATTGAACCTGATAGTGGCGCCCGACGAAGAATAACCATGGCCGAGTTTCAAGAAGAACCTGTGCTGCCTGCAGAAACAGCTCAGAATCCAGAAATGCCAGCTGCCGCCCTGGAAGGATTTGGGTATATTGTCCAGACCATGCGCGCTTCGATGAAACCAGAAGCAACGTTTAATGGAAACTCACAGGTAACCAGTTTTTTGGAAAAATTGGATGACCACTTCATGCTCTACCCCGTGCACGAGTTTCAAAAAGTTACCTTAGCTACCAGCGCTTTGAGGGGCCAAGCGCTTAACTGGTTCAAATGTATCGGCAGAAGTCTCTTGGGTCAAGCAGGAAGTCCCACCTATACCTACGAAAATTTCAAGACTGCCCTACTAAAAGCCTTCCCTGTTGTAAGGGATCGTGCGAAATTAGAAACAGAACTTTTCAGTATATATCAACAAAGAATGGAAAACCTCTCCAGGTTTATTTTAAGAAAAATTCACGTTTTCAAGCTCTTGTATGGAAACCGTCCGGATCCTGAAATAATTCAAGTGATTTTGCCGAGGTTACTACCCCAAGTGCAAGACTTTATTGAATTGAGAAATCCGACTACACTGGAAAAATTATTTGAGCTAGCAATCCAGTTTGAAAGTAGAAGAACGGCGGACGTCGAAAGAAGACGCCAATATCAACAGCGAAACCAATTGGGTACGCCAAGACTACAGCAAACTCAAGCACATGGCTACGGAGAAAAAGCGAATCAGTGGGCAAGGAAACCCGAGCATTCAAAAACAGCCGGCGAACGTCGACAGTTCAATAGCGACCCAGAAAAAAAGTCTCAAGGCCAGTGGAGAAAGAAGGAAAGCACCGAAAGAAAAAATAATTTAAACTAAAACGGATTTCTGCTGACGAGAGGGTGCGGAAATCCGAAGGCCACGAAAACCCCTCTTCCTACAAGTTAAATACAGTAATGGTGAAAAATTTAACTCTTCCGAAGATTGAAGTCTTGGTAAATAATATCCCGGCCACCGCACTCCTGGATACCGGCGCGCAGTGTTCCTGTGTGGCAGAAGTCTTTTTTAGAAAGTATTTTCGCAAATACCGCATATATAATGCGGATAATACAACAGTATTAGCGGCGCAAGGAGAACAATGTAAGTGCGTAGGTAAAGTACCTTTGTACATCCGTATCAAGGACGAACAAGTAAAGGTGATGTTTTTTATAGTAAAGAATTTGCAAGCACACTTAATACTAGGAATAGACTTTCTTTCAGACGCACAAGCTACACTGGATTTTAATGAAGCGTCTCTTAAGCTGACGATGAAGCCAGTGCGTGTAGAAAAGGTTGAACCGCCAAGGGTAAATCTCGACCACCTGCCTAATGACGAGCAAGATAGAATCCGACAAGTGGTAAGTGAATTTGCTTCCTTATTTAGTGATATTCCAGGATTTACCCAGGTTACTAACCATAGTATTGACACCGGAGATGCATTGCCGGTTCGTCAAAAACCATACCGGTATGATAAGAATAAGGAAAAAATTATAGAATGGCATATTACCGATATGCTACGTAAAAAGATCGTAACGCCTATCTCAAGTAGTTATGCTAGTCCGGTGGTTTTATGTAAGAAAAATAATGATTATCCTTTGGAGCATCCAAAAAGGTGGAGATTCGCTATTGATTACCGTAAATTAAATTCCATAACGAAATATCCGGTATATCCGTTACCGATTATAGAAGAAATTTTAAGGAACATAAAATCAACCAAATTTATGACAACTTTAGACTTAACGAATGGTTATTTTCAAATAGGGATCAGGCCTGAGGACGTGCCTAAGACTGCTTTTATAACCAAGTCTGGCACTTATGCATTTTTGCGAATGCCGTTTGGCCTTTCAGGCGCCCCAGCAACATTTCAGCGATGCATGGACATTGTGTTAAGACCTGTTCTCGGAAAGTCCACATTTATCTATTTAGACGATATCATTATTACTAGTGATAATCTAGACCAACATGTACAGGATTTAAGACAGGTGTTTTCTTTATTAAATGAGGCCGGTCTAAAAGTTAATGTCGAAAAATGCAAATTTGCAGCCCCTGAATTAAAATATTTAGGTTACAAAATATCGCAAAAAGGGATCGAGACAGATGAATCAAAAATAATCGCTGTACAAAAGTATCCGACTCCAAACACGGCAAAGAAGCTCTCTTCTTTTCTAGGACTTTGTTCATATTATAGGTCCTTTATAAAAGATTTTGCGGCTATCGCTGAGCCATTGTTAAAATTAAAAAGGAAAAAGGCAAGATTCTCGTGGACGGCCGAAGCCAATAGTGCTTTCGAAAAATTAAAACAAGCATTAACGCAAGCCCCTGTGTTGAAATTTCCTGAAAAGGATGAAAATTTAGAAATTTCAGCGGATGCTTCGGATTATGCGGTAGGAGCGGTACTTTCGCAAAATCAGCAGCCAGTAGCATTTTTTAGCCGAACTTTAAATCAAACACAAAGAAACTATTCCGCGACCGAGAGAGAGGCACTTGCAGTTCTGTTAGCAGTGCAAAAGTTCCGAGTCTATTTTGGAAAGGCGCCGATAACAGTATATTCTGATCATGCGGCGGTAACTAGATTGTACTCTGGAAAAAATTTATCCCCAAGGTTAATAAGATGGGCACTCAAGCTGCAAGAATATAATCTGGTAATCAAGCATACCCCCGGAAAGGAAAATATCGTAGCAGATGCCCTGTCACGAATTAAATTAGACGAACAGGGTAATACCGTAAAAGTTGCAATGCTGACAGCGTGTACAATAAATTCCCGAGAAACTGTAATAACCGAACTGGGTAAGGATCCTGAGTTTGGAAGTATTTATGAGTATTTGAAGGATCCTGAAAATTTTAGCCACCAAGATATTGTGGCGATAAGAAATAGGGCGGCCCATTACGAACTAATAGATGGTCTATTATTTTATACAAAAACTACGAATTCCAACAACGAATTTCGACCTGTTATCCCAGCTAGTCTTAGATTAAATATCCTGCAAGAGCTCCATGACAGCCCTTTAGCTTCTCATGCTGGTATTCGAAAAACTACTCAACGCGTACGCGAGGCAGTCTACTTTCCTGAACTGCAAAAGTTAACAAGGGCGTATGTCCAGTCCTGCCCAACATGTCAAGCCGTTAATTATATTAATTTCCGCCCGGCCGGGTTTCTAAATAGTATTAAATCCGAATTTCCAAATGAAATAATCGGCATCGATTTATTGGGCCCTTTCCCAAAAAGTCAGTTAAACAAAAGTCGCTATCTCCTTGTTATAGTTGATCATTTTAGTAAATGGACCGAAATTGTTCCCTTAAAACGAGCCTCCGCGAAATTAGTTACCGATTCTATTTTAAATAAATATATTTTAAAATACGGGGCGCCCCTAAAAGTTATATCGGATAATGGTCCTCAATTTGTAAGTAATATATTTGAAGACATGTGCCAAAAACTGGGCATACGTCATTTAAAAATGGTCCCGTATCGGCCGCAATCAAATATAGCGGAACGGGTCAACAGAAATATAGTGAAAATTATCCGTAGTTATGTTAAAAATTTTCATAAAAGCTGGGATAACTATGTCAATGAATTTGCTTTCGCCCTTAGGACCGCAAAACATGATACAACGGGCAAAACTCCTGCTGAGTTATTTCTAGGCAGAAAGATTATAACACCGTTAGATAAATTATTTTATGTGCAACAAAGAGCCCCAGAATTTAAAATGGGTGATATAGAAAAACTAATTAAGGAAGCAAAGAAGAATACGGAAGTAGCACAAAGAAAACAGAAGCTCTATTATGATTTGAAACGACGGGGAGTAACTTATAAAGTAGGGGATGAAGTACTAAAAATTAAGCATTCACTTTCTTCAGCACCAGAAGATAAAACTGCCAAATTTTTCCCACGCTTTGAAGGACCATATGTTATAGAAAAAATAACTCACGCTGTTGTAGTATTAAAGGCAAGAAATGGCGAAACCTGTTCCGCAAACATTGACCAGATAAAACCATTCTATGACCGTAATAAAATGCAAATCTTTTCAGATCTTTTGCAGGATCCGGTACGGCAGACACCGCAGGTACAAGTTCCAGAGGTGGGAAAACGACAAGTACAAGGGCAAGCCAATGAGAGACAGAAGCAAGTGAAAAGAAAATTGCCCCGCGGAAAAATTGAAGGTACAAAGAAAAAGAAGTCGTTCCACCGTCCAAAAAACAGAGTTCACGAACACCCCCAGAATGAAGAAGGGAGAAGGACGACGTATGTGGAAAAGACCGGGAGAAAGGACGGCAACTATAACCCGGCTGTGAAACGGAAGATTGACTCATCCGACAGAACTCTCCGCAGCAAAAGTCGCCGAACTGCGGAAGGGCCATCAGCGGCGGAGGAAAAAGTACAAGAAAAATTTGAACGGCCAACAACGAGGTCCAAGCAGGATCACGACAGAAGTTTCCCGGTTCCACCAAGACCAGCTGCCTTCAAGCGGCCAAGACCACAAGCAGAGGACAGAAGGAAGATGTTCAAGGGTGGCCGTAGTGGTGAAAAACGGAAGCTTCCAGAGGAAAGCACTGAAGGGCGAGCCCGTACAAGAAGGAGGATCAACCAAGCAACGGTCTGCAGCACCTTTAAAGACTGGGCCCAGAAAAGGATGTCTGAATATTACAAAGATAAGTAAAATTTTGTGTTACTTTACAAACTTAAGTTAATCTTTCATTCTTACTGCAAGTGGCAGATTTGAAGAAGTTTTACCTCATGCGAGGTCTACCTTTATCGCCAAAAGGGCGAGAAATGAGTTGTGACCGATTTTCTTATTATGTTTTTCAATTACTCGCGCGTAAAACTAAAGTTGATGTATAATAGCGTTGTATAAAGACTTAAATTGTATAAATTTTATTTAAAACATTCTAACAAGAAAGAAGTTTTAGTCTGAAAGACTTTTTGAAATGTAGTATTATTTCAATGTAGAAAGAATTGGCACTTGCTTTGAAAAGAATAGAAGTTAACAATGTACTACTAATGTATGTTTTCAAATGTGTAAAATTAACGGCATCTTCATATGTTCTTGTATACATGTGAACTGTTATTTTGAATGTTTAGAAATACCGTGATATGGTAAAAGTGAAAGTAATGTTAAAAAATTTTGTTATTCGTGTGACTGTAAAGATTAAATCATGCTGAATATGTGTTAAAGGTTGAATGATGTAGTTAGGCTCTCTGACGCTACACTTTAGAGTTAGCCACTTTCAGAATAGTACCTCAGGGTCTAGAGTTGAAATTAGGGTGTGTTAAGAGGTCTCGTATGTTGAATTTTAACACGTTAGTGTTTTGATTGTAGGAGGAAGTGTTGAACACATAGACAGAAACACATTCGTGTTTGGTGTTTTTACAACACATGTCAGAGAGCACGGGGAGAGATAATTAAAATAGTCATGAATGAAATAAGAATGTTAAGAAAAGTATATTCTATATGTTATTTACAATGTCATTCTGTAACATTTCATTAAACTAGTTTTCCTTCCAGATCTCTGGAAGGAACCAGAATTGAATAAAGCTCCTGTTTTGATGCAGTACAGATGAAAAAGAAAAAAGATTGTTGTATATTCCGGGAGCTGCTATTGTAACAAATTTCTTTCTTTTAAAATTTTCTAGTTTCTAGCTAAGTTATGTTTGTAAAAGTTTGGCCTCGCGTTAGTTTCTAGAGCTAAAAGTTTTCAACAAGGTCGTTTTAGACCTCAGTTTCAAACTAATTAACTCTGGCGGGAAGTATGTAAGGATCTTAAGTTTTACTAACGTTTATTTTATTTTAAATCTTTACTATCACTTCTTATTTTCTACTTCCGGCCAGAATTATAAGCGTGAAGGAGTTTATGCAAAGTTGTCTGGCGAACGCCAAGTATTTAAGTGTGGCCTTTTTTGCCAAGCAGAGGAGAGGAAGCCGTGAGTTCGAAGCAGGCCGCTTACCTTAGAAGTTACGCAGTTGCTACTTTGCCTTCCAGGCCAGAGGTTTTAATCCTCTTGATAAATTAAACGTATTGTAGTGTTCACAGTCTCTGTGCTACATACGCTTTCTGTTATAAGGCCAATCTTATTCTAAAGTTAAATTAGAGTTTAGTTTTATTTTGATATCTTTTAAGTTAGACCCCGAGTGGAGGGTCATTGTATTCCGAAGTACGGAAGTCATTGTATATAAAGAAAAAATAAAGGGTTTTGTATACCCTTCGTCTGTATCCTGTCTACTTACTACAATTAGTGAACATAGCTTTAGTAAGCTCTCTGTTCTAGTCAGGTCATTGTATGTTTCCGAAGAAGGTAAGAAGAAACATTGAACCTGATAGCTTTACCCACAGTGCCATCAATCTGTGAGACTCCATCAGGACAAAGTTAGCAGTAACACATCAAAATCCATTGTAAATTTCCTAAAAGAAATGGAGCAAAAAACTGGTATCAAGGCCATACCCTTCACTGATATCCCTACTAAACCTCCCAATGTGTCACCTATGGATTTTTGTGCTTTCGGACTTTTAAAAACTGCATTATCCAAACGTTGTCCCAAAACCCTAACAGGACTCTGGAAAGCTGTTCGGGAGAAATGGGATAGAATACCTCTTGTGCCACTTCAAAAGGCATTATTATCCTGGAAATTGCGGTGTCGAAAGATAGTTCAGAATAAGGAATGTCAAATAGAACATTTAAAACACAAGAATTTTATGTAATTTAGTTTTGTGAATACAATATACATCGTCTAAAAATGTGTGAACAGCCTCTGTATATTTTTCATTTTCTCACCAATAAATTTTTCAATTTCTCGAACGTCACATGCTAACATATATACAAATTTAAGAAATGCATCAGCTCCTTTGTAAGTAAAAGAGAGTTTATAAAACTCATGTTCACATTTAATGTAATAACTAAAACCATAGGATCCATGTTTTGATGTTTCATTATGTAGAAACTTGTTGGATCTGGTTGACAAGTATTTATCTTTTACAGAAATGATTCAAAATCAACATCAATGACGAATGGTACTCTCATTAATCTTTCATAATTTTCAAATTTTTATGTGTGTCTTTTTTAGGCACTTTTACTTTTACGAGGCTATTACGCTCACAATCAATTTCATGTGATTTTAAGTTTTCTTTCGAATACAAAAGATGTTTTTCTAATATTCATTTCTTTTAAAATGTGATTTATCTTACAGTTTTGCATAATTGATACTCTTTCTGGATGAATTTTTGCGGGATAAAGAGGCCACATAAAACGTTTACCATCATTATTTTTTACAGTTGCGATTGCTTTTTTGCTCTTAATTATATCTGGTAAATAAATATAGGATCATCCATAAAGACGATCGTATTTGCTTGCTCTCAATTCTAAGTAATTAATTTCTGCAAGTGTCCCTCCTGATTCCTTTGCTATAAATTCATCTGATTCATTATTCAGTTTGTCAATGGTACAATCATAAAACGCATCAAAATTACTTGACCTCAGGATTGCTTTATTGGTGTTTTAAGCAAATGCTCTTTAAATGTATCTCCACTTGCATGCATACAAAACAACAGTAAGTTTACTTTTACTTCTTTATCTTCCATATTGTTTGAAATTTCTTAAATCGCAATATTTCTTTGAATTTCCAATTACTTAAAAGTAATTCCAATGTCCATTTTATTTCAAATTTTCCATGTTTCTAATCATGATTTATAAGTGGTTCCACTAAGCTCAATATCTTCAGCAGACGCATGTTTTCTCTATGAATCAAACTTCTCTGATGATAACTTCCATATGAATTTTTATAGCATTTACCGCATTGATCACATTCAACTTGTGGCTTTTAGGTTTCCTTAGTTTCGAAAATATTTTTTTGTTAAAAGGAAATATTTCATTAAACTCCTTTCTTTGTATCTTATCAATTATATGATTAATCAAATCAGCTAAGTTTTACGTAATTATCGACACCATGTTCTCTACAATAATTGCGAATTTGCTTTACCATTTTTGATTTTAATGTGTTTTTAAAAGTGATTTTAAGTGTCTTTTTGTTTGAGTTATGTGATTTATCAAATCAGCTTTTTTAAGCTTTGAATAATTATAAACATCATTTGCTCTACAATAAGCACTGAGTTGGTTCACTGTTCTCCATTAATGTAGCGATGTTTTTAAAGACGTAACTTCCTTAGTTGATAATTGCTTCTGAAATGTTTTTCTCATGATAATATTTACCTTTCTGATAAAAATTCTCTACATTTTTCTTATTTTTACAAGTTTTACATTTCTTAGTCTCCATTTATATATATTGTTTTTTATAAAGACTAAAGAATTGCATTCAGAAATGATGACAAATCATTTTCACGATGGTAAACTATAGTAATTTCATTTCACAATGTTTTCCCTCTTTCATTAATTGACAAACACATAATCCTGCTTTCAAATACGTCTATATTCATTTTTATTTTTCCACCACTAAATGCTTATGTTTTAATTTCGAATTCCAGTCAACTTTTAAAAAAATATACTGATTGTGCAATTGCAGAATTATTGCATCGCATTTCCATTAAGATGAGGGGGGGGAAATGTGATTTTTTATTGCATTTAACCATTTGCATCTCAATGCCTATGGTTCCAAACACAATATTATACAGCTTTATTGACTTATTGGCTAAAAAACACACAATTTTGATAAAAGAAACTCGATAACCTTTACCATTTTTTATAATACTAAAAAATATTACTCAGAATCGTGCTCTGCATGAACCTCTGAACAATTTTCTGATTTATAATTAATTGGATCAGCTTGCTAGGAATTGCCTTCGGGCAGTTCTAGTCTAATGCATTTACATAACTTCTCCTTCTCAATAAATTATCTTTTATGAACGCAATCTCTGTTTTTACCCACCTTTTCACACTTGATTTTATTTTTCTTCTCGCTGGAAATTCAATTAATGAGTGATATCAAGCAGACTATTTTTTCCCCAGGGAGAGATTAACGACTTTAAAGTCTAGAACATCTGTAATCTTCAAACTAAAGATAATAAGAATAGTGCTTTTTACTTTTAATGAAGCATAGGAATTGCTAATAGGATACTTTTGTTGTCGTAAAACTGCTTGATTTGTTCGTATTAAAAACAGTGAATTGCTGTTAATAGGAAAAAGACATATTTATTCTTTCAATGGATCAATATGTTGAGAAATAAATTTTTGATTTGTCTTCCCTTGAGGCTATTGAATTAGGGGCAGATGGGGATATCTGGAATTGCGAAAATTTGAGGTGCTAACGCCAGTTGTTACTGTCCTGTTGACCAACATCTACGGCTTACAAAACATGAAACACTAATCATAACAGTCAAATTTCTACAACATCAGGGAGGAAAAAAGATAAACTTACAGGAAGAAAAAGATTTAATTACTTTTAAAAATCGAAAGATATCCTAACCCTGTTAATTTAATTTCAGCTAGCTCGTATCGATTCATAGTAGTTGGATCTAATTCTTTGTTCCATTTCATAAAAACGAGGAATTTATTCACCACCCAGAAGATTTCGTAAAACGTCATAAAGATGCCCGCCCCTCTATGCAAGTTAGAGACAATTCGCCGGCATAAAGACCTTCACTTTGGATTTTGGTAGCTTAATGAAGCTTCTTCATAAATTGAATTTCATTGTTTTAAACCTTGTTTCAGGCACATTTATTCTTAACAAGCAATGAGCAACTTGCCAAAGTGTGTCGGCATTTATACAAGTTGGCTGCGCCGGTTAGAACAACTCCATCAGGCCCTGTATTGAATAACATTAATTTCAAGGTGCAATATATTATTCAGGGTATTCAGGGTACTGAAGTTAAGACATACCTTGAATACTTTGAATAGTAATACTTTGAATAGTATTCAAGATATTCCTAGTGTTTGAGGTATAAAGTCGACATCTAAGTTTTTGATAAGTTTACCCGGTATTTTTTGTAGACACTTCTAATAAACATAATTTGTTAAGCGTTGTTAAAGACGTTTTCTGTACAGTGTTTTATATTTTGTCTCTTTCGTTGTATTCATTGATCAAGAAATTAATATACCTAACAGAATTTTAGTTAAAAGAATATTTGTTATTTTTGTAATAGCTAGTAATCGCGAATACATCGCCAAGCGTTTGTTGTTGCATTTTGCTGATGAAATATATATTAGAACTGAGCAGAACGATGAAGCTGGTTTTTTGATTTCCAGTAGGTATTGTTTTTCACTTGTATTCAAAATCGAGTCAGATTGTTGTTCTCCTTCATGCCCTTGATACGGAAGTATTTATACAGAATTTTTAGCATTTAGGCCCTACTTTCCTTTAACCAGATGTAAACCCACTGTGGCCCTTGTGATGAAAAATGCTTGATGTTATTCCCGTAGCAAGAGATTTTGTTATAGAAATAAAAGAAAGGACACGTTGTTTCTGCACTTATACTAAGTCTGTAACCTGAAAAAGAGACTACAGATTTTGTGCAGGAGCCTGGTCTTCAGAGGAAGCTAAAATGTATAAAAAGCTAAAACTTCGTAGCGCAGAGAATCTTAGAAATAAGCATTGGCCTTAAGGAGCATGTGAAAAGCTATGAAATTCAAAGTTCACCGAAAAGTTCGTGCACGTTCACGGCCCGTATCCACGATCTCGATTTCATCACATACTATATCGCTGTAGTGTACTGAGATGTGGCTGCCTTGCAGGGCTCTGTGAGAATCTATTAGAGAAGAAAGAAAGTCAGGTGATATAATCCGACGAATCATCTTCCCGGTATTTAAAATATTAAATTTGAAAGTCCATTTCAAGTAATTCTACAAGGTTTAAAACATATTGTAATTTTTGAAGAGGCGATTTAGAAATTTTGCAGAGTTAACAGCCTCTAAAATTTGTGACATGATTTTGAAAGTCAGAATGCATGAAAATGCTGGTAAAGAATTTTGGGTCAGGAAATCATCGCTACATTCTCCGATTGATAATTGTCAAGAAAGTCTCTTCTGGGTGAGATAATTGCAGCAGTTCTGGAAAAACTCACATCAGAGTATTGAAGGGAGTTATGGTCGGGATTCTTCCTTCTATTGAGAGGATGAAAAGCACACTTAGTAGAAGTGATTGCGTGATATAAAGTACGTATGATGCATGTGGGTTTAGATTTTTCAGGAGTTTACAAGTGTACGAAAAAGGATCACGAGCACAATAAACACAGCTTGCTAGACTGTTATACCCAATTTGTCCATGTCTGAATCGCTTACATCTAAAGCAGATCTTGTGTGCTTTGCCTGGGCGATATATATTTTTTTATTTTGATGGAAATGGAGAGCAGGAGTTTTCCTTAATAGATTTTCCTGCTGTTTTCATTACTCTTCAACGAAAAATTTCGGGACATTTATAAATCCAACCTTGGCCTTTCTCTTGAATTGCCTTAGCTTAATCATCGGGTAACCCCTTTCTATAAGCTCTCTGAATAAGGTATATGGATCTTCATTAGCAGGTGACAGACGACAGCGAGTCCGGACATCCGGTCGGTTTATAAGGACTATTCGAGTATTCCTGGCAAGAAATCTCTTGTGCTATAGGAGCGCAGAATTGGGAGTTTAAAAGGAACTTTTGACTGTACACTGCCATACGATAAGACAGCAGTTTTATACAAGATGCAGTTACACTGATATTGCACAATTTGATATTTAGACATTTCATACTGATTTTACTATGAAACATATACATTTCTCAGCGCTTTGCATTTACAGATATAAATTGCCCTTGCATATAATGCCCCATAATTTGCAAAAAAAAGTGCGCATATAGGTTTAGACATTGCATCTCTATACGAAGAATCTATACACAGCATCTATTTTACACTGATGCATACGTTGAAGATACATAATCATATTACACAAATTTTTAAAATTACATTTAAACGTTTTATACTAAACTTTCGTCTGCACTGGTGCGTATGTTTAAGCGCATATTACACTTGTGCATTTTATCGGCGCTAAGGTTTTAGACACTGAGGACATATTTATACGTAAGAGTCTGTATGACACTATATTGTTATGTATACATAAGCATTTAAGCTGATATTTTACGTCGATATTTAAACATTTTACGCTGGAACGCACACAAATTCTATACTGATGCGCATAAACAAAAATAGCCCTGGTGCATTTTTGCGTACATGAGCTTAGATACTGAGGATACACTAATACGTACACAGTAGCATATAAACTTTTACACCAATATTTAAACATTTTATACTGGTTTTACGCTGATACACGAATTCTACGCTGATGCGTATATTTAGGCGCAGGACCACAACTTAAGTCATGTTGCTGTGGTAGCTGATGAATACTTGCAGAAGATTGTTAGGAATATTGGCTCCGTATAGTGCCTATATTATAGCGAGTCTCCACAGCGATTTGAATTCACTGTGTAGGTCCAGTCTAAGGACAGCTGCCTGGCGTTTGTTGCTTTTAATTGCTCTCACTTCATGTTGAATAATATCCAGAGTATTTAACCGATTTTTGAGAAATCCAAACTGGGCCTCTGAATGGTGCCATTGATTCCTAAGTGATGTTTCAAGCGCATTATCGCTAGCTTTTCGTACACTTTCCACACAGCCGGGAGCAGGCATATCGGCTTGAATGATGCCGAGTCATTTTGATCCTTATTAGGCTTTGATAACAAAATAACCTGTCCCATTTTAAACGCTCAACGTAAATGTTGCAGATCCAGGAATTTGCTGAAGTATTTGACCGGGAAGCTTGATTTTGCCTCGTTGGAAGTTTGAATGATATTGCAATCTAAAAAGTCTGCCCCCTCCGAGGCACTTTGCCTTGGAAGAATATTGATCACCGAGTTTACTTCGGATGGCATGAAAAGCACGTTATTAGGTGCATAAGTGGACAAGCTATAGACCTTATCTGACTTCTGACTGAAGATCTAATTCATCCTGCTGCTACCCTGGAAATACTGCTTCCAAGATGGTAGTGATCATTAATTTCATCGAACTGGTAATGGATTGTGTTGGGTGCACGTATTTCCTATGAGATAGTCTGAATACCTTATTAGAAGCGATTTTATGTAAAATTCCATACAATTCCTTTTTATTGGTGAAAAATTAAGCCATCTTTCTAGTTTGACCTTTAATATATTTTTTTATAGATCGTTAATGCCTGTTTGTAGGCAACACTCAGTACTGGCCTTGCCTCTTAGTTATTCTCAGCTTTCATTCTTCTCTTCAGGGCCTTCGTAAAATTGCGCTGTGTCCTGAGGTCTTTCGACTACCAGTTTGGTCGATGTAGCATTTTGGGAGTTCTTAGAAGATCCTATTGCACAGATTCTATAGGCTTGCAATAAACTGAGCTGTGAAAGGAAATTATATAGCAGTCGTCTGGTTCGCATTCCATTCACGAAAGTACCTCTCTCACTTGGTTGGTGAATTTTGAAACATTACCTCTCTTCAGCTTATATCGCTTTATTAGGAGGCTAGCATGGGGATGGCCGATATGATAGGTAATACACTTATGGTCGGAGATAGACGAGTGCATATTTTCAATGCCATTGATACGGTTGAGAGGATAAGGCCTTGTCTCCCATGAATAGTGTCATAAATAGGGGGACTGTTTGGGACATTATAGAGGGTTAGGTCATTACTCGCAGTGAAGAGTTCGACGTCAGGGCCTTTTGTATCAGTATTAGGGTATCCCCAAGTCTCGGTGTGGCCGTTATAATCTCCAGTCAGCAGATGTGCCAAGGGATACCTTCTTAGTAATCCTTGTTGGATCTCTAGAGTTTCCATAATATCGGCTGTTGGAGAGATGTAGATGTTGGTTACATAGGTATACCGCTATGGTGACAGTGTCGCTAGAGAGGAATATTATGTTGGGAACCCATTTTTGCCGGCAGAAGATCGTTGTAACGGAGTTCTCTTCGCCATCGAATTGTATGACTGTCCATGCTAATGGCAATTATGCTACCCTGTTTAGCGACAGTGTAGTTCCTGCGCCAGAATGAAATCCACTTCACGTTCCATGTCATATTGCACGAGCTGGGTCGTTGCTGCTTTCGCTCTGTGAAGATTGATTTCCATAATACGAATTTCATCTTGTTGAATTATGTAAGCATTGATATTGCCTTCTGTGTCCTGTACTATATCAGAGGAATTCCTGTAAATTAGTGGACTTCGATTGAACTTCCCCTTGGCTAGTACTCGGTACTGCTGCGAAATCGCGTGGCACTAACTTGGCACTCTGGGCAGCTGGGATGGTAGGCTGCATGTCTAAAGTCGTGGTTCTTGCCATGCTTGTAGTTTGCAGTTTCTCAGTTAATACAGGCTGGTAATCGGGCTCTGAAGGTCAGTACATGGCGACTTCCTGCGCAGAATGCACAAAATGTGTTTTACTGTAGCAGGTATCCTACGTGTGGCCCAGTTACTGACACCGGTAGCACCTCTTGATTCCCAGGTATTCTCGAATTGTATAGCTGTTCTAACCTGTGCCTATTACATAATTCAAATAAATTCTAACATTTATTTGACCTTTCGTTGAGCTATTCTTTAAGGTGGAAGTGTGCTTTAAAGGTTCCTTCGGGAGCCGCTGTGGCTGCTCTAAAATCTTCTGAATTTGTTTCGTTTGTGGTGTCAAATGCGACATCGTAGACCCCGATTTGATGCCGTCTCCTTGCAAGTCTTCTGAATTCTGAAGAGATTTATACTTTCTGTACTTGCTTCTCAAGTTTTGTGACATTCTCTACTGTTCTGAAGAAAACCTCGTCTTTGTCCGTCTTGGAGATGCTTTCCACTGGTACTTTCAGTTGCGAAACTGACACTCTTAGTTATTCCTTGAGTTCAGTGGATGTGGTGTTTTCTTAGTTTGTGTAATTAGTCTAGGTTCTTTGGACCTCCGTAGAATGTCAGCAGATGCCTTTTGCTTTGGTTACTGTTCCGGAGGAACGATTGATGAATTGAACTCTTTCAGTATTTACTGCAACTTCTACAACCAGTGGAGGCTCAATAAATTCAGGGCCTTGCAGTGCTAACGTCTTAATGGTGCCAAGGACTGCTTACTTTTGTGGAAATAAATTCCTGTTGGACCTTCCCCTTGTGACAATTTCGTGGTGCCCTTCGTGGAAGGCTAGTAACTTTTCTTTATATGAAAGTGTCTCCGAATTCAAAGGTCAGTAAACGTTGAGAGAGTTGCTGATGTGCCCATGTCAGCCATATTCCATTGAGAGTTCTTCAGTTAACACTAGTGTCAAATTAAATTGACCGGATAGTGTGCGTAGTGTGTATGCTGAAATGTAATTACGAGGAGTTATACTGCGAGATTGTATACGCCAATTATACAAGGCTATTATGGCGGCAATCATGTACAGGACTTTTGAAACGCTTGTTACAAAGAACAGATGTTCCAAAAACTTGGAAATAATGAAAATTTAAGAATAACAGATTACTATTATGGCAAATGTTACAACTATTTTGGCAGTAATTATGCACGAAGTTGTTATAAAACACTTATAACAGAAAAACTGCGTTCTAGGCAATTGCAAAATAGTGATAAAATTTAAGAATGACAAATTGTTATAATGGCTTTGATTAGTGTCTAAAACTCTAAGAAATTGCTAAGACTAAATACAACTAATTAAAACTAGAGTGAGAAAAATTAGAGAAGTACCAGGTGGTGGATAATTACAAGAAAAGACTAATGCAAGTTATTTGAAAAGGCTGCAGTGCTAGAAGGCGAGCTATACAAAAAATGAAATATTAATTAAAGTCAATTAAATACTATTAACAGTTGGGGATGAGAGGGAAGCTGACTGGAGTTGTGACAAAAGAAGCATTGGTACTTATGGGGAAGAATGGGCTTTGTTCGGAGAAGATCTTCATCAGCAGCAAGTCTGTAAACTACGACTTTGATCGCGCGAAATGTGAAAAACTGAGTCTCTGTTTTCGAAACAGCTCTCACTGCTGTTTCTCTGGTCTCAGCAGAATGGAAATTAATTGGATTTCATCTTTTCTAGAGCGCCAAAGAAGTTCCTGATATCATTTTAGAAGAGATCTAATGATCTTTCGCGAGACTTGGGGTCGCGGGCAGAAGATAGTTTTTCGCTGCAGCGGAGCTGGGGCTTGACTACATTCCGAAGTGGAATTAACTGAATCTTATTTTTCGTCTAAGTAGCTGAAAGAGTTTTGAGGAATTTCAGACTAGCAATAGAGGTGGTAAAATATTCATCATTAGTGGGTGGTGGGAACTTCAAACTCTGCAGTTTCTTTACTGGGATTGCGATAAATCGCATCCATGCTGAATTCCTCAAATTTGATGACTGCATGCATCATGAGCGTTTGAAAGTCATATAAATCATTATCTGTAACACGTTCGTTGGTCGTATCGAAATACCATACATACTTATGATACATTTCTATACATACTTATGATAAGCAATTTTTGCTGGACTTTTGTCAATGCAAGATAAGAAAATATTACCGAGCATGCAGACATTTTATTTTCCCGTCTGCTCAAGAAATAATAATCCATATTTTACACAGTTATCAAAAATAAATTTTTGTATTGAAATCATTATTTCTCATGGGACGGATAACGACATTTGAGTGATTTTCGGCGGGATTCTGTCATGCTTATTTCGGAACCTAATGGTCTCACCGGCATCATCCTGACTGACAATAGCTGTTGTACATCGCTATCGCTTTTCCCTTCAATATACATTTACGAAAAATTAAATAAGAAATAATATACATAACTGATGCTTGAAGAATCGCTCCTAGCATCCGCTAACAGTCCAATCAGAAGCATACAGCTCACTTCTTTTCATTCGGTCTTCTTTTATAGACTTTTACCCTTTTGGTTGGTGTGACTTGCTTTTTTGGCGTATGTGTCTAGCCACGATCGTCACACACAAAAAGAAAACCACAGAAGCTCTTTGCATGACACATTTCTTTGCCTCAAAATGTGCAATATACGATTTAACTTTTGAAATATGTATGCAATCGTTTAGCCCAACCTTCAAATGATTTTCAAACGCATATTGTTTACGTAGACAAGGCTAAAGGGAACTCTTACAGAGGTATATTCTGCACGAGAGAAATAACTGTTTCATACATTTTTCTGTCAGCCTTACGTGCATATTCCTCACCCATAGCCAAAAGTAAAGAAGATTATTCTACTTGAAAGCCAATTTGATAGAATTATAACGTTTCCGCACAATGATAAGTTTCTGAAGAAGCTAAGGTTATTATTTCATAACTCTCTGCCAATGAAAAGGATTTCTTATCCAGCCAATTTCTAATTAAAGGAAAGCAAACTAGAATATAAAAGTTTTTCCCGTGTTTTAAGTATAGATAGAAATTATCAGTAACATCAGGTAACACTGTATCTTCAAATGTTGCAAAGAATTCGAATACTGTTGTGAATGACTATTGCTTTCAAATCGTTTGTTTACGAATCAAACTGTTGATTAGTGCTTTTATTTTAACCTGCGCTTTAAAAATCTGCATTTAAAATCAGAATCCTTGTTAAATCTTAAATTTAATTCCTTCAACAGACTATAAAATTTCTGCCAAATGTGGCACAGTTATAAGCCAAGAGAAATCAGTAAATGGAACATGGACTGTAATAAAATTTGGTATTGTGTGGTACTTTTAATAAAATTTTAGCAATAAAATTAAATAAAAAAAAAACCTTACATCCGAGGGGTCGCGGATGATACCTGATGACTCGCTGAAATTGTTTAACATTGAAGTTAAAAATTTATTTACTTATTTTTTACTGTATAAGCATTATGATAGTACATATTCTCAATCAACCAGTAGTAGAATTAATTTAAATTGACTCTGTCTTCATTTATGATTGTAATTATTTTTATGTAGTCATTATAATTCCGAATTGAAAATGTATTTTTAAATGGAATCATTTTCCTATTTGAGTATGAAATACATATTGAAGAACTTCTAAAGAAAGGAGCAAAATTCATTTTTAGTTTACTAAATGCAAATTTTGAACCAGATTTTTAACACAATTAACTTGATTGTTAATTCGATGGAAAAGACACATATTTTGGGCAAAATGGAAAAAAATATTAATTACAAAATATCTTGCAGTATGTATGTACGATAGTATAATAAGTTAAACAGTTTCATTCGAGAATTTTTTTTATTGGTGCAGCCTTTGAACAAGCGGAGGAAATCAAAATCCCTTTTGCTTATCATAATCCTGCATTCGTTATAATACTGCATTCGTTATAATAATCCTGCATTCGTTCTACAATATATCAATTTCAAGATCAAAGACCCTGAGGATTCCCATCAAAAAAGTTCAAAGATAATCACAAAAAGGTGCTGAGATGAATATTTTAACCATGTACTTAACTCTTTTATTTCCTCCTTGTCATCAATTTCAGTTAAGTTGTCAAGGTTAAATGATTCATACTAATTTACGTTCCAGTGCCTTCAAACAAAAAGCGCTACGTGTTCGGACTAAAATTTTTTGATGGGCAATTAGCACCTTCCTCATTACAAATGATTAATTTCTCGCCTTTTATGTTCATTTATGTTATAGTTTGGTGTGCCAGGTTCTACAATGGACAGCTTGATGACTGGTCGTCATCAGCCTTCCTTCCCTTCTTCTACATGTACATAATATTCCTCCATGAAGAGAACTCCTTCTGAAATCAAAGGTCCACTAATTGTAGACGCCTTCCACTCAACAATCCGTGATGAAAAAAAGGTGCACAAAGCACCCGGTCCATAATGATATGGGCGTATTCCTTTTTAGACTCTCTTTCACACACTGGCTTCGTGAGGCTCAAGGGGAAGAATAATTTGGCTGAATTATAAATAGGTGAGTTGTGTTATGTTACAACATAATTGTTGGCGTAAAGGGACGGGATGCATTTCTTTGGTAGCTCATGATGATGGTGTTTCATAGACTTATGAATACTAACTTTTTTTGTTGGAAAAGGTGATGTCATCATAGGATTGATGTATTGCAACCAAATTGCTCAGAAAGCTCGAAAGAATGAAACTTTCAAGCAAAAGATGCGAGAACAATGACTCAAGAATGAAAAATGGTTTTTGAATATATTAACATGAAATGTAAATGGTAACTGATTGTTTGAGCACTAAACGCAATCAAGGCTTGATTTCTAAAATTAAATGCGTAGGATCTCTATGGAGGACCGGGAGGAGAGAACAAAATAAACAAATAAAAAATAAATAATAATTAAAAAAAAAATCGAGCATATCTTTAGAATTTCCGATACAGAGATTCGCGTGCTGGAGATAAAAATGTTTTTTTGTACAACGTTGCTATTGCTCGCTTCGAAATCCTTGAGTTTGTTAATCAAAAGTTCGTTAAAGTTTTACAAAATATGAAATCGATTACAAACAAATTCCAAATTTCAAATTCGTGTTTTCACATGCTCATATTCGTAGGAGGATTACGTCATTCAAAATTCGATGGGCCAATGTACTATTGTTTTATCACAATGCGAGAAATATACACACATTTATTCAGATTTTTCATTATTTAATTTCTTCAAATATAGTGCAGGATTCTAACATTTGGTGGCAACAGTTAGAAAAGTGAAACGGACATTTATAGTGATTCAACGCAAAATCGCAAAACGAAAACAGTAGTCCTTCAGGGACAAGGCCTCTTTTGAACTAATAGATAAATTTGCAATAAGTAAAACGACAAGTTATGTATAATTAAAGTTAAATAAGATATAAAGAGACAAATAGAATTATTTTAAAATTTACATAAACGGTAAATGGTGCCGTAGGGATTTTGACATCATTTTCAGTTAGTCCTAAAAATGGGATTTGTACACCAGCGGTGAAGCGGTTAATTCTCAGAACACTGATAGTTCGACTTGTGATTGAATCCCGGCGAACGAGCTGGCTTCATGGATGGTTTTTGTGGTTTTTCCCTTCCATGTGTAACATAGATAGAGTCGGTTTCCTTTGAAATATCCTCCGCAAAGGCAGGTAGCCCTCGAGTTGCTTTGCCTTAATCAGTTAACTTTTGTTAGCATAAAGGTGCGCTTTATATGAATTAAAATAATTTTAGGTTAATTTTTGCCCTTAAACGTCATTCAGTGATATTCTTTTTGATACACTGTTAGTAACATTCTTTAATTTATAATTTTGTTACAATTGGCTTGCCGAAATAATTTTCGAAAAAATAATTAAGTTTTCAAATGCTAAGAATATGTTATTAATATTGTTATGAAGTATTATTGGTTTAGAATCTTAATCTAATAATCATACAAAAATTCATTAAGTTAGAAATATTTTTAATTCGAAGTTTTTGCAAATTATGTTTCAAGATTCATTTAATTAATTTATTCGAATAATGTTCGTGCTCTAGAAACGACTGTTATGTGCTCACCAATGATTTCTAGAATAAGAATTCTATAAGAATCAATGAATAAAATCTAATTTATTGGAAAATTCGTATTAATCAATACTTTTCATAATGAAGGTATTAATCAATACCTTCATGTGCATAGAAATGCTCGTCAGAAGGACTTTTTTTAAAAAAATTGATTTGTGATTTTTAGTGACGAGCAAATGCAGATGTTTTGCTCAGTAACTTGTGAACCGCCTTGAATGGAATTTCAAATTTTAAATTGAATACTTTGGTAAATTTTTTTCATATAGGAGGTCATACGTTCATTTTTATAATGAGACGTCAATCAATATTGTAATTTTTAATTAAACAGCATAATCGCTCGAAAGTCAGCTTTCGCTTATTGGGGAGTAAATAAAACAACACAGTAACAGCACCTATTTCATTGCAGGTGCTCTCATTGTAGGTGCTCACCATTTCATTGTAGGTGGATTGAGAAGACAGTTTTTAACAATTTTTAAATGTTCCATCCATAAGGAAAGTTGGGATACTTTTCATTGCTTCTCTTCCGTTCTTATCCGAAAAATCCAAAATTCGGCAGACTTTTATATCATCAAATAACAAGAATCTAAAAATATTACCCATTATTATTACACCTAATAATATGTTTGAAATTTCTAAACCTTCCATACAAGTAGTTACCCAGAGTATTCTTCAGTATGTTGCTTAGAATTATTCAGAGCAGTTTGGGAAACTATGGAATATTAGTTGATATGTGAAAGCCATGATTATCTAATTTTCTTAATTCTTCATTATAAATTTGGAAAAGTGGAATATTTTCTCGTTTTCCTTTCTTTCGTTCTTTTTTTTTTTTTTTTTTTTTTTTTTTTTTTTGGTAGCTTAAGATTTTGTTGGGCCAACTTTTTTTTTCTAAAATGGTTTCATCTTCGGTCTCAAACGCGTCCTTTCGATTTTAGTTTTTTTTGCTTATGCAAATACAACAAACTACATTTTCCTTATTTTTATGGAGAATTTGATATTGATAACCTATATAACGGGCAAATGATTTTTTGTTAGTTTCAATCATATCTAAAACATTCCTATTCTTTTGGACAAAAAAGGAAAATAACAGCTAATATTCGAATAAAATTACAAACAGAATGAAACTAAATACTTCAAGAAGGAGACTACACTCACACATCTTCATTCAATAAAGATAACCCATCTTTATTCTAACAATATCGATCAGAAAACTCAATTATTCGTTAAGAAACAGTTCAACTATTCGCATTGACAAATAGTGACATACCTCGAGGAGAAAATTGTGGATAGTTCACTCTCCGATTTCTGGGAAACAGGAAGAATTCTGAAAACTGCAGGAACGGGAATCGTGAAAACAGGACTAATTCTCGTACTTACGTGCAGTAATATATTTACCGTAATTTCCGGAAGAAACGCCGCGGCGTTTACGTGTTTAAAACTTAAATTTTCAGCGGGTGCGGCGTTTCTACCCATGCGGCGTTTAGGTGCACTAAAAATAAAATATTTCCTATGATGGTCATTGTACATAGTTTGGATGACCTTGACATTGTGCATAGATTGGTGCTGTTCTCACACAAAAGACCACTCAGTTGCTTTTTGCGAACGTTATTTTGTTTACGTTCTTTCCCTTGAACGGACCTACATGCCTTATTCACCCTAAACGAGATCTCAGAACAATAACATTCTTCCCCCTTTCAAATCAACATTCTCATCAGTTTGAATAGTCTCTCTCCTCTGCCATTCGATGAATCTTCCAGGACCCATCCTCTTTCCACCCCTGCCTTTTCTGCAATTTTTTTCAAAGGCGGACACGACTCCACCTGCCTCGCAATAACGAACTCTGACGTATTTCCCCTTCAGCATGAATGGATTTTTCTTTGCATTCTGCCAAATACAGATCTCATCAGTTAGGGTAAAGTACTTGTTGGATAGTTTTTAATTAGGGAGCGGAAAATTTTGAAAATGTCTCTAAACGGCACAGAAGCTATACATTTCTTACCTTTAATTTATTTTTGAGTTATGGTTTCATTTCATGCATTTTTCTTAACTGGTATGTCATATATCAAGACTTAGGTAGAGTGTTTGCATCTATACGGCCCACGACGATGTCACGCGCAATTTAATCTATTGCGGCGTTTCTGTGTAATTTTAATTTTTTTCCCGCCATTTTTCTCGAGTGCGGCGTTTACGCTGATGCGGCCTTCCGAAAATTACGGTAGGTTCGTAAATTATACCGCGTTCTTCTAGAGTCGAAGCGGGTTGACATCAAAATTTTTGAAACGGAGAGGTCCAAAAATTTGAAAACTTCAAGATGGCTCTGATCCATGTCGTATATAAAACAAATATTTTTATGAATTTTAAACAGTTGTATAATTTACTGAAAATATATTGTGATTTCTCTAAGATGACTATCCGCAACTCTACACAATTTGAGTATCTTGTGGAGGTGATCATGTTACAGTCTACGATAACCGACGATATTCAATATCCATGTTTATTTATGCGCTCATAAATATTGCTGACTTTCAGAGATGATCATCTCCAAATGTGATCATGAGAGATTTCGCTGTAATAATTTCAATGAATTTGAACTATTTGCATTGTGGTAAACATTGCACAGTATACAAAATTACTGTTATTGAAATTGTTAACTTTTCGACTGGTAGCATAGTCGCATTATAAGAATAGGTATAAAATCATTTGTAACATATCGTTATATGTTTCAGCTTAACCAACTATGGTATGCTACTTTAAAATTAGCACTTCAAGTTCATAATCACTCTTCTCTCGCTTCCAGTCTTACTTGTGCTGTCATCACGAAACAAAGCGGATTAGAAGGTTGCGGCAAATTAGTGGATTCTGTCATCTTCCGGAGCACTCGTTGCCATAGTTACGAAGCAAGCAAGGAAGAGAAAATGATCTTGAACTGCCTATTCCAAAGTCGCAGACTATAATATTTATAATTGAGATCTATGAAATTTTGCTCTAAAAATTAACATTAGTAAAAATACCACTACTTTAGCATAAAAGTATTCACTGTTTTATATATATATATATATATATATTTGTTCCAGAATTCAGTTGCATCTTAAATGTTATTGCAAACACTGGAAAGAAAAGCTGTTGCCAGAAACCAATTAAATCAATTTTAATATAGAACAAGAAATGATTAACCATTTTCTAACTATCATTAAAAATTCTCAACAGATCTTACGATTATCTACAGATTTCTTCATATCCCAAGAAGACCTTCCATGAATACGGGTTTAGGCAAGCCTTTGTAGGCTGATCATTGAAGTCGGTAATAAACAAAAATAGAGACATTTAAAATAAATGTTAGTAGTTAAATGCTAAATAATTTCATTTCTTGTGTAGTTGAAGGCCTGACTGGCTGCTCAGTAAATTAATAATTCTCTCTTTCGTCTTTTTAACTATTTCCATATAATTCTGAATAAAGATTAGCAGCATAATTAGTTAAATTTTTATCTCGCCTCGGGCTGCTTGAAACAGAGATCCACTTTGTTCATGAATACATGCATAGGAAAAGTAAGAAACATAGAATTTTAACTATAAATGTGGCTCTAAATGTATAAAAAGATGATTAACGGCTCCACAAATGTGTATTACTAATATTAATTGCTGAACTAGCTAAGAACTGTCATTACGAAAAGGTGATAATAAACATCTGGTTTGCAAATTAGTCGATATCGTGATCTTCAACACGCATATTGATTACTTTACAGCTTCCTTTCAAACCGAATCTGCATATGTAATTTCCAAAAGAAGCGAAAAACATATTTTTTTCTCTCGTTCATCATCTAATTAGTAGGCAGATGGTCTTAACATAAGGGTGTAAATATAGTAATTGCAGGATTTGATGTTCTACCAAATTAAGTTCGCGAAGCTTTAGGTAGGTAATATAAAGGCACTAACGCTAGAACTTAGAATTTCACAATAATTTTGCTGACAATGGCGGTTATAGTTTTATTAAAATTCGTGTTGACGTAGCTGATACTGTAGATCATTGCTGTGCTTGATTATTAAGAAGTGGAAGAGAAAATTTCAATGAATCTACTTTTAATTTAAATAAATATGAGGCCTATAATACACTAAAATGCCACTGAATTAGGGATGGACATGCAAATTAAGTAGCGCTGCGCCGCATTTATACTCACGTGAATGCGTTGTAGTAGCTGCATATATAGCTAGTATCGTAATGGTTGTTAATCAGTCGTTTCAATAACCACTATGGGTAAAACTTCTACTTTAGATGTTTTCGTTCGCGGATAAATAATAGGTGCTGGATGCATGGGCCATTCAATTTCCGAAATCGTCAGAGAGCTAGGATTTCCAAGATCGACAGTGTCAATAGTACTTGTATATCGAGAATACACAGATCATGGAGGTAAGAAAGGAAGGAGTAACCAAACCGGCATCAGAAGTGAAGCACCGCTCCGAAGCTTCGGTCACCAGATGGGTTGTTCTTTGTTTACATTCAGAAGCTCGCTTGACAAGATTCTGATAGTAGTTCGACACACGGCAGTTCCGTACAAATCGAAAAACGGAACACTTCTGCATAAAAGAAACATTCCTAGTGTGAGGGATAATAGCAATTTGTACAGTTTAGTGTTTTCACGCAAAAATCACATCTTGGTTATTTTTCAATAACTAACAACAGCGATTTTGATTATGAATTTGTTTTATAAAACTCTAAGCTGCTGAACTACAAAAATATAGATTTTAGCAAAAATATTATGCTTAAAGAACGAAAAATACCTCACCGTACCTTTAAAATTGTATACATCTTTCGATACCCTTGATACAGTATTCCATACTTTTATTTTATGTTCCAAACGCCAAAATGTTTTAAATAAAATAAATTTTTTTCCCCATCCACATATTATTGTAACATGTACTTTTTTTTTAAATTAGTGTAAATTACTTTTCTCGAAAAATACAGTGAATGCACAGAAATTAAAGATTTTATTTCAAAATGGTATTTATGCATGTGCTTGCAAAAAGCATACATCTGCATTTAACAAAATACGTAAATATTTATTAAATTATTTATAAATGTATTTGAAATGAAGGATTTATTCATTCATAAACAACTGTGAAAGTTACTGTGAAAAAAAATCTAATTATTAAATGTATCTAAATTTATAATGATTATAAATATTATCCAAATATGTAATAACCTTAACATTGAATTGTAAACATAAACTGGCATCCTGTTGACAACTACGTTATAAAACTATTTAAGCAATAATTGTTCGTACTGGAAAGCAATGTGTTAAAAGGGTATTGTGAAGCAATTTCTATGAGATGCGTACTTAAGAAAGTAATAAAGAAGAATTTTGGAATATGTATTTTTGAAATTAAGGATAAAAAAAATCTGATAAGTATAATTAAAAAAATTATTGCCCTTACATTTTATAATAACTCAGTTACAAGTTTTAAATAATATTTAAAAAATAATCCTTATTTTATTCTCTTTTAGAAATATTCAGAGAAAGTTAAGTACTATTTAAAGTATTTCGCTATTAAAATAAAAGGCGCTCTAATTTGAAATGGACCGAATATAGCATTAATTATAAATTGACTTATATTTTTCGATTTAAAAGATGCCTCAGAAGCTAAAAAATCATGTCATATTTGAGAAAGTATTTTAGGAAGAAGCTCTATAAATAGGAAAGAAATAATGCATAATTTTAATATTAATAATACAATAAATTTTGATCTTAATTTTTGTAATCCTTAACCGAATAAAATCGAATTACCTTAAAATTTCTTTCTAATGTAATTAACGAAAACTTGTGAAAATATTTCATTCAAATTAAATCATTCTGAGCAAACTGTTCTGTGAAAAAGATAGCATTTAATTCCGTTCCGAATGAAATGTTGTTTAAAAATGTATTCTTTTCATATATTTAGGACTCTGAAGTATTGTAGAAAAATAAAATATATACATTTATATGCATATTTACGCCGTAATTACAAAATATTTACATCCGATCGTGTCAAAACCCATTGAACTTAATGGTAAATTACCTAATATTTTGGTCACCAATGAAGGGATCGAAAGTGCTTCAAAGCAGGGTATGGGGAAACCGGTTTAGGGCCACTCCGTCTAACTTCCTACCTTCCATGACACAGATGGTGGGGAAAAAACTAGCGATCTGGCAAACTGCAAAGGATAATTAGCCTTAAACGAGTGTGGTGAGAGACGGCTCAGCTGTATTGTATGTAGTCAGCGAAAACAAACATTAGCTCAAATTATCACTCAGCTCTCCCCCTCCCGCAGGTCGATGTAGAAAACTCTGTGAAGATACTGCCTAGGATCTGTACCTAGGCAGTCTCGGCCACGGGGTTATACAAATAATAAACCTAGTGGTTCTGGAGGCTCCGAAAAACATCACTCATTGGTCGGCCTGGGATCCTGCATGTTCTAGAGCAAATGGCTCTAGTAACCGTGGGTGGCGTTCTGGGGACGCTGGGTAATGTCCCTCCGCCACGGGCAGTCCGAGCGACTGGCAGGTAATAAATCATAGTCAACAACCGGTGTCGCAAAAGCGATGCGCCTTTCTCTCCAAGGTGCGAGGGCTGGGGTTGAATCCCTGTGCCTGGTTCTGAGGGGTGCATTGAAATTCGAAAATTTCAAAATTTTTTCAATGCAACCTTAACAGGGAGAGATCTAATGTTTTAAATCAGCAAAATCTTGAACACATACATTCAAGTAACAATATCTGAAACTTCATTTCGATTGACTGAGAGCATAATTCGCTAAGGATTCATATATCGAGGAAGTATTTTCTATAGCCACCCTATATGTAATAAATACATTGTAATACATTGGGGGTACACTCAGACCCACCTGGCTACGAAGTGGCCTCATGGTCAAAAAAAAAAAAAAAAAAAAGAGTGACCCCAAAAGAACATCAGATACAAAATAAATAATGCATAATACAAAATATAAATAAGATACAAATAATACTCAGATATAAAATAAAAATAGGGAAAAACATATAACAAGCACTCACGAACATACAAACAAAATTTAATACAAAGGACAACATCAGATCAGAATTCCAATGACACATCGATTTGCATTAATAAATTTAAGGACATCTTGTGTAAAAGATATAAAAGCTCTGATATCAAAATTATCATCATATATAGCATTATCAATTTTGTAAAGCTTCCTCTGATCGGCGAAAATCCACAAAGTTCGCAGTCCTCCACAAAATGTTTGGCATCTCCAATTGCATTACAAGAAGCACAAAGTTCATTATTTTGCAAGTTGAATCTCTTAAAATAATAGGGAAATCTGCCGTGGCCAGTAAGGATTTGTTTTAAATCAGTATTGTTAAAAATAGCCATTTTGTTAGAAATTCTGATAATTTTCATGTATCCTTTAATTTTTGGTGAATTTTCCCATAGGATTCACCTCATATATAATTCAAAATACTGTATTATAATACTTATGCTTTTCCATAAAAATATTTAAATAATGTAATTAATGCTATTAAGTACGCTGCGTTAGCGATATTTTGTGAAAGACTCTGAATTAATTTTTTTTTTAGGTCTGGTGATATGTTGTAAACGATGTTAATGCAATCGCATACGCGTTTGAATTCATAAGGATTCTTGCAAGTATACTGCGCTCATTTTAAAACAGGTACGAAACAAAATCATTACTTAAGTTTTATACTTTTATTGTTTGTCTTTATGAGCTGAGCCGCTGATTAAAAGTTGGCCTAATTTTGGGGAAAATAACGTATTCTGTCGCCATTTGTGTCCATTTCTTAGAGGTGTCGCCATTTGTTCGAGAGTTCATTATTCAGCGCAGTTGTTAAATATGAGTCCGAGAATGGCATATGTAGTGACTATACCTATGTGGGGTTCAATGGCTGTTGTTTTCGGCTTAGAATCAGTGCATCTGATAGTCTAAAATTTTCATTTGCACTAATTCTGCTACTTGAACTAAGCGCACGAAGGCAGCACGTACTTTGTTACCTTTACTTTGTTTACTTTGTACACGTACTTTGTTTTGCACGTATTTGTGATGTCTTTTATTGCACTTTAATTTCTTACCCTGTATTTTTTAGTGCATTTTTCTCTCGAGAACTTTATTTACAATATAAAAACAGATTTGGGCGCATGTGTTTGCAATGTTAAAAAAACTGTTATAAGCTCATTAATTTAATACTGCATTCCAAAATTCTTTTTAATTTAAGCGATCATCATCACTTTATGGATACATTTGCTATAAAAATCCTTCATTGCTAAGAAATATTTACTTCTCACGTGTTTACATTACATTAATATTTCAATTCATTCATTCGAAAAAGGAAACACGATTGAACTTGTACACGAAACCAATTTATGTCAAATTTTATACCCGAAATTATCTACTGAAATCATAATAGTAAATAAAAAAAAAAATACGATGCCTGTGTCTAGAATAATGATAATCATAAATTTCTTAGAATAGTTTCTAAAAGAGTAAAATTACGAGATAGATGCTTAATAATTCAAACAATGATCCTCTAACAGATGAAAATTATCTCGAAGTCCTGGTTAAATGCCAGGTGGAAAGAATATTCTAATAGGAATTTTATGGACCAAAACCTATAAAATGCATATTAAGCAAAGTAATTGATGGTCATTATCCGTTCTAAGCAATTTAACGACTAGTAAAATAATATAACACATACTTGTCAACAACTGAAGCGTGTGATAAGTGGGCAATCATCTGCCGATTTTAAACAGAAAATGCAATAAAATAATATTTTAATAAGAAAAATATCAACAGGTGCTTACTTCCTCTCCTCATTCATTTATTATTCCGCGCATGTAATGATAGATTGACGAATCAGCTTTGGACGTCTGTGGAATATACAGTGGCTCTCATTTGTTTTCTTAACTTGTGTTTTTCCGTTTTATTTGCAAATATCGCTTACAAAATATTAGCGAAATAACTTCTTTTTTCTTTCGCATATATTATTGATTATCTTCTTTCGAAAAAAGTTATTTAAAATGTTTTTTGATTAAAAAATAATGTATTTAAAATGTTTCGAAAATGAATTCACATAAAGATTCGGACACTTTGAACAACAATTTATATTGCTATGATTTTTGCAAATGGAAGTAATTTTAGTGAAATTATATATAAATTGTAATATCTCTTGTGTAATGTAACATGAAAGGCATCAGAAATGGAAAGCTTCTCCAGTGGAATAGGATGACAGGATTAAGTCCATTTAGCATTAAGGTAAATGACTGTTTAGCAAAACTGACGAGATAGCGCCAAGCTGGCAATAGTTCTGGCAACTAATTTTTGTCGCGAAATAGCCAAAATTCACCAAACTTGGCAACCATTTGGCGATATTTTGGTCAAATTACCCATGTAATTGTACTTGGTCTAATCCCTATGCACCTGCAACTGTAAATGCTCTACGTAACTATAAATGTATATGCGTTTCAAGAAATCGAAGGTACTTGAAATTTCTCGGCGGCCGGGGAAAGACTGTTAGACCGGAGAAAGCATCAGTTCTCAGTTTATATTAAGCGTTAAATTACCTTGCAAAAATAGGACTTTATTTAGTTTTACTGACAAAGCTGATGGTCTTTGTTCTGTACATACAGTAAGACCCCACTTAACGCTGTTTCGTTTAGCGCTGTTTCGGTTTAGCGCTCTTTTATTTCAACCCGGGGATTCCACGAAATCGCTCGCAGCATACGGGGATTCCCCGAAATATTATGCAGCGATAGGTTTCAAATACATATCCGAAAGAGTGTACTTGTATTTCTTGTTTGGTGCGGTATTGTACAGACATATTTTGAAGGGGTAAATGTGGAAGATGTCGAAGAAATAATTCAAGAAGCAGCGGCTAGTCTTTCTAATGATGAGCTCAGGAAATTAACTGAACAAGAAGAAAACAAAATGTTGAGAGCAGTGATTCAGAAGAAGAGCAAAAAGAACTTTCGATGGCGTTTGTAAAAAGGAGTTTGTCTACTATAACTGAAATAATGGATCAATTCATTGAAAATGATCCGAATTTTGACAGGAGCTCAAAAGTAAGGCGTGGTGTTAGAGATACTCTGTCCGTTTATGAAGAAGTTTTAAGAGAACAACGCAAAAGAAAAAGGCAAACAACATTAGATGCTTTTGTCACAAAAAGGCAGAACACTGAAAACGCGGAAGGCTAACTAAATATGACTGAGAATTTTATTTGTTTTTTTTTTAAGAATATTCGTTTTGTTATTTATATTTTGTTTTTATTTTTGCAAGAAATAATAATGTGGTATTAATTTGGGCTTTAAGAAATAAATGTTTGGTTTTATTTTTATTAAAAAAAACATACTTTTTAAATTTAATACCTAACCAATTTCCTAGCCATCTTCCCCTAACCCCAATATTTACATGTAAAGATAGCCTCGTTTAGCGCTGTTTCGCATTACGCTCTACTTTGATGGAACGTATCCCCCGCGTTAAGCGGGGTCTTACTGTATTTATTATTACTATTTTTCAACTTCAATTACTTACAAAGAAAGGACTTCGTTTATTCTTGCAAAGCTTTGGGACTTTGTTATATTCTTAAGTGTCTGCGTAAAAATTTAGCATTATTTAACTGCAGATTTGTACTTCAAGTTTACCTCACCCATAATAGCACTCTGACCAGTCACATAGCTCGCACTAATCACGTGTCTACAACGTCAATGCCTCACCTACTTTAGCTACTCATTCATTTCGACTGCTGCTGCTATAGATGTAGGTTGCTCTTCTTCTGCTCATGCATGGCCAAAGATTACTTGCCTATTGCCATAAGATTGCTGCCCTCGACTTGCATCAGTTGCTTAATTATTCCTTCAAATGCTAATTTACTGAGTTTACTCAAGTACTGAATTCTCGCCTTCAGGTGTGGTATATTTTATAACATGCACCTATAGTCCTTAACAATTTAATGGCCTCTGGTATAATGATTAATTACTGGTTAGAACTCTTAGTAGTTGAAGCCAGAAGCAAAGATATGATCCAAGATCCAGTTCTCAGTTTAGTTCGGAGTTCAGCACAGAGTATTGAGAATATTGAGAGATCACTGTGCGAACTTAAGCATTTGAGGCGTTTTATACTGTCTTGTGTTTAGCCTTCTTAGTATTTGAAGCAGTAACTACTGATTCTCCGTCATACGGAGAGCAGCTGCACGAGTACTTTTGAAAAATGTTTCTTTTGGAAAAATAAATTTTATCAAGCATCATCGGTTCTGTGTGTACCCCCCCTCCTCCAAATCACTCCATACACGTTTGATAAGATTCAAGTTTGGAAGGTAGGAGACACGTTGATAACTTTAAGGCAGTATACAATAATAGTGAATATTTAGGGTTGCATGTTCAAGAATTCGAACACCTAACCTCCCGAATACGCGTCGATCCTGCTTCCAGTTACACCACAAAGGCATGCTGAAAGAAGAGAGCAAATACTTTATATACTTCTCCCTTTTAAAGGGCGAGTGCGGATTACGGGACCCAGTCGCCAAATCCTGGTGACCACGAATTATCGTCTACCACCGTCTAGTTCGAGCGCCACTTGCAGAGCTATCAGAGAATTTTTCGAAGTCAGGAAACTGAAAAAAATCCGCAATCCCCTCGCCGGATTCGAACTTCGGACCTTCCGAATACGCGACGAGCATGCTTCCAGTTACACCACAAAGGGATGCGGAAAGGAGGGATAAAATACCTTATAAAGATACCTTGCGTTGTGTTCATCTGGTATGGTAAGTTAATTATGAGGTTTTAGAGCTTGATACACTTAGCAACCATAGGTATATTTTGATTAGATTGGGAGATGTTAAAATTGATAAAGACATTCGGAAAAGGTATACAAGAAATTTTAGAAGAATTGATATTATGGTTAAGAAGAGTCGTAAAGATGTTTATGATATTGAAAATAAGATTAGTTGTTCTTATAATGCTGCAGATTTGAATAATAAGATTAGTGAGATGGAAGAACTAATGATTAGAAATATGAACACATATCTTTTAATTAAGAAAACCTTTGATCAAAAGAAGCATACCTCATGGTCGACCAATGATTTGGAGAGTCTAAGAAGGAAATTAAGAGCTTTTAGGAAAAGTTACCAAATTAAAAAAATTCCTTAAGAATTTGCGTGTTAAAAGAAAAGTGGATTATAAAAGAAGCCTTGCGATTTATAAGAAAAAGATTAAGAGTACTAAGAGACAATTTCGAGAAAAGATGTTTTTGAATAATAAATATTACTATGATAAATATTACAGGATTGCTACTAATAAAAGAAGACAGCATATTATATTGAGTAAAGAGGACAAGAATTATAATTCAATAGAAGAATATTATAATTGTATTATCCGTAGAACATTGAAGTTGGATGAAAATTATTTAGATAGAGTGGAGGACAATATTATGGAGAATTTAAGTGAAGAATATAAGGAGAATGGTGATAAGGATCAAGATTATAAAGAAGTTTATGAAACGTCCTTTACTTATGAAGAAATTTATTGCGTAATTTCGAAATTAAGAACGAATTCAGCTCCTGGTTTGGATGGAATTGGTGCTATCACTATAAAGAAATTGTTTTGTGAATATCCTTCTTTTTTTATAATTTTGTACAATAGATGTTTGACACTCTCGGTTTTTCCTGATTGCTGGAAAATTGGGAAGATTCTACTTATCCCGAAGAGCGAAAGTAAATATCGTCCTATCTGTCTTTTGAAAGTATTTGGTAAAATCTTGGATAAATTAATTACAAATCGACTTAACTATATAAGAAAGATTTTATAAGCCCTAGACAGTATGGATTTAGAAAAGGGAGATCAACCGAGCTTGCACTTTACCATACGATCCAGCTGATAAGAGAAAAGAAAAGGGATTTTCATGTTGCGTTGATTTCATTTGATATCCACGGAGCTTTTGATTCTATCGCCTGGCTATTACTTCTTAGGAATATTGGGGTTTCTGGAAGATTGTATTACTTGATTGAAGATTATCTAAGAAACAGACATGTGATATTTCAAGGGAACAATGATAAAATTAACCTGAAATATCAAATTGTGAAAGGATGCCCACAGGGCTCTTGCAGTGCTCCCCTGTTCTGGAGCCTCATGATTAACAAAATACTTGTTGCCCTGCCAAATATTGAAATAAATTGTTTTGCAGATGACATTTTGGTCTTAGTCTACGAATGCTCATTGGAGAAATTGGAACAAAGATTTTGTCAAATAGATTTCTTGTTTAATTCATGGAGTAATAAACAGTTTATACGTTTCAATTTAGACAAGACTAATGCTATTTTTTTTTCGAGGAGAGGCATTCATACTAGACCTCCTAAATTGAAATTTAATGGAAAAAATTTGCGATTTAAAGATGAAATAAAATACTTGGGTGTAACTCTGGATCAGAAGTTGAATTTTATATCTCATTTTAAGGAAATACAACGTAAGATTGAGAAGGTTTTAACCTTTTATGTGAATAACTTTATCCCAAGTACTTTGGCTCAAAAGGGTGCCACCTTGAGAGAAATATATATTAGTGTCATTTTACCTAAGATCATATATGGTATTGAAGCATGGGGTGTCCGAGCAAGGGAGTTAATTAGATTAAGAACTAAATTGGACTCTTTGCAGAGAGGCTGGCTTTTGGCTGTTACCAGAGCATTTAGGACAGTTTCGACGGAGGTTCTGTGCATACTTGCCGGTGTGCCCCCTCTCTCGACTTATTATCAATTTTATTTTGATAAATTTTTACTTAGTAATGAATTGAAAAATTCTTTTATTTATAATGATTTTAATGTTTGTGCCGATTTTATAAAATATTTTAATCCTGAAAAAGTTTCTCCTATTGATTATCATGGTATTGGTTTGGATCTTAATAAATTAGATATGCAAGAAATTGAAATTTATACTGATGGCTCTGGCTTTGAGGGGGGCGTCGGTGCAGCTTTTACAGTTTACTTTTATGGACTCGAGATTCAGACAGAGAAATTTAAAATGCGTGAATATAACTCTGTTTATCAGCCAGAGACTGCTGCTTTAAAGGAGGCCTTTATTTGGATACTAAAAGAACTCTGTAAAAGGCATTGTATCCACATATATTCGGATGCCCTTTCGGTTTTAACGCCGCTTTCCCGGCCAGAGCCTAAAAATGAACTTTTGGAGGAAATTAAAGACTTGTACAAGAGAATTTCGGGAAAACATGCTATATACGTGCATTGGATTAAGGCACATATTGGACATCCCGATAATGAGATGGCGGACGCACTGGCAAAGGAGGCTGGCCTGGGGATGGATTGGAATATTTTAGTGTTAGACCTGCTAGAAGAAAAATGATTTCTGTTATGAAGAACTATTACTATAATAAATGGAAACAGGACTGGGAAATTTCTACAAAAAGGAATAAGTTTTTAAAAGCCATAGAAGTTACAAATAGAATGAAATCTTATATGAACATTGATGTAAATCAAATTATTACCAGTCATGGAAGGTTTCCTTTCTATCTATACAGATTTCATCTCCAGGGCAACGATAAATACCTCAATTGTAACCAACTGGGAGACGCAGAACACTTCGTCGAGTCCTGTGTCCTTACCCAGGGTGTGAGGGCTAAGTATGGAATCAAGAGAATTGAAGATTTAATAATAAGTAGCAATAGATTTCAAGAGTTCGCACAAGAAATAATGAAGATTATTAATAGTAATAAAGAGAAAATTGGAATTGAAAGTTAAAGAACATTGAAGTAACCAATAATGACAATAGATGATATTGATATGAAGGCTGATCAAGATTTTAGAAGAAGAAGATTTTATTTGTGTTATTTTATGTTTGTTTGATGTATGAATGGTTATGTGTGGTTTTGTTTTGTTTTAGATTATTACTAACCTTGTGAATTTATTATTTTCCTTAGTTCTTTTTTGTGTGAATGTGTGAAACATGTTTTTATTGTTGGCTTGCAACCATTTGAACTTGTATTTTTATGTTTATTACGTTTCATTATTTAACCTTTTTTGTTACTCGGGGCTCGGGCTTGGTTTCTCGGTTGCTTTTAAGATTAAGTTAACTCTTTATTATTTGTACTTTCTTTTATATATTGTGAGTTTTGAACACGGCGGCTCGCTTGATGCCTCGTTTTTGTGTTGGACGGGCCTGTCCCCTTTATGGCCATATGGCCGATTTAAATCGGCTAGGGGACTGCGCCCACCTTCTTGACCTTCCTTCTTCTTGACCTTATAAAGATACTACATGGTAGGATATGCAAATTATTAGCATTTCAGCGCATGCTGTCAAAGCTGATAGGTATAACGCCTTCTCCATTGTGCGAATGAGAAAACTGCTCATTCTCATTTGGAAACTGCATTTAAACGTTGGTTGTTTGCTCAAAGATAGTGTTATGCATTATGTAAGAAAGAGAAACTTCTACCAGCTTCTATCGGATTTCAACAGAGGTAGGATTGTTGCCTATCGGGACTGCTGTTTATCGTCCCACAACATTGTTGCTCCTATTGATCAGGATCTGCTGACTCTCGAACGAATATGGAATCGATGAGTCCAAGAGCACCATACTGGATCTCATGCTGGATCTTAGCGGCCCCGGGACACTAACGTTCGGGAGTACAGACATGTTGTCCTCTCGGCTTTGTAGTATCGTACAGCCACATCATGCACCCAGAATCAGGAACCTGGCTTGTACGCAAACCGACAAGTGTCTGCAAAGACAATGCGGCGACGATATCTGTAGCACCACGGACTGTCATCACAACTACTATTGTAACGGTCACCTTTACACTGCAAGACAGGCGACCAACGATGACACAAGAGAGAGGACTGACACCAAGTCGTCTTTTCAGACGAATCCCAGTTCTACTTGCAGCATCGCAGTGAAAGTATCGTGTGTGGAGCCACCGAGGAGAAGGAGTTGCCCGCTTGCATTCGTAATAGTCATACGGGCTCAATAAAATCCTTGTTCTAATGAGTCTTATTGGGCACACTTCCCATCATCTCTTGTTCGCATAGTCAGTAATGCAGATAGTCTTCATTTCATTTCTGACGCATCAAGGCTTGTGGATGTGGCCTATCTTTCACCCCTGCGTGACGCCATCTTTTAACAAGATAATCCACGATGGCACGCAGCGTTGCCAGATTGCTCAATTTTTCGCTCCGCCTAGAAAGAATGAAAACAAACGCTACAAAAGCTTATTTCAATTTAACAAAAAAGAATGAATGCTCTTACGAAAGACATTCTCCGAATAACCAAAAATGTCCTTAACGTTGCAAGTACTTTCGTTTTTGGAATATATACACGGCTGAAAAAAAAGAAAGAAAAAAAAAAAAAAACTGAAAGTTTTCAGAATTTAAATTACGTCCAAAGGGGCGTTTATTTATAACATTTTGTGTGTTACATTTATTTATTAAATATCACGTTCTCCGCACTTAAACCATAAAATTTAGTTCAACAGCAATATCGCAAAATAGTTTTAAATTGAGTATATCTAGAATTTCCGATACAGAGTCTCGCGCGCTGGAGATAAAAATGTTTTTTTCTGTACAACGTTGCCATTGCTCGCTTTGAAATCCTTGAGTTTTTTAATCAAAATTGTTAAAGATTTACAAAATAGGAAATCGATAATAAACCAAATTCCAAATTTCAAATTTGGGCTTCCACATGCCAATATTCGCAGTAGGATTACGTCATTCAAAATTGGATTGCTCTATGTACCGTTGTTTTATCACAATGCGAGAAATATACATACATTTATGCAGATTTTTCATTACTTAATTTCTTCAAATATAATGCAGGACCCTTGGACCATTTGGTTTCAATAGTTTGAAAAGTGAAACGGACATTTATAGTGAACCAACGCAAAATCGCAAAACGAAAGCAATAGTTCTTCAGGGAAAAGGCCTCTTCGGACTAAATAATAATAATAATAATAATAGTAATAATATTGCACCATTATGCGAAAAATTCGGCAAGTGGTAAAATTAAGTAAATAAGGAAACAAGAAAAATATTAAGATTTTATGAAAATGAAAGCAAAATTGAAGAATGTTTTCGAAAAGAGATGTCACCATCTTTTATAACAAAATTTTAGACATGCTTACCTATGTGTACTACTTGCTTCGTTTCTTGTAAATAAAAAGAAAAGAAAATTGATAAAAATAAATTCTCACCTATTTCTACGAAGCTTCAGAAATAAGGTGCCGTAGATATGTTTTACTAAAAATTAAATAATAATAATAATAATAATTTTCACTTTTTTTCTAACTTAAGAGTTAAAAATAGAACACATTTTATTCCAGTTAAAATTAAGTATTATTTAGGAGAGATTATTACGTTTACGAACGCACAGTGGGTGCAACAGAACGTCAGTTGAACCTAAGGAGTATGAAAAACTAAAATCTCATCGTTGACACTGCTAGACTAAATACGTGACAATAAGGCTAGAAGAAGGTGTTTTCTTTCGTCTTCAGTTCTAAGGCACCCCTCTTAATAAAAACGCAGTTAACTATCGTGTTTAGTTATCTAACTAACGTCTTTTTTCAATTTATTAGATAGTAATCCATGGTACGTGTCAGCCATGCAAAACTGCACATATGGGCCCCATTATATTTCTGAAAACGCCTTGTCACGATTTCTGTGGACTCTGCCTCCTTCCAACAAATGAAGAGAGTGTTCTTTTCACATCTTAATAAGAGCAAAGGAGCGAACAGCCGTTCATCTGGAACAAAAAGAAGTGCTGAAAACCAGCCCCGTGCCCAACGACTGTGCCCAGAAGGGCATCAGATTACCGTTGAGAGCTTCTTCAGAAAAAGAAGCCGCTCGGCTTAGATGAAGCAAAAATAAGGGGGCGGAACCAGAACTAGTATTGGAATGCCACTTCTCAACCTCCTCTCCACTTTCTAATTGCCCACGAAAGGGCAATTAATTACCCTCGGCCTCTCACTCCCCCCAGGGGGTGTTAACCACCCCTGCTTCATCACTCATTTCATCTCTGTTGCAAAATCCCTGTTTTCAGAATGTTAGTTCGCCGCTTCGTTTATTGTATGTTGTGATATCTCTATTTCTTCCACATCAAATACAAAGCTGTCAATTAGACGAACATACGGCATTTGATCTATGTCTTAAGTTTTACACCATAAAGTTAATTCACAATAAGTACACATGTCTTTGCACTTCCTCGCGTTTAAATAACTACTCATTTTTGTTTTAAATTGCTGGATATTATAATCGAATGAAGTGCTGAAAAGGAATGAAAATTTCCGAAGAAATGTTTCAATTTTTTTTTATATTAAAAACCATCATGGCAAACGCAAAATAATTGGGATTTCTCAAGACGTAGTTATATAGCTTCAATATTATCATCTTTGTAAATTAAGTAATTCAAGATTAATTGCTTACGTTTCTATTTTTTTGTTGAGTTTTATTATATTTCTGACGAATTTCTACTTTGTTTTAGAAGGTCAAATAAGAAAGAAAATTCTAAATGTTTTCCACGAAAAGCAAAAGGATATATAGGCATGACTTTAAGTTTTCAGATGTCTGCTTGACATTTTTCTCAGACGTTTTCCGTTTCTTATTATATACTTCACGAACACAGAAATGCAAGGTAAATATTGTCTATATAAAAAGTAAAATTTTCTAGATAAAAAAAATAATGATAGTAATAATCTGAAAAAGTTTCAGATTTTAAATTGCGTCCAAAGGAGCGTTTTTTTAACATTTTCTCTGTTACCTTTATTTATTAACTATCGTGTTCTTTGCACTTAAACACTGAAATTCAGTTCAAGAGCAATATCGCAAAATAATTTTAAAATGAGCATATCGTTAGACTTTCCGATACACAGTCTCGCGCGCTGGAGATAATTTTTTTCCCCTTTACAGTGTTGCCATTGCTCGCTTAAAAATCTTTAGTTTGTTAATCAAAAATTCTTTGAAGTGTTACAAAATATGAAATCGATAATGAAACAAACTTCAAATTCAAATTAGGTCTCCCATATGCTCATATTTTATAGAAGATTACGTTATTCAAATTTTGATGGCTCTAGGTAACGTTGTTTTATCACAATGCGAGAAACATATATACATTCATACAGATTCTTCATTATTTAATTTTTTTAAATATAATACAGGGCGATAATATTTGGTGGCAACAATTTGAAAAGTGAAACAACGCTTGTAGTGAATCAACGCAAAATGCCAAAATGAAATTAATAGTCCTTCTGAGCAAATTGCCCCTTTGGACTTAAAAGGAAAAAAAAAAATCCAGCTAATAGTCATTTATTCATGAATTGTTACTTTTTTCCCTACTTCTTTCATATTCATAAACATGACAGCATAGAATTTCAAACAAAATCTTGAAAGGTTTTACACGAAATATACATTTAAAAGGAATTTAAGTATACTTTAATGCCACCAGCGTAAACGGAACGAATACGATAGCTTCAATAGTTTTGAAAAATATGAATTAAATCCCTTTATGATTGTTATGAGTCAGAAAATAAAAGAATTGTTTGTTTTCTGATGATACTGGTATACAGTTTTGACATCGCATCTGTAAATATCTGTACACTGATTTTTCCATCTAAGTCTTATAATGAAAATTCCTCGAACAGTTTACCCATAAAGTTTGGTAGAAAGAATACAGACAAAAGCATTTTATTTGGAGCGATCTCCTGGCCATTTTCTAATAAGATTTCATCATTTAGATGCAAATGCACGATACTTATTGGTAAAAAATAGAGTTTTGTAAAATGCCGAAGTTCTTATGGCCATGACACAATAGGTCAAGATAGTTAGTGAAATTCGGACTCCATTTTATTCAGGTCTGTTAAATAGGACTCTTTAATCCAAAATTTCGTTCATTCTGTATAGATCTGTATGAAGCAATGTCATTTTTAATTAACTATCAATTAATATTGAATATATTTTGTTGTTGAGATGTTGCTTCAGATTCTGGTAATATTTTAACACCATTAGCAGGGAAGGAAAGAAATTTTTTTTCTTCGAATTATTTTCAAACTGTTTCTCGATATTCTGTATTATAAACACTATAATAGAAAAAAGTATTAAAAGTTTGTGCTAAATTAGTGCATAACAGACTATTCTACTGCTGACCTGTCCCTAATGTTGGGTTAGACAGTTGATTTGGATGAACTAGCTTCGTCACTACAATGGTGAGATCATTTATTATCACATTTTTCACGCCCTTAATGTAGAAAATTTTCTGGTTGAATAAACATAAATTTTACACGCCATCTATGTGAATGAAAATACGCCTTGTTTAAGACACAATACCACATCCGTCTTTTATAAGCCATTGTGCTTAATGGTTACAAAGTTATAATACCCGCTTTTACATGCGTCTTAATGTCATCACGGAGCATAGGCCAGATGTCCAGTGTGTTGAAGGGCATCTGTTTGCGAGGTTAACAATTGAAACGTCGTCCCTAGTCCAGATATTTCAGAACTCGTTATCAATCGTGTTCGATGAAGACCAATAAGATCTATCGGCACGAGCAATTTTCTTTGCCTAACTAGCTATTACTTGATGGGACAGTGATCTTTTTCAGAAGAAGGCCGTTAAGTTTACCACAAAGCAAAACTTATGCGTTTAGTCAGTAATGGTCTCAGAGGCATGAATAGAGATCTTAATGGTAATTTTATATTTTTTTGTTTTATATTTATTGAAAGAATGGAGCGAAGTGTATAGTTTGCTACCTAAAAAAAAGCTGTCTATTATTATTAGGTCAATACAAAAGGGAAGATCTCTCGAAGATTTCTGTGAAATCACCGAATGCTTGAATGCAATGAAATAAATGTCGGAGGATGAGATGATACGATATCATTTGGAGGTTCTGATCTTGTAAACACAAGATCAGGGCTTCTTAACCCAAGGGTTTTTTTTTTTTTCTGGCAGAATAAATATTAGTTATAGTACAACATTCCATTTGTTAATCTGCGGAATTGTCAATATTATTAATTTATATGGGTTCTAATGGTTAACTGGATTAAATTAACCAGACTAAACAAAATTTAACTATCTTTCTTTTATTCAAACTGCTTTTATAAAGCAATTTGAAAGCAGTCTAATGGAAAAAAAAAAAAATCTGAAATGTTTCAGATTTTAAATTACGTCCAAAGGGGCGTTTTTTAACATTTTGTGTGTTACCTTTCTTTATTAAATATCATGTTCCTCGCACTTAAACCATAAGATCCAGTGCAACAGCAATATCGCAAAATAGTTTTAAAACGAGCATATCTTTAGAATTTCCGATACAGAGACTCACGCGCTGGAGATAAAAATGTTTTTTCTGCACAACGTTGCCATTGCTCGCTTTGAAATCCTTGAGTTTGTTAATCAAAAATTCGTCAAAGTTTTAAAAATAGGAAATCGATCATAAAACAAATTTCAAATTTCAAATTTGGTCTTCCACATGCTCATATTCGTTGGAGGATTACGTTATTCAAAATTCGATGACTCTATGTACCGTTGTTTTATCACAATACGAGAAATATACATACATTTATGCAGATTTTTCATTATTTAATTTCTTCAAATATAATGCAGGACTCTAACATTTTGTGGCAACAGTTTGAAAAGTGAACCGACATTTATGAGTCCGACGCAAAATGCCAAAACGGAACTAATAGTCCTTCGGGATTCAAATCCCTTTGGACTAAAAAACAGTCTGATTTATAAAGCAGTCTGTATAACCCATACGGTAAAGTATTTATGCTGAGTGGGTGAAAAGGAATTCAATTTTTTTTTTTAAGAAGTGTTATTTTTATACAATACTTATACAGACATTGCTGAGAAAAACAAAATTTCCATTTATTAATAAACGTATTATAGAGCACGTTAAATTTTGTACTTTCTTTTTCTTGAGATAACATTTTATGATACCGAATTTCAAGTTCGAAATTTTAGTACTTATCATTAACGTTGTTTGAAAATGGTCATCCGCTAATAATGATCTGTATTGCAGTTTCACATACTCCAGTTTCGAAAATACTCTTTCACATTAGTTAGTACTCTCCCTTGCACATGATTTTAATTGACCGCATTTTAATTTATCTAATGAAAGTATTTATAGAATTGAGTTAGATCCATTCCTTTAAACATCAACTTTAGCATATCATTATTTTGTAGATTAATCACTTCCAGCTGAAGGTTTGACAGAAGTTCTTCAGTTGTACAGTATAATAAACTATGGGACAGGCAGCATGTCTGCTGTGAACTATAAGTTTTTATTACCTATCCTGTGGGAAAGTTGATTAGTTAATATTGTTACGTGCGTACGGGTTCGTTATGAAATGAATGCACAAGTCCGATGAAAAATGAACAAAAATTTATTATTATCACAACAAATATGATTAAATTTTCTCAAATTATCATGCAGTATTACAATATCTCTAGTTATTTTTTAACTACTCAAATGTCCAATAGAACGTAATTCAAAACAGCTAAAGAAAGCTAATCCGCGAATTCGCTAGAATCAACAAGAGCAGTTTTCTAAACAACAATAAACTAAACAACTACAACAAACCGAGATGTTTTCCTCCTTTTATAAGATTTTAAAATCACGCGCTAGAACTTTCCAGTACTTTCTCGAAATCAAAAAGAGATATTTATTTATTTAATGCACGCGCTCTTGTATTTTCAATTTTCCGGCTCAGCTTTCTTTTAATATTCGTCACGCGCTGCACTGCGCGAGAAATAAAACCATTTAATTTATAATTGAACTAACATTAGCTTTTTAAATACAAAATTCGTAACAATATAGATACACAGATTGTTACAATATGTCAAACATGGTAAGTACATATTCATAATCTTACTACTTCTTTTCCAAATTACACATGACTACTTACATAATAAAATTTCTAAACAGTTTTGAAACATGTGAAATGAATAGAGCAACGAGAAAACACATAAGACATTCCGCATACTGCGCGTTATTAAATTCCTGTTAATTATTAACTTCCCTTTTAAAGAAAAATTTCGCTTGTTAGAAAGGTTACTTAATATTTCGGACAGACAGCCTCATTTTACACATTGTAAGTATGTATTCATATTTTGAAATTTCACATAGTGATTACACTTTAAAAATTACATTATACAACTTCTAAATATTTATGAATAAGGGTGAGAGAATAGAACAGCGAGAAAAATAAATAAGACGTTTCTCTTCCTGTGCGCTTTTAATTGCTTGCTGCTAATTAATTTCATATCAAAGAAGCATATTTTGCATATTACAAAGATTACGGAAATAGCGTTTTCAGAGTTTTTAATTAATATCTCGGCTGATTTAAATCGTACGAAGATAAGAATATTCGAAAAAGCTTCTCACGAATTTTTGGAATGCGGTGGTACCACTCTTGAAACTCAGTTCCCCGCGTTTCGGAGGAAATAGAGCCATAAGCGAACAGACAAACAAAGCGCACAGATTTTAATAATATAGATTACTCGGATTACATGTTACAAGTTATCTTATACAGTTTTTACTTCCTTGTACGAAGTAAAATGGAAGTATTGTAATCGCGAAAAGTTTCAGGCAGCATATTTCAACGAAAATATCCATTTTGACCGCTATCGAATGCAATTTAACGATGTTTTTGCGTGATATCTGTACGTAAGGACAGAATAAAAGACTCGTTTCCTCCAAAAAAAATTATAAAACTGCTCTAAAATGAATTCTGAAGAGAATTTTTCGTGGCGTCTCGCATTTCGTGTACGTATCTCGCATAACTCAAAAACGAGTAGCCTCAGAACGTTGAAATTTTGTATGTAAGACTGCTGTAACATGTAGATGTGCCCCTCGTATTTTGGTTGCCATCGGCCGCACCTAACGTATATAAATATATTTATATATATATCCACTCTGTTACCCGGCTCAGTAATCTCAGTTTCTTTACTCTTATATGTTTATAAATTGTACATTTTTTGCTTTAAAAATGATTGAATTATGTTGTTCTTATCTTCCAGTTAAGGTTTTTATGCCTTTAGTAAATCTGTATGCAATATTTTTAGAATTAGCAACAATTTTAAAGTTGTTTAAGTGCCGCTAAGCCTAATAATTTTTAATGACGGCCATTGCTTGTTTACATTTGAAACAGCAAACTAGTGGATTTGTTGCCAATCTACAGAAACTTAACTTCGCAACAACGAAGATAAGGCCTTCATTTATTATTGCCAATTAAATCATGCTTAATCCTTTCTGGAATTTTTTCGAGGAAATAAGTGTTTAAGATTTACTTCGTAATTTTTAATATAGATATTTTGAGTTTTTATGTATGCCTTCTCACGAGGTGAGAACTGAATTAATTGAATGAGAAATATTCAATCGTCTGTGGAAAAACTGTTTCTTTTTTGTTTTGTTTGCTTAAGCCAGAATGATGCTTTTATACATCATTCTAGCTTTATTATAGTATTTGAATAGAACATGTGGCAACGATTAGATAATTCTATTCTTTAAATGATATAAATTTTGTTCATTATGAGTTATAATATGAACGAAATATAATACTGTTAAGTGAATCTAGCGCCAGAGTATCGCTATGGTAAACAAATACTAGAGTGAATTTTAAAGAATGCATTTATTCTATTGTGGTTTATGCGGTGTCGGCGAAGTAGATTTAATTCAATCCAATAAGTTTAAATGAAATGCAAGAAAAAATGCGTATAAATGAATATTCCGTACAAGCAAGTCATGTGGTGTACACATGTGATTTTTTAACATTTATGAACAAGATGAAAATCAGAGCAGCCTGAGATTATACGTCAGATATTCCGCTTATTATTAATTTCTTGTTACTTGTTATATTCCTATTAAAACAAACATATTTTCAAATTACAAAGATATTTAATGTATCAGATACAAAATGATATGCATTGCACGTTGTAAGTACGCATTCATATTTGTGCGATTAATTTCTTGCTACTGATTGATTTCGTATGGAAAAAATATATTTTGCATTTCACAAATGCTACGTAATTTATTTGTAGTCATCTTAGTAAATAAATGGGAAAAAGAGAACTGCATGGAAAACACAAAATTCACTAAAATAGATTTGTTAAGTTAAATAAATGTTCAAAGAACTCACAAAATATTATGTGTTGTAATATTTTGCTTATGCGCCATTTAAAAGGCTGCTTGCATATTTATCTAATGGCTATCAAATTTCGCAAATGTCTGAATGAAATTAAATTCTTGGTAAATAGGAGCTATTGTATTAGATGCTAGAAATTGAAAAACTGAAAAATCGGGCAAGTTAAAGATGGACAAAGAAGAACAACTGAAGTTAAGAAGCGTCTAAAATCGGGCGAATTTTTTAAGTTTTACTACTGAATTTAATCACTGGCCTATGAGACAAATTCGTTAATCAATTAATTTTTCGGTATGCGTTCAGTGACACTCATTTTATCCCATTCTTGGAATACCTTTTGATAATTGTATAAAAGTTCACCTCATTTTAATTTATTAATTACTTTTTCAATCCCCCTTCCGGATTACTAGCTATTTATTGCCAGATAAATGCGTATATTCGCATTTCTTTATTAACAGATAAATGCGTATAATCGCAATGCCATAAATGCGTCTAATAACATTTAATTCTAGTTCGTGAGGCTATCCGGAAAAATTTCATTTGTTTTCAAAATCAGTTAAACTATCTGCTTAACAATTTGGGACAAATCAACCTATTCCTAAAATTTCAAGTTCTCATAATGCGATAAAAAGAATATTCCTAAGATACATAGACAAAGTTGTTAAAAATCACTTGCTCATGAACTCTGTTTTCCGGTCACCCAAGTTTAGTTTTCACGGCTGTTGACCTGAATCTAGCTCAAATGAGTTCTCAGTCAGCAATTTTCCCAAAACATCAGCTTTAATTGAACAGTCAATCTCGCTTTCCTCTCATAGAATCTGTTAAATCTATATTATTTTGTTTTAAAGTTCTTTAAAATTCTACAGCCATTACTTTCTGGAATAAATCCTCATATCTTTTTCCCAAAAAGATATTCAAAACTGCAAATAATGACTTTTCTAAGTCACTGATATCGATAGAAAATACTTTATGTTCCTTCGGTTTCGTTTCTTTCCCCAAACAACGCGTACATTACAGTTTCTTCCTAAGTGAAGGAGCATTCAATCATTCCATATTTCTTTCATTTATACAACAAGTACTTTGGCTAGAAGAATCACACAAAGCTCGAATTTTTCTCTCTTGACCTTGGACCTGAATGACTATGCAAAGTGTTTGCAGCTAAACAGTTTCTCCACGGTAATTAGAGAGGAAATTTTCTGTTTTACATGCGTTCTTTTTCCCTTGCTTGAGAAACATATTATGAAAAAGAGAATTATTACACTGAAAACTATTCAGTTGATTTTTAACATTACAAAATCTACTTAACTGACTTGCTCTTTTAAAACATGAAAAACATACATTTTTCTTTAAAAATAACTGTTGTTTATCACTTAAATTCATCTTCTTGCTTTAAAATATCTTTAGATGGGGTGGAACGTATCACGAAAAACAGTTAAGTCGCTTATCTGTATTGTTATCAAGGCTTACCAATGCAAAGGAAGTCGCGAATTCAGTTTCTCCCCCCCCCCTTTTTTTCCACCAGGCAGAGATCTTTTTTACTTCCTTGTACGAAGTAAAAAGGAAATATTGTAATCGCGAAAAGTTTCAGGCAGCATATTTCAACGAAATATCCATTTTCACCGCTATCGAATTCAATTTAACGATGTTTTTGAGTGATATCTGTACGTAAGGACAGAATAAAATACTCTTTTCCTTCAAAAAAATTATAAAACTGCTTTAAAATTAATTCTGAAGAGAATTTTTCGTGGCGTCTGTACGAACGTATGTACGTACGTATCTCGCATAACTCAAAAACGAGTAGCCTCAGAACGTTGAAATTTTGTATATAGGACTGCTATAACACGTAGATGTGCACCTCGTATTTGGGTTGCAATCGGCTGCACCAAACGTATATAGTAAATATATTTATACTATATATATTCACTCTGTTACCCGGCTCAGTGATCTCAGTTTCTTTACTCTTATATGTTTCTAAATTGTACATTTTTTGCTTTAAAAATGATTGTTGTTTTTATCTTCCGGTTAAGGATTTTATGCCTTTAGTAAATCTTTGTGCAATATTTTTAGAATTATCAGCAATTTTAAAGTTGTTTAATTGCCGCTAAGCCTGTTTTTAATGGCGGCCATTGATGTTTACATTTGAAACAGGAGACTAGTGAATTTGTTGCCAATCTAGAGAAACTTAGCTTCGCAACAACAAAGATAACGCATTCATTTATTATTGCCAATTAAATCATGCTTAATGCTTTCTGGAATTTTTTCGAGGAAATAAGCGTTTGAGATCTACTTCGTAATTTTTAATATAGATATTTTGAGTTTTTATGTATTTTTGCCTTCTCGCGAAGTGAGAACTGAATTAATGAAATGAGAAATACTCAATCGTCTGTGAAAAATTGTTTCTTTTTTGTTTTGTTTCCTTAATTTCTTTTATACATCATTCTAGCTTTATTATAGTATTTGAATAGAACATGTGGCAACGATTAGATAATTCTATTCTTTAAATGATATAAATTTTGTGCCTTATGAGTTATAATATGAACGAAATATATACGTTAACTGTTATATAATTATTGGATTATATAACAGTTAACTTAGTTTCCGTTATATAATTATTATATAAGTTAACTGTTATATAATTATTAATACTGTTAAGTGAATCCAGCGCCAGAGTGTCGCTATGGTAAACAAATACTAGAGGGAATTTTAAAGAATGCATTTATTTTATTGTGGTTTATGCGCTGTCGGCGAAGTAGATTTAATTCAATCGAATACGTTTAAATGAAATGCAAGAAAAAATGCGTATAATTTAATATTCCAATTTAATATTCCAATACAAGGAAGTCATGTGGTGTACACATCAGATTTTTGGACGTCTTGACGAAGAAAGTTGATCAGTTGTTCTAAAGTAAGGGAGCTCTGGGAATTTCTTTCTTTCTTTCCCGGAAGCTTTTCCGCGTAAGCGAAAATCGTTCCGCGAGGTAGCTTTCCACAAATGAAATTAGGAAATCCCTAAAATTTTCTTGCGTTTTTCCTAAGCTCTCCAGTGCTCTCAGTTTAGCTTCTACTTCTTCATATAAAGCTGCCAAATCAGCTTTCACAATTCATAGAAAAAGAAGCTGTCAGAGCCTCGAAGAGGTTGGACTTCTCAGCCATCCAACTGCATCCCGTGATCTCAACATCCCGTGATTCTCCTCAGCCATCCAACTGCGTGACCCTCGTTGATGCCAATGCAGTTGCCACCCAAAGGCTAATCGGTCAAGTTAAAGGAAACTCTATCCCGGAATTGAACTGTGACAGAGCCATATCGACTATCATAACCAGACTTAGGACAAATCACTTAAAAGGGATGAGGATTTCTGCAGACGGACAGCTTAGTTACACCAACATTTGTCCTCATTGCTCAGATGACATCCCACTGTCTCGCCATCACATCTTTAGCTGCCTAGCAAGCCAGGCCAGGCTGTTTAATATCGGCATTGAAGACTCAGTGAACCTACTTTATACTGATAGATCTGTCGAGTTTGCAAAAGCTGTCTTTGACAGCTTCGAAGCTATATAATTGCACTTTTTCATAGACACGACATCATCATCATCATCATCAAATCAGCTTTCGTTCGTTTAATCATTGTGTTCTTCATAACCATGCTTAGTAAATCACGAACGTAAATCTGAACAAGGGAATCCTCTCTTCCAAATCGTTCTTTCAACTGTTCGATGGTCTTTAGGTAATTCTCCGCTGCTGCTGGTGAACTCTGAGACTTTCAGCTTTTGATTTTGACTGCGCAGACTGCACTAAACATTGCATCTTATCTTCATCAGGTAGAGACCCTGAAATAGGCTCCAGAAGGACGAGTAATTCTTAGGGTGGCCTCAAAATTTCTTCAGGTCTATTTTAGGTACTTTCTGGCTTTCGCTTTCTTGCAATCGCTTTTCCAGCTTAGCAGAAATTTCTGAATGCCTGTTTCTGTAGGTTTCAGCTTCTTCAAAATCATCGGTGTACAGTTTTCTAACATCTACAGTAAACTTTCAGCAATTAATACTTCACTTAAATCTATAACTTCTTTAACAAGTTTATTTTCAGTCTTCTTCAGACTGAGCATAAATTATATTCTCTGTCCCTTCGGTTACAGGGAATAATTCAAACTTCAAAGTTATAAGTTCAAGAACACCCGTCCGGCCAAGGATACCATGCTTTCATGCATTACTACATAATAAACATAGCAGAGGACGAATACATAATGGAGTGTGAAAAATACTCTGTCATTTAATCCTGAAATAAAACAATTCACACACAATTCCGCTTTAAAATGACTACATTCAAAGTCCTAGTTGGTCTTGACAGGGATATGGCAATGGTACGAAATTAAAAAATACTTGAAGCAAATTACCACAAAACGCTAATAGTCAATAAGCAGCGACAGACGTGACAAATGAGCCGCTGTAGCAAATCTGAAAGAACTGGCAAAGCTTGTTCTACGAAAACGGCAGACAGCAAAATACGCGCATGTGACGTCAGCAGCTCCACATTCGGTTATAATTCATAACTTTCAACTGGACTATCGGCAATTAAGTTAGAATGCGAAATTTGATTTACTCAATTTTTTCCCCTTATTAAATGCGATGTTACGTCACGGGCTGCAGTTTGCTGATCTAGCCGCTGTATATTCTCCAGGATTCGAGGCTAAGTCCCAGGCTATGTCATCTCCTTCTTCTATCGCCATATCGATAAGGCAGCCCAAACTTTTCCTGTTTTTCATATTTCTTGCACAGATCTCATTGACATTCCCCTTATAAACCACTTCTGTAAATTACATCGCATCATTCGTGACTTCCCATTTAAGAACATTATTAGTCATTCACTCTACCTAGAATTCCACGTGCACCTGGGGATTTGAGAATTCCATCATGGATTTGGTTGACGTACACTACAAACAAAACCAAATTGTTGATTTTGTTTTTAAATTATTTATGCCTACATATAATGATATTTCAGAATAAAATTTTTAATGGCAGGCTCATTCTTTCGCAGTTTTACATATCAAAGCAATGAAGTGATATGCGATTTAGATAATTTCGTGAAATACTAGTACATTCAAGATTTAGAATTTAAAATTGTTGAATTCTTGTTTAAATAGAATTTATTTTTAAATAACGTAATTGGACTCCAAACAAAACAGTTTTGCATCCTTAATTCACATTAAAGCTGTGTTTTTGCTTATGTTCGGATATTTCTTTTGAGCAATGAATTGATTTGGAGCTCTCTTTCTTAAGTTTCTTTCAGGCTGATACGCCCTTATAAATATTTATTAATGAAAACAAATTTTTCCTTCAAAAAATTATGCAACAAAACTGGTCACCCCCCCCCCTCCCCTAGAATCATTTTTCGTTTGCGCGGAAAGTCAAAGGTTTTTCGGTTTCACTTAGTGTGACATTGATGTAGTGCAAAACCCATCCTCTCGTGGTTCTGATGACAGCAGGAAGATAGATAGATGCCTACTCACTTTTATCCACCCCCCTTCACCTTTTCAAATGAAATTTTTGTTCACTTAACTTGTTAAAACTATATTGATAACATCAGATTTATCTCACACAATTTCTCAGTCATAACGAATTTGTGCCGATTCGTCAGCTCGTTATCGTTGGTATGGTTTGTTTCTTTCTCGCTCTTATATTTTGCAAATTGGTAAAAATTGGAAGCTTAAAGCTTTGCTGATTTTGCAAGATTTCTGCAGTCCATACAGCCCACCAGCTCCTGAACGGTAAAGTCGTTGAGCACTGTCTGGGGTTCGATACCCGGCGAACTCGAGGGTTGCATGGGCGTTTTCTTGGTTTTCCTGTGTGTATAAAGTGTATTCTTACCAATATCCCTAAGAAAATCCTCCCGAAAGTATCCCTCTTCTTAGGCAGATAGCCCTCGAGTGCTTTGCTGTTAATCATTAAACCAAACTGTAGTCCATGCAGTGTTCAAAATCAGTGCTTTTTTTCTCATATTTTCTTTTCACATTTTTAATTCGGTTTTAAAAAATTCTCTTTCAACTTAATTATAATTTACTTCTTACAAATAATAATTTTTGCAGTTACAATGAGAAAAGAAAATGCTGTAGTAGTTATTCAGAATTTAAATGTTGACTTCTAACACTAACTGAAATTTTTGTTTCAGTTTGTTCGCTTAAAAAAAATCATTTTTATATATCAAAAACGCTTTTTAACTTTTAAAAATAATTGATAAACATGGTTAATAAATTAAGTTAGTTGAGTAAAATATTTAAATAATATTATGTAATATTCACAGCAATACATTATCAATATACTAGCAAAATCACGAATATTGAAAAATCCTTACTTCGGGAAAGCTTTTAATGCTTTTATACGAGTTTTTTGTTAAGAAAGATTGATTTATGACAATAATAACTCTACATAATAAGTCTTTCATATGCATAATAATTCTGCAGCATAGCTTAAAATTATTGTAAAACGTATGGCTGTAAAGAAAGTAACGAACTTGTTATTTTATACAAAGTATAAACGCACATTATGCTCTATTAACCAATGTTTGAAACTGTAAAAGTGTATCTTTGAGTAGTGTGACTATCAATCTATAAGATACAAGTAATATTCAATTGTTGATTAAAATAAGGTTTTTAATTTTACTTTGAAAACTGGAATTGAGACGATACACATGAGACATTGCTTGCTGTACGAGTTTTGAAGCAGTAGTACTACTAAACAAGCTGCAGTGCTGGTACGAATAAAGTATCCACAAGTTCTTTGTAGCTGTATGACTTCTTACTTCCAAAAAATTCGGTTTTTACTTGTAGGAAGCTATTTCAAGCTTTGAGTTCGTCTTTATCAAGGACGTCTGAAAACTGGTCATATTTCAGAAGTTATCGAAACTGAGGACCAATGACAGTCCCTTCTTTATTTTGCATCACTAAAATTGGACACTTTCCACACAAGTGCAACAAAGCAGACTATTCTTTACCCATAACTTCGAGAAGATTTTTCATGAATCCAAGCTTGTGCAGTGGGGACAACAGTGGCCTTGTTGAAGTAAAATATTTCTGGTTTAACGGGAAGGTGGTTAAAGATATTTTTCTTGGTTGCACTAATCGTCTAGCAGAACTTTTTTTCTTTGTACAGAATATCGCTGTTGTCTTGCTGGCCTACTTACAGGCAAAACAACTTATTGCATCCTATGTCCAACAGGAAAGTCTTTTCCTTCAAATTCCCATAGACTTTTCGTTAATGTGACTTACCCCTCATATTCCCACAAAATTGCCTTTAATGCGTATTGTAGTCTATGTATTCCAGAAAATACTTTATGCTGGCGTAGGACTCTTTCTTATGCATTGCATGGAAGAGTTCGAAGCTGGTTATCATGATACAATAGAATAGCTGGTTATCATGATACAATAGAATAGCTGGTTATCATGATACAATAGAATAGCTGGTTATCATGATACAATAGAATGAATAGCCTTAAGACTCAGCTTTGAAGAGTGTATGAGCAGTATTCAATCTGCAAAACGATGCCCAAATGTTCCATGCGACATTTACGACATTGTGAAGTACGACATTTCATTCCTGCGTAAAGAACAGGGTAAAACTTGTATATCGATTGCGCAACGCAGAAATTTTTCGTTGCTGCAAAAGCGATACATGAAATTATTTACCTTTAACAGATGAAGACTACGTACAATGTCATTCAGTTTGAATTATTTTGTGCTGTTGACAAGATCTACCGGGGCCGAACTGAGAATATGATGTGAAAATTATGTCTTGCTGCTCTGGCCACTGTTCTTCAGCATTCGGGAAAATTGAACTTTCTGGTTCACGAATAAGCAAGACTTGATTATGGGGAACAGATCAAATAGTGGGCCCTGTGTTGCCATTGCGGTTTCTTCGCTTTCTCTATTTGGTGATGCTTTAGCTAGTAAAGGGAATAATTCAGATGTAGAAATCATCGACATGGTTTTTTTTGGTTTGCTTCTGATCTTTGGTATGGTAATGGGGATGAATCTTTTTTTCTATTCATTCAGCTGTATAGAATGGTTGCAGAGCGATTACAACAACCAAGAAGATACCAAATTTTGTCATGACTGCAAATCTTATGGCAAAAATACAGGCAATTATATTACTTGATAGCAGCTGTTATTGCATATTTTGTAATGCAAACGTCACTTCTCCACATATGTAGCAGAAATAGTTTTCAAAGTCTGTCAGCATTCTAATACTTTAAATTCACTAGAGGGTCAACAGAAAATTTTCCTAAAGAAAATGCTTCACATAATTAAGTCCTTCCTTCGAAAGCAGAGTAGCTGCCAATAACAGGAGGGGGGGGCGGGAATTGGGAAAAACGTAAAATTGAGCTCTCTGGCTTGTTCAACTAAAATGGCTATTTACAATGTTAAAAATTAATTTTGAAATCATAAAATAAATCAGTTCCAAATTTTTTAACTATTTTCATTCTGTATACTAGAGTTTACATCGAAAATTAAAATTTATTTTTTATAACGAAATTTTACAAGAACATATAAAATTACACTTCTCTATTACACTCTTTTTTATTTATTTCATTCAATTAGTAATGTACTGTTTAACGTATTAGTATTTCCATAAATATATTGTTGACTGTTTTTGCCATTTCATATTCATGCCATATGTTGACATACAAAAACCAAATGCTAAGCAATTAACAATTAATTAAATGAAATTTTTTTAACTGCGCGAATTATTAGTCAGAAATTTCAAAAAAATAAGAAGCCCATAGATGCTTATTTACAACAAGTAACATCTTCTTCTTCTTCTTCTTCAAAATAATAATAAGAATAATAAATAAATAAATAAAATAAATAAATAAAAATAAAAATAGAAAAATAAAAATAGAAAAAGAAAGAAAAGAAAATGTCAGCTCCCCATAAAAAAATTTAAAAAAATGAATTATAGCAGACACCGATTAATGCGATAACGGTTAATGTTATCATAAATATATTGGTGACTGTATTTGCCATTTCATATTCATGCCATATGTTGACATACAAAAAACAAATGCTAAGTAATTAAGATATTATTATCGAATTGCCAATGTATCATCCGTTTGTATATAAAAAAATTGAAAATAGTTCGCTTATTGCGATCAAGAATTTGGTTCATAAAGTTCATAAATAAACTTTTGCATTAAAGACATTTTGAACAGCACATAAACAAATTTACCCCTTTCCCTAATTAAAATACTGTGAAAGTGCCTATTTATAGATTTCTCGTTATATTCACATTAAATTAGTTAAATTCCATTACTGTTTTGAAGGGCATTATATTCTCATTATTTAATGCGATCATTCTGTTAAAATTATTAAAGTAGGTGGACAAACATGATCACAATAAACAATGTCCATTCTCTGTTGCTGAAAATCTTAACGCTAATTAACTTATCTTAACGCTAATTAACTTAGCTTTTTATTACTTTTCCAACTCAAATTACTAAAAAGTAAAGTGTTAAAGCGAAAATTAAAGTTCTTTTAGTCAATAGATATAATGTTTATTTTTAATTTCTTTAGATTGGTAGGATTTTGACAAACTAATTAAAAGCTACAGATTTTTTATTCGTAAAAGTTGCTCTTTATGCGAAAGCCATAAAATAAATAAATAATACAAATAAAATGGATAACCTTTAGTAATGTTCTCTCTTTAAACCTGAAACATCAGGTAATCGAATCGGTAGAAATGAAATTCTAATCCCCAAAAGAATTCCTTTCCTTTATAGATTAGAGAAAGAATTATGGCTGATGAATTTTTCATCGCTTATTACAGCCGTAGTGAGTTATGATAGAGAAATTGCTCTCATCATAATTCAAATTGTTTTTTCCTTTTACAAGGCCACCGTCTCGAATGCAACAGCTGAAAGTGCAGCGACAAATCGATAAACGACTGACTGCAAAGAATTGATAAATGTTTGCAATGAGTTTTAAATTTATTTCTATTAAAGCATCTGCCATGACACTTAACTTTACAATTAGATTCTAGGTGTTCCGACTGCACGCATGAATGCATTTTCACGTGCAAACCTTTCCTCCGGAATAATTGCCCTTTAGGTATCGCAATGAATAGATTGTAATTTTATTGCACGATTTTTTTACATACAATTCTGGTTGAGCAGAGATTGTTTTTTGCAATTTTTAGAAGCAGGTGTGTTTGGATAAATTAGTGAAATTGATCAATCCGAAGGGTTTGATTACTGTTCGGATTTCGTTTTAGAACGATGCAAATACTATAAAACATTTACGAAATATATGCTCAGTCGATATTCCTGTTTGCAAATATGAGCATTGTTAGAGGAATCTCTAAATAGTAATTATTAGCAAAAATGTATTTTAAAATTTACATCAGCTATTAATCTGTTATAAAATTTAAGTTTAAAACGCCGTAACCAAATAAGCATAAAATGCAGAAACGTCCTTTGGTTATTTCAGTTAACATATTGTTTTTCTCTAGTCATATTTATCAAATTATTTTTTTCCGTGTTTTCTTTGCTTTCATTTCTAAAGCTATAAATATTAAGGCCATTTCATAAGGATTATTCTGTAATTTGGGTTAATCTTCTTTAACTCTGATATTAGTAAAAGCCCAAGATTTGTTTCTTCTCTATCTCAGGTTCTAACTAAACAACTGTTACAGTTATTCAAAACAACAAAAGCCACAACACGAGATAGTGGTTGATGAGGCTGACTGTTGTATTCTAGGCCTAATTTCGAATCCCGGAAAAGGCATGCATGTTTGCAAGTTATAGAATTTGTGCGGCATTAGACAATCAAAGTATGCGAATAGCCGAAAGTCCTATTGAGGGGTTTGAAGGGTAGAAGACTATCAGAACCGTACCCCGGGCTACACTTCATCAAAATTATTGGAGAACAGGGCAAAATTGCATTGTCACCTATATGGTGTTTACACAGTTTTGGCTCTCCTTGCCACAATAAAATGCATGGGTTTGTTCTAGTTAGGTCATACAAGTAAAATTAGCCACAGCAATATAACAATTTACAAACATAAAAAGTGACAATAACTTCTATTAGATATAAGTAATGAAATTATTAAACGAAATTCTCTAAATTAATAAACAAATGAATGAAAACACTACGCAAAACAACAAGCTAATGTTAAGTTACCTTAATATGACAAAGCACGTAAGGGCGATCTGGTTAAGGAGAGCGATATCTTCGTGGAAGACTTTCAATTCCCGTTACACATGGGGAAATCCGATGGATCATATGGAATCCATGGAATCATATCATATCACCAGCCCGTTCGCCTGAGTTCGAACCTGGATCAAAGTACTAGTATTCAGTAGTCTTAACCACTACATAACGCAACAAGTATATATAAAAATTAAAATAAAATGAACGAAACACAAATGTTTGTCTAAATTTACAATAATATCAGAAAACAGCAAGTAGCGGGCATGGCCAAACTATGGCTGTTTGGTTTTCTTAATATGAAACAAAAATCACGATTTATATATCAACCAGATATTTGATTTTTGTCTCTTAATTCTGTATGTTCTTGGTAATTTTGAACTATATCAGCCTGAGCATTGCGTGCTAATAGTCAAAATAAAGAACAAAAGACTATTAGGTAAATTTATTAATTAAGCTATTAGGTTAATTTTGAAGGCAGGAAAGATGAAAAATGAGCAACGCCTTCGCCGGGACTCGAACCACGGGCCTGTTATATACGCGTCGAGTGTGCTGACCACTACACTACGAAGGCATGTTAAGAAAGCGGGAGAAATACCCTATAAGACAAATAATTTCCTTTCTGAAGATTTCTATCTTAGCGGTGCTTATGAGCTTGAAGTTCTAAGAGAAGTGCTACCATAAGTATGGTTATCGGAACATGCAAAAGACAAATACATTGACAATACTTTGATGACATACCTATTGTCTGTGAGTGTTGCCATTGTTCGATTTTAAATCGTTGAGTTTGTTAATCAGAAATTCGTTTAAAGTTTTACAAAATATGAAATCGATAATAAAACGAATTGCAAATTGCAAATTTGGGCTTTCAGATGCCCATATTCACAGTAGGATTACGTCATTCAAAATTGGATGGCTCTAGATACCGTTGTTTTATCACAATGCGAGAAACATACGTAAATTTATGCAGATTCTTCATTATTTAATTTCTTCAAATATAATACAGAGTAATAGTATTTGGTGGCAACGATTTGAAAAGTGATACTCTGTTTATAGGGTTCCGATGCAAAATCACAAAACGAAAACAATAGTCATTCAGGAACAAAGCCACTTTGAACTCAAAAAAAAAAATTTAACATTTTTTGGGTAAGGATTGCTTTATATATTATATAAAAATTTGAATACTTACAAATAAAGAGCGTATTTAAAATTAAAATCTAATTGGAAGTAATATTTTGATTAAAGTTAAAACAAGCTTTAAAGTTTAAACATTTGAACAAAAATACAATTGTGATATAAGACATAAGCAAAAGAGACAATTGAAACTGTACACGAAACTTTTTGAATATTAACTGAAAAAATAACTTAGACAAAAACTTAAGTCTCATGTAAGATAAAAGATATGAAAGCAAACTTCTAATTTTAATAGGCTATAACCTCTTTTATTTTTTATTTAATATATATATATTATATTATATAGCGTAAGAATATGTTTTCCTATATGAAGAGTAACTCATTAAGAATCATTTATCTATTTATGTTAGCAAATAGCGGCATCAGTTTGAAAATGCTAAATTATTGCAAATTTACTTGAAACATTTCTAACTATTTAAAAAATATTTTGTTACTTTTCGAAAAATATAGATGTATAATTGCGGTTATTGAATATACCCGAATTCTGTCATACGTCTCCCATTTACTTGATATGTGGTCACATGTTGCATTTAGTTTAAGTATTCTATAACAGTGTTTCTCTCACACTATGAGTCTCGGCTCAGAAGTAGATCCTGAAATAATTTTTGGTGGATCGTAAGAAGTTTTGAATTCTTTTTTTTACATTATATTTCTATATATTTGCTTAAAGTTACTAATTAATTTATAATTATTAATTAATTTCTTACACCTGATCCACATTTACATATTATTATTCCATTATTACATTGTTTTCCTCTAGGTCTATTCCTTTTCTTCTTCCTTTCCTTAGGCCAGCTATCTTCATGTGGATCGCTATAAGTTGCAATTACATACTATGATATACATTCATTATGTTAAGTTAGGGAAAAAAGGTTTATTGTAATGACTAAATAAGTAAATAAAAGGGTCATTTATATTTTTAACTGCTCACAAATGGGAAATTTCATAACCCTATAATTTAACTTTCTGTAATAAAAACTAAGCTGATAGAAGAAATATAAATTTTAAAGTTGCAACTTTAAGGGTCTATTTTATATTATTCATTCTTTTTGTGTAATGACTACTTATATCCACATAGGTAACGGCAACAGCACCAATATCAAAAAAAGTGAGTACATTTATTTTCACTCCTAATAAGATAGTAAGCGTGGTTTGACAGGTTCCACCGCGAGATGGAAATTACCGTCGTAATAGGAAAGGGGGGGGCAGGCCAGGTGTGAAAATACTTCCTCCCATCCTCATGCCTCATCGTATAACTTCAGCGTTGGGCTGCAAATTTGATTTGGAAGATTTAGGATTTTGAACAACTTGCTGTAGGGAAGAAAGTTTCGGATTTTGTTCTAGTGGCTTACTCAGTATAGCTGAAATAAGAGTTTAAATATCACTGCAAATATAAGTACTATATTATTATAAAAGAGTATTTTATTCCATAAAATGAATTTTTTTAAACCGCACTCGTCTTTTAAACGCGCAGTTCAAAAATATATATTAAGATAATTTGTCACATAGCTCTTATTTTTAAAATAAAAAATATTTGATAAATAAAATTTGCTTATATCGTTTGTATTTAAACCATTTAATTATCTGTCTTGCAGAACAACTGCAATATGTCAATCTCGTGTGCGAAAATCATCTTAAAAACAACTTTAGGCCACCTTATATTTAAATCAATACGGTTTGTATTTCGAGCGGAAGATAACCTTTTAAATAAATAACACATCGGCTGTTACTATATGTCCAGTATCTCCAGTGAAAAGTGTATCACTGTTTAGTGAAGACATTGCATACTTTCCTACATTGACATTGTATATTGTATTGTACACAGCGTATATGACATTGCATACATTCCACTGGATTGCGAAGACATTGTGTAAAATTTTTCTTTCTCTTGTATTGATTCTTGGTCATAGCAAGACCCTTTCAATATTTTTATAGTTTTCTTCGCTTTTTTATTTTAATTTTTTAGCTACGTTCACAAAGTTTGAACTCTATAAGATAGTTAGTCCTCCCTAAAAATCTTGTATTTTTTACTAATAGCAAATCGCTATTTATTTTATTTTGTATATTGGCATAACCAGGCCATTATGTATAGTTTTTTTCTTACACCTTAATGTGTTTTTTCAAGCGGACGCGTCGGGAAATGGAACAGAGAATTGAGACTAAAGTTTATGACTAAATTTTTTCCAGTTAATATTCAAAAAGAGTTTCGTATAAAGTTTCAATTGTCTGTTTCGACGAAACGCGATATGGAATTAGCTGGATTCGAAAATCATTATAAATTTCCCCTGAAGAGTAAGTAATGAGATTCGAATTAAGCTAATCTACCATTTACCGCTTTTCTGTTTTTGTATTTTTGCTAGTCTTATGTCACACTTTTATTCTATTGTTTAAAGTTTACCTTACCTTGATCAACATATTACTTGCAATAAGTTTTGAATTTTATTTGTAACTATTCTAGTGATAATATTGTTTTTTTAATGTTTACACTTTTCATTGCACTTTATTTTACTTATGTTAAAATTTGTCATCAGAACCACAGTATCTAAGCTACTTTTTAGCGTAAGCACTAAGAATTTTCTTTTAACTTGTTTTCTAAATTTTGCAGCTCAATGCGCCTGTTCTTGACCACAAAGGTCTTTTTTAGTTTGTTCTCTTTTCTTTAATTATATATATAGTATACTATATATACGTGTGTGTGTGTAAGATAAAAGATATGAAAGCAAACTTCTAATTTTAATTGGCTATAACTTTTTTTATTTTTTATTTAATTTGGGAGCTTCCTCTCTCTGTCTTAAAAATAGCGCTGTAAGTCTACACTGCGTCATTGAAATTAGTCATGCGTAACGCATACTGCAGATACCTCTTGCCCAATCAAATAATTGTAAACCAAAACTTTTGACTTCCTCCCTTTCTCATCTGAAGTACTGCGACACTCTTCCGTTTTCGCTTACGCTTTCCTCCTGATAAGACGCTTCTCATCCACGCTGCTACTTACTTGCTTAAGATGACGTCGTACTTTAAAACCCGTGTATATGGAAATTATTGCATTCAACCATGATTGAAAAATATGCTATCTACAGAAAACTGATCTGATGTGATTTATCCTGCAATAAAATTATATTTCGAAATGGTCATATTTGGAAGCTTTTTGTTCATGCATTCTTCCTTCCAACTACGCAATAAAGTGTCTTCGGAGGCCAGAAATTAAAGTATCGGATTCCTTCATCTACGCAATATATCGATATTTTAACAGTAAACCTCTGCCGAACGCTTGCGGAACGTGATTTTGCGTATACCTAAATTGTCTCCATTTATTTTGTTCAACGTGAGAATTTCAGTTAGACGCAGTACGCTGCAGAGCGTCGGCCGTGTTGCGATAATCCTCTTTAATTACTGGCTTGAAAATTCATTCATTAAAGAAGTCAAATATTTCTTAGAGCAGCAAAACCTGCGTTTTAAAGATCTAATTCTCGATAAAGGACTTAGAAACGCCTGAAGTCCTCACAAGATTGCATTCAAATGTAGAGGTTCTTTTCCTTTCAGCGTACACCCCTTATTTAATCCAATCAATGGATCAAGGAATAATAAAAACATTCAAAGCCTATCAAATTATAACTGTATCTTGTACCTATACTTACTAATAAAAATCCTTTCAATTAATAAATTTCTTCATTTTCCTCTTTTTAAATACAATAATATTTAGATTTGTATTAATTCTACACTGAACTAATCTGAACTATAGCTAATCCATTCATTCTTTGCAGTTAACTTTGCGGAACGCGATTTTGCTGTACCTTCAATATGTTAAAAACTTAACCTCCGCATTCGACAATATTTTACTGTGTGGTCCATGCGCTATACATAAATCTATATTGCGTTTTCTATTAACATGGATTGTGATTAAACGATTAAATTATGTAGCACGATACACAGGTAATCTTCCTTCATTTGATTTTAACTGATTTAAATTTTGCTGCTCAGTTAGTTACATACGTCTGCATGGTATTTGCTATGCAGTTTTTTAAAATTTGTGATTTCGATGTTATGTGGCATAACTGCGAATAAAATGGTGCTTAATAATAAAGATTTAAAAAAAAAAAAAAATTAGCAGAAATTACTCCAAAAATAGAAGGGTAACCTGAGAATAGAATGGCATCCTCAACGAAAACCTAAAGAAGCCCTTCTGGTGTGACTTTAGAATTTGAATCCTTTCAGATTTTAAGGTTAAGTTTAAATTACTTTTCCTTTTATCAGCTACTATTTAATAATTATTAAATTCACATTTTTTAAGTTTACTAATTTGTAAATTTTGTGTTTAATAAAATTTGTGACTGTTATTATTATCCCAAACCAGCTATTAGTCACGAAACGCGATTTTGCGTGTACTACTCGTTGTAAATGCGTTGTTTCGCTTTTTACTCGAGTCTGTTGCCGTTTGGGAAAATGTAACCTATTTTCCTTCCCTATTTAATCTATCTGCTACTGATAAACAAACTAAACTAAAAGTAATTCTAAAAGCATTATTTTTTAAAATTGTCTAACCAGATTGGGTTTATTATTTTTTATGTGATTATGGCAAAGCCTCGGGGCTATCTACCTGAGAGGAGGGGTGCCTTCGGGGAGTACTTTGTAAGGGAAACTGGCTCGCATGCACATGGGGAAAACCAAAAGGTCGTCCGCGCAGCCAGCCTATTCCCGGGATTCGAACCTCGGACCGAACTGTCAGCGACTCTACCGCTCTGTTGCTAGTGGACCCCTGACCAGATTGATTTAAATAAAATGCAATTAATTCATGATACATCTAATTAAAAACGTTAAATAATTTTATAGTATACATATACGTTAAACGTTAAATAATTTTATAATATACATACCTTTTTACTTTTTAAATATACAGAAAATATATAACATGTCCACTTTAGTTCTAAATGTATATTCACCTAGTATCCTATAAAATGTTTCGCTATTCCACTTGGGCCATCTTTATCGATAAACTCTATTGATAAACCCTATCAAACAGCATTTTTGGATGAATGCTAAAATCTGAACCCTTTCACACTTTTACTTTTTTTTAAATTTTATTTATGTTATCAATAAGAAATTTTGATTCATGTTTTGGGTTATGACTTATGTTCTGTTGCCAAGCTTTTCTTGCATTTTTTTCCCATTTTATAGCTTTAAAATCGCATATTTAAACAGTTTTTTATTATTCGTCATACTACATTCTTTTTCTAACTTAACTTTAGTTTTTACGATGTATTTTTCATTTGAATGATTCATTGTTCACTTGAATTTTAACAGGGAGCTTTTCAAATTACAAGCTCTTATGGCTAGGCTGGTTATGCGTAATATAATTTGAGTTTAATTTAATACTTTCCTAAAATTGTTTCTATATTAAATTTTTTGGTTGTGAGTTTATTGACTCAGCAGGCTAATTTTCTTTTGCATTCTCGAGGTACCAACTGCCTGAAGATGTTCCGGAAAATATAAAATCCATTTTCTTTTATTCCAACTTAGTGTTTCGACAACTTTGATTTATCTACAAATTAAAATTCTCTCATTTATTTTTGTTTAGAATTATAATTTAAAATTTTCCTAGATTTTTAATTTTGAAAATTTATTTAACTTAATTTAATTTATATAATGGTTTTTACACTTTCTGTAATTTGCAGAAGTAGTATATTTATTGTAATTTATTTCTACTTTGCCGGATTGAATATGATACTACTAGAAATGGCTTTGATTTTGGTTAGTATTAAATATTTGTATGTATGTATGTATGTACATGAAAATATGTTTGAATGTCCGATGCAAACAAACCAGGTGTGTTGCCAGAAGCCTCTACGATTAAGACCACGCAATAAATATTTGAAAGCTTATGTAATTGTTTCTTTATAAAAGCGAAAAGTGTTAAAATATTCTTAAAAAGCACATTACCGTTTAAACAGATTTTGCTGAAAGATATTAATTTGTAATTTATGCAGCTGACAAGGTATTACGTGAGACAGAGAAAAATTCAGTAGCTGAGGTACATAACATATGGCAGTTTAAATGTGCTTTTTCTTTCTTTTCTTTTCCTTTTCTCCCCCCTTTTTTTATTTGATGAACAGCACAAGCAGATTAATGCTAAAAAAATGTCTTGCCAAGTGTTATTAATAAGTAGAAAATGGTTTATAATAGCTGCATATTCACTTTATGTACTGTTATAATTCGAAAATAAATGAAAGTCAAGAAGAGAGGAAGAGTAAATAAAAAGAAAAGGTGATACTTTATATCTTGGGTGTGATTCTTTTTGTCTCAGTAGTAATGCGCGTAAAAGGAAATGAACAATATATGTTTTTCAACTATTCCGATAACTATGCAACAAACACCTATTTTTATTCAAACGACTATTTCAACTATGCTTTCGTTTCATCATAGAGCTAAGAAATAATTACTCAATATCTTACCAGATTGTACATCTTACTATCCCTTTGGAATAATAGGCCACTATCTAATAAGAGTCATCTAATACTCCCTCCGCTCTAATTTCGATGACTATGATCGATCTCAGTGAACGCTAAACTTAACAATTATCTGCCCGAATGATGAATCATTTAATAATATCTCCAGCATCGTCTGCACATGTCCAAAAGTCCTAGTTTATGTCCTGTTTTCCTACGCATGGGAAGAGCAACGATTAAGTGACCACCATCTTGTCTGAATATGTCTGATCACCAGTAAATGATTCCAAAAACACGATGTAAAACGATTAACACCAACAATGATAATAATAAAAAAAAAAAGACCTGTCTCCGTCGTTCATCTAGACGCCTCAAAAGGTCACTTCAACGAGCCCTCTTGTAAAATTCTTGCAAGAGGTGTCGATTTTAGCAGAAACTGCGTTGACATGTGCTAGGTTCGCGCCCCATCATTATGGAAATTCGCACGGGGGCAGCTCAAAAACAGGCTAGTGCGATGAAAAGCTTCACCAATGCATATAATAGCCGATCGGGGGGCAGCAGCCCAGGGGAAGGAGGTGATTTCTGACTTGTCAATCCCAGTCAGCGCGAGGATTTCACGGCCCCGTGCTTCTCCCCCCGGTGTAATTGCGCTTCTCAGTTTGCCATTTATCTCCATTATAATTCTCCTGTACCCTACGTTTAGGTCCATGAGCAGCACAGATTCTATGGGCATGAGGGATCACTTGCGCGATGATTCGCGGGTACGGTTATAGGTCGCTGTGAGACGATCGTTTGTTGCCTGTCGCTCCGGCGCGAAGTTAAATCGCCTTGTTACGACCCTCACGCTCAGTTATAAAGAATAGAATAATGATTGAAAGAGACAGATGAAGGGTTTCGCTTCTTTGGAGATTGCGTGGAAAAAGTTACAACACATTACATTTCCTTTCTTCCCCCCCCTGGCTTCTTTGTTAAGATATATTAATTTCATAAATAACTCGTCAAACTCTAATTTTTTACTGGCACAAAAACTCGCGTCCTTTGTTTCTTCCAATCCTTAATCTCGGATAGTGTGTTCAAAGGTTTTGCATACATATTACATTATTAGTTTAAAGACCTTCAACGGACTCTAATGAGAACTTGGAAGTTTTCGATTAATTTCATTCTTTTCTTTTGATTGTCAAAAATTTTCATAAAAGATTTTGCCATCATCCTAATCGTAATAACACATTTGTGTCCTCGTTACGTTACAATTTATCCTTTTTTAAATCCCTGAATTTCCATTTACATATACAAGTAGCCCAGTCTATTCTCTAGTTATGAATTCCGTTACTTAACGATGTGTTTTTGCGCTTGAATTTTTCTGTTATTATTTTATTCCTGAAAAACCTTTTAGTTCACAAAATGTATTTCTGCCCATGCTCGAAAGCATTAGACATAACGTAGGGTGTAACACGGGCTTTGATTTTCATTCAATATCCTGTAGCTCTGCAGTAACCACTTGATCAAAGCAAGACAGTGAACTCATAGCAAAAATACAAGAAACTTTGGATTAAACTGATTAAAAGCAATCGATAAAAATTGGAAATGTTTCTTTTCTACACATAATTCTGTTTATTTTATTTATAAATAATCGGCAATTAGGTTTCAAACTCAGTTGTAGCAAAATGTTTCACGAAAGTAGTCTTTTTATAGGAAGACAGGGCAGAAATGAATAAGCAGTTCGAGGGGGATTAAAAATTGTCCTAGCTCCTCTTTGATTTAGGTCACATGCACATTTCCTCTGAGAACAGAAAGTTATGCAAATGTAAAATAGGCTCAAGATGGTTTAAGAACCTACCGGAGATTATATGCAGTTCATGCCCTGCTAAGTGAAGTGCTGTCTTGCAGCATCATTGCCTGTAATATCTGCAGTTAGAAAGAACGATAGTTTTAATCGGATACCGCGTCGAGTTAAGTTGCCTTCCTACGTTGGCAAGTGAGCCCCTTCGATAGGGATTAGCAAAAGACAGGAGAGGGGAAAGAGATTATTTTGTTTTCAGAAAATTTAATGCTTGTACATTCCAAAGTAGGTCACTTGTTTTTTATGAGTTATTCTAGGTAAGTAATCGAACTCTTTAGTTTTCAAGTTTTCACCTTAGTGAACAAGTAAAAAAATATTTATTAAAATGTAAACTGTTTTGTTAACTGTCTGTACTGTTTGTGTAAACTGATTGTTATCTGGGGAATGATTCGCCGATATTTAGAAAGTAACTGTCAGTACAGTACCATTAAATGAACATGCTGTTAAGGACATGTTAAGCATAAAATTACAACAGCAGAGAGTGTGCTGGTGTGTTATAGAGTATCCATTGTTACTACACAGAGTGTATTTGCAAGCAGAATTGCATTAAAACTGCTTTAGTGACCCGTAGAGGAGAATTTCTACAACGTGTTTAGAAAAGATTGAAGTTTACCACCTGAATGTGTATCGTGTAACAACATACATCATTGGAGAATTTTAACGCCATTTCGTATAGCATTTTTTTAATTGCAATGCTTTACAAAATATGATTTTTCTATATTTAGTGAATAATAATCCTGTATTTAGAATTAAATTTCATCGATGAATGAAATAATAGATCAGAATTGAGGTACATTGTGCACACTAGAGGAAAACATTTGATTTTTAATTCTACGTGCTATTAAAATCGAATCTATGCTGTTTGAAAGCAAAGCAAGTATAGCATGTCATTAAATAAAAGATTTCTGAATTGTTATCATAGACAGTAATGACAAGGAAGGAACTGAAGGAATTGGAATTGAAGGATGGAATAAAGCACCAGCTCCATAACATCAATGGAGATCGAATATAACTAAAACCATTGTCACATTGTAAAATTTTTTATTGTCTGGCTTTCCTTGCTGAATTGCTAAAAAATGGAGTCATGTTTAAGAGATCGAACGTCTATGATGATAACATTTTACATATTGCTAGTGCTGTCATCTTCGCCCATGTACTATTTGAATAGGGTTTATCATAGACACGGCAACAATAAGATATCTGAATTGTACTTTTAATTCGAGAAGGAAACCTTAAAATTTTACTTCTTTTATTCGCTTCAGTTTCAAAATACCATTTCCTTGTTAATTCTTTCGTTTTTAATCAAACTATAGAACTTTAGAATTTTTAATGTTTGACTGCAAAATTTTCTGCACTTCAGAGTTCTTCCAAATTATATGGAATAATATCGCAATTAAAGATATTAAAATAATAAGTGTTTAATTATAATTTAGCAAATCAACGTATAACAACCACTTCATAATTTTTAGAAATCTTAAGCTCCATAAAAATCGTACCCACTAATAATTTTCATACTAAGGAGATGCCAGTGTATGGTTGTAGAGTATCATAGCAAAGTATATACATACTTCCTATGCCGCATTTACTCGGGAAAAAACACCTCTCTGTACGATAAGACTACTATTACATTTAAGATAAATTATAAGAAATAAAACTGTAAGTGAATATTTGATCAGAGCACGGCGCTGATTAGAATTCATTCGTTTCTGAATATTTTTGAATATAATAAAATATAATATTTTACTCTGATATAGAAACAAAAAATTAATGACACAATACCTATTTATTTTCAGGAATAAAGTTTGTGAATACAGACCGAAACTGAAATCTTTCAACTGCCACTCGACATCGTTATTAAAACTAGCAGTAATTATGCAGGTTGTAAGCACGATAATTACATGTGTGGTTATTTGATTTTTCCGTATAATATAATAATTAAAGTTCTTCCTCTCATTCTACAGTTTTATTTATTAAAATACCCGATTATAAGACCTATCAAATTTTAGAACAAAAATATAGCAAAGGGGGGATCTTGTTTTCGAGTAAATCCAGTATATTGGGAATGCGTCCTTGATTGTCTTGCAGCTTTAAGTCATATACATATCCTGGGACTTTATATTTGCTTTTCGTAAAGTTTAATATTCGTTAACCATAAAGGTATCTTTTAGAATTTCAACTGTGATGTAATGCATGTGAAACATTAGAAACATCAGCAAATATACAGAGCAGCCTGTTTGTGCAAGAGAGCAGACGTAGCAAACTTACATATTCAGAAGTCACTCGTTTGCACTCACTATGAATTCTATTATGAAAAATGCCTTTATAGGTATTGGAAAGAACATACTTCGATACTATTTTCTCGGTATTTAGAATTCTCCACAGTTTGAAGAAAATGTAGGAAGTGCTAAAAATAATTATGGATAACATATTATAATACACTTACATTCAGAAGAAACACACATACCCATCATTGATAATTTAGGTTTAAATAACACGCCGAATAACGAGTATTGGCAAAGTTAAACAACAAGAATCAGCGTAATGTTTGTAAATTTTGCAGGACTAGTTTCGATGGTTTAAATACAGAACGATCTTACTCACAGCTGCTTAAGTTTAAATGTATTTAACCCACCGAAACTAGTCCTGCAAAATTTACAAACATTATGCTAATTCCTGTTATTTAACGTCGCCAATAATCATTGATAAATCGATCTTAGCTTGGTGCTGCCTTTACAGGAAATTCTGACAAGTTCCGAAGAAATAGATGTTTCAGATTTTGAAGATGAATTTCCTATAAAACCAACAGCAATCCAAATTTGATTTTTACATAGCTATTTATGCACATAATTATCAGTTCCAACAGCCAGTGGAAAAGATTTGGAAATCCAAAAGACCTAGGAATTTTAAACTTTGCACATTATCCTCCATCGAAAACTCCACCATTTTCTGTTATAACAGAGATTTGAAATCAAAACTTTCGTGCACTTAAAATCTAGACATTTCTCAAGTGTTTCATGATACACAGGGTAATTGGCAAGTTTTTATTCTAATCCTAAACCATGCTTTATCGTTAAATAATTATTTCTGTAAATTTGAATCATAGTATATAGCTTTAAATTTTTAAATAAAGTATCTTTACTAAATTTTTCTGTTGAAGTTCATAAACACGAATGTTAAACATTATAGCCGACAAAAAATTACTTTTGTTGACACTATGATTTTCCTATTGGAAGTTAGCATAAGTAAACTTCAAATTTTACAGTTGTTGCTTTAATAATGCTACAAAATGTAATTCAGTATTAAGCACAGCTGCCATTGCGACGGTAACTTCAATGGGCAGCCAAGCTATAATTTTGTAATATTCTTGATTTTATTGCATAAATGTAGCGTTAATCAATATGCAGGCTCGGAGCAAAAATATAAGTTCTAATCTAAAATACAAACATCTAAATTCACTCTTAAGTTTGAAGTAATCATATTTGATGTTTAACGAATGATACCTGAAATTAGCTTAAAAGGGTCTTATTTCCTAAGAATTCCTTCCATAGTTAAGGGTGACTAAAAAAAAAAAAAAAAAAAAACCGAAATTTTTCAGATTTTAAATTACGTCCAAAGGGGCGTTTTTTTTAACGTTTTGAGTGTTACCTTTATTTATTAAATATCATGTTCTTTGCACTTAAACCATAAAATTCAGTTCAAGAGCAATATCGCAAAATAATGTTAAATTAAGCATATCTTTAGAATTTCCGATATACACAGTCTCGCGAGCTGGAGATAAAAGTATTTTTTTTTTCTATATAACGTTGCCATTTCTCGCTTTTAAAGCATTGAGTTTGTAAATCAAAAATTCGTTAAAGTTTTACAAAATATAAAATCTATAATAAAACAAATTCCAAATTTGGGATTTCAGATGCACATATTCGCAGTAGGATTTCGTCATTCAAAATTCGATGGCTCTATGTACCATTGTTTTATCACAATGCGAGAAATAGACAATCATTTATGCAGATTTTCATTATTTAATTTCTTCAAATATAATGCAGGACTCTAACATTTTGTGGCAACAGTTTGAAAAGTGAACCGACGTTTATGAGTCCGACGCAAAATGCCAAAACGAAAGCAATAGTCCTTCGGGACTGAAATCCCTTTGGACTAAAAAAAAATGTGAAGCCTCATCTTCGGAGGAAGGGAAATGAAGAGTTTTTGTACTTTTTCCCCATAAGTTGATCTTCTCAAGTAATGATATACTTTAAAGAATTAAAAATTAAAATAGCTCTGCTTACTCCTTGAAGGGGTTTGCTTATCGTACTAGATATAGTATTAAAATCAATATATTGCAAGCTGCGAGAGTATTTTCTGACTGAGTTTTCTTACCTACTAAATTATAGCTTTATAATTCTAATTAGCACTTCCTCTTCAAGACATGTTTGACACTACTTTTTAACATAACATTATTCGACACACATCTTCTTTCTATCTAGGCATTCAAGAAAACATTCATTATTGGTGAGGAACGATGATTTTGAATCAATAACAAATCTCTTTTAATCATCATTGAAATAAAAAATCCCTTTTTTTTTAGAATACCCGTGTGCTCACTATTTGCATATATACTAAAATATATTAATTAATTAATATCTACGTTAAAACCTTTGAATTTTAAGATCATGTTTTAATATTAACACTGCAAAGGACTTGCAGTATCAAAAATGTTTTCTTAGTTTTTCTTGCATGAAATTACTTTACAAAAACAAAGTTATTTTACAGAAATTTGATGAAAGAATTCCGAAATTAGCTTCGTATGAAAACGGCCCTATTTCCTAAGAATTCCCTCCATAGTTAAGGTTGATTCAAAAAAAAAAAAAAAAAAAAAAAAAAGGTAAAGCTTCGTAAAAAAATTAAAGCGAGAATCAGGCCTTAACCCTTTCCGGCACGCTACCTTTTAAAGCCGGAGTTTTTATTTAAAGAAAAGGTAGGCAGTCTAATTAGGCCTAGAGGAGTACACAAGTAAAATTTTGTGAAGATAGCGTTTATTTCTGTGGGATGAATGTGGATGATGTGGGTTGAATAGAGCTTCGAAAAAGAGTGCTGAAACAAGCATTGTTGTCAATGAACTGACCTATAATATGCGGAGAAACAAAGAATACAGACTCTCAATTGTCCTAGATTATCGGTGAGCCCGGTCTGGACACACCTAGGGTTCGCCGTTTGATTTTAGGCAAGATTTCAAGTTAAAAATTTAAAACTAATATCGAATAAGAAGATTAGCATACAGCCTAAAAAATAACATAGAAATTTTTTTCAAACAATTCCTTTTATACCCTAAAATAATTTGGAAGATTTCTTTGAAAAATGAGGGTCTTAAAAAACTAAACATGGCTAAAATATATGGACTGGTTTGTATTGAGCTGCCATTTGCTATAAATAAAGAAGGTGTTCAGAGTAACCTATAGTAACTTATAAATCATTTTCATTTAATTTTTCTGTGCGTACAGAAGGAAATTTTTAGGTGTGTCCAGACCGGACACACTGTGCCGCAAAGGGTTAACAAATAATAAAAATATAAACTTCAATGTGATTTACACAGATGAACTGGAAAATGACCGCTCGGTTTGTACTCGAAATTTAGTTTTGGATAAACATAAGCTAACTTGATTTCCAATAACTCAGATATTTGAATCAACACACGCTTATCGCACAATTTCTAAATTGATTAATTAATCTCTAACGTACAGTACAGCCACCAAATATGCAACCACAGAATGTTATAGTGTAATGATTTATCTTTTAAATTTTATTTTATTCCAGAAAAGTCTGTGTTAAGTTCCTTTGCTCAAATTTCGAAAAAGTTTCATCCTTCAAAAAGTAACACTTATTTCCCAAAGATCATAGGGCTCTGATTTCAAAAAGGGTGACTAAACTCCCAGAAACACCATTTGTTTGTTCTTTTCTTCATAATCCCTTTCTCATTTCCTGCAACATCCCAACATCCCACGGGAAGAGGCAGGCCGCTTAATCCAAATTAATTCCGGATTACTGGTTGGGGGAATAACCGACGACCGTGTAGTTTGTGAAACATGTAAGCATCTATTTAACATCAGCCACCTCCTACCCCGCACTTCCGTGACTAATTGAGAGGCTGGGACAATTAATCAAACAGCGGGAAGAAGCCCGTTGTTTGCCCGTATTCATAATCGTAATCGATGGCGTAATTGAATTCTTCACTGATGCTCCAGCTACTCAGGAATTCTATCTGAATAAACTCATGCCAAATCGTAATCATTTTTATTCGTGCACGTCACGAATTACATTTATAGGATAGCTTGCACCTCGAATCGACATTGGATAGAATCGAACACTGCATTAATTTGAAACGGTGTAAAATTGACACCGGCATACAATCGATACTAGTTAGCTACGTAACATCGATACGATAAAAAAAGAAATTATATAATTGTAATAATGAACAAAAGTATTAAGTGTATTTATTATTTGTATAGAACAGTCACAGGCATACGACTGACTCTGCAGTGGATCGACATAGGAATACTATCGATATGGCATAACAAGAATCCTGCATAGGGACAATAATGCATGGAATCGGCACGATATTCAATCGACATTGTGTAGAAAACTGACACCGACACATCACCGACACTAGCACAAGATCGACACAAGCAAGGGATCCATGCATCAGCATGGGATAGACGTCGGGGCAGGCTACAACTGGCACGGGAACAAAAAAAAAAAAACAAAAAAAAAACAATGTTCCTGAAATAGTTTCCTGTTTTAGTGGCAACAATTCATAGTATCGAGTTCTTTTGTACGCCTACCCTACATAAAGCATTTTACCAGTGTGTCCACAAAAACGCTCCCTGATTTGAATTGATTGCAAAATGAAATTTTTTTGCAATATGTTTGTAAGTAAGGTGTCAATAGGCGTAGTAACGCAAAATATTTTTGTTTCTTCCCTACAGGTTGTAACATTTACCCATTTTTCAGTTAGAGGGCAGTAAATTGAACATGGCGCACTTCAAACAACAACGCAGCTGATGTGTGTTAGAATTCCGCACAACGAAGAGTGTTATGTCTTTTCAACGTTTTGCAACGCACAAATTTGATGTGGAACCACTTCAAACAAGTCAGTTTTGAAGTGCTAGAAAGATTTCGTCGAAGAAGGGTGCATTTGTGATAAGCGGAAAGGGCACTCTGGCAGACAAACAGTTCTGTTGCAAGTTGTTGATCGTGTGAGGGAAACCTTTCTCTGGAGGGGTCCACATTGAGTGCTATAATTAATATAAAACTTTAGGAGTTATTATACGTTTACCCAAAAAAATGAACATAATATTCTCCAAGGGTTCCATTTTATAACCAAATAAAATCGAGGAGAGTTTTTGTGGACGCACTATATTTTTAGGGGGATGCATACCTTTCTTGATGTTTCTCGATGTTCTTTTGGCTTATCTCATGGTTTTTTTTTTTTTTTTTTTTCTTGTAATATTATTGTATAGTATCTGTTTCTCATCTGCCGTAATGAGCTATTTAAAAAAAAGAATTCTTTTTTTCATTTCAGCAAAGAATCACATTCTGGAATTTGAGCAAGCATATTCTGCTCTGTTAAAGTATGGGGTGCCCATACATCGTAGCAGCATACACATCCAACCTTCTTCAAATGATCATGTACTGTATTTTTTGGAATATTTAGTCTGTCTAATAGTTCCTGAACTATATAACGTAGATTTTCAGAGATCCTTCTTTTAATAGGTTCTTGTTTGCTGTAGATGGTCATTCAGAGCAGGCATCATTTTCGAGGCTGAAATTTCTTCACTTCTCAAACTATCTCTCATATGTCTGTGTCATTTTCATATAGAGCATAAACTTTGCAAGCAGACTCAGTAGTATTTTTTTTTTTCTTATTTAAAATAAAAAATCATAATACGATGAAAATAAACTTCTGGGTTCTTCATTCTTAGTGTTGCACTAAAACAAAAATTATGCCACGAAAACCGTAATTAAAAAGTATTTAAGACTATATTTAGTGAATTCGAAAACTTAGTTTCAACATATAGCTAACAAATTTTATAATGTACTTCCAGCTGCTTAGTGTTAATTTTGAAATTATTTTAATGAAGAAGTAGCTATTTTGTAAATGTCGACAAATTCCTAAATTAAAAATGTGCATGTAAATGTTACTAAATTATATTAAGTAATTGCAGTTGCACCATTTAATTCGAAGGAAAAATAGTTACTTTATAAAGTCAACAAGGTCTCTAAATTAAAATATTACGAAGGAGGTCCAAACAATACAATAGTTGCCAAATTCAAGTACATAATAAAACAAAATTTTATCTAATCAGTAAATAATGTTTAATAGTTTTATTTTACAACTGGTACTAAATTTATTCTTTGAAAATGTGAAAAAAAACTTTATCCTTAGGTATTCCATTAATCAATGTACATTTTGGCGGTACAAAGACAAAAAATAAATAAATAAATAAATAAAAATAAATAAATAAATAAATAAAAATAAATGAATAAATAAAATAATAATAATAATATTGAGAAAAATTTATACTATAAGCTATTTCTTTTCAGTACGCTCTTCATGGTGTAACATTAGCACAATCGGCCGCATTCGAGAGGTCCAGTTTGAGTCTCAGGGAGAGCTTCGCACATTTTTCATGAACTTCTGCATCAAAAAACCTATGACTCTACAGTACATTTCTTTTTAGTATAATATTTTATTACTATTCTTTCCTTTTACCCTTCAACTGATTTTAATGTGTAATTGTATTATACTTTTATATTATTCTTGTTTTATATATTATATAATTTTCAATAGAGATTTAATGAAGCATATTACAGAATTTATTACTTTAGTAATTAAGTCCAGAACTCTGACATAACTTTCGCTATTTTATTTTTTTTTAAATTTAATTTCACTTGCATTAGTTTGAGTTCTATTATGTATTTTCGAAATAATTTGTGATTTTTACTACATTTAACTTGTTCTCCTTGAGAAGTTTTATTTATGTCAATTTTTTTTAATATTTTGCTTCTAAATATGTATTTTCTTAAATATATCGTCAATTCGGAAGGAAATATTCTAATAATTTGAAATGCAGTTTTTATAAGTGCATAATTACTACTACAGTCAAAAGTCGTTAATTCGGACACCCATAATCCGGAAGGATCTATAATCCGGACCTCAAAGCTACAAACTTTCTGCGCATGCGTCGCGTTGACGCATGCGCGTAAGACCTTTACCGCTGCTAATTTGCGTGTGCGCGTGCGCAAAATACGTTTACGAATGCGCGTTTAATGTATAACGGACGGGATAAGCTAAGCTAAAATTATCTAATTATCTATTTCAGTTAATGTTGCAGATTGCGTTGTTCCTTAATCTTCGAATTGGATCCGGATTATTATTTTTTGCAGACTGTTAGAGCAATTTTATAAAAGTAAGCTTGAACTTTCGATTATGTCAAATAGAATTTCCGATATATATTTACTAATATGTAAAGGATATACAAAGCGAAAGTATCTTTCGGAGTCCATTAAACAAAAAGTGGAACTGCTGCAAAAAATGGATAAAGTTTATCTAAACTTTAACGTGTGTTTATCTAAACTTTGTTTATCTTTAACGCTGCAGCGGCGAGCATTGAATTGGAAGTTGATCTGTCAACACTATCCTTATCTTAAGGGCAGATGTTTTTATTTTATTTGGCTTATAATTGCTTACTCAATGTAGTATTTCATCTCGTCTTTGATATGATTTAAATCAAATGCCTCGTCATTATAATTCGCTTCCGATAGCGAAGAAAGTGACAGAGGTTATTGAAAACGAAAAAATTTCGATTGACAAATTAGTCGGTATTCTCGACACAGCAATTATATCACTTGAACAGCGGAACTTTGCAACTGAACAAGAAATTATGTCTGTTTATAGAATTAAAGAGAATGTATTACAACATAAAAAACGAAGCAACTTAAACAACTTACATTGAAAGAAATGTTTAATAAAGTAAACAAATAAATATTAAGCTTTTTTTTTTGTAAATTTTGATACCCTTTAAATCATAATTGTTCTTTATTTCGTAAATTAAGGTTTCATATTTTTAATTTTATAATTTCTGCATGCCATTTTACCAGATTTAAACTGATGATCTATAATCCGGAAAAATCGATAATCCGGAATCGCCGAAGTCCCGACGAGTTCGGATTAACGACTTTTGACTGTAGTATGGAAATCTTTTACAAGACAGTTTGAATTATTTAATATATGTAACTTTCTTTCGACGCTTTCAAAACTTTAAATGATTCATAAGTTTCTCTTAGCCTTCATTAATTCTTTTATTATAGTCTCTAATTGAAATGTATTTTAAACATAGAAATTAACAAAATATTTTTAATGTATTTTAAGACAATTGGTGTGCATATCAAAATATATAAATGTAGTCTGAATAATACTAACAATTAATACATTATAAACAACGTAGTGTGAAAGGACAGAAACCAGATAACTATTCACAGATAATTTTTCAACATTTTTATTAATTACTTCGATTAAATACAAATTGTGTCTACAAATTCTCTGAAATGTTGCGTATCAATATATGCAAATTAATGAAACATGATTGTCTCTCGCCTTCTTTAAATAACTCGTCGTAATTGCAATGCAACTTATTTTAGTATTTAGAGCATTTTATTTTGTAGTTTGATAAAAAAAAAAAAAAAAAAAAAAAAAGTTAAAACATTCCATGCAATCACAAATAAAAAAGAAACAATAGTTGTGCTAAAGCAATATTTTGTTAAAATGCAGCCGGGTGCCTTATAATTTAAAAGTCATTGCTCGACGAGTAAATTCCCTTCGAATAACACCATTTTTAAAGTTATTTGTGTTTTACTAATAAGCAAAGGCAGTTTGCTGGTTTACACTGTTCTGTAATTTTCAGTTTAAGTTGAAACTCCCTGCAACTCGTCTGCCATATCCAATACTAAAACAACAATAATAATAATAAATCCACTTTGTCTACACCGAAATGAAACTATACATAATATTTATGGCATTCATTTGAAAATACTATGTTGTTTTATTTACAATGAACGGTTTAAGGCTTTTAATAATAAAGCAATATTTTATTTGTTTATTTAAAATAGTCGAAACGGTAGCAGACGTTGAAATTCCCAACTATATTTACTTCCACGAGTAGCAGAAAAATTGTTCCAAATCTCCTAAACTAAAAGACCGTAATAGTTTTCAGGCATTAAAATGCACATTGTGGCAACAGTAAGTAACATTGAAGTGCAGATTCCAGTATTAGCCCCAATGATAGTTCAAAGCATCACATTAATTTTGCAATGCTTCTGTAGATCTTGTTATTCGTTGTATCCTTCAGATAGCCAGCATCCCAAGGAACATATTGTGAATTAAATTTATAAACTAGTCTAGGTAGCATCTTTTCACCTAGCTAGCGGTTTTTCTACTTGTTGGTGTTGGCTCCTGATAGCCATTCGGCTGACGTGTACAGGAATAGGAACGACAATTTTTGGTCCATTGTTTCCGTTGTTGGAACCTATTCTTCCTGATGCAAGTCCGGCTTTAACTCTTTTCCATTTGGCTCTGCGATTCTGAAACCAAATCTTCACCTGCACCTGAAATAAAATGAAATTCATTGAAATAAATTAATCTGTAAATAAATATAATCCTTAGAGATTATAACTAAATTGCTTCATTTCTAATAGTAAGACCTGAATGTTGAAGAAAAGCAGTGGTGAATGCATAATAATCGTATCTCTAAGACATATAGTCGAAAAACAAGTCACAAAACTAAGAATAATAATAACGAGTATCAGTATAAACAATTTTAGAGTCATAGCAGCCTTAGAATTATTTTTAGCAGCTTTGGTGCTATTTTCTAGCCTACCAATACTTAAGTTAGTATCTTAGGCAAACAAGTTTGTTTTTACAACTAATTCTCTTCGTAAAGATTTTAACCTATGTTCCGATAATTAACCCTAGGGGTACTTACTTAAGGTTCTGAAGGTTAAATATGCAATTTTCATAAATATAGCCAGACAACATTTGCTAATTTTGAGGACGGAGACAGCCACTTCATTATCATTTCATCGAATAACGCAAAATGAGCTTTTTTGGTTCTTCTTTTTGTTTAACCAGAAACTCTACAGCAGTCTATTATAAGTGCAAATGCGAGCAAACTAACTTCAGTGGTTCAGTCCACTGACTGAGCCACTGAAGTTGGTTTGCTTATCTAACTCCAATCAGTGGGAATATGTCTTATGGAAACTATGTTTGTGTTTAAGATTAATAGGTTTACAAAAAATAGGACATAAGTATGAGTTATAGGCTGTAATAACGTATAAATGCTGGGAAAGACAGCCTTGCCTGATCTTGTCGAAGTAGCATGTTGTCGGTGATGGGGGCAGTTGGTGTACCTAAACTAAAAGCATTCTGTTAAAAGTTTACTTCTAAAAGTGTAATTCTTTCTAATTCTAACTTTTAATTCTAATAATACAAAAATAAATAACTGAGAGAAACTCTGAAAAAGAAAGACTATCATTTCCTTTTTTACCGATATTACACTGAGATGGAACCAGTATAATACTTCCGTTTTATATCATAACAAAAATAAGATATATATGCAATTTTATAATAATTATTAATATATAGGCGATCAGATGCAAATTCTGAATTCAGAACTAATTTCAATTAAACTACATTTCTAATAATGACAGACTTATAAAAATCCTACTTAAATGAATATTGTGAATTGAAAATTTGTTGAACTTTTGAAATTAAAATATAAGTTATACTCTTTGTCTTCAATATCTTACACTCATATGATTAACATGACATTATTAATTTACAACAACATGAAGTTCAAAAATAAGAAAATATTCAATGAGCATGTTAGGGGAGGGGAGAAGAATATTTATTGAATATAATTTTTTTTTTTTTACTTTCTAAAGAAAATGTCTTTTCATAAAAGGTAAAAAGGTCCAGCACCTGAAATCAGCAGACTTATTCTATATATCTCTCAGGGGCTGCTCATCAGCCCTTTTCAAAGCAAAATCTAATTTCTCGCAATAAGAAACGCTTTGTTTTCTTCAGTCAAAAAAGTTCTAGAAAAACTGTTTGTCTTTCCTTCCCTCTCCTAGTAATTTTTTTATTATTATTTCGTAGTATTCTGTTCATCAAGTAACACTTGGTATAGTGTTCAGTTTAAAGCTCCAGTCATTAACCAACTTATAGGGAAACAAATTGACGTTTTCCACATTACCTATGATTTAAATTGCACATTTTTACTTATTGAAGAGAAATTATTAAATTGTATCACGAAAATAATAATACATAAAATTCAGAATTCATAAAAAGTAAGAGTTTAGAGTTAATGATATGAAATAAAAAGCAGATTTTATATATGAGAGCAAATAATGCTTCCCCCCCCCCTCAAAAAAGACTTCCGAATTAACATCTTGAGTTAATTCTTCGCAATCACTGTAATGTCTATCAAACTAAATGCATGTGCATTGGACTTTAAAAACAATTTCAATGTTTAAATTAAAATATTTTCTTGTTTGTTCCTAATGAGCATCTTTTGGATTAATATATTATCAGATCTGAGAGTAATTTAAGTTTATACTAAAATATTAATTAAATATTAGTGAATTCCGCAATCGGTCTGTGATATGTTTATGTGCCAAGGGGTGCAACCTTTGGCTCATCTCAATTAGTACCATGCTGCATAAATGCCCCGAAAATTTGGGCACCCATAGCAAATTGAGAAAGTCTCGTTCAGAAGCTATATATTTTAAATAACGTAAAAAGGCTTCCATGATTTTCCTGACTGTCACCTCATTAATCTTGAAAAATATCATGCAGCTAATCATAGACCTTCATTCGCAAAATGTGGGATTACATCCTTACGGCAAATTTTTAAAATGACATCCATGAGTATCTGCATGATTCTACCTAAGCAAGCGTAGACTGTCAAGCATGGAGCATTCAATAATCCATCCGCAGACTAGATTTGATTTTCTGAAGTTCGTAACTCTCGGACTGGAGGAATTGGAGACAACTATTTTCAGTATCATCAATGCGTTCTACAATGCTTTTTAATGCCAACACAAGTAAACATGTGAGATCCTTTATAGAAATGTATTAAAAATGCTAGTTTTTCTCACAATAGAAGACCCACCATCCGTATGGTGACCTACCGCACGGGAACTTTAACTAAAATCAAAGAAACTGGTAACATTGCCGCACTAAAAGCAGCAGTAATGGAATAAATATATAAACAAATACGAAGAAATTATACGTAATTACTTTTATTACATTACCAGAAAATTTATCTCAGTATCAGTTTATTATATGGAATTTTGTAACATTACCAGCAGAATGCACTAATGTGATCCTGAAGATGGTCTGTCACATCCTCGATGATCGTCAACATACACATTAGAAAAGTAGTTCAAGTAATTCTATATGGCATCAGTTAATTGATGCACTCCTATTTCATATTTATCAATAAACATGATTTTCCTACTATAATCAGATATAAAATAACACTGTAAGTATCTGCATTTTTCATTTACACAAACACTGCCCAGATGTTTCTTCACATGGTCAGAAACTTGTTCCCATTGTTGACAAATCGCTGCCACAATTCAGCAAGGAAGCAGAGAAGCATCGCGACTGTTATTCCTCTTTTGTTCAGATGACCCCACAGAGACAGTCTGTCGTTTGAGTGTAGACACTAGAGCAGTGTCAAAAAATTCATCTGATGATGATTTACCGTCAGGTGGGTGTATCACGTGACTCATAACCGAAGGCAAATAAAGCGTAGTTCACCTGTTGTTATACATACGACTCAGTAGTCACCTGTTTCGAAAATACCGAGTGCTAAATACTAGGAAAGGGAAGGACAAAATGTGGAGTGTATAATAAATTTAATTTCAGTACAATTAAGCTAAGTACAAGCTTACAGCTAATTGATAAAGTTATTGTCATTCAAAAATCAGGCAAGCAATATCGGACATTCTTCAAAGAATTGACGGACACCTTTAAAATGATTGTTTTATAACTAACTACATTTCATTTTAAACAGAAGAATAATGACTGATATATATCTCAAATAAATTTAGCAGTAATTTAAAATATTTAAATGCAGTGTATTCAGTATTTCTAACTATTTACCTCGCTTAGTTTCAAAGCATGAGCGATCTGAGACCTTTCTGTTAATGATAAGTACTTTTTGGCGTGGAATTCTTTTTCGAGTTCTAGGAGCTGTTCACTGGTAAAAGCTGTTCTCCTCCTCCTACCACCTTTTCCATCACGATTTCGGTCTTCTGCAGAAGAGGACGAGGTCTTCGTAGACAGACTATGAGAGTCATCATCTTCTGGAGATAGTGAGTGTTCATCACTCATGTCATCATCTAGCGTTGTCACATCGGGACTCGAGGAGGAGTCGCGTGTCGTACTCCGACCGGTAGGACCTGAAAAATATTTACATAAAATTAAAATTTAGATACAATGTATAAAAACTTAGACAGATATATTCTTCATTCTTTAAAATTTCATTCTTTTAAGAAGATATATACACCTGATTAATTTCTCAGAAAGCATATTTTGCAAATATAATTTTATTCAAAATTAGTATTCTTCAAATATATATATATATATATATGTATAGTCAAGTTTATGTTAGTTAGTTCTTTCCTATAAAGATAAAAACCATAGGCAGTTTGAATATAACTGTCTCATATTGCGCGATGAACATTTTCATTTCATCATCATTAACAGATAATTCATAATTCCTTAAAGAATAGATATAGATTATAGAGAATTAATGGTGAATGATTATTTAGGTTAATGGAATTACATCAATTTTCAACTTCTATAGTACTATAAAAATATAATGCAAATATATGTCATATCAGTAATACTATATTTGCTTGCAGAAAATGCGTCCTCGTGTCATCTAATTATTTACGTGGATTAGGAATGTTTTATTTTTTATAGTAGTTAACTGTAAATAGTGATTTGTACAAATACATGTACTTTCCGCATTTTACCTCTAATCCTAAATAAACAGCAGTCCTCTGTCGCCCCTATTGAAATCTTATATGAACTATAGGTTTAGGAACTATAGGCTAGGAACTATAGGTTTTTAAGAACTATAGGTTTATGAAGTATTTCAATGCTCTGCCTGTAATATACTTATAATTTTGAAAATAATATTTTCTTACAAAAATCCTTTTCTAAATCAGAAACTAGATATTTTCCAGATTACTTAAAAGTAGTTTTGATGGAGTAAGTAGAAAGTAATAAAGGAGTTAATAATAAAATTTATGAGCCGCAAAAAGTAGAGCAAAACCACACACCATTCTTATTTCGGGGAGGGGGGAGTTACCATGAGAACCACTTTAAATGGCGATAAATAATAAATGTCTTCAACAAGCAGTAGTTTACGCTATACATTATATTTACACATATAAATTAAGAAATATTTGCATATCAGTTACTTTTAAACCATGTCATCTTTTGAAAAAAAAAAAATTTCACAACGCTTACTAGCAGCTAGGCGATGCTAAAATTTTACCAAAAGTATATCAGCTAATGTCAATTCTGTTTTATTTGTTTTTGTTAAAAATTCTGTTTTAGTGACCTGGAAATTAATCCCGAACAAAAATGTTATGTTGTTACAGCCACAGTATTACAGTAATATATTTTTTCTCGAATGCAAGAAACGTAAGTATAATTTCCAAGTTTAAGCTCTTTTTATCGTCACCATCATTGTTTACTGACAGAAAAATTTCCTCATAGGAAGCAAAAATTTACTAGTATATTTTTTTGTTATTTTTTGATAATTTATAGAAATTTATTAATACCTTGTTTGTCTGCTTTTGGTGATTTAGAATTTTCTAGAAACTCTTTCCTTATCTAGTAAATTTGATTTGATATAACCCAGTAACGATCCTAACCATATTTATTTCACAGTTCTATCTGTATTCTTGCATAAAATATATTAAGATCAGTTGCTATTAATGTAAAATGTACATTTAGTCTAATAAAATGAAAAAGAAAAAGGAAAAATTTATTTAGAAAATTAGAGATGACTGGATTTTAGGATTATCAGTTAAACGTTATTTTTCATCATCACCTTCAGTTACGCAAATTTTATTGCTTTTAACTTACAATGAATATTTATGTTTCTTAATCAGTCTTCGAAATGTGTATCGGTACCATTTTTTAAAACCCCCACGCTTTAGGTAATTACAAAATATTTTAAAGTTTATTTAAATATAAAATAATTTATGAACCACCATTATAAGAAGAATATAAACAAATGTATCTCAATATTAACAAAGAATGAAACCAATTATTTATGCTAATTTGTGTTATGTCATCATTTACTGCTATGAAGACTACTATTTATACTGGCATCTCTTACTCCTTAGCATTACCAAACTTTAATTTTAAAAATTATGTTCTTTAACAGTTAAATTATAAAACAGTATTATTACAAGTAATTAGACAAACAGATTATGAGAAACAAATATATTTCAATATATAAACCAAAAATGTATCCAAATGTTTAAGCAGATCTGTGTTGCGTAATAAGTTACTACTACTTCGACTTCACTTAAACTAGCGTCTCTTATTTTTTAGCATTTCCAAATTTTAATTTCAAAAATCAAAACTGAGACTAAAATTGGAAGAAATACTAGGTGCCATAACATATCTGTTTTATGTAAAATTCAGACCTGTGACACTTCGTAACAGATAAGATGATCTGCGGACGAAATCCTTTGCTTTCAGATGGTACAAATGGTTATGTATAACTTCCTTTATGACCTCATGTTACCCAAACAATATTATGTTGATTTTATCATAGCAAGCTTTCAAAATTTTATTCTATTTTTTAGGATTTTACGATTGTTTTAAATGCGAAAATACAATTCATATTTAATTTCTGAGTATTAGAGCTATCGTGGTGGCAAAAAGCGATTAATAAATTTTCTAAAATCATGATAAATTTCAGAAATCTGATAATATAATCTCTCATTTCAAATGTTATTTTTAAACAAAGCTATAATAATATCTAGATCTTATTTAGATAACTACAATATTTTTTGGACCATAGAATTACACTATTATATAAAAAAAAATATTCTGCGATTTAAAATTCTGTCAATGTCTCATCAAACAGAACTTCTGTCATTAAAGTTTCTTAACTCTAGATAGAAGACATTAAGAACCATTGTTCTCACGCTGAATTACAATGTAAAGACCATTATGTATCCAACAGACTCAATATCATTCGATAAACTGGTTTTAAAATCAAAGCAAGCGAAAAACTATCCCAATTTAAAGGCACTTAATAATAACTGCAATAAAAATGTCAGACGGATGTTGAATTAAAATGACAGATATGTTCTCATTTGGTTTCTTTTCTTAAACCTTGACAATACCTTTTAGGCGTATTCCATTCATGTTTGCTGTAATCATATAAATCATTTGAGATAACATTTCTTGTCATGAATCCGCTAGATATTATAATGAAAGGACACAAATTATTGACTTACAGAAGAAGCATGGATTCATAGCATTACAAAAATTAACACTTAATTTACTTAATTTAGGTAAGAAACGGAAAAAGTAATGTACTACAAAGAACAAACTACAGAATAAAAAGAATCGTCTGCAACGTTTGTTCAGACTTGCGTTAGGAAAATGGGAAAGCAACAAGACAAAAGTTTTAACTGAAGGTTTTCGAAAGTCAAACAGAAATTCATTTTAGAAAAATGACTTTGAGATGGTACTGAATGACATAATTCTTTGTCAAATTTTTAAATGTAAGACATTACTGAACGCAAGCAACAATCGACGTGCATTTACTATATTCCGCAGCCTCGTATATGAAAACTGTTTGACAATAAATTCCTGTTGCAAAAGTGTAATGGCAATATTAAATGAACAAACTTGAAAGCTTCGTCAGAGAAATCAAATGATTTTTTTTTTTTTTTTTTTCCTCTATATACTGAATGAGAAAATATTGAGAAAATTTTTTTTATGAAATGCTTACAACTGAGTACTGCTCTGTGATTAAAGTTTTGATTAAAAGAAATCTTAATCCCAAAGAAATAAAACAACGCTTGGATCATGTGTACTCTGATTCATCTCCTTTCTGTTTTACAGTGACAGAAAAACCAGAATAATTTCGCGAGGATCAGTAGGAGAAGATTGTCTTCAACAAGGTCATCTGCTGGAGGTCTTGAACAAAAACTAACTGTTGTCCGTGTTCGGAAGAAAATACTAAACTTCAACGAGATGAAAGCAAGATTTGGTCTACCTGAGACGACTTTTTTGCGCATTCTCTGTCAACATCATCACATGAATAAAGTCTCTACAAGACGAGAATCCAAATTTCTTTCAACAATTCAAGAACATCAATGTGTCAGTCAATTTTTTAAATTAAAAACAGCTTCCACGAAGCTTAGCTTTAAATTATTAATATATGTTTATACGATATGAAGTCGAATGTTCGTGGAAAGAGAGTTAATGACGATGATGGCATGAAAAGAGCAGTTATGGAAATTTTTGAGGACAAACCTTCAGATTACTTAACTCGTTTCTTAAATAATATGCAAATTGCATCAAGGTGCAAGTAGATTATATTAGAAAATAAATGATATTTTCCACTATTTTTTATAGTAAGGAGTGTTTCATTCTACTTACATATATTAAAATGCAAGAAGTAGACGAGTGAAGCTATTTAATGAGCACGTGCAAAATGATAATTGTTAACAAGGACTTCATTTATAACTGATAACTCATTTTGAGGAGGCTATTTTCAGATTGCCTATAATCTAACTTTTTAGTATTCATGAGTATGAAGAACAAAGCTGGAAACAACAAGTGAATGAATTCATTTAGGGTATGAAAGGATGCAATAATATACTATAATATGTATGTATATGTATGTAATACGTATGTATGTAATGTATTATATATTATTTTATGAAAATAGATCTATCGTAATAGGAAAGGATACGGTTTCTATTTGGATTTTATTGAAAGAGAAATAAATATGTAGAAAAACACAGAACGCCGACGAAGTGAGTGGCCTGAAATCTAAGCAATTTTGTTAAATTCGGTATCAAATTGACCTTTGAAACTATGGAAATCTATTTGCATTAAATATAAAATCTTACACACACGTGTTGCGGTATTTTACTGATTCGCTTTTTAAAGATTGTCTTAAAAAAGTGAACTAATAAATTTTCTATTTTACTAATAAATAACTATTTTTACTAATGAATTTACGAAGTAATACTAAGTATTTTTACTAATAAATTTGCGAAATAATAATAACTATATTTTACTAATAAATTTACGAAGCCTCGCTAGTTTTGAGGCTGTGACTATCAAATACCACAGCCACAGCAGTTTGGAGAGCTGCTCGCATTCCTTTCTGTAGAGGTTCTAAATGCTGTCATAAAATACTGAATCAAATTCCTTACACTTAAGCTTTTACATCTTGTTGACTTTCTCATCGTTTTCCTGTATTTCTTTGCCACAGCCAGTTTCTCACGAACGGCCACGCTCCGGGTGTACGTTCCCAATTTCAATTCAACTGAAGCTAAAAACGGAATCAGCAAACGACAGGAGGTAACCGACTATTCTTCCTGCCCAGGTCCATACGCCCCCTAAATGTCTGAATGACTTTTCGATAATCGACTTCTAAAGCTCCATTCTGTGCGTGTGGTCGTCTGAAAGGGGTTTTCCCTTCCACCCATCCTCTGAGGGGTGTCAGATCATCCAGCAGGAGTCAAACCAGGTCTTCTGTCCAGGGCCGCTGTTCCCTAATCTGTGCTGGGGCGGGCACGAGGCATGTTTCGGGGTGACGGTTTCTTTTGTGCCACACGATCGCGTTCTGTCAATCCCTTTTAAAAATTCCGATCCCTTCTATGTACTCTTCTATTCGCTCCATGCGAAGCATTGGGTTTTTAATCTGTAGGGTTCGCCCCGAATGTCAGGGAGGAAGTGAAAAGAAGATTAGAACGTTGTGACACTGATCCCTTTCTCACTGTCAATGCAATTGAATTAGCTCATTTTAATTAAATTTATCCCGTTTTCCAGAAAGACTAGCGATTGATTTTAAGCTACACGTACCACAAATTTAGTCCATTTTAATGACGAAAAATAAAAGCATTTAAAAGACATGCATGAAAAATTGAAAAGACGGAATTTTCAGATATTAAATTTAAAAAAAAAACTTATTTTTACAACTATGGAGATATTTTCCCTTCTAATATTGCTTACAAATATTTCTCTTTCCATTTTGATGTTAACGAATGTAAGTAGTTATGCGTATTGCTTACAGAATTCGCTTATCTTACCTTAATTTATGAAGGAATTAATCGCATTAAGAGATGTTTTTCAGTATTAATATCTAGAAAGGAGATATACGCCGAAGTTGCCACTTAAAATTAACTCAGTCAGTTGTAAAATTCTAGGCTATTTCTCATCTCATTCGATTAACAGTTATGGAATTTCGATGAAGCTTTATTTTACAAGTTTGATAGAACACTGGTAGTTCGGTCCGGGGTTCGAATTCCGGCGAACGGGGTGACTGCATAGGCGTTTTCGTGGTTTACCCATGTGTGTAACGTGTACACGAATCAGTGTCTCTTAGAAAGTCCTCCACGAAGGCATCCCTCCACTTAGGCAGATAGCCCACGAGTGCTTTGCCATAACCAAATAAATCAAACCAAACCGGTAAAGGCTGATTATTTCAGTAGAAGATAAAATGTGAAACAATCTACGAAAAACGTTAAGATTCATTAAAGCATAAGTAACCATAAGAAAGCAATATTGATTCCTTCAGTGTCATCATGATGTTTTTATATAGTTTATAAATTATCTGGGAAAAGAAAAGCATGAAACATTATAAAATCAAAGCAGAAATTGTTAAAAGGTTCAAATAAATTGCCCAAAATGCACATTGCTGATGCACTTTAAATATTTTATAAATTTTATAACTTGAAAAGCGGCTTGCACATATGAGCATCATAGCTGACACAAAATTCTATCCATTTTTGTTTTTGTGTAATAAATAGTTTTCCTAAACAAGCGAGAAAAAGAAAAATATTATAAATTCGGTGCAAGACATGTGAAATAAAATGCATCCAAAATTTTTTTTTTCGTATCACATGATTAGTTTAATGCACTAAATTCTTAAAGTTTTTTTATTTATCGTAATATTTTTGGACATATGTAACTAAAAATTCAATCGTGGGGGTTTTAAACAATGCTGAATTTAAAATCAAATTCTCAAACAGAAATTTAAGCTAACTGAATATAATCATTCTTATATATGTCATTTTTATGTTAACACTCCCTGCGCTCCTTCTGTTAATGCCTGCCTTATTACAATTTATGCTTAGGGGGTCTCGTAGTTTTATTTTTAGCTTTCATGGGTCTTTTAGGTCTCATCGTTTTATATTAGAAAACTGGATCGCAGAAGGAAGTGAAAAATTAATTTCAAGATCTGGCCTATCATAAAACCAATGATTTAAACAAATAAAACGGAGAAAAGGTAAGCAAAACTGTGCAAAAATAGAAAACTGATTCAAGATGTGAAAATTGATTGCAAATAATAAATTACTTTGAAACAAATCTTATTAAAATTTTTAATAATTTTTATTTAAATATTTTAATAATTTATTACACATAAACCAGATGTATATGATACTGAATATGCCATTTGAATTTGCTTAGATTATGCTTTGATTTTAATAAATATTACCACTAACTTAATGTAGATTACAATGCTAAATTTATGCTATTTTGATTGAACTCAATATTTCTTTTTAATTAAATTATTTTTTATTAAACTTTGCATACAAATAGAGTAATTTTTTCCTTATAAAGAAAATACAATTGACTCTCGTTATGACGACCCCTCGCGTATTGCAAAAACAAGAATTTTATAGCTAATATTATTTACAGTGAAACTGGATATAATTTATTTAAACTAGATTTGACCAGTTGGGATTTTTTGAGCTGATTGTTAGAATGGAATAGCAACCAAGACAAATAGCCATTACAGTATTATATTGTAATAATCTATATATATATATAGTTTGCTGATTAGTGCAAAAAATGTAATACATAAAAGAGGATTAACTGATTTCGTTGTCATTCTCGTTCTAACAAAAGAAAATTTTTGAATCGATGTCAGTCGTATGCGTACTTTTCATTGTAAAATAGTGTACAATTATTATTTTTTATAATGCTTATTTTGAGGACTTTAGCTTAAAAGTTGTACATCTTATACATTTCCAGAAAGAAAATGTGAAATGTACTTAAGAAAATGTGTCATAAAAAGCAGCATCTTTGTTATAAACATAAAGAAGAATAAAAATATGTTTCAGAATTAAATTCAGAGCAGATTTCAAAATGGCGACGTTTGAACCACATCAGAATATCTTAAATCATATTAAAAGAGAACTGGATTTTTTCTTTATTATTAGGATAAAATCGTATAAAAAAAGAACTGCATTTCTTCTTTATCGGTATTAAGATAAATCCAATAAAAATGCCTTGTAATAAACCAAATTCACTCTATTTCATTACTATGAACGAACTATTCTCTCACTATGAATGAACTTCTTAAAACATTTTATATTCTGCTAAAATAAAAAGTTTTAAGAAGTTCATTCGTAGTAAAGCTTGTATTTATGCTGTTACCTGATACCATGCTACGTTTTAATTACCATGAAATAAATTATCAGTCCTTTTTACAATTTCATTCAAGTCAGCAATTTTTGCTGCTAAAAGTTAATTAAAAGAAAAAGAAAGAAAAATTTAAATCTAAAAATGTCATATAAAAGTACTTCTAGCTGAAACAACAATCTGTACTTTTACTCGCATTCTAAGCACGTTTTTTAATCAGACTATTCTTAGCTTTTACAAAAGCCAAGTATTTTATTCTTTTTTTTTAATCATATTTGCACGGTTGCTCTGATGTATTTTCCTATTTTTATATTCTTGACCAAGTATTACTCTCAAGTAATTAAATTTTTGATTTAGGTTCCAGATTTGACTTGTAACTATTTTTATTTTTATCCCCTACCCCCCCCCCAAATCAAGAATATTTACAGTTTTGACCGAAGACTGACGATCATAAAATGTACATACAAGTGTTGATATACCCGAGACTTCAAAGAAAATATTTCTGACTTAAAGCAATATAAATATGTGGGTGCACAGTATCTGCTTTCTTGGGAAATCTGCATTGAATATGTGTGTACATGTTACGGTAAGAAGGAGAAATTACGAAGGCTTGCATGAAACAGCTTCTTCTACGAGGAAATGAATTCTAAATTAAACACCCAATACTAAATAGATGTAGCCACTTAATGGCGACGAATAATCTTCATATAGATTTATATAAAGACGCGAAACGAGTTATTATAATCCGTTCAAGATTTTAATAGTGAAAATATGAAGAAAGAGTAATAATCAGTTAAAACCTGAAATATAGTAAATGCTGGTAATCTACGGCTAGGAACATTATGAAATAAAAAAGAAGTCTTTATTTTTAGTAAGAGAAACGATTTCATCTTTACACATTGTTACCAGAGTTATGTAACCTGAATATGGGTCACTGACCATAATTCATTAACATTTGATGGAAAAATTACATAGCCTTCTGTTAAAAATTTTCTTTCTTTACGTAGTTATAAGTTAACAGAAACAACAAGACGATCTTCATTCTGATTATTTTAGTGCATCCAATTTCATAATTTTTATTTGTTCTCTCCTCCATTCCTTTGTACTTAATTGAAAGATTTCCTTTATATTCCTGCAATTTTTTTTTTTTTTAATATCTGTAAATGTGAAAAATAACAGACTTAAAATTTAACACAAAAAATGCATAGCAAAAATAATGCTGCATTTTTCTACACTAATCTGGTTATAATCAATGTGTCATACGTCAAACAGTCTGTGTTTCGGGAAACGAAATAAAATGCTTCATATAAACAACCAACTCATAATCCACGTCGCAGATATCCCCCCTTGCAACTAAGCTACATTAACCAGGCTTGAAAACAGTCATACGAGTATTTCCAAATGAAAAGCTGTCACTCTTCAGTAAGAGTATCGAGTTTCTAAATACAGATCGTTAGCTTCGTTACATCGCTACGGTTACAGTAGCAAATCAAACAGAAGTTATCTTGCAATGAACGATACAGGCATTTTTTTTTTTTTTTTTCTTTTCTTAAAACTGAAGACGTTTCATATACTGTGCTTCTCAAAGCAAAGAAGTTATTTCTTTTATTACAATTTTTGATTGTTGAAAATAATATTGAACAAATTTATTTAAACATTTTACTAGCTTCGAAATTTTGTTCTTAAGTGTTAACCCTCCAAATCTTCTGAAAATTTAATAATTAATTTTTGGTTTAGAGAAAACTGCAGAGGAGCACAATAAGAATATCGCAGACGTTATCGTATCATGTCATAAATATTCTGAATTAGTTCCTAGCAGTTTTGTTGTTTTTCGTATTAACACAAAATAATTCCAAACTTACTCAAGCTCTTCTTTGCTTCATCAGTCTTTTCGAATACTAAAATTAGGCTTCTAATGAAAATTAGAAAATTGGAGTTGTGATTTTATTTTAGAATAACATCACAAATTTAAATGTACAGTAAGACCCCGCTTAACATGGGGGATACGTTCCATCAAAGTAGAGCGTAATGCGAAACAGCGCTAAACGAGGCTATCTTTACATGTAAATATTGGGGTTAAGGGAAGATGGCTAGGAAATTGGTTAGGTATTAAATTTAAAAAGTATGTTTTTTTAATAAAAATAAAACCAAACATTTATTTCTTAAAGCCCAAATTAATACCACAATATTATTTCTTGCAAAAATAAAAACAAAATATAAATAACAAAACGAATATTCTTAAAAAAAAAACAAATAAAATTCTCAGTCAGTCATATTTAGTTAGCCTTCCGCGTTTTCAGTGTTCTGCCTTTTTGTGACAAAAGCATCTAATGTTGTTTGCCTTTTTCTTTTGCGTTGTTCTCTTAAAAAAGTTCTTCATAAACGGATAGAGCATCTCTAACACCACGCCTTACTTTTGAGCTCCTGTCAAAATTCGGATCATTTTCAATGAATTGATTCATTATTTCAGTTATGGTAGACAAACTCCTTTTTACAAACGCCATCGAAAGTTCTTTTTGCTCTTCTTCTGAATCACTGCTGTCAACATTTTTGTTTTCTTCTTGTTCAGTTAATTCCTTGAGCTCATCATTAGAAAGACTAGCCGCTGCTTCTTGAATTATTTCTTCGACATCTTCCACATTTACCCCTTCAAAATATGTCTGTACAATACCGCACCAAACAAGAAATACAAGTACACACTTTCGGATATGTATTTGAAACCTATCGCTGCATAATATTCCGGGGAATCCCCGTATGCTGCGAGCGATTTCGTGGAATCCCCGGGTTGAAATAAAAGAGCGCTAAACCGAAACAGCGCTAAACGAAACAGCGTTAAGCGGGGTCTTACTGTATCTGCATTTTTGGTAATAGAATTGTTACATAAGTTTAACAAGAATTCAGAGCAATTATGACTCTCCAGTACCGTAACTGTACTTTTATCTATGACCATGAACAGACCAGTTGATTTTCATGAGCAGCCCAGTCTGCCCAGTTTCCAGGAACAGTCCAACTTTTTCCCATAAAAACAACACAGTTGATGGAACTACATCCCTTTCCTTAGGATATTAGGAATCGTTAATTACAGAGTATAAAAGAACTTTATATTTACAATGCAAATTAAGATCGAATTGAAATATTAAAAGCTGACGATGTAGTAATAAATATCATATAGTAATAACAATAGTAGTACATGTGGAAGAATTCTTTCTGCCCATTTAATCTTAATGCAAATGCCTATATTATATTCAAGATATTTTGTATACAATTAGATTAGGATTTAATAACAAAATAAAAACACCCAATCTCGCGTAGAAACGCGCATGATCAGCACTTAGAAAAGGGTGTTAGAAATTATGATTATTAAACCTAACTGTGCTATTAAACTAACCTTTAAATGAAAAAGGGTCTAAACAATGCTTAGGATATATTACAAAGAAAAAAAAAGAAAAAAGAAAAAGAAAGAAAGAACTATCAGAACTTCAAAAGTTATGAGCTCAAATGGACATGTAAACAATGTAAAATGGACTGGAATACCTAATTGACACGTTTAATTTCAAAATTATCTAATAGACGATTATACAAGCTACATATTGCGGCAGAATTTTGTCAGAATACTAAGCTTTATGTTTTATGGAGACAAGAACGCGTAAGAATGTAGGAGGTTCTGCAGCAGAAATACAAATATACGGCTTTACATAAGTCTTCGGTATAAATGCTTAATAATGTTAGCTGTAAATATTGTCAAAAAGCATAGATTATTTTCAGTTGTTCACTTTTTTACAGCACTGATAATATGATGATTCACTTATAACAATAAACGTAAATCATACGTCACATGTATTGAACACTTTTTTTTAATCCGAGGGGGGAAAAGCTAATAAAAGTAACAATACTTGAAAAAAAAATCTTTTAAATAAACTTTTTTTTTTCTTTTCTTTTTGACTAAGCACCAAATCAAGACAGTTCACTGAGCTTCTCGTTATTGAATCATTACTCAAAGTAGTTTATCGTAGCTACAGTAATTCTTGTTCGAGAAGTAAATGATGTGTCACGAGGCCTATCGGTTTCATTGACGCTTTTGCCGCAAGTGTGCAGACTACCACCAAGCTGAAGTGAACCGTTTCGATCCTTGCATCTGCAATGCATCCCTCACATGCAGCTGCAGCTACAACGGAGATGATGTTTTCTATCCAGTGAAACTAAGTAATAACATAAATCTGACGAAGCCTTCAGGATATTTGAAAGAATAAATGTTCTAATAGTTTTTTAAGAAAGTGCATCTTTAAATTTGAAGTTTGGGCATCAAGCTGAAATATGTTGTTCACTGTACTGTCATGCACTGAAAAAATTCTAGAAAAAATTATATTTTTATTGCAAATCATACTTTTATAGAGAAATACAGTGAAAACTTTCTCAAATGACCATCCACGATCCAGAGCATTTTGGTGTTAGAAGTACTGGTCACCTTCAGAAGTGGTCACAAGAACAGTATTCACTATATGTAATTTACAAGGGTAATAGTATGTTCTCAAAATTGTGGCCGCATTAAATTTCGTTTTTGTCAGTGTTTAAAAAAGTATGTGGTTTTTTTTAAACAAATAATTCGTTAAATCACCATGTTTCAGATGAAAAAGAAACTTACGTATTGGAAGTAATTAATACCTTCTTTATTTCAAAATTATTAAAAATTAAAAAACAGTTGTTTTAAATGATGATTTGTACTTTACGATAAATGCTTTCATGCGAAACTTAAAGGCTTAAAATTTCTGTGGCTAATCGAAATGCTTTTTTCTGAAACAAGCAGTTTTTAAAGTTACCGGGTCTTAAATTTAAACTGCCATGTTGTTCCATCTATTGAATAAATTAACACGATATGAGAAAAAATTTCAAAACTAAATAGTTATTCACGAATTTTCAGAAATGTTTAAAAGACTAACTTAACATTTAAAATTTTTTTTCTGTTTTCCTTCCTTTCCTCTTCTATTTTATTTTATATGTGGCTCGCATGCCTATTTGTAGCATTTTCATCGTCAAGCAAGGTACGGGAGGTGGACCTTCAAATGGAAAGGCTTGTTAAATACAGAACGAATGCATACATTTCTTACGGTAACCGTGAAGTTTGAGTTTTCAGGGATATTGCAGACACTGATTTCAAACACAAAGAATTACAAGTCATTTACAGTATACATATATACCATAGTTCAAAAGAAGACAAATTGTGGTGTTCATTTGGCTATTGCATTTGTTACCTAGATACGAGGTCTTTGCGATATATCGAGCCCTGCAGTACTCTGGCTCATTGTACATTCCTAAAAAATCTGATCACTCCATGACTTCCTTGTAAGACCTATTAAATTATACACAATTTTTGTTGCACTTCATTTGAACTTATTTCTTCAATTTATTCTAACTTAATTAACCGATCCCACACAGCAAATTAAAAATGTCATCAAAAATTGCAAATTTTCAAATTAAACATACCGTTCAATTTTTGTCGTACAGGAGTTAAATGTCTCATAATTTTATTTTTTCATAACAAATATAAAACTTTCGCAAATAAGTATAGTAACAGGAAGAGAACATTAAAAGTTAGATTTCGCTATTTGTCAAAAATTAAATTTTTTTTAATTTGAAATTGCGAAACAATTATTATTTCTATCATTTAAAACACTTCCATAAATATATATCTAGATTCAACGATTGCAAAAATAAAGACCCGATAAAAACTTTTAAGCCAGGTAAGGTGTGTATGCATGTATATATATACTTTCGATGATGCCGATTGCCGTAGAAAAAGGAAGTGCATAACTAGATATTATAGCAGTCCCATGTGCCAAATTTCAAAATTCTGCGGCTAATCTTTTTTGAATTACATACATAGGTATGTGGAGACGTTACAAAAAAATCTATTCTGAATAAATTTTACAATCCGTTTTTTGGGGGGAAGAGTCCTTTATTCTGTCCGTACGTACAGATGTCACGCAGAAACATCGTTCAGATGGATTCGAAAGTAGTTGAAATGGATATTTCCGTTAAAATATGATACCCGAAATTTTTCGCGATTACAGTACTTCCTTTACTTCCGCACAAGGAAGTAAAAAGACAAGAGCTATCTTAGTAGCTGTCGAATTGAGAGCAAATTATCTGAAAAATATACTAAACTGCGGAAAAAAATAGTGGTTTCAGTGCGGTCAGGAGCACAAAACATGACGGTGGACAATGCATCAGAAATCCTAATTTTTGTTACTCCTGGGAGAGTTTATATGTGAAGAATTTCTTAAAAGGCGTGTTGTATGGACTGTGTCTCGCTCAGTGGGTGATGCATTCGTTGATGTCCAAAGACCGTTGATTGCTTTCAATGGTCACATCACTCATCACTGTCCACTTATTATCGACATATTCTAGAGGACTTTGTGTGCCCATTATTTCAAACATAAACCTCAACGAGGTGCCATGTATCAGAATGAAACGGATCAGTTCACACTTCGAAACTGATGACAGTTAGGTTAGAATAACATGACAGCGAGCTTGAATATCTTTCATGATTGTAAAATCTCTTGATTTCAACATCATTGAGCTGCTCTCTAGTAATCTAGAGAAAAGGATTAACGTCTACCTTCTGCAGCACCACCAAGTGAATTAATCACTTCTTTTTCAGCAGGAAGACTTAAAGAACACCTTTATTGACTTGAACAAGACTTATGTCGACTAAAAATAATCGTTTACCAAAAATAATCGTTGCAGTTTACCAAAAATAATCGTTGCAGTTTTAGCATTCAAATAGGACCTGCACTATATTAATAAAGTATAATGCTTTAGATGCAGATTAATAAAATCAGCATTGCTTATTAGCTGATCTATCCTTCGCATCTTAAAATAAAACTGTCCCCTGTACCGGAACTGAGCTGAAGTAACCTGTTCGGTGTGCTAATGGTTGCACCGCAAGAGCACGTGGCAAGAATTCTTTTAATCTTCGGTAATATAAATCACAAAATATCGAAGATCTTAAACAAATCAATGAAAATATTATAATTATTAGTCAAGGCCAATGATTTTAATTCTTGACCTCAAAATATTTGATTACAAAGAGATGTTTACAAGAAATCCTACAAAGATGAGACCTAGAGTTGTTACAGATGTGAGACCCTAGAGATGTTACAAGAAACCCAACAAATATTCCTTGTTTGTTTTGCTTCCCTCCCCCTCCAAAGAAAATGTCCTAAAATGAATTCGTCCTTGCTTCATTTGCGGAATTTCACGTATGTTGGCTTGATCTCTAATGATTAACGAATTCATCTCCACATATCAATTGATTTATCTTTCTCATCTTAAACCAAAACTTTACCATAAAACATCTCTGTTTTTAGTCTAAAATCACAGATTACCTTCAAACGACACATCGTTGATAAATAGTTACAGAAGAAGATTCTTTTAGGAGCATATGATGAGATTCACAATGGTTGATAACTGATCACTGAGCGAATAGTATCTCCGATTACTCTACTGATGAAATTTGAAATTGACTTGTGCTTGAACTTGATCTACTAGTGAAAGCCCACTCATCTATGCTACGGTCATTTGCATCAGTTACAGAACACAAACGCCTGAGCATGCGGTGGCCAGTCTTGCGTGTCGTTATTTTTGATCACCAAAGGATTTGATGGGTATCAAACCAGGACAAACGGATAGGCGGCATGGAATAAAGCAGAAATCTAATATTTTTATTGGCAAATTTTACGACACTTTTTGAGATTTTAAAGCAGGCGGTGGCTTTTCTTGTCATAAAACACGCAACATTACAAAACCCCGATTTTGACTTTTGTTCGTTTACGATCTTCAGGAATTAAACAACAATTGTCATGATACAATAGCGTCTGTAAAAATTCAGACGAGAAGAACGCATCAGACGGAACCTGTAAAATTTGAAATCATGAATCTGTTAAACAACTGTTCTTTTAGTCTGATGCATGAGGCGGAGGATAGTAACTGGATTAATTAAATGTCTAGTGACACAGTTTTATTTTTATTATAATACCAGTGGGAGTGAACACACCGCTTGTAGGAAACAAAGCATTTAAAAATATTTTACCTTTTTGCTCTATAAATTGAGCATAACCTAAAGTCATGAATCAAAGGAAGAAATTTTATTAAAATATACTAACTTCTAAAGAGCCTCATCATCTGACTGGCTACCAAGTATAATGTAACAAATATAAAACCTGCAAAGAAAGCACCTCGAATGGAATATTATAAAGGTGAGCAATGCACAACCTATGAAAATTACAAAAACATCTGCAATGGAATATCAAAGAATAAAACGATATACTCTTCTTTTCAGATCCCCCACACGAAATAATCATGATCACTGAGATCGGGGGATCCTGAAGGTCACGGAATGTCCCCGCTGCTCAAAGTGACGTGAAAACAAACGTTAAACATTTGCCGAGCAGTAAGAGACGTAGTTCCGTCTTGGTGAAACCACATAATTTTGTTATTCACGGGTGGGAAGTTTTTCAAACCTAAAATGTTCTCAGCATAGAATCATGTCAGTCATGTAACCGTATTGAAACAGCACCCTACCCCCGTCAGTTACGAAAAAGTAAGATCCTATGACACCACGCAAATGATGCAGAACACTACTCCCCAAACTTTACACTGATTAATGTATGCTGATGAAGATCATAAGAAAATTTCTGTGCCCGTTAAGGGAACTATTGCTTGTTAATGCATTGCGTTGAGCAAAGAAGCATTGAGCTGGTTGTAGAATGAGTTGATTGCTGAATGAGTAATGAATTGAGCTGGTTGTAGAATGAGTTTCCTGGGTCATTTACGTGCTCTTAATGTTGTTCGGAAAGAGATCACAGTGAACTGAGAAACATTTACTGGAAGTAATTTTGTTCTGGATGGGATCTTAGAAAAATGAAAATAACATATGTAACAGTTCCTCATGTGTTAAAAGGAGATTTTTATTTGTGTCCTACATAAAAAGAAATCTTTTTGTTTCTACCGGTAAGAAAACTCTTAATTCTGAGTAGACTAGGTGCAGTAACAGACAACCTCATTCGAATATTTTTATCAGCAAACTGCAGCTGAAAAGTCAGCAGAGTTAGAAAGTAATTTTTTTTTTTTTTTTTACGAATTGAGTAGTAAAAACAAGAAAAATTTTCTCCATTCTCATTAGGAAATTTAAGCTAAAATGATTTTCAAGTAGAAGAAAGTACAGATACAAAAACGAAAAATATTAACTGTGCATGTAAAAAAGAAGATAATATAATAACTAAAGAAGCTAGTTGCAAAAGAAATTGAGCTCAGTTTTAATGATAAATGAGCATGTTGAAGAAATTTTATTTTATAAGTGATTATTCCTTTTAGTTACTGTATTCATCTAACATCTTTTCGTTTAGCGTGCATCTGAATGAACTAATCGTATTAAAAGACGTTTTTCTACTTAATAATCAGAGATCATAACTTGATTAAGTTAATCATGTTTTGATCTCCGATTATTATGTAGTAAAAATATAGAGTTTTTATAACATTGTAAGTAGTCTAAAGTATGCAAAAATGAAATTAAGTTGTTATATTTTAAATACTAATTTTTCAGTTTTAAAACCTCTATTCTGAATATTCTGATTATATTCTGGAGAAACTCCTTCAACATTAATTATGCAGGCGTATGAAATTACATATAAATGTTTCACATTTTCGGAACAATAAAAATTCATTATTTACAATCGATATTTATTATGAAAAAAAGGCAATCACACTCTATTGCTTTTGGCGTAGCGCTAAAAGTTTTGCCAAAAACTGAATTCTTTGTGATTATCGTCAGCACTTTTACCTACCAAAAAACGTAGTCTTAGTTATATTGAAATTAGCGAAATTACACCACTTTAAACAACGCATTAAGCGCAATTATGATCTCTCCCCCCCCCAAAACGATTAGACTAACTTTCAGCCGTCAAAGTGATTTATCATGGATTCGTATGAAAATTCTTATCACTTACACAGCCAACGTCGCAAAGCGCGGCAGTAAGAAGTATCATGAGATAAAATCGCCAAGTCTATCATAATTAGGCGATTACAATACATTGGCCATTACAGATGCTTCTCTTTTTAATTCGCCAATAGTCGCCAATTATCCGCCCAAGCAGCTCCGGTTACATTTTTGATTCTTCTCGAGTGATTAGTATTCAACAAGAGATTACCTAAACTGCACCCATTGTCGTAGCAGATAGAAAAATGTTTCGTAAATGTTCTGGGGAGGGGGAAGCTTTTACAGCTATATTATGAAAAGCCTAAGGATATTTTTAGGAAAGAAGTTTTACATTTATTTAAAAATTTTTTATTAGTATATTTTAAGCGATTTTTTAATTCCGCTAATATTCGTTAAAGGAAAAGATTATTGTTTAAATAAAGTTTCAATCAAAATACGTTTTTTGATTGTTATTAAAAGCGTATAAGCGATAAATTAAAAGCGTATAAGCGTGTAACGATAGTACCCTCGGAACGTGTTCAAGAGATCCAGTTTCGAGTGCTGACGAGGACATCGCATATTTTTCATATCTCCAGCTTCAAAATAACCTGATGAATGACTCTACAGTGGCGCCCGAACTCAAAGGAGGTGGGTCACCACCAGAATTTAGTGACTGGGTCCCTTAAACACCAGTCGCTTTTTAAAAGGGGGATTATATAAGGTACTTTCTCCCTCTTTTCAGCATACCTTGGTGGTGTAACGGTAACACACTTGGCGCGTATTCTAGAGGTCCAGATTCGAGTCCCAGCAAAGGCATTGCATATTTTCCCATCCCCAGCATTAGAAAAAAAAAAAAAAAAAAAAAAAAAAAAAAAAAAAAAAACACCTAATGACTCTACAAGCGACGTCCCATTTTTTGACATCAGAAATATCTTTTAGATAACTAATTTGTTTGGTTAGTATAACTTCCTAATACATTTTGTTGCAGTAGCAGATTCACTCTTGTTTCAGACAATAAAGTATCTTTTTAAAAATTATTTATAAAATATTATATTGCTGATATAGTACAGTAAAATGAGAAATTTAGAAACAGTATACTAATGAATATTTTGTTATTTGTCAATGTTAACGAAAATATTAACATAATGAATGGTATTTATGTCTGCATCTCATGACGTCTGAGATAGTTAAATATAGCTTTTCTCTTTGTTTTGCTTGATAACATAAATATAAGCTCTCATTTTTTCAGATGAATAGCTTTTGTGGTCTTTGCCACAATGAATTAGAAACAAACAATATCTCTCTTATGTTCTCCTACCGTGTAAAATAATCTCCTCTCTAATGCAGAGCTACTGGAGATTCACTGCGAGTTACGATATGAGGATACTGATACTTTCGTTGCAATCGACTGACCACCAGGTGGATACGAGAGTAAAGAATTAAACTTCTAACGCTTTTCTATCTCATCACCAAGAAGACCTGCAATATCTTCGTTCTTCAGTTATTCAAGCGCAGGAAATTCGAGCTGAATCTTACACGAGAAGATCTTGACCTGCACAGTTTGATATTCACGGTATCTTTTGTTGCTGCCAAAGGGCCTTTTCAATGAACTGAAATGCGTTCACCTTCATTTAACAAGCAATTGCACTAAACCAAGAATGTACCCACTTATGTAAATTTTGAAAGCTCATAAGGCAATTGGCAAGAAATTGTCAGCGAGAAAAGTGCTAAAATGTAAGATTAAGTTTTCAATAATACGCTAAGGCAATTTGACGCAAATGAACAAGATTCAAAGCAATAAATATCATTATAGAGAGTCTTTCGAGAACTGAAACAGGAACTGACGCATCTGGATTAGGAATCCAGAAGCCGCAAAGATAACCAGCAGTATTAAAAAGTTTCTCCTACAACAGGGAAAGTAATGAGCCAATCCGTGAAGAATTTCCTTTCATTTCACAGATACCTTAGGATTTATGAAAATGGAAAGCACCAGGACTTCCTTTTCGATCCTTATTTAGCTTTACCTTACCTTTTCCTTTACCTTCCTCACTAGTTTTCTTAACTAACTACTTATTATGGGTCTATTATAGCATACACTACTTCAGGTAAGAGTGCGAATGCTTACAGAAATTATTATATATTACCTTCATTCTAAACTACAAGTTATACGCAGTACTTTTATAATTACTTATACAATTATTACAATTCGTAAAGAGATTCTACATAATCCATTTCAGCTGCGTAATTTTACTGTAACTTTTCGATCTGTATGCGTATAGTTGTTGTAGTAAAAATAATTGAATATGAGGCTTTTATTTTGCATTACTTTTTGTTTTTTGTAAACTCTTACACTTGACGAGTATTCTAGAGGTCCAGATTCGAGTCCCAGCAAAGGCATTGCATATTTTTCCATCCCCAGCATACACTGTATATGTACTGTATATAACATTGTATATGTGTGTGAGAGGGCGAATATCTGCAATTTAATGCTTATGACATTAGCAATGTAACTCAAAAATGGGACACTAGTAAAAACTTAAACTAATTTAATAAAATTGGAACTGAATTATTTGTTAGCACCAATAATTATGATAAAAACTTTAAGAAACTGATTGAAAATTTTCAGTTTATTTGAAAAAAAAAAAAAAAAAAAAATCATGTATGTGTTCGTCTTCATTATAAATATAGTGATTACAAATTCTGCAGCGGTTTATAGAAAATGAATTAAATATATAAAAACCTTAATTTGGAAACCTTAATTCCCTCTTTAACATGTCTAAATAACTTGATTTTGAGTTTCCAGTCATCGTTTGATTTCAGTATCCAATTGAAGTAAAAAACATCCGACTAGTACTGAAATTTAAATGATGCTGATCTAAGTGGATATAACGTCGTGTCTGCTTGGCTATCATAAAATGTACGCGAAGTTTAAAACTGTAGGTGAATTATCACCAAGTCTTTTGAAGTACCATACAAAGTCAAGAGAAGGGTGCAAAGAATCCTTTATTAACTCAAGTAAAGTTGTTTCACAGTCAGCACCATTCCCTGTTTACAAAAGCCAACACTTTGGGCTTAACTCAAAAGGTAATGAATAACTTAAAATTGATCAAGTTAAGTATAGCCTAACGGCTTCCAGATTAACTGTCGCACAAGTTGGTTCTGACTCGAAGTCGGCATAAACAAGCTTAATGGCAGGAATACCTCAACGCCGCAGAATTCTCATCGCTAGAGAATCAAAAATATCAACATGGCCTTCAGCAGGCAGAAACACACACTGAAACACTTTCTTCCTTCTACTTAATCTGAATATCGTGCGTGATGGAAATTTGCATTCTGTCAGGGAAATGAAATGAGAATAGAAAGGAAACGTAATTTAACTAAAAAAAAGGGGGTTAGAAAATTCAACAATACTCTATATGATTTCAGAATAATTTTTTAAAATAAATATGGTGGACAAAGTTAGTTACATATCTTTATATCACGTTCATCAATATGATGATTTGATTAAAAACATTAATTCAGATTATTACTTACTGCAAGTTTAAGGACTATTTTTTTACAAATTCCAGTACATCTACCAAGCGCTAACTAACACCATTTATCTTAACCTACTTATTTTAGGACATCTCAGCTTGATTTCCTGAAGTATCGTCTGCTTACAGACAGAATATTTTACACATTAATCCTTTGTTTTCATCTGCCTAACCGTCATGGATTCGAAAGCTGAGCAGCGATAAACTTCGCTATAAAGCGGGAAAAACAGCAACGGAGTCATATAAAATGTTGGGTAAATCATACGGGGAGCAAGCAATTGACACGATCTAAGACTTTCGTTAATATTAATGATTTCGTGATGGACTCGAAGATGATTACAAACTTAAAAGTTTTGACCTTTCATAGTCACGAACTGTTGAGCACATAGAAAAGATTCGACAGCTGTTGCTATTCGTTCCCAAGCTCTACCAATGAAAGCCGATGAGTTTAATATCTCTGAAAACTTCATTCACAAAACCGACAGGGAATACCTTATCTTTTATTCATTAATAGCAGAAGTTCGAAAGAAGTTTGTAATTCTACAACGAAATTTGGTTCTTTGCTTTGGATCCTGAGAGAAAATTTCCATCATTTACTTCCGTTTAAAAAAGATTCTCTATGGCTACGGAAACTTCGGTTTCAGAAAGCTCGAGCTGAGTCTTGCTTTTTAGTTGGAGAGAAATGATTCTGCAAATATACCTAAAAAATCTGATGTGTACACCACATGACTTCCTTGTACGGAATATTAAATTATACGCATTTTTTCTTGCATTTCATTGAACTTATTAGATTGAATTAAACCTACTTCGCCGACAGCGCATAAACCACAATAGAATAAATGCATTCTTTAAGATTCACTTTGTTTACCATAGCGACACTCTGGCGCTAGGTTTACTTAACAGTATTATATTTCGTTCATATTATAACTCAGAATGCAAAAAATTTATATCATTTAAAGAATTATCTAATCGTTGCCACATGTTCTATTCAAATACTATAACAAAGCTAGAACGATGTATAAAAGAAATTAAGCAAACAAAACGAAAAAGAAACAGTTTTTCACAGACGATTGAGTATTTCTCATTCAATTAATTCAGTTTTCACTTCGCGAGAAGGCAAAAACACATAAAAACTCAAAATATCTGTATTAAAAATTACGAAGTAAATCTTAAATACTTATTTTCTCGAAAAAATTCCTGAAAGGATTAAGGATGATTTAATTCGCAATAATAAATGAAGGCGTTATTTTTGTGTTGCGAAGCTTTGTGTCTCTAGATTGGCAAAAAATCTACAATTCTGCTGTTTCAAATGTAAACAAATATGTCCGCCATGTTATTTAAAACTTAACCTCACTTAAACAGCTTTTAAATTGTTGATAATTGTACAAATATTGCTTCCATAATTACGAAAGGCATAAAAACTTTAACCGGAAGATAAAAACAACATAATTCAATCATTTTTAAAGCAAAAAATGTACAATTTAGAAACATATAAGAGTAAAGAAACTGAGATCACTGAGCCGGGTAACAGAGTGAATATATATAGTATAAATATATTTACTATATACGTTTGGTGCGGCCGATTGAAACCAAAATACGAGGTGCACATCTACATGTTATAGTAGTCTTATATACAAAATTTCAACGTTCTGAGGCTACTCGTTTTTGAGTTATGCGAGATACGTACGTACGCACGCACGTACATACATACGTTCGTACAGACGCCACGAAAAATTCTCTTCAGAATTCATTTTAAAGCAGTTTTTTAGTTTTTTTGGAGGAAAAGAGTCTTTTAGTCTGTCCTTACGTATAGATATTACGCAAAAACATCGTTAAATTGCATTCGAAAGCGGTCAAAGTGGATATTTTCGTTGAAGTATGCTGCCTGAAGCTTTTCGCGATTACAATACGTCCTTTTTGCATCGTACAAGGAAGTAAAAAAGGGTAAGAAAAAAAATTAAAAACAGGTTTTCTGAAATAAATATACTTAGAAACAGGTAGCTCGTCGCCCAGACGGTATAGTGGTTAGAGAATCCAACTGCGGTACCGGGATAAGATATGGATGTTTGTAAATGTATAGTGTCCGTGCTGCATGGGAGCACTCTAAATAGGCCGCGGGCTGAAAGTTTGGTGGAACGGGAGAGGAGTGGGAGATCCTCGGACCACCTCTCGGGGTGCTCTCCTTCAACACTGAGGTGGAAAAATAGAAGTCTAACCTCTCCTTTGAGTACGCTTTGGCAACCATTATTCCATGTAATATGGTACGACAACAACAACAGGTAGGGTTCAGAAACAAGCCGGAATCTGAATATACTGGAGAAAAACTGATTTTAAGAAAATGGAGAAAATGGATACATCTGCATACACACGCTCTTAGTTCTTAGGCGAAATGAATCTGTTTTGTATGTTAAAAATTTCAGAGTGCTGTTAGTTGGTGAAATCGATTTACGAAAGGAAAATTTTTAATAATCCTATTGGTGAGGCAAAATATAAAAATGAAACAAATGTACATTTTAATCTTACATGACGACAATTGATTTTAAATCTGTGCCTGTGATATAATTTTAAAAATATTTCGACGCCACAGAGGATCACCATTATATTTTTGCTCCTTTGTAAACTTTCATAAATTATTAATTTTTGTCCAGTTTCTGTAAGCAAAATATTTTTTCTTAATATTTTATTTGAAATACTAAACATATGACTAATCATTTCTATTCAATATAATCATTGACTTGGTCCGTAAATATAAAGCATTATGATATTTTATACACTGAATATAAGTTGAGTAGACTTTCTAGAGAACGATTTTTCACCTAAAACTTCGGCTTACACGCCAGAAAATACGGTATTTCATTCTGCTAATACAAAAGAGCTTCAATTTAATAAATTAAAGCCTCAATCAGTAATAAAAATTTAAACTTATCAACAAATTTAATACCCAGATTGCAATCATGAATTTAATTATTTAACTTATAAAGCAATAAATCTGGAGCTTCAGCTTACATCCCCGGGAAAAAAATAAAATGAAGATTTAATTTCCGACAATAAGTTAAAGATTAGCTTTCGAAGAGTTTCCATAAAATAAAAAGAACAAAGCAACATATAAAGCATAGTTTCTGGAGAGATGGTTTTAGAAGATACGTTTTTAAGAAACAATTGACAAATATGAATTTTGCGGAAATCTTTGAAACATTAATAACAATTACCTCGTGCTATTTACTACTAGTGTATAAGTACTAATGTATATATACGATATATGTATATATATTATACAAATCATTACTGAAAATTTACCAGATTCTGAAAGGATCTACGCATGAAATGAGTTACCAGTAAATATACAGTCGTTGATAAATTGTCGATAAACTTATTCCGCCCCTGTTTATCTCCTGCATGCAAACTTTACATTAGTTCTGCTTGATTGTGGCTTTCTTTATCTGCAAGAAGAATTCCTATGACTGATGCTCAAAAGATAATTTATATATCTTTTTAATGCAATAAAAGAAGAAATGTTCTGATCGTAAACTTTAGCTCCATTTGTAAATTTACAAAATTTACTAAATCTTAAAACGTGGAAACTGCATCGATTATTATATTCTTGTTATAAAATCTTGTTGTTAAATCATTTTTGCACACTGTGGAATTTTTTAAAATTATATTTCACCTCCAGAGACACCGATTTTTACAAACGTAGTATAAACGACTTGCCATATGTTTGTTATAAACAACACATTAATGCTAATCGAGATTACTTTGAATAAATATGTATTCTTCTTTTTATTTTTTCATTTGAATCGTCCTTAAAGTCGGCCATTTTGTTTAATAATTATAGTCCAATATATTCATTCTCACATTCGATGAATTGAATTTGCCAGTTTGTATTCATGTTAATTTACAAAGATGGTGTTATACATGCGGAGTGGAGCTACATGTAGCGAAAGAAATCAGAAGGGTTAAAATTAACTCAGAAGCAATTAAATATGAATAATTCATTGCAATCAACTAGAATAACTTGAAAATAAGAACTTTGACACAGTTATAGAATGCCTTATATAGCTTTCCAAAATAATCGAAATTTTCTTTTAAAGTTTTGAAAAGAAAAAAAACCTTTTAAAAAGACTAATATTTTATAAAATAATTTTATAAAACTACTTTATAAACTGCTAATAAATTCTGTAGTAGAGAAGACCCGTTGAATAATAAAGTTTCCTTATTTCATCTTCATTTCTCTATTAAATAGTATTAATATATGAAATAAAAGTATTTTTTAATGTGATTATAGCCCAAAAATATACTGCACTTCGCTTGAAATTTTCACGAATGCAGTGCTCTAGAAACAAAAAGAAAATAAATAAATAAATAATAATAATAATAATAATAATAATAATTCGAAAGTTATATTTAAGCATTTGTCAATTAAAAATACCTGTACGACATACAAGTATGCTTTTACACATGAGGTATTATACATTCATGTAGCAAATTAGTATGTACCAATAGTCCTCGATTTACGACTGAATGCCTTACGTTGACTCGGTTTTACGACTGCTAAATCTGAAGTTCAAAATCTTCCATTTTAAGTTCAGTATATACTTATATGCATTATGTTAGTACGCATTAAAGCAGCGTGATAGTTAAAATATTGTTGAGCATACAAAATAAGCTACATTAACTTGCCAAAAATGCTGATCAAAATGCTGATCTTTTCATCAAAGTTGAACATAAATTTCGAGAACAATTGGATATTATCGAGAAATTGAAATTTTGTTATTCATGACTTAATTCCCCCATAGTCCCCGTTAAACATTTTTAACAATTTACATTCAAGTTACTTTAAAACAATTTTCGGAATTAAACTTACTATGGATTCACTATTTTTAGATAATTCTACTAAAATGAATCTTAGGAGATATTATTATTAACTTACTTTGCAGCAATTGCGCAAGTAGTAGAATAACTCGATTTCGAACTAAGTGAATTTAAGAACATACAACATATGTATATATATATATATATATATACTTTTGTTTTGTTCTAATTAATTTAAAGGAACAGTTCAATTTCATAAAACGCGTAGTGCTTATGTGTATGTATATATATATATATATATATAAATAATTTGTTTATGAATGTTACATAAGATTGCATACGCTCAAACTCATGCTATATTAAATAAAAGCTTAATTTATAAAAATATTATCAAAAGTATCAAAAATAAGGTAAATCTCCGACTTCGTCAGAATCGACTTGCAATAAAACTGCAGGAGCTGCACTCATCGTAAATCCAAGACTACCAGTACTGGAAAAAATTTATACTATGGGGGAGAAGCTTAGGGCACATGTGCTGTCATGTTATTAAGTTAAATTGCAGATATAAAAATAATAATACATATTAAAGTAGATAACACTTCCATCAGTACTTTCAAGATAAATAAACATATACATCACATTCTCCAGAATTTTTTGCTAGAGCAAACTCAAATATTTAATCCTCAAAATTCATTCCTTCTCTTGATATTTTGATAGATTATTTTTAACAATTTTGAAGTTACAATATTCGTTTTAATCATAGCATCTGACATTATTATCTATGTCTTCATGTTTCTCATTTAATGTAATATTGAAATGAATTTAGATTCTGGTGTTAATTAAATTTTAAAATCACAGTCAAGAAAACAATTCAGTTCAGCCTTGTTGATTATTTCTCCTTATTCTAATCATTTCTCTACCTACTACAAAATGTTTCCCTTTAAAAAGGTTTATCTAAAAGATTTTTTCGTATTCTCTGCAAAATGATGCCTGTGTATTTCTTTCACGGTATTTCAAAATCTATATCAACAATTTTCTCCCTTATGTCAATTTGAAACTTCTTATATATCCGAGTCCTGGATCAAGGTTGCATGGTTTAAAATTCCAATTGAATGTTTTTTAAATACATTTAAGCACTGCAAATGAGCAGAATTATCGAAAATCAGAAGAATTTTTCCTTGAGCTCGTCAACCAAACCTCCGTTCGTTAAAACTTCCAAGTTTAACACTTTTTTTTGATCAAGAATAATTTATTTCATAACATATTTGAGGCATAAAATATTGTTCTATGAATTATTGCTTTGTTAAAGCCAAATGAATTTATATCACGCTGTATGTGGATTTATCTTCAGAATGATACAGTATAAAAGTATCATTGCATAAAATTTCTGAAGTGATTTCGATGTTATGTATGATCAAGGATGTATATCTGTTCGTCTGCATATAAAACGTCAATCTTTAATTAATGGAGAAAAGTAAATGTAATAAACTAATAATTTTGACTGCAAAGAAAAGAATATAAAATCTGTTTTCTCCTAGATTTTTCAATTAAATTTAAAGGTCTTTTGAAAACATTGTTATATTAAAAAATATGTGTATGTATATATTATACAGATCCATCCAGTTCAGATCATGTTTAATGATACTCATTTCTAAATGAGAAGTACTTTACATAAACAGCAAGATAACATTAATATTTATTAATTGTGAGATAACATGAACTAAGCAGAATTCATTTCTGTTAACTGCGTCTCATCATAATTTTAACTTCCGACAAATTACAGAGTTAGATAATCGATCTTTATTCAACGATGTATCAATGCATATAGAGTATAATCATCATCGATAATCATATGCTGATTAAGGAATGAATTTGCCGCCGCAACAGCATTCAATGCGAAATCATCAAATCGTCCTTCTAATATGATGCCAACAACAGCTTTTATTAACATTGTGATCAACCTGCTATCAAATCAGGAAGCTAAACACTTAAGGACTTGTTTTTACAAATAGTCCCGACATGTTCGCCTGCGGGATGACATTGCGAACACCAACTTGCATACACAAACTTTCTACTTGGCTAAGCATTCTCATCATGCACCACTGCCGACGATTTCAAACGAGTAGCAACACTCGTGTAAAATAATTCTTCACAAAACGATTGGTTAAAAGAAAGGGAAATGGGTGGATATCATCGAATCTTAATGAAGCCCTCACCAGATGGCCTTCTATGCTAAGACCTATACTATGTTGTCTTTACCAGGTGTTGATAACGATTTCGTATCCAATCCGAAAATCGATGTTTCAGCTGAGGTTAACAAAGATCTATCGAACTACCATCAAGAAGTTAAGTTTAATTTGATAGAGCGAGATCTTCATTAGCTTTTATCATCACGTAGTTCCGGCGATTTTTGTGACCCCTTTTACTTTCCCTCCCCTCTTTCTTGTTTAGAGGGTTTGCGGATAATAACAGGGATTTCAGCCAACTATTATCCAAGACAACCGTAACAGATAGCTGCTTTAGCTGATTTTCTCCATTATGTACAAATGCTGTTGCTCACTTAATCGATATAATCTGACTCTCTACCAAGATCCTTCCTACAAAGTTCCCGAGAATAAAAACCTTGCTTCATTCAATGAACAGTTAGTTCTGTTCGCCGAGAAACAGGGATTAATCAAAATACTTTGAGGTAAACAGGTTATGGTTGTTTAAAATCATAAATCGGAGAAGATACTATTTGAATTTCGGATGACATCAGTTAAGCCTTAATATTGTAAATAGTTTTCTCCTTAAGGACTATTTTCCTGAGTAATATGTTCGCTCGTATAATCAAAAATACAAAATGTTCGGTATGAATGGTAGTGTTTAAATGTAAGCTCGATTCTAATAATTGTTTTTATAACATTACATTGTAATGAGTCTGTAGTCCCTCTCACTGGTATTTTATAATAATCTGCTATCTAAATTTTAATCCTTGAAATGTGTCTTGTAATGTCCCAAATTTGGAATTTGTTTTATTATCGATTTCATATTTTGTAAAAATTGAACGAATTTTTTATTAACAAACTCAAGGATTTCAAAGCGAGCAATGGAAACGTTGTACAGAAAAAAACATTTTTATCTCCAGCGCGTGAGACTGTGTATCGGAAATTCTAAAGATATGCTCAATTTAAAATTATTTTGCGATATTGCTCTTGAACTGAATTTTATGGTTTAAATGCGAAGAACATGATATTTAATAAATAAAAGTAACACACAAAATATTAAAAAAACGGCACTTTTGACGTTATTAAAATCTAAAATTTTTCAGATTTTCTTTTTCTATGTATTTTTTCTATTTAATCTCCTTTTTCTATTTAATCTTTTATTGCATTAATTTTTAGTAATTCAGAAAAAATCTGAATTACTAAAAATTAATGCAATAAAAGTACATTTAAATCTTGATTGCCTTACAGATCGTTCTCTTCTTACTCAATTTAATAAATTTGTCTGTTCAATGAAAATGTTTTGATTTCGAATGCTAATGCTTTATAGATAAAGCAGATAGCAAACAAGTTCTAAACATGAGTTGTAAAATGAAGTAAATGTATGCAAAGAAGGAAATTTATTTACTAATAAACATAAAATATTTTCTGGACAACCAATCAGGAAAGAACATTTTAAAGCTACGGAGACCACCCGTTAGCAAAGAACATAAAACTATATTTACGATCAGTATAGTTTCTATTTGTGTGTTTCTACGTTTCATTGGCCAAGATAATGATTTCCCAATTAGAATATTCAAATAAGTCGAACATTTACTTCTTTTACGTTCAAAATAAATTTCTGAAACCGACTCTATATTATGACAGTTGTAAATATTAAAATAAATTTCGCTGTCAGAGAGAAGTCATTAAAGTTGTAGTGAATTTGATTTATGAATTTACCGGAGAAAATAGCAATTACAATTCAACAAGGAAGTTATCAAACATTTAGCTGTAAAGAGAATAAATCATTGTTAATAATTCAAAAGATTTAGCAGCTGTGCATTTGTGAGAGTAAATAAAAAACACATAAAAGGTGTATTTGTTTTTTATACATACTAAAACGCAGATTATCAGAAATATATACTGCACTTATTTTCCCCTCTCGCGTGCTGCTTCTTACGCTTTTAGTAGTTTAGGTTCTGAAAATTTTTTAAGTATACACGTAATTTTCCCCATTCCCAAGGTATTCAAAGAGAGATCACGCCTAAGTTTTAAAATGAATTGGTTTTCGTAATGATTGTTTTCTTCTTACTAATTTATTTGCTTGTGGATTTTGGGCGCATGGGCATTGATGAAGCAATAACAGTGAAGCGCTTTAAGGAAACGGAATTATCTAACACTCTTGATGACTCTGAAGATCACTGCTTGCAGGAAGACAGAGTGAGCGATGACGAAGACGATGACAACAGTGGCGATGGTAACTAATTGCAAGTTGTAGCAAACGACACAGAGTTTCAGCGCCAACGAATGAACTGAGAGCCTAGGAAGTAGTAGTTTATAACAATAAGTGCATACGTGATTCAGATTCAGAGGAGTAGAAATTAAGATATCTAGTTATACCCCACATTATAATGTTAGTATTATTATGCATTCTTATTGGAATGTAAGTTTCTTTTAAACAAATAATATTGTCAGAATTACCAGCAATTTATCCATGGATAATTTTCATTTGTTACGTTCTTACTGTAACCGTTCAAAGTCAGATTATTCGCATAATTTTCTCCTCTTGATTTTCGTCTGATAAAATTTAAAAAAAAAGGGGGGCATATGCAAATATATACGTGTTATGTTGTGGATCAATGCATCTTTAGACACCACAAAATTCTGATTAAACAGAAAGATAAAGTAACTTAGAATTAATTGCAGCTATAAAAATTTGTTTAATTCATTCGAATCAGTATTAGTTTAAGACCTCCAAAAACTCGATATTAGTCGAGTTTTTACAACAAATAAAAGAAGAAAAAAATTCATTTTTATTTTGAAGTTACATGAATTACTACAAAACTTAAATAATTTTAAGTTAAAAAATATGCTCTTTTTGACTGGGTAAATTTAAAAACGAACAATGGATCTCATAATGAATCAAGAAATAAAATAATTCAACACAGTATTAAAAAAAAAAAAAAAAAAAAGAAAGAAAGAAAGAAAGAAAGAATTTTTTATTTATTTAATTATGTTAAACTTCCTTGAAAATGTCTTTCATAATTTTTTATTTATTTGCGGCAAACTTTTGGTTTCGCTTCAGTATCAAAATTTCAGCAGGTGTTTTGGAGAGCGCTTAGAACACTTGTGAGAGAAATCATGCTTGCCGCCCTGATCGCAATGCTTGCCGCTATATATTCGAATCCTGCTGAAGACATGGATGTTTGTAAATGTACAGAGTTCCTCCAGGCACTGAAAATACCGTCAAGCCAAAAGTCCCCAAAAGGGATTTGTTGGTAAGGAGTAAGAAAAGCTTGGACCCTTTCCCTGGGCACCAACAACAGAATCACCAACAACAGAAATGGAACCATCAAACTCAAGACGTTAAAACTGAAACTGAGCAAACTCATATTGTCACCCATAATGTGTCCAAAGCCTTGGTCAGTCGCAGGCGCAATTTTTTTTTCCTCTTGACCACAAGGTTCATGGAACTTCAGTTACAGACCAAGATGATTATAAACAACAACAGCATAAAAATCATGTGTGAATTGTTTCTGCATTTTAAACAGTGTTCATGCCAAAGTTTTTATGCATTATATTAAAAAACAGTGTATTGGATTCACAGATTTGCCTCGTATAATATGAAACTTATTTTGGAATATATCTCTTAGAATTAGTGTATTGCGAGCAGATACTATACGCTTGAACTCTTTTGTTGTTATTGTTTAACAGAATAACTATATAAATTAAATTGGAGTAATAATAAGTCCAAAAGCATATGCTAGCTCTGAAAGGTCTCAGATTAATACTCTAATTATCATTCCGCGCTATCTCGTTATGTCTCAATGAAATACCCAATCTGCATGGATTACTAATTTGTTTAATCTTCTTGACTAGTAGCATTAAAGCGCTGAATTTTTATTCTCTTTTCGATGCGTTAGTTGACAAACCGATTAGGTTCTAAGAACGTGTACGCTTAATTGCCACTTCATCTTGCAAATAGCCCCATAATGGGCATAAAGATGGTCAGTTTTTGCATCTTGTAAGATGGTAAATTAAACATTAAATGATAAACATTAAAGTCTGTTTCGATAGGGTCATTGAATGCGTCGCTTATTATTAATGTTACTTAAGGATGTTTCTATACATCGCTGACTAGTCACAAGCTACCTGAAGGATGTCAAGGGCTGAGAAAGCGTGCATTTGAAATGAAGTATGTGGTGATTACGAAATTAGTGTCATCAAGAGCATCATTTCGATTAGGGTTGTATCGACTTCCTGGATGAGATGAATTCATAAATGTGACATTTGCTTTGTCAAATTGTGGAGCTGAGAAATCGCAGCGTAACTGCTGGAAAACTCTCTGGCATATTTAAGCATTCAAGAGATGGCAAGTATATTTAAAACTACGTTGACTGCAATTTGAGTCAAAAATAGTTAATCAATACGATGAAAAATCGAAGCATGAAAAGATTTGAAGGCATGAAATTAAGATCCACCAGGGATTTTTAAATATAAAAAATACGCATACTATAAAGTACACGTTGCGCTGCTTTAGTACTATTTCAAAGCCACTTTTTTTCCTTCTTTGGTTTGCCTTATTACCATAGTGATGAAGTTGCTAAATGATTTAGTCTTGCTAAGATGGTCTAGTCTTTTAATTTTTTTAAATCCCCTAATTCTCTGTGTGAGGTAATTGCAACAAAGGTTACGATCGTAAATAAGGAAACGATCGGTATGATCCTACAGGGACAATTTTAAAGTAACAGATTATAATTAATAAATAATAGAGTCACTGTCATACCGTAACCCTTATCGGGTGTATTGAAAATACGAGAGCGATTATTCTGGTTCTTATTATTTTCACTTTAACTCAAAGAAGTTCTTAAACATTATTTAATTCTTACAATTAATTTTATTCTTACAATCCGCTACGAAAGATTTCATAAAAATAATCCATAGCACCATAATCCATGTTGAACTACGATTAAATTTTTACCCTGCGAACACTCATTTGCACGTTATTACAATAATAGCTCTACTTAAGCCTTTGTTAACTCTCAAATATTTTTGTTGCAGAAGTGAGTTTTCTTCAAATATGATTGGGTTATTTGATTATGATAAAACATTTTTCTAAAGCTATCTGCTTAAATGAAAAAGATGCCCTCGTGGAGGACGTTCTAAGGAAAGTTGGTTCTATAATTACGCTACACTTTGGGAAAACCACGAAAACGTCCGTCACGCAAGCAGCATTATGCAGAACTCAAACCTGGTTAAAACTACCAGTACTCAGCTGTCTTTTATCCACTCGGTAATTAGGCTCTCTGTTCAGAATAAATGAGTTTAGGCTCTTTGCTTCAAAGCAGCTATAACAAATCGATACATACATAATCTATTTATTTTTGTACATTAGATATTGGTTAATTTGGGAGTAAACCAAAATTACTTTCAACAAGAATGCTTTATATTTAAAATAATAAGTTTGACGGCTGGAGTTGCCTTGAATTAATATTATTTTTTAAAATATGCACTTATTTAAAATTTCTTATGTAAAGAGGTATTATTTTTACCTGTGACCGTGTTAAGTTGTTTTGGACATGTACAGTTGCAATGGCCCGAATGAACTGAAATATAGTACTTTATTATTATTATTGTTAAGAAATTAGTAAGAAATTTAGTGGACATATATAATGGATCTCAGCGAGGGAGATTACTGAAATAAGGGCACTCGACTGGAAAGAATAAATAAAAGTTGAAGAAAAAGCCCTTTTTTCCGCCTTTCGTTCTCATCTTTTATATCAACATTATTCCGTCCTTTTTATTCTTTTATAACATTATTATTATTATTATTATACATTATTTATTAATTGTAAAAAAAGATGAAAATCTCTCCTCTCATCATCGAATTCAAAATGAAATCGATATGTGATTTTAACATGCAAGCAGTATCATATGTCATATACAAAAAATTGTAAATTCTAACATTATGCTCATTAATATTTAAAATTCATATACATAAATTTAAAAAATTGCCTATAAAAAATGCAACCTTTATTATAAGAAGTTTAGCAGAGAGAGACTGGACTTTTAATTCAGAAGTGGAAGCGAAAATATTGAACCCAGACAATGTCTTTTAGCAGAAGCATAACCTATATAACGCTAAGTCTACTACACCTTTGCCAATTACTTTGTTTTTCTGTGTTATTCAGAATTGCCAAATAGCACCTGGACCTGTAGCGTGAAAGTCAAGGATCTCCTGGGTTCTTAATAACAACAAACATCGTAAAATTCTATAAAGTAAACAAGTGCGCAAGACAGACCTATATTTATACTGTTTTCATGTTGACTTCGTGAAAACTTTTACCTTGCAGAGATGAAAGTAGTTGATTGCTTAGGCCTCTTATCGGCAGCCGTATGAGTAAGAATACCAAACGGTATCGATTATATTGAAGATTTTCTTCGCCTGAAACATGATTGCTCTGTACAACTATTTCTTCATAGAAAGATAAAATTAAAAAAAATCCCTCTCAATAGTTGCTGACCTTAATGCTAGCCACTCCCATAAGTGGTATTAAAAGATCACATGTCACTTGAATGAATAGAAGAAATAATTTTTTCGCCATTTCAGTTTTGTACAACTTGCTTAATTCTTGAAAAAATGTACCCAGTATTTTAGCTTAATATATAAACTTTAATTAAATATCTCTGGAAATGTAAAAAGCAATACTAAAAACAAACATTAAAACACTAGTTTTTTCCCATTAGCCCAAAGGGGCAATTTGCCCAGAAGGGCTATTAATTTCGTTGTGGCATTTTGCGCTGATTCACTATAAACGGCGAACTACTTTTTAAATTGTTGCCACCAAATATTAGAGCCTTGTATTATATTTAAATTAAATAATGAAAAATCTGGATAAATGTATGTATGTTTCTCTCATTGTGTTAAAACAATGATACCTAGAGCTACCAAATTTTGAATAACGTACGTTTTCACCCGAATATGGGCATCTGAAAGCCCAAATTTGGAATTTGTTTTATTATTTCTTTCAAATTTCGTAACGCTAACGAATTTCTGATTAACAAACTCAACTATTTCAAAGTACGAAAAAAAATTTTTTTTTTCCTCCAGCGCGCGAGATTGCGTATCGGAAATGCTAAAGATATGCTATTTTAAATATTTTGTAATATTGCTGTTGAATTGAATTTTATGGTTTAAGTGCGAAGAACATGATATTTAATAAATAAAGGTATCACACAAAACGTTAAAAAACGCCCCGTTGAGCGTAAAATCTGAAAGTTTTCAGATTTTTTCTCCCCATATGTATTTAAGCTACATAAACTCTCGCACTTACGAAAGATATTTTACTCCAAAATGTCAATTTTTTGTTTTTTAAGCAGACAAAATGAAAAAAATTAAAGAATTTGGTATTTCGTATATTTTGTAATTTTTTGGACGAAATGTAAGCTAAAGCACTAAAAATCTATATATATATTTGTAATAATAAAATTCCATAGTCAAGAATACACTTAAAATTCTAACTGTATGTTCTTTTCATTTTTAATGGCGACGTTCTCTTATTTGAAAGTACGTGGATTTAAATCCACAGCCCCGTAGTCAAGTTGTTTTTCCCGCCTTTTCTACACGTACAGTTATAGAATGTTCTCGAGATATTTAAAGCGAACTGGATTGGCTGACGAGGCTGACGTCATTTCTTGGAAGCTCCGCCTTTCCAGAGGCTATAAAAAGACTCGCAAAAGGAATATCAGGGCTTTTTCTTTAATGTCATGATGCAGTAAACTTCATACAAAACGTTATTAGTAATTCTTTTTATTTACTCCGGATATCTGATTTTTGTAACTGCTATTTCTCCTGAATAATAATAAATGGATCCTGTTTTTTAAACTTATCGTCTGATTATTTAAGCTACGACTAAAGCTGATACATATTTTTTTTTTTTTTAACTTCGAATGAAATATAAACAAAATATCTACCACTATTTTTGTTGAAATTATTTTATAAGCAACCTGAGCAACCTTTCTAAAGCTTTTTCTCTCTATATAAAAATCCTTTGAAGTTCTGAAACGCAGTGCATATTTATAAAGTGGATGAAGTTTCTTCAACACAAACAGATGAGGTTCCATATATTTTGCAAAGGTTTGTTTACATGCATGACCTTTAATCGTGAGAAAATACTTCGTGTATGACTTTTATGTTTTTAATGATAAGGCCTAACTTAATATTTCAGCGCAGACACATTTATTTCATATATATCTATTTATTTAAGATTTAAGGGTTGTGAGAGCACTTTAAAGGTAAAATCGTCACTTACTAATTAACTTACAGCTTAGTAATGGTAAACTAATTTTTTGCTCGATTTCTCAGAATTCCTTCAATTAATGATATATTTAATTTCTGTTAATGTGCTTTCAGATAAAACTTAGAAAGAAGATTACCCGATTCTTTGAAGCCCTTCTGCATATTTCTAGTAATCCAGAAATAATTACGCATAAGATATTTGGCATCTCATTTGGAACCCAAAACATGCAACAAATTTTGCTCAGATTAAATATTTTATTTATTTATTTTTAATTACTTTCTAATTCAAGGAATGTATGGCCAATACGTTTATCATTACTTCTTAAAGGTATTAATTAACTGATCATAAGTTGACTGTGGCACACACACACAACACACACAAAAATAAGTAAATAAATAAACAAATAAAAAAAAAAAAATCTGAAATGTTTCAGATTTTAAATTACGTCCAAAGGGGCGTTTTTTAACATTTTGTGTGTTACCTTTCTTTATTAAATATCATGTTCCTCGCACTTAAACCATAAGATCCAGTGCAACAGCAATATCGCAAAATAGTTTTAAAACGAGCATATCTTTAGAATTTCCGATACAGAGACTCACGCGCTGGAGATAAAAATGTTTTTTCTGCACAACGTTGCCATTGCTCGCTTTGAAATCCTTGAGTTTGTTAATCAAAAATTCGTCAAAGTTTTAAAAAATAGGAAATCGATCATAAAACAAATTTCAAATTTCAAATTTGGTCTTCCACATGCTCATATTCGTTGGAGGATTATGTTATTCAAAATTCGATGATTCTATGTACCGTTGTTTTATCACAATACGAGAAATATACATACATTTATGCAGATTTTTCATTATTTAATTTCTTCAAATATAAGGCAGGACTCTAACATTTTGTGGCAACAGTTTGAAAAGTGAACCGACATTTATGAGTCCGACGCAAAATGCCAAAACGAAACTAATAGTCCTTCGGGATTCATATCCCTTTGGACTAATAAAAAATCTTAAAGGTTTAAAATTTTAAATTACGTTCAAAGGGGCTTTTTTTTTAATGTTTTATGTATTATCTTTATTTATTAAATATCATATTCTCCGCACTTAAACCATAAACTTCAGTTCAAGAGCAATATCACAAAAATTCAATATCACAAAATTAAAATTTCCCATAGGCAGACTCACGCGCTGGAGATAAAAATGCTTTCCCTGTACAACGTTGCCATCGCTCACTTTGAAATCCTTGAGTTTGTTAATCAAAAATTCGTTAAAGTTTTACAAAATATGAAATCGATAATAAAACAAATTCAAAATTTCAAATTTGGGCTTCCAGATGTCCATATTCGCAGTAGGATTACGTCATTCAAAATTGGATGGCTCTAGGTACCGTTGTTTTATCACAATGCGAGAAACATGCATACATTTACGCAGATTCTTCATTACTTAATTTCTTCAAATATAATACAGGGTGATAATATTTGGTGGCAACGATTTGAAGAGTGATACAGCCTTTTAAAGTTTTCAACGCAAAATGCCAAAACGAAATTAATAGTACTTCAGGGCAAATTGCCCCTTTGAACTAAAAAAATCAATATTATTTTTAAATGTATTGTCGCTTTCCCTACAAAATTTGCATTCTTTGCTACTATCGCATTCCCTACAAAAACGGATAAAATTGTTGGGGAATCAAAGTCAACAATCACTAAGAATTTCGCATACGATATTTCGTTACTTTATGTTATGTTAACGTTTTGTAGTAAACTGCAAATTTGCAGTAGTTACGCTGACGCTGATTGCAATTAACTTTCATCCATGTATATTTTGTTTCAGGTTTAAAATTAATAATTGTGATAAAAATAATAATTACGCTGGCGTTACGTTTGGGTTATGGAGATTATGAAAAGAAAATGAATTTCTATTTCCCTTAACTATTAAGAGAGAATTGTTGCTAAATAAATTATCATAAAAAATCACCATCTATGTTACAAGTATTAATAAATCTCTTTTAACCAGCTTGAAACAAATTTAGCATTGAGGAATGACGTAAAGAAAATGAAGAGCTTAATCAGCTTTAGCGGTGATGCGTAAAAGTGAACATCGGAAACCTGCGAATATAACAGTGTTACGACCGATGTCGTTATGACCGATAAGAAACTTACTTGATAATCAGGAGTACAAGAAAAGGCACTTTATTTTACAATATACAAAGTAAGACATTACCATTAACGTGGAGGATTTTAAGGCAGGTGCCGGAAAAACTGTATATCAAATGTGAATTTTTGCTATTTATATATCGGTGGCTTACTGCAGAAAATGAGCTTTGAAGCTAGAAATTTTCGATTATTTATATATTAAAATATGATACGTTTGATTTATTTTTTTTTTTTTAAGTTTCGCATTTTTGTAAACATTCATACAGTTAAATTACAATTAACTTTCATTCATGAGATATTTTGTTTCACGTTAAAAAGTAATAATTGTAATAAAAATAAAAACAATTACAAAGTTCTATAACTAAATATAAATTTTATTTCCTTCTTACGACTTAAATGAAGTAAAACTTGAAATTTATTTCATACAAAAATAATTAAAATGCAGGATAAAATACAGAAATTAATGTTTATGAAAATGAATCATTATCATTTTTTGCGGAAATCCTATTGATGATGTATTATATTATTCGAAAAGAAATGTTTGAAAAAATATTTGTGAATTTATGTATGCTTCTTAGTGTAAGAAAATAAAATATTTTCGGTTTTACATTTTACACATTGTGAATTGTAATGTGCTTTCTGAGTCCCTCCCCCCCCCAAAAAAAATAAAAGAGTCTTCAAAAGTGGAAGTAATGACTTTCTGACATATGATGAAAAGGACTCAGGCTGCAGAAAATGCTGAGAAGTACAGACCTAGAAGCCTTTTGTTTCAAATGTTGTTGGGGGGGTGGGAGAAAAAAAGCCGGTCTGTATTGGCCTGGAGCTTTGGCTTATAAGCTTGAATTTAGATTGGTTGCCCTTTCCCTTTTCGGGTGTAATATCGGTGGATCTGTGATATATATGTATATGTATAAAAAATACACAAAGAAACTTGATAAGAGGCAAAAATTAAAAACAAATCTTTTATACTTGTCCTGCGCTATAGCTGCAGAACTGAAGTAAAAACTTAAGTTCTTAATTGGAGTTTCAATAAAGGGCATTTTGTATTTTTATTTCTTGTCTATAATTTCCCTTTTGCATTTTTAGTTTTCGAGTTTGTACTACTTTGACCATTTTTATTTTGAATTGTTTAGATATTGTGTTGAACCTCTTATACAAGGATGCAATATTGTTGAAGAATTGCCTTGCTTTGACTCCAATTTACTTTTAACTCTTGATACTTTAAGCTTAAATATATATATGATATATATATAAAGAAATATACATATATATAAAAGGCTAAAAATTAGAAATAAAAAAATTTTTAAGCCCGTCCTGCGCTATAGCAGCAGGATTGAATAAACTTAAAGGATCAAAATTTATTATTAAATTGAAATAAAAGCAAGACAATTCCTCTATAATATAATAATTACAGCCGTATATAAGAGGTTTAACATATACCAAAACAAGCATATATATCAAAACAAATCCATAGTTTTCAGTAGGGTAGCATCTTTTCCAAATGGACCTGTTAACCTGTTGGCGGAGGGCTTTTCGGTTGAGCAGACGCTCCGAATGGTTTTGTTCCAGCGCAAAATTTTCATTTCTTTGGTTGCAGCTGTGCGACAGAATATTTATAAACTAAATTTGGATTATTTAGATTAAGGCTTAATACCTGAAGTTTAACTGCGTGAAGTGAAACAGAAAAGAACGATACTAGAATTTTTTTCTTATGGTAGAACGTTTGCCAAGTTTGGCTAATGTATGATCAATGAAAACAACAAAGGTAGCTATTTTCTGCTTCTTTGTATTCTGAGACCAAGAAGAAAAGTATCCTAAATATTATTGCAGGTATTGGGAAATTTGAGGCGACTTTTGGCTAACCCAACCTCGAAATAAAAAAATAATTAAAATGGTAAACATGCATCAATATTTTGTCTAAAGCCTTAAAATTTGAGGCGACTTTTGGCTAAGCCGACATCGAAATAAATAAATTAATTAAAGGCTTCCTAGTAAACATGCATCAATATCTTGTCTAAAGCCTTTTTAATGCCTCGCATTGTATGCTTCAGTTCGAAAACTTAGAGACGCAATCATTGAGAAAATCAGAACTATTGCTAGATTGCTGTTGCTTCAAAGATGAAATGTAATTCAAAGCTTAGAAAAACCAATAACAGGAGAGGACCAAAAAAAGGTGTGAGGCTATTGCAATAAAACATGATGATAACCTCCTAAACACTTCTCCTAGGTATACCGCAGAAATTGTGATGGTGTCTTCACTTAAAACTCTGTAAATTTATTTCATATTTGGAAAGGCTTCCACCCGGAAGTCAGTTATTAGGAAACTTACTCACAAAGAATGCATTTTTCTATAATTGAGAAATTTATCATTTCATGAACATATTTTATATTGCCTTCTCTAAGTACATATTATATCAACTCAATTGTTTTCTCTAAATATTGACCAAAATAAAAAATTTGGTTTCATTTTACTTCAGAGATATGTGTTATTACAGATTCAAAAATCAGGGAGTGATGTTTTTTCCCCGCATAATACAACTATTATTGAAGATGTTTATTGCAAAGCAAAATGTGTTATTAATGATCTCTTTTATTCTCCAGATTTAGCCAAAGGGCAATGTTTTGGACAGGATTCAGAAATTCGTAAAAATATACCAAAAGAAATTCAAGAATATTCCAAGCACTACGCAAACATCCAGAAGCTGCCTGAACATACCAAGAGGTGGATAGTGTTAGTCAGTTGCAGTTGAAGAGTAATAAGTCTGTTTTCTTCAATTCTAGCGTCGAGTTTTTTTACATGAATTCAATCCTAAAACCTTGCAGATGCCTTGAATATACCATTTCTAATATCAGCAAGATCTTTTAGACATTCTTTGAAAACAACACAGACTCTTTAAAGAAAAAATTACAAAACTTTCCACCACAGTAATATCATTTCACAGCCATGAGAGGTAAACGAATCTTGTGTGCATTTATACACGAAATAAAAGAAACAAAAATTCTCCCTATCTGTGGCTCAAGTTCTCAAACAAAGCGGTCTTTGAGGAACCGACGTCCTTATCGGCGGAGTCTCACTCACCTGTGCAAATAGAGGCTCGGTGTGAAAAAAGGCGGATGTGTAACAACCTCGCCAATTTCCCTTTCTCGTGTAGACTTCGTTATCTCCGAAACTTATGTTTGGAAAAGTGGGCGGCAACCCCTAAGAATAAGACCCAGCGGGCAGTCTGCCTTTGCTTTCTTGAACTCGGTCGGAGACATTTTGCACTTCGGAGAATATTCTTCCCTCTCACGGGCATGAATTGAGAAGGCATCGTCTACATCGCGGTGTAACCTGCTGTGTTTATTAGAGAGCTTCTTTGCCTTGTCTGTTAAATACCAGACAACATGTTCAAATGACACTTCTTCCCTAGTATAAGTCGGATAACTTTTCTTGAGGCTATGCATTTCTTTTGGCTGCTGATCCTTCAAATAAATAGACCTGTTAATAAATCCAAATTGTAGAATAAGTTTCGAAACATGGAAAATTAGATATCTCAGGATTTTTAATTACATTTATGCAGTTTAAAATGTATTTACCTTCAAGATTTGGATTTAATTTCTCACCGCAATTTCATTTAAAAATTCGCTCAGCTCCAAGTTCTAAAATTTAGGAAATTTTCCAAAGGCGGTCCTTGAGAGTTTTCGGGGAAAATTTTCAAGATAGATCTAAGTAATTCGAAATTTTCCAAGGAAATTTTCCAAAGGCTGCCCTTGAGGGTTTTCGGGTAAAATTTTTAAGATAGATCTAAGTAACAAGAAAAATAAATAAAGCTTCTCCTCCTCTACTCACATACTAACGTATTTTTTGTTAAATTTCGAAAGAAGATACTCGCATAACTCCAGAAAAATTAGAAATATTGTCCCAATTTGAATGGTAATCAGATTCACAAATGTAAAAGATGACTGGATAGTCTTTTGATGGCATTCTGAACGTTCATTTTCGGTTCCTACTTGTATAATTCTGTCTGTAAAGCAATGGAAGTCCCTCTGAACTCGGCAAGAGTCAAATGACTAGGAATCAAAAAAGCTCGTCAGAACAAATCAAAATTCAAAGCAATGCTAATTGCACTTTTTGACATCAAGATTGTCATTTTTGAAGAGTGAGTCTCAGAGTACAAGGTAATGAGCGAGCATTATTACAAAAGTTTTGATTAAGTTAAGAGAAAGAGTTAGGAGGGAAAAAAAAGTCCAGAACTGGCAAAATGGTTTGATTTCTACATCTACATATCCCATCACACTCAGCAATTTCTGTGAAGCAGTATTAAATTGAAAAACAGATGGTAACACTGAAATATCCTTCATATTCCCCTAATTTAGTATCCTCAGACTTTTTCCTTTTTCCAAAAATAAAATCTGTTTTAAAAGGAACCCATTTTGAGTCAGTGGGGGCTTTTAAGAAGCAAACGTCACGTTTATTAAAACAGGTGTCAGAAAATGAACAAGTGGAGAGTCCCCGACCAGTAGAAAATAAGAATGGGCCCATATGTGAATGCCATTGGGGAATATATCAATCGATACCAACAACAGATTTGCCATAAATTATAAATAAACATCCTTTTTTTGAGCCAGTTCCCGTTACTTTATAAACAGGCCTTTATAAAATTTGTTGGTACAGGCTATCGCTTTTTAGAGGATACGGGAAAATCGATTATGGCTAATCTCATGGACTAAACATTTTGAAAGGTACTATCTAGAAATATGTGATAGCACATGTACTTACGGCGCTAGAGCCAAGTGTCATTTCATAGCAAAAAATATTTTTTTTATTCTAGTTCTGTATAATATAAATATGCCGTAAAAATAAATCGAAAACAAAAATTTTAATGCTCATAGTTATCCAGATATATCTTTGACAATGAAGTAACGAACTAGAGTAGACAAATAAAATTATGAACCATGAAATTTTTCGATTTCATATCCTTTTCAAATATTGAAAGGTTAATTTATTTTATAATATTGCTCAAAATCACTGGGAAAATAGCATAAAAACATGATGTTCACATTTTTATCTACGTAGCTCCTATGAAAAGACTAACGCGGTAAACACCCTACGAGAACTTCAGTATCGTCAGTATCCTCTTGGGGTGCATGGAGCCAAAAAAAAAAAAAAAAAAAAAAAAAATGTTGATAACGAGTGGTTCTCAACATTTTTTGCTCCATGCACCACTTTCACCAATTGATAGACAATCATTACCCTCTCACATTACAAAACTCGAAATATACATATAAATTTACTTAAATTTAGATAATTTTTATTGCGTTTTATAAATTAAACAGGAAAAAAATGTAGAAAATGTGCATAAATACCAACATTTGGAATAAAGTAGTTTGTTTTACATTCAAAATAAAATAATACTAAATAATTAATAGGTAAATAAAACGCTGACTGCGTTTCCCCCTGAAACTATGAAATTACCCCCGTATGAGAACCCTTGCTAAAAACTATATTTAAAAAAGATTTCAGAAAACTTGCTGAAACAGTATTTACAACCGAAGTGCAGAATTAGAAGCCATATTTCGTATTATGCCTTCATTAAACCTTTTCAAAGCTTTTGCTAAAAAAACTCGTAAGAGTAAAAGATATACTGAAATCCACATGTTCCTTTAATTTTATGTGCCCATCTATGCAGTTTTATTCCACAAATTCAAACTCTTTGAAAAAGTTGTATAAATATTATTTTGTTCATTATAAAAACATGAAATGAAATAATATGCTCATCATTTATGCAGATGCAATTATTTATAACAGAATTTTGATGAAACTTGTTTCCTTCGAAAATTAAATCATTTAAATGCATTTAAAGGTGCTTACAAGTGCAAAGATACTTACAGGTATCTTTGGTGCAAAGATACTTACAGGTGTAAAGAAATAGAGTAACATTTGAATTAAAAGCGTGGAAATTGAAAACAGACATAAGCAATTTACCATAAGGAAGCAGCTTTTCTTGTACACTTTTTTATTCATATTTATTGGAATTTTCGCATCATTTTCATATCAAACTTTACAAATGAAAGGTTAAATTTACTAATTACTAAATCCTAAATTAAACTACATCGCCTTTTCTTTGCAAAATTTTTTATTGAAAACAAAACTCTATTCTTAAAGCTTCTTCTTCTTCTTCAATGGCTCGACAGCCCTGGGTGGGCCTTGGCCTTCTCCAAAGGTCTTCTCCAGGCATCTCTACTTTTGACAACTGTTTTCCAGTTTTTAACCTTTAAAAGGGCAACATCTTTTTCGACACAATCAGTCCAGTTTAGCGGGGGTCTACCTTGAGGTCTACTTCCTGTAGGCTTTGCCAGAAAGATTTTCGTGCAGTTTTTTTTTTTTTTTTTTTTTTTTTTTTTGTGTGTGTGTGTGTGTGTGTGTGTGTGTGTGTGTTTGTGTGTTGTACAATGTGTTCTTAAATTTTATTCTACTTTCTTTTAGTTTAATTTAAGTTTTAAATTTAAAAAAGAGAAATGCTGTTTAGATTAACACTAATGTTAGTTTTATTTCACTTTGAAATTTGTGTGTCCTTTATATTTGTAAATGAATAGTTTCACTCAACTTAAAATGCAATGCAGTAATGCATTAAAAAATTGGAATTTAAGAATATTGTTGAAAGAAGTGCTGCTATAGAAACATATCGAATTTTTTTCTTTCAATCCATTTACTTATATTGCCGACATTTAGTTATGACATTTTAGCTTGCAACTATGAATAAAACAAACAGAAACTTTATTATCCCAAAGGGCGATATGCCCAGGAGGGCTATTAATTTCGTTTTTGGCATTTTGCGTTGGTTCACTATAAATGGCGTTTCAGTTTTCAAATTGTTGCGACCAAATATTAGAGATCTACTTTATATTTAAAGAAATAAAATAATGAAGAATCTGCGTGAATGTATTTATGTTTTTGGCACCGGAAAAACAACGGTATTTAGAGATATCAAATTTTGAATAATAGTCCTCCACCTCGAATATGGGCATCTGGAAGCCCAAATTTAGAATCAGGAATTTGTTTTATTATCTATTTTATATTTTGTAAAACTTTAACGAATTTTTGATTAACAAACTCAACGATTTCAAAGGAAGCAATATGGCAACACTGTACGGAAAAAAAAAAAAAAAAAAAAAAAAAAAAATTTTTTTTTTTTTTCTTCAGCGGATTTAATTTTATGGTTTAAGGGCGAAGAACATGATAAATAAATAAAGGTAACACACAAAAAGTTAAAAACGCCCCTTTGGGCGTAATATAAAATCTGAAAGCTTTCAGATTTTATTACAGTTTTTTTTTTTTAAGTAGGTGTTTCAATCGCCAGCAAACATGTCATATTCTATAAAATGAAAGACAAACATTGCATGCTCGAAAGCAGTCTCCCGTAGAAGATATAAATTCAAAAAAGACAGCTATTTTACTCGTGTTTCGTTATATGTTATTAAGTAACTTCTACGAGGTGGTTTTGCTTTAACTGCAACGCAGTGCACATTCTGATTAACTAGTATACGTTTATCGAAGCGTGAAATAATTACATTTGATTGACAGATTTTTGAATGCATGAGAAATTTTGAGATTAATTCTGCCTCCCTAAGTACATAAACATCGTTTTAGAAAGGTGTTTCATCGGCAGCTTTTTTTCAGGAATATAAATATACAACCGAATCTAATGTTAGAATTAAATTGGGAATAAGTCACCGAAGAAACTTCAGTTTTTTCAACGTCAGTGTTTTTCTTGCCTGCAGTAAAAAAGGATAAATTGTCAGGAATGTTTATTTTAATAGGAATGTTAAAATAATTATTGTTGAATTAGCTTTATTGTTAATTTAAAAAAGAATTGTTGCCTTGTTATGAATCTGTTTGAATAGATGATAATAAATGACTCGTGCCAGAAAATGCTTACCGAGTCAATGAACATTTATTTATTTTGGCCCTTGTTCCTCGTTTATTTATTCATTAATATATATATAAACTTAAAGCATTTAAAGTTAAAAATAAATTGGAGGCAAAACAAGGTAATTCCTTAACAATATTAATAATTGCATTCTTGTATAAGAGGTTTAACACAACAAATCTACTATTCTGCTGTTTCAAATGTAAACAAATAAATAAAACAAATATAAACAAATAAATTTATAATAATTGCAAAAATTTTGCATGTATATTTACTAAATGCATAAAAACCATAACCTGAAGATATGAACAACATAATTTAATCATTTTTAAAGCCAAAAGTGCACAATTTACAAACATATAAGAATAAAGAAACTGAGATTACTGAGCTGAGTAACAGAGTATATATATATATATATATAATGTGGTATGATCTTAAATACATTTAGTGCGAAAACAAGTTACTACTACTTGCGCAATTGCTGCAAAGTAAGTTCATAAAAAATAAAAAAAAAAATCTGAAATGTTTCAGATTTTAAATTACGTCCAAAGGGGCGTTTTTTAACATTTTGTGTGTTACCTTTCTTTATTAAATATCATGTTCCTCGCACTTAAACCATAAGATCCAGTGCAACAGCAATATCGCAAAATAGTTTTAAAACGAGCATATCTTTAGAATTTCCGATACAGAGACTCACGCGCTGGAGACAAAAATGTTTTTTCTGCACAACGTTGCCATTGCTCGCTTTGAAATCCTTGAGTTTGTTAATCAAAAATTCGTCAAAGTTTTAAAAAATAGGAAATCGATCATAAAACAAATTTCAAATTTCAAATTTGGTCTTCCACATGCTCATATTCGTTGGAGGATTACGTTATTCAAAATTCGATGACTCTATGTACCGTTGTTTTATCACAATACGAGAAATATACATACATTTATGCAGATTTTTCATTATTTAATTTCTTCAAATATAATGCAGGACTCTAACATTTTGTGGCAACAGTTTGAAAAGTGAACCGACATTTATGAGTCCGACGCAAAATGCCAAAACGAAACTAATAGTCCTTCGGGATTCAAATCCCTTTGGACTAATAATTTATTTCCTAAACAGTATTGATTAATTGATAATATTATCTCCTAAGTTTAATTAAAGTAGAATTATTTTAAAAGAGTGAATCCTTACTGGTAAGTTATATCTTGAAAGATGTTTTGAAGTAATTTGAAAGCAAAATGTTAATAATGTTTTAACGGGGACTGGAGTTAAATTATCATGAAGAATAACATTTCAATTGTAAAAGGAAAAATTAAAAACATGTAATCATTGTCATTGATCGGAAATTAGTTGACTTTTCAAGGGGAACAAACCAACTCCCGTTCAATGAACAATAATTGAAAAAAATACGTAAATACGAAAGTATTTCGTCTTTACTCGAGTTATAAGTTAAAGCCAAACCAGCAATTCTAGTCAGGCCAAATATTTCCGCGAATAGAAGGGATTATAATCCAATGCTGATACTCAAAGAACTTATTCTTATGAAGTATTTTAGTCAATTCAATTTGGAGTAAAAAGCAATTACTGTAGAGAAATCCTAATTAACCCGAGTAACCGTCCCCGACACTTTCCTGTTTATGCATTTGAGTTCTATATTATTTGTAAAAATTAAACATTGGAAATTGTCATTATGAAATCGAATTCAAAGTAAAGTTGAAATAAACATAGAAGATTACAAAATAAATAATGCAAACTTTGTAAAAATGAATCAAAGACAATATAAATATAATATAAAAATAATATAAAAAATAAAATATAATAAGAACAGTGAATGTATATGAAGATATAAAGGCCAGAAAAGGTATTAAGTAACTTACATTCTTTCTAGTGGGGGAGTTGGCAAAGTGTTCTCTTCGTGTCTGACTCATAAGTGTAGGGTGTCCGAAAATTCTTAGCGGCAGTGGGGGCTTTGAATAATATCAGACGGTAAGACTTGGGTGAAGTAATTTATGGTAGTGGGTGGGACTTGGAATTCTTGAGGGATGTATTATGTGGAGTTCTAATTTGAGTGAGACTGTCTGTTAAGATTTTTTTGAAAATACTAGTGAATATAAATTAATTAATTTCTGGCTAATTGTCGTGTCGCAATGATTAAGAATTTAAGAAAGGAAAAAGGAATTTTCACTGTCCAAGAGCTATAGAACAGACTAAAGTCATGAAATAGGCCCATTTTTTTTAGTAACAGTATAGTAACAGTAAGGGTCTGAAGACAATTAGCTTTTTACAATATATACAATTGAGAAATTACACTATATACAAATCCTTCAACTGACAGTCATCCAACTAATACCGCCTTCTCAGGTTTAGGAATAAATTATCATATCCCTATCAGTTAAATGATTTAGAGTGAGTATTTAACGCCTGCTCTTTTAAGGCAATGGTTGATAAATTGAATGGGAATTAGATTATTTTTGAGAATTTTAATAAGGAGTAAAATTTCGCGTTGTAAATCTATTGTTGCGCAATTGCTGCAAAGTAAGTTAATAATAATTTATTTCCTAAACAATATTGATTAATTGATTATATTATCTCCTAAGTTTAATTAAAGTAGAAATATTTTAAAAGAGTGAATCCATACTAGTAAGTTATATTTTGAAAGATGTTTTGAAATATTTCTACTTTAATTAAACTTAGGAGATAATATAATCAATTAATCAATATTGTTTATTGATTAATTGATTATATTATATCTATAATTTATAGGAAATAAATTATTATATATATATATATATATATATATATATATATATATATATATATATATATATATACACTCTGTTATATTCTGTCCTTACGTATATATATAACGAAATATTGATTATATTATATTATCTCCTAAAATAAATTTCGGAATTAAACTTCCTACATATGGGTCACCTCTTTTTTGATACAGTCTACTAAATTTATATTAAGAGATAATATAATCAATATTTCTTTAGTATATATATTTATATATATTTACATATATTATTAAAAATGTTTAACGGGGACTGGAATTAAATCATGAATAACAAAATTTCAATTGTAAAAAGAAACTTTTGGTGCGGCCGATTGCAACCAAAATATGAGGTGCACATCTACATGCTATAGCAATCCTATATACAAAATATCAACGTTCTGAGGCTACTCGTTTATGCGAGATACGAACATAAGTACGTACGCACAGACGTCACGAAAATTTCGCTTTAGAATTCCTCTTAAATCAGTTTTATCATTTGGGGGGGGGGGCAAAACAGTCCTTTATCTTGTGCTTACGTATGGATGTCACTCAAAAATATCCTTAAATTGCATTCGATAGCGGTGAAAATGAATATTTTTGTTGAAATATGATGCCTGAAGTTTTTCGCGATTACAATACTTCCTTTTTACTTCGTACAAGGAAGTAAAATGGATCATAGTAGTACAAACTCGAAAACTAAAAATGCAAAAGAGAAAATATATATATAATAATAATAAAATATTAATAATACGGATAAAAAATAACTACGGATAACAAAAATATTAAAATTTATCTCATTTTACTGAAACTCTAATTCAGAACTTATTAGGGGAAAGTCAATGAAATCTTCACAAAAGTCGATTAATATGCTTCGAAAACGTGTTTCGTTCTTCTGGTTAATTTGAGATCAAAAACCGAAAAAAGAAACAAATTTTCATTACATTAAAATGCATATAAAATCGAAAAAAGTGAATCTCAAATGTACCAGGATTTCCCTACGCGCCTTCGATTCGTAAACGAAGTTGTTTATTACTCATGTTTATTATATCTGCTTTTTATTCAATGTTATTCAGTAGATGTGTTTAATTTATTTGATTAATTTTATTATGCATCTTAATAAGATTAAAAAAAAGGCAGTATAAAGTAAAATTAAGCAGAAAAGCAATCTTAAACTGGCAGAGCATTGTTTGTTCCTGAAGGAAAATGATATGAATTAGTCTTCCTGAAAATGACAGTTTTATGTAAAAGCTACTCCAGTTCAAGATTACTTTTCTGTCTAGTTTTACAAATATATATTTATTTGCACTATCTTTTGATAGATATTCCTTTCAATTTTACTTTTCAACATGTATATTTAATTGCACGTGTTGTATACATACACATAAATTAATATTCGTTCATACTGTCATTAGCTATGTTAGTTTACAACCTTATTTACGAATAGGCAATTGTTTTTAAATGTTTACCAGCCGACCACGTAAAAATAACATTTTATCCTTTATGTAAGGGAACCATAACTTAAGAATTTGTTGAATATGCATAACGTTCCCACATTTATATTAATTTTAACGTAGGCTGATACTAGAAATGTGCTCAGGGATATGTGTAAATGCCACAGTAATAAAATCCTTGTCTCAAAAATATCACATTAGGAAATATTAAACTAAATTTATGTTAAATATTGGAAAGCTATCGTATTTGAACCGCAGTTTCACGCAAAGCAAATACTTAGATCATTTAGTTTAATTAACATGGTCAAAATAGTTTTCATTGGTTTCCTTGTTTCCACTGCATCTTTCAGTTCTTGAAACCATTTCAAAACGCTCAAGTCATTACACACAGTATAATGCTTTGAAGATCTGAGAATAGCTCTCTTGTTTACGAACTGAGTAAAACTTATCACATGTAAATCAGAGACTAGAGTTCCGAACATTTCATCTCATACAAAAGAACTGGGACAATGGTTATTAAAAGCTACTAAACGTAAGAGGTTCCAAATTCATCACTGAAATAGTTTCTAGTAAATGGTAAAACATCGAGGTTTGTGACGGGTGACTACTAATAATTTAAGTAAAATTTATGATGAAAGTCATCATATTGAGTTAGATTGCTTTTCGTCGAATATAATGTAATCAAATCCCCATATGTATAAATAAACATGTAATCAAATCCCCATATGTATAAAATTTATGATGAAAGTCATCATATTGAGTTAGATTGCTTTTCGTCGAATATAATGTAATCAAATCCCCATATGTATAAATAAACATGTAATCAAATCCCCATATGTATAAAATTTATGATGAAAGTCATCATATTGAGTTAGATTGCTTTTCGTCGAATATAATGTAATCAAATCCCCATATGTATAAATAAACATGTAATCAAATCCCCATATGTATAAAATTTATGATGAAAGTCATCATATTGAGTTAGATTGCTTTTCGTCGAATATAATGTAATCAAATCCCCATATGTATAAATAAACATGTAATCAAATCCCCATATGTATAAAATTTATGATGAAAGTCATCATATTGAGTTAGATTGCTTTTCGTCGAATATAATGTAATCAAATCCCCATATGTATAAATAAACATGTAATCAAATCCCCATATGTATAAAATTTATGATGAAAGTCATCATATTGAGTTAGATTGCTTTTCGTCGAATATAATGTAATCAAATCCCCATATGTATAAATAAACATGTAATCAAATCCCCATATGTATAAAATTTATGATGAAAGTCATCATATTGAGTTAGATTGCTTTTCGTCGAATATAATGTAATCAAATCCCCATATGTATAAATAAACATGTAATCAAATCCCCATATGTATAAAATTTATGATGAAAGTCATCATATTGAGTTAGATTGCTTTTCGTCGAATATAATGTAATCAAATCCCCATATGTATAAATAAACATGTAATCAAATCCCCATATGTATAAAATTTATGATGAAAGTCATCATATTGAGTTAGATTGCTTTTCGTCGAATATAATGTAATCAAATCCCCATATGTATAAATAAACATGTAATCAAATCCCCATATGTATAAAATTTATGATGAAAGTCATCATATTGAGTTAGATTGCTTTTCGTCGAATATAATGTAATCAAATCCCCATATGTATAAATAAACATGTAATCAAATCCCCATATGTATAAAATTTATGATGAAAGTCATCATATTGAGTTAGATTGCTTTTCGTCGAATATAATGTAATCAAATCCCCATATGTATAAATAAACATGTAATCAAATCCCCATATGTATAAAATTTATGATGAAAGTCATCATATTGAGTTAGATTGCTTTTCGTCGAATATAATGTAATCAAATCCCCATATGTATAAATAAACATGTAATCAAATCCCCATATGTATAAAATTTATGATGAAAGTCATCATATTGAGTTAGATTGCTTTTCGTCGAATATAATGTAATCAAATCCCCATATGTATAAATAAACATGTAATCAAATCCCCATATGTATAAAATTTATGATGAAAGTCATCATATTGAGTTAGATTGCTTTTCGTCGAATATAATGTAATCAAATCCCCATATGTATAAATAAACATTCTGGTACATACGCTAGATCAGTGATCTCAAACTTCCGGCCTGCAGTCCGAAGCAATTTTATGCATCCCGCAAATATATTTCAATTGTGTATTTATTGCAAACTTATTTGTGAAGTCATGGCTTATTTATTGCAAACTTATTTGAAGTCATGGCTTATATTATTTTCATCACTATTAAAAACGAAAATGAATAACACACAAGAAATCTATAAATCGAGATAATTAAGTTACAGTGTGATATAAACCTTATTCAAAGATCTGAAGATACAGATTTTATTAACTTTTACTCGTACTTCTGTGAAAAATTAAATAAGTTCATTTGCGCATATCTGCACCAAGTATAATCGTTTTGTTTGGGAATATGTGAACAGCTTTTTTCACAGTTGAATATTAATAAAAAAGAACCCGAATGACCGATGAGCATCTACAATCCGTGATGAAGATATTCTCTAGTCATTTCTCTTCAAGCGACCAAATTTTATAAGAATCCAAACGCCATCAAGTCTAGTAAGATATAAAGAAGCGTATAATAATTTACATGTACTTTTATTTACGCGTCGAAGAAAAAGTTAACAAATAAGAAAAAGAGACTACCTTGTTATTATTTATTCTCAACTTGGAAAATTTTCGAAGTCCTATATGGAGCATCTTTTTCCCAACTTAGAAAGTTTTCATAATTTGTTTATTATTAGGTTAAAATAAAGTAAGTTACTTAATGATTAACCACCCAACGGGGCTTAATCATTAGTGACTCTGACAGTGATAGTGATAGTGACTCTGATAGTTGATTATGAGTTGTTACTCTGACTACCGTAACGAAGAACTCGGGTTCGTATCTCGAAGAAGGCATGGATGTTATAAACGTACAGTCCATGCGATATGGGAGCACTCTAAATATATGGCGAGCTTCTCGTATGATTTGGTGGTAGAGAAAGAGGGTGAGAGACGCTTGGACCTCTCCTCGCGTATTCTTCCTCAAATTGCTGGAGACCTGGACAAAATCGTACTGTCAGCAGTATGGTGACCAAAGCTCCAACGCTGTATATAGTGCTCCAAGGCTGTCTATGATGCTTCAAGGCTGTCTATGGTGCTCCAAGGCTATCTGTAGTGCTCCAAGGCTGTCTATGGTGCTCCAAGACTATCTATAGTGCTCCAAGGCTGTATAGTGCACAAAGACTCTTACCAACGACAGACGCACTCTTGTAATCCTTGCATGATAGTCACAACAACAACTTAACGATTAATTAAACACGCTAGAACCATTTTTAATAAATGTAAGCTTAAAAATTTTGTATTTAGCTATTAATACATTTGAACATTAAAATTGTAACCGATAAAAGTATTTTGCTGGTACCAAACATTATACTTCAGATAGAAAATAAACATAAATCTTATATTTTTTTTTTTCCTTTGCTGATAATACCATTATTACTTATGTACGTTTTATGAACATTTAGTGAGTGAAATTTAAAATTTGTAATATTTTTTATTTTGTCAATGACACGTATTTTTATTTTGTTAAATTTCTTTTTCTGGCCCGCCAGATGTTTTCAGCTTTAGTATTTGTCCCGCATGCAAGTTGAATTCAACATCACTGTAAATCGATCATAAATTTCTAATGTTATCTCCCACCGGTTTGCGTTGTCGAAATCGAAGGAGAGGGTATTTATGGTCCAAGGGGATTAAGAAGACATTGAAAAGCAAGTGGCCAATAAGAAGGCGCTTGGAAGATTTGACTGTTTAAAACTCCTTTGAAACAAACGTTTAAACATTCACTTGGTCATTCATTTACTATAGTCACACGTATTTATAACATACAGGACCAAAATATGTCAGTCGATCCTTCACACAGCTTTCTCCAAATTGCATGTATTATATATATATTTCAAAGGATCGGAATTACAGACTATTAAAGTATGACTACTTGCAATGATATCCGGTACACCCAAATAGTATATTCTTTCAGCGGGCTGTGACAGGACGTATTCCTCACTTTATTGTAAATAGCTTAAGAAATTTTTAATCATTACCATTCTGTGTTGCGCAATGAGCTTTAATTAAGAATTTAGAAAAATAAATACTTAAACCCCTTCTTTTTCAGTTGCCCACCAGCGGCCGAGAGGTAAAATCGCTGAACACTGGTAGTTCGGTCCGAGGTTCGAATACCAAGAACGGGCTGGCTGCAGGGGCGTTTTCGTGGTTTTTTCCATGTGTAACGTGTTATACGAGCCAGTTCCCCTTAGAAAGTCCTCTACGAAGGCATCCCTTCTCTTAGGCAGATAGCCCTCGAGGCTTTGCCATAATCACACACACACCCTTTTTCAGTTAGTGTTATCTCATTTTATCGGAAAGACATCTAATGCAAGAGCTGGAGAATATAGTTACAACAGTGGTAGAAGGCGCTAAACAAAATCGAAAAAGGTTCAGTACTAAGCAAAATAAACCATGGAAAGGGGGCAAGCAGCAGAAAAGGGGGGAGGACTAAACATTATATTGGTGTTATAAATCAGTGGTCGAAGATGCCATTTACTGATTCACATTTTCGCACCGTCAACAATAAAGATGAAACAGAAGAAAGCTGCTTGCTTGGGAATGCAGTTAAGTACCATGGGCGGTAAGAACCTCTAAATAACCCGCAGCAGGTTGTCACAGCTTTCCCCTAGCCCTTTGTTATTCTCCCGCAGAGCGCCGCGGTGTTCACTGTTGACTTTAAGGGCTGGAACTTCCTTTTATCCATGATTGCGATATCAGTGTCCCCGACCACTGAACTCTCAGAAAGGTTTACTTTCACTGTGCTTTCCCCACAGGATTTACGAACTGTCACTGCTCATAATTTAAAATTTACATCTCTTCTATTTTTATTGGTTAACCTTTCTTGACTGGTCTTTCGAACTTTATTCTTATAGCAAAAATTTCCTCAACAGCAATAAGGAAAGGAAGTTTATATCTTGAAGTAAGCCCGTGTAACCTTTTCCCGTCCGATTAAAATAGTTTTCTAAAATAGCAAAATGTTCAGAGAACTCCAGAGAACAATGAATGCCATTAAATTAGAAATAACTTTAGCGCTTGGGGAGGGGAAAGAAGATGCAAGATTGGCTTTCATAATCCATCGGAAATTGTTCTTCATCCCTTTTTAAACCAATTTTACTGACCACAAGCACTTGACCATATTCAATTAGCAACAGATTATTGTCGCGTTTTAAACTAATTTCACTTACATTTAACTAAACCTACAATGTATAGTAACTTAACTGCAACTTCTTTAGGCTTAGTAATCGCTACAAATATCTGAGCTGGAGTGGCATAGCCCAAAGTTTGATATTTGAAAACAATGCTTTCTTTCTAGAAATAATATAATGTAGTTTTTAAGTTTCATTTATAGACGTCAGTAATTTACCTTAAGTACCTAACATATCTTGTTTTTCTATTTGTTTTGTAACTGGTAACCTTTTCTTTTATACGTACCCGGGCTAAAGTTATCTTAAGAAGTTAAAGCCCACCCATAAGATTATCTTTTTTGCCATTATACATACTATTCATGAAAAAAAAAAAAAAAAAAAAAAAATTAAAAAAAAAAAAAAAAAAAAAAATCTGAAATGTTTCAGATTTTAAATTACGTCCAAAGGGGCGTTTTTTTAACGTTTTGAGTGTTACCTTTACTTATTAAATATCATGTTCTTTGCACTTAAACCATAAAATTCAGTTCAAGAGCAATATCGCAAAATAATGTTAAATTAAGCATATCTTTAGAATTTTCGATATACACAGTCTCGCGAGCTGGAGATAAAAGTATTTTTTTTCTATATAACGTTGCCATTTCTCGCTTTTAAAGCATTGAGTTTGTAAATCAAAAATTCGTTAAAGTTGTACAAAATATAAAATCTATAATAAAACAAATTCCAAATTTGGGATTTCAGATGCCCATATTCGCAGTAGGATTTCGTCATTCAAAATTCGATGGCTCTATGTACCATTGTTTTATCACAATGCGAGAAATAGACAATCATTTATGCAGATTTTTCATTATTTAATTTCTTCAAATATAATGCAGGACTCTAACATTTTGTGGCAACAGTTTGAAAAGTGAACCGACGTTTATGAGTCCGACGCAAAATCGCAAAACGAAAACAATAGTCCTTCAGGGACAAAGCCCCTTTAGACTAAAAAAAAAAAAAAAAAAATTCACCCAGGACAAGTTACAGAAATCGTAACTATGAATGCATTAATGTAACATCGTTATGCGTAAAGTTACATTAATGGATTCATTTAATTGGCCACTTTTTGATATTCTTTCTCTTTGACTTGACTTGATATGTTATTAACTCTTAATCGCATCAATTCGTGCAAGAAAATGTCATGAATCCATCATCATGTATTTCTATTACAAACATCGCTTCCTTATTCAGCAGCTGGAAACCACAGCATTGTTGAAAACTGGAAATCATCGAAGAATGGATTCAATCAGTAAATAATTAACTAACACATTAGCTATCTAGAAATATATACATATTGCTACGTATCATTTGAAAATGCTTGCAAAATTTAAATAATTTGATATGTAAAGCACACTAAAATTAGCAAAATTTTCCTTCAAATGAAGAATGAATCTTGTTTCGAAATCTATTCTTCATTAATGTGTACATTCTTTATTAATATGTACATTCTGGACACAAAAAAGAGCTCAAACATAGAAGGACTTCTGTATTTCCCATGTACTGAATAAATGTATTAAGTAATATCTAAACTTTTTCTTTTGTCTGATTGCCTTATTTTTCATTTATATAATTGGATGAAGAGAAAAAATCAGCACTTTTGAGTAACTTACTACAAGATATCGTTAATTATTACTTGTATTATTCTCATGCGGATTCTGCAGATCGACAGCATAAAACTATCCCTGCATATTCATTTAACGTTAAAACTACATAGAAGTCTCCTTACAGCTTAAATATAAGGCAAAGTAATAAAGAGGTTTTCTTATAATTTACTAAAAATTTAATGAATGGAAATCAAGAATTAGCTGTATTATGAAAGTTTTTGTTTCTATTTTTTATATTCAATACTAATAGAAAGAAAAAGCACTAACTGACACGAAATTTTTGGCTAATCAAATCCTTTCTCTTTAAACTCCTTTGTTTTAAGTGCAATGCCATAGATTACGCCTTGTTGGATTGAAAAAATCTGATGTGTATACCACATGACTTCCTTGTACGGAATATTAAATTATACGCATTTTTTCTTGCATTTCATTTAAACGGACTGAATTAAATCTACTTCGCCGACAGCGCATAAACCACAATAGAATAAATTTATTCTTTAAAATTCACTCTATTTGTTTACCATAGCGACACTCTGGCGCTAGGTTCACTTAACAGTATTAAATTTCGTTCATATTATAACTCAGAATGCACAAAATTTACATCATTTAAAGAATTATCTAATCGTTGCCACATGTTCTATTCAAATATTATAATAAAGCTAGAACGATGTATAAAAGAAATAAGGAAACAAAACAAAAAAGAAACAGTTTTTCACAGACGATTGAGTATTTATCATTCAATTAATTCAGTTCTCACTTATCGACAAAGCAAAAATACATAAAAACTCAAAATATCTGTATTAAAACTTACGAAGTAAATCTTAAACGCTTATTTCCTCGAAAAAATTCCAGAAAGGATTAAGCACGATTTAATTCGCAATAATAAATGAAGGCGTTATCTTTGTTGCTGCGAAACTAAGTTTCTCCAGATTGGCAACAAATCCACTATCCTGCTGTTTCAAATGTAAATAAGCAATGGCCGCTATCAAAAAAATTATTAGGCTTCGCGGCATTTAAACAACTTTAAAATTGTTGATAATTCTAAAAATATTGCATAGGGATTTACTAAAGACATAAAAACCTTAACCGGAAGATAAGAACAACATAATTCAATCATTTTTAAAGCAAAAAATGTACGATTTACAAACATATAAGAGTAAAGAAACTGAGATCACTGAGCCGGGTAACAGAGTGGATATATGTATAAATATATTTATATACGTTTGGTGCGGCCGATTGCAACCAAAATACGAGGTGCACATCAACATGTTATAGAAGTCCTAAATACAAAATTTCAACATTTCAACGTTTCAACTACTCGTTTTTGAGTTATGCGAGATACGTACGTACGTACATACGTTCGTACAGACGCCAAGAAAAATTCTCTTCAGAATTCATTTTAAAGCAGTTTTATAATTTTTTTGAAGGAAAAGAGTATTTTATTCTGTCCTTACGTACAGATATCACGCAGAAACATCGTTAAATTGCATTCGATAGCGGTCAAAATGGATATTTTCATTGAAATATGCTGCCCGAAACTTTTCGCGATTACAATACTTCCTTTTTACTTCGTACAAGGTAGTAAAAAGAAAAGTAACGGTTTTCAAAAAAGGCTGCCCAGTTAAGTTCAGAAATTCCATTTAATAAACGTCAGATGAAGATTCTTACCAAACCAAATTTAAAAATCTAAATACAACTTTTTTCTCTTACTAAACCAAATTGAACAAATCTAAATATGATTTTTTTCCTCTAAAGATTAAACAAAAATTACTTCGGTTTCCAAGTAGGTAAGTTCATTGACTTCGTTTGCTTTATTAAAATTTAGATAATTTTTTATTTCTTTCAGTGAGTAAATGTTGCACGTTAACCGAAGTCTTCTTTATGCGTAAAATTATATTAATGCATGTATCATGCTTTATATAAATTACTAATAATCTACAAATTAAAAAGTTACCTGAAGTTTTTCTATGAATTTTTAAAAGTCAGGTATTTAAAATTTAATTCAACCAATTTCTTGGATAGCTACTATTAGTTGTTACCCTACTGTCATTAATTTTGTCATCCACCATTTCGAAACAGATTTTGACTGAAAACGCTTTTCAACTGAAATCTTCGCTTTTTGCTTATAAAAAATTGAATTTTGACAACTGGTAATTTCCAGATGTTTGAGCACTTCTTGGCACTTTCCCATTAAAAAAAAAAAAAAAAAAATCGTTCTTTTTCCAGTTTGCAAAACTAAATCGTTACTGTTACGTAAAATGAAAATTCAATTTTAAATAAGCACTTTAATTTTGAGAGCTCTGTCTTTTATTCGAGAATTTTTTTCTTTGAATGTAAAATGGCAAAAATAGAAAAACATCAAAATATTTAAAAGCGCGTTGTCGTTTGGAAATAAATAAATAAATAAAAACTAAAACAGAAAAGAAGAAAATCTGAAAGGTTTCACATTTTAAATTACGTCCAAAGGGCGCTTTTTTAACATTTTGTGTGTTACCTTTATTTATTAAATATCATGTTCTTCGCACTTAAACCATAAAATTCAGTTCAACAGCAGTATCGCAAAAAAAATTTTAAATTGAGCATATCTTTAGAAAATCCGATACACAGTCTCACGTGTTGGAGATAAAAATGTTTTTTTCTGTACAACGTTGCCATTGCTCCCTTTGAAATCCTTGAGTTTGTTAAGCAAAAATTCATTAAAGTTTTACAAAATATGAAATCGATAATAAAAAAAATTCTAAATTTCAAATTTGGCTTCCAGATGCCCATATTCGCAGGAGGACTACGTCATTCAAAATTGGATGGCTCTAGGTACCGTTGTTTTCTCACAATGGCAGAAAAATACATTTATGTAGATTCTTCATTATCTTTTTTTTTTTTCAAATATAATACAGGACGATAATATTTGGTGGCAACGGTTTGAAAAGTGAAACGGACATTCAGAGTGATTCGACGCAAAATCGCAAAACGAAAACAATAGTCTCTCAAAGACTAAAAAAACTAAGTCGGACTAAAAAAAAAAAAAAAAAGACTAATGTTTGAATTATATTAAGAGACAGAACATCTAGAAACGCTGGTAACATTATAAAATTTAAATACGGACGCTGTTTTTGATGCAGGATATAATGTAACGCAGATGTAGATATAAAATTTTTTTCTAGTCAACCAACGTTATGAATTAATAATCTGCCTTGTCAGTTTTACAATGCAATCTGCTTTATTCATTATATACTAATGGCTGAAATAACACTTGATGAAAAGTATTGTTAAGAAATTTAGATAAATTTACTCTTTAAATGAATCACTTTGTTCAACTGATGAAAAAATACATGATGTAAAAGCAGATTTAAAATAATAATAATAATAATAATGATATACGTGTGTGATATAAAATGATATACGTGCAATGCTTTTTTACGTTCCTTTAACTCATAAAATCAGTAGTGCCGTTTAATTCAATTTAAATCCTTAATAAAAACAAAGCGCGTGTTTGAAATCGGAAAAGAAAGAGGGAAAAATATCAAAATAAGTGAAATAGTTCAATTATGGTTTTCTATTCGAGATTTAAACAGTTTTTAGATATACAGTAGTATATCGAAATATTTATTGTTAAATTTTAAAATGCTAAAAGACAGAAGGTATTATAAATAATACAACAGGAAGATATGAAATCCTTAAAAAATATATAATGCACTTTATGGGGCAATAAAAATATTAAACACCTTCAGTTCATAATTATTTGTGAGTGTCGAGCAAATATACTAAATTAAAACTAAGCAGAATCTTTTACAATAGTTTAGCAACATGCAATGCTGAAGTAGAAAATATTTTATAAAAGATCAAATTATAATCAGGCCGTAAAATCTGATGCTCAGTCAAATGGAAAATTCGATTTTTCCTTTTATGTCTTCTAATACGGTAGGAAAGTAAATCTGAAGCGGTAAACACCTTTGAGGAAACTTCTTCGAGTCATTTTTTTTATAGTTTTATGCTGCTTTAAGAACATATATGTTTTCTCCGAGTCTCTGATTCAGTAGTTTTGTAATAACTCAAATGCATCACGCTGGGAAATTACAATTCGATATAAACTACTGAAAGCTTCCATATTTATAACAATAGAACACAACAGGAAAAATAATAAAGGGAACTGTTATTAGAAGTCAAAATATAGGTATTTTGAGATAAATATCGAGTACGCCATCTAGTTGTGAAAATTTTTAATCTGTTTTAGGAAAACGGAAGTTAAATAAATATCACTTTTTTAATTTTCAGTTAAAAACAATCAGATGGAAATAGTGTATCTTTAAAGTACATTAAGTTAAACATTAAAATAATAATTCATGTATGGCATTAACATTAATGCTGTAAGTTAATATGACTAAGAAAGAATCAATTCTTGCTTTTTTTAATTAATATTATTATTTTAATTTTCTAAAAATTATAACATTTTACACCCAGTGAAGTGAAATTTGAAATCATATTCTGCGAGTTAAATGCAACATTTTAGAACATTATTATTTACATTTATTTAAGACAAGTTATACTGAAATGATTGAAGTAAGTAACACTCTTTTAAAATGTGTTATTTCGTAGTGATAAATCTAAAGTGATTAAAAGTTCCTTAAAAAAAAAAAAAAGCATGTTTTATATGACTTTATTTACCTTGGTTTTTATTTTTCTGCCGATTGGATTCGTTACTTATTTAGGTCAAATCATTAAATTAATTTTCAAACTCGATCCAACCGACTCGATTTTTTTAAACATTTTTCATACATTCATACTTTTCACCAGAAAACAATTCTTCTGAAACATTTTCGAAATTCGATAAAGGCATTTTTTAAAATTTAACTGAATCTTTACTTAAAAAAGTCAAACTAACCATCGCAGAATTTGGATCTATTAACCATCAAACAAACGGAAAAATAGTCTACCAAATAAAAGGGTTTTCGTATTTTCTAACGTAAATTTAGTGGAATTTTATTCGTATTTTCTAACATAATTTGGTAGAAATTACTTTGCACTTTTTAAGAATAATGTATATTTTTCTGTTTTCTTTAGCATTAATAAACTTTAGTTATTTCTCTTTTAACAATGCACAATGCCTCACTTTAAAACAAAAATAAAAAGGCAAGAGTAATTTAATTTGATTTGTAAGTACATTTCATAATTTCAAAAATCAGAGCTCATGGCATTATTATTAAAAATAATGCAAACATTGTATAAAAATTTGCGGAATGCTTTGGTCGATTTCCAAATTACGTTACCAAATTTGCTCAAAAATAAGATCGCCTTGGTATAACACCCTTCTTACATTTTAGTATAAATTATAAGAAACAAAAATGCAAGAAAATGTTTTAATATATTTATTCATGTATTTATTTATTTTTTCAGTAATTCTGTGGACTGGTAAATGACTCTGGTAATTGCTTATTCAATTTAATTAGTATTTAAAGAGTATAAGTATTCTATATAGGTCTTCTTCTCATTCTATAACTTCATTTATTAAAATACACTTTATAAAATCCTACCAAATTTCAGAACAAAAACATAACAAAAACTGGAGGTTTTATCTATGAGTAAATTTAATAATAATGTGTAAAAAGAGAGCAAAATTTAGAAAATTATCGTGTTTTGTAAAATTATTTTAATATATATATATATTACGAGTTACGGACTAAAATTTATGATAACTATCATTTAAAAAATAAGAACTTTTTCCCCTATCCTATTTGAGAACACAACATTATCCAGATGAGGTTTTTCTCTGGGGCCGTTGGAGAGGTCGTTTGGTTAGTGGATAATAACAAAGGGTAATAAGAAGCTCAAATGTTTGATAATTTTCTGGATAGGATATTCATAGTTTATGTGGCAAGCAAAGCCGTTGGATCTAAACTGTACAGAGCATGTTTGGGATGCTGTGCGAAGTGTCATTCCATAAAGTCAAAATACTAGCTTTTACTAGAATAGTGGGATTTATTGCTACAAGCTATGATCAACAAACTCATTTACGGTATGAAAATTCCTTGTGAGTCATGTAAAGCTGTGCAATTGAAAATATAATCTTAATTTCTCTCTTATTTAAGCGTAAAACTGCTAATAAGAAACGTAATAGTAAGCCTTTGGTAACAAATAATTAATCACTTTATAGGACCTCGTCCTCTTAGGTAGCATAAAATTAGACAAGAACTCTAAAAGACATGTAACGAATTATCGCTATGTCTTGTAAGTACCATGGGTGTAAAAGACTCTTTTATTAACCCAAATAAAGCTTAACGGTCGGCATCAACTCGTGCTTACAGAAGCCAGTAGTCTTCACTTAAATGAATGATAATGAATGACCTAGAACTAATGAAATTAATTATAGCCTAAAGGCTTCACACTAGCGCGCAAGCCGGCTGTGACCGAAGTCGGCGTAAACAAGTTAATGGCAAGAATACTAATCGAGAGAATCCAATTTAGCAACGTGGCCTTCAAGCAGGCAGAGCATGCTCTAATTTTACCTCCCCAAACCTTCCTTCAAATATTTTCTTTTTTCTATCTCATCTGAACATCCCTCGCGCTATATAGAAATTTACATTCTGGCAGGGAAATGGAAATTAGGCTGATAGAACAGCATTTTAACATAAGATAAAGGGTTAGAAATTTAAATGATGCTTTACAACTTATTCAAAGGTTTCTTGCCATAAATCTATATCGACTGCAGTTAGTATATTTTCAGGCGACGCAATTTAAAACCTCGCGCTTATTTATTGATCGATTGATTTTAGTAATACAAAAAAATTCTTCTTTATAAATTAATTATAATATATTGTGAATCGAACAGCGAGTTCTACGCGTGATGTTTAATGATTTTACATATAAAGAACTTAATGTATAACTTAAAATAAACTTCAAATATCCGGTATTCAATTATTATTTCTAATACGAAAATTTTTATGAAGTTTTTCTGGCAAGAAAAATTTTTGAATTCTATAACTATATAGGAGTTTTTGAAAAATTTGGTGTATTTAATTTCATTTTTCAAATTTTAGGTTGTTTAAAATACTCTCTATTTTTAAAAAGTTCAGTCATTTCATTTTCGAAGTTATAAATGTTCAGATGATATCATATTTAACTTATATACAGTTGAAAACAGTGATTCTTTTATTTGATATTTCTTTTTGATATTTTTCAATTATAAAATCTATATTTGCGCGTGTAGTGGCCTCGAAAAATGAAAACATATTAACTTACACTTGGGGCACAAGCTTGAGTTGATTTAGAAGTTTTAAAGTGGTATTTCTATTGTAGGTTTCTTCAGAATTTATTGAATTTAAATCTTGTAATCCAGAAAGGTTTCAACATAGATGCAAGTTTTTATTTTTTCTGGAGAAAGTATCTTCAAGTGCTCGCTTGATATATCATTTGATTTTGAGACTTAAGGGGACTCATACACCTTAAAACCCATAAAGTGTTCGAATAGGTGACTGTTTCAAGAATTGGGATAACTTATTTATTTTAAAAGCAATTACTACCAACTTTTTGCAGCTGACTACATAATATAGCTGCTTTCTGAATTAGTAATCAGAAAGTTTGTGTTGCCACAAATATTTTTATAATTTAATCCGCTTTGTGACAACATTTTTCGTCATGTTTCCAACTTGCGCGCACAGTTTAAAACATTCTGCTTCATAATTTAATTCCATATTTAATATATAGCTTTTATAACATCTGGAAACTACTGTGAACCTAAAATTCTAAAAATTTCATGTTAAATTTTTATTTTATTTTGAGTTTATAAAATGTATTTTATTAAAAAAAATTGTAATGTTTTCGTCCATAAACGTTTTCAATATTAAAATATTCGTCAGAAGTGCCCATATAAAGAATTCCATCTAATTTAAGTATGTACCCTTAGCCATTTTTAAAATATCATGCGCGCAAGGTGGAAACATGGCGAAATATTTTGCCACAAAGAGGATTAAATTACATAAATATTTGTGGCAACAGAAACTTTCTGGTTGCTAGTTTCCAAAGCAGCTATATCATGTAGTCAGCTGTAAAAATTTGGAAGTAATTGCTTTTAAAATAAATAAAATATCCCAATTCTTGCAATAGTCACATATTCGAAGATTATGAGGGGTTTAAGGTGTATGAGTCCCCTTAAAAGAAACGCAAAGTGTAAATAACAGCGCAGTTGAAACATAAGCCCAATGTGCCATGACACGTGAAGAAAAGGTTTCCTACTACGCAAACTTGACTTGTTAGATTCCATTCTTTGATTTATATTACTACATGTGACTATATCTTCGGTTCACTAGGAAATATTTTACTATTAATATGAACAGGAATGAATTGGGACAAATAGGAAAGCAGGCATAAATGAGAAACGCGTAACAGGTGTTTCGCTGTAACTAATTGCTCTGATACTTTTTAATTGGCATCAATGAAATTACCCAGCAAACCTGAATTTAGAAAACCTCGATTTTTTTCTTCAAATATCCATTTTATTCTCGTCAAAAACATAAATATTGAATCTTCATTATTAACGAACATTTTTCAGTTATTTAAAAAGAATAAATAGTTTACAAGCCAGATTAATTTATAGATTTATATTTTACTCTCTAATAACTTACAGCTAAATATATAAGCGATTTAACAGATATCTGCTCTAAACATGGGAGAACATAAATAAATAAATTAATAATAACAATAAAAACTTAAAAATTCATCAAATCTTAAATCTTCGACAGATATGATATCAGTAAGCTAGCATATTTTCATTGTCTTCTCAGCTTAGACATTTTACATACACAATTGTGTTTGTTGTTATTCAGTTATAAAATCTATATTTGTCGTTTTATATATAGTGGACTCGAAAGTTGACAAAATGTTAACTTAAACGCGGGACACGAGCTTGTGCTGATTTTAGAAGTTTAAAAGTGGTATTTCTATTGCAGATTCTTTCAGAATTTATTGAATTAAAACAGTTTCTGGAATTAGTAATGCTGAAGCATAACCAAAGCAGGAACATAAAAAAAATAATGCAAATAAAGAAGTTTGTGCTTAAATACAGTACAGGATTTTTTCCTCCCATAATTAGATAAATTTGCACGTAACTCGGATGAAATTTGCCATTCAATTGACTTTAATACCTCCATAATGAAATGCCTCATTTCATAATTTGATAGTTTAAATTTTTTCTCAAATTCAATAAACTAAAACTAAAATTGTACCTCGCAGTTTTATTTCATATCCAGTGTCTTCTAAAATATATTAAATTTAATGCACATTCTATGATAACTGATAATCCTCATAAACAGTCCGCCTTTTGCTTTATATACTCATACGCACGACAAATCTTGAAAACGAAAATCAGTTCTAAAACCTGGGAACAAATTTTAAAATATGTAAGTAAATCATGCAATTTAAACTTTAAAAGAAGATATTCCCAGTTATCTCATTTTTTATTTTACAATAACTCATACTAATGTCGAATTAAAATGAATAATTTTTTTTATATATTACGGCAACTAAAAGCATGAGATTTTTGCTTAATGTGATGGTTATTTAATCATCTGATGATATTTTTACTTATCTGATAGGTAATGGAAAGATTTTTCGAATATCAATGTCTACAAAGGGTCCATGATATTTTTTTCATCATAACTTGTGATCTTGAACAATTGAAGACAATCTTTAAAAAAAAAAAAAATGCTAAATAAATAAAACTCATATTAATCCATAAACATGATAAAAAAATTTGCAGTTTGCAATTTATCAACTGGCAAATTGCATTTCGAATTTCCATAGTATTGAGATTAAAATATACAGTAACATTCAGATAAATCCATTTATCGTTCATCAAATTTTGTTCTAGATGTTTGTTATTCCACTACAAAAGATTTTAAGATTCATCAAGCGAAAGCAATTTTTTTTTTTTTCATTTGTTTCGTAGTTCAACTTTAAAAGAAAGATTTCGCGACCAAATCTGTGCCACACAGCGGTTGCAGTTACTTATTTCCAAGAACAGACGATTCTTCATCCGATTTTATCTTTGCCTGTTTGATGTTGTCATCACGATCTGTCGAAGTTAATTTTCTCAGCATACTGGAAATTGCCTTATGTTTGTTTCTTCTAAGAATGACAGCATCGTAATTCTAAGACAAATAAAATTCTTCATAATGAAGAAAAGGAGTAAGTTTAACTGCCAATATAAATCCTTTTCCAATTCTGTGTGGTTTCCCACTATGCATTCATAAATCTAAGCAAAATTTTATCGAACCATTCATTTTTGGTTTTCAAATTTTAGCTTTTCATATTTATGCCTTTTTAGAAACTTATTTTTACCTTAATCACTAATATTCGCTGTTAATAAAAATGATTACAAAAGGAATAGAAAAAATACTAAGAGAAGAAATAGCGAAGTCAACGATAATAGACAACCAATAGCTGCAAAAAAAAAAAAAAAAAAAAAAAAAAATCAGTTTATGTTTAAAGAATAAGAAAAGCTTGAAATAGCTGGCATTTTTAGAATTATGTTTAATTTTGATAAACCATGGAAACGAAATATAGATACTTCAATGAGATAGAAACATTCAGTTCGTTTTCAATGTAATCTGTAATACAAAAATTACTTCAACTTTATCTAATAAAATTATTTTCGAAGTGCAAAACCTATTTCTGTAGATAAGCAAAGTTATTTAAAATGCAAATAAATGCTGGGTTCGTTTATATCCCCCTTCCATCTCTCCACTCGTTTCTTGTCTAAACCGTCAGTCCTTTGAGATGTAACAGTTTCCAGCTGCATTTTGTCTTAAATTTTTCCTTTAAAAATTCTGTACAGTTTCATAAGTTTACAGAGGAAGCTCGTAAACATTTTATTTTTTTGCCATATCCAGCATAACCATAATTATCAGCAATTCTAACGCACACACGAGTTTTAAGTATATTAATTACGAAGTTTTATTTCTGATGCTGTTTGAAAAGGCTTGCAGTGTTATGTAAGGTTTACTTAATTTCACTTTCGATTTCAGCAAAATTGAGTTGGAAGCTTCTCTGAGAAAGAAACGAACCCAAACAATGAAATTCAAAATTAAGTTAGTATGTCCAATCAATTCAGCTACATGCTGAATAAAATAAGAATTAACAAAGAAAATTGAGGTAAAGTAAGTAAAACATGCAGTACTTTATTTTCGAAGGTCAACCAGAACCTTCTTCGTCAGATTCGAATGTAAAAAATTTCGTAGTCTAAGCTAAATAAATGTTCATTTGTAGCATTAGTTCCCAGAAAATATCACTTTGTAACCTTAATCACACTATCCGTTTGTAACGTTAATTTCAGGTATTTAGATGTATTAAAGCTTAGAGAATAAACATTCTAAATTTCAATTTTATCCTCAATTTCGAAAATATGATTATCTTTCAATGATAGTTTTTCATTACCTTCAAAATACAAATAAATATCTGAGTTATACTTTTCACACAACAGAAATGTAATTCACGTAATGGTAAAAGAACCAATGAAATAAATAATTAAAGGTATATTATACTGCAATGAGGTATATTATATTGCTATTTGGTATGTCCTCAAATTACACTATTTTTCAGTAAAAACAATTCACAAATCATAATTTCTTTTAAATCTTTCCTAAAGATTTCACACTGCTGAATTTAAGTATGATGTTTATTTTTTACTCTTATTCATCAGTTTTAAAGGAAACAAAAGACTTTCTAAGACAAAAGACTTTCTTATAGTCTACATGTAATATTATTCTCACAAGATAATTTTCACGTAAGGATAATTTTTTTCCCCCTTGTGGTATAATGGCTGTTTTATTTTTTTCTGTTCCATTCGGAAAATTAAACAATGGGGAGAACTGTAAAGTCTATTCGAAGTCTTAATGCAATAAATAACCATTTAAATCATCATAGGTACTTATAAAATTCGTAGCATATATTTTCAAGTAACGCTCAAATTTACCATAATCTCTTTTATATTGACAGAATAAGCTACCATGGTTCTGTAGAATAGAAAGAAATACGTTCAATATTAGAAAGTAAATCTGCCTTCAAACTTATTCTGGACGTGTGTGTGTGTGTGATTATGGCAAAGCCTCGAGGGCTATCTGCCTAAGAGGAGGGATGCCTTCGTGGAGGACTTTCTAAGGGAAACTGGCTCGTATACACGTTACACATGGGGAAAACCACGAAAACGCCCATGCAGCCAGCCCGTTCGCGGGATTCGAACCTCGGACCGAACTACCAGTGTTCAGCGATTTTACCGCTCGGCCGCTGGTGGGCTATTCTGGACGAGTCAACGAAAATCTCGAATTTTCCGGATTATACACTAAGTTCAATCTTCCATCTTTGATTACCATGGATGTAATACTAACTAAAACTTCATTTTTTTATGTAACTTTTGTATTTCACAACGTTTTTAACTAATTATAGCAAGATATTTTTGTGACTGAATTGTGATAAATCTTTTACTTAACTGACAATGTTTTTCTTACCTAAAACTTTATTTACCGACATAGGAAATGGATACTTTTAAGCACATTTAAAGACAGTTTCTAAGTAAATAAAATCTTAAAATTTCACAGAATATGCATCAATCAATTAAGCCACGTTTTATTGAAAGTTTACGATTTCTTCAGATGAAATTAAAGAGCATAGAAAATACAGATTAAAGCAAATCACATTTATTATTATATCCTTTTAGGATCTAGAGACTTTATATATCTTCTTTGTGCCTTCTTGAAACGCTTAACATTCTGACAGAATTTTTTATATAATATAACATTAAATCTTTATGTAACTACATATTTACTAGGAGTCGATAAGAAAGAATAAATGTTACCAACTCATGTTCATGCAAATTACATAAAAATGTAATAAATTATTACTAGGGGGTAAAAAAAGAGATTTGCATTTCACGTTCAATGTAAGCTGACTTGCTTTAGTAGCATAAACTAGTTTCAAACTCCTAACAGGCTTGGAGTGAATTATCGCTTGTTTGAAATAACAACAGAGTCTTGAAAAGGTTTAAAACAACCTTTTCATTAAATCATAACTGTAATATAAACATGCATCTCGTGCTTAACAAAACAACCACCATTTGTGACGATGAAACATAAAGCAGCAATCAAGTTCGAATTTAAAACTTAGCATACTAGTCAAAGACTACACAATTGATTTTGAATTCTAAGTTAGCTCAGAACTTCTCACTGATGTAAGAATTGAATGCAGGCAGCAATAACGCAAAGTCTAAGAATTACAATTTTCTCACAGCTGGCGGAACCTAGTAATGTGGCCTCGAGAGGCAGGCTCTGTCTTGCAATCCAAAACTCTCGACTTAAATACTCTCAAACTGATTTGCATTCTGGTGAAGAAACGAAAAGGAGAAGTGACAGTAAAGCTGAAATTATAAATAGCTGGTTAATTAAAATAATAATAAAATAATAACCCTGTAAAGTACTTAGTACTTTACAGGGTTATTATTATCAATGCTGTAAAGTACTTAGTACTTTACAGCATTGATTTGCAGCATTGCAGCATTGATTTTCAGATTCTTAATACTGATAGTTCAGTAACTGTTAAAGATTTTTGGCGAGAAAACTTTTTTTTTTTTTTTTTAAAGATCGAGAGTCCTATCAATTAAAATAAAATTCTGTAACTAAGTTTATATTTTAGTAATGTGTGCCATAAATTCATCGATATCAGCTCAGCTTAAAGCAAAAGGTGATAATAAATACTCCTTTGAAAAAGTTAAAAGCAAACTCCAATTTAAGACTAAATTTTTAGGTAACTTGTGAGAACATTCTATTTTACTGCTAGATTGTAAACCTTGCAGTTTTACAATCAGTTATTATTGTATCTGTTAAAGTTTTTAATACTTTACAGATACAATAATAACTGATTGAGCTTTGCAGAATTTTATGTTTCTTTGCACATTTAAAAACCTTTTTACAGCAGGCATACTATAAGGCTTTTCTATATTAAATACACTTTTACAATTAATCTCTTAACGAACATTCTGCCCTCTATGATTAGGATGTGAAATTTAAGTGAAGCAAACACAGATTAGAAGTTTCCATTTATTTTTCGAAGCTAGTTTTATATCCGACTCAAACAAAATGGACATTTATACACATTAAAATTGAAAATATGCATTAAATATTTATTCAAATGATATAAGGTGCCACAATTAAAGTATATCCAAACTGAACCGAAAAGCATGCTAATTCGATATGTGTTCATACAATAAGAAACATTTTGTTATAGTAATAGTATTTATTAAACATGCCACAATACAATATGTTACATGAATGCCCATGCTTTATGTATATACATATATACGATAGTAAAAGCATCATTCTACTAAACTCGATTTGGATATACTTTTATTTGTGCCACTCTGTATCACTTTTATTTAGCATGTACAACAAGGATTTAACTACAGATTTTGCAAAAAAATTCAGAGGTTTTGCACTCCTTTAGTTATGTCAAAATTCCATTGCAAATTTTAAGAAGCTTAGAAGCTCGATGTGGGATAACAGTTAAACCTGAATTAATCTGAATTACTTCGTATATATATGCTTGGTACTTCGTATACCTTACGTACAACTATGAGGGTATCTCGATATATCTTTCGTATACAGAGAGAAAAAATAAATTTCATAAGTAAATATAGATATTTATGTTTGCAACAGGCAGAAATGCCCTTTAGAGGTTCCAATGTTCGCCTTCCTTGATTTTGTACGAAGAAAAATATGTTATGAGGAGTTATAGAATGATATGGAGCCCATGTAAAACTTAGGACCCTAAGTGTGAACCTTGTGGTTCTTTACGTCTTATATTAGGATCTGAATTGAAAGCTAGAAGTTGCCTATCAAGGCAAATGATGCCCTCATAGGTAAATTAGATTGTCATTCAAGGGACACATTGTCTTTAACTTATCTGCAGCTTAGTTAATTGAAATATAAAACTTATATTTTCGCAGTCGCTAGTTCAGAGCTTACAGGATTGGCTTATTTAATTATGGCAAAGCACACGAGGGCTATCTGCCTAAAGGGAGGGATGCCTTCGTGGAGGACTTTCTAAGGGAAACTGGCTCGTATACACGTTACACATGGGGAAAACCACGAAAACGCCCATGCAGCCAACCCGTTCGCGGGATTCGAACCTCGGACCGAACTACCAATGTTCAGCGTCTTTACCGCTCGGCCGCTGGTGGGCCCAGAGCTTACAGGAGAAGTTATTGTGTATCTGATTCCTTCACTTCTTCATTTGTTTAGTTACTGCGGGTTCCTTTTTTGTGCCTTTTCTGAAATTGTTAAAAATAAATAAATAAATAAAGAGGCTGGCTTAAATATGCATATAGTTTAGGTTTATTTCTCATTCCCTAATATAATTAATGACCTCAGTATGGTAGTACAGACTATGTTACTGCCTTCAATTTTTGGTATAACCATGAAAGCTTAAAAATTTACCTTATAAGTGTTGACTGAGGATTGAGGCACAGGAAATATTAGTGCAAAATAAAATTATTATTGATCCTGCTTCCTGGGAAGCATTTTACTCTTTCATTTGGTGCTTAAAAGTCATGGCATGTTTTGATGAACTTAAGCTGGTAACTTAATGCATTAAATCACCTGAGAAGTTTATCGTACTCAGTTAGTGATTTAAAATATTTGAAAATCTTAGTAACTTGAAAAATAATTATTAAAAGTTTAGCGAATTTTGATCGCCAGTTACCTTTTTATTGATGCTTTCTAATACAAATCGTTTCTACGTGTTGATATCTTAGTTCTACAAACGCATGTTCCTAGGACTACTAGTTGCTATAAAAGTTAACTTACTGTACTGCAGATCGAAGACTGAAGACTTGTTGCTCGCCGTCGACGTCGGGGATGCAGCCGTAGCATAGCCCGCGGGATTACCCCTACAGTCCAGAGGAACATCCCGAAAGGGTACGCGGGGACCTCCAAGTAAATGTTCCGGCAGACATAACGGCCCTTGGCCGGGGAAGCCAAACGCACCCGCCGAGTAGAGTCCAGATCGCGGGACGAAAACGTAACCATTGTAGAAGAAAGGCAGTTGAAAAGCTGCAGCCGGGTTTCTGAGTCCGGGTCCGGAAGGACTCCCGGATATTAGGGAGTCTATGGAAAAAGAAGCACGCTGCATAGTGTTATCCCGGAACGAAGCATGCACATAGTATCCCACTGTCAAGCGAAGTTTGTTTGTTATGGTTTCTTGTTCCGTCTGATCATCGGACGAAAAGTTAACTTGGCATAGGGTTGCAAAGCTGTGTAGGAAACTTTGGCGACGGAAATGATCGCCAAGCTCGTTCCATTGGAAGAGGCGTGGCGCGTCAAAAGCATCAACACATCGTCTGGCGGATTGATGGGCAAGGAGGGAGGGAAATGCGGTATGCATTTTACACTTAACAGCTATAATGATGCCGTTGAATGTGAAGCTTTTTGAGATAATGTAATCGTGATTTCTATTGGGATGATAAGTAAGTGTTGAGGATTTCTGAAAGCGCTCTATATTTTGACGCATTGTTCAAAATGTTTTGCTTTACTTAACGATCAATGAAGCGTTTTGAATGGATTACAAAGCAATGTCTTAGCTCTAATAAGAAATATTAATTTGTAATAGAGTAAAAACACGATTCATAGATGGATCAGAGAGGAAATAAACATGAATCATTTTCATGAATTATGTTATAGAGATCCACATAGAAAAAGTGAATTATGGGAAGAGAATTATGTCTTAACTAATAACGTTGATTAAGTAAATAAGCGAACAACTTAATGTGAGTTTTAATGATTTACACGTCATATTATGATTTTATGTTATGATTGAAATGATTTAAAATAATTGCTGGAAAAGTTAAATCTGCAATGTAAAAGATGAAATCAGGAGTTTATAGTTTATCGTTGTTAAGGTTTACATATAAAATCGAATAATTGTGTTGTCCAAAAGAAATCCTTTCCTCACAAATAAAAATGCAGAATTTCATAATTATTATTTAGTTAACGAAAGCTGGTTAGCTGTTTTGATTGTTCTTAATGTAGGTCATTACATATTCAAAAGCAAAGAGGATTCGAAGACAGTCAGTGCCAAAGAAAAGAAAAGGGATCTGAAGGGTTTCAGATTTTAACTGTCTCCCAAAATTTTTTTACTCTCTTGCTGAACTCGCAGACTGCTTAGTCTGCGCTCGCCTCTGCTAACCTATTATTTTCCCTTTTTAGTTCCTTATTAAGCATAATTTTCTCCACACTTACGCCATATACAATTCAACGGCAAAATCACAAAATTTTTGTGTTTAGTGTTGGCACACATTTATATATTTTTTTCACTCTTTTCTCAGTTTATCATATCAGTGTTTAGTTTTCTTAGTAAGATGACCAGCAAAAATGCTTTTTGTCTTTTTATTATTAACATTTGTGTGTTAAATTTATTATTAAATATCACGAGTGTCACACTTATGCCACATAAAATTCAATTCAACAGCAAAGTCACCAGATATTTAAAAAACAGCATAGCTTTAAAATTTTCGATATACAGTCTCTCGCGCTGGAAATAAAACTGTTTTATGCCGTATAGTGTTGCCACTGCTCGCTATTTGAAATGTTTGAGTTTGTTAATCAAAAATTCATTAAAGTTTGACAAAAGATGAAAGAGATAATAAAACAAATTCGAAATTTAAAATTTGGGTTTCCAGATGCACATGTTCGGGTGAAGAACTACGTTATTCAGAACTGGATGGATCTAGGTACCGTCGTTTTTTCATATTGCGACAAACATTCATACATTCATGCAGATTCTTCATTATTTAATTTATTTGGTGGCAACAATTTGAAAAGTGATACGCCGTTTATACTGAACACGTGTAAAATCTCGTTTCGAAACTAATAGCCCATTTGAGCTAACGCCACTTTTGCGCCAAACAAAAGAGGAGAGCGGCTAATTAATTAAGGTGGAAAAAAAAAGTCATGGGAAATGTAAGGTTTTAGAAGACTGATCCAATTTTACTCAAAAGATAGGTAAGAATGAGAATAAGAGTCCTTTTAAATTCTAAGAAACAAAGAAATTCTAAGAAAATTCATTCTTGTCTCGATGTTGTTCCTGAAAATATGTTTGCTAAATATTCAGCTTTCAACTAAAAGTGCCATTAAGTATGAATTCTTATCTATTATATTCATGCAAAAGAAAGTTTTCCATTGCTGTTCATCTCGCCATATATTTGAAAAAAGAAAAAAGGAAGATAAATTATAATCTAAAACATTTTTATAATGTAATGATTTGAGAGAACCCTCTCTCTCTCTCTACTTATATGTCGTATATATAAGTTTAATTAATACCGGGGTTGCCATGTTGCTATATTTATTTTACATAGCAATAATATTAATCTAAATTTGACTTAGGAAAATTAAAATTAGTTGAAATCCAAAGGTGAAAATAACCTTCGTACTATAAACGCAACACGATAAACAGTTTTACTCAAGTGTTGGGAAAATACCATCTGGAATATATTTCATATGGTGATAAGGTATCTTATCACCATATTCTATCTCATTCATTTGCACTTAAGACAGCTGAAAAAAAATGGTTCTGTTTTCAAACCATCGAAACTAGTCCTGTAAAATTTACAAACATTATGCTGATTCCTGTTGTTTAATATCTAATCAATATCTGATATCTATTCTATCTCGTATCATCTATCACCATATTCTGTCTCGTTCATTTGCACTTGAGCATCTGAGAAAGATGGTTCTGTATTTAAACCTTCGAAACAAGTTCTGCATAATTTACAAACATTACGCTGATACTTGTTGTTTAACATCTTAATCACCATATGATATATTATCACCATATTTTATCTCAGTCATTTGCACTTAGGTAGCTGAAAATGATGGTTCTGCATTTAAAAACCTAGAAACTAGTTCTGCCTAATTCACAAACATTAAGCTGAATCTTGTTGTTCAATATCTTAATCAATATCTGATATCTTATCACCATACTCTATCTCGTTCATTTGCATTTGAGCAGTTGAAAACTATGGTTCTGTAATTAAACCTTTGAAACTAGTTCTGCATAATTTACAAACATTACGCTGATACTTGTTGTTTAACATCTTATTCACCATTATGATATCTTATCGCCATTTCCACTTAGGTAGCTGAAAAAGATGATTCTGTATTTGACCTTCGAAACCAGTCCTGCAGAATTTCCAAATATTACTCTGATTCTTTTCGTTTAACATCTTAATCAATATATGATATATTAGCGCCATATTCTATCTCTTTCATTTGCACTTAAGCATCTGAAAAAGATGGTTCTGTATTTAAACCTTTGAAACTAGTTCTGCATAATTTACAAATATTACGCTGATACTTGTTGTTTAAACAACTTATTCACCATATGATATCTTATCACCATATTCTACCTCGGTCAAATCCCACATAGATAGCTCAAAAAGATGGTTCTGTATTTAAACCTTAGAAACTAGTTCTGCATAATTTACAAACATTACGCTGACACTTGTTGTTTAACATCTTATTCACTATTATGATATCTTATCGCCATTTCCACTTAGGTAGCTGAAAAAGATGGTTCTGTATTTAAGCCATCGAAATTAGTCCTGCAAAATTTACACACAATTACAGTAATTCTTGTTGTTTAACTTCTTCAGTAACCCATATGTGTTGCTTGAAATTCACAGTAAACCAAGAATTTTTTACTTTTATTGGATATACAAAATATGTGTTATTTCCACTATAGTTTATTGTCAACAGTAATACTTAAATATTCAATCCACTACACTTCTTCAACAAGCTCACTCCCGAGAATCAAACCAATGTTACGAGTTGACATAACAACCAATGTTATGTTCAAACCAATGTTATGGGATTTTTTATGCATGTTTTTAAATATCGAAAGATTAAACTCAAGCTTGTAGAGATTTCACTATGTGTATGAGCATTAATGTGGTTTAAAGTATTCTGAGAATAAATACTGTAACGAATCTGCAAGATTACAAAATAGAAAACTGAATTAGTAAGACTTCCTGAGCATTGAAAATTACTCAGTATTAAAAGGTAGCAGTATTAATTGGACTATAAATTATTCATGAATGGAAAGGTGTATATGCCTCTTTTCTTGTAAGCTAGTGCGAACTTGTCAGATTGTTCAGTTGATACAGACTTCATTTAGGCGCCTTGACATGAGCCGTAAAAGATAAAACGGAAATTGAAAGGGATACATTGTACACAAGCTGAAATGTGTTTTAATATTCTAGTCATATATGTTCTTGCAGGGGTGTAGCCAGAAAATAATTTCGAGGAAGAATGTAATGTGTTATCGGGGTCGGTATGATATATGTCTGTATGCATTAGCTATCAGGAAAATAGGTGTGCGAGCGGTTTTCGGTGACGAGAAATTTATCCGCGAATTATGCCTATCAATCTATAGCTACACCTATGCAATGTTGTAACTCGAGAAGGGGAAGGGGAAGTATTTGCATAAGTTTATTTTTTCATTTCTTTTCTTTAATTCAAAATTTGTAGTGGGGTAAAAGAATCATAAATGAGATAACAAAAATTATATCTGCGTACTTAACTTTTATTAAAATAATATAGTGTGACGAAAATGATATTCTTCTTCATACAATAAGAAATATTACATGGAAAAGAATATGTTATTTCATGAAGTTTGAGATAAGGTATTCCTCCTAATATAATGCTAATAATGCATGCTGCATGCACTAAGATGCATGCACTAATAATGCATGCACTAAGATGAATACCTTATTTCAAATGAATAATCTTATTTCAAATGAATAATCTTATTTCAAAATTCTCTAAAAATTGAAAATAACCACAGTTGTTTGAAAACTGAATTCGAAATGGCGACTTTTATTTTTTTAACAAAAGGAACCTTTAAAATGTGAATGTTCGTTAATCATGCATTAAAACGTAATTACTTCTAAAAACGCAAACTGAAATTCAACAAACTTGTATTTATGCATGCTTTTTAATATAATTGGTGTTAACCAAAAAAAGAAGTATTTTTAACTGCGTAGAATCATTAGGTTAGTTTTTGAAGCAGGAGCTGTGAAAAATGTGCAGTGCCGTCGCTGGGACTCGAAGCTGGACCTCTCGAATACGCGCCGAGTGAGTTACCGTTACACCACGGTGGCATGCAGAAAGGAGGGAGAAAATAAACTGAACTGAATTAAAATCCAAATACGAAGAGAAACACGCCCCTATAAAACTTAAGCAAAAACCTTATTTTGGCGTATATTTCTAAGTAAATCTATACCGTTTCAGCATGTGTTTGCTCCCGAAAAAGAAGGACCTGTGTTTGATCGCTTTCGAAATCGGTAGAGTTTTTTTTTTTTTTTTTTCAAATCTACGCCAAAATGAAGTTGCTGTCTTACGTAACTTTCAATACGAATTGATTTAGTTTAAATTTAGATGCGTATGAACTTTAATTCCTTTCTTAAACTAAAGTAAACTAATAACTCTCATTCTATGGCCTCTCTAATTCCCAGTGCTAAATAACACAATCAAAAACTAAAAAAAGGCTAATCCCAAAACTGCACTTACGTGATTTTTTTAATCACATTAATATTTAATTTATTACTTCAGTTTTGTATTCCTCTCTGTCTTTCCTCCCCTCCTTTTTTATTTATTTATTTATTTTCTTGACAAGTTTATTTTTGGCACTGCTCTAAACCAATAGGAAAAAATCAGAAAAAAGGATGGAAAATAAAAAGGGAAAGAAAAAAATCTGCCAGGATTCAGATTTTAACGTCGCCCCAAAGTGTTCAGTAAGACTTTATGATCTCGCTGAACTCGCTGTTTACTAATCTGCTTTTGGACTCTCTCCTGCTAATATAACTTGTCATTTTTATTTTATTAATAATGTCATTTAATATTAATAATGTAATTTTTTATTTTATTATTAAACATCGTCACTTTCTGCACATTTACCCCTCCATGAAATTCAACAGCAAAATCACAAAATTTTAAAAGCAGCGTATGTTTAGAACTCCTGATAGAATGTTAAGTGTCACTACATTATTTCCTTAGAAAATCATATATAGCGGTAGCAACACTCTTTTATTTGAAAAGTGATACGCGCAAACAACTGAAGATCGAGACTAAAAGAACCTCTTGGTGCTAAAAATGAAGGACAAGGAAATAAGAAAGAATTTAGCAGAAATACCAACATGTGTCGTATCCTTCAAAACTGCAAACAAAAATTATAAAATAATTTGCATTTCGGTTCCCTAGTTCTAACGCATTGCTCACTTGTTAGTTAAAAAAAAGTGAAAATTATTATTGACGATCTGATTTAAACATACAGATAAATCAATGTTTCTTGAAGTAAGAATACTTTAATATCTCTTATTAGAAAGATGAGAGTAATTTTAAAATGGGGATTGCGTTATTTACGCATCTTTCTGGGATATGTGGAAAGCACTGAAGTTGGTAACATTTATAACTGGGGATAGCAATGATGAATGAGACAATAAAAATGATTATAAGATAAAAAATTACTTAAGCAGCTGCTAATCCCCCAAAACTTCAAAAACAGCATATTCAAGGAAGGACACACGTTGAAGCCCTGTCACAACGAACTTTAAAAGACCGAAAGCATGGTTCGCTATATCCGATTCCATAAAATAAAATTAATTATCTGTCAAGAAAACTGTAAAAATTGACTGGTGATTCAGAAAAGAACTGATAAGCATTTACCAAAATCAGTGGATAATAACTCTATTTTTTAAATATTATATTAAAACTTATTTACGATTATTTGCGTACAATTATTAAACTCTTTTCGCTTATCTTCCGCGTCGTCTTAGATCAGTAAATTTGCACGATAAATTACTTAATTAAAATTATTTCCGTCGAACTATATATTTTTCTCTAAAATATACATTTGTTGTTAAAAATAATCATTTTCATGACAATATGATTTCATGATCTCCTTAGATCTGTGTTTCCCAGTTTTCCAAGCATTAAGTGTTTCACCTGCTTCAAGTAGCCTTTGAGACGAATGGGGGTGAAGACGAAACTATTACGTAACAAACTATAACGGAACTATAAGTTTTTTCGTATTTGACTAGCCTACATATATACAGGATTTAAAGAATTAATAATTTTTAAATTAAAACCTGCAGAAATTCTAGAAAAAAAAAATTATGAAAAATAGAAAATTTTCTATTGAAGACATCCGCTCAAGTTCTTTATATCAATTATATCAATATTATTTATATCAATATTATCGTTTTATCTAATTTTTATGCATTTGGAGATTTACTGTAGAGGTATAACATTAAATGTATACGGAACTGGACCAGAAAGAACTTTCGTTATATCAAGCAATTCGTTATAAAACGAGTTCGCTACAGCGGTATTTCACTGAACTGTAAGATACTGGATGTGTACTAATGTTGAATATGTTAATTCGGAAAAAAATTACCCGCGAAACTGTGTTTCATAAAGTTATCCATGAAAATAATCATTGTTCAGCGAGACAAACATAGAATGTATTGGAAAGAAATTATTTATAGAAAACAAAATAAGTCTTTTCAAAGTTCAGTAACATTACAGAACTAAGTTGAAATTTCTCTCTAGACAGTTGTAAGGAATTCTCGCTTTCCTGTGTGTGCACTTTTGTCGTATCCTTCAAGACTCGTGTAAGTGATTAGCATATCTAGCTAGTAAGCGGAGAATCTATGGTTCTAATCCTGGCAAAGGGCATAGTTGATTTTTTTATGTTTCTGGCTTGGAAAAACTAATACACTTAACACTGGCTTCCGAACTAATGAGCGATGGATTATAATAAATTGTCGTCTGGGGATATGGGTAAATGGTTCTTTTCTTAGTCTCTTAAATTTGGTGAGAATGTGAGGATTATTCGCATTGTACATTACTGTAGTATTCTCGAGGTTATTACGTCCAACTAGCCAATGATAGAGCTGTGGTTTGAATCCTGGAGAGGATATATTTGAATTCATGTCTCCTGCTCCGAAAAACGTAGTGCATTCTGCGTAGTTGTACTAATGTTTTTGCAGAAAATTAGCATTCAATTTAATTTCAGAAAGTAATCGAGAAGCGCAATTATTTTGTAATTTTAGTATGAATGAGTTAGATTTCTGTACTGAAGAAAAGTGTCTAGCAGGATTTGCGCAACTTATACAACAAAATCATCCGCTTCATATCGATGATGTTAAATAAATCGAACGTTTGTAATAATGAAAGAATGAATTTGTCACTATCTCTCCTGTACCACAAAATGCAAATATAGAAATGCTCCTAGCCAAAGAACTACTAGAGGTTTTTTACCCTAGCTATATAATTTGGCATGCAGTTTCTCGGGGCTTGAAGACAATTCATTTGAAAAACTTTGAAAGTGGCATCCTTCAAACTTTTTTAAAATTCGATTCCAGTTTTTTTTTTTTTTTTTTTTTTTTTTTTTTTTTTTTACACATGTAACTTTTATTACTATTTAGCGCTGAAGCGATGGTCCCCAATTTTTCTCATATGTAATTGGTTAGAGAATAAACTTAAGCATCGTAGAATTGCAAAGCCATGTAAAAAAATCGTAGAAAAGTCATCGAATCAAATACTTTTATACTAGTCTATAATACAATTTTCAAGTTTTTGCGATTTTTAAATAATCGATGGACTTTTTCAATCCTTGAAAGTTAAAATTTTTAAATTAATTTCAACAGCGGAAAATCTGCTGCTTTAAAGCCTTGAAATTTTTACAAATTTAAAATATTAAAACTATTACTGCAAATTTTTGTAAAGTTTTAAAATAATGAAATCGCTAAAGTTGGAATTATTTTGGAGGAACTAACTTTATTTAGAATTTTACTTGAATGTGAGACTTAAAATTTATCACGAGCAGAGAATTCGAAAATTAAGTCATTTATGAAACTGGGTCTGTTTATAGATTAAAATGTTAAGTATATTTTCTCTTTATTTTTCTTTCTTGTGTGCAATTTTTCATTTATTTGTGTGCAAAATTTCATTTACTTTCGGAATAATTACTTGAACTGAAATCTTCTTAAAGCAATAGATTTTACAATCGGAATAATCTAATTGTCTTTCCCGCGGTTCTTTAATTTGCGGTCTAATACCAAAGATGATGAGACTCCAAAATTTTAAGAACAGGTTCATTGCTCAAATAAAGGATTAAATTAGTTTATAAGCAGCCTAAATAAACATTGCAATTCAGATTTAATAATTGGTTCTTCCACACTGACATATTTTAGGAATGACTGAATTTACCACCACAATACTAAAACCTTTTATACAACTGAATAAATTCAAATCAAGTTAAGTAAGTAAAGCACAATACGCGGTTGAATTTTCCTAACTCATAAAGCGGTTTATTAGTACAAAGGGGCTTTTTCCTGAAGGACTATTGTTTTCTTTCTGCGATTCACTATTTCTGCGAATCACTATAGATGACCGTTTCACTTTTCAAACTGTTGCCACCAAATGTTAGAGTTCTGCATTATATTTGAAGAAATTAAATAATGAAAAATCTGCATAAATGTATGTATATTTCTCGCATTGTGATAAAACAACGGTACGTAGAGCCATCGAATTTTGAATGACGTAATTCCTCCTACGGATATGGGCATGTGGAAGACCAAATTTGGATTCATATTTTGTAAAACTTTAACGAATTTTTGATTAACAAACTCAATGATTTAAAAGCGATGAATGGCAACACTCTAACAGGGAAAAAAAAAAAAAATATCTTCTTCACGCGGAACTGTGTATTGGAAATTCTAAAGATAGGCTCATTTTAAAATTATTTCGCGACATTGCTGTTGAACTGAATTTTATGGTTTAAGTGCAAAGAACGTGATATTTAATAAGTAAAGGTAACACACTGAATGTTAAAAAACGCCCCTTTGGACGTAATTTAAAATCTGAGACCTTTTAGATTTTTTTTATTATTTTTTTCTCGTGGATTCGTATCTTCTTATATTAATTATGTAAATTACGTAACTGCATTTAACTTAGTTTTCAAAAATAACAGTTACTTCCTAATTTACTTCACCAACAAATTGCTAACCATAACTCTTTCAAGTTTTGCAAAGAAAATCAAAAGCTCCTTGAATTTTTTTTTATCTGCCTTTGGTATATGTATTTAAGTTTTTTCTGGTAAAATTATGATTGCTAGAGAATTACTGTCATTTTATCTGACATTTTATCAAAATTTTTTTGGGGAGAAGGGGCAGAAAACTAAAAAAAACAACAGTTTCTGGAGTTTCTATTCTTACTTGGACAAAAATCACAATGTAACCTTGTGTTTAATAGTTTTAAAACACTCACATATTCATTTCGCCACTGTTTTTTTTTTTTTTTTTTTTTTTTTTTTAAATCATTTTGCTTTCGGCAAATACATCAGTATGAGTCGACTTGCAATTTGCAACCCTGCCTTTTCACATCCTATAAACTACATTGCCCTCCCCCCCAAAAAAGCCCGTATCTTCGGTGATAATCCGCTTACAACATTAAGCTTTCGTAAGCTCGTACTTTTCATTTAGGTGCCTCTTTTTTGTCCAGTCAGCAGATGTTCACTTCAACTCACTCTCCGACAGAACTACATACATGTTATAACTTACCTTAATGCCATTTTCGTATTTGCTATAAGTTGATTTGCTTAATTAATTATATTCAAGTCTTTAAGACGTGTTTGCTTTGGAAATGCACGTTTATCGATATGGAAAATTTGAGAGAGATGAATTTTTTGCTTATAGACAAAAGACAAAATTGTCAAATATTTACTAGTTTAATGATAATAGAAATCATGAAATTCTGTATGCAGTGAAAAATCTTTAAACGAAATATGACCTGATGGAAACAATCAATTGTTCTAATATTCTAAACCCCCAAAATTAGTTCCTCTTCATTCTTGAATCCCGAATTTTTCGAATTTGTAGACATTGCAACGGTTTTGCAGTTTGCAATTTGACTTGAACGTTGCATCTGGCGAACTTTGTGCCTATTGCTGGCTGTTATTATTCAAGTTAAGCTGCTATTATTGAAGTTGGTTCTAAATATTTCTGCAGCTGTGTTAAGCAGTCAGGTTATCTATTATTATTGAAGTTGGTTCTAAATATTTCTACAGCTGTGGAATCAAAAGCCAGATTTCATGTGAAGCTCTGTTTGTACCCCAGAAAGAAGCAAATTTTCATTTTCATACTAGGAATTCCGCTGAGAAATTTCAAACGAAACTATTAATAATTCTGAGATACTAAACTGATATACTTGTGCTATTATGGATCTTAATTCAGAAGAAGGAACCATAGAGGAAACTCGCTGAATCCTATCCATATCCAGTCTTATCAGTAAAAGTATTTAAAAGAAGAAGTAAAATGGATTCTAACAGGTTTTAAAAACTTATCTTCCCGATAGACCGTACAATTTGAGTCGTGACATCAGAAAACCACCAACAAAGAAAGGATCATTGATGTCTTCCTGATTCTGCGATTCCTGTTTCCGCAGTTGTCAAAAGCTTTCCTGTTTAAGTTAAATCATCAATTTTTTACAATACTTTTCCCCAACGTCCATATAACGGGGGAGATGGAGCCTTGGCGACTTCCAAAATGGGAATAAAACCAAAAATTTTAAAAGAAGGAAATATTTTAAACGGAAGTAAACACAACATATCTATGACTTAAAACATTTACATGAATGAAGAGAATTCAGTATTTAAAAGGCTATTAATTTTGTGATAATTTTGGCAGTTGGCTAAAAGTTAAAATAATAAAAGTTCACTTCTAATTTCACAAAGTAAAAACAATACCAATACAATGTATTCTCTCGTATTATAGATAAAAGGTGAACTAAAAGAAAAAAAATCAAAACAAATATTCGATGCAGAAAGGAAAAGTGGATTGAGGAAAAATTACACTCTCCAATGACGTCGCAGCTTCTGACAACACTGGCGTCAACCAAAAGGTATTTTAATAACCGATTGAAGTCATAATTGAGAAATATGAAACCCGAGTCTCGAGAGAGTGGACTTGCTATCATCTAAATATTCACATAAATAAAAATAAATTATTGTAAATGTGTTAGTTACAAGAATAAACTTGTTTAATTTAATTAATAGGAGAGTTTTAAATATTTTTTTATTTAAGCATTACAAGAGATGTTCCTAAAGTACGGGCACGATCTACCAGTGGATCATGAGTAGTTTTTGGTAAGTTGCAAAAAATTCTGAATTTCTTTTTTGTTATAATAATTATGATAACATATATTTGCTACCATAGTTTATAATAATTATATACATATATATATAATAATGTTGTATGATCTTAAATCCATTTAGTGCGAATACAAGTTATTATTACTTGCGCAATTGCTGCAAAGTTAGTTAATAATAATTTATTTCCTAAACAGTATTGATTAATTGATTATATTATCTCCTAAGTTTAATTAAAGTAGAATTATTTTAAAAGTGTGCATCCATACTGGTAAGTTATATTTTGAAAGATATTATTGATAGCACAAATAAGCAGCCATGTAACATATTTTTAATATTTAGTTTTAAATAATTATAAACAATTACGCACACATCACCTTTTTACTTCCTTGTACGAAGTAAAAAGGAAGTATTGTAATCGCGAAAAATTTCAGGTAGCATATTTCAACGAAAATATCCATTTTGACCGCTTTCGAATGCAATTTAACAATGTTTTTGCGTGATAATTCACTCTGTACGTAAGGACAGAATAAAAGACACTTTTCCTCCAAAAAAATTATAAAACTGCTTTAAAAGGAATTCTGAAGAGAATTTTTCGTGGCGACTGTACGAACGTACGTACGTATCTCGCATAACTCAAAAACGAGTAGCCTCAGAACGTTGGAATTTTCTATATAGGACTGCTATAACATGTAGATGTGCACCTCGTATTTTGGTTGTAATCGGCCGCACCGAACGTATATAAATATATTTATATATATATCCACTCTGTTACCCGGCTCAGTGATCTCAGTTTCTTTACTCTTATATGTTTGTAAATTGTACATTTTTTGCTTTAAAATGATTTAATTATATTGTTCTTATCTTCCGGTTAAGGTTCTTATGTCTTTAGCAATTCTGTATGCAATATTTTTAAAATTATCAACAATTTTAAAGTTGTTTAAGTGCCGCTAAGCCTAATAATTTTTTTGATGGCGGCCATTGCTTGTTTACATTTGAAACAGCAGAATAGTGAATTTGTTGCCAATCTAGAGAAACTTAGCTTCGCAACAACAAAGATAACGCCTTCATTTATTATTGGCAATTAAATCATGCTTAATCCTTTCTGGAATTTTTTCGAGGAAATGAGTGTTTAAGATTTACTTCGTAATTTTTAATAGAGATATTTTGAGTTTTATGTATTTTTGCCTTCTCGCGAAGTGAGAACTGAATTAATTGAATGAGAAATACTCAATCGTCTGTGATTCTTTTTTGTTTTGATTGCTTAATTTCTTTTATACATCGTTCTAGCTTTATTATAGTATTTGAATAGAACATGTGGCAACGATTCGATAATTCTTTAAATGATATAAATTTTGTGTATTCTGAGTTATAATATGAAAGAAATATAATACTTTTAAGTGAATCTAGCGCCAGAGTGTCGCTATGGTAAACAAATAGAGTGAATTATAAAGAATGCATTTATTCTATTGTTGTTTATGCGCTGTCGGCAAAGTAGATTTAATTCAATCCAATAAGTTTAAACGAAATGCAAGAAAAAATGCGTATAATTTAATATTCCGTACAAGGAAGTCACGTGGTGAACACATCAGATTTTTTATTATTAATATATAATATATATATAGACTTAAAGATTCTAAACTTAAAAGTAAATTGGAGTCAAAGCAAGGTTATTCCTCAACAATATTAATATTAGCAATCGTGTAAAAGAGGTTTAACACAAAATCCAAACATATCAAATTTTAAATAAGAATTCATAGTAGTACAAACTCATGAAAATGCAAAAGGGAAAAAAAAATTCAAGATAAAAAATATAAGAATAATGATTAATCTCCTTTTAATGAAACTCCAATTCAGAACTCATCAGGGGAAAATTAATTAGAACTTCACAAAAGTCGATTAATATGTTTTGAAAACGTGTTTTGTTCTCCTGGTTCATTTGACATCAAAAACCGAAAAACGAATCTGTTAAATTTTCATTTAAGACACTAAAATTCATATAAAACCGAAAACTCGAATCTCAAATGTACCAGGATTTTCCCTACACGCCTTCGAAACACTTGGTAAAACACATAAAATATAACATTGTTCTAAGTTGACTACTCAAAATACCACAAAACTTTATGTTATGTAAAACGACCATTAAAAAAATTCATTTGGTCTAATATGCAAATCCAAAATTCAAAAGCAAATAAATATAAAGAGTAAAACTAATATACTTTAAACCAAATTGTATTTTAAACAACACTCAAAAATTGGGTGGTTCCCGATTATGCTAAACTAAACTTTAAATGCCAAGAAAACGAAAAACTTTTCGGCAAAGATTCTTTAAATAATAAAATCTAATCTGAGCTTTATCAGCTAAAATTGGAAACCAATTGGAAACAAAAATTGAAAAAAAAAAAAAAAAAAAAAAAAAAAAGGCAAACTTACTGAAAGCTCAGGAAGACCTTCTAAAAGAAAATACATGTATGCTTGTATGCTTCATGCGCGAAAATACTAGGTATGATTATGTTTTACAAAAATTTTGTAATGCATATATATTATATATGTTCTTTTAACTTAAAGTACATTTCGTGGCGATTGCAATTGGAACTGCGGATCGCAATTGATTGAAACTTATGCCTTATGTTGTTGCAAGTTTAATAAATATACTGGTTTAACAAATTAAATGATTATGAACCTTTCTAGGGCCACTAGCAAGCGATTTTGGTTTTCTGTATTGATATATAATTTAGACATATGAATTCAATATTCACAATATCTTTGAAAAATCCCTCAAATTTCGTGCCAAGATTATGAAATTTGATAAATTTGAGTGCTAAAATTAATTAAGTGATTACTAACCTAGTGATGGAGGAAATAACCAAATTATCTTTCACCTTTCCCAGGACTGGAAGTAAGAAAAAAAATTACTGCGTGTTTAAAAGCTGTGTATGTTAATCTCTCACTTTTTATAAAGACTAAGTTTATTAAAAATTCGTATTCGAAAAATCTAAAATTCGGCTGTCTTTTAAATCATAAAATAAAAAGAATATGTATATATTATCTATTATTATGACACCTAATGTGTTTGGAATTTCTAAATCTTAATTCTCAAGCGTATTTTTCAAAAATTTTGCTTAGAATTATTCGGAGCAGTTTCGAAAACTATGAAATGTTAGTTAATATGTCAAAGTCTTGAATGTATAATTTTCCTACTTCTTCACAATAAATTTGGGAAACTGGAATATTTCTGCGTATGCTGTGGCTGCAAATATTTGATTTTTACTAAATAATTTGCTGTTTCGGGTTAATATGAATGATATCTCCACAGAGAAAGAAAAAAAATGGCGGCTGTGAATGCCATTTAATATTTAAAAAAATCTGGAAATTATGCAATTGCCAAAAATTTCTTTCAAGACAGGAACTGTTTTGGCCAATCAGTAAATTATTAGAATAATATTTGCGTTCTGAACATTAAAGAAGTTGAGGTAGGCTCATAGCATAAAAACAGCACAGTGTTAGTTTTCAAACTGATCTAAGTACGAGTTCAAAATTTTCGATTGCTTGGTAGTAAACCCTCCCTTTATAATTATCTACAAGTGTTGACTGTGCACTCCAAGAAAGAAAGGGTGGTACAGGTGTCGCAGCAGTCAATTAACACGTTTTTATTCTCTACTAAGTACTTCTTAACACAATAATTAACACTAACTAAGAATTAACAGTTACTGGATCGAGAATTAACACTATGTATATAACGATCTTCAGTTTCCTTAATTTTGTTACTATTTATAAATTTTACTTTTATATTGAGCTTATTGTTTAAGCACTTTGTATATTTTTATGTATCATTTGTCTACTTCATACTAATAATTGATTAGATATCTTACGTAAGATTCCTTAAGAAAGATTGGAAACTTTTTTTATATTACTTACAAGAAAGCTAGGTAAAACCGTGGGTTTTTTCTTCACCCTCATCATTTGCTCAAAGACAAATATTAGTATTACGTAATTTCTTATTTAATTAAAATTTTTATTGACATTGTCTACATACTTAGCATCCTAGATATTCAGCTGATAGAGTACTTAATTAAGCAATGTTAGCGGAAAAATCTGTTTACACACTTCCGCCCCCCTTGTCATTTTGATCTTCATCTTGCAGCATATTTGTTGTGCCATTATTTATAAATATAGCGGCACAAACTGATATTCATGCAGTTTGATATACTTACGGATCTATCAAACAATCGAATGCGTTTAAAAAGTACTTTTTTGTACAAGTGTAGAATATATAAATAATAATTATGATGAGCCCAAATTTATGCTGAAACAAAACCGATAAGAAATTGGGCAGAGTTTTCGCTCGGCTGTAACGCCACCATTAAATGCTTTTCTTTGATTAAAATTAAGAAACGGAAATAAGCAATTTCAGGAATAATAATTTCTTACCAGGCATATGATGAGTATAAACATGTATTTTGGAGTGTAAATATTAAGATGGGAAACATTACCAAGCGATGATCAAAATCAGGAACACAGCTTCATCTAAAAATTTACATTAACGATTTTGTTTTTTTATTAAAGTAATAGTTTGTAAATGGAGTTTCTTTATTTATGATAGGCCCTGCTTAATGGCAAATCTAAAAAAAATGATATTTTTTTTCTAAGATTTAGTACTGGTAAGAAAGAGTTATATTTGTGCCGAAGAAAATACTGATTCTCCAATTGAAGAGAAGGTGTGTATCTGTAGGTTCAATGCTTATTCGAGACAAGAAAAAAAAAAAAAAATTAAGGGGGGCAGGGAGGAGTTTCTGTTTTAATAAAATTTATAAAACATTTTTGACGATCAGACGCATATCATATATTTTTGGTGCTCATATTTATTATTTGCATTATCAGAACTCGCATTTTTAAATGAAGATGCTTGTGCGTCAAGGAACTCAATCTGATAGGTGTTTTTCGATTATTGTACGAAATAGTATATATGATTACCATATTCGATTATTAAGTGCCAGGGAATCTTTGATTTTACTTTTTACAATAGTCTGCTTTGCAAAATTCTCCTGTAACAGTCTCTTTAATGGAAGATCCATCCCCTGAGGATGATAATCTTTTCTCGGCCTCCAGAATTTTCCCATTCTCAACTAACATATTATCTTTCTTGACCATCAGCTTACTTTCTTCTACTTTATGAAACTATTGGTATTGATATTTTTCTGCCGTTTTATTAAAGAACAGTTTTGAAATTTCTTTACAAAAGGGGATTTTTAAGGCAACGCAGGTAACAGATCCTTTATTTCCTATAGAACATAACAGAAAGGGTCTAACGGAAGTAACCGCCGAGAACTAACATATGACTTCCCCCCCCCAAAAAAAAAGCACTGATTCCATCTGCATTAATACGCTATCAATAATAATAAAAGTTGCTTTTGTAAGGAATTACTTCTTTAAAATCGCTTGGTAAATTTGCCCATCTTTGTTATCCGAATATGGTACATGCCTGGCACTCAATATATGGTAAGAAACTGTGTTTGGAAGTAGTGCTCAAGTAAAAAACAACATTGGCATCACAGTTCTAGAGATGTGAATATTTAGAAGGTTCTGTAACTGGTTCAGATAATTTAAACCCACTATGCGCAATTCTGTTTTTAATAAATCTACTGTGATTGTTGCAAATACTCCTTAAGGATACTTTCTTGTTAAAGCAATTATTGCGCTTATTCGCCAAACCTAGCAAACTTAATAACACATTCTCCAACGTACGAAGTTCAAATGTTGACAAAAATCTACATGGTCACTGTTTTAACAAGGAAATAACCCCAGAAGTTTGTTATTTAAAAAGTTTTTTTTTTAAAAAAAAAAATAAAAAAAACTTTAAAAAAAAAAAAAAAAAAAAAAAAAAAGGTTCTCTAGCATCTGAAAAATAATATTTCTTTACAATAAGTATTTTTTGAAGAAAGGTATAGCGGATAGTAAGATAATTTATCAGTTCTTCAGTGTCATTTAACTCAGTTTCATTTATTATTCAGTTACAGTTAGAACTAGCGAATCAAAATCAACGTAATGCAACACATGATTACTCATGCATTACATTACTCAGTTACAGTTAGAATTAGCGAATCAAAATCAATGTAATCCAGCATGATTAAGTTAGGTTCTTTGGATATCTCATAATGCAAACAAACTTGGTATAGTGTTTGTCATTGGTGTATTCTATCATACAGTCATTGAACAGTTCTCATAAAAATAACACATTTCTTGAAGAGCTGAATACGCAAATAAAAGGAAACATCTGATGTATGGCCGAAGCATTCTAAGGCACTACATCTTCTATCATCAGGCATCTGTTACCCTCCACATCCTTTAACCAGCAAATGTATTGATCTGCAGATTCCTCGAAATTTATGCACCACTCTGAACATTTTCAAAATTTTCGGTTACACTGTAAAAATTGCTGCATATGTTGCAAAAGCGTAAAGAGAAAGCGCTCAGTATCCTATAACCGCATACGTTCTTGTAATCAGCATTTTGTTTATTTGTTTTGTCTTCTAAGTTTAGGTCTTCTTTCGGGAGGGGAGGAAATATATTACGGGACCTTCAGTACACAGCGTCCTGCTGCTAATACCTTTCTTACTTAGCTCGAACCAAGCTCCAAGTTTTTTCGGGCGGATGGATACTGACAAATCATCCATTTTACTTTATATTTTCTAATAACTATCCGATTGTTTAGATTGAATTGAGAGACTGCATAGTATTATCAGTTGTATGTTTTCTAATCTATCCTGATTCCTTTCGATTTGTGACACAAACGACAGCCCTCAACTTACAACAAAGGGTAGTTCTGAAAATTATTTGAGACATTCTCATTTCATTTGTTGCCTTCGTAGAGTTGTTCATAGCGCTCAGAAATCCGTGCATCATAAGTATGTGCATCTTATGAACTTCAGCAGGGAAAAAAAATAACAAATATAAAATGTAATAAACAACAGTGCTTATTTCGTAAGAAGTTTGGAAAATGTGTTTCTCGCCTTCAATAACATTCGCACTAGATTGCCCTGTGAAAATTAGCCAAAGTATTATGAACTGGAAGAAATGTGTTAAGCATATTAAATAATACCACTAGCTTTCTCAGAAGAATTAAAAAAAAAAAAAAAAAAAAAGAGAAAGAGAAAGAGAAAAGAAAAGAAATAAACAATCTGAAAGGTTTCAGATTTTAAATTACGTCTAAATGGGAGCCTTTTTAACTTTATTTATTAAATATCACGTTCTTCGCACTTAAACCATAAAATTGAGTTCAAGAGCAATATCGCAAAATAGTTTTAAATTGAGCATATCCTTTAGAATTTCCGATACAGAGTCTCACGCGTTGGAGACATTTTTTTTTTTTTTTTTTTTTTCTGTACAATGTTGCCATTGCTCGCTTTGAAACCGAGTTTCTTAACCCAAAACTCGTTAAAATTTTACAAAATATGAAATCGATAATAAAACAAATTCCAAATTTCAAATTTTGTCTTCCTACATGCCCATATTCGTAGGAGGATTACGTCATTCAAAAGTCGACTGCTCTATGTACCGTGGTTTGTATCACAATGCGAGAATTGCACATGCATTTATGCAGATTTTTAATTATTTAATTTCTTCAAATATAATGTAGGACTCTAATATTTGGTGACAACAGTTTGAAAATGAAACGTACATTTAAGTGAACCAACGCAAAATCGCAAAACGAAAACAATGGTCCTTCAGGGACAAAGTCCCTTTGGACTTACTGGCATCGAATTACACCAGCTAGAAAGTTGAAGCTCCGTTTCAGTTTTGAAGGAGAACAACCCTCTCGAAGGATGGATCCAAGGGTCTTCTAGCCCCTCTTTCCCTACCAATAGTTTATCGAGAGATTTTTTATAAACATCCATGCCTTCTCTGGAATTCGAGCTCGAGCACGAGACTATAGCAGTCAGTTCCTTTGCTTATATGCCAACAGAATGGCACATTCATAAAAGACATAGGACATCATTTTCTTTGTACCTTGAGAAATCGCTTTAAGATCTTTCTTTAAGATCTTTTTTTATAATAAAATAAAATGTTTGAAATCTTCGAATATTTTTCTTGAATTTTTTTTTTTTATATCGTTGTTTAAGTTTTTAAACAACGATATAAAAAAATCGTTGTTTCCTGAATTTATGTATTTAATACAATGCATACATACGCTTCTTTAGTTTATCACAGCTTGAAATTATATTTGAAAGTATGACATGCAGTGCTATAAAATTTTGTTTTACCTGGTTTGCTTCATTCATTTACTAATAACTGATTTTTCTTTAATATTTTAAAAAGAGAGACATGTTGGCTATGTCTGTTTTAGGAAATAAAAATATCCTGTTTGCATGTGGAAACAAATTTGTTCAATGATTCTCATCATTTATGGCTGAAGAATTAAAAATGAAGTAAGTTTTTAAATAGAGAAAGTGGGAAGCTGTATATGTACTCATCATTGTAAACTGAAACTGAAAGATCCTTGATCAAAGAAAATTTCTTTAAAGTAGGAAAACAGCCTAATTGATAAAATAAATACCTTCAGAAAAAATGCTAAATTACACAATTTAATTTTGTTAAAAGATTTCAATTATTTGAAGTTAATTTAATAAAGCTCAATCTACAGGAACTGGGAATATTTAAGTTACTACGTATTTTCGGCTGAAAGATTTTAAATTACACATCTTTAATAAAAGTTAATACAGCATTTTCTGAAAATGTTAACTCTATTATCTCTATTTTAACTCTTCTTATTTTCTTTGAATGTTTTGGATTAATTTTTTTACAGTATTATAAAATTACTGCTAATAACATTAGAAACATTTTTCTTAAAGCGGTAAGTACTCTTCTTAAAGAGATAAGGAATTCTTAAGTACTACAGCGATGTAGCAGTACTTAAGTACTATAGCGATAGTAGTTTCTTAAAGCGATAAGTAATTAAGTACTATAGCGATGACCTTATTTTTGAATATTAGAGGATGTTACATTTCTCTCACGAAAATTCTAGATGAGAAAATAAAATAAGTCAATAAGATTTCTTTTTTAACACTGTAATATCATAAATGAACTGTGATTTATCATCTACTCGCAACCAGTCGGTGGGAAATTTAAAAAAAAAAAAAAAAAAAAAAAAACTCTGCAGAAAATGCTTCGATAATATAGAAAATTCATCGGTGTTTAGAATTTTCCGTTCTATAGGCGGTAAATTATTTTAATGCGTCATATTCAAAGATTGTTTGATAGAAATTAATTTTACTAGTCTGTTCTGTACATAAAAAATATCAATGCACATTTTTAAAAATATTTTGAAGACCTTTATTGTGATTATTTATGAGGAGAGCTAAGGGAATGAGAAGATGTAGTTAAGAAAATTTTCACGAATCTTCGATTCTTTCCGTTATGAATTACATATTAATTTCCAGACGTAAAAAGTATTATGTTGGATTTAAAGAAGAATTTAATAAAAAATTATTTTAATAAAGTATCTATCGGAAATTCAACAGTAAGCTATTGCCTTTAATTTGTGTGCGAAGTAGTTAAGAAAGAAAAAGATTAAAGAAAATTTAGTTTTTTATTTCGTTTTGCGGTCTTCTACACAAATTCTTACAGTACGAAGGCTAGAAACTTTATTCCAAAATGGCAGTTGATTTGAAATGCAGTTAAGTAACATTGCATCATTCGTATCCTCTGTTGAAAATTTCAATGTTACTGCCATTCCTATGATACACATATTAACACATTCGGAACAGTGATTCACATCATCCTCTATTTTTGTTCTCGTCCCTGTTCTTACTATGTTTTAAGTTTTTTTTTTTTTTATTGATAGCAAGATTAAAGGGCGTTGCTCCCCTCATCTAAAGAAGTGTTGAACAGGAAATTCCATATAAGTGGTTGCTAATGTGAGAAGAAAACTACCCACCTTTCTGACCTTAAACCGCCCAAGAAACGCACGTGTTTGTTATAAAATATCGCCAAATATTGGCGATCGTACGCCAAAGGTGAAAGTCATTTTCAGCTGACGGGCGTCGACCGATTCTCGCCACCGTTGAGACGTCACCACTTAATATTGGCTTCCGATTGGAGGAGTTGCGTGAAAAAGGCGTCACTAAGAAAGGTGGGCAAACGTAAGGATTGGCAAGTGGGTGTTACCTTTCGCGGGCAATGTGTCAGAAGTAGACACTTTTAGAGGTCTATTGCACTAACGATGTTAAGACGTATTACCACCCTTGTCAGTGAATGGGGGGCTGTCTTTCAAATAAATATTTATTTATCGGTCCTTTTTTTATATTTTGTTCTCTTGTGAAAAGTCTATCCTTTTTACCACCGCAGTATTAAGACCGATCTTATTTAAATCAGTCAGTTAAAAAAGTCATGGAAACAATTAAATTCCTGACATTTAAGGATAAATGCATTTTGACTTCATACGTCTGACTGACTGGTAGCTAAATTAAAATGTTTAAGTTCTCTCCCACTGTACGGCTTATACGAGCAACGCATACGAAATTTCGTTAATTAGACAAAAAGGAGCTCGAAATGGTTAAAATAATTTTTTATTTTTTACCAAAACATATTTATTTATTAAATTCTCATATTAAAAAATATGAACTTAAAACAATCGTATTTTTTATTTTGTTATGAAGTCTGCCATAGTGTAATCAATCCAAAGATAAGCTTTTAAATTTGTCGTTTTATCTACACGTATGACTCAAATTATTCAGTTTCTCTAATGATGTCGATCGTTTGCTAACCAGATATGCTGTCTTCATTACTCTGTGTTTCATTCTAGTTGCTCTCATAACATTTTCAGCTTTATTATTATTATTATTATTATTATTACTGAAAATTAGGCCAAATATTTGTCGTAGAATGACCTCTGACTATTTTGGGACTAATTTTGCATTTATTATTTAGGCGTTGTAAAAGTTAATGTTTAATATTGGCTACCATTAAAATTATTCTTCTTAACTGAAATTTTTCTATTTCACGAACTTCTTTTATTTCAGAGCACTATGGTATTTTAATAAATTTCATACATAAATTCTATTTTTCTGTATTCTATTCCTGGCCAAGTATTTAAGGCCACTGAATATCGGGAGTTCGTTCCAACCCGTGCGAATATAAGCTGGTTGCATGGGTATTCTTTGAGTTTTCCCAATGTGTAACGTGAATGCGAACTATTTTCCCTGGAAACCTGTCCACTTCTCTTAAGCAGGTAGCTTTCATGTGCTTTACAATATTCAAATAACCCAACCCTTAATTTTTTCAATTTTTCAAGCGTTAAATAAGCTATAATAATGAAATTATGTCTAATAATCAGTCAGTACTGTTCTGACGAGTAAAGAGCTTCACGCCAGCAAAGTCAGAAATGATTAATTTTAGACCTAAAGACATTTCAATACAGATACAAGGCAGAAAAAATAAATTTTCTGCAAATAACATTCTTCGTATTCACTAACTGTACTTATTACGTATTTACTTCTTTCTAACTTTTTCCGTATTTCGAAATTTTGTTCGGTTTATTGGATTTCTTAAACACTCCAAATCTTCGTCATCAGTTTTTGAGGTCAAAATTAAAAAAAAAAAAAAAAAAAATGCATAGCATCAGAGTAAGTAATTCGGTTTTCTTACTTATGATGCTTCAAAGTATTCTTAACTTATTTAATTTAAAACTCTGTTTTGATTTGTTATATTGTTAGGCCTAAATTTCGGTGTAGCGTCAGTGATTTAAGAAGTTAACATTTTCACAAGAGGAGTGTTTCAGCCTCAAATTTTATCGATTGTAAAGCCAATACTGTATTAGGAAAACATATTATATCAGATTTTTAATTTATTAAAGCTTTTCTAACCCAGTAGTATATAATAGAATTAAAATGACATAAGAGTCATATATGTAAATGCTAATTACCATGAAAATGACATCAGTTTACCATCAGGGCTTATTTTAGGCTAGTAATCGCGATTTACTGAGAAACCGGTTTACCAGTATTAGCGCTGATGACGTAACAACTGGAAACTGAAACTTTTTAACTCAAACCAAAACTTTTCCTGTGCTTCCATCTTGCATAGCTATGCATTTCAGCTTCGCTCTCTGTCCTGCTAGGATGTAATTTCGCTGTCTTACTTGCTATTGCAATAATATCAAAAATGTAAATGTTCTTGAATAGGCACGACTAGAGTGCCAAGCGAACTGTGGTCTCATATGTCAATTGGAAATAAAAAGGGAATTAAAACTGCCTCGACTGCCAAGATCAACATATTAGTTCCAAGTCAGCATATTAGCATCCTACGCAAGCAGAATGCTTCCTCTTCAATATGCCATCTACTGCTATTATTACAATATATATGTTTAAAATGTTTTGGTTAAAAAATTTTTTAATTTATTATTTTATTTCTGTGATTATTTGAAATTAATTAACAATGAATTTCAGTTTCTGATCTTTGTGAAATATTAGTTCTAAATTTCTTGGGAGAGCGTTAAAGGACACAGAGGGGAATTACAACCCCTTTTCAGCTTTGCTAAACTATAAAAAGGACTGCATAACCACAGGTCTGTTTTTTATGTTTCTTTTACAAAAAAAAATTTTTTTTTTCTTGGTCTTAGCAAGACCCACTGTGCTTGTTTTCTGTTAAATTTAATTTCAGATTTATAAAATTTATAAAGGTTTAATTCTTTAAGCTTGCAGGTCCAGCCCGTATGTTATGGTACATTTTGACTAATAGTTGACCGCTATTTATTTTTATTTTATTTTAATTATTGCTGTACATCGGAGTTGCATTTACATTTTTTACACCTTAATGTGTCATTTTGTGCGGACGCGTCGGGAAATTGGAACAGAGAATTGAGACTAAAAAAATTTTTTACGACAATTCATCTAATTATAAATTTTTGTAACACAAAAGTTTCAATTGTCTGTTTCGGCGAAACGCGTAATGGAGTTAGCTTGGTTCGACGTTTAACTAGAAATTTCCCTTGAAAAGCCAGGTTGGACATCGAATTGAGCTAATTTGCCATTTTCCGCTTTATAATTTTTATGTTTTTTCATATGTTTTTATTTGTTTTATTTGTTTTAACTTGTTCCATCGATCGGTTTTTTATATGTTTCAAAATTTCACTTATCACATCGATAGGTATTTTACTGTATTTATTGCCATTAACCTGTTTCCAACGATTAGTATTTTACTATGTTTTATATTGTACATTTTATTTCGCGTGTAGCCTAATTTTTCACCCTTCAATGTCATTTTTTTTAAAAAAAATACTGTGTTGAACTTTTCCTTGGAGCCAAAGCTCCTGGTAACTTTTTGGCGAGCTAACTACAATTTATCTTCTTCCCTTTTCCCTAATTTTGCAGCATATTGCGCAAAAAATTTTTAGACCAAATTGGTCTTTTTTATAGCACTTACTACCTAGCTTTTTAATTATATATATATATATATATATATGCAGAGAAAGAGAGATTTTAGTGAATAAAGTTATGTACTGATTGTTTCTTAAAACTTAGTTTATTCTTAAAATGCCGTTCTGTGATTACATTTATGACTAAAGAAGGTCGTAATCCTGAAGCAATAAAACAACGTTTAAATCACGTTATGCTGATTCGTGGACACCATATGGCTTCCTTGTACGGCCTATTAAATATTGCGCATTTTTTGCTGCGCTTCATTTAAACGCATTTTCCTTATTCTACCTCAATTAACCGATCCCTCAAAGCAAGTTGAAAATGACATAAAAAGTTGAAAGTTTTGAAATTAAATATTCCTGTTAATTGTTGTTGTGCGAGAGTCAAACTTCTTGTATTTTGATTTTTTTTTCACAACATATATAACACTTTCTCAATTATATGTAAACCGGCGGAAGACCACATTAACACTTTAAAGGGCCATTTTTTCCTAGTAATGTAAAGTTAAAATATTTTGGGGATTGAGAATGATTTATAAAAAGAAATTCCTTTAGCTAATTAACTAAAATTAATTTTGGGGGGGGGGTGGAAAGCATGTTTCCCATCGCCCGCTGGGAGCTATTGAAAGATAGGACTTACGTTTTGCATTTCTTTTATATCGAATTACATGGAAAATTATTCATCTGTTTCATCATCTGCATCTTTGTCTGAATCTTCAGGATCACTAGGGAGGGCAAAAAATAATTCAACAGCCTCTTCTGCTGTATATTTCTTCTGTTTTATTATACATTTCCATGGCAAGTGCAAAAAATAATTTGACTACAACAAATTAGAGATTTCCATTGGAGGTCAAATACTAAAAACTGGCAAATATAACTCAACATTTTACCTACTAAAATTGGTCATAAACTTGAACTTCTGTGCTTTTCTATAACGCACAAGACAAAATGGCTCCCCAGCATAGGCGTCTCTTCTTGACCCCATGATAACCTTCATTGCTACCCCCATGTACGTGAGCAAAGCCCGTCATTGGTATTTTTTTGCATTTTCTGAAATTATTAACAGATGGCAGAACAGATCTGGGAAAATAACTTAGGTAGGAAAATAACTTTCCATCGACATTTAAAAAATTAATGGAGTTGGTGCGAAGTATACTTCCCACAGCCTAATAGAGGGTTAAAAGTTAGATTTCGTTATTTTTCTCAAAATTAATACTATCATTTTTTTTTTAAATTTGAAATTGCCAAAACATGAATATTTGAGTCATTTAGTACATTTCATATACTTTTGTATTTGGAAGTATATGACTCCCACCAACGATTACGAAAATAAAGGGCTGTTAAAGCGAGTAAGGGGTATGGGTATATATATGTATACATATAAACTCTTGGTATTGCCGTGATTACAATAAAAAGGGAGGTGCACAACTAGATGCTATAGCAGTCCCACATTCGTAATTTCAAAGTTCTGCGTTTAATCGTTTTTGAGTTAAGCGAGATACACACGTATGAACGTACAGCCATTACGGAAAAAAAATCCATTTTATAACCCATTTTTAGAATAAAAAGTACTGTTTTCTATGTACTGTTAGTGACGTGCAGACGTCAGCAAAAAAATACTCAAAATGCATTCAGGTAAAAATGGGTATTCCCTTTGAAATCTGATAACAGAAAATTTTAGCGAATATAATTTTTCCTTTACTTTGTACGAGAAGTAAGAATAGGTCAAATAATTTCGCATGGACCGCGAAACTTTCGATGATTATTCTCATGCAGGTCGACCATTGGATGCATTGACATGAAAAAATATTGCTCTTGCGCAGGCGAATTGAGTGATAGGAGATTAAAAGTCAAGGATTTCGCAGCAAGATTGGATCTATATAAAACAATTGTTTTGAGCATACTTCATGAACATCTTCACAGTCTTTATCTGAACCTCGACCTCTTTCAGCAATTCAATCACATAATGTGTCGTTTGCTGTGAGCAGTTATTGCAGATTTACAGTGCAAATCAAAGAAAGATTTTACAGTCATTAACTGGTGATGAAACAATAATTACATACTATGATCTTGTATAGAAGAAGGAATTGGTGGAATGCAAACAAATTGGTGAAACACCACCAAGAAAAGGAAAAGGGCAGCGATCAATGGAAAAAGAAAAAAAAAAAAAAAAAAAAGACACCATTTTTGAGGTATCGATGTCAAGGGACCTTAATGATAAACTTTAAGGAAGCAGCTAATGGAGAATATTATGCAGGACTTTTACATAAACTGAGCAAGGAAATTAAAAGAGAACAGACGTGAAACTCTAAACCGCAAAGTTTATCTTTTCCGTTATAATGCTCCAGTGCACTCAAAGTTGTTAAAGCTGTTAAAGAAACAGTAAAGAAATGTGAGTTTGAAGGAGCTTGACAACCTCTTACAGCCCAGATTTAGATCCAAATGACGATTATCCGTTCTATAAACTGAAATGGTTTTATTTATTTATTTATTTATTTATTATTATTTTTTATTTGTGTGTGTGGAAAAAGATTTATTGATGATGATGGCTTAAAAAACGTATAGTTACGAAACATTTTGAGGACGAAGTTTTAGAATTCTTTCTCAGAGACGCTCATTAAACGATGTGAAGAGTGTATTGAAGTATAAGAAGATTATATTGAATTAAAAAGCATTACAATTTTGCCTGTTTCTTTCAGAAGTATATCAAGCTAGGACCGTTTGAATCTGCTACCCAAATGGGACAGCGATTAGTGACTCCGACTACCGTACAGAAAGGCCCGGGCTCGAATTTAAGAGAAGCCATGTATGTTTGTAAATGTATAGTGTTTTTGCAACGTGGGGACACTCTAAATATATAGCGAAAGTTCTCTAGTATGGTTTGATCGTAGGGGAAGAGGAGTAGGAGACCATCGTACCCATGGAGGTAGGAAAGGGCCTCGTACCCATGGAGGTAGGAGGAAGCTTACTTCCTACCTCCGTGCTCGTACCCATCCCCCGGATACTCTCTTTCAAAATTGGGGGGGGGGGGACACTGGTCGAAAGTCAACTGTCACCTATATGGTGCCCTTCTATTCTTGCCAACGGCAGTGGTAATCTTGCACTCCTTGCCACGAGGAATTTCGTGGATTTGTTCTGATAATGACGTCGGGCAAGCGAGATTACTCACGCGCACTTTTGGATCTGTATATTTAACCCCTTAACTGCCGCGGGCGTATATATACGCCTTGCTCAGCCGATGCGTTAACTGCCCCAGGCGTATATATACGTCCTTCCAAACTGCTATCATTTGCTTTGCGCTGCTACACCTAAAATTATTCGCAAAGTTAACGCATCGGCTGCGCATCTGGGGCAGTTAACGCATCAGCTGAGCAAGGCGTATATATACGCCCACGGTAGTTAAGGGGTTAAGTGTGTGCATGTTTCTGTTTGGGTGTATGTGTTTCTGTGTAAGATAAAAAACATACAAATCAAAGTAGATTTGTCGAATTTTAGATAAAAATGCTTGTCTTTACAGAATTGTGGAGTCTTCGGTTTGTGTAAAATTATAAAGTAAAGTTTAATAATAATGTAACCATAATTCCATTAACATGTTACAATATTTTTAATTTTAAAAGATTAATTATAAATATGAAAACTACAGTGTTTCTTGATCTCACTTTTCCTTACGTAAATTTATTTAACTTTTAGTATTATGTAAGAAAGAAAAGAACCTTCCATGAAGAATCATAATTATCATCTGAAATTTCAGAACTCTTAAAGTGTGGGGCTATTTTCAGAAATATAAGCGTTCAAAACTAATGGTCTGTTTTATTTTCAAAATTATTATTCAGTTCAAAATTTCATGATTTATATTTTCCATAGCACAATAGTGCAGTGGTTTCCAAACCCTTTTAATTTGAGAAACCTGTTTTAGAATTAGCTTCTCTAACGGAGCCCCTTGGCCCGTTCTATGTTTTACAAGGTAATGATGCTTAAGAATTGTCTTACGTGGGTAGGTTAGGTTATTTCAATACTGCAAAGCTCACGAGAGCTATCTGTTAGTTACAGGGGTAGAAAAAAGTCACAGATTGTAAAGGAAAGAGAATTTTTGCATAGATTGTAAAGTAAGGAGATATCTGAAGAGTTGTGCAATGTCTATGAAATTGAATTATATTTGAAAATTTTTAACTTTACTATAATATCTCAATTTAGGCCCGATGTGATATTGTCGAAAGGTAGCTTCGCAAAGGTTGCTATTTATATTTCTGGTCTTGGCAATAGTAAGTGTTGCTAGACGACCACAGACGATTCCAATCGAAAGTTTAATAGTCTTAACCATAGCTTTTTCAGAACGCATTGCCATATTAACGTGATTTGTGCTGTTTGCAGTAAACTGAAAAATTCATCTCGGAGAAAAAGTGGAATTGTAAACATTTTCGTGAAATTTTTTTCATAACTTTCGACGTGAGTTATCAAGACAAGAGTGCTTTGATGAACTTAATTCTTTATACATCAGCGATAAAGCACCATACTACATCACTGTAAAAAACTGGTTTAACGAATACAAATGGGTCTTCGTTCGCTCCAGGACGAATTCCGTGAAGGTTGTCCAAAATCGGTTATTGTGCTAGAAAATATCGATCCTGTGCGTGAATTGATAAAGCAAGATCGTCATGTGACATATCGTGAGACTGAGGCATCTTTGGGAAAGCATCAATAAGATATTACTTGAAAATTTGGCCGTAAAAAAAGATTTGTCTGTGTTGGAGCCATAATCTAACAAATGCCCAAAAGAAGGGTTGTGTCAAATGGTGCAAGGAAATGTTGGAAAAATACGTTTAAGGTGCATCAAAGATTGTATATAACATCTACACAGGTGACGAATCATGGATCTATGCATATGAGCCCGAAACAAAACAACAGTCGATTGTATGGTTCTTTCTTCCGCAAGGCGAGCTAAATCCAACAAAAGTTGTTCGCGGAAGAAGCACATCGAAGCAAATGGTTGCCTGTTTCTTCGGCATTACTGGTCACGTGGCGACAGTGGCGTTACAGCAACGCAGGACGGTCAATTCCGTTATGTTACACAGTCATTTGTTTGCTAGAAGTCATCGGAGAAATTCGAAAAAAGTAGAAAAAAAGGTGAATCATTCTTAATCATGACAATGCAAGCCCTCACGCATCAGCTCAAACATCGAACTGATGGGTCATTCGCCTTACAGCCCTGATCTGACACCCAATGACTTTTTTTTATTCCCGCACATCAAAAATAAATCACGTGGTCAGTCATTTGCAACATCCGAAGAAGCGGTTTTTGCATTCATAATGCATGCTTCGGAGTTACCTCAATCGGAGTGGAAAGAGTGCTTCGAAAATTGGTTCAGAGGCATGCAAAAAAGTGTATTGATCTTCATGGAGAATATTTTTGAAATACAATGACACCAATTTCAGTCAAAAAAAAAAAAAAAAAAATCTGAAAGGTTTCAAATTTTAAATTACGTCCAAAGGGGCGCTTTTTTTAACATTTTGTGTGTTACCTTTATTTATTAAATACCCTGTTCTTCGCACTTAAACCATAAAATTCAGTTCAACAGCAATGTCGTAAAATAATTTTAAAATGAGGGTATCTTTACAATTTCCGATACACGGCAATCTTTACAATTTCCGATACAAGATAAAAATGTTTTTTCTGTACAACGTTGCCATTGCTTGCTTTGAAATCCTTGAGTTTGTTAATCAAAAATTCGTTAAAGTTTTACAAAATATGGAACTGATAATAAAACAAATTCCAAACTTCAAATTTGGGCTTCCACATGCCCAAATTCGCAGGAGGATTACGTCATTCAAAATTGGATGGCTCTAGGTACCGTTGCTTATCATAATGAGAGAAACTTACATACATTTATGCAGATTCTTCATTATTTAATTTCTTCAAACATGATAGAGGGCGATAATGTTTGGTGGCAACAGTTTGAGAAGTGAAACGGACATTCAGAGTGATTCGACGCAAAACCACTATCATGCGTTTCAAAATGCTAATGGTCATTTGCATTTGTCATTTGCAGTTGAAAGCAAACCATCATGTTTCTATATAGTATGGAAACAAAGATATTGTCTGATAAGGGAATTTATTTAGTGAGTATGCTAACTGCCTGTAATCTACTAATTTGTAGTGAGTGATTGATTAACAGACAGTACGGACTGCAAAATAACTCGCAATTGCTTGGATTTGCGATTTATGTGCTGCTAAACTATATTAGACTATATATTAGTGCTAGACTATATTCCAACAATGTAAGTACAAATAAATATGGTTAATTTGTGGGGGAAAATAAAAAATAAAGGCTGATGTATATAAACAGAAATTAATTTGACAGTTTTGGAACAACTTTTTACACAAATTGCGGACTGGACAATAATAATGTGACTCATCCCTGATTGCCGTGGCAATTAATGTGTGAAATATCCTGTATTTCGTGGAAGCAGTTTCAGAATCATCATATTTTGAACATTAAACCAAACAACAGAATATTTAGATAGCATACACCAGGCTTAGGGTACTGCTCTAACATAGTACCTTTCTTTACCTTAATGACACTTACATTTGTACATTCTTCAGTATATAAAGTTCTAAACTTTCATTTTTAATGATTGACAGATTCAGCGGCAACTGAGGAATCGTTTTGTCCATTTTCATATGTATTTAAATATGTATAAGTGCAGTTGGGAGCATACATGTTATATGAAAGAAATTTAGTTCTTTATTCTGTTGTAAATAAACTCCGTAAACGTAAGTTAAAGCTTAAAATTAAATGGCTTACTTTCTTCATTTTAGTTCACTTTTAATGTTATTGTCACAATGAAGTCTAGAATTTCAGAGATATATAGTGTTCCAAATAAAAGTATATCCAAATCGAACCGAAAAGCATGCTAATTTGACTTGTGTTGTTAAAACTGCTAGGAACACAAATCTTTTTTTTTTTTTTTTTTTCTTTAAATTTATGTTTTGTTAGTTCTAAGGTAATAGCATTGTAAGGGGTCTTATTAATGATTTTTTAAAATTTTTATTACATATGTCAGTGATGAAGACGGTGTGTGCCACAATGTAGTATTTTATATGCACATTCAAGCTACGCACCTATTAAAAGCGTTTTTGACCTTGCATTTGAAATTTGACCTTGATATACTTTTTTGGGGGGAGGGCACTTTGTATTTGTATCAGTTTTAAAACTTATTCTACAGTATCATTTAAGTGAAATTTAAAATTAGGCTTCTAAATATTTTTCTGTCAAATATTATTAATCATTTTAGTTGAAAATAAGAAATGACCTAGTTATACTATTATACACAGGGGAAAAAAAAAAAAAAAAAAAAAAAAAAAAACCACTAAGGAGGATAAATCCCACCCGTCACAGGTGACACCAGTTTGCTAATGAGTGGTAATCAGAGAGTTTCTCCAACGCTAGGGCTATTAGAACCTTTTTAGACGAATTCGTCTCCTGGTCGCAGGTGATATAATCACAGGTTACAAGCCCTCGAAAATGTTTCCGTCTCGCTCCTATAACTATAGTTACGGTTGAGAAGAAAAATGTTTATTTCTGAAGAAGAATTCAGAGACAACATCACGCAAATTGATGTGCGAGTTAAAAATGAGGCCTCAAGCCCACACTTTTATGAGAAGATGCAAAATGAACCGCATTCCAGTTTGATACAGCTAACCGTATAATCCCTTTCGACAAGTATATGGTAACGGACTTTCTAAGGGAAACTGGCTTGTATCCGTGTTACGTATGGTGAAAGCGACGAAAACGGCCATGCAGCCAGGACCAACGAAATCCAAGGTGGAATCAAACCCCGGATGAACAACCTGCAATCAAAAAAGCCCAGGAAGGACTACTAATGTTCAGCGACCTTTACCAGTAGATCGCTTGTGGGCCTGCATAATATAGCGACAAAGCTAAATCTCTTACCCAAGATTACGACAGATACCAGTAGTCTGTTTAAACACCAATCAAAATGATCAGTTTTTGAAAGGATAAAACATAAGTAATTATAAACGTAATTTTATTTATAATTTATTTATAACATTTTGTCAGAATTTGAAATATGAGTAAGAATGATGCGATATAGTGGCGAAAAATCTCAGAATTGACTGAAACTGCTGCTGATAAGAATGTTAACTTATGTAACTTGTACAGTAATTTTTGTTGGATTACACAATTGTTGAGTTTGCTAACAACATTATCTAAGCTGTGGGTCGCGACCGCCATGGAGGTCGCGGGACCTGCATCAGGGAATTGCCAAAAATTTTAGCAGTTTTGATATTTCTTAACTTATTATAATAATTTTACAATTACCAAATATTTCTGAAAATAGATAGAGATAAGACAATATAGAAAAAGAAAAAACGAAAACGTTTGGACGCATTCTTTTTATAATATACACGTTCATTTTACTTGCTTTGCACGTGACGCTGTCATTTCGTCTGTTACTTATTTAAAATTTTCACATTGTTCTATGTCTTAAAATTAGAAATTGAAGTTAATGAACTAAAACTGCAATAGTATATTACAGTACAAGTGGAAAAATTAACAGTTTCACTCACGCCTGTGTCGGATTTGCGCAATGCTTACAGGGTCTCACAAAATTTTCGTAAATATTATAGGGGTCCTGCGGACGCAAAAAAAATCTCAATGATAAAAAGGGGTCGCGACTGGAAAAAGTTTAAAAAGCCCTGGTTTAAAGCATACACTGATAAGTTTTAAATAACGTGAGGTATTTAACTTAAAACGTGTTGTAAGGAGGTGTCTAAGTATCTGTTGTTGTAAGGAGGTGGACTTCTAAGGTTCCTAATAGTTAATTTTTGCCATGTTCCTTCTGGCTTAGTATACACAAGAATTCTTCCTAGAATGAGCTGAAAATTAATTACTTCGAAGAACCCGTTAGAGTTAGATATAAATATCTCGCATTAATTTTAAATGGACTAAATTAAATGGACTCATTCTCTCATTGAAGCTACTAACCGAGGCTTGGGTGTCGTTTATTCATCTTAAGTGATAAATTTCGAATTTACAGTAGTTAGTTGATTATAAAAAGTAGCGAAGTTCCAGGCGAAATACTGGCGTAAAATTTCGCCTGGAACTTTACTACTCCTGACAGTATATCCAAGAAGCTTGATTTGTGAAATTAGATATTGCTTTGCTCTTATACTTTGATTTCATGATTTCTTCTACAAGATCTTTTGATGATTTAGAAGTCAAATAACAAAAATCAGTGTTATTTTTTCAAATATTCACAGGACCAATTTCGATGGTTTTACCGAACTATCATCCTCAGCTGCAAAAGCGCAAATGAACGCGATAAGATATAATGATTAGATAAGTTAAGAAAGCCTGGACGGGATATAAGCTACTGGCGCCATCTGTTGATGAAACCAGAGCTAAAACATAATTTCTCTAAAGGCTGAAGGCAAAATGGACTGGAATTAGGGTCGCTAACTAGAAAGATTTTTTGAATCTTAAATGCCTCTAGAACATCCAGTTCACCAATGAAAGATGTTTTTTGAATAATTTTGGCAGCAGAAAAATTGAAAGTGTGATTTTTGGACCAACAGTGTTGGGTAACAGAAGACTTCTGTGTATCCTTTTTTCTAACATATGCCTCATGTTAACGCGAAATTTTAAGGCTCTCTTAGTTTGGCCAATGTAAATTAAGCCACACTGGCAAGGAATCCTGTAAATACCCCAGGAATTCATATCCGGAATGGGGTCCTTGAGTATGGAACTCGGAATTTTATTGATGGGAGAATAAACGACCCGAAAGTTAAATTTCTGAAAAATATGTGCAACTTTGTAGCTAATTGATGGGAAGAAGGGATTGACAACAGAATTTTTATAATCTCCTAAAACAAGAGTGTGCCTTTTGATGTGTTGAAATGAGAATTTTTTAACTGCTTGATTAATAATGTTGGACGAAAAGCTCCTGTCAATAGCTATTGCTTTTAAATAATTTAGTTCTTCATCAAGGGATAGTTTGGAGGAGCAAACTTGAAGAGCATGGAAAACACAGGAATAAAATGAGGCTAACTTTTGTTTAGTCGGATGACACGATTTGAAATGTGGTGGAAGGCAAATTTCGCGTTAAGGAACATAAGACATATGTTAAAAAAAAAAACAAATACAGAAGTCTTCTGTTGCCCAACATTGTTGGTCCGAAAATCACACTTTCAATTTTTCTGCTGGCAAACTTATTCAAGAAAACATCTTCCATCGGTGAACTGGATGTTCTAGATGCATTTCACATTCAAAAAAAGTCTTTCTGTTCTAGTTAACGATCCTAATTCCAATCCATCTTTGCCTTCAGCCTTTAAAGAAATCATGTTTTAGTTCTGGTTTTATCAACAGATGGCACCAGTAGCTTATCTCCTGTCCAGGCTTTCTTATCTTATCTTATCTAATGATTATATCTTATCTCGTTCATTTGCGCTTTTGCAGCTGAGGATGATGGTTCGGTAAAACCATCGAAACTGGTCCTGGGAAAATTTGAAAATATAACGCTGATTTGTGTTGTTTGACTTCTAAATTAATATTTACTCGGCGTGTTATTGTATCTTAATCTTTTAATGACTTTCATTTTCATAAAAGACTTCTTTTTTTTTTTTTTTTTTTTTTTTTTTTTTTTTTTTTTTTTTTTTTAAATTTAGCAGGTTTTCCTATTTCGCCATTCACTGTTTTCACATACCTATAACCTCTCTCGCTTTACCCGTGTAAAGCAATATTGTATGTTGGATGAGTTAAAGTCATTTACAGGATTCTCTCAGTAACTTTGCAACAGAAGCTTCTTTCTTCCTCAATTTTTTTATCAGTTATCATATCTATAGTCTCAAGCCTGCGCCACTGTTCATAAATAACACAAGCACAAGCATGAATTTTCGATCCTTCATGATTTGTTATGTGTTCTGAAATATGCTTCCATTTTTTAAATCCAGTGTTTGAAAAATTTGAGTCCCTTGGCTGTGCTCGTCGTGTTCTTAGGCGAACAATTAACATGGTACATAGTAAATATAATCAAGCTTCTTTGAGAAGCACAACTAATTTCCATTTAGTTTTAATACAGCCTTCTTTGAAAAACTGTAACAGATGTTGGAAAAATACCGATCTTGTTATTTCTTATGTTTTGAGAAAGGGACATCTGGCTGGTTCGAAACGACCGTTGTAATTCTAAGTTTCATCTCTGAGTCTTCGATACCATTAGTGAAGACGTCGAACTATATAACTTCTTTCTTTTATTCTATATCTCCCTCTACTCTTTTCAGCTGAAAATTTAATTTAGGTGAAATTACTTCACTGTCCTCTTGGAACAATGCTTTCATTTCTTTTAAAGTGTTTTCAGAATCGTCCGTTTCCTCTACATTCTTGACCAGGAATATCTTAACTCTGAAATAAGAAAAAGAATTCTTAGAAAGTATGGTAAGAGACTGATTTTATCAGTTTAAGTCTGTTAAGTTACGCAAACAAATACAACAGCTGAAAGTATTAATAAAGAAATTATCATATCCGACATTTTTTTAATCTGTACATTAGTTTTTAAATTAAAATTATTTATCATGTTATATATCTTTTAATTGCCGTTTAATAATTATTAATACGATCTATAAAAGCAAATTTAATCTAATTTTTAAATGTCATGTTTAAAAATTTACTCTTTTCCATTCAAATAATTATTGAATAGTACAATGAATAGAGAAATGACTGTCATTATGTGTAGCAACAGCTATGCTATAAAAAAATTAAATCCACAATAAATTTGTAAAGATAAATATAGCCTGTTTTATCATTCGTTCCTTGTGGACCCAGTTCGAAGTTGAGAACTATTTAGCTGAGAAGTTAAATTTAATGTGTTTTCAGCTTCCTCTGCAGATTGTCTCTTCTTTTCGTGCCTTTTGTATACAAAAATAAAATACCTAAGTTTCATATTTATTTATTTTATTAGAAATTCGGTCCGTCGACTCGAGATTCTTCAGCTCGGCTTTTTCTGGCGAGTCCGAAGAACTTGGAAGGTTCGCTAACGAAGACCTCTAGTACAGTTCAATTAATGCACTGCGCGAATATTTTACCAAAAACTCAAAGAAACTAGGCACGCAACAACGCTAGAAATAGTCGCTACAGATCCACAAAACAGTAGATTGTTATTTATAATTGCTGGAAACCAGTTACAAGAGGGAATCGCTAATCTACTCTCTTTCATTCGCTTTTTTATACTTCATGCTCCAGAACGTCTGATTCACCAGCGGCCGAGCGATAAAGCAGCTGAACATTGGTAGATCTGTCCGGGGTTCGAATCCTGACGACCAGACCGGCTGCATGGACGTTTACGTGGGTTTCTCCATGTGTAACTTCCATTCTAGCCATTTTCCTTAGAAAGTCCTCCACAAAGGCACCCCTCCTTTTGAGCAGATAGCCCTCGAGTGCTTTGCCGTAATTAAATAAACCAAACTAGAACGCCCGATTGCAGGATTCTACCAGAACATTGGTGAATAGCGCCTTTTTATAGCGTGCTCTGTATTAACCATAGCTTCTCCTAGAAGCCTTTCATCTAAGCCAGTCTGTTATAGTGATGTTATCTTGTAGAGGGGTTGGTGTAATTTGGTTAGTCATCGATACATTCGCATGCATCATTTTTTTTATTTAATTAAAATAAACTTTTTTCTAATATAATTTTTCGGCTAAAAGTGAAAATATAAATATTGTTAGCGAAGTTTAATTTTTCAGTTTTTTAAAATAAAATCTTGATTATAAAAAAGTCCATATATTTTTTCTGGGATGATGTAGGCTTATGCCAAGCGATTTAAAATGACAAAGAGAAAAGAATATATCAGACATTGCCTGTTGTATGAGTTTGACAGAGTCAGTATTGTAGCCCTAGCATGATAGGACATTCGTAAAGTACACAGAAGATGCGACAGCTTTCTAAGCTAAGGGTGCCCTGGTGGTAGTTACGACCCTGTTACTCTGTTGATTGTTCTAAAGTGTTTTACTACAAAATAGTTATTTTGGGACTGATAACAGTTTAAGATAAAGGGTCTTTTTTTATAAACATTTAAAAAATAGATTTTTTTCTTACTTCATCAAATGTCACCAAGTTCTTATTGTTTATTATTATTCTATGAATTTATTTGTAGAATAGTATTGATACTACAGTGATTATTATTATTATTGGAACAGACATCACATGTGAAATTTATTTTAAATAGCGACAAGGCAACCTTCTGGGCTGCACTATCCTCCGGCTAACAGTTTTGCTAATGATGAGAAACAATTTCACACGCCATTCTTAAAGAATTTCTATGCAAGTAGCATGAAGATGCATGTGGTCAGACGTATGTAATCGTGGAATATAGACAAGCAGATTTCCACAGGCTGTGCTTTTACAGAATTTCGCTTTCTAAGAAAAAGTTATTTTATTTTGAAAATAAATGTCTGGTACTGCAAACCACACATTGCTCCATCCCAGGGCTAGATTAACCATTAAGCAAAATAACACGGGCATAAGGCATCAGAGAAAGAGAACACCACAAAATTGTTTTTAGGGACTCAGGAAATGGGACATCTAAAAAATTTTCCATTGCCGGTTTTATCATAGAATGTATGATAAAATTAAACTAAAACTAGAGAAGAAATGAAGATAAACTGGCGTAAATGCATGTGGAACAACTAAAACCTTTTAAGTGCTTAGGGTCTCTCAAGTCTTAATCCAGCTATGCTCCAGCTATAAATATGCATCTAATTCTTAAAAATACTATACTCAGCATTTGATTTTGGTCATATTTAAGGTGTACTAAGCGAATACCTTCATTAAGGTATCGATGATTTAGCCAGCACAATGGAAAGGAATTGCTCAAGACATGATATAAATGTTGGGTCACAGTAATGATGACATAATATTGGGTTGATGCAAAATTTCATCCCCTTAAAAAAAAAAAAAAAAAAAAAATAACATGGGGATTTGACATCACTGGGATGGTGTAGGCAGACAGAAAACGATTTAAAATGACAAAGAATAAGGAATATATCAGACATTGTCTGTTGTATGAGTTTGATAGAGACAGTACTGCAGCTCTAGTATGACAGAACATTCGTAAAGGGCACGAAAAATGCGTTTGACGATAGCACATGTCATGGTTTCGAGAATTTAAGAGTGATGACAGAACAAAATTAACTACACTCCGAATGTTCATCTGTGCTTTCTGAAAAGATTCTGTATCAAGCCACATCAAATACCTCCCATGGAACTGTTGAGGAATAAGCGAAAACACTATCCTTAATCAGAACAACAGTTTAAAGAAGAATGTTCTCAAGTAGATTTATCACAAGGCTGGATCAGTGTGTTCCATATCACCTCTCTGAAAAGCGACGACAAGTGAGAACCAGTAACTGCCTTTCTTCTCTTTCTCGTCCCAAACATGAACTATATTTTAATAAATTATGACGGGTGATAAGAAACAGATATTCTACAGTTACAATAATGTCAAATGCCGAAAACTGTAAAGCCAGTCTACAGTTACAATAATGTCGTGTAGCAAAGCCTACTCCTTCCAAATAAGGAAAAGACCTGCATTCCGAAAAAGGCAGGGGCTTTAATCCGTGTAAGGCAGACATCATGTCAGCTAGGTAATGGAGCCCCTGTTCTTTGGTTAACAGTGTATGGTGGGATGCAAAGGGAATAATCCAACTGAGATTAGCTCTCACGTAACCAAACTTTTAGTGCTGATAAATGCTGCCCACAGATTGATGAACTGAAGCAAAAATAATACGTAAGCTGTTAGCGCTTGTCAATGGACAAGGTGTTTGTTGTCTTTCAGCATAAAAACTCCAGACTTCATACTGCTTTTATCACTCGGAATAAACTATTCGTCTTTTGATAGTAAGTTTTACTTTATCCTCGGACTTTTCTCTTTCTGAGTAAATTCCTTGATTCTTCAAACCTTGGATTATGCATAAGACCTGAAAACAGCATCATAAGAGTTTTTAATTCTAAATTAGAGGATTTTTGACGACAAAGCAAGGCAGATGGCAAGAGGCCATACTAAACATTGGCAATTACAGGAATACGTATGGCCGTCACGCTTTCTTTTATTCATTTTTCATTTTCGTCTAAAACAAAAATGGGCGAATTTTCTCATCAAACTAGAATTCACTTAGTAAATTATCTAAGAGCGAAATCGAAAGAAATCGCATTTAAAGTTTTACTTAACCTTAAAATTAAAATTTCTTTAACATATCATCTTCCTAGTTCAGAAATACATCGCTTTACAATATTCATAGGTGTATGAAAGTTTTTCGTTGTTCAATGTGAAGATTTGCGTCAGTATTATTGCGTCAGTTCAATATACATCTTGTATTTAACATATTCAACATGTCTAATATTATCAGCAGCCACGTGACACAAAAAGGCAAAATTTGTTGCCTTATTTTTAAATAATGTTACCTAGTAAAATGTTCATTAAAAAAATCACTGCATCTAAGATGCCATGATTTAAAATGCTTATTCTTATAGCAGTTATAGTTCATCAAATGTTACCACTATTTAAATTCATTTACAACATGAATGACCTCACGAGCAGATGCCTGATTTCTTGAACATCTTGAAAAAACTCTTAAATTTCGAGGTAGAGAAGTGAACAAATCGTTCTTCAAGAAACACAGAACTAATTAATTATTTATAAAAAATGCATAGAACAGACGTTATTTTTCTTCATTTGCAGTAAATTACGCGGTTAAATTATTTCAAGTAAATCTGTTTATGCATAATTTACCTATACTTTATCAACAAACTTCAATATTCCATGACATAGTTTATTTGCTATTCATGCTTCATGTTTTCTTATTATTTTCTTCTTATTATTTACATTTCTTATTTTCTGCTTATTATTTATATTTCTTGCTTACTTTTCTTGTCATTATTTAAATTTTTTTAAAGGAAATCAGTTAGGGGTTTTTTAATCAGATCACATCGGAAATGACTGCTCTTCAGCTGTATTTATTCTCAGTAAACATAGTTGAGATGGACATTAAGATTAGGGGAAAAAAACAACCAGAATCTCTGTCTCCAAGATTTGTAATTTTTCTTAAATCGAAAATTTGTTTCCATTCAGTTGAGCATAAATAACAGGCCTACTAGTATTCGAGGCTTAATCAAACATAAAAATTGTCTGAACAGTATGTATTTTACAAATAAATATTTTTCATAAGAAACGCATCTTTCTTTCCCAAACTCAAAAGTTTTTTGTGCCATTTGCTACGAATCAACGAGCCAGATCCGACGTTAAGCAGTTTGGCGAGTGTAATAACTGCATTTAAGAACCATTTCGAGGCCTTTAAATGTGTCTTATTTTCCTCCGAAAGTGAATGAAGGCCTGTTCCTGACCGAGATTCATTCCGTTGATAAAACAGATCGTCTCGCAAGAGCATACTTCCACCTACACAGAGACACGTTTTGGACGTTTCCGAGTAGCAATCACATCCAGATCTCGATGTCTTAGCTATAAAATGGGAAATTTGGCAACTCCCCCATCATTTTGTTGGTGTCTAACCACACCTGTTTTCCCAGCTCAGCTGAAAAAATTTCGAGATTAGCCGGGGAAAAGATCATAATATAAATGCAGGTACATTTTTATTTCATTTTATGTTCAGTGCCATAAACCCAGCTTTGCGTGGTATTATATGTTTCCGTTTGAAAAAAGTAAATTTCATTCTCGCCAGCTGCCAAGCAATCTTGTAAATAAATTTTAAACTCCTTAATCGCAAATAAAATATTTTGTTTAAATAACTAGTCTTCTAAGCTTAAGCACAATGTTACCAGAGTTGAACAAGACTTACATAATAAACTAGTCTTCCAATTAACCGGCGTTATAGGATGAATATTATAATTAATCGGAAAACAACACTAAGATCTTACCTGTATTTTATTATTTACTTTGTGAATAAACTCGCTCATTTACGTAAATTAAATAAGTGTTTAAAATATAAATAAAACACAATAGATAATAGAAGAATAAATATCATTAGAAATAAAGAAAGTTATAAATAGTATTAATATTTGAATAGCATTTTAATATAGAATATTTGTTACGATAAAAATTGAACAATATCATTGAATTCAAATTTGCACAAAATAGACGGATAGAACTCTCTTTCTCTCTCATTTTTGTTTTGTTTTGTTTTGTCTGTAAAGTTTTTCTTGTTTGAGATCGAACCAGGATGATGGTGAAAAAAGTGAAGATAACTGTGCAGGTGTCTGTAAGTTATTAATTGTCGGGGCGGTGCTCCGGCTGTTTGTATTTCTTCACATTATTCTTATATTTCAGTAGAAGGTAATGTGAAATCAAATGTTAATGGCCTAAGCTAATTATTATTTATTTTGAGATTAAGCAGCTTACATGACAAATTTATATATTCCGAATTATGAATAGTTGACTCCCAAATATTATGTGGAATATTTGTTATGACTGTTGTTATTTGACGCGTACTACTTTTTCTTTTCGTAATTATTGAAAACATTTGTATTTTATTTTAATGGTTTATGATAGTAACTATTCCATCATTCCGTTAGTTTACTTTTTTTTTAGCCTTAGAGAGGCTATAGTCTCGATCCTCAATTCTATGTCCGTATCTGTTTTCAAATCAAAAGTCGATCACGTATACACACAGAAGTTAGAGCACTGTGCTATAGAATCGATACTGTTGCAAATTTCTGTAAATATTTAAATTCTATTACTCACACTTATTTTTATGCAGTATAACACTTATTTTTATAGAGCTTATAATTGGTAAAATATATAATGTAGCCGAATGTTTGCTTCTCAGATAATATGCATCACTTAGAATGCTTCTCTGTAATATATAAAATAATACAACACGGACACACACACACATATACTATTATATGTATACGGGGGGGGCAAAAGTTCGTTAAAACTTTAAAAATTCATAAAAAAGAAAGAAATCATAATAAAGGACTGCGATTTGCAAGAAAGGACTCACAAGGAAGTCGGATCTTTTTAGCAGGAAAAAAAGTTTAAAATGTCACCGGTAGAGGGCCCTGATATTCCAGAGATTAGGCAGAATTGTGTAAATTAATCTTGCAGTAAAAAACTGTGATACACGAGGATTTCTCATTCACTTTCAGAATGTTATCATTACACGAACGAGAGTTGTTGGTGAATGTTGTTCTACTTAAAAAAAAAAAAAAAAAAAAAAAAAAAGAAAGAGGAGAGTCAGCAACTGTTTCGTCGTGAAAATTTCGCACGTTGAAAGGGCTGAAGACGAAGAATGGCCCTATACTGTGTTCTGGAATACTGAAGCTTGTCAAACGGTTCAAAGAAATTGGCTCTTTGGAGGATCGGCCGCAAAGTGGAAGACCCTCGTTGGCGAAGGGCCGATTTGAGCCACTATGGAACCACAAACCACAGCGGATGTATCATCTATGGGGAATAGCACTGCTCACATAGCTGAAAGGATATTGGATGTGCCTTACTCATCGATTCGACGTAATCCTTCAAGGGATATTGCAGCTCTATCCCTATTAATTGCTTGAGTTACAACTGGCAGGCACAGCTACGATCCATTTGCCGAGTGAACGATGGCAAGAATTGAAAACGACCATCAATGGTTGTTCAACGCTTTCTGGATAGATGAGGTGCACTTCACACTACGCGGGAATGTCAACACGCAGAACTCTCGTATATGAGCGATGTTGAATCTTCCTGAATGCACGACGAAGTCACTGCATCCAGCTAAGTTGACAGTCTGGTGTGGCTTCACCTCGTCTTTCATTGTCGGACCATTCTTTTCGAAGAACCATGTCCCATATCTGGCTGGAAAAAGTGCACAGTAACTGCTGAGCGTTCAAAGAGGTATGTTGTCTGTAATAAGCTTTATACAGGATAGCAAATCGCCACACTATGCCAATCCAGTAAAACGATTCCTATATATTTCACTGAAATATAAGTTATTGGGTTTCTAGCAAAAACATTTTTCTTACTAAACCTACTGCATATATTTTGTTTGCTGTGCAAAAATACTAGTGGCAATTGCGAGCTCAGAACTCAGCTGCCTAGCAGCCAGTTTCTTATACCGAAGACTTCGCACCTATTTACAGATCTAAAAGGAGTGATATCAACACGAAACGTACAGTGTTCTTCTCTTCAAAGGCCTTTCTCTTGAATGCTTGTATAGGTACATTTAATATTGGCACCATTATCCATCCTAACCTCTATAGTTTTGAAGCTGAAGATTTTTCTATTTCAAACATTCCAACAATAAGTTATACAGTCCTTGGCCGGTAGCATACTTGTTTTCCAGAAACGCTGTGAAACATTCTGCAGGTTTGAAAGTGCTTCCGCTAATTTCAGCATTATCTTACTGTCACCGACTTTTTTTTTTCTTTTTGGCTTCCATCTGGTGTGAAGTTGAGAATAATCGGATAATCTTTTTCCAGAATTACTTTGGAATTGATCCCATCTTTAACTTTTATGCCCGTTAAAATAAAAATTTTATTCTGAGTATTCTTTCCCAGGTAACTAACCTCTTCATTTCCCCTGTCATGCTTCTCAGAATATATTCCCGCAGTACAAGGTTGAATTGCTCAAGTAATTGGACAAGTCGAAGAAAGTTTTCATTTTCTCTATAAATTGCCTGTAGTTCCACTTGGAACTTAGTTTTGACAAGATATTGAAAAATTGCCATTTCTCACTTTAGGATATCTCTCCAGTATCCTCTTTCGTCTTCAACTTCTTTTTCCCCGTCAGCCAAAAGAAATACTAGTACCCGTCAGCAACTTCTGACTACCATACCGAAAAGTCCGGATTCGAATCCTGGAGAAGTGTGTATCCTTTGTAAGTGTATAGTGTATAGTTTATCTCTGTAGCATCGGGGCACTCAAAATATGTCTCTGTAGCATCGGGGCACTCAAAATATGCGGCCGAAAAATGCTCTCGAGAGGTTGGTGGTATGGCAAGAGGGGTGGAAGACTCTCGGGCTCGTCCTGCCGAGGTGGTCTTCTTCAAAATTGGAAGCAGAACTGAGCAAAGACGTACTGTCAACTGTATTGTGCCCAAGGCCAATGACAGACGTAATCTTGCTTCCTTGCTGTGATGAATTTCGTAGGATTTTTCTAATATCAGACGAGCGAGATTAGTCACAACAACAACAACGTTTTGCCCCTGCATATCCATATCCAGTGCTGCCGTTCCTAGAGGGTACGCAGGGCACAGACAGGCGGCAAAATTTAGGGGGGCCAAATTTGATTAATAGCCTGTAAAGTGGAACTTACTTGTGCAAGGAAAAATACATTATACAATTTTTTTGTCCAAAAGTTGATAAAAAACTTTTTTTTTTTTTTTTTTTTTTTTGACAAAGGCTGAAAGGCGGTAAATTTTGGAAAGGTTTAGAAAGACGACAAATAGGAAAGTCTCCCCTTTCAGCTGGAACTGCAAAGATAATTACTGATCTTTTGAAGCCTATTCCCTTAGGAAATGGTGCCTATCCCCTTAGGTGGAACCCTTAGCCTATCCCCTTAGGTGGAACGCCTTTGTTAATTTTCAGATTAGAGACTACAGAATACAAAGAAATTTTCCCAAAACATTTCAATGCATTTCGTTGATGAGGGAACACGAAAGCGAATTTACGAAGCCCCTTTGTTGTGAGTAGTACTTAGTAGACGCGAATGTCATTGGAAAAGTGGAAAAAAAGGTCACTGAACAAATTCTCTAGGAAGGCTGCAGAGTGGAAGGCCGATATTTCAGTCGAAGCTACCTTTTTGAGACACTACAACTCTGACCTTTTTGTTTTCCGTAGCGAACTAAGTGGATAATCTTGTATTCACGGAAGTTCTTGTTCTTTTCAAAATTTATACTGTGAGACAGTTAATAAAGAATTACAAGTAAGTATGCATTGCAAGCTAACATTTAGGAAAATATATTAAATAATATCTCTAACTAAACTGTATTAATAAATCAGTAAAATAACTACATAACAATTTTGGATGTTGACGTGCTGACAGTTCTGACACCACACCACATCTGGATAAGTTATTTATTTATTTATTGTATTTAAATTTTTTTCTCTCTACTTAGAAATCAGTAGCTGCACTAGAAAACAAATTAATCCAGAGCCCAATATAAAGGGCTCTCGACAGGAAGAGGACGCAGAAAAGAAAAAAGCTAAGCGAATTTTTAACAAAATTTTTTAAAAGTTAATTGTTCTACTTCGAATACATACTCATCATAATTCGAACTGGTTCTAAAACCATTGGTTATTGGCGATCAGCAGCCATCCACTTCTAATACGCATATTTCAGATTCCTAGAGCAATGCATGGTGGAGTTCGTGGAGGGTGCCTGGCGGCACACTGCTACCTACTATCCGCCGTCCCAACATGTCTCGCACATGCGATTCAGATCCGGAGATCTAGCAGGCCATGGCATATGTGGAATGGTTTCACGTTCCAGATAACTTTGAACCACTCGAGCTCTATGCGGGCGGCCGTTATCGTCCATAGCGCCGGTACTCATCGCAGCGGTAAAAGGAACAAGAGAGTGTAGAAGTTAGTCGTGATATCGGATCGCTGTGACGGAACCACCAGGAATCACATAGAGGCCAGTGCGACAGTTCGTTGCTATCCCAACCAATACAAAGGAACATCCTCCTCTGTAATGGTCTCTTTCGACGATGTTTGGCGCTCGATAGCGTGCCCATTGTAGCGATTTTAGAACAGTCAGGGTTTTATTATTGGTAGCGTAAATAAAATAAAGGTAAGTGTTAAATTTCACAAATTGAATTTTAAGGTAAGTTCAACTGCTTATCATAACAAAGTAGTTTGCTTAGCAAAGTAGTCCGTTTACAATAGGAAACGATAATCACTTGAGTTCAAACAGAGGTAGCGGAGAAAAAGTCCGGCTACGCTTCTTTGAGGGTTTCTTTTTCCGCTCTTGACAGAGCTTAGTAGCGACTCGGGACGAGCCGTAAAATACACAAGAGAGAAAGAGGCTCTCTAAAGCTTACTAGCGACTCGGGAAGAGCCGTAAAATACAAGAGAAAGGCTCTCCTCTACGCAACGACTGCGTATTCTTCAGACTAAATTCTCTCTAATTATTTCCACTCACTGTTTTTACGTCCAGGTTTTCTGGACGTGTCTTGTGCGTCTGCTGCAGTGATTCGCTAAACGTCTTTTTCGGAGCATCTCTCCATTGGTCAACAGGCGCTGATTTGTTCTCAGATACTGTCTTGACAGCCTGAGAAACTGAAATTTTCCGTGGGAAAATTCAGAACGTCTTTTTGGAAGGTCTATCTAAATTATTTCGAGAAACAGGCAGTTTGCAACAGTCTATCGCATACACACAATGGGCACTCCACAACCCGTGAGAACTTGTATGAAAGTTTTCTCCTTTCGTAAAAACAATATGCTTTCCGCACTTTGTTGGGGGTCACGTTCGACCTCAAGAATTCGTAAGTGTCATCAGGGTGGTCATCTGGCGCCCATTTGAAGTCTCCTTTTCCCAGACTTCGTGGGAGCCCGTGGGAAAATAGCTGACGACGTTACAGCTATAGATTCCTTCCCCCTTCGGAAGAACTTTTCTCGAGTTGAAACGAAGAGGAAAGTTCTCCTCATCATTTCACTAACTTAAAAAAATGACACGAAATAAAGTGTTCTCTCGATAACACTTTCAAACACACCTTTACAGGAACACAGCTACATTGATTAATAACAGTACTAGTAATGCCACTATTGAAAAGTTCACATATAAGTCAATAAGGCATTAACTTTAAAGGCGAGAATTAATGGAATATTTAAAATCAGAATCACACACATATATATATATATATACACAGATTACAATATGCTTAACAGGAAACAAAACAAGCTGTATATTAGTCTGGTATAATATTTATAAAAAATGTATAAAAATACATGTCAATAACCGAACGAGAACACTCATACCCTAGCACAGAGTGTTTCTCTAGATGACTCAGCCCATCGACATTAATTTAGCCTCCCTGGGCGATAAACAACCTCAAAGTTATAAGGTTGCAACTGTACTATAAAGCTAAGGAACACAATCCTAAGTAATTCTAAAAGGATCAACACTCAATATACAAATACAAAGTACTACAATAAACAAAACAAACAAAAAATTATTGTACTCAAAACAAGTTGTCGGCTCCTATTGGTACCTAATTTAGATAAAATCTCAATTTATTTGGTGCGTTTTCGCACCTATGAGCTTTCATTATGTCTGTGGGTTTCCCACTTACGGCTAAATATTTTGTGTTTCTATCTTGAAAACTACTTTGCCAGTGATCTGTTCGATTTCGATGTTCAGTTTCAGATTTCCGAACAGCACATCGTGAATGGAAACGCTCCGGGGGTCTTCCTGCACTTCTTTCTTTCCGAGTTCTTTCTTCCGGGATTCCAGACAAAAATTCGTCCTGACGGACCAGCGTTTTTTTCATAGAAATGTTTCGCTTTCTTCGTAAATCTAAAGAAGTCCATGCACTTCGTGGGTTAATGACCGCTTTTGTTATCTTGATTTGTCCATTTCTTGACCTGTTCTCCGAACGGTGAGGACACTTCACCCTTTCTTTGCCTCGGACGTTAGCTGACTGGACGGGGAAAATTTCACCCTCCTCCTCGTCATTCATTCGCCCCGCGGGGCGCTCAACTTCGTTGTTCTCTGGACCTTGGCTAGGGGAATTTTCTTTCCTGCTGCAAGCTTTCGTTTGACTTCGAGTCATAACAGCATTGATTTTATGGGGCTGCATTTTATTCTGTTCTATCAATCGGGCTGTTCGAGTTCCCAGCAGATAATATTCTTGATTCAGGTCGGAGCTAATCACTGCGGCTTTAGTAATGACTTTCCCAAAGTCCTCAGAAGCATCTGATGTGTTACTTGGTCCCATCCGATCAGATCGATAGTGGAGCCAGTATCTCGGAGTACACACATTTCTCGATTATTTACTCTCGCTATACTCATATAGATTCTGAAGATTCTGAAATGCCTAGTTTGTTTACAGCTTCAGCGGCCTCTTGTCTTTTTAACCGAGGACACTGAGGTCGGAGATGACTATCTGAATTACATTCATAACATCTAGGTATTGTCCGTTGTTCGAAAACACTTGACTTCCATTTCTCCGCAGTTTTTTCTTTCGAAACATTATCATGGCGACGTACTCGATCTGAAAATTCTCCTTTTTTCCTTTCGTTAATATTTGAATCCTGTTCGGTATTTTTAGTAAAACCTGTTGGTTTTTTTACGGACTTTCGTACTGCTTCATATTCATCTAATTTCTTCACTAGTTCGGCAGAAGATATTATACTCGGCCACTCATCCACGAAGTGTTCGCGAATTTCGCTGTTTACTCGACGTTTAATTTGATCCGTCAACATTAAGTCTTTTAGCGCATCGAAATCTCGTACGTCTACTCCGTTTAACCATTCATCTAGATAGTTTTTTAACTCAAAAGCAAAGTCTTTATATAAACTACCCGCACGACGCTGGTGTTGAACAAATTTGATGCGGAACGCCTCTGGGTTCAACTTAAACCGCTGCAAAAGAATTTTCTTTACGTAGGAGTAATTATCTAGCTCCTGTTCCGGCTCTCGTAGAATAATAGAAACAATGTCCATTGGCAATAAAGCCATCAAATGTGACACCCAGTCTCCTTCCTCTACCTTCGCTTTGCGAGCCTGACGCTCAAACATCGCTAAGTAAAGCGAAATATCCGATGATTCGGGATTATATCTCTGCATTAAATTTTGCAAATCTCTCATAGATCTCGGAATATTATTTTGAGAATTTTCTCTGCCATTATTGGCGTTTGTCAACCTTAGACGTTCTAATTCAAATTCTCTCTCCCTTTCCCTTTCAAGTTTACGCTCTTCGGCTTCTTCGAGTCTATGTTGTTCGATTCACGCTTCGATAATCGACTCTAGTGTTGCCTCGACGAATTTTTCGTCATACTGAGGGCTCTGTACAATGAGGTTTTTAAGATCTTGTATTTTTGCATTTGGGGGAACTTCTAGACCTAATTCTACAGACAGATTTATGAGGTCTTGCTTTCTACCCTTGCCAAGATATGACATTTTGCCAGTGACAAAATTTTAAAATGATACAATAAAATAAAACTAAAGGTACCAGTTTGTCTACTCTGAAAGTTTCACACTATCCAGAAATACTACAGTAAAACAACATAGCAATGCAATTTATGGTGTGTATGACATAAAATACGTACCATTAGCAACACAGGAAAAAAAAATTAAAGTAAATTAAGCATTTCTTAAATAATCTGTTGCAGCTTAACACATAACCATACTTAATGCAGTATATAAAAAAAAATTGCTAAATGCTTATTGGCAAAAGAATATTAGTCACAAAGAGCAATACTTATTGACTCAATTTACAACTGATGCGTGCTTTCTAAAGGTTGAAAATACTATTATAAAATTCTCTACTCATCAAAAACAAAACATTTACGAGTAACCATTTAAACAAATAATTTCGATACACAAAAGACAAACTCCATTAAAATGCCTCTTTAAAAAGATAATGCCATATCAACTTACCCATTGCAGACAAAAAAAATAACAGCTCTTCTTTCCTTTCTTTTCTATTTGCACACGCGATTCAATGACCGAAGAAGGAAACCAATTGAACAATAGTCGACTGGGCGATTCTTCTTTCACTAAACACCAAAAGCACTTTCACTGCACAGAGGGTGGTAAACACCAAACGCGAATTCACAACACTTCACTCTTGTCTGGACTTCTTATATCTTGTCTTTACAACCCAGGGAGACTTTTACTTCACACTCTTTCCCAGGCACATCCGGAACTAGTCTTTGTAGTAGTTGATTCTTCACGAACGCTTCTCATCGATGATCCCTTTTCAGCTGCTGGTTAAACTCTCCAAACTTTACTGCGAAAGAATTCTTTTCCACTGCGAGAATCGGCTGATTCTGAATGAAGATAAGAACCGGGACGGTTCTCCAAAACGATCACGTCTTTGTTTGTCTATTGGGGTTTAACGATCCCACCGCTGCCACCAATTAACACATACCTTCTAGCTGTAGCGATTTTAGAACAGTCAGGGTTTCATTATTGGTAGCGTAAATAAAATAAAGGTAAGTGTTAAATTTCACAAATTGAATTTGAAGGTAAGTTCAACTGCTTATCATAACAAAGTAGTTTGCTTAGCAAAGTAGTCCGTTTACAATAGGAAACGATAATCACTTGAGTTCAAACAGAGGTAGCGGAGAAAAAGTCCGGCTACGCTTCTTTGAGGGTTTCTTTTTCCGCTCTTGACAGAGCTTAGTAGCGACTCGGGACGAGCCGTAAAATACACAAGAGAGAAAGGGGCTCTCTAAAGCTTACTAGCGACTCGGGAAGAGCCGTAAAATACAAGAGAAAGGCTCTCTCTTCTCTACGCAACGACTGCGTATTTTTCAGACTAAATTCTCTCTAATTATTTTCACTCACTGTTTTTATGTCCAGGTTTTCTGGGCGTGTCTTGTGCGTCTGCTGCAGTGATTCGCTAAACGTCTTTTTCGGAGCATCTCTCCATTGGTCAACAGGCGCTGATTTGTTCTCAGATACTGTCTTGACAGCCTGAGAAACTGAAATTTTCCGTGGGAAAATTCAGAACGTCTTTTTGGGAGGTCTATCTAAATTATTTCGAGAAACAGGCAGTTTGCGACAGTCTGTCGCATACACACAATGGACACTCCACAACCCGTGAGAACTTGTATGAAAGTTTTCTCCTTTCGTAAAAACAATATGCTTTCCGCACTTTGTTGGGGGTCACGTTCGACCTCAAGAATTCGTAAGTGTCATCAGGGTGGTCATCTGGCGCCCATTTGAAGTCTCCTTTTCCCAGACTTCGTGGGAGCCCGTGGGAAAATAGCTGACGACGTTACACCATGGAGCTCGCCATATTGCTGCCGTTGTAAATTGCTTTGGATGCCAAATCGAAACTCATCCGTAATGAGTACGGGACCCCACTGCTCTAGTGTCTAACTGCGATGATCACAGGGGCATTCAGCCTCGCTCTGACATGGTGTGGTGACAATGAAACACAAACCGCAGGTACAGTCCTCCTTCATGTAGTCAACGCAGTACAGTTTGGTGGGATATGGGCGACGGTGTTTTGAACATAGCAACAGGAAGCGATCGTCTGCCATTGTGGTAATCCTCCGGCGTCCAGATCTATATCTTCTACAGGGCTTCAGTCCCATTGGTAACGATTCCACAGCCTATAGATGACACTACGATGCACATTGATCTCTTTCGCAACAACTGGTCTTGCACCAGCTTGCAACATCCCGACAGCCCTCCAACTCATTTTTCATCGTGCAAATAGTGTCTCCGGCTCATGTTTTCCCTCTTCGGCTGTCTCGGATTACACGGAACTACCGCTGCTTGCGAGCTGACGCTTAGGTCTGGCATGCTCCTTTTCAAGGCGTTGTGGTAAGACTGCGGGATTGCGTTTTATGGTAATTTTGGTTTTCTATATGTATTCAGCGATACACCCTCTACTTCATATGTAAATTGTATGTTTTTATTCCCTTTTCTACATTCGTACCTTTTCTTTTAGATGATAAAAGTGCTAGACGGAATTTCAGCATCAGTCTTAAACAGGGGAACAGGGGGATCATTTGGCTTCCTCCATTACACCAATAAATCTATGAAGAAAATCATCCCAAAACTTGTATTTAAAGATTGTAATGTTTCATCTAAGAATTTGTAATAAAATTATCTTCATTTTACTTCTATCGAGTATTTATTCTGAATTTTAAATTTACTTCCCAAAGTTAACTCTCTTGAACCTCTGAAATTTGTATTTTAATTAGTTCAGTTACTTTAGTATTTCGGATTTCTATAACTTTTGTAAGTTTTATCAGAATATAAATTAATTGAATGACAAACAAGCTTTTAGATTCTAAGTTTTTCAGAAAGCTCTTGGCAGCATAGGCTGACCATCACTCTATTTTAGTTTCTCTGTTGTTACAATTTAACTTACTGGCATAAGTTTATGCTAACCGCGACTTAGCTAGGAATCAGTTAAGGTTTATTTAGGCGTGTTAATTTTGTTCTTTCATTTTTTGCTTAATTTTGGCATGTGTTTGGTTACCGAAAACTATCGAAGATTTCTACTTCTCTTGAACTTTGAGTCTGAAGAACAGACGTGTTAATGAATAGTTTTATTATAAACTCTTACATTTTTGTGATCCTTTTAGTTAGAAAGAAGATGAGACGAAAAGGTGTCTACAATATAATTTTTAGAATTACTTTGTGAAAACGTGGAGATATCCGTAAAACTGTACTTTGCCTGTATCATCTTTAAAACTTGCTGTGGTTATAAATATTTAAACATTTGGCTTTCTAATACGGATCGTGGTACTGTTTGTTTATTAAAATAATTCACTTTTTAAAAATCTGCTAAACAGTCCCCTATGATTTCAGAAGTCAGTGAAATTATGAAGAATTGTTTAGCATTTGGAAGGAAAAAATTAATCATAACTTTTTCCTTAATATTAATTCACTAAATTCAAAAGCATTAAAGTCGAAGCCAGTGACTTTTAGAGATATTAAACAGCAGATCTCCGAATTTTTAAAAATAAACTTCCAATGGTTATTTACTGTACGTGAAAAAATATTGACTTGTATATTACTATGCCATTTACCCAGAAATATTAATCACTAACTGGATCGTAATACATATTCGAGAGTTAAAAAGGATTGCAGTGCGAAGATGAAATATTAGTAAAGATAAAACAGAGGCAAAATGTTGCATTTACAGCTTCAAAGTCATCAAGATCGAAGCACGTATAAGCAGTTATCTATCTTTATTTATGTTATTCCCGTGAGTAATTTCAACAACTTTGCCTTAAGACCAACAGCTTGAAATCGGCAACAATTCCTTCTCATTGTTCCGCAAACCGTTCATTACCTTTTTCACATTTTCTTGCACTTTTCCCACACCCCACCGTTTTGATCCGCTGAGGCATGCCTCATGTCTGTCGGTGGGCCCCTTTTCTGCCTTCGACGGCCGATGCCGATGCGAGATAAGGGGTCCCAATTATTCGGCGATCGCAGTTTGTAATTTTCACACCTGAGACACGATCGAGCGGCATTCAACACCGTCAGCCTTCGAGGTCAACTAGGATCCACTATCTGCTTGATTCGTATAGGGGATTTTATACTTGTTACCAGATTTGCGTATAGATCGAACTCATCATTAAGAAAGCAGTGTTTCGTATTGGCGATTAAAACAAAATAACGCGATTTCATATTGGTGATTAAAAAAAAAATCTCTCCTTGTTGAGTACAATGTTCAGTCCTTTTAATAACACTGCATTGATTTTAGTTTTTACTTTGAAAGTTACCTTTACTTCTAGCATTGATGGTATGCAAAAATGAATGATAGTTTAGTTAATTTAGGTCAGGATTAGAATTAAAGGAAGGATATCTGAGTTGGTCCTTACCCCGTTCCCCAGGAAATATATCCTCTTGTTGACTTTTTACTCCTGAGAATTGCACATTTCCAAGCAACACTAATTTACTTTGAATAGATACATTGTTGTTACAAAAATATATTTATATGCTGTTGTAATGATATCCCTTAAGAAGAAGGTACGTTTAACTTTTCATTGCTATTCGATTTATGGGTACATTTTAAGCTCTACTAATTTAAAATATCTATACTAATTTTAAAAAATTTAAATTATTTATATAAAAAATTTTAAATAATGTTCAGAAAACACAGAAGAGAGTTATTAAGTTTTATTTTAATTAAATTAAGCCTTTTTAATTATTTTCATCATTTGAATGGAAATATTCAAAAAACTCGAAAGTAAAACAAATAATTCGTTTGTTTTTATTTCGTGAAGATAAATAGAAGAGTAAAATTTAATATGCAATACAAACTGCTAACGAATTAAAGCCAGAGAAAAGACAAATTAAGATTTTATAACGATATTAAAACAATTTAATAGCAAAATATAATTAAACAAAGCCAATGAACGACAATATAGTTAAGTTTTACTTTAGGAGTTTAAACACGTAAACGAATGGATGAGAGATCAATTTTTCAGGAGAAAATGTGACTACTTTTTTCTTAAACGAGAAATCGCTTGCCTTAGGGAGAAAAACTGTAATGAATTTTTCAAAAATAAATAAATAAATAAATAAATAAAATATTTTCTCAGTTTATATTTAGTCATTTAAGAACGATATGTTCAACGAAGTGAACAGTGTCAAGCAATAAAGTTTCTCTTATAACAAACATGTGAATGGGAAATCTTTAAAGCATATTCAGCTGATAAAAGAAGATATAAAAATTTCCAATAATTTAACGAATTAAATATTCCAATAAAAATTCAGATGTAAATTTTATGTTCCCTTTGTTAAGGTGAAATGCCAAATGGAAATATGATTTTTTATTGATGAACAACATATTCACATTCGAGAAGAAACTGTAAAAAAGTTGTTAATTTTAAAACATAATGTTGAAATGCCAAGAAAATAATATAATGAATAGACTAAGGAATGTGGATTATTGAATGAAATTTACTCTACTGCCGAAAATGTAAGAAGCTCTGAACGAATTTTATATATTTTATTTTATTCGTGATCTTTTTGTTCAAAATAAAGTTTTAATTATTAAAGTATATTATTTTTCATAAAACATTTATATCAAGTGCTAGAGTTAAAGTCTTTATAACCATTTTTTGGCCCCGATTTCGTAATAAAAGTAAATAATCAGAGATAAGTTATCAAAATTTGTAGCTATGCGAATGAAAAAAAAAAAAAAAAAAAAAAAAAAAAAGGTCCATTTCTGTAGGGTAGCAAACAGTGATCCGTGTACAGTGAAGAAAACTAAAGACCACATAACTATTCCATTAATGCTTGATTTAGAGCTTCTATACTCTGTAGATAAAACGAATTCTTTTACAGCATAAAATTGTTGATAATTGTATAATCCACATGACAACAGAAGAAAACATCATAGATGTACAAGCATATTAGAAGGAATTATAAGGAAATTTGTTAGAATAAATTGACTTCGTAATATGTGCTGGGGAATGAAAAAAAAAAAAATGGTCCATTTCTGTAGGGTAGCAAACAGTGATCCGTGAACAGTGAAGAAAACTAAAGACCACATAACTATTCCATTAATGCTTGATTTAGAGCTTCTATACTCTGTAGATAAAACGAATTCTTTTACAGCATAAAATTGTTGATAATTGTATAATCCACATGACAACAGAAGAAAACATCATAGATGTACAAGCATATTAGAAGGAATTATAAGGAAATTATGTGCTGGGGAATGAAAAAAAAAAAAAAAAAAAAAAAAAAAAATGGTCCATTTCTGTAGGGTAGCAAACAGTGATCCGTGTACAGTGAAGAAAACTAAAGACCACATAACTATTCCATTAATGCTTGATTTAGAGCTTCTATACTCTGTAGATAAAACGAATTCTTTTACAGCATAAAATTGTTGATAATTGTATAATCCACATGACAACAGAAGAAAACATCATAGATGTACAAGCATATTAGAAGGAATTATAAGGAAATTTGTTAGAATAAATTGACTTCGTAATATGTGCTGGGGGAGTACCCAGTAACCAAATGGATAAAAGATTGACAATTCTAGGCTTTAATCGTTCCTTTGAGATAAAAGTGTGCGTCGTTACTCCAGAGGACGTTCCACGGCCAAGAGTCATCGACTTCCATTCGGGTACCAAAAGTCAGTGCAAAAGAAAAGTGACGGTGAGTGTTGGTAACAAGCAGCTGCTGGTTGTGGTTTAGCTTAAACGGGAAAAAGTTTACAATTTTTCCTCATTATCTTCCACACTTTTCCATACGATATGCCTAATTGTCGTGAATGTACGTGCACTACTGACTCCATCCTCATTCGCCAGTGACTGCTTGACAAGGGCCGTTTCTATCTTTGAAATGACTTTTGTATAGGCTTTCGCCCAATACCATGTTGAACGCATAGAGACCCAATTTCTTTTTAATCGAGATATGTCTGCCACATCTTGCAGAAAGAATGGTCCCCGACATAAGTTCTTTCGACTTCGAAATTCCTGAAGTGCTGCTACATTACTTCCCTGGTTTTTGTAAAACAGTTTAACAATTAATGCACGATCTGGAAAATTAATAGTCATCGTAATTGAAAGAATGTTACTCACTCGATCTCGAAAATGTTAAAAGAGTCCACAGTTATTTGCTGCATATTTTCAAGCATTTTGTCTGTAGTGCCTCCTAGCGGAAATTTGGAAATTTTTGTTAATTTTTTTTTTTTTTTTTTTTTTTTTTTTTTTTTTTTTTTTTGAGGGAGGAATCATTTAGCGCATCTTCTGATTTGTCTAGCTAAAAATTTTGGAATCAGTTGGCATTTAAGTTACAGTTACAGAATCCTCTGAATAGGCCAAGTTTAATTACGCTTTTTAAATCTGTAAATCAGTTCTTCTACTTAAACTATTCTGAGACTCCTGTGAAAAAGTGTAGCTTCCCCGGAAATTTGCGGGAAATATCAGGAAGAGGAAACATAGAAGCTGTAATTTATTCTTTTGAGAGAGATTCCTAAAAAAAGTGCTTTTATGAAAGGGGAAAAAAGATCGAAGAAATTCTAAACTGACAACTCCTCAGTATGAAAGTTATCAGCACTTGTATTTTTGGTAGTTAGCTGTAATTTTAACTGCTAAAGATTAGCATTTTCATTCTTTGTTTGATTACAAACTGATTTGTTTATTCTTTATTTAATGACAAACTGATTTGTTTATTCTTTATTTGATGAGAAACTGATTTGTTTACTCTTTATTTGATGACAAACTGATGAGAACATAACAAACAGTATAATTTGATAACCTATATTAAAAAGTAAGCATATTTTAGAAAATCTGATGAAATTGCATAGTTTTACCCGATATTTTACCTGTAATATGTATTATCAGAGATTTTATACAATGCTATATCAGAGCGCTCTATAAAATTTCTAATGTATGCAAGTATGCCTTATTAAATTTTACTCGGATATTTAAGGACAACGAATTTATATTTTGGCTGATAGAATACTGACTATTTGGGGAAGGGTTAGTAGAATTAGTTTAAAAAGTTTCAGCATAATGAAATGAAATGAAATATTGTCACGAGAAGTAATCTGAATTCATCCAGTAGTTAATATATGGCTGTGAAAGGCTTTGATGCATTTTGAAAATTTTACTTCACGTCAGATTTTATACCATATAAGTGGTCATATTATTTAAACTTGCTTCACATCAAATATACACATATAAGCTGTTACAGCATTTATTACATTTTTGTCTTAGTATTTAGTTGAAATACAACAAAGAAGAGTCTGCAAGCAAATTTGAAAAAGCTTCATAAACGAACCTGTTATTAAAATGTTCATGAAACATAAACATTTAAATGAAGTATACCAAAGAAAGTAAATGAAGATGAGACTCATTATGCTTGCATTGCTCATAAGAACGACATGAGAGATAATATCAAAAGACAAGTCCGAGATGGAATTGAGCAAAACGGAGTAAAATTGAGCCGAAAGAGAAGAATTCCTAAAGATTTGAGTTACTGCATAAATGTATGGATGTTTCTCGCATTGTGATAAAACAGCAGTAGCTAGAGGCATCAAAATTTTATTATCTATTTCATATTTTGTAAAACTTTAACGAATTTTCGATTAATAAACTCAGCGATTTCAAAGCGAGCAATGGCAACACTGTACGAAAAAAAAAATAATAATAATTATCTCCAGCGCGCGAGATTGCGTATCGGAAATTGTAAGGATATACTCATTTTAAAATTATTTTGCGATATTGCTGTTCAATTGAATTTGATGGTTTAAGTGCGAAGAACATGATATTTAATAAATAAAGGTAACACAAAAAACGTTAAAAAACGCCCCTTTAATATAAAATCTGAAAGCTAAAGCTTTCAGATTTATATATACGTTTTTGCAAAAAAATCGAAGCACCATAAAGGAAGTGATTGTTTTCGATGAAAATGAATATGTGTATAGCTCATATACAGATAATAAAACGATTAAAAAATAAAGGTCATAGTACCATGGCTCACAATCACCCATTGAATGTTCAAATTAGAAGTTGGTCGAACCTGCCGCTGGTGGCAATGCATGCTTGAATTCGTCGAGGCAAGGAGTCCTAATGTCATCCTGCGACACATTCTGCCAGGCATTCATCAGTTGTCGTTCCAGAACTGCGATATTTTGTCGTGCCCGGAATCGGCGGCCTACCATGTCCCAGACATGTTCGATTGGTGAAAGGTCTGGTGACCTTGCTGGCCAAGAAAGAGTATTAGCTGCACAGAGACAGTCCAGAGATATGCGAACGGTATGTGGCCTGGCATTATCTTGTTAGAAAATGAGCCCAGGATGACGTGCCATGAAGGGTAATGCAACCGGCCGCCAGGAGGGTATCAACATATCGTTGAGCTGTTAAAGATGTATGAAGGATGACTAAAGATGACCTGCTGTCATAAGAAATAGCGCCTCACACCATCAGACCGGGGTTATAACTGTATGCCTTTGTAAAACAAAGGGTATTTGGGACCGCTGGCCCCGTCCTCTCCAGACACGAACACGAAGGTCATCTGCTTCAAGAGTGAAGCGGGATTCATCGCTGAACACTATACGATACCAGTCTGATGGCAGCCATGATGATCGGCTGCGACACCACTCCAGACGACTCTGCTGATGTTGCGGGGTCAAAGGCAAACGTTATAATGGCCTCTGTGAGCGTAACCCCGCCTCAGACAAGCGCCGTGAGATGGTGGACGGTACCACTGGAGGTATAGACGTGGCTGTAGTGCGTTGAATAGTCGGCAATGATACCGTTGGGACGGTTCAGGCCTGGCGAACAATCATCCTATCTTTCCTCGCATACTATCTGCCTCCTTTTGACTTCCAGAGTCTTCATTTAGTGGGCAATTTGTAGCAACCACTGCTGCCAACATCTTTGCACAGCAGTGTCTGTACACTGCAGGTGGCGGCCTATTGCTCGGTATGACCACCCAGCTTCACGCAACCCTACAGTGCGACCACGTTCGAAGTCGTTTAGTTGTCTGAAAGTCTTCGATATCGTCGTAATGGCATCTTTAGTTGCTTCTTTACCGAATTACAATGGAAGCAACTAAAAAAGATAAATTTTCCGCCTCCGTGACTGGTTTTATACTTTGCGAATTGCTCACTAGAAATGCGCTCTATGATCGCAATTCCTATTTATTTGCCTTCAAACTTTGATCATTTGCATGTTTTTCGCAAAAGAGTATATATATAAATCTGAACTAGTAAAAAGAAGTAAGAACTAATAAGCCTCATATTTTTCTAACGATTGAAATAATGCTTTAATGCTTTAAATTAAAAGAACCAACCAAAGTGGGACATGTGTACAATGTTGAACCCTCGTTTTCAAGAGTGTCGGTAATATTTTTTGTTGTGTTAATACTGATGTTAATTCTTATCGAGCGCACAGAGAGTACTAAATTTCTTTGACTGCTCAATGTTGATGTTAACTCCGCAAACACGCAGACAGAGCTCAAGTTTTTTGACTGCTAAATAATCTCTCTTAGATTGTTTCTGAAAAATCTCATATTTACATTAAAAGCTTTGAATAGCTCCTTAAGTCATTGCGGTTGGATTAATATTATCTAGTTTCTAATCAATTATTTAAACCACATATTTCTATTATATTCCCTTATTAGCATTTTTATCAAACTTTGAACACATTCTAAATAAATAAAAGTAAAGAAACATGCAAACAGATAAAAGTCCATGCGGTACTAGAAATTTCAATGCAGAATTGAACAGGTACTGCCTCAGTACACTAGCCGGTGTCCGCAGAAAATGTCGCGCCGAAAACATAGCGGACGGAAACGTCACGGAGAAAACAACGCAAAGCGAAAACGTCGGGGGAAAAAAAGAAAGCAAAGAGAAAACATCGCAGTTCTAAAACATTGTGTTACAAAATATCGTCGTCGAAAATAAAGCGGTTCAAAAACTTCGCAGTTTAAAAACATCGTGGTAAGTTACACTAACTGGCTGGAATTTGACACAAGTCGCAAAAGCGTTCGGTGAGGATGGATGTTCAGATGAAACTAAATCGCGTGCTCGTAGCTGCTCCAAAAGAATCACGGAATAAAATTTTTGAATACAAGATTAGAATTAATTTGAAAGATTTTAAAGGAAATGCCTAGACATTCTATCACCCATTTCATCATTCATTCTATCATCATATTGTTTGTACCACTTAACTTTGAAAGCAGTTTCCTTTTTTCTGCTTTAGTTTGCGTTTGTTGTGATAAGGTCTTGATTAATCTTCTGGTGGGTTGTTTTTGGGTTGCGTTTTGATGTACAGGCTTGTGAAATTCGGATGTTTATAATACTTTTTTGCTGCTTTTTTACTATTGATTGAATTGTAAATTCTTTGAACATCTTCCTGTCTGTAACACTGAATTGCTAATCCATCACTGGGGATGATCCTCTTTATATTCGCTCTGGTTTGTTGAAATGGAATCAGCTCTTGGAATTAGTTTTGAAATCCTTTTACTAATACGGCGTCTTTTGAATGTAATACAATCCTATTGTTTTTACTTTTGTCTGATGGAGTTCTGGCTGTCTCTGCATACGTTTTTGGATGTTTGTGACTTGGCTGTGGCTAATATAAACTTCTGTGTTCTCATTAGTTGAAATCGTGTCGCCTACTGGTAAATAGATGTAGCATTCGCCATTGCCATTACGAAGGTTTACGTTGTTGATGTTAGCATTGATTTGTACCTCGAGGAAACGTGTCGGGGGAACGTTGTTTATTTTTGGTAGTGCGGTATTATCAAGGGTGTCGTATTACCATCTGGTTTTCCATATAATCGCCCTCTCTTGAGTGGTCACAGGGTAGTATGATGTGCAATGGGGCAGATGGAGGTTACGTATTATGTAGAGTTTGGTGGCTCTAGGAATGAAGGAAAAAAAATCGAGAGCTTAGAGCAGAGTTTGATTTAACGAGTTTCTAAGCTTTTGGCTGTGACTTGGGAAAGAGGTCTTTATGCGAACACGACTTGTAAAATTCTTATGTTAGACATTGAAAAACATACTGGATAGAAAAGATAATACTAATATTAAATCGAACCAAAACAGTTACGATATAGAACGAGTTCACAAAATAATAAGACAGGTAGTATTTCAGCTATGAAATTTCGAAAGCCTAAATTTAACATTAATACATTGGAAGTATTGAGAACAATTTAAGGACAATGAATTCGAAACCCAACACATGGCTGAGAAGCTATTGGTGCAAAATTTAAGTACTGAAAATAATCGAAATCGAAGCTGTAAGTAAAGTGGATGAATTTTGGTCAAAGTCCAGGCCGGGTATAGTATTTAGCGCATGAATATTTCAACTTGTAGAAAGTTAGTTTCTTGTTGTACTGAGATGGTGGATAGGCAAAGAGATGAGGGAAAAGGACAGACCCTGTGCCGCTATTAAGCCTGATAGGAGTAAAAGGGAAGTCTCTGTGGTAAATGATAAGAAAAACCAGGAAACACAGAACTATAAGAACCTTACCGAGTATTGCCCAATGAAATGCTGAGCGCCATCTTATGGCAGAAGTACTCGAGCAAAAATTAGCGAATAATCAGGTGTAATGAACTATTGGAGGTAGGAATGCCAAAATTTTACTGTAACTTTTAAGACAGGGAAATTTTTTTTCAGTATCCTTAATGGCAAAATTCGAGATTTAAGTGAAAACCAATAGTTTTTAAATTAAATATAGACTAAGGAAATTAAAGTAAATATAATTTTAAAGAGAAATAGTAGTTCATTTAATAGAAAAGATATGCACTATTATGCTCGCTAAATATAAGAAAAGAAGGCTTACGGGTGAAGAATTTTTATCATTCGAAACTGAAAGTTACAAATCGAAGATTTACAACCATATAAAAAATTCTGATGATGAAAAATTTTGATAACGATGTCAAACTAAGCTGCTAAATGAAACCTCGAAACCTCTGTCTGAAAAATTAAAATGAATAAGTCTCAATAGGCAGTGTTAATACACTAACATGTGATCATCATTAAGCCTTTGGGTATATTTGACGAGTGAGACTCGTCATCTGTTTATTTGGTCGAAGATACGGTGGACAAGTCACCGCAATCAGTGTTGTAACTAAAATGCTGTTCCAAAAATATGTTTATATCCCCAATATAAGTATATTCTAAATAAAATGTATTACTTTTTCATATTAATCCATACAGCGACAAATTAAATCCGTCCCATGGGCATAAAAATCTTCAAATAATCCAGTACTTAAAGGGTTAATATTTTTTATATTCCTTGGTAGTGGCTTTCCAAAATTTTTGAAGCATTCCTTTACCTTACGCCATTATGCAGCTTTTCTAAACCAATGCCGATACTTCTTGATATCTAGAATACCATTATTATTTGTTGTGCTTTTAGAATTAAATTTCGATCTTGGGAAGGACGAACACAACATGACGTATACACTATTCTAATAGTTTGTAGTCTCTCATTTTAGGTACAAATAACAAAAACTCCTGAATGTGACTTAGGTTTAAAAGAGTTATTTCAAAGTTACAGGTTCAGTTTGCTTTCAATGTGCATAAAAAGTCACGTGTTCACTGATTACAGACTTAAGCAGAAGCTAATTTACTTGGAAAAAAAGAAAAAAAAAAAAATCTGAAAGCTTTCAGATTTTATATTACGCCCAAAGGAGCGTTTTTTTAACGTTTTGTGTGTTACTTTTATTTATTTAATATCATATTATTTGCACTTAAATCACATGAACTTTAATTCAACAGCAATATCACAAAATATTTAAAAACAGCATATCTTTAGAATTTCCGATAGACAGACTTGCGCGCTGGGGATAAAATTTTTATTAGTCTAAAAGGGCTTTATCCCTGAAGAACTGTTGTTTTCGTTTTACGATTTTGCGTCGATTCACTTTTCAAACTGTTGCCACCAAATGTTAGAGTCCTGCATTATATTTGAAGAAATTAAATAATGAAAAATCTGCATAAATGTATGTATAGTTCTCGCAATGTGATAAAACAACGGTACATAGAGCCATCGAATTTTTAATGACGTAATCCTCCTACGAATATGGGCATGTGGAAGACCAAATTTGAAATTTGTAATTTGTTTTATTATCGATTTCCGATTTTGTAAAACGTTAACGATTTTTGATTAACAAACTCAAGGATTTCAAAAGGAGCAATGGCAACGTTGTACAGAAAAAACATTTTTATCTGCAGCGCGTGAGTCTCTGTATCTGAAATTCTAAAGATATGCTCCATTTTAAACTATTTTGCGATATTGTTGTTGAACTGAATTTTGTGGTTTAAGTGCGAAGAACGTGGTATTTAATAGGTTAGGTTAGGTTAGGTTATTTAATTACGGCAAAGCCTCGAGGCTATCTGCCTAAGGGGAGGGATGCCTTCGTGGAGGACTTTCTAATAGAAACTGACTCATATATACGTTACACATGGGGAAAACCACGAAAACACCCATGCAGCCAGGCCGTTCGCGGGATTCGAACCTCGGACCGAATTACCAGTGTTCAGCGACTTTACCGTTCGGTCGCTGGTGGGCTCTTCGGGGCATTTAATAAATAAAGGTAACAGACAAAATGTTAAAACAACGCCTCTTTGGGCGTAACGTAAAATTTGAAACCTTTCAGATTTTTATTTATTTATTTATTTATTGTAGTGTTGCCACTGCTCGTTTTGAAATCGTTAAGTTTGTTAATCAAAAATTAGTTAAAGTTTTACAAAATATGGAGTACATAATAAAACAAATTCGAAATTCAGAATTCAGGCTTCCAGGTGCCCATGTTCGGTTGGAGGATTACGTTATTCAAAATTTGATGGCTCTAGGTACCTGTGTTTTTTTGTTCACAATGCGAGATTTTAAATAAATACAAAAACAAAACTGAAAATTTAAAGTAGAATAAAAATAAGATTTTTGGCCAACTTATACTTACTTTTATTACGTTTACATTAAATGTAACACTGTCGTACCTTACATATATGCATTTTTCTTCCCTGATGTTATAAACAGTCCTTTTGAGAAATCAAATTATGTTATAAATTCAAGAACTAAATTCTAAAATAAAATAATAATAATAAAAAGAATATGTATTAAATTTATAGAGAAACAGGTGTTGAAAACTGGATCAATAGTCTTTGCTTGGAAATCTGAAACTATGGCGATGGGCCCTTAAAGAGGGTCGAACGTCGGCTGGTGTGCGAAGATTGTTAAGCGACGGACTTCCCTCTTTAATGATAGCCGTCAATCCGCATGAAGCATGTTTACATATATGCCGCGGCCTACATAATTCATGAGCCGATTGACACTCGTCACGTAGATTACCATCTGCCCGGGATCTGCCCTCTTCAGTTCTGTGACCACTGTCGAGGTGAAGAACTGCTTAAATCTCTACTTGTGGAAGCCCTTTTGCATTGGAATCAAAGAACTCCCATGAAAATTTTGCCGCCACATCCTGGTATGAATTACAAAACTTGCCACTGTCGTCATTTCTGTAAATATCAGGAAGTTCTAACAGTTCTTAAGGAAGATCCCTGCTCAATAAGTTAGCCTATAGCAGAATGATAATTAATTGATCGTCTTTCCTGGGCAAAGGCAATTAATGACACTGTTAATAATTTACAAATACTGTCATTAAAGTTTTTTCCAACGAAATGCATTTTGAAATATAATCTGAAATTTAAGGCATATCACAAGGTATTTGATTTGAATGTAAAACAGCAAACTTTGATAAATTGCTGAAATATTCGGAAATTTTTTATTTAACTTGCTGCTAGGCATGAATGTTAACTAAGTGATTATTGCAAAACATCTCTTAATTTAATGCCACTAAAGATTTTATCTTTCTTCGATGAATGTACTTTCAGTGAAAGTCCGTTAATATTTTTGCCTTTCTTTGTGTTCTCATTCCAGAATGTTTTTCTCTATGTAGGGTGAAACTGATATATCGGCAAATATTTTTCAACCATTCATAATTCAGGATTTTTTATATATTTCTCGTTAACTAGATATTTTAATATTTAGTGAATGATACAGCCTAACTGAATTCAGGCGTGAATTTAGAGGAAATTACCTTTTAAATAGATCAATGAATAATTAAACTAGAAGTAAACAGAAAATAATTTATGAATGCCACAGGAAATTTCTTAATGAGTTTAATTAGAAAAGGGAAGGTATGAAGACGAAAACTGTACTCTTATCGTCAAAATCAAAGGATAATCTTAGGGAGGGGTTAATCAAAGTTTTCAACTAATATAAAATGTTATAATTATTTTCCTTAAATATCTTCAATTGAACATAAAACTGGACAACTATCTCGCATTAACTATGGAAATTAGGTGACTGACAGGGTATTTCACAAAAGGATACATGCTGGAATTCTGATATGTAGTAGTATTTAAAGTTAATGCGATTTAAGAGAAGGATAAAAGTTGCAACTTATTGGTACATTCCAGGGAGGACAAACAGAAGCGGAAGTCGCTCAAGATCTAAATATCCTTCAAAATACCACATCAAGAACTTGGAGCTCGAAGAGAAAGGAAGGTGTCCTACATTTTTACATGCTTTCTAAATTCTGAATAATAGAACTCTTTTCGCGTTCTTCGTACTTATGTATTATCGTCTGCATAAAAGTAAAAATACAATTCTGTAGCAATTTATAAAATGCAAAAGCGTCTGCACGTTTCTTTATTTACCTTAATTTAAACAGTAAAGACTTGGTTTTACATTACCCGCTGCTTATTTAATTCCCTAGTTTATCAAATCGGTGGTTTATTACTTTCAGCTTTTCAAGAGCCAAAACAAATATATGGTAATCAATAGAAAAAAAAAACCGATGTCATCTTCTCCGTTTATAAAACTCAAATTGGCAAAAGGTTGATTCTTCAGAGCCTTAATATCCTAACCGGTTGCAATTCACCTACTCTTCGCCCTTTACCACTGTTTACTGACGAATCCAGATACAGTAAAAATTAGAGTTGTAGACTCATTTTGATCTGGAGGGAGCGAAGAAAATGCAACTTGCCTTCCCCTGTTCATGAAAGATCTCATTTTCACGGAGCAGGTTTCATAGTTTACGATGGAATTACAGAAAATGACTGTACCGAACTGCATACCTTTGATGGAATTTTTATGAGCAAGGTTTAGAAACTCCATATAAGGCTGTTATAGGGTGCTACATATTCAGATGTTTTTGCTAATGGATGACGATATTCGTGCGCATTTAGTACGTGTGATGTCAAAATATTTAGAGAAGAAGGTATCATTTGAATTTATTGGACAGCTTACTCACCATACCTTATGCTTCTGTGAACCCTCCAAAATCTGAAAAGTTAATTTTCGAAGAGTGACGTTAGAATAGCGTCATCTAATATAAATTTCTAAACAAAGTGAAGGAATTCTAAAGCATCACATTTAATGATTTTCAAAATATTTTAAAATCTTCATCTTAATGAACATCTGTTTACAAAATGAAAATAAAAATCTATTTATCATAAATAATCCTAATGAACAAGATATTCCCCCACCATCATACAATAAAAAAAAAAATAAAAAAAATATTTTCTCCCTCCTTTATTTTACTCGCGAATGATTGCAAACGATTAAAGTAAAGAAGGCAACTGAAATTCGCTTAGTTTTAAAAGTGTGGCCAAATTTTCTTTTCCATTGAAGATTACTTAGATTATACACGAAGAATCCGCAACTCTTTAGTCCCTTCAGATTGAATTGCGGAGAGACAAATAATTAGTTTTATTTTTGAAGTATCATTCCAGTTTGAACAGAAAATATGCTATCTTACTATTTTTAGCCCAAAAGGCGTTAGCCCAGAAGGGCTATTAATTTCGATTTGGCATTTTGCGTCGATTCACTTTTCAAACTGTTGCCACCAACTAGTACAGTCCTGTATTATATTTAAAGAAATTAAATAATGAAGAATCTACATAAATGTATGTATATTTCTCGCAATTGTGATAAAACAACGGTACCTACAAGCCATCAAATTTTGAATAATGTAATCCTCCAGCGAATATGGGCATCTGGAAGCCCTAATTTGGAATTTGTTTTATTATCTATTTCATGTTTTGTCAGATATTAAAGAATTTTTTATTAAGAAACTCAGCGATTTCAAAGCGAGGAAACTGTACGGAACACTGTAAAGAACAAAAACAAAACAAAACAAAAAAATATATCTCCAGAGCGCGAGACTATGTATCGGAAATTCTAAAGGTATGCTCATTTTAAAATTATTTAACGATATTGCTGCTGAACTGAACTTTATGATGTAAGTGCGAAGAACACGATATTTAATAATTAAAGGTAACACACAAAACGTTAAAAAATGCCCATTTGGGCATAATGTAAAACTTGAAAGCTTTCAGACTTTTTAAATTTAACTTGATTCCTTCTTTCACAATCCCAAATTTAATTTCAGTCAGAGTAAAATATAAGGTATTTTCTAATTTATTTTGTTTTATTTGACAAGTAATTTCTTTAAAAGAATATTATTATATATATAAAATAATTTTAAAAATTTCAAATTATGCGCCATTTATTAATATACGCTGGGATAATATTTCTTTTAGAATAGATAAGATTTAGCGAGACAGTAGAAAAGATTTCGCTGAGTTGGTGATATACCTCAAATCTTATTAAATGATAGTGCAAAAATGTTTAGTTGTAACTTAATTGAAAAGGAAAAGAAAATTTACTCGATGATAAAAAAGTTGGCATTTAATGATTTAGGGTAAGTTTTTATTCCTCTGCGTTAATCCTCATATTAGTTGTATACAAAAACTGAGCTGTTATTTAAGCAAAGAAAACTTATTTTAAATAATTTTCGTATTCCAAATTGCAGTTTTTGTTTAAGAACTAAGAATATGAAAAAATCGCGGGTTCTGCTTTTCCAAATTTCTGCATTATTCTTATTCAAATGAAAAACCTTTTAATATTATCATAAAGATCGCTACATTAGCATTTTTTTAAGGTTTTTTGCAACCGAAATCAATTGATAATGAAACAGAATCGGAGAAAAGAAATTTTGGAGACCATTTTCTGCCTGAAAAAGAATATACAAGCACTTCGCAGAAAAGTCTGATATTTGTGTGACTTGTATATATTATTATTTATAATATTAAATAACCACATTAATTATCATATTATTGTTAATTTATTTGAAAAATTTCATTGTATTCAAAAACAGTTTCTAAAGTAATATCAATATCTAATCTCACCTCATTTCAGTTTTCCCAAATTAAGCATTAATACGCCTCTTATCATAAATTTGGTCTTCCTTAATCTAAAATTTCTCTCTGTATGACGTGATATAAAATGTTAACTTTTATCAAGATAGAATGACCAGAATTTGAAGAAGAAAATTAAATTTTCTGCAAGACTTTTATAAATTTCTAAGGCATGGGAGATAAAATGTTATTTATTCGTATTTGCTATTCCTCAAATTTTTCTTTTTGCTTAAAAAAATAAAAAAAAATTCTACTTATCACAAAAATTCTAATGATTTCCGATTGTTTTAAATAATTATCTTATGAGAAGCGCAAACATTTAAATTAAATTCTTTAATTCGCATTTACAAAACATTTAGTCTTTCATTTCTCCTTTTAAAATTTAGATAATTTGTTGGCAACTGAATACCTCTGATAAAGAGGAAAAGCATGTAAAATTCACTCTTCGTGCCACCATTTAAGGAACTATTATAAAATTATGCATCTGTTTTGAATTTTGAATATCATTTTAAGCCAATTCATTTTTTAATAATTCTTGTTTTTCAGAATTAAAGTTTTCCAAGCAATCAATTCTTGAATTTACAAAGTAAAACCTTTTATTCCATTTTACTTCCACAAACTTTTTCGAATTATCAACAAATCCAAGACATTCTTTGAATTTAATAAGGGGAAAGAAGAAAAAAGAAGAAAGATAATATTTCCATGTTTAAATACGGATTCGATATGTTGTTTTAACTTTCTTTCGAACAACGCATTGAAAGCCTAACTCATAATGTACAAACTGTTAAAATACTAATATTATAACACATTATTAGTAACACATTGTTTTTCAAGTCAAATTGCACAAGATCACTGGGTCTTAAGCTTCTAAAACGGAACTTCTTGTAATGTGTTATTCAAGGAAAATCTAACAAGATGCTATATAGTATGAACCAGGACTATCCAGCATGTTTCCAGAACATTCGCAAAAAATTCCTCTGTTGCTACATTGTTATATTCACATCTGATGTGTAGCTAGAACGCGTGTGACACGGAAATTGACTACCGTTTTTATATGTGTCGATTAGGCAAATACTAGAATGCAAGATCGGTGTTTGAGTTTTCAACGGGGTCTTGAGCACTGAAAAAAATTATGCGTTTCAGAAATTTTTAAATTTTACTTCCTCCCCATTACAAGAAATTTCAGGGAAAGGGAAGATCAAGCAATAAAATTACACTTTAAAAATAAATATGTTATTTATATTTTCTTGGGATTTGTTTAAATAGCTAATTCGACATGTGTAATTTTCATTTGTTAACCACGAAAGATTTACGAACATTCTTTGCGCCAATATCTTCACTCTAAGTTAATTTTTATTATGCAGTTTGGTCTTGAAAAGTATCATTTTCAGATTTCAACTTTAGCAGAGAAATTTTAAACAAATTTAGAAAGTAGAACGAAAAATATTTTAAATAAATCGATAAGTTAGAAAATGTTAAAATAATAGATACATTAATAATGATTTTGAGTTTTAAAGTTAATTCTTTGCTACAGATATCTTTTCAATTATGTAATTTTTCATAGATTTCAGTAATGTCTTTTTGTTACCATCTTGCAAATTCCTTCCGAAATCAAACAATAATTTTTTTGGCGTGTGCTTAAATTTGATTTAGTTTTTAATAACTGAAATTAAAATAAATCTGATTTAAATATTTACGCATTCTTTTTTCCTTTTAAATTTTTGGTGTGGTGTGTTTAATTATGGCAAAGCACACTAGGGCTATCTAGCCTGAGGGACGCCTTCGTGGAGGACTTTCTAAGGGAAACTGGCTCGTATACACGTTACGCATGGGGAAAACGTCCATGCAGCCAGCCCGTTCGCGGGATTCGAACCTCGGACCGAACTACCAGTGTTCAGCGACTTTACCGCTCGGCCGCTGGTGGGCGCTTTAAGTTTTTGAAGAGGAAGGATAGCATTGTCCCGGCTGTTTATAGAAGCATGTGAAGTATGTAAAATATTTATAGGTTTTGCTGTGATTCATCATTGTGTTTGTACTGAAACTGTTATGTCTAATGTCTTTTATCAATTTCAACCATAGTTCTGAATTCTGATTGATATTATCATTTTCTTAATTATTATCCATTCCTCAATTTCAAGCAAATTCTGTGATGTACAGTATTTTCTTGTCTAATAAAATGTTTTAACCTTTCAGCGAATTATAAAATGAGTTCAGTATTCATATTTTATTTTGGAATTGTTGGAGGATATCAGTAGTGATAACATGGTACCAATTTATTAAATAAAAGACGAATTTAAAATTTTATTCCAACAATTTTGTTTTTCATGTTGTACTTTTTGTTTAAAATTATCATATTTCATATAGTGGATATTAAGTTTTTTTAAGTGATATCATTGGGTCGATCTAGTTCAATTTCCTTTTATACGTAGTTATCTTGGTATTCAAACTAGATATAAACTTCAAAAGAACTGTCTAAAATCTCTGCGAAAAAACGAAAACTTTGTCTCCTTTAACTTTTCATTCAGCATTTTATAAGTAAATTTAGCGCATGAGCTGCGCAGAGAATGAAAATTGTTTAAGATTTGAATTTCGGGGCAAAATTAATTAAACAAATTACAAATTAAACAAATTACAGGGTGGTTAAAAAAAAAGAACTTCTTCAGTATATGAGCCCCTAGCGGCCTATCCGCTCAACCAATTGAAACGAAATTTAAGATATTGTTATTTGAAGATATGCGCTCGAGAGGATGACTGAAAACAAATAGAGCTCTCACGGTTACGGTTACAGTGAAAAAAATCTCGAAATATTCGAAAGGCAACTCCCAATTTTTTCCTGCATTTTGTTAGCACCTCCGAATGCCTGACTGAAGAAAAAATCTTCCATTCATTCATTCATACACGTATTGACGGTATACTGCTGAAACTACGCGGCGTGTCTGGCTCGATTGACGGATGTACCTCATGGGCGCATGACAGGGAAAAACCGGACGAAGTAAAGGGAGGTCAGAGGAGAAGAGTATGAGATTCGAACTCACGACCTTAAAAGTCAAATTTCGCTACCTTCAGCTTTACCAGTATATTATCACCACCCTTAAACTTTTCTTTAGCAGATTTTCAGTTATCTGCTAAAGAAAAGTGTAGCACTTTTCTAAAAGTTCTCTTTCTATGAGAATTCTCATACTCAAAATTGACAAAGAACTCATAATATGGCAAATGCGGAAATAGTTTAGCGAATTTAATGAATTTTAAGAATTTCCTTTACTTTTCTGATACCTGAATAATTACATATTGATACCAAGGAACTTTATTATTTCTCTTTCATGCATGTTTTGCGTTTAAAATTTGGTGTACTTTTAATTGTTTTAATTTTTTGAAGTTTATTCCTGTTCAAGAAATTTTTTATGTGTGTCAAACTTTTTCTATTCGTACCTAAAATTTTCTAAGCTTCTATTGACTGTCTTTCGTGATACTGTAGTTCTTAGGTGCGAAAAGGGAGTAAAAAATGCGAAAAATACGCTAAATCAATAAATTAACCTCGTTCTTGATATCATCTATGTAATTACGATTTTTCTCTTATGATATTAATTTTCTCAAATTTGCTTGGATGTATATTTTTTTTACACTACTATAGTTTTCTTCTGAATAGATTCCATTTTCTGAAACATCCACTGATAATTTATCATCAGCATCCGGCCAAGTCCTCTAAATCTACTTTCACTGTTCTTGAAATCATCTCTTAATAATTCTTCCTTAATCTGGATCTTTAAATATGGATTATTAACTAGTTCCAAATGTTTTTGAGAATAAATAACATTCGATTAATTTCATTTATTGGATGGTTCAGGTATCTGATTTTTAATAATTGTAATTTTTTTTCATCCGGTTTTAGTCGAATTCAGATAAACATTTTAGTCGCTTGATAAATTTAAATGTATGGAGTTACTTCTAATTAATAATGCCTACGAGTGGTAGAGTAGACCAGACTTTTGAACACTGGTGATTCGACTTGAGTTCAGTTCATAATGAAATGGCTGATTACATGAGAGTTTCATGGTTTTTCACACGTGCAACATAAATTTGACTCAGTTTTCCTTAGAAAATTCTATGCGAATGCTTTCTTCTCACAGGCAGATAACCCTTGTATGCTTTTCCTCAATCAATAATCCAATCCGTTTGATCACAGCTTTTTTATGGCTTCATGCTTAAGTTTTTGGAAATAGAGATTTTTTTTCTTTTTGTTCCATTTATTAATCATCGACTAATATTTAACAATTGCTGAATAGACTAATAATATGTAATTTGTAAGAAATTATGTGTACAATCAAGGAATAAAACACACTAAAAATCGTTCAATTTTAAAACACATCAAACCTTCTCTAATCTTCTACGGTTCCAGATCATTTTGATTCTCTGTGGAGATGGTTATTGTGGACGGATAATGTTCAATAACGGTATTTTATTTACGTTTTTAGAAGTACTGTTTACTTCAGAAGATGGCCTTATACAGTTTAGTTGTGATTTGACTTGCTAAAAGTTCTAAAAATTTTTGCATAGTTCTTAAACAAATAAATTGTTTAAACACAATTTATTTGCAATACTTTATGTGTACGAAGACTATTACAATGTGTATATTGTTCAGGCTATTTAAGCTATAAATCAAACAGAAAGTTATCATTCTTTCTTTATTCGCTATAAGTACATTTTAAGTTCGTTTGCATACTCTGACCGGTATTCAATCAAAATTTTATAGCCCAGCAATGGCCGAGCGTTAAAGTCGCAAATATAACAGAAAACTTCCGGAAGCGTTAGTGCGACTTGGGTTTAAATACCCGCGAACGTACTTGGCTGCATCGCAGTTTTCATGATTTTCTCCGTATTTAACAAAATTACAAGCCAATTTCTCTTAAATAGTCCTCCACGAAGGCATCCATTTTCCTAGACAGATAACCCTCGTAGGTTTTGCTGTAATCAGTCGCACTTATAGCTGTCTGCAAAGTTTTTGTAGCTGTGTAAAGCAGAAATATGTAAATGTGTGCCATAGAAATTTAGCGCATAGATCAAAAACATAATAGCTGTGGAGTATGTTATTTAGATCATAATGATTGCTTTACACATAGCATTTTGCAGACAGTTGCGCATACAAAGTATAAAACACTGGAAAGTTTACGAAAGTCAGTGAGCAGGACATCGCATACGAACAACGTTCAAGGCAAAACCTTCAAATCATAATGTTTTTAAAAAACTTGCACATTAATCAGCATAACTAAAAATACTTAATAGTAAAAATTAGCTGCTATAGCTAGGCAGTTAAAAATGTATTTTAAAACGTGGACAATTGGCAAAGCAGAACTATTTTGCAGTTTTCTAGAATTTCAATACACTGTTTCTAGAGAATTCGGATCCCCCATTCTCGCAATGAAAATACAAAAATATAAGCGAATAGATGTATAAGGAATCTTAATTTACATTAGCTATTCTACTGATGAATTTACTCACTTATTTTCAACAATTCGTAGAAAATATACATTCTTTCTTGCTTATAAGGCCAGCAGAGGCATTTTGCCGCCTGCTGTGATCTCTGTGGCTCCATAGTTGGATAAAATGTAATTGCAATTACATTATAATTACAGTTACTCGTAGACTGGACACTTACCTTGTAATTACAATTGAAATATAACTACTTTTTTAATTACAGTGCAGTTGCAATTAAACTGTAATTATAATTACATTGTAATTGTGAAATCTAATTACACTTACATTGTAAGTATAATTACATAGTCGTATAATCTAATTATAATTACATTATAATTGAATTATGTACAACTCTGTAGCTGCTCCTAAATTGTTCCTCTCAGTGCCTCCCTAAATTTAAAAAAAAAAAAAAAAAAAAAAAAAAAAAAATCTGAAATGTTTCAGATTTTAAATTACGTCCAAAGGGGCGTTTTTTAACATTTTGTGTGTTACCTTTCTTTATTAAATATCATGTTCCTCGCACTTAAACCATAAGATCCAGTGCAACAGCAATATCGCAAAATAGTTTTAAAACGAGCATATCTTTAGAATTTCCGATACAGAGACTCACGCGCTGGAGATAAAAATGTTTTTTCTGCACAACGTTGCCATTGCTCGCTTTGAAATCCTTGAGTTTGTTAATCAAAAATTCGTCAAAGTTTTAAAAAATAGGAAATCGATCATAAAACAAATTTCAAATTTCAAATTTGGTCTTCCACATGCTCATATTCGTTGGAGGATTACGTTATTCAAAATTCGATGACTCTATGTACCGTTGTTTTATCACAATACGAGAAATATACATACATTTATGCAGATTTTTCATTATTTAATTTCTTCAAATATAATGCAGGACTCTAACATTTTGTGGCAACAGTTTGAAAAGTGAACCGACATTTATGAATCCGACGCAAAATGCCAAAACGAAACTAATAGTCCTTCGGGATTCAAATCCCTTTGGACTAAAAAAAAAAAATTGCTACCTCTAAATTTTGCCGCCTGGAGCAACTGCACCGGTAGCACCGGCTTTGGTGCTGTCCTTGCTTGGCAGTACGAACTAAGTGAAGTAAAGAAGAACCTAAAAATTCTACTCTTTTTAGAAATTAAAGCGGCTGCATACGTATGTTAAATTTATAAGAGTAGTGTGAAAGTGCCGCTTCACCGCCAGGAGGCGGTGCGCTGTGCAAGCTCACAGGCGGAGCACGGAGCAAGCTCGCAGGTGGAGGCACTGCAGATAAGAAGGAGTGCTTCAGGATTCTTCATTTAACTGATAAGATGACGTCATACTTTGATAAGAGATTATCTTTTATTGATTTTCCGGAAGTTCTCTGTTAATCGATGTTTAGCTTTTGTATTTTTTCTTGGTGTTCCAACTATTTTACTACGTGTAAGATGGTTATTTCCTAGATACCCTTAACGATAATTATTTTCAAATCTAATCATTGATTCAGGTATTAATATTAGATGCTATTTTCAACTAGTTTCGTACATTTCAAACCTTCGTAATTTTTAAAGTTTTCTAATTTTGAACTTGTTTATTACATTTTCGGATCATATACCTGACTTTTACTTAATGTTAGATATAAATTTTAACTTCTTTTCTATTTTTTGACGTTTATAGTTTCCAACATACTTTGAATTTTAACTAGTTTGCTATATTTTCACACTATGTACATGACTTTCACTTAATTTGTAGCTACTTTCATACGTTTTAAGCTTAATTTTTAAAGTACTCTAATTTTAAACTTGTTCATTATATTTTCCTACCATATACCTAACTTTTATTTAATTTTAGATGTAAATTTTAACTTCTTTCCTATTTTTTAGCGTTTTTAGTTTCCAACCTAACCTGAATTTTAACTAATTTGCTATATTTTCACACTATTTACATGACTTTCCTTTAATTTTTAACTACTTTCATACGTTTTAACCTTCGTAATTTCAAATGTATTCTTAATTTTAACATAATTCCTCTATTTTCTGACCTTATATGAGCTGTATTGAATTTTAGATGTTATTTCTAACTTGTTTCGTACATTTTGACCCTTCATAGTTTTGAAAGTACTATAATTTCGAACTTGTTTCATACATTTTAACCTTTGCAATTTATAACATACTACTAATTTTAACTTAATTCCTATATTTTCTGATCATAGACAGTGTTTTTATTGAATTCGAATATAATTTTGAACTTATTTCATACATTTTAACCTTCGCAATTTTCAAAGTACTCTAAGGTTTATTTTATTTTCACATTATTTGCATGAACTGTATTAAACTTTAGATGTAATTTTCTAACATTTTTCTCCTTTTGTTTCATTTGTACCCTTAATTTTAACGTATTTATCATATTTTCTGTTTATAAAACATATTTATTTTACCATTTTACTTAATTTTACACATTTTTTACATAATTTTACATGTTTAAACTTCTTAAACATACATAGAACCGAGATTTTTTCCATTAAGCATTTTATTTTATAATCTTTAACTATTATTCATATCCAATTCGTCGAATAACCTTTACTTAGTCTATATTTTATAGTACTATTTTAATTTGACAATTCTGCAATTTATCATTCTGTAGTATTTTTACCATAACTGATTCTGCTGCATTTTTAACCTTTATTATTTCATGCATATTCAGATATTTTCATATAATTTTTAACACCCTTCATATCTGAACGCATGTTTTTAAACTCTTTGATGTTACCAATGTTTAGTTTCGAACCTCCATTTCAAGCTAGCTTGATAGATTCTGGATTTTTGGTGTGTGTGTCTTGAATTACGGCAAAGCACACTAGGGCTATCTGCCTAAGGGGAGGGATGCCTTCGTGGAGAACTTTCTAAGAAAACTGGCTCGTATACACGTTACACATGAGAAAAACCACGAAAACGCCCATGCAGCCAGCCCGTTCGCGGAATTCGAACCTCGGACCGAACTACCAGTGTTCAGCGACTTTACCACTCGGCCGCTGGTGGGCCTGGATTTTTGGAATGAAGTGCCAAATTTCATCTGTAATTTTAGGACATATTCACTATTTCATGTCCTCATCCAGAAGTCTTTCCCAAAATTTTTAACATATAATACCTTTTAGTTCAATATAGTTTACCAATTGCTTGCACTCATGCCGATATTTTTAAATTTTAGGTGCCCTGAATGTACTATTTTGTTTTCTTACTACCCTTTCCTATTCTAGATAATTAAGAATGTTTCTACCCTCATTGGAAACTCTTGAGAAAAAAGCCCTTATTTGTATTACATATCTAATGAAATATCTAACCACTAACGCTTTTAGGATTAGTCTTTTACTATGGAAAACCTACTAAATACTATTAAATTCGTAAATATATCACATAAAATTAATTCAAAGTTTTATGAATGATATTTTTAGTAACGCTTCAGACTGCAAGTCAGCATTCACTATCCTAATACATGTATCATCAGTTATTTACATTAATCGATGTAATATCATCATTCGATACATGCATATATTTTAGTTTACTTTTTGATTTTCAAGTTAATATTCTTACTACACGTAAATAATTAACTGTTCTAAGAAAAGGCTCCGTATCTGGCCATATTTAGTTCACATTTAATAACTTTTTCCAGAATCCATCCTGAGCCATTTTCAAAAATTCATCATAGCTCTTTTTTATATTTTCGAAAGCTTCAGTAATTGTTCTTTCTATATCATATGCTTTAAGTAATTGCAAACAGGTGCTACGGAAATGTGGGTAACTGTAATTCAGTTTCCCCATTTTCACACTCGCGACTCATTTGAACAGTAACAACTGCATACCATTTCAGACACCGATATGTTGCTACATTATCACTCAATTTTTCTATAAGTTGCGATTTGATGTACTCGAGCAACACATCTAGGTCTTGATCATTCTCTGTATTAGAGAAGATTGACTCAGACTCCTTGAGACCTGTGATTTTAGCACCCGTACATGCATTGACCAGCATTTCTTCGTTTTTCTAAAGTTCGCGTTAGGCCATGCTCCACTCGAACATGATGTAAAAGATCGCTTTTTCTTTTAAACTTGTTTGTGAACATTGGGGCCATTTTCTAACATGAGAAGCTTCATGCTATTCCAAAGCATCATCGCCAGTGAAACTCTTTGAGCAACTACTGCATTTATAAACAACTTCGTGTGTTTTCATATATCTTCTTAAATCCCTTTGGCTTATGAAAACTTCCAAACATTCAATACAATTTTTAAGATGGGAAGCTTCATGACGTTCCAAATGATCAAGCTCACTAAATTTCTTAGGACATTTACTACATTTGTAGCTCGTTTCATGAGATTTCAGGTGTCTATTCAAATCACGTGTTTTCTGGAAAACTTGTAAACATATCGTACAAGTAAAATTTCGAAGATGAATCGCTTCATGAACTCTTAAGTTATCGATGAGAGTGAATCGCTTGAAACACATACAACATTGAAGATGTCTTTTTTCAGTGTGTATTCCCATATGCCCATTTAAATCGCTTTGTCGAGCAAAAGACATTTCACATTCTACACAATGAAAAAATTTCTCTCCGGAATGAATCTTTAGATGTCGAGTTAAGTTCCTTTTTAAAGAGAACATTTTACCACAGGTGGGGCATACCTAAGAGAAAACACGAGAAAACTCGTAAGTATTCGAGCAGCTTAATACATATACATAAACTCATCTTATACACAAACACTCGCATACCAAAAATGGAATTTATTAGAATACTAATAACATGTACGCATTTTTAGACTGTAATGGCTGAATTAATCATAAATCTTAAACGTTAACACCATAATATTTTCATCTTAAACCATTTTAAAAAATTTAGTTTCATTACAGACATCACGTCTGAATAACATAAACATTATACGTGTAATAAACCTTAAACATATTAAAAATGTATTTCATAAAACGTAGTAAAACCTACCTTTTTAGGTATAAATGCATCAGCAGTAGTATCATTGGAGATTGAAGAAACTAAAGTATTATCCATTTTAAATATAAAAATGGAACCAAGCAAACAACGCACAATCGTAAAATTAGTTTACAAGGCACTGTAATAAAGATTCTGGAAGATATGAATTTATATGAGATATCATGGATCAGGAAATCACATAAATCACCAATCAGGTAATATGGATAAAAAATCAGTATTGTTTAACCAATTAAATATTTTCCATTTACTAATACACATGGAACATTCTAGAACACTCATTATCACGTGATTTCATCCTATTGTAATTATCTTATCAGATCTATTTCGATAACATTCTGTTTTCAAGATGGCATCAATCCCCTTAGCAAAATTACTCAATTAAAGTTAAACAAGTAAACCACTTACTAAGATACTAAATACATAATTAAGCAAGGAAGGATCTACCATTTAGAACTAAACATATTCTTGTTATTAATCGCTAAGAGCTCAAATGAAAGTTGAACAAGTTTAACGCGTTTTATAGATTTAAGCAGTGTTTCAAAACAGAAAAGCACTTCAAAATGTTTGCACAAAATCATATTGCCCCATATAGTTTACAAAACTTTAACACAATTCCTGTTTAGTTGGTTTATCAACAACAGATTATTTTAACCAATGAGGAAAAGTATTTTAATGTTTTCCTAAATTTAGCACATTTGTTCAGTTCCCTAATTTATAAAACAAGAAACACTGAAAATAATAAAAATAGAAACATCACTATTTCAGAATTTAGGAAGAGATATTCAATAATGAGAATGAAAATATCCTGAGCTTCATGCAAGATTTTTAAGCTTGTCAAACTAAACATTTCACTATTTCGCAGATTCTTAGAACATATCTCAATCTTTTTCAAAGAAAGTATATAATTTCGCACTAATTAGGGAGTGCCATGCGAATTTAACTGCAGATATTTACTGAATGATACTACAACTTTCAAGAAAAAATCAAATATTGTTTCATCTTTCATAAAAATTTATGAATAATAACGACATGTCATAAAAGTTGGAAAACTTCACGTGTTATGAATAGCTCCAAAAATATAAAAATATTTTCAAAATCTCAATTCCCATAAAAAATCTTAGATATTCTCATATAAAATTATATTACTTTAGTCGAACTTGAAAACATATTAATAAACCAGATTTATCAAAATATTTGACACATACTATTTTTCCGAAAGTAAAAGTTTATATTCTTCATACGCAAACTATTACAACGAGTCAATTACATTTTATACCCATATTACTTAACATTTTCTACTGTATAAAACTATTTTAAGTATCGTATTCGAAGCTCATATATACTCTTAATATATACAAATTTCACAAAATAGTACAGTTATACAATGCAAACTAGAAGAAAATTTGGTTAATCTGTATTATTATATGCAGGAATAGAATGCTTAAGAGCTACTTAAAAAATATATTGAACTATTCAAAAATTAATCACATTTTATATAATTGTATATATATATCCTATATTCACTTAACGTTTTTAGAAATGTAACATCATGTTTTCCAGAACGATACCAATATAGCTATCAGAATGAATTAGCATTAGATTGAAGCTATCAGAACCTTATCAGACTGAATCATCTGGAGATGATGGGAATAATTATATTATCTTAAATTGGTAAACAAGCGATTAGGGAAGTGAGGGTTTATGAATTGCTTTACATTATCAAAAGGTATCCTAATCAAGAGATAAAGCATCCTTGTAAACAGATAACAGGAAACATTCATTAGCATGGTGGGATAATAAATAGTCATTCGAAAAAAGTATTGTGTTTAGAAAGTATGAGGCACACAAAAGTCATTTGTTTATTCCAAAGATAACCATTCTTTAACATCAGAAACACCCGTTAAAGTATCTTTAGATACCATTTTTACATTTTTCACATCATACAGATTTTTATTTTTAATATAATGAGATGCTATATTTAAATTCTCGATAGCTGTTAAAAATTTATCTTTTCCTTTCGGAGACTTGAGTTTGTTAAAAGCATAGTCATCAAGTTCACAATATTAGAATTTTCCACTAATTCGTTTCGGTAGAAAATTTCGCCTAGTTCATTCCATCTGATAACGTCAGGATATTTCTTGAAAATTTCGAGAATATTGTTAGCATATTTCCGTAAATTTGTAAAAACACTATTCATCACAATATCTTCATAGCTTTTATCTTGACGTTTCTCAGAAGGAGACTCCATTTCTTTTTTTTTTGTTCCTTCGTCAAATTTCTTTTTTTCCGATAATCCAAGGTGGGTTAAAATACTGCATTTTTAATTTCTTTTGTAAAAGTTCATAATATAACTTTTTCATCTTCTGCCAGGGAACTGTTGAGAATGCGTGACATTTCGCGATCTAATTCATTGGCATGTTTTTCGGAAGGTTTGGTCATGGACCCTTCAGGTATATTAAAACGTACTTTTTAACGTGTTTCATTTAAGATTGCGGTAAGGGCACTTAAAGCTGCAATAATGAATACGTTGAGAAAACCACCTTTTTGTACAATCCACTTGCCTTTTTCACGAATAGCAGATTTTTCATACGCCAACTTTCTTATAGTTTGTTCATGCTTCCAAAGATGTATTTTTTGATGCTTTGAAAGAGGTACGTTTCCTTTTAAAGTTCAGACAGCATTAACATATGACTTTTATGTACAAAGAGGGAACACGTTTCAAGATTTCTTTCAATAATTTTTAGGGTAAATTCGAAGTAATTGCAGCTGTATTTGATGCTCTTCCGTCACGGTCATCTTTTAAAATGAACTCTGTTTAATGATGCTTAGATTGATATACGTATTGCGTTTGATGAGGTCAAATATTTGAGCGAAAACTTCTGGTGTATCGGCGCGCAGCTCAATGAACAAATAAGTATACGATTTCTTAGTTGCATCTTCATAAGTTTCTTGAAAAAATTTTCTAGGAAAGAGTTGTTTTCTCAAGTGAGATATCTGACTCATATCTCTGCGATTTTTTACAAAGCATTAAATAGTGTGCATTTAAAATCACATCTCGCATTTCTTTACCTTTATAAAAAAAATGTGTATTATAAACTGCTCGACATTAAAAATGCAACACCAAGAAGGAGTGGTCAGAAAGTGATGAAATTTGGAAAAAAGAGAGAGACAGCAAGCAGCAAGAAGTGATCTTTATTTCAAAATGATAATCAGAATACAAAGCGAGAACGGCGTCGGCTCAGTAGGATGTAGGACAACCGCGGACAGCGATGCACGAAGAAACACGTCTAGGCATAGAGTTAATAAGATTGCGGATGGTGTCCTGAGGGATGGCTCTTCATTCCCTTTCAACCATTTGCCACAGTTCGTCTTCTGAAGGAGGCAGAGTCTGCGAACGGCGTCCAATCACATCCCACACATGTTCGATTGGTGACAGGTCAGGAGAGTATGGTGGTCAGGGAAGCATCTGTATACCTTGCAGAGTATGTTGGCAGATGCGAGCACTGTGTGGTCGGGCGTTATCCTGCTGAAAACTTGCATTAGGCAGCCCCTGAAGGTAGGGGATTGCCACCGGCCGCAGTACATTATCCAAGTATCGTTGGGCCGTCATAGTGCCCTGAATACGAACTAGAGGTGACCTGAAATCGTAGGCAATGGCGCCCCAAACCATTATGCCACGTTGTCGCGCGGTGGGGCGTTCCACAGTTACTGCCGGATTAGAACTGTCTCCACGCCGACGCCACACACGTATGCGGCGACTGTCACTGGATAAACAGAAATGTGACTCATCTGAGAACACGACGTTTCGCCATTCTGTCATCCACATCGCTCCAGTCCGGCACCATTCTAAACGTTGGCGTCTCAATGGCAGTCTTCTTAACGGACGCCGTGAGTGCAGGCCACGTTCAACCAATCCACGGGAAATGGTTCTGGTCGACACGGAAACATCCAGGGTATCTTGCACATGCTGCAGAATCGCGGACCGCCACAGCTTGTCGGCTGATGCGTCGATCCACGCGTGCGGACGTCACTCTAGCTGTACCTGCACCCCTCCTCTTCCCACATTTCCTTGTTCCAACTATGTTCGTCATAGGCGATGCACCGTGCTCGCATCCATGTGGGTATCAACTGGGATTTGACGTAAGGACCAATCCTCCCTTCCTAGTCCGATCACCATACCCCTCGTAAAATCGTCTATCTGGCTGGAAGTGCCTTTGTTGACGGCGGCCTGGCATTCTTTCCTATTACACGTATCCTCCGGGCAAAAACCAACTTTCTTCGATAATTCGTCTGGCAGAAATAACGACACGAATATTGCCCATTCTGCCCGTTCCTTCCCTTATATCTTACTTCACGTGCGTCGGAGAGCTGCGCATTTCACATCATTCGCATAACTCAGTGACGTGCATCTAATTTAAAGTTTGCATAAATTTCTGACCACTCCTTCTTGGTGTTGCATTTTCAATGTCGAGCAGTGTAAAAATAATACTTAAGTGATGACTTCCTCTAATAAACAGCTGAGTTAAACGATTATCTTTTGTTCCTTCTTGCATTAAGTCATCTAATATGAATAAAATATGTACACATAAATATTCGCGAAAGTTCTTGGGTAGATCTCCTACGAATGTAATATTATCTTCCATTTCTTCATAAAGAGGTTGGTGGATCCCGTAGAACCAGACAAATTTATCGGGCACGATCGAAAACATGTTTTTCTTATATTTAATCAGATCTCTCACAAAAAATGTTTTCCCACAACCTGTGGGTCCCGCGATGACCATAGTAAAAGGATGCTGCAGTTTTGGAAACTCCATGGGAAATTATGACAAGACACATAATTAATCATTTAAATATATTTTTATTGAAAGAATGGAGTGTGTACACGAAGATGATTGATTACAAAATCATAAACTTTTCTATCGTTACATATATTTTTAGGAATAAAATGATGCAATACATTCTTCTTTGAATATCCACGACATCTGGAATATAGGAAATAGATACAATAATGTTCCCATACGGCTGTTTCGTCAATGTATGGTTGTAATTTTTACGGCTGCAATTTTGTATAGGTATGAGGCTATATTCTACTTGATCATATCTCGAGGCGAAATCCGAAATTTCTCCTAAAAATACTGAGGGAGGGTGACCATAAGAATCGAAAAACTCCATTTGCAGGCGTGAGGGAATATAGAAGGCCAACCAGTGACTTCCAGGTTCTTCTGTCGAATCCACATTAGCGATGAAACACGATGGATATTTCTCAATCACAATATGAGATGAGTGATCGGTCGGGAACACTCCTAAAAATGCACCTCATGTAAAAATATTCGAGGACAGGATGTGATGCAGTTGAATTGTATTCATATTTAATTCGTGAAATCACATAATACGTGCCGAGATTTGTTTATCTCAATCACGTTTTCAAATTCAACATAAATAAGTACCGAAATAGTTTCAGTCAGAGCTTTCGAAAATTTTAATTCTATTGCCTTGTTGTTGTAAGTTCAGATGAGAATCGTCGCACAAGTCTGGTGTCAAATCAAATGCATATAAGGCATGACCGGCAGAAAAATCGTCTCTTGATAAATAAATCCCTAAATCCTGAAAAAAGACTATGATAAGCTCTTATGTAATTGTTCGAATCAAAATCGAGCTCCAGTGGTTTGCCCGATGTAGGGTGTCCATCGATATACACGAATAAAAAGTTCCCGTTATAATGATGAAACACGAATGAATTAGATTTGGACTGTCCATTCATAGCTGCATTGGAGAGACACACGTTTGATGATCACACGTTTCGGCATAACACCCAAGAAAATATTATCTTGAAGAAATGACCAACTTCCTTGTGAAACGGAATATGTTTTACATAAGACTCGGTCAATGGGATATTTGGCAGTACTTTTTTTTAGTGCTTTCGCATGGCCTAGAGAGACTCACTTTCACTTTTCTAATAAACATGGACGCATGTTCAAGAATAACATTATAATCTGCTTTCTCTTCGGGTGACACTAAACAGAAGGGTGCTTTACTGCGTTGTAAAATGATCTTGACATCCACTAAATTAAGTAAAAGTCTGTTTTGCTGGAAAATATCACAGTGAAGCTGACCAATCATATCGAGAATCTTACTCTCTTTGATGAGTTCTAATCGTTTTTTCAGACCTTCGTTCGATTTTTCCGCCAATGGATTCACTTCGGTGAGACAGGTATTTTTGAAGAAGCATTCACAGGTGAGTAACCTTTTCTTGGCATCTTCTCCATAGTTCAGTAATTTTTCAATGTAAGCACGGTAAGGATACGTATTCGTAGAAGCCGATATGATTCTTTCGTTCAAACTCACATCTATTTGTGAGAATAATGTATGTAAAAATAAATTCACAGGGGATACATAATCCTTGATTGTTAAAGATGATCCATTTGCTTTCACGATTTTAACTTTAACATCAATATAGGATGAACTTAAGTCAAGATTGTCTTCGCCAGTAACCCGAAATGTTAAATTCGACTGGACCGCCGTCACGTATATTCGATAGTGTGATATTAAACATACTGTCCTTTTTCGATAGCCTTATGCGTAGGAGGTATTAGAAACAAATCCAATTCTGATTTCACACAAGCTGGAGAATCTTTACGAATAAACTCAAGTCATCTTAAGAAAAAATATCGAGTGATGCTCTCACCTTCTTTGTTCGACGTGAAAGGACTGATTTTCTAGCAAGTCTTCTCTTTTTATTTCTTCCAGAACCAATCAGGTTCTTTACTTTTGGAGCAGCTTTGTCGGTAAGTTCGTGCCCTGCTTCTTTGAAGCATTTATTGACCGAATCTTTCACATTATTTCCTTGAGATACATAATTTAATACGTTTAGTCCTGTTTGCAGCATTTGTTTACCAACTGCTTTAGCGCCCGACTTGAAAAGAGGAACTGCTGCTCGAAAAAATGATCTACATAAGCCGCCAAAACCATATCCCTTCTGGTAGCACCTTGTTAAAAATTAAGTCCATCCCCTGTTTGTTGCAAGTAGTAATCCTCAAAAGATTTCTGACACGGTACATACATCATGACAAGTACTTTTGGCGAAAGTGAAGTTTCACGTATGAACGTTCGCGCTCAAATGACGTCAATTCGCCTGTGTGCGTTCTTATAACAATTTCAAGCGTCTCTATAATTTTTTCGGTTTACATGTAAGTAGTGAGGTCCATCATATTGTTCACACACGACTTCTCTGTCGTTTCCTGTTACTTTGAAGATTCGAAAGAGAGGGGCTAAAACATCACCCCCGATCTGGGGTTTTACAACATCGGTATAAAGAAATAAAACGCGGTAAGTACCACAAGGGTCATCTATATAAGGACTAACTACCGTTACATCAGCATTCGCTTCCGTAGAAGAAATGACCATAGGCTCAAAACCTAGCATTTGACATAATCCATCCTGTAATAGCAGGCGAGCTCCATTTTTAACTCTTACACTGATATGCTTTGTCACAGTATTGTAAGTAAATGAAATTTTATTCAACATTTCATCAGTCTGAATCGCCTGTAAAATGCCCTCTACATTTTCATAAAAACCTGGAGGTATCCTTCTTCCGATTATTTTACCGTCATTTAAATCAAATACAATTAAATTATTACTGGCACTTATATTATACCAAGTGTGAGGGTAAAGGAATTCAACCACAGAAACTTCCCACTCCCCCCTGCAATTCAATGGGTATAGGCAAGCGAGTAATATAATGAGATATTTTGTTTTCAGGAAAATAATTCATAGAGCTATCTCTCGGCAACGTCACGTAGAAACTCATGGCAAAATCTGAGTGGGATATACACAAACTTTCGCTTTTTATATTGGGAATAAGTTAGATACAAGGAGCCAATCATCAAATTTAGACGGATAGCCACGAAATTTAACTAAATACTCTACATGCCCTCTCCACGGGAAATTTTTTACTTTTTGAAGTTCTCGAGCGTAAAACGAACCTTGTGTCGGCTCTCCTAACAAATCTTTAATTTTATAAACAAATGGATTTCGTCTTTTAACACACTCCGTCACTATAAACAGTTCTTCAGTCCAGTTAGTTTCATACCCTTTCTCAAATAATTATTTGCGTTTCGAGACGCGAACAACATCTCCTACACTGAAAACACAATGTCCGAGTTTCGCTTCTTCCAAGTCTTTGTACAATGTAAACCATACCTCTGACTCATTTTCATCATTCACCTCCGCAGGAGCTCTTAATACTCGAATGATAAGTGTTATTATAACTTTTCATTAACTTATCTAACACATCTATATATTTGAAAGTATTTGACTTGTAAAGTACTTCCACATTTTAGTTTTTAAAGTGCAGTTAAATCTTTCCACTACGGAATCTTTTGTAGAATTAAACGTTGTGAAAAATTGTACATTATGTATGTTCTTTCAAAAATCTCTGAAACCTCACATTTTTAAATTCTGTTCCCGGTCTGTTCGCAACATTTTCGGTTTACGGCCCCTAAAAATTTCAGTAAAAGCCTTTATCACATCTTCTCCTCGCTTCTGTTTGAGCGGAATCTCCCAAGCAAATTTTGAAAAAATGTCTATACATGTTAAAATGTATTGGAAGCCGTCATTATGCTTACGCAAATGAGAGACATTCACTAAATCAGCTTGTCATTGGCTATCTTTACTATAAACCATGACGCGTTTCGTGGGATATTCGGTGGCGAAAGGGTTTGTGTAGCGTGTATGTGTAGCGTACACCATCCAACCATTTCTTGATCGCTGTCTTTGACATTTTGCCTTGAGCAGTACGATATAAGGCATCCAAACCTCCAAAACTTGCGATTTGTTCCTGATCTTGATACGTTTTCTTCATTGCAACAGGAAATACGATTATTCGACACAGTAATACGAATCGGCATGATTACGGCGAAGTGTTATTTATAATTTTCTCGAAATATATCTCTAAATCACGCAAATACTTTGATTCTCTGGTTAAAATATATATGACACCTAATAAACCACATATTACCACATATAAACTTATCACATATCCCGCCTCCGTCGGTGATGTTATTTTATCCACTAAATAAAGAATTCAGAAACATTCCTACTTATCTACTTGCGTACTCTTTCCAATCCGCCTGCGAGCTTGCACCGCTCACCGCCTCCTGGCGCTGCACCGTCTGTTTTCTACTACTTATAAGGTATTTCTCCCGTATTCTTAGCATGCCTTCGTAGTGTAGTGGTCAGTACGCTAGGCGCGTATTGCAAAGGTCTGTGGTTAGATTTCCGGCGAAGGCGTTGTTCATTTTTCATCACTCCGGCTTTGAAGAAAATCCTAATGACTCTGCAGTGGCGGCCGAACTAAAAGGGTGGTGAATGATAATTCTCGACACACAGGATTTGGCGATTGGTTCCCCTAAAAACCCCAGTTGCCCTTTAAAAGGGGGGGTATATAAGGTATTTCTCCCGCCTTCTTAGCATACCTTCGTAGTGTAGTGGTCAGCACGATGGGCGAGTATTCCAGAGGTCCGTGGTTCGATTCCCGGCGAGGGCATGGTTCATTTTTCGTCACTCCTGCTTTTAAAATAACCTAATTACTCTACAAATTTAGTTATTATGTAGGCAATTAAAGTTTTACTAATCTGAATTAACAGCACTTTGGCTAAGCAGCATTAATTTGTCGCTAAACCAAATTTTCAAAATAATATTAAATTGTTTTTAGAAAATTTCTTTTGCAGTTCAGTATTTCATATTTAGCAGTTTTGACTCATGTCGTTCTTTTTTAACGTTTAGAATTTTTTTTTTTTTTTTTTTTTTTTTTTTTTTTTTTTTTTTTACGCCAGTTTAGAATTTAATGTAAGGAGATTTTTTTCCGTCCATCAGTTTCGAAAACTGCATCCAAATAATCAATGTCGTATTTGATAATATATTTACAAAACTTTACTTTAAAGAACAGATCTTCATCTTTGCATTGAAAAACAGAATAATGAAACAAAACCCAGTATGACTTATCAAAATTATTCAATGATCATTAAAGCACTAGTTATTAATTTTCCAACTACCCTTTAAATGCTTTGTTTCAAGACGGCACAACGTAGCGCACGCTGTGACTTTTCAAAATCAACCATTAACCCTTTCCGGCACGCTACCTTTTAAAGTTGGAGTTTTGATTTAAAAAAAAAGGTAGGCAGTCTAATTAGGCCTAGAGGAGTACACAAGTAAAATTTTGTGAAGATAGCACTTATCGTTTTAATTCTGTGAGTGTGCCCAAAGTGGGCACACTGATTGAATAGAGCTGCGAAAAGAGTGTTGAAACGAGCATTGTTGTCAATAAACTGACTGATGAGATGCGGAGAAACAAAGAATACAGACTCTCAGTTGTCCTATATTATTGGTGAGCCCGGTCTGGGCACACCTAGGGTTCGTCGTTTGATTTTAGGCAAGATTTCAAGGTAAAAATTTAAAACTAATATAGAATAAGGAGATTAGCATACAGCCAAAAAAATAACATAGAAATTTCTTTTCAAACAATTCCTTTTAACAAAAACTGGAAGATTTCTTTGAAAAATGAGGGTCTTAAAAAAGTAAACATGGCTAAAATATATGAACTGGTTTGTATTGAGCTGCCATTTACTATAAATAAAGAAGGTTTAGAGTAACCTATAGTAACCTATAAATCCTTTTTCATTCAATTTTTCTGTGCGTACAGAAGGAAATTTTTAGGTGTGCCCAGACCGGACACACTGTGCCGCAAAGGGTTAAACATCTCTAGGGCATTTCGGTACGGTTTTGCATCTATAAAATTTCAGAATTTTAAACTTCCAATTCCTAATTGCATTTGATGTGCAGTAAGCCTCAATCTCACTGTAAAAACTATCCTTTGCATCTTTCCTAACTTAATTATTTTCGAGTTATTTTTCACAGTTTTATAATTATTAATAAAAATGAATAAAATTAGCATGATTATGAACCACTGGTGGCGCCCGACTGCGATGCAAACCCTGAAGCTCGTTTCCGCCGACCCAGCTAGAACCATTTGAGTATCAAGATTTCATACCTCCTTTGTGAAGAACGATTTTGTATTGAAAAAAAATCACAGTTTTAGAAGCAAGTACATTCTGTTGCTTCTTTCTGAGAATGATATTTGGGCTAATTTTAAACCGTAAATTTGCATAGTATTCTAAATACTTTTAAGTGAATTCGACAAGGGAAAATTTTGAAATTCGTATTTTAAAAAAGTGTGAACTAGAACATTAAAAAAAATGTAAAACTTTTCACTTTTCCACTTTTCTTCTTGAAGATAATTACTGTGGTAAAAAAAAAAAAAAAAAAAAAAAAAAAAAAAAAGAGCCCGAATTGTCCACAAGGTCATCACTTCATCTCCCCAGCTGTCCTAATGTGTGATTAGCCGCAATCAAGGCCCGGGTGTTTTGAAATGTTTTACACTTCCAGTTTTAGATAAGTCTCGATAGTATCTTTTCCTCCTCGCCTAATCATAGAGCGGCTAATTGATTGGAGTCGGATGGGAGATCTAATCGAACGTAGATGAACATAAGAAGGCTCTTGATTTATTACTCAGAGCGTAGGTTGCATAGATAGCTGGATTGGGTTAAATTTATATTGACATATTATTTCCGTAAGCTTGGGTCGAATTACCTATTTGAATTTCTTTCTTAATTCACGATTGCTAACATCACTTAAAGGATGCTTAAAAGAAGTTGCAGAAAACAGGAGCGAAATAAATGAAATGCGTAAATTTCATATAACAGTCAGAAAATCTGCATTAAAGAGCAATGCATGCAAACTGATCATACATATGCAGCCGCTTTAATTTTGTTAATATATTGTTTCACAAGATAAATAACTTAAAAGTAATAATCAGTTTTTATTTATAAAAATATATAAAAATACAAATGTAAGCGTATAGAATATATATAACTATATTCAGTTAAACTCTAAACTGAGTAATCTCACTAGACTAAAACGACTTTTAATCCCGCCTGAATTTTTACTTAGAATTACTTAGAATTCTAATACACAAATCAAGAGATACAAACTTGTGAAAACAACTAAAAGGTTTATTGGTACTTCAAGTTTACAGTTAAGGAAAATACCGAAATAAAACTTCAGCTACTTGCGGCCTGGCAATAAATGGTAGCTCGATATTTACAAATCAAAATATTAAGAACCTGGCTGTATTAATGCACTTGTTCACGTACCTAAAATGAAAATTTAACTCACCAATAAATTAATACCCGAGCAGGAAGAAAGAGAATCACTGCATTCATAGTCTGCGAGTAATTCGCCAAAGCTCTTTCTCTAAATTTAGATTCTCTTACATTATTTTAAATCGCAAAATTTGCATGTTCGTGTGGAACAGATGAAACAGTTAAAGTTCAGAAATAGCTCAGGTTGAGAAATAACGTCTCTCTTTTGTTTTCTATTCTCTATGCTATATTACATCTAGCTGTCTATTGCAGACATGTCTGTCTAATTCTGGGATTCAGTTATAATCTGACATTTAATTTAAAGACTTTTTTTTTCCTTTGGGATAGTATCATTTTAAAATAAATAAATAATTTATTCCGATTTTAAAAGCTCTCTTTGCAAATTTTTCTACGTAAAAATATTAATATTCGTGAAATGAAGCTAGAACCTCGAGCTTAATTTTTTATTAAATTTTTAATATATTTCCAGCACTATACATTATAGGGTCACACTTGAGATAGCACTGTTATTTTAGTCCATAAACCTAACAGACATAAAGCGACTTATCACTCTGTCTGAGATAAATGAAACACTCTTAGGAAGGTTTAAAAGCAACCTTCTTTCATTTATTTAAACCAACTTTGAGCATAAAAGCACAATTTTGCGCATATACAGCCACAGCTTGTAGAAATACAAATTAAAATATAAGAACAGTCAAATAAATTTAAACGTTGAACAGTAGTCTAAGACTACACAATTAAATATTAAGATAGAAGCTGCCTCAGTGATTTACCGGTGAGCCAAATTTAAAGCACCAGCGGCGAAAGACCACAAAGCCGAATAATTATAACTGCTAGAACTGGCAGAAACTAAGGCTGCTATCACGTACAATATTTGTTGCCGAAACATAACGTTAGAAGGAACAATTCTGGGAAGTGAGCTTCCGCGAAATAGGGTTACCATCTTCATTTAGTAAACAGGCTGAAAGCCAAACAAGAATCAGTTATCGCTCAGATTGGCGAAAGTGACGTTTCCTTTTCATGTGACGATTGCTTTTCCGTGTTGTATTTTGTGTCGCTCAAACTCTTTTCGTTTTAAACTTGATTGTTAGTTATGGAAAATAATAGAAAGGCTATTAAATAAATCACTTTTATCTCAACTCTGGCGATTCTAAAAGCTAAAGAGAATAAACGTGCAAAGAGAAGTCCTATTCTTTGTAATGATCTGTTGTATATATTTGATTTTATTAGTGCAAATAGTTACTTTTGAGAGGTCATGCATTTAGTCGACTTCAATCTCCTAATTATTTCTTCAATGATTGCTAGCGGATAAATTAGATATTTTGTTATGCTATTTAATATTTTGTTGTAGTGTACGAAATGTGGATTTCCATGATTTGTGTGGGAGACTAAATTATTACTCTGACGCAAAGCTACGTATCTTGTATAAGGACTACTTGTGGGAAACTATAATTTCATTCTTGATCATTTCATTAATATGGGTTTCTACTATGTCCTCTTTTTAACCTTGTAGAGACATTAGGTAGTTTTTGGAAGCAGGAAAGATGAAAAATTAGCATCCGCCTTCGCCGGGAATCGAACCACGGACCTCTAGAATACCGGTCCAGTGTGCAGACCACTACACCACGAAGGCACGCCAAGAAGGGGGGAGAAATACCTTATACACTCCCCCTTTTAAAGGGCGACTGTGGTTTTTAGGGGACCAAATCGCCAACTCCTGGGTGAGGAGAATCATCATCTAATACCCTTTTAGTTCGGGCGCCACTGTAGAGACATTAGGTATTTTTTGGAAGCAGGCAAGATGAAAAATTAGCAAACGCCTTCGCCGGGAATCGAACCATGGACCTCTGGAATACCGGCCCAGTGTGCAGACCACCACACCACGAAGGCACGCCAAGAAGGTGGGAGAAATATCTTATAACCTTACCGTATCTATAAGGTTTTGCTCTACAAGGAGAAATTTTATTCATATCTATCTCGTGTATGACTACGTGCGTTAATCCAAAGGTCTGAATAATCGAAACGTGAAGAGTGTTAACAAGAACGTGATTTTTTTTCTTTTTTGGCTGAAGGTAAGTGCTTGAGGTGCAGCGTTGGTGGCTTAGGGTCCACGCCTGTACCACGCTTATTTCTAACTCATCCTTGTCCGGTTTAAATCCATTCGTGGTCCTACTTCTTTCAAGAAATCCAAACCCAAGATCATATTAGCCTTCTAATTCCTCATAATATTCAACATAGAAAAACTTTAGAAGTTTTTCACCCTTTACCTGGATGCTTAATATCACACTGCCTTTGCACTCTCAACACTGACCCTGTGCTGTTGTCATTTTTGTCCTAAAAATTTTAAATATCCTATACATTCTAAAACATTTATCAAAAACTTTTCCTATCATGATGGTTGCTTTGATAATCTGGTCCATGATAATTTATTATTTTCATGGAAAGGTGTAGGATGTTTTTCTTTGATTACAGCTTGCTGTTTGAGGTGTCTGATAAGTAATTTCTAATTCATTAAAATATAATTCTACAATGATAATTACTCTAAGTATCGTAGGCACGAAATTGGAACAAATCACTATAGAGCTCACATCTCGGGTGAAACGTTCCTCGCCCAGTATCACAAATCTGTAATAAATTAGACTAATAGCAAACCAGCAAATTGCAAGCACGAAGGTTCGTTGGTGTTTAATCAATTCGTGAAGTGTTTCTTGTTAATGTAAAAGATCCAGTTTTAGTTGTACATCCCTAGCCATTTCATATAATAGAAAATTCGCAGTAGAGAAAAAGGAAAAGGTGGAAGAAAAAAAGAGTAAGTAAAAAGTAGCTCTGTAGTAATATATGCAGCTATCGTGCGTAATTCGTTTTTATCGTGATGATGATGCCACAGAGGTAGAGTGCAAAGTATTAAGGATTTTCATTAATTCCTTGCAGACATTTCCCGGATTAACCGCAGCACCTTGTAATCATCATTACTGAGTAAAAGAGACGCCAACTATCTGAGGAATTTTAAAATTTTATATTTCCGAATTTAAATTTCACAAGCCGTTTCTGAATCACTTGTATTTAGATTCTATATAGCTTAATAGTTTGCATTTTATAAAAGTATTTAAATACCGTGCTCATATGCTCAAGTGTCAAGCACCTAAACTTTATTACAAAGGTTTATAGATTAGCATACCTTTTTCCTGTTACAGGATTTGCACCTTTCATTGCTGACACACTGGTGTACTTATTCAAATGCTTTAAAGGTAAAAGTGCAGAATAGGCTGCATCAACAAAGTTAAAAAGGCGGAGGTGCGTGACGTCCATAAATAGGTGAGACTAAGCTTGTGACGTCACAATGTATTCTCGCATTTACACTTACGCGTACTTTCTAGTTCTTTTTAAAATAACAATAATGAATTGTTTGTTATTGTAAGTTAATATCAAATTCTTTGGTTTAAATGCACATTTATAGCATTTAAGCTTAGGCATTACTGAAAATAAGTATAATAAATTGTTTATATTTAAAATTACCATTATACAGTGAGCGAATTCTACCATTTATTAAATCGATAAACAACGTCGTAGTCTCTAATACTTGTATTTCATACAGCTTCAATATTTTCAAAGGTTTTTAAACTTTAGCATCTATACAAAAAAAAAAAAAAAAAAAAAAAAAAAAAAAAAAAATTTAAAATTTAAATTTATATTGTGGAACATTTCAACTTTATGATTTTTATCTTGTTGCTTACGTAACGGCATAATTCCTTACATACCAGTAATTAGACAATTTTCCTTATTTTCTAAAGATTTTAAACTTTACATTAATAAAAAAGAAGAATATTTTTTATTGCATATGAACATCATTACACAGCTTTCATATCAGTTTCTAAAACTCCTAAATCGCGTCATATTCTCCGTTCTCATACTAGAATTCTACGCACTAATAAATAAAAAAAATCTAATTTCTCACAATGAAAGAAAATAATATAAGAAAATAAATACTACGAATTTGGAATACTAAGCAATACTTCACATACGCACACACACACATATTATCAATGAACTCATATTATCAAGTGCAATTACGATACCAAACACTACGTTTTAAAATAATGAGGTAAACGTTACTTATATCAAATTTTACAGTTTTGCTACTGTTGAGTAGATCGTCGGACTATCGATATTTACCGTAAGTCGGAAAGCAATATCAACATATCAAAACCAAACAATTAAAAAATACAATTAAAATAACAAAAAAGATGTCTCAAATATAATTTACAATTAACACAACAATAAAAACTTAAAATACACAAACGATATGTGAAACATTGCACACAAAAAAAGTTACATTTCTGCTCGGCATCACAGAACTTCGTTTTCCCTTGTACACAACTATCCGTATTCGCTCGAAAAACAGCAAAGAATTGCACAAACTCGGTGTCCATGTGCACATCCATCTATTTTCACTTAAAAAAAAAAAAAAAAAAACAGAGAATTGCACAAACTCGGCATCGCACACAACCTCAGCATTGCGCACTACATTGGCTTTGTACACATCGATCTATTTTCACTTAAAAAAACATCAGATAATTGCACAAACTCGGCATCGGACACTACCTCGGCATTGCGCACTACACTGGCTTTGCCCATGCACATCGATCTATTTTCACTAAATCAGAGAATTGCAGAAATTCGGGATTACTCATATACTCAGAAATCTGCTTTCACTTAAAAGAAATCGAAGAATTGCAGAAACTCGCGGATAACCAACTCCACTGATTCGAGTTGTAAAAAAATGTTTTTAGAAAAATTACACAAAACAAAAATAAAGCTACCAGAATAAAGTAACTACCGAACATCCAAATTGCCATATTTTTTGACAAGCACCCGATATTTTATTTACGTGAATAATACCTAAATGAAACTTACCTTCAGTCCTCTCCTTTTGCATCCCATCACATTCTCCTTCAAACACCCCACCCAATACACCATTCTTCTTCAAGCATAACTCTATGCACATTTCCCTACAAAAACATTTCCAGTCTGTCACCGTATTTTTAGCAATACGTAATTCCGTTCGTATAAAATCATTCCCGCACTTACCCAACCACATATAGGTAACTCGCAAAACACCACACATACTCAGTTAACTCTTCCCAAACCACGAGTGCTTTCGAACAGACCTTGTAATTCGATGCTTACATTCACCTCCAGTAACTCTACACATCCACTCAAAACCATCTATACAATTCTTTCGCTCTACTAGTTTCCTATCAGTTTCACAAATTGAGCATTTATACGATCTTGCAATCAAACGTTTCTTCATACACAATCACGCTTTTTTTACCTCTTCGCTCCAACTGATAGAAAAAATCCAGATTCAGATTCTTATCCATTCTGTAGTAAGCACCGAATCAGACACACTCATCAATAATCAAAACATTCTTTAAGCAAAAGAATTCTTTTCTGTATTTTGAGAAGTTACGGTTATAATTTTTAATTCAAGCATTCAATATTTTCAATCATTTGGTAATGATCGTTCAATCGTTTATCTTAATAATATATTTGTGAGAGATAACTCGTTGCGTTAAATGCTAACACTACCACACAACACACGTAAGTAGATTTATAATTTAAAAAAATCTCGCGCAGAACATTATAAACCTAACAATTCGACTCATTTAAAATATAATTTAAGTTTGCGTTAAATATGAAGCTATAGCATACTTATAAATTGTTTTTAAGAAGAGGCGTAACCAATATTACGTCATAAAAAGGCGTGTCCAAGCATAAGACAAGTAAACACCGCATCGACTGATGCAGCCTATTCTGTGATTTAGCCGCTTTTAAATACAGTTTCAGCTATCCCATAACATATTTTCGGAAACAGAATAGCCTACAAAACAAATTCGAAATATTTTCATTTATTTATTTATTAGAACCTCTTATCGTCAAATTAAGTTTTTAAAAACATACATGTTCCAGTTTTAAAAGTATCTTAGACGCTACTAACAAACTGAAATTTTGACAAATCTGTTTCGTAACTCTAATACTGGAAACGGGTTTTCATTATATGTCAAATACGATTGACAGAATGAGGATCCTGAAACTATTCTTGTATAGAAACTAAGATGTTATCGTCCAAATTAACGACTTCAATCGTGTCTTTTGCTGTCATTCTTTGATTTCAATTCTCTTTTTTATTGCATTCTCATTCTTTATTATTGATACTGCTAACAATAACAACAATGCTTAAGGGAAAGATTGTAATCTTTTCTTAGGGCTGATACGTCAAATGATAGCTGACCTTGCGTGACAGAGTTGTTAAAATTCTTGACACAGAGCTGCAACTACCTGATGTTTCATTAACTGTGGCTGGAATGTTCTGTTATAGCAACTTGATATTATATTGTCAAAAAAGGGTATAAAATCTTCTTCGATGCCAAAATGTTGCGATAAAAATGTCTGAAAATAATACATATCCACCTGGATTTGTTGGAGTCCGAAAGAGTTGAATGTAATCTGTCTGATATATTCACTATAACATTTCAAGGTCAGATTCACAATACAGCTCGTAATTGAATAACTGGTAAAGTCAACGGTTTTGAAAAATGTCGGTTGCTGGATGAAAATCGTAGAAATACGGTTAAAAACAGCTTCATCCGTAGGATCTTGAATTGGAGAGTTTATTTTTAGTTTCGAATTAAATGTTCTTCCGGAATCACTAGCTCTATCTCGTGATGAACCCTTAGTGCTTCCAAACAGACTTTCTGTCTCAGATTTAGTTTTATTCAAATCTTCCAGAACTCTTTTTACAACAACGCTCACTCTTCGTGGCTCTTTAACTCTCATCCATTTTTTGTTTTCGAGGCTTTTTCTGACCATAGCTGAAGTTTTTTCTTGACGAATTCTGACGTACATGTCCAACATTTCTCTAGCAACAGCTTTAAATTCACATGCAATGTCAGATGCCTGAGACAAGGGAATATCATCGATCGGCGCGTACAATTGCTCATCTATCATATTCATAAACTGAGTTATAGATGAGTGGTACATTTGCAACATATACTTAGAAAACAACAGAGACAAAGCTGGCAAGTACAAAGTCTTTTTATCAGCATTTTGCAGTATTTCCAAAGATTTTGCCTTAATGTAACGAAAATAAGAAACAAAGATACCTTCGCGAGCAAATGATTTGCAAAATATTTTCCTGAAATGAATATTTCTAGAAAATATAAATTCTGGCCTGACAAAATTTTTAAGAGAAAAAAGAACGGTTAGAATATTATCCTTCATAGAGGTTTCAAATCTCATATATGAAATATTCAATGAATGAGATTTTTCACTTAGCTCTTTCATCAATCGTTCTGATTCGGAAAGAAAAGCATTCGTTAAATTGCGAAGATGAAATTCACACCGATCAGCACAGATTTTGAGCATCATTTGGATACTTTTCGTATAAAAATCTAACTGTGGTAAAATTAAATTGCAATCATGACTTCGGCGACAAAGCTTATCAAGAATTATTGACATAAATTCATCATTAGTATACACGAAAGCTGATTGAAAATTTAGGTAAAGAACAGAATACAGCCTTTGCGCAAATTTTTCTATAAAATCTTCTAACATATTATAAGCACTAAAAGAAATATTTTTCTTATCGCATTTTAAAAATACATTTCTTACTACAATGATTATTTTTGACAATAACTGAACGTAGTAGCAACTCAAAGCAATGCACCCTGTGAGTTCCAAAGTTATTAAATCTTCTTTGGTTTTGCCCTCCACTTTTTCTGATATTTCGAGACCACACTTTTTGTGAATTGCTGACAATGTATTAGCCAAACAATCTTCTGAATGACTCAAAAAACATTGCAATGTCAGATTAGCATCCACATTTAGAGCTAGAATTAATTTCGCAGTTTCTTCCATTTCCTCCTCATTAAAAATGTCACACCTTAATTTTTCTTTTAGTTTCTGTTTTACATGATCCATAATTTCATCGCACTCCTTTACTATACCTCTGAAGGAAGGAAAATGGTGATATTTTTGCAGAACACTTTTAGCTTTTAAATAATGAAAAGCCGCTGTTTCATACTTCCTGGATTCAACATGAGCTTTCAGGGTTGGTATGAGATCAGTAAGTAGAACAAGTTTTTTCATAACTTCTTGCCATTTTAAAAGTTTAGTTATTTTACTCTGAGTGGGTTGTAAGTTCTCTAAAACAGCAGTGCTTATTCCTTCTAAATCTTTCATTTTGGACTGCAGCAAAGTTGCTTCATCTTCCATTTTATTAATTTCCGATTTTATACTCGAAACCATGCTAGACGCTTCAATAAATTTACGATAATTATCATACAACAGACTTTGCATGTCACTATGTAAAATTCGAATTTGCAGATCTAGCTGATTCTGCCTTGTTATCATTTGATAAAGACTGCAGTTATCCACATATTTCAGAAGACATAACATTGCATTAAATTCTTCTTTGTCCATGTCACAAGGATCAAATTCTCCTTTTTTAAAATCTGCAATAATAAACCTCAGTACAGAAATTAAAAAATAACTTAAATTTGTTTCACGACATGTATTTTAATGCATTCTTAAATGATTATTGTTAATATTAAATAGATGTTGATAGTTACAAAGTTGAAAATAATAATTATGTCACATTAATGGTAATAATAATAATACATAAAATACAGGTATAATCCAAAACCAGGGATCTATTTTTGACTAAGCTTGATTTCTTTGATCAAAAATATATTACTTTTATGTCATAATCACCTTATTTGCCGGATTTCTTACTCATTCGCCTCGCTGTTTTCTTTTATCAGTATGATTTTATCAGTATTGAGTTTACCGATAAACTATTTTCAGAAAAAATCCAATTATTCAATGCGATGGCCAGTCCATGGCAAATACCAAAATGTGACATTCTCTCAGTACTTTTAAGAATATCAAGAGCCCTGCGGGGATACTGTATGTTATCCCATGAATGTTATTCTAATGAAACTAAATGATAAATTTTTACGTTTTAAATACAGCTATTATCTTACAAGCAATTTCTGTGAATCTTTCGAAAACTGAAATATCATTCATTGGCTGAAATAACGCATATTTTATGCCCGAAACTGAAGACATAATGAGATAGATTTCGCAAGAGAAGAAGAGGAAGAATGACCTTGTTTGTTTACATTAGTTATATGTAAGTCACGTGACTTCTGAGGTCATCGGAATGTATCTGATTCTCGTAATTAAAACATCCGCAATCTAATTAACATTCAAACGTGTTTTGTTTTTCATTTATAATTATTATTCCATCCTGCTGAAAGGAATTGTTATGACGGTACGAAACACTTCCCAGTTGAAAATATTACTTCATACAGTTGCTTTTACCAACATCAAATATTATCGAATTATGAATGTAGGATATAATAATATTTATCGCAAGTCAAATAAAGCCTAATAAACTGATTTAGAAAGAAAACATTTTAAATGGATATTGCTTTATCAATGATTATATTTATTTATATAATTCGAAACCAAAATAAAATTGTATTTTGTGAAAATATTACATTACCATTCATCCTGTTTGTAGGAGAAGATGAAGAATAAAAACACACCTCTTGATTTGTTTTAAATACTTAAAAAATCGTTCTTAACTTTATTGTAAAATGACGACAAAACAGTTTAATTACTCTCTTAGGGAGTGTATTTTAAAAATACGAATTGAATATTTTTCAAGTTTTCTTAAAGTTTAAAAATTAAAATAAATAAATAAAAATCCGATAAATTTAAGAATTTGAATGAATTGAACTCACGATTACCAATCCTAGGAGCTGCCACTTGCGTGCAGCTAAAAAAAATGTTTTCGGAAATAATTTTTATTAGATTAAAAATTATAGAGAGATTTCTTGGTTAAAATATAAAATTTTTGAGAGTGATCTAATATTTTGTGTTTTAATCCATAGTAACAAAGAATTCAAATAAAATGCCCTTTTATTTATTGCTTTTATACCAGTGATAATGTAAGTGAATGGAATATGCGATTAATTTCGCCAGTGTAATTCATCAAATCTTTCATTTATCTTTTCTAAACGTCAAACAAAATCAGTAACGCTGTTGACAGCAGATAACTAAAATGCCATTTGCAGAATGTAAGTGGAAATTGTTATTCAGTGCAGGTAATTTCGGGAAAGTGATCAGCCATAGCTTATGTTTCTTAAACTGTAAGTACGGTTAATATTTTCAGTAATAATAATAGTAATAAATAATGCTTAAGTTGTTTATTGCGTAAAAGCGACATGGAGGTTTATTTTTAAATACTTTAAGGAAATTGAGTGAAGAGAATAAACCTCAGTACAGAAATTAAAAAATAACTTAAATTTGTTTCACGACATGTATTTTAATGCATTCTTAAATGAATTATTGTTAATATTAAATAGATGTTGATAGTTACAAAGTTGAAAATAATAATTATGTCACATTAATGGTAATAATAATAATACATAAAATACAGGTATAATCCAAAACCAGGGATCTATTTTTGACTAAGCTTGATTTCTTTGATCAAAAATAGATTACTTTTATGTCATAATCACCTTATTTGCCGGATTTCTTACTCATTCGCCTCGCTGTTTTCTTTTATCAGTATGATTGAGTTTACCGATAAACTATTTTCAGAAAAAATCCAATTATTCAATGCGATGGCCAGTCCATGGCAAATACCAAAATGTGACATTCTCTCAGTACTTTTAAGAATATCAAGAGCCCTGCGGGGATACTGTATGTTATCCCATGAATGTTATTCTAATGAAACTAAATGATAAATTTTTACGTTTTAAATACAGCTATTATCTTACAAGCAATTTCTGTGAATCTTTCGAAAATTGCACATGCTGGGAATTGAAAGTAGCTATTTGCAGACCTTTTCCCATATCTAACAGATATCAAACACTCAGTTTTTAGAAAAACGCCGTCTTTAACTAAATGCAGGTTAAAAAATATTAGTAATTGATATGATGCATCATTATTTGTTGTTACAAAAATGGCAGGATCTTCCAGTAAATAACAGTTCGGATTTTGTTGCGATAAAATGTGACTCTTCTTATATGTTGCCTCTTGGAAAACCATGAGCAATTTCTAGATAGAAATAAATTTCCTTTAATTAGAAGAAAAAATTCTTTGATTAAATAAATAAATATTAAGAAATTTGCTCTTCGAAAACATTATGTTACGTTCTTGTTCAAATAAAATTTTGCTTAAAAAAATCGTACAAAATCGTACGTACCCTTCTCATCTTAAATAAAATAAAATAAAAAAAAAAAAAAAAAAAAAAAAAAACTCAAAAGTTTCAGGTTTTTAATTACGTCCAAAGTGTCATTTTTTTAACGTTTTGTCTGTTACCTTTGTTTATTAAATATCATGTTTTACGTACTCAAACTATAAATTTAGTTCAACAGCAATATCGCAAATTAATTTTAAAATGAGCATATCTTTAGAATTTCCGATACAGAGTCTCGCGAGCTGGAGATAATGTTTTTTTCCCTACAGTGTTGCCAGTGCTCGCTTTGAAATCGCTTAGTTTTTTTTTTTTTAATCAAAAAATTAGTTGAAGTGTTACAAAATATGAAATCGATAATAAAACAAATTTCGAATTCAAATTAAGGCTTCTACATGCCCATATTCTATGGAAGATTACGTTATTCAAATTTTGATAGCTCTAGGTACCGTTGTTTTATCACAGTGCGAGAAACATGCATACATTTATGCAGCTTCTTCATTATTTAATTTCTTTAAATATAAGACAGGGCGATTATATATGGTGGCAACGATTTGAAAAGTGATACAGCCTTTTAAAATTTTCATCGCAAAATGCCAAAACGAAATTAATAGTCCTTCAGGGCAAATTGCCCCTTTGGACTAATAATATTTATTATTGTTCTCATAAAGGTAAATCTTTGCTGAAGAGAAGTAAAACTCAGTTCAAAAAGCCCTTCAATTTAAACACCGTTGGGATCTGTTTTTGCAGTTCGTTTTTTGGGATGTAAATTAGTACAAAGAGAAGTAATATCAAAATGCTTAAAATAAAGAGTACAATTTTTTGTGTATAAAATTTTTAAAAAATAATAATAAATCCTACAATCTATATTTGTAACATTTAGAAGTTAGTAACTTAAGAACGGCAGCGCATAATACTTAGAGTTTTGCAACTTGGGAATGGCAACAGATTGGAAATATGTAAAAGTAGAAGTATGTCAGTTGTGGTTCTTTATCATGCTTAGAATTCCATGCGCCGAAAAGAGTAGATAAAAGTGCACACGCTTTGTTTTTTAAATAAAAATACAAAAAATAATAATCTTTTAAAAATAACAATATACAGAAAAGTTTGTAATCCGAAATCACCGCAAAATTTCATAATAATTATTCCATTTTATTTTGGATGAAGATCATATACTGAAAATGCAGGCTTAGAAATATTGTAGAAATACCAGGAATACGCGAGCGATTTTTCTGTAAGTATGTGAGCTTTTTTTAAGTAAAAATTAAATTTGTTTTCCTTTTACATTTTCAGGAACTTCTGCTCATATAAAAAAACTTAAACCGTCTTTAGTGATCCATCTTTTTTTTTTTTTTTTTTTTTTTTCATTATTAAATTTAATGATCCATGTAAGACTTCTTGATTGACTCCAAGGTTAAGCATATTCTTACATCATGGATGGGTTCCAAGTTTTTCTCCCTTAGCATATCGTTATAAGAACTTAAAGGCATTTCTCTCACGTATCCATATAATACAGTGGTTAATATACCTAAATGGTAACTGGGAGGTATCGAATTTAATATCCATGCAGTTCATGGTTTTATTTTTCGCCGATTTTTCATTTAAAGAAAAGAAAAAGGAAAAATCTCAATACGATAATGACAAGGAGTTCCTATCATTATCATTCTTAGCAATTGCACATGCTGAAAATTAGATTGCAAATTTGAGCTGAATTTGTTTTGAAATTTAAGTGGCAAATTTGATTTCTTCATATAATTCAACACGAATAAGTGGCTTAATTTTAAAAATCTCATATAGACACCAAATGACTTCCTTGCATGGACTATTAAATTATACACATTTTATGCTACACTTCATTTAAACTTACTTCCTAGAATTATTCTAAATTTACCGATTTCCCAAGGCATGTTCAAATGGACATCAAAATTGTAAATTTTGAAATTAAATGTCCCTGCAAATATTTTATCGTACGGAAACTTTCCCAAACATCAATATAGGGAATGGGAGATAGAATTAAAAGTTAAATTTCGTTATTTGTCGAAAATTATTTTTTTTTAAATTTGACATTGCTAAAACATGAATATTTTCGTTATTTAAAGATTTTTGTAATTAGAAGTATATTGTAGGGTTTATATTTATTTTTAATTAACATTTATTTTAAGTTTAAACTATCTTTCCTGTCAAGCCTTACTTTTCCCTGGAATTGCCAATGCCAGAGTATGTAAATTTTAGTAGAACGCGCAAAGTATTCAAAATTGTCAGCGGAAGTAATCTGAGTTAAATAGAAGGGAAACGAGTTCGAAAGTGTGCTTTCTTGCTTCACGAGCGTGGAGGTGGCTAGGTAGAAATTGAAGAACCACGCGTTTCGGCCTGTGTTCTTGCCTCGGTAGATAGTTAAATCTTTCAACGTGATATTCAGAAGTTTGCTGAATTGTCAGCGGTATCTTAGAACGTGGTTAAGTTAGTTACGTTTTAGAGAGCCTCGTAGGTAGTCACTTGTTATTATTCATTTTCAGTTTCTTATTTTTATTTTACCGCCGGGTCGGCGTAGTTTGTGAGCGTCAAGAGCACGCATCTATAATTTCTAAAGTTGAATAAAAAAGGATTTAAACCCTTCTCAAGACTTATTACAAGTGTAATTTCCAGTTCATAGCAGTCACCACTATTGTTGCGTGCAGGTTGGAAGCGCGCAACATTACAATATGACTACTACCAACGATTGCGAAAATAAAGGGCGGGTGAGAATTTGTAAGCCTAGTATGTGGGTGGGTATATGTATGTAAGATAAACTATAATTTAAATTAGCGATAGCCTCTTAATGCTTAGTTTGGTATAAATTAGAGATAATCCTTTAATGCTTAATTTGGTATTTCCCTTCTGTATTCTAATAGTAATCTTTTTCTGCACTGGCTCATTATCCATGTCATATGACTCTAACGTAATGCTGGTGATTTTATTGGAACTAAAACTCACACAGTCAATAATAATTTTACAGCAGTATTAATTATATACTCAAAAGAGTTGAGAACTAACTATTCTGAATAAGATTTAGTAAAGATCCTTTCCTTATTTCAATATAATGAATATTGAATCTTGTAGGAAGAATAAAGCTAATTTTTCAGAATAAACAAAATACTTTTATTTAAATTTTAAAACAGAACCAAAAAAAAAAAAAAAATACTGCAGCTCTAAACTATCAAAATTTTAAACTGTTAACTACTGCAGTTAAAACTCTTACAACTATTAAAATATTAAAAAATCTTAAACTCTCTAAAACAAAATATATAAAAATCTTTCGAATCCTCTTCTTGTTGCCACACCGTAAAATGCAAGTTCTTGTCCTATTATTTATATTTCACGTTCTCTTTAAGTCACGATCTTCACAAGTCATGATCTTTACAACTCACGATCTTTACAAGTCCCCTCACAAGAAGCACATTCGTCACCGTAGAGACAATGTTGCTCAGAGTTCATTGAGAGAGAAAGAGTTAACAGCTAACCTTGACAAAGCATCAGCATTCCCATGTGAACTCCCTTTGCGGTATGTCAAAGTCATGTTATACCGTTGTAACGATAAGGCCCAACGAGACAGTTTAGCACCATGAGGGGCGCTTTGGGTCAAGTAGGTGAGGAGATTGTGATCAAACACAATTTGCACTTTGGCACCGAAAATCCATGTGTCAAGTTTTTTCAAGGCTTCGATGACACAACATGCTTCTCGTTCGATGGTTGATCATCGTTGTTGACAGGGCGTTAGTTTCTTGCTGAAAAATGCTATGGGCATTTCTTTTGTAAATGGCTTTTGTTCATTATCATTCTCACCTATGGTAGGCAATCCTAGTAGCTGTTGTTCCTTATCATCTTTCCTCTCTTCTATCTTTCCAATGGCTTTGTCAAGTAGCTCATACCATTTATCAATTGTTTCAGCTTTATCAATTTCTTCAAATATGGGATTTCTGTGCTTGCTGAAAGTCCTATAAACTAAAAAAAATCTCAGCAATTTTTTCTTCTGCTTTTTCTAATAATTCTTCATCAACATGATGTAGATCGTCTACCTAGGACTCGGGCTCTTCTATTAATTCAGCAATTCCTTCCGTTTCTTTCTCGTCTTCCAGTTCTTCGCTGTCATCCGAATAACTTTCTGTTCAATCTTCCATGTTTTCACCCTTGAACTTGAAAGGTTTCTGTGGTTTTCAGCTTCATTGTGGATGACATTTTCCTTTTCAGTTTCAATTTTTGTTGTATAATCCACACTTTCTTTTTCATCTCCCAGTTCAACAGTATCTATGCTGTTCTTATTGTACTTTTTGTTTCTGTTATCATTCAGAATTTCTTTTTCAGTAAATTGTAATAGTTCACTGTTATCTGAAAGTTTATTTTCAGTTTCAAGATCTGCAGCTTCTGTGTGATTTACATTTTCATTTTCAGTTACTAAGTCAGCTTTCATACTTTCCTTATGGATTATTAAGTCATTCTTTTTATCATCTACTTTTTCCTTCTCGTTTCCAATTTCAGCAATATATTCTTTCTCTTCTATGTTCTCATAATCAAGATTTACTTGAGTTTTACTTTCATTGACAGTTTCTTTTTCAACTGGGATTTCAGTCTCACCCATAAATTTGTTTTTACTTTCAGGTGGAATAATTTCTACATCTGCTATTTTGCTGTCAATTAACTTTTCCTCTTTGAGTTCATCTTCTGTTTCTACCCTCTTAGTTTCTTCAGTTATAATTTCTTCCTTCTGTGCTTCCTGTTCAACAATTTTATCTTCTATCATTTCTGTTTTCTCTATTTCTGTAAAGGGCAGTTCTTTACAACTTTCACAGAATTTTTTAACATCTTGCTTAATAGTAGGCCAAAAGAATGAGTACTTGATTCGTTGAATTGTCTTTTTCTCACCGAGGTGGCCGGCAAGAGGGATTTCATGTGCCATTCTTAGGACTTCCCTTCTTTTTTCTAAAGGTAACACAACTTGCTTAATGTTTTCACCACAGATATATTCGGAATGAAGTAATATGCCATCATCGAAAGTATATGAATTTTGATTTTTATTTGCCCATTCAAAGCATTTTTTCAGAGTTTCGTCTTGTTCTTGATGTGTCTTGAATTCTAGTCTTACTCTGTTCGTTGTTTTCAGAGACTCTATGTTTTCTTGGGAAATCTGATTAACAACAGCCAAATTTGTAGTATTGTCTTCAACTGGTGAGGGTTTATCATCTGTCTCTTTGTACTCTAAGGGGGATGCATCCCAATGACGATCACTGTTCCACAGTTCGATATTTCCACAGAGTGTTTCATAAGCTGAAGAACTCAATAGCAAGTCGGTAACTAGCTTTTTTGAAACAGCACACGTAATGGACACTCTACCGTGAAAATCATCGTCAATTTTCATCTGGAAAATCTTTACTGGAGTAATTTCGTTTTCACCAAAAGCAGAAGATATCTCTATTTTACTTTCTCCTTCGCAAGGTATGTTGTCAACCAATTTCTCACGGACTACTGAGATTTGTGCTCCCGTGTCTACGATTCCATTTAAAATAATATCTCCACATTTAACTTTGACAAGTTTTGATTCATCTATGTTTCTAGACACGTCCACTGATTTTGAGACAGGAATAGAGATCTTGGCAGTTAGCACTTCTGGTTTTTCTTTTTCTGTAAGGGGTGCTTGTGTTTGTATTAAGTTGTTTTGTGCTGTTGCAGAAGCACTTCTTGGTATCCGATTTTTGGTACATAACTTAGATGTATGACCTTCTTTTCCACAATTATAGCAAGTTAATTTGAAACTAGGCTTTTGTGGTTCGTCACTCTTACGGGATGGGTACACTCTTGGCGTGTTTTATTTCTGACGGTCTGTTTTATTTCTGACAGCGATTTATTTCTGAAAGCTCTTTCTGGAAGTGGAGAATGAGGTTGCCATTTTTTATTAGTTCTGTCTGCTGATGGATTACCACCAGTCCGTTTTGAGATATTACGAACACTGTCATATTCGTCAAGTTTATCAGCTAATTTGGTTGGAGAAACGAACTTCGCCCAGTCGTCAAGAAGATGGTCTCTTACTTCATAGGGTACTCTTTTCTTAATTTGGTCAGTAATAATCAAGTCTTTTAACGCGGCAAAATTTGTGATTTCAAGACCATTGATCCATTCTTCAAAATAACTTGTAATTTCGTAGCAAAAATCTCTCCATGATTTTTCAGCGCTCTTTTGGTGCATCACAAATTTTTTCTAAAGCTTTCCGGATTTAATTTAAATCTCTTCAATAAAATGGCCTTAATGTACTCATAATCTTCAAAATTTTCTTCAGTTTCCCTACCAATTAATTGAATGATTTCAGATGCCATTAAAGTCAATAAACATGAAACCCAATCTTTAGGATCAATCTTTGTCCTTTTAGCTTGTCTTTCAAATAAGGATAAATAAATCACAATATCATCGTGTCTTAAATTGAATTTGGGAATAAACTTAATTAAATCAAAATTATGATGTCCATTTTCATTTGTTGGTGGAGTTTGTGTTAGTCGAACACGAGATTCAATTTCGAGTTTCTTCAATTCAAACTCCATTTGCTCTCTTTTCTGCTGTGCTTCTAATTCTTCTTTCCTTCGTTGTTCCTCAATCTCTTCTTTCCTTCGCCTTTCCTCAAGCTCTTCTTTCCTTCGCCTTTCTTCAAGCTCTTCTTTCTCCTTTCTTCGCTGTTCCTCAATCTCTTCTTTCCTTCGCCTTTCCTCAAGCTCTTCTTTCTCCTTTCTTCGCTGTTCCTCAATCTCTTCTTTTTCCTTTCTTCGCTGTTCCTCAATCTCTTCTTTTTCCTTTCTTCGCTGTTCCTCTTCTTTTCTTTTCCTCTCTTCAATAATCGTTAAAAACACTTCTTTAGCAAATGCTTCATCATATGTATCACTTTGAATTATTTCATTTTTTATCGCCACGATTTTCATACTTGGATCTACTTGGATTTCTAATTCAGCAGCTAAAGCCAGCAAATCCTCTTTTTTCCCACGTCCCATAAAAGCCATGTCTCGATTTTATTCAGCCAATAGACTCTAGTTTTATGAAAAGCAATTTTTTTCTCTTTTCTTTTTCTATTTAAATATAATTCACAATGAATTTAATTTTATTCGGCACGAAAATCAATCAGTAGAATCAATACTTAATGTGTTGTTCACCTACTCTGGCGAGTCAAACGAAATTACATTTGAACACTGGCGTATTCATTACTTTGACAAGTAAATAAACTAAGATTCCATGACGGAAACAATAATTAACTTTTCATAATCTTAATTAATTATTTTACGTTTACAAGGTAAATTGAGCTCTCACCTGAGTTATTTTGGTTCGTAATTATATGCGGGTAAATCCCGATCCTGTCGACTGCGCCAGTAAAAATCCTTTCCTCATTTCAATATAATGAATATTGAATCTTGTAGGAAGAATAAAGCTAATTTTTCAGAATAAACAAAATACTTTTATTTAAATTTTAAAACAGAACCAAAAAAAAAATAAATACTGCAGCTCTAAACTATCAAAATTTTAAACTGTTAACTACTGCAGTTAAAACTCTTACAACTATTAAAATATTAAAAAATCTTAAACTCTCTAAAACAAAATATATAAAAATCTTTCGAATCCTCTTCTTGTTGCCACACCGTAAAATGCAAGTTCTTGTCCTATTATTTATATTTCACGTTCTCTTTAAGTCACGATCTTCACAAGTCATGATCTTTACAAGTTACGATCTTTACAGATTTCATTCTGAACACAATTGTATTTTCTTTCTACACTTCGGCCTAGCTGGACTGCCGCCTACTACTCTCTTCCTACTGCAAAACCATCAAAAATGTAAACATATTGAAGTAGGCCCAAGTTGTGTGTAAGTTTTCTGCGGTCGCAACATGTTTATTGAAACAAAAATGAGTTTTAATCTGCCTCGCCTGCCAGCTTCCTATTCATTGTAGATCAAGATTCTATGCAATCAAAATTCTTACTGTCCATTACGCATTCAACATTCTAAGTTCTATACTATTAATGCTTGCTAATCTAATAATATCTTTGTTACTGCTGTTAGAATAAAAAGGGAGGTGAATAACTAGATGTTATAGCAATCTCATGTACAAAATTTCGACTTCTACGCCTAATCGTTTTTCAGTTACGTGAGGTAAACACATACGAACTTACGTACAGGCAAATCACGAAAAAATCCCTTTTGAATCCCTTTTACGATCCGTTGTGGAGAAGACAGTCCTTTAGTCTGTGCTTAAGTACAGACGTCAGCAAAAAAATCATACAAATGGATTTGCGAATGGTCAAAATGGATATTTTCGTTGAAATATGACACCCAAAAATTTTCGTGATTACATTATTTCCTTTACTTCGTACAAAGAAATAAAAGTGAAATTTATTGAAATGTGGATACTCGAAAGTAAAGATACTCAAATGAAAATAATTATCAAAATGCTGTATGCTCGCTTTCGCTTATTCGTCTGAAATCTCAAGTGTTCAGCGATTTTACCGCTCGGGGGTTTCCGAACTGCCAGTATTCAGGAGTCTTTGTACTCGGCCACCGCTGGGCCGGACTTTGAGGAAAATTAGTATACACATAACTTGAATTAAGACGGAAAACTGCAAAAGTCATGCCCGAATTCGAGAGTTTTTTACTTATTTGTCCATATTTCGTTAAGTGGCTGCGCATTTCCCCCCTATATAAAATTGGAAAAAACCGCCTCTTTCCTTTTTCACTGAATTTTGGGATATGTGAAGGATAGGGATCATAAACTAACTTTCCTCCTTAAAATCCTTCCAGTTCATTATCAACGACTGGTTAATTGCTCAACTGGTTGTTTAGATTCTGGATACAAACATATTATCGAAACTGAGCAGTTACTTTTCCTGTGATTCGAAAGCGATTTGAATTGTTAACGTCTGGGAAAAAAAAAAAAGAAAAAACCTTGTGTAATAATTGATGGATATTTAAATATCGTATATATAAAAAGTATGCAGACTGCATCAGTTGGACTGCATCAAAACTGCTTTAAAAAAATAAAGCTTAAACTGTAGCATAACGTATAAGTAATTTCTTTTTCGGATTCTTCTCTTTTGATCTCAATTAATAAAGCAATGCTTAAACTAACACCCATCATTTGCCAGTTTGATAAGACCGTTAAACACTAATAGTTCTTCTTTGGGCTGGCTGCTCGGGACATTCGAGGTTTTTCTATGTGTAACGTGAAAGAAAGTTCTTCCTGAAAGTTTTCCTTCGTAAGGCATATAGGCCTTTTAAGTACTTTGCCATATGTAGTAATTAGTTAACCTAATAATAAGCTAAAGTTTGATTAAAATTACAAAATACTGGTAGCATGCCTCGAGTATCATTCTGTGGGGCTACCTGTATGGAGATATTATGCTTTCGCAACGTTTAGCCCAAATGTTGATCTGTTTCACTCATAAAAGTTTCACGAAGTAGGTTCCTTAATTTAGGAAAACAGCACTCGCGTGTCTCCCAAAATGCTTAATCGAACCTCCAGTACACAATAACATTTTGAAGTGTGGAAGCTCGTGCAAACATTTTTCCATTTTTTATGGTATTTTGTATACATAATTACATATTCTGTGAAATTTTATTTCATTAGACTGAGCTGAGACACCTATTACAGGTTAATAAAAGCTTTTTAAAAAGTTAATTTTTATAAATTCCCTTGGCTAACAGTAATTATTTAGTGAAATAACAAATTAAAAGCTTGATTTATATTATTCATCTTCAGAGGCAAACTTAATTATTTTAGCATCAGCAGCAAACACCTCTCATCTTTTAGTAAATGAACAGAATTAACACAGTCAACTGCACAGAAATCTTAACTTTTGCAGATGCAGTCTAAAAAATGAATTGACAAAAGAAATGTATTAAAAAAGAAAAATGAAAGATTGCCAATTGATACAAAAACTTTCAGAATGATCCGGATCTTTCCAATTGATAAAGCAAACATTAACGTAAAGAATCTATCCCCCCCTTACCCCTAATTTCTCGCATATTTGGCTAACGGTGCAAGCATGATTCTTCAGAAGGAGCATCATTCGTCTTCCAGCTATGGTAGGTGTTGTAAGTCTAAAGGAGATCGTTGACCGGACCAGACAATCACGACCGGCTACAACTCGGCCCGAAGTGTGAATCGAAACACCTTCTAGAGGGTTAATTATGTTTAAACTGCGTGTAATCATCGACTAATTACAGCAGCGCTGAAAAACTCTGGCGTCGACTATCCGTCTTCTGTTCCCTACCCTATAATTTAGACGCCAACTAGGTTTCCTCGCTTTGCACCACGCGGGGTGAAAAATTTTTTCCCTCTCGTTTTTCCCCTAACGCGCGCAACGGATTTTCATATTTATTTAATTAACTGCTCGTTATTCCAGAGTTTATTTATGGAAACCAGTTTCTCCTTTCGCTTGATATAATTTACTGTTCATGCGGATCTAGTTTAAAACAATATTCATTTACGCTGTGAAATTAATCCTCGCATATTTTTATAAAAGTTATATTCGAAGAAGGTATCGATGAATCATCCTCCATCAGTTACGTGTATTTAATTCTGCAAATTAATTAATTCTCTTTTCAATTTCAATAGGGCAAGATTTCGCGTTTTGCCGTAATGACTGCGTTTCGTTTCGTATTCGAATTATATGTAACTGTACTTCAAAAGTGTTGTGAATTAAAGTAGATGTAATTATATCCTATAAATGTTCGTGAATCAAAATAAGCCCAAGTGCATTTTAAAAGTATCATGATATACTAATTACCTAATTAACATTTTCCCTTCTGTATAGAAGGAAAATGGGTTCATTATAATAGCAGATCCCACAAAGAAAACTACCGGACTTCTCGCGACTAACATCACAAAATTTTCGAAAGTGATTAAGCAAATAAAGAAATCAATCGATGCCAAATATGGCATTTCGTAATGGTTTTCAGTCCACATAACAGGATAACTGAAAAGGGCACAGCCTCCAGCCCACATAGCCAAACCTACATTCCACCATAAGGCTCACAGCGGCTTACCCATCGCATAACAGGGTGTATAAAGTGGCGCTTGCTTTCACAGTATTTGCAACCATAGATTGACAGCAATGTATTTCTGATTTACAGTTTCAGAGATTACGCGCCTTCTTGAAAGATGGTATGCATGCCATATAGTAGTGATTATTGCTTGAGTAGTATGATATAAAGTATTAGCATGATCCACAACTAACAAGTATTGTGTTGGAATAATAACTATACGATAGGATTAGCCGAATCGAATTGTAATCTTCATGTTGTCGTAGAAATGTTAGCGACAGAAGGAAAGTAGAAGCACTCTTTGACACGTTCCAATGATAGTTTGTACGGGAGCCAGTTTATACGGAAGTTATTTGCAAAAATTCATAGCAGCGTATCCTTGCAAATGCAATAAATACAACACCGAATGAAGTGTGGCATGTTGTCACGGCTTTTGACACCCGATACAATGGAAAAAGAAAGAGGCACGAAATCTTTAGCATAAATATATCAAAGTTCACTCATATTCCGAAAAGTGTGTAGCAATAGACTTTTTGACGATAAAATTGCTTCAAAGATATCCTACATTCCCTCTCAGCTTCCCACATTTGCCAATATCCGAAAATATTGAAGCCGCACGTGCCGTTTTACATACTTTGTTTTGGGAGCTGCGGGCGATTGGGAATTGGTCCACTTGTATCTATAGTTTTGTTCATATGTTTGATCATAAAAAATTAGTGATGACTGTCGTAAAGCCCGGTAATTTTCCTTTCCAAATGTTAGCTTTGAATGTTTATTTTCTGGTGGCCAATTATTCTTAAAGCAGCTATATTTTCTTATATCTTACATATTATATGTAAGATATAAGAAAATACGATAACTAAAAGGGCAACTAAAACTAAAATTAACCAATCACAGATAAGCTGTACTTATACATCACTAGTATAAATACCGCTGGGGAATTAACTACTTTATTCCTTTCTCTAGCTTCGCCACTGTTAACATATCTCCACTGCCCTGCTTGTTCGTCTAGAATGATGTTGCCCCCCCCGTTAACCTGTGTATATAATAAGTTATTGTATTCAAATATGATTTTAAAAATATCTTGTCTGTAGAAGGATGATGTGATATGCATAAAAATAAAGATTGTGACACTTCACGCTCAGTTGTGTAAAATATATCATCATGCCTTTCCGCTCAGCCCGGTCTACAACCGCAAGCTGATAAAAGTATCGGATGCCTTCATCTATGCATTGAAACAGCACACACACACACACACACACATATATATATATATATATGTCATAATAAAAGCAAAAGGAAATAACGGAACACTGTAGATGCGTGATTAGACCCATACTGAAGAAGAATTTGATTGCGTAGTATGCTAGTAATGCTAACTTGGTAATATCTAAAGAACTTGGCAGTCGAGGCAGTTTTAATTCCATTTTTATTTCCAATTGATATTTGTGGCCACAATCACTTGGCACTAGTCGTGCCTTTCCACACAAGATTTACATTTTTATATATTGTTAAGATAGAAAGCAAGCCAGCGAAATTACATCTTAGCAGAGTAAAGAACAAAGCTGAAGTGCGTAGTTATGAAGGATGGAAGCACGTGAAGAGAAAAGTTTAGGTTTACAACGACAGTTTCAGTTCTTAATTATTACGTCATCAGAGTGATGTAGATCATAGAGTGATGTAGAAATGACGCAATGCAAAGAAGTTATTACGATTTTAGAATAGAGAGGAAGAATTAATGTTTATAGTTTAATCTATAATTTTGATTCATATATTTTTATCTTACAGATATATATATATATATATATATATATATACAGACGTCGCGGAAAAAATTTCTTCTGAATCAATTTTAAATCCATTTTGCAATTCGTTTTGGAAAAAATCTGATGTGTACACCACATGACTTCCTTGTACGGAATATTAAATTATACGCATTTTTTCTTACATTTTATTTAAACTTATTACATTGAATTAAACCTACTTCGCAGACAGCGCATAAACCACAATAGAATAAATGCATTCTTTAAAATTCACTTTGTTTACCATAGCGACACTCTGGCGCTAGGTTTACTTAACAGTATTATATTTCGTTCATATTATAACTGAGAATGCACAAAATTTATATCATTTAAAGAATTATCTAATCGTTGCCACATGTTCTATTCAAACACTATAATAAAGCTAGAACTATGTATAAAAGAAATTAAGCAAACAAAACAAAAAAGAAACAGTTTTTCACAGACGATTGCGTATTTCTCATTCAATTAATTCATTTTTCACTTCGCGACAAGGCAAAAATACATAAAAACTCAAAATATCTGTATTAAAAATTACGAAGTAAATCTTAAACGCTTATTTCCTCGAAAAAATTCCAGAAAGGATTAAGCATGATTTAAATAATAAATGAAGGTGTTATCTTTGTGGTTTCGAAGCTAAGTTTCTCTAGTTTGGCAAGAAATCCACTATCCTGCTGTTTCAAATGTAAACAAGCAATGGCCGCCATCAAAAACATTATTGGGCTTAGCGGCACTTAAACAACTTTAAAATTGTTGATAATTCTAAAAATATTGCATACAGATTTACTAAAGGCATAGAAACCTTATCCGGAAGATAAGAACAATGTAATTCAATCATTTTTAAAGCAAAAAATGTACAATTTACAAACATATAAGAGTACAGAACTGAGATCACTGAGCCGGGTAAGAGAGTGGATATATTTATAAATATATTTATATACGTTTGGCGCGGCCGATTGAAACCAAAATACGAGGTGCACATCTACATGTTATAGTAGTCTTATATACAAAATTTGAACGTTCTGAGGCTACTCGTTTTTGAGTTATGCGAGATACGTACGTATATACGTTCGTACAGACGCCACGAAAAATTCTCTTCAGAATTCATTTTAAAGCAGTTTTTTCGTTTTTTTGGAGGAAAAGAGTCTTTTATTCTGTCCTTACGTACAGATATCACGCAAAAACATCGTTAAATTGCATTCGAAAGCGGTCAAAGTGGATATTTTCGTTGAAATATGCTGCCTGAAGCTTTTCGCGATTACAATACTTCCTTTTTACTTCGTGCAAGGAAGTAAAAAGAATCCTTTATTCTGTTCCTACGTACAGATGTCACGCAAAAAATCATTCAAATGGATTCGATAGCGGTCAAAATGATTTTTTTTGGGGGGGGGGTTAAAATATATGATACCCGAAATTTTTCATGTTTACAATACTTCCTTTGCTTCTTACAAGGAAGTAAAAATGGACAGTATCAGTTCTTGATTTATATCATTTCGTTTGCCATGCTACGTCTAGCCGCAAGTTTTATATATACAACACATTTGCCGCTAAAGAAATTAATTACTTTTCAACTTGGCATTAAATTCTCTGCAATTCGACTAAGTTTAAAGAATTTCCATTTGAAATATTATAATAAATAATTTAAATTTACATCAAATAAACTGCTTTATTTACTGCTTCCAAAAAGTTCAATTTTTAATCCCGTATTATACTGTGAACATATTCTTCAGCATGTAAATTTGTAATAATTTGTTGCCATAACTAATTAATTAATTAATCAAAAGAGATAAGCAAAAGAGAAAAGAATCAAGCTAGATTTTGATTAATTAATTAATCAAAATCTTCAGCTTTTATTAATTTATAGTGTTTAACTGAAAAAATTGACTCACAGAGAACATGATTTTTTGTTGAAACAGTTGACTTTGCCCTTTAAAATAAAAATAAAAAGAAATTATCACTTAATTTTAAGTCATAATTTCTTTTTTAAAAATCGCTGTAATATTTCTTAGCTTATTTGGCGCCCTTATTAGCCATTCACCTTGTCTTTGTCCCAGCTCTGTTAACAGTGAAAAACATATTTCAATCGTAAGGTATATAAGAGCAATTTTCTTAGTTTCTCCATCGCCAGAGTTAGTTTTAAAACATCCGAAAATAGGCTGAAATTAGGCTTCAGCATTTGCCTTTATTCGGATACAAAGATAAGCAAATCATCGTTTGTAATAGAAATTAAAACCCTGTGAAATTAAGAAGACAATAAGTACATAGAATTGCTGAAAAAAAAATTATATATATATATTAATGTAAATCAACATGTAATATTCTGAAAAACTGTACAGTTCTTAACGGAAAATACATTAAATTTGGGCGGCAGTGTTAAAAATTACGTTTTAGAACTTTTTTCTTAGTTTAAATGTCAACAAGAAAATATTTCGGTATGACTACTGAAACTTGGGACCTATCTAAAAATCTCCTTCGGAATACAGTAGATCAGTTTTGCAATGAAAGAAGCAGAGCAATTATTTGATATCTCAACAGAATACGAAATTACAAAACGAATACCAGGCAAGAATTAAAACTTGATTTTGGTTAAAAATTCAGGCAAAATTTCACGAAATTTATATAAAACCTTGAAAGTCTTGGCGCGTTTCCTTATAACTTATTTGAGCGAAAATTGCTTTAGCAACGAAAAGAAAATATAGAAGCAGTTTGAAAACCGATTATGAAATACGGTTGCAAAAAATGGCATAATCAGAATGTAATCAGGAATCGGTATTTTGCAAGGAGGTTAGAATAGAAGGAGGGAAGGTTCAACTCAAACGGTGAAGCTTGGCGGCCATGTTCCTGTTATCGCTGTGACGTGTGCAAGGAATTCTGTAACTGCAATATTTTTTTTTTTTTTTTTCTTTTCTTTTTGAAGGATATGAGCTTGTGTTGTATATGGATGCACAAACAGATTTTCGAAAAAGATTCCTGGGATTACTATTCACGCGTAAGTATTTTTTTATTTTTTTTTTTTATTTTTTTTATGTAATTTGATAACTTAGGTAAAAATATCACAATGCCATGTTGTTTTCTTTCCAGATGTGAAAAAAAGGACGTAATAATAATTAAAATATGTTAAATACATTTTAATGTTTCTGTTTATAGCTGGCATCTTTGTTCCTTAACATACAATGATGTATGCTAGGATTGAAACTGTATAATTTGAACGGTTTAGGTAATTCGTTTGATAATTTTCATGAAAAGTAAGACACCAATTGTTACTATTTTTATGAATTGTAAGGGTGTTAAACAAAGTAATGCTTTTCTTTATGTATTAATTATTGCTGTGTATTATTCATTTTTAAGTTTTGCGAACTGTTAGGAATATAATTTGGGCATTTGATCAAGATAATCTAACTTTTCTGTTGTTAATTTTTTTTCATAAATTTGTAAGTAAAATATTTACACAACTGAACATGTGGAAAGATGTATCCAAAAATATAGGTATAGGTATAATTGAGCTTAATTCAAGGCAATTTCTTTGAGATTCATAAATATGAAATGCGCATAAACTGAAATCACTGAATTCACATACATCTGTTTCATTTTATTAATATTTATTTTCTTGTTGTTATAAGGTTGTTGGTTGTGAAAAGAATCTATTTAAAAGTTTCATTTAAAAAAAAAATGCAACCTGTGACTATTTTTTTAGATAATTATCTGCTATTAATTCCAGGTTAAAATTATTTTAAATGATTTTTTAACAAATTACAGTATTTTGAATAAATCAGAAATATCACTTCTTAAAGGAAAAATTTGAAAGTACACCCAATAGGTTGCTAGTAAAACCTAAACAAATTCTTGAAATATGCAGAAACATTATTTTTAAAGGCTTTAATGTTATGCACATGCATTTAGATTTCGAACTATTTCTTAATGATTTTCTATACGTAATAAATTCCGGATATCATCTTTATAACTTTAAAACAAAAAACTAACAATAGCGAAGCATTTCATTATAAATTTTACATATTTTTAGTGAAAAATACATGCACGGAACAGCTTAAAAACACGTACGTTTCACTGCTGTAACGCAATGTTTTGAAGTTACAAACATGGACGCCGCTTGTTCGATGGAGTTTCATTCCCCGATAGTGGAGGAAACTGCGAACTCTCCCTCCTTCTATTCTAACCTCCTTGGTATTTTGAGCAAAAAACTGCAAGTGTTGAGTTGTAGTAAATCAAACGTTGTTAAATGACGCCAATGTATTAAATGTATTAATAATGTATAATGCATAACAAAATATTACTAATGGCTTGGTTAAATGTTCAACGAACTTGAAATCTTAATATGTATCTCTGCACATAGTAAAAGGAAGAGTTTGTCTATGTGTATGCGTCTATCGTTAGTGCTGCGCTTAAGCTAATAGACACAGGGCTACGAAATTTCGTACATAGGGTGCATCTAGACAAGAGCCAGTGCACCTAGAAGCGATTTTTTCAAAATTCGAATGAGTTTTTAGTCCAAAGGGATTTCAGTCCCGAAGGACTATTGCTTTCGTTTTGGCATTTTGCGTCGGATTCATAAACGTCGGTTCACTTTTCAAACTGTTGCCACAAAATGTTAGAGTCCTGCATTATATTTGAAGAAATTAAATAATGAAAAATCTGCATAAATGATTGTCTATTTCTCGCATTGTGATAAAACAATGGTACATAGAGCCATCCAATTTTGAATGACGAAATCCTACTGCGAATATGGGCATCTGAAATCCCAAATTTGGAATTTGTTTTATTATAGATTTTATATTTTGTAAAACTTTAACGAATTTTTGATTTACAAACTCAATGCTTTAAAAGCGAGAAATGGCAACATTATATAGAAAAAAAAAAAAAAATACTTTTATCTCCAGCTCGCGAGACTGTGTGTATCGGAAATTCTAAAGATATGCTTAATTTAACTTTATTTCGCGATATTGCTCTTGAACTGAATTTTATGGTTTAAGTGCAAAGAACATGATATTTAATAAATAAAGGTAACACTCAAAACGTTAAAGAAACGCCCCTTTGGCCGTAATTTAAAATCTGAAAAATTTCAGATTTTTTATTTTTATTTATTTATTTATTTATTTTTTTAATGTTTTTTGATGAAATCGCATCTCTTATTATATCGGCAACAATGGCGCGCAGCCATTGTTACTGATACATCGCTGTTGCCATTGTTGCTGATATCAGCACTGTTGGCATTCGAAAAAATGAGGCCGATAATTCTGCGCAGTTTTTAAATTTAATGTTTCTTCTGGATACTGGACGTTTGTCGAGAGAAAGCAACGGGAAGTTGGTTAGTTTATTTATTAGGATAATTAATATTTGTATTAACGGATATTGCTTATTTCATTGTGATTTTTTTATGTGTAGTATTTTTTTTTTAAAGTTGTTCTTTAGAGTAAAATTCTGTGCAGTTTTTAAATTTAATATTTGGTGCTCCCTTTAAGCATTTTTTCGGTACATTTAAAAGCCAGACGAAGGCTGGCCGCGTAGTGGCTAGTAATTAATAAGCATGTACAATGTATGTATAAATAATAAGCATGTATAAGGTATGTATAATTAATAATCACCACCACCATCGATTAACGTACTTTTATATAGTTATAAGTTGCATAATTCTCACTGGTACTGCTCTGCAATATGTTTGTAGAGTTTAGGAAATTTTATTAATGTATTCTGTGTATTAATATATCGAATGTATAATGTACAAAGATGTATTACTACTGTTCTTAATGTAGCATAGCGCACTTTCTTGTAGTTCAGTTTTAATGCTATGTTTTAAATGTCCAACGTGCTTGAAAATGTAAAACATACAATTACTAGGAGTAACATCACTTTGTGATGTAAGGTATATTGTCATATATTGTATAATAAGCATTGGTTTTTGTAAGAATCTGCAATACGTCTGCGCCTTTTCGGCAGTGTTGTTTTTCTGGACAGTTGCGGTATTCGAACAATACTCGAACAGTGAGTGAAAGCCGCTCGCATGTTCGGATCTTGCTGTCACCTGTTAAATAACACCAACTGTTTACTGATTGCAGGAGAAAGCAAGCTCTGAGGTTTCTGTTATTTATACTTTCTTGTACAAAGTAAAGGAAGTATCATATTTCAACGGAAAATATCTATTTGAACCGTTCTCGAACCTATTTGGACGAGTTTTTGTAGTGGGACGTCTGTACTTACGTGCGGAATATGGGACTCGTTTTTGTAAAATGAATTGCAAAATGGATTTTTCAAAGTAAAAAAAAAAAAAAAAAAAAAAAAAAAAAAAAAAAAAAAAAGTGGATTTAAAAGGATTTTTTCCTGACTACTGTACGTCCGTACTTACACGTTGTATGTATGTATATATGACGCATACCTCAAAAATGATTCGCCTTGGAACTTTGAAATTTTGTAAGTTGACGGTTGTAACATCTATTAGTGCGCCTTCCTTTTCTTATTGCAGTCGGCAGTACAAAACGTGTGTGTATATAAAGGTTGTTCAATAAGTTCGCGGAGCGCCATCTATTCGTCAATATTAGACTTAAAACTTCGACGCCATTTTCATATTTGTTCTTTCTTAGGAACAAGTCAAAAGTTTCATTTCGATCTGTTAATTTATTCATTGTTTAACCGCCCTTTATATCTAACGTGTTGTGCCTTTTTTCAGGTATAGATAAAATTGAGCAACGTGCAGTTATCAAATTTTTTGTATAGAAAGGTTTAAGGGAATGGAAATTCATACCGAAATGGTGAATGTGTTGGGTGAATCTGCTCCTTCAAAAACAATGGTTTGCAAGTGAGCTAGTTTATTCAAAAGTGGTCGTATCAGCTTTGAAGACGATCCGCGAGAGGGACGTCCAAAACCTGCATCAACACCGGAAATCATCGGAAAAATACAAGATATGGTATTGGAAGACCGTCGATTGACTGAAAGAGATTTAACAGAGGCTTTAGGCATTTCATTGGGCACAGTGAGCAATATTTTGAGTGTTAATTTGGGTTTCAAAGAACTCTGTGAAAAATGGGTGCACATTCTCTAACGATAAAGCAAAAACACATTCGGATGCGACTTTGCCAGCAACATTTGGAGCGTTTTAAGAAGAATAAAAGCGATTTATCATAATGGATGAGACTTGGGTGTACCATCATGATCATGAATCAAAACAGGAGGCTAAGGAGTGGTGTGAACCCGGATCTTCGGCGCCGAAGCGAGTTCGTGTGCAAAAATCAGCCAAGAAGGTGTTAGCATCAGTTTTTTGGGATGCGAAAGGAATTTTGTGCATAGATTACCTTCAAACTGGCAAAACAATTAATTCGAATTATTATTGTAACATTTTGAATCAATTAGACGAAAAAATTCATGAAAGAAGACCCGGATCACAGAAGAAGAAAATCATTTTCCACCAAGATAACGCACCTGCGCACACAGCTCAAAAAACCATTGCTAAAATAACTGAATTGAAGTACGAATTGTTGCAACATCCTGCCTATTCGCCAGATTTAGCTCCCTCCGACTTCTGGCTCTTCCCACACTTCAAACAATATCTCCGTGGAAAACGGCCGTAGAGGGATATTTTGCAGAGCTGCCGAAAAACCACTACAGTCAAGGGATCCATAAATTAGAAGACCGTTGGAATAAGTGTATTGAAGTTGAGGGAAACTACGTTGAAAAATAAAGTCATTTTTACAAATAAAAATTGCTTTCTTCATTTCCGTTCCTCGAACTTATTGAACAACCGGTAGTATTCAGATACAGAAGTGTTTCAAATGACGAAAATATTCGTGTTTTGGCAATATCAAATTTTTAGAAAAATTAATTTTGGGCAAATTTTGGGCAATTTCACTTTTAATGTGATCTTCAGGTTAAAGTACTCATATTTGGGTAAGTTTATTCTCATTATACAAAAGTAAAATTACAGTAAGTTTGACTCCCATACGACAAAAATTGACCGGGATATTGAATTTCAAATTTTTCAATTTTTGATGTCATTTTCAACTTCGCTTGAGGAATCGATTATTCAAGTTATAATAATTCGAGAAAATAATTTTAAATAAAGTGAAGCCAAAAGCATGTATAATTTAATAGACCGTGCAGTGAAGTCATGAGATGTCCACATCAGATTTCTTACGTCATGTGAAAGCGTTACATTTTGATGCAATTCTAACATTTTTTACTTTCAGGAAGCATTAAACATTAAACAACATCAATTCAATCATAGGACCTAGTCAATTAAGCGCTTTATCAATGATGCAGCAATTTCTCGAGTAGTGGAAAATTTAGTCACTTCCAAAAACACTGATTTTTACAAATGTGATGTGAATGGCCTTGGCATATGTTCGCAACAATGCATTGATGCTGCTGGAGATTACTTTGAATAAAGAGATATTTTTCTTTTTCCTCCTATTATCCCTACCTAATATGGACTATTTCATTTGTAATAGCCCACTACATCTCCAACATTAAAATTATATAATATAGTAATGATTGATAAAATAACTTTTCTTATGTTCAAATTGTTCAAAAAAATTATAACAAAATAATGATTTTACTTTAATTTCTCCCATAAATTTTATGCAAGAATAGTGTATTTTCAGTTTCCTTTTCAACACTTTTTAAGCGAGTATTTCCCGTTACTAAAATATGGTAGCAGCGAGCACTTCTTTAAAACAATCGAGAGCGAATTACTCATTAAGCAACATGAATATAATTTGAAAACCGTTATCTTTTCTTGGTAAGATTTTGCTTTTCTTGCTTTTAAATATATTCACCATCACTTTTATTACGAAAATTGATTTGAGACGTAAAGGTTTAAAACTGCAAAATTAGAAAAACGAGAGGGAGCAGAAAAGGGAAAAAAAAACTGATTATAACATTTATTTCAGAATACTCAAAATAGTTTTGTCATGAATTTTATGTTGGAAAATTTGCATCCCCCTTGCGTTCGCGCAGCATTGAAGAGGATGAGAAGTGCAGCACTATACAATCCCGCAATAGAAACCAAGACTGTGTCTTCCTGGTATCGTCCTGATGTGGCTACCCGTGAAGTCACCGTCCTGGTTGTAGCCGTGGTTTTCTCCAGCGTGATGCGGCTATGTGATGTACAGAATCTCGACGTGGGATGTAGGTTTCGAAGAAAAGAATAGGAGTAGGAATCCAACAAAGTGTAAGGCTCAAATCCCGGACAGTATCTACTATATGAAGTAATGAATCGACTCGTAGTCAAATGCTTGACCAACTAATGAAATGCCAAATAGACATGCTGGATATGCTGCAGCAGTTATAGTCAAATTATCCCCCTGTTATCCCATCTTTTGCTTTTTCTCATATGTCATAGGTTGGCGTACACCCTGTTCATCTATTCTGTTTAGTTCAAGGGAAGCATTAATAAAAAAATCTTTTATTTCACTTAAATCCAGTACGCTTTTTTGGCTGGCTACCGCGTATCCTATTACGCACCAACTTCTAACATCTCCATAACAAGACATCTTATAAATTAAGCGAAGTTTCAGTCCATGGACCATTCTAGACGTTTAACCCCGTGAAAAGGTATAACAAGTAACTAGGTATATTCAGGTCCAGTTTTTGATACTGAATGCATCCAGAAACATCAGACCTAGAATAGATATTGGGAGGCCACATAAATCGGAGAGGAGAGATCCTTTTGACTTAACTTTCAGTTGGTCGTATTAATTGAAAATATTATTTAAGCGATTTTCTACATTTTTCTTTAAAGTGTGTTGCAGTCTGAAGCAGACAAAAGAGAAAAGAATTTCTTAGGAAAAATTGCTTTTGAGTTCGCCATCTTGGCTCGTTTGGCAATAAACTGGCGTTACTTTTTTATTTATTTATTTATTTATTTTATAATTTTAGGTTCAAGGAAATTGCTTGTTGTATCATCACCCGAAACTGGACATTCAAAGCAATTTCTTCATTCTCTGAATAACATTCAGTTCAGTTTTTTTTTCTTTATTTAGTAATTTTCTTATAATTTATTCCGTGTGTTTTAATTATAACTAAAAATTTCACCATCGTGACGTGTAACTGAGACTAAAAAATAGAAAATAAAATAAAGGAAAAGTTTTTATGAAATAAGCTTTTATTTAAAATCGATATGGCAATTAATGCACTAAAAGGAGGGAAATGTTATTGTATAGTTTAATAGGAATAAGATTAAATGATTCTATTTACAGAATTCGTCTAGAATTTTATATCGCGAATAACAAAAACGTAGGCACTTAAATAACGAATTCTATTAATTTAACTGCATTGTCAAATGTATGAGCCGTATTCTTTGTAATTTATCATGGGTGCTCCACACTTTTATTATTCGTGGTATGAAATTTTAGATGAATTCCCATTAAACTATACGATAAATTATTTAACTTTCAGTTCATTACTTATGATACCCGTTTTAAATAAAAGTTATAGTAAAATATAAAAATCTTTTTAATAGTATTTTTATTAAATAAATTCCCAAAAAACTACTTATTATTATTTTGAGTAGTTTTATTTCTTATTATTTTGAGTTCAAGCCTAAGTGAAGGGGGCCCTCTGTAAACTCTTATTTTGAGCAATAAAGGGTAATTAACCCTTCTCGAGTTTACGTTTCTGTTACTGAACTAAAACGGTTATTCGCTTAGCTGTTGACTACGTTCCTCCACATTTAGTTGTTAGATAAAAGGGTGGAGCCCCACAATATGAAACACAAAATAAAGAAGGATTTGTATACATTACTGTACATGGAAATAATATGGTCGTTAATCAAAAGATTTACTTGACAATTTTGGAAACGAAATTTGGGACTATTTCGCAGTGAAATATTTGGGAAATTTTCTTGCTATTTAGGCATATGTTTTCAATCTGACAGCGAGAGAATCTTCTACATAGACCAACCAAGCTACATTTATAGAATGACGAAACAATATCACATGAATGATAGCAAAACATCTGCCTACTGATTCAGGATATTATAAGCAAAAGAAAATTTCAAGAGCTTACAGTAAAGTTGAGGAATATAAAAATGCAATATGATCACTGCTGTGACTAGCAGTCAATACCAGACCAGATATAGCAGCTGCTGCTTCTATCTTAGCCAGAAAAGGCTCTTCAAATACTATTTTGAAATTAACTCAAAATCTTAAGCCGTGTCTGGGAAATATAAACGAGAAGGGAAACAACTCCCTGTTATGCTATGTGGATACAGATTGGGGAAACTATCCTACCGATTATAATTTTTTGCATTTTAAGGCAATGCGTTACATGGAACTGGACTTTTTCATCGACTGAAGAGGAATTTATTGCTCTTGCCGCAGGAGTAAGGAGGCAGTTTGGCTTAAAAAGCTTTTGCCAGATTTTCATGAAACCAAAACTGTTTGCATTTTCTGTGAAAATAACCAAAGTTGCATCAAAATGTTAAATAAAAGACAGTCGGAGAACAGACACTAAATATTATTTTGTGAAAGATCATATTAAAGATGAAAATTATCAACTCTGACATTTGCCCACTGAAGAAATGACTGCAGACATTTCAACAAAGCCATTATGGATAAACAAACTGAAAACATTTACTTAAAACCTTGGAATATGTTAAAGGTGTAATTTCATATTATGTATTAATACGTTGCTTTTATGCATCCCAAGTGATAAGTTATTTTCTTTCATTAAGGATTAATCATTGAGGAGACGTGTTGTTATTTTGCTTTTCCAACCCGAGATTAGCGATTAATGTGATTTTCTTTATTTGTTTTTGTTCACCTATGAGAACGTTATGGGACGTCATGTTATGTTTCTGGCAGTCTGCCAACGTCATGTTATGTTTTTGGCAGTCTGAACATCAGTAATTGAAACGTTGATCGCTGTAGTGTTAATGCTTTTCTGTTCGCTTAATAAATATTTTATTAATCCACGGTGCATGAAATTAATTTCCACTCCTGCTTCTAAAAACCTGACTCTGCAAGCGGCAGCCGACCTAAAATGTGGTGGAAAAAATTCATCAACACCTGGATTTGACAGCTAGTTTTCCTCCCTTTCCAGTGGCTCTTTAAAGCGGAATGAATTTCCTCCTTCTCCATTGCGCTCTTATAGGCTAATCGGGCGCATGTCTAGCTGGCAGTCAGAAGGTTCTGAGTTCGAATTCAGACGATGTTTCGTATTTCATGTTTCGAAAAGACTTTACAAGTCAAGCAGCAGGGAAGTAGCGACTGATGGCTATTTTTTGCCTGAAAAATGGTTTCTGAACTCTAACGTAACTGCTTATATGTGGAGAAGTATTATCCTGAATAAAGATGGTTATTCCAAGACACTGATGTGTCTGTTTTTTAGAATGACTGAATTATGTAACGACGATGCCTTTTGATGAAGTACTTCACGGGATCTGTGGAAGGGAACGTTTCGAAAAGAAAAAAAAAAAAAAAAAAGAATCTGAGAATGTATGATGTAGAAAACCACCACCATACTGTTACGTCAGTTGAATGTAATGGAACTTCGGCGGAAGAATTAGGATTTTCTGACGTATAATGAAACAGTACGTACGATTTGATGAAAGATTGTAAGGATGATAACGAAAGATGTTCTGAAGAAAATTGTGAACTCTGAAACTGTTTAATCGAAAGCTTTCGCCAGACACTAGCATTTGCCATAGATTTCGATGTTGTATCTTGTTCCACTTTTCTCGATAACTTCTGCTTTCCGTTCAACCTGCTTCCGTTACAATCTGGTGAGGACACCAGATTGTAAATGAGGGTAGAGAGAATTTAAATTGAAGCTCGAGTTGAAACTACAATATCGAGTTGGAATAGTTGATAGAAAAATTTTCAAATTTAATTTGACAGACCCGAGGCTAACTCCTATGGCAAACCACAGTATTGATACAGGAAATTACCTCTTTGCCGGGAAAAACCGTACTGCTGTGATAAAGTCCAAGAAGAAATCGTTGGAAATCATACTACAATGTTGAAAAATAAAATTACAATTCCCACAAGTAGCCCTCACGCTTGACAGTACTGTGCCGAAAGAAAAATAATATCCCATCGACGAACTTTAAAGCATGACGTTTTTCCATTGACTATAAAAAACTAAACAGCATAAAATATATCCAGTTTATCAATTTACAATAACTGAGGAAATTATTCGAAAAATTAAATCAACAAAATGCATGGCGAAGCTAAACCTCATGTCTGGATATTTTCAGATATCTGTGAAACCAGAGGATATACCAAAAAACCACATTTATTACCAAATCAGGAGTTTGTGCCTTCCTGGAAATATCGTTTGGATTATGAGAAGCACCGGCGGCGTTTCAAAGGACTATGGATATCATACTAAAACTTGTCCTTGGAAAATCTAAATTTATTTACTTAGACGATATAATTTTTACTAACAAAAATCAAATGAACAAGATAACAAATAACAAGATAACAAATGAACATATTCGGGATTTACACGAAGTATTTTCGCTTCTAAAAGAAGCAGAATTGAAAATAAATATGACCAAATGCAAATTTGCTGCCAAAGAACATTTACTTGGCTATAAGATATCTCAAAAGAGCAAAGAGAAGTGAAAAGAGGAGGACAAAGGGAAGATTCTAAAATTATAGGAATTAAAAATTACTTCCCACCTAATATAGCAAAAACCTTGGCCTCATTTTTGGGCTTGTGCTCCTATTATAAGAATTTTATTAAAGATTTTCCCATGTAGTAGAATCGACATTAAACTTAAAAAGAAAGAAAACTGGGTTTTCTTTGTTAGCCGAAGTAAACACGGGCTTCGAAAGACTGAAAGTGGCATTTATTCAACCTTCATTCTTAAAATTCACTGAAGAGGATGACAAATTAAAAATATTGGAAGACTCATCATATTTAGCTGTGGGAACCGTGCTTATGCAAAACGGACAGCCAGTTGCATATTTTAGCAACACACTCAATGCATTTCAAAGAAAGTATACCCTACGGAGAGGGAAAATTTGTCAGTTCTTTTGGCGGCTCAGAAGCTTCGAGTTTATTTTGAGAATACATTCATAAATATTTATAAGGACCATGTGGCTGTGGTTCGTTTGTATGCCGGGAAGAATTTATCACCAAGATTCATTGGACAAGCTCTTAAATTGCAAGCATACAATTTAATAATTAAGCATGTTCCCGGAAAAGAAAAAGTCGTCACGGATGTCAAAAGTAAAATTAGTTGACGAGGGGAATGAGTTCAAATATACAATGTTAACTTCAACAATTTTGGATTCTCTCAACATACTTATCGCAGATCTACAAACAGTCTTTGACTACTAATATACGTTTTAAATTTTCAATTGACTGTTACTTTAGTTATATCGCTACAAGTTATGGTTGATTTTGTTAGCACAAGAACGTGCACTTATATTCTTAGTTCTGTTTAAGTAAAAAGGTTTGTTTAACCCTTGTCAAATCTCTGTAGTTACTTCTGACATAGCGATAATTTGTTTCACGTCTGTCAGGGCTTGGACTCTTTAGTATTACCAATTTAAATAAACCCCTGTGGTGTCTTTTCAAAGCTTCTTCAAATACCGAAATTTCCTTTATTAATTTAGTTAGATTAAAGAAGAACATCTGCCTTAAGACAGAGATGCCTTCTTGGAAGACGTTTTAAAGGAAATTGCTGCATATTCCGATTAACCGTAAAAATACACGTGCAGCCAGACAGTCCACCTAGATTTAAACCATGGCGTTGAAAAGTAGATGAACAGACATCGTGCCTCAAACTTGAGGCAAGAAACGATTCAGTTTCCCCTCCACAATCTCTTTCTTTTATCGGCTCGCGACTTGTCTCTGGTTACAATGGGGTACTACTATAAGCATGTATGAGAATGATCTGAAGCATCAAAAATAAAAATTTAAATTTCCATAGATACATCAGATTTATACATAAAGTAATTTATATTTTCCTTTTATTAGCATTGTTTCTACGCATCTGTGTTAGAATCCTATAGGCATGGTATTTTTTATACTGAAAATAACTAACTATCTGTAGTTTTTGTTGAAGATTAGATCATTATAGAATGTCTAGAACGAATGTTATGTTATCTAAATGTCTTTTATTAAAGTTTCAGCGGATAATATACGTAAAATAATATCTTACAGCATGATGGAATTATAATTATTTCATGAGATAGTTTCTCTTTCCTTTTCTTATGCCTTCGCGGTGTAACTGAAAGCACACTCAGTGCGTATTCGGGAGATCCGGAGTCCGATTCCTTACCAGGACATTGCGGCTTTCTTCAATTCCCTAACTTCGAAAAACTCTAAAAGACAAGTGGCGCCCAAACTAAAGAGTTGGTGTAGGATAATTCGTCATCACCAGTATTTGGAGACTGGGTCCCCTCATCTCCAGTCGCCCTTTAAGAGATTCATAGTTCCCATAAGTAGCATATGAAGGTATTTTCTTCTTCCTTGCGGCATGCCTTCGTGCTTTACTTGGAAGCACGCTTGGCGTGTGTTCCGGAAGCCGCAATTCCAATCCCAGAGAGAGCACTGCTCATTTTTCACGTTCCTGCATCACCATAACTTAATGACTGTATAATTTGATTATAATTATTTGAAAGATTATTTGAAAAGGAAAACTATAGTGATTTTATTTACGTAATTTTAAATTACTAAATATTAGTTAGACTAATTGAAATCAATAGTTTTACAAGTAAATAAAATTAAGTAATTCTTATATTTTATGTTAATCACTTGTTGATAAACATCGTAAAATATTAATAAAATATGTTTCGTGTCTCAAAAGTTAATATCTTTTAATTCTTTTCTTATTATTTCTTAAGCTAGGGTGCATTTTGAAAGTTTTATTTTTCAGTAATTTATTTAAATAGTTTTCAAAATTATGTATAAAGGTTTTGTTAATTTTATTTTTACATTTTTCTCTCAAAGAAAGCTACTGAATTGCATGTAAAAAATAATGTTTCTCTTGAGATGTCAATGTTAATGAAATTAGCATAATTCAAAACCGTGAATATTCCTAAGAAATTCCACACATTGACACTTCTTTAAATTGTTGTAACGCAGAGAGCTCAAAAGCAAATAACATTTTAGTATTGTGAATTATTTTAGTATTGTGAATTATACCTATTAATATTAATTTTGAACACTTTAATGCGATTTGTGATCATTATGTAAGTGCAGGATATTTATTTGAAGGCTTAAATGTAGCAATTGGAAAGATGCTTAGCCATGTCTGCTGCGATTTATTTGTTGCTTGACGTTGATATTTTCTTTTCAAACAACAGTTATTTAAATGTCTTATTAGTGAATTTCATTAACTAATTCAATTTTTGTTATAATTATGACTAGTTTCCATATTATTTTCCCTAAATGCTTTTGTTTTTCTATGATTTTTCTATTGCTCCTCCATGAATACAAATAAATATGCAAGTTTATTGTATTTTTATAACGATGTAAGTTTTCTGTTTCGCCCTTCTTCAGGATTATAACGTGCATCTCTTTGTACATAATAAAAATAATAACGAAAGAAGCTACTCGGGTTGGACAAAAATATGGAAACACCGAGATAAAAACACATTACTATGACTAACAAGGTGTAGGAAAATCGTTGGCATTCAAAACTGCTTGCAGTCTTCTAAGAATGGGGGGGGGGGAAAGGTCTTTTATGCTTTGGAAGGGAATCTTAAGAAAATTTGAGAAATCTTATGAAAAATCTTTCTTTGAAACATTGGTGAGTTCAGTTTACAATGATAGCATTGAATAGCGCTCACGGAGATTTATCTTCAAAATATCCCACAAAAGCTCAATAATATTGGTATCTGGTGATTAAGATGGCCATGGTGGCTCTGATGCTCAGTAAACCAGTCCTGGAAGCGTAATGGCAGACCGCACATTGAGTTACAGTGTTAAACGAATGTCGCATATTGCGCATGCCCAGAAAAAAATTTGGCGTAATTATTATGTTGGCGCGATTTGAAAAGAAGATAAATACGGTATATGGTAGATGTACCGCCATCTGATTGTAAACAAATTTGGCGTTTAAGTCTTCGTAGAGTATATGTGCAGTGCAAAGTTAATTACTGTTAAAATAAGATTTTTTTCCTGAACTGCTCCAACAACTAGAAAGTTGAATGATAGGATCAAGTATAAATTCGATTTTAAAGAGTGCAAAAAATGGGTAAAGGAAGTCAGTTAAATACAGGATTTACCATACGTTCCATTCGTACATACGGAGGAATATAGCAAGTGTTTGTACATAACATTGATGAAATTTTACTTTTCCTTAATGTTGTTTATTTAATTCTTTGAAATAAGAAAACGAAAGCGGAATATATGTTAACAAACTTAGCGAGAAAATCCAGTTTACAATTACTGAATTATAACATGTAAACAAATTACATCTAAATAACGAATTATTACGCACAACGTATGTTAACAGATATTAAATGCACTGTTATTGACAAACTAAAATAATGAAAAATAGGCAAGTGCAATCGTTATGAAGGTTAAAATAACTAATAAACAAAGTTCCACAACATTGCAGTTGTACACATCACTCGACAGCCATGGAAATCACGAATAAGCTAGCGTAGGGTTGCTTAGTCGCCAATATTTCGCCCCGCGCCAAAGGTACATCATCAAGCATGCGCAGTAAGCGAAATTCGCTTAACAGTGTTCAACTCAATGTGCGGTCTGCCATTACGCGTCCTGGAAGATGTGAGCTGAGTGAAGAAGAGCTCTTTCGTCTTTGGATACGGCATCACCATTGGTGCACAAAATTTGTACCATGGAATAAAAGTGATCAGCCAAAATGGTCACATAATCCTTGTAATGAGATAATGAGACCTTGCACAGTAATGATGGGTCCCATAAAATAGCATGATATGGCTCCCCAAATCATGAGCGAACCCCTACCGTGTTTCACTCTCGGCAGCAAAAAGTCTCTAGCATACGCTTGGGACGGCGGTCGTCAAACATAAACTAGCCAAGAACTCAAACTGTGTGAGGCAAGACTCATCCTTTCTCCTCTTACAGGCAATTTTGACCACTGATGAGCTCGCCAAAAAATACCCTGGTTATACCTGCATATTGTTTTGGTGCTGAAATGGTTTGAGAGGGCGACATTCAGTTCAGCAGTCCCATTTGTGGCTACAGTCCTCTTGTTTTTCTTCACAATCATCTTCAATGTTCGTCTATCCTGATCACTCAACACACATTTTCGTCCGCGCTGTGAGTTAGTGAATGCGGTTTTACCGGTTTACCTGTATGAGTTAAAATCTTAGATTCTGTGCCTCTTGAAACACCAGACACTTCAGCCACTTGGGTACGGAAACATCCACCATACGAGTCCCAACAATTTACTCATCTTCGAATTCATTTAGCTCCGACATGATGCACAACTGCACAGAACACCATCTCGATAACGAATGACATTTACAGCGCATAGAGGATGCTGTACAGCAAGGATGTCAAACACAAGGCCCGCGGGCCGCATGCGGCCCACAACAAATATTTTTGCGGCCCGGCCAATATAGCGACAAATAATAATATATAATAATAAAATAACATAACCACGAAGAAAAAAATGAAATGTTTACTGCTAAGTAATTAACGACAATTTATTCAGTGTTGTTAGATTACTCACAGCGAGCTGACACACACACTACTTAAATTACAAATGCGTGTGAGCAGCTTGAGTTCAGCTACCTTCGGCTTTTGGGGGACACGTGCACTCAAAACTTGTACGCATCCCCCGATAGCCGAATGTGGCCGAACTCATGGTCTCAGTTTTCCAATCATAGTTTTGTACGATATATTGGTGCATGCATGTGCATGCACTTTGCTTTATTAGTAATTATTACTTAATTCATATTGTTACGGATTTCATAGTTATTTATTTAGTTAGTTTTTTTTAAATTTAGAATTGTAATTAGATTTGCTTCATGTTGCCTTAGCAACGCAGAAGATTTTTGAAAAGACAGCTGCGTTGGAAGGTTAAAAATAGAACATCGCGTGCATTTAATACCTAATAAATAACTCGTAATTGCTGTTGCCATCCACAAAAATCCAGATATTTATAGATGCTTCCAGTATATTCGAGAAATTAATTATAAAGCTTATAAAAGCCGAGAACAAACAACTCATCTCAGTAGTAGCTGTAGCTCTAGCGAACTGTTTGTTTACTTAATGCTGTGATTGATTTGTAGCGATTTCACTGTGAGATAGAATTAGTTTCTCTGTTTTGAATTGATTTTTGCTAAACGTTTGACATTTTGTGATATTGTTAGAATATTTTTGAAGAAATATTTCAGCATTTTGATTTATCTCTTGTGGAAAGAATAAATTTTTGTTAACTTTTTAACGTTAACTGTGTTTATTCAAGCCCTTTGTATTCAGTATGTCTATATCAAAATCAAGTGGTAGTAAAATTAAACGAAAAATCGCTGACGAACATAGAATATTCCAAGTAAAAGGGAAATTAGAATATTTTTGTTGTGAAATAAAAGATAAAATAATCTGCTTGATATGTAATAATACTATTAATGTACCAAAGTTATATAATATTAAATGTCATTACGAACAACACAAATCGAAATATAAAAATTACAAAGGATTAATGAGAGAAGAAAAGTTGAAAGAGCTCAAGTTAGGAGTGAAAAAGCAACAGTCCATGTTTAGTAAAGTATTGCAAGAAAGTGAAGCGGCGGTACATGCAAGCTACGTCTTGTCCGAGTTGATAGCTAAGCATTCGAAGCCTTTTACTGACGGTGATTTCATAAAGGAATGCCTTATCAGGTTCAATGTTCCGTCTTACTTTCTTTGGGAACATGCAAGGACCTGACTCGGAACAGAGGGCTTACTAAAGCTGTGTTCAATAACTGTGGGAAGTAGACAGGATACACAAGAAGGGTATACAAAACCCTTTATTTTTCTCTCTGTACAATAATTTCCGTACTTCGGAATACAAAGACCCACTACTTGTGGTCTAAACGTAAGAATATAAAAATATAACTAAACGCTAACTTAACTTTGAAATAATAAACGTGGAAGATTGGCCTTATATTAACAGGAAGCCGTATGTAGTACAGAGAACTGTTAACACTACAATACGTTTAAAAATTATCACGAGGATTAAACCTCTGGCCTGGAAGGCAACCAGCAACTGAGTAAAACTTCTAAGGTAAGCGGCCTGCTTCGACTAACTCCTTCCTCTCTCTCGCTTGGCAAAAAGCCACAACTTAAGTACTTGGCGTTCGCCAGACAAATTTTGCATAAATAAGTTAACGCTTTTAATTCTGGCCGGAAGTAGAAAATAAGAAGTGATAGTAAAGATTTAAAATAAAAATAAACGTTAGTAAAACAAGATCCTTACATACTTCCCGCCAGAGTTAATTAGTTTGAAACAGGTCTAAAACGACCTTGTTGAAAACTTTTAGCTCTAGAATCTAACGCGAGGCCAATCTTTTACAAACATTTCTCACTAGAAACTAGAAATTTAAAAAAAAAAAGAAATTTGTTTTTACAATAGCAGCTCCCAGGACACGCAATTTTTCATCTGTACTGCATCTAAACAGGAGCTTTTATTCAAATCTGGTTCCTTCCAGAGATCTGGAAGTAAAACTAGTTTAATGAAATGTTACACAATGAAATAGCAAGTAACATGCATATTTATATTTCTCTTAACATTCTTATTTCATTCATGACTATTTTAATTATCTCTCCCCGTGCTCTCTGACATGTGTTGTAAAAGAACACCAAACACGAATGTGTTTATGTATACGTGTTCAACACTTCCTCCTACAATCAGAACACTAACGTGTTAAAATTCAACATACCAAGACCTCGTAACACACCCTAACTTCAACTCTACACCCTGAGGTACTATTCTGAAAGTGGCTAACTCTGAAGTGTAGCGTCAGAGAGCCTAACTACATTCATTCAACCTTTAACACATATTCACCATGATTTGGTCTTTTTACAGTCACACGAATAAAGAATTTTTAACATTACTTTCACTTTTACCATATCACGGTATTTCTTAACATTTAAAATAACAGTTCACATTGTATATAAGAACATATTAACATGCCGTTAATTTTACGCATTTCTTTCAAAGCAAGTGCCAATTCTTCTACATTGAAATACTACATTTCAAAAAGTCTTTCAGACTAAAACTTCTTTCTTGCCAGAATGTTTTAAATAAAATTTATACAATAACTTTTACAATATTTAAGTATTTACACATCGCTATTATACATCAACTTTAGTTTTACGCGCGAGTAATTGAAAAACATAATACCAAAATCGGTAACAACTCATTTCTCGCCCTTTTGGCGATAAAGGTAGACCTCGCATGAGGTAAAATTTCTTGAAATCTGCCACTTGCAGTAAGAATGAAAGATTAACTTAAGTTTGCAAAGTAACATAAAATTTTACTTATCTTTGTGATATTCGGACATTCTTTTCTGAGCCCAGTCCTGGAAGGTATCGCAGATTCTCGTTTGATTTATCCTCCTTCTTGTGCGGGCTCGCCCTTCAGGGCCTTCCTCTAGAAGCTTTCTTTTTTCTCCAGTTCGGTCACCCTTGAATACCTTCTTTTTCGCCTCTGCCTGTGGTCTTGGCCGTTTTATGGCAGCTGGTCTTGGCGGAACCGAGAAACTTCTTTCGCGTTCCTGCTTGGACCTCGTTGCTGGCCGTTCAAATTTTCCTTGTAACTTTTCCTCCGCCGCTGGTGGCCCTTCCGCAGTTCGGCGACATTTGCTGCGGAGAGTCCTGTCGGATGAGTAGATCTTCCGTTTTAGAGCCGGGTTATAGTTGCCGTCATTTCTCCTGGCTCTCTTTGCATACGTCGTCCTTCTCCCTTCTTCATACTGGGGATGTTCGTGAGCTCTCTTTTCTGGACGGTGGAACGGCTTCTTTTTCTTGTTACCTTCAATTTTCCAGCGGGGAAACTTTCTTTTCACTTGCTCCTGCCTCTTAATGGCTTGCCCTTGTACTTGTCGTTGTTCCACCTCTTTAGCTTGTGCCTGCCGTGTCTGCCGTGCCGGATCCTGCAAAAGATCTGTAAATATTTGCATTTTATTACGATCATAGTAGGGTTTGATTTGATCAATGTTTGCGGAGCAGGTTTCACCATTCCTGGCTTTTAACCCTACTACAGCGTGAGTTATTTTTTCTATGACATATGGTATTCCTTTTTGCTTCTTTAATTAGTTTTTCTATATCACCCATTTTAAATTCTGGGGCTCTTTGTTGCACATAAAATAATTTATCTAACGGCGTTATAATCTTTCTGCCTAAAAATAACTCAGCAGGAGTTTTGCCCGTTGTATCATGTTTTGCGGTCCTAAGGGCGAAAGCAAATTCATTGACATAGTTATCCCAGCTTTTATGAAAATTTTTAACATAACTACGGATAATTTTCACTATATTTCTATTGACCCGTTCCGCTACATTTGATTGCGGCCGATACGGGACCATTTTTAAATGACGTATGCCCAGTTTTTGGGACATGTCTTCAAATACATTACTTACAAATTGAGGACCATTATCCGATATAACTTTTAGGGGCGCCCCGTATTTTAAAATATATTTATTTAAAATAGAATCAGTAACTAATTTCGCGGAGGCTCGTTTTAAGGGAACAATTTCGGTCCACTTACTAAAATGATCAACCATAACAAGGAGATAGCGACTTTTATTTAACTGACTTTTTGGGAAAAGGCCCAATAAATCGATGACAATTATTTCATTTGGAAATTCGGATTTAATACTATTTAGAAACCCGGCCGGGCGGAAATTAATATAATTAACTGCTTGACATGTTGGGCAGGACTGGACATACGCCCTTGTTAACTTTTGCAGTTCAGGAAAGTAGACTGCCTCGCGTACGCGTTGGATAGTTTTTCGAATACCAGCATGAGAAGCTAAAGGGCTGTCATGGAGCTCCTGCAGGATATTTAATTTAAGACTAGCTGGGATAACAGGTCGAAATTCGTTGTTGGAATTCGTAGTTTTTGTATAGAATAATAGACCATCTATTAGTTCGTAATGGGCCGCCCTATTTCTTATCGCCACAATATCTTGGTGGCTAAAATTTTCAGGATCCTTTAAATACTCATAAATGCTTCCAAACTCAGGATCCTTACCCAGTTCGGTTATTACAGTTTCTCGGGAATTTATTGTACATGCTGTGAGCATTGCCACCTTTACAGTATTACCTTCTTCATCTATTTTAATTCTGGATAGGGCATCTGCTACGATATTTTCCTTTCCGGGGGGTATGCTTGATTACCAGATTATATTCTTGTAGCTTGAGTGCCCATCTTATTAACCTTGGGGATAAGTTTTTCCCTGAGTACAATCTAGTTACCGCCGCATGATCAGAGTATTCTGTTATTGGCGCCTTTCCAAAATAGACTCGGAACTTTTGCACTGCTAACAGAACTGCAAGTGCCTCTCTCTCGGTCGCGGAATAGTTTCTTTGTGTTTGATTTAAAGTTCGGCTAAAAAATGCCACGGGCTGCTGATTTTGTGAAAGTACCGCTCCTACCGCATAATCCGAAGCATCCGCTGAAATTTCTAAATTTTCATCCTTTTCAGGAAATTTCAACACAGGGGCTTGCGTTAATGCTTGTTTTAATTTTTCGAAAGCACTATTGGCTTCGGCCGTCCACGAGAATCTTGCCTTTTTCCTTTTTAATTTTAACAATGGTTCAGCAATAGCTGCAAAATCTTTTATAAAGGACCTATAATATGAACAAAGTCCTAGAAAAGAAGAGAGCTTCTTCGCCGTGTTTGGAGTCGGATACTTTTGTACAGCGATTATTTTTGATTCGTCTGTCTCGATTCCTTTCTGAGATATTTTGTAACCTAAATATTTTAATTCAGGGGCTGCAAATTTGCACTTTTCGACATTAACTTTTAGACCGGCCTCATTTAATAAAGAAAACACCTGTCTTAAATCCTGTACATGTTGGTCGAGATTATCACTAGTAATAATGATATCGTCTAAATAGATAAATGTGGACTTTCCAAGAACAGGCCTTAACACAATGTCCATACATCGCTGAAATGTTGCCGGTGCCCCTGAAAGGCCAAACGGCATACGCAGAAATGCATAAGTGCCAGACTTGGTTATAAAAGCAGTCTTAGGCACGTCCTCAGGCCTAACCCCTATTTGAAAATAACCAGTCGTTAAGTCTAAAGTCGTCATATATTTGGTGGATGTTATGTTCCTTAGAATTTCTTCAATAATAGGTAACGGATATACCGGATATTTAGTTATGGAGTTTAATTTACGGTAGCCAATTGCGAATCTCCACCTTTTTGGATGTGTCAATGGATAGTCATTATTTTTCTTACATAAAACCACCGGGCTAGCATAACTACTTGAGATGGGCGTTATGATCTTTTTACGTAGCATATCGGTGATATGCCATTCTATAATTTTTTCCTTATTCTTATCATACCCGTATGCTTTGTGGCGAACTGGCATTGAATCTCCGGTGTCAATACTATGGTTAGTAACCTGAGTAAATCCTGGAATATCACTAAATAACGAAGCAAATTCACTTACCACTTGTCGGATTCTTCGTTGCTCTTCATTAGGCAGGTGGTCAAGGTTTAACATCGGCGTTTCAGCCTTTTCTTCTCGAACTAGTTTCATTGTCAGCTTAAGGGACGCTTCATTAAAATCTGGCGTTGCTTGTGCCTCTGAAAGAAAATCTATTCCTAAGATAATATGTGCTTGCAGATTCTTTACTATGAAAAACATAACCTTTACTCGTTCGTCCTTGATACGGACATACAGCGGTAATTTACCTATACACTTACATCTTTCTCCTTGCGCCGCTAACACTGTCGTATTATCCGAATTATACATGCGGTGTTTCCGAAAATACTTCCTAAAAAAATCTTCTGCCACACAGGAACACTGCGCGCCTGTATCCAGGAGTGCGGTGGCTGGGATATTATTCACCAACACTTCAATCTTCGGAAGAGTCAAATTTTTCACCATTACTGTATTTAACTTGAAGGAAGAGGGGTTTTCGTGGCCTTCGGATTTCCGCACCCTCCCGTCAGCAGAAATCCGTTTTAGTTTAAATTATTTTTCATTTCCGTGCTTTCCTTCTTTTTCCACTGGCCTTGAGACTTTTTTTCTGGATTGCTATTGAACTGTCGACGTTCGCCGGCTGTTTTTGAACGCTCGGGTTTCCTTGCCAACTGATTCGCTTTGCTTCCGTAGCCGTGTGCTTGAGTTTGCTGTAGTCTTGGCGCACCAAATTGGTTTCGCTGTTGATATTGGCGTCTTCTTTCAATGTCCGCCGTTCTTCTACTTTCAAACTGGATTGCTAGCTCAAATAACTTTTCCAGTGTAGTCGGATTTCTTAATTCAATAAATTCTTGCACTTGGGGCAGTAACCTCGGCAAAATCACTTGAATTATCTCAGGATCCGGACGGTTTCCATACAAGAGTTTGAAGACGTGAATTTTTCTTAAAATAAAGCTTGAGAGATTTTCAATTCGTTTCTGGTATATGCTGAAAAGTTCCGTTTCTAATTTTGCACGATCCCTTACGACAGGGAAGGCTTTTACTAGGGCAGTCTTGAAATTTTCGTAAGTATAGGTGGGACTTCCCGCTTGACCCAAGAGACTTCTGCCTATACATTTGAACCAATTAAGCGCTTTGCCCCTCAAAGCGCTGGTAGCTAAGGTAACTTTTTGAAATTCGTGCACGGGGTAGAACATGAAGTGGTTATCCAATTTTTCCAAAAAACTGGTTACCGCTGAGTTTCCATTAAATGTTGCTTCTGGTTTCATCGAAGCGCGCATGGTCTGGTAACCAAACCATGGACGATGTAACCAAATCCTTCCAGGGCGGCATTTCTGGATTCTGAGCCGCTTCTGCAGGCAGCACAGGTTCTTCTTGAAACTCAGCCATGGTTATTCTTCTTCGTTGGGCGCCACTATCAGGTTCAATGTTCCGTCTTACTTTCTTTGGGAACATGCAAGGACCTGACTCGGAACAGAGAGCTTACTAAAGCTATGTTCAATAACTGTGGGAAGTAGACAGGATACACAAGAAGGGTATACAAAACCCTTTATTTTTCTCTCTGTACAATAATTTCCGTACTTCGGAATACAAAGACCCACTACTTGTGGTCTAAACGTAAGAATATAAAAATATAACTAAACGCTAACTTAACTTTGAAATAATAAACGTGGAAGATTGGCCTTATATTAACAGGAAGCCGTATGTAGTACAGAGAACTGTTAACACTACAATACGTTTAAAAATTATCACGAGGATTAAACCTCTGGCCTGGAAGGCAACCAGCAACTGAGTAAAACTTCTAAGGTAAGCGGCCTGCTTCGACTAACTCCTTCCTCTCTCTCGCTTGGCAAAAAGCCACAACTTAAGTACTTGACGTTCGCCAGACAAATTTTGCATAAATAAGTTAACGCTTTTAATTCTGGCCGGAAGTAGAAAATAAGAAGTGATAGTAAAGATTTAAAATAAAAATAAACGTTAGTAAAACTTAAGATCCTTACAGCCTAATGAAAGCTGGAGAAATTGTTTGTCCTGGAAATGTGAAGGCTTTTCATTCAATTTCATTGTATCGAAATACAGTTGCGGAAAGAGTTACTGATTTAGCCGCGAATTTAAGTGATCAGATCAAAGCAAAATCATCTAGTTTCGACAGTTTCTCCATTGCCTGTGACGAGAGCACGGACATTAGTGGCAAAGCTCAATTAGCAGTGTTTCTTCGTTCTTGTGACAAGAATTTTAACATTTTTGAGGAATTACTAGAACTAATACCGATGCCTGTACTACCACAGGAGAATATATATTTACTTGTGTTTTTGGACTTCTGCGGAAATACAATCTACCTTTGGCAAAATTAAATTCTGTAGCTACAGATGGCGCTCCATCAATGACCGGAAAAAACAAGGGCTTCGTAGCATTACTAAGAAAAAAACTTAGTGAAATTCACGGTTCAAACATTCATCATATGCATTGTATTATATATCAAGTAGTTCTATGCACGAAAGTAATAAATATGGAGAACGTTTTGTCATATATAAAAAAAGTTATAAATTTTATAAGATATCAAGGTGTAAATCAGCGTCAATTCACTGCTTCCTTAAGTGAGTTAGATAGTGAATATTCGGGTTTGTCCTACTATACCGAGGTACGTTGGTTATCCTGCTCCAAGATTCTCAAACAATTCTGGGATTTGAAAGAAGAAATATGTCAGTTTTTAAAAACGAAAAATCAAGACGTAAGTTTGTTTTACAATCCAATATGGATACAAGATTTGTCTTTCTTGGCTGATATAACCAAACACTTAACCGGTTTAAATTTATCGTTACAAGGAAAAGATCATATCATTACGATCATGTTTGACATAATTAGAGCATTCAAATGTCAACTAGTTCTTTGGGAAAAACAACTTAAAAATGAAGATTTGACGCACTTCCCGACGTGCAGCATGAACAAATCAAGTTTAGGTGATACTTGTTTGTATCAAAAATACGCAGAAAAAATTGCAAATTTAACAACTGAATTTCAAATGAGGTTTAATGATTTTAGTTCCCTCGAAGACAATTTTTTTTTTTTTTTTTTTTTTTTTTTTTTTTTTTTTCTGTTTTCTTCGATTTTTCTCAATAAGTATTGACTCAGTACCCAGCCATTTGCAAATGGAGGTGATCGAGATTCAATGCAACTCAAATTTGAAAGCAAAATTCATTGAAGTGGGCGTGTCTGAATTTTACAAATATTTACCAGCCAGGTTTGAAAATACTCGAAAATTCGCATATGAAATTATTTCCATGTTTGGTAGCACTTATCGGTGCAAGCAGTTATTTTCAGTCATGAAAGGTAATAAGTCTCCTATTAGAAACCGTATGAATGATGCTCACCTTCGGTCAGCGTTGAAAGTTATCACTGCAAACAAAATTTCTCCCGAAATAGGAAAGATAATAGCAGAGAAGAGATGTCAAGTATCAGGACGTAAACATTAAATTTTTCTTGTTCTTTTCTATATAAATATATATATATATATATGTTTATTATTGTATTATTCGAAATAAATCTACGTTTCTATGAATATTGATTTTTTTTTTTTTTTCGGCCCGCCTAAAGTTAAACCTTGTTTGTTTGGCCCAAGCGTACCTATGAGTTTGACATCCCTGCTGTACAGGTTGCGTTCCACCCACAACTTTTGCAAGAATAAGCATTTCAGTTCAAACATGTATTTTATATGGAGTGTCCATATTTTTGTCCAACCTCTTTATTTGCATTATGGATGCAATAGCAATCTATATCTTTCTTAAAATTATAAGATAAAACTTTAAAAAATTCTGTTTAAAAATTTTGTATTTTTTCCTTAATGTATTTAATAACTTTTTATTATGTTTTTGATAATATGGCTGAGATATAGTAAATATACATTTAAATGCATGAGGACACAAAAGGTTATGTAATTAAAATGTATTCATGGAATCTAATTTTTTGAAATTCATATTTTCTTTATAAATCAGTACTGTAGATGCTTCATGGAATAATTTGTTACATCTTTTTTAATTAAGTGCAGAAAATAATTTTAGAAGTTTTATTATTTTATCCAGAAGTCATTCTGTTACTTTTTTCAATTTTTGTTTCTGATTATTTGTCAGGTGGAGGATTTATGAAAAAATTATGTTACGTTTACTTTCATTTGTTATTATTAAAGTACCATTTATTAATGCTATATCTGTATACAATTTCAGTTTTACTGTTTCTCCTTAATTAGCCATCCATTGTTAAGTAGCACAGAAAAAATTACTTGCTTTGAAATTACATCTCCATGCCTATCATTGTTATTTGAAGGAATTTGTTGGACTAGCTTATTTTATGTTCATTGCAAACTGCTAATACTTCTAAAATTTAACTGGGTCTAAAAAGTTATAGAATCATTAGGTCATTTTGAAGCAGGAGATTTGAATAATGTACAGTGCGCTTGCCAGGGATCGAATATGGACCTCTCGAATATGCGCCGAGGGTACTACAGTTACACCACGAAGGCATGCTGGAAGAAGGGAGAAGATGGCTTTTAAAGTATCTTAATAATGTGCCAAAAAAGGAATTTATATGCAAAGCCATATTTTATTAGCTTATTTAACTTCTTCCTGTGGGCTAAATATACCAATTTTTACGTATTAGGGCCATTTAGTCAACTATTTTAACAAGAAAGAGCAGAAAACAAATTGACGTGGTTTTACACTACCTACTCCGTATTAAAGGAATAATTTTAAATCTTCGTATATTATTGAAATTTCTTGAGGCACATTTAAAGCAGGGAACTTACGAGGCATATATGTCCCATCCCCCTGGAAAAAGTTTTAAAATTGTGAAGAACGCATAGACATAAAATATTGAAAGAGCTGTAAATAGAGATCTTATTGGGTCAATAAAAACAAATGAAGCAGGAAAGCTTATCAGCGAAGAGGTTTCAATCAGTCCTACAGCGAGAATTGCTGGTAGCCGAGCCATTTATTTCTTACCGCTGTTAATCGAATTCGGGTCGAATTATGAGTTTTCTGCTGTTTAACCACTCGGCTATCGTGAGCATGTACACAAAAACTCTAGTGAGGTTATAATAATAAAAAAATTAACAAGCAAAGCGTGTTTTCGTGATCTTATCATCATGGTAAAAAATGATGATGGAAGTGAAAGCCAAACCGCATCATTTAGCCTGAAACATGGACCAGAAGTGACGCTTAGCTTACAGTGAAATCTAGTATTTGAAATAAGATATGAGATGAAATTATGTGATTTATAAATGATACGCAAAGCACCTTTGCAAGGCGATATCGGTCTAAAGTTCGAACTGAATTGCAGAATTTTTATCTTATTTTTGGTAGCCTCATGCTATCAGCTGTGACAATAAATACAACTTTTCCAGTGTATTGTTGGTAAAATTCTAAATTAGTGAAATTAGTAACGGTTCCTGTTACTAACACAGCGAAGTAAAGAGTCTGTATAAATTTGGGAAGCGTAAAAGTTATAAGGTATTTCTTCCGCATCTCTAGCCTGCCTTCGTGGTGTATTGGTTAGCATGCTCGACGCATATTCGAGAGGTTCGTGGTTCGAGTCCCGGCGAAGGCGTTGCTCATTTTTTATGTCTCCCGCTTTCAAAAAATACCTAAAGTCTCTATAAAGTGGCACTGGAGATAAAATGGTTATTACTATCAATTTACATTAATTGTAATTAAATGCTAAGTAGGAAATGTTAATGTTAAGAAAAATGATACAACGATGTTGGCATTGAAGATAAAATGGTTATTACTATCAATTTACTTTCATAGTAATTAAATGTTAGGAAAAATATTAAGAAGAAAATGTTAATGTTAAGGAAAAATGATACGACGATGTTTGAATTTTTTGTCCAGAGTAGGGTCATAGTTTGAAAGTTTCCTTGTTTCTTCATAGCTAGAATTATGTACGCGCTTAAAAAATGTGCTATGTTAATTAAAATATAATTATGGATAGAATTTACTCCAGATAAATTAACGTGGATATGAGAATTTTTTAGGAGCTACGAAGCGTTTATCTGAGAATCTTATTTTGAAAGACTGGCTTTCATTTCCTGCGTGATGCCACAATTGTGAACTGAAAAGAAAAAGGCATAAGTCATTATAGATTTTACCACAGTCAAATAATTTTTACAATTTAATTTAATTGATAATTTTGGTTTTTCTTTTCACAAGGAAGAAAATGTCCATATAGGCGTTATTTGCTTTCTTATTATCTTAATAATTTTATCAAATCTATGCTTATTCCGTGCTTTCCCCTTAATTTCTTCCATTTCGCTTCAATAGCACGCTTTTAAAATCTCATACTTTCTGATGAGTTCTTTAGAGAACTTGATATATGTTTATTTAAGCTATAGATACCCTTATAATAAAAAATGAAAAGCAAATTTAGTTTTATTTATTTACTTACTTTGATTTTTAATTATTTGTTTAGTTATTAAATTTTTCATGTAGCCAAAATCTGCGTCTAATCTTCCTTTCGGCAAAATGCATTCATTCTCTTAATAAACACCAGGCAAAATAAATCGCTCCCAAATCTAATCCTTTGAAGTTAATTTACACTGATACACTGCTGAAAATCCATTAATAAATCTATGCTATTAGACATGTAATTTTATGGTAGCGGAACATGATCAGTTTAAGAAAAAGTAAATACCTAAAGGGACATAAAAATGTAGAACACTTTTTGTTCTACACAATTTCATAAGAATATTTCTTTCCACATTTTCCCTTTCGCAAAGGGGAAAAAATCTTTTCCTCGCTTTCTTTTCTTTTTTCATCCCTCCCTCTCACATTTCGTAACGTCCGAGGTCTATAATCAAGGATACTTGTTATCCCGGGTATTTCTCTTCAATTAATCACACCTTAATCTCACACCTCCTTTGGTTGAAGTAATTGCCCTGGTGGGACTACGGGGCGGGACAAACCCTTTGTCAACCCCTCGTCTCGTCTCGTGGGGGGGATAACGAGGAGCCTCGTATCCATTGCATTTTTATTTTATTTTCGCTGCGGGAAAACTGTTAATGACACGTTTGCATTACGCTTTTTAGACAGCTTGTGCAACTGGTCTAACCGGAGTGAATTGCTGCCCTTCTTGCGCAGGCCCCCCCCCCGCTCATTCGAGAAATAGAGGAATACTTTTAAGATAACTTTAATTCAAATATCTGAACTGCGTTAACAGGTTGATGTATATCGAAAACGACTTCAGCTACGGTAGTTAAGTACCTTTTACAATCGATTTCCTGGATCATCTATCACTGCGGTGATACCGGATTTAAGATGGAAAGCATTATTGGTTTCGCTTTTGAACTTTTGGGATCGAGTTGATTTGGTACTCCGTGACATAGAAAAATATAGTGCAGGATAGAAGATAACATTTACTATATTCTAACAACGAAGTGCCGATATATAGGAAGTGCCGATTATATAGGACACGAAATTGTCCTGATGTATATGGTTTCATATCTATATCATAAAAGAAAAAAAAAAATTCAGAACTAAGTTGCGTGTTACGTATTGAATACAGAGTACTAATGTAGATTGTCCTTTCTCTTATCATAAATCATTCTCGGAATGGTCTTCCATAACTAACTAATCAAATGAACAGTTATTGGACGGTAAGTTACATTATAAATTTAGCATGAAGAAGTTGATATTTATAAATAATTATTTCTTTTGAGACATTTCTTACTAAATTTGTTTACATTTACGATAGTGAACTTTTGTGAAGACATCTTACTTCCATAAAGGTTTGCGTTCGAAGCTGATTATTATTTCAGAAATTATAAATAAATATCGGGACTGAACATCACCTCTCTACGATGATGATTCCCACAGACAATTAAAAGAGTCAGTAACAATAAACTTCACTATACATGATTATTATTTATTTTTGCTATGTGAACTAAAATAACTAGACACTAAGCACAACTAAATTATCAGATATACAATTACAGAATTCTAAGCCACTACAAGTAGGTGGTTAACAAATAATATACCATTCAGCCATTAAAGACATATTTTACTAAATTCGTTTACATTTAGAATAATACTCTTGTGCTTCCCAACCTGGATAGTGATCAGCAACGCTAACTGCCGTATCGTAGGGCCCGAGTTTGAATCCCAGAGAAGGCATGGATGTTTGTAAATGCATATTGTCTGTGCGGCATGGGGCTCTCTAAATATGTGGTGAGCCAAAAGTCCTCTTGAGAGGTTGTTGGTAGGGAAAGAGGAGTAGGAGACCCTAGGGCCCGTTCTCCCTGAGGTGCCGTCCATCAGAATTGGGAGCGGATCTGAACGAAGTCGTACCATCACCTGTATGGTGCTCAAGACTGTTGCAAACGATAGGTGCAGTCTTGCACTCCTTACCACTATGAATTTCGGGGGACTTGTTCTGATGTTATTATCAGACAAGTGAGATAAGTCACATCACACACAACCACATAACATTCTTGTGGGGACCACTTCCACGAAAGTCTGCCTTCGAAGATGACTAATATTTAGAAATTATGAATAGATATTAATCTGAACATCTTCTCTCTAAAACGATCATACCCACAGAAGAATTATTATTAATTGAATTATTATAAATAAACATTTGGCATGAAACAATAAACATGACTTTCCAAACGATTCAGGTAAACCCGCTTTTCAACCGATTTCTTTTTTTCGAAAATTAAAGCAAAACGTTTGCTTTATATGTTTTTACCTTACGTACATATAGTATATTGCGTGTGTATATCCGTGCGTACGGGTTCTCAATGTATTGAATGTACACAGAGCCAATGATAGTTTGATGAAATTTATTTTCACGAAAGAATGAGTTTACAAATCTGGAACTTTCCTCAAAAGTACTTGTACAGCTCTTTTCAGTATGACAGAAAACTGTCAGTAGTTACCACTTCAAATTACTAAGGACGTTAAACACAAGACATTATAAAACAAAGCGTTGAATGCGAAATACTGTGAGCTAAACTCTGAACTAAATTTGAGGACTGATCACAAATCAAAGATCATCATTCGTGTAAAAGGCATGCGGCCTGTTGAGGCCTTTACCAGTCTATATTTCTTAAGTTCCTAATGGTATAAAGATGTGAAAAAAGAAATCCGAACAAACGAAAAGTCTTAAAGCTGAGGGTGCGGATCTCATAAGAGAAAAAAGTATGACGCCTTTGTGGCGCCATCTGTTGACTTCATATTACATTCGTGTGAGTAGAATCTTCAGTAATGGCATAGCTTTGGAGTGACGTTCATGTGGCGCCATCTGATGTCATGGGATAGAGCATAAGCAATGGCATATCTATGGCATAATTTTGAAGAAGTAGATTTTCCTTGAGATAGTTTCTTAAGGCAAACTCTATTTTGCTTAAAAAAGACCATAAAAATAAGTTGCAAAAAAGAGAAACAATTTTGCACAGGTATATGTGCTGTAACAATATTCACACCTCTGGTAAACATTCGCTTAATTAGAAGAACTTCCTGTTTGTCCAGAAATTAATTTAGAGCTAACTTTTGCCAAAATGAGTTACGGAAATCCCCTGGTGTGGTTTCCAGACAAAAAGGATGTAGTCAAAAAACCCCCTCCTAAAGCATTTCTTAAAGATGCTTAACAAAAGGGAGAGAAAAGGGCTTTTATGTGGATTTTATACAGAGAGAGGCTTGTATTATGGCTGTAATTTTTTGATTATTTACTCCTGTTTATTCAAGGAAACATTATTAAGTTTTAAAATAAATTTTGAAAAGACAACTGCTCTTTTTCCTTCATCCATCACGGGTGTTCAGACGTTACAGTGATTAAACAATTCTATCAGGACTCGAACCCGTCAGCATATTTCACAAGTTTTACATCAGCGTAGCCACTGAGGGAGGGGCTTCGAAAATGGACAAATGAGAGTCTATTGCTCTTGTGAAGCTAAATCTTCGTGCATGTGATGTGAGCGTATGTTGTAATTTGCATTTTTTTCGCAGTTATAAAGGTATGGCGTAATAATGGGAAATCTCGTAGTGCTTTCGTTTTATGAGTTTAATTAATCGCTGACATTTCGCGATTTTTATCACGCATTAATATTTGGATTGATGTTAACGGTGTATTATCGCTCTTTACATCGAGAAAATGTTTCAAGCTACAATTATCCTCGAATATTATGCATTTTCTAACACCTGTGAATTAAGAGATTTCAAATGTATATATATATTTTTTTAAATTAAGCTGAGAAGGACTGGAAGTATTACCATGAATCTTGTATTCTCTTATTTCAGTGCTTGCATTGTTTTGATTTTTAAAGTGTAAAATTCAAAATACATATTGTGTATGATCCGATTATATCCATTGTTAACATTAAAAGTTATATGATAATAAATTTAATTTATTCATTGTAAATAAGATAAATTTATTCTGTTTAATGAGTATTTCTTGTGAAGACATTACATTTAAGAATGAGCAGTTGTTAAAAGTGAAATTTAACACACTAAATGTATACGAATGCAAATTAGTAAAGCTCACTTTGAATAAAATTCTGCGTTGGCTATTATTATAGCACATCTTTTTCATATAGACTGCAAAAGAAGGTGCTGACTTCTATTTACATGTATAATTGGTGTAAATATTTTTCTAACGTATTTATCACATATTCTTCCTACATCTTATTTACCACTTAATATATAATATAATAAGCAATACTTCACATGGATATTTTTGCAGAGTATCCAACAGTTTCAACCAGCTAGTGAAATCTTCACGTATATAGTACAGTTACGTAAGGAAGAACCAGTTGCAATTGTATAGGAAATGAACCTAAATGTCACCAAATGGTTGCCAAGTTTGGCGACTTCTGATGATTTATCGCTAAATTTGGCGACAAAAATTAGTTGTCAAACACATTTAGCTTGGCGCCATTTCGTTAAATTGGCCAGACAGCCATTTACCTCAATGTTAAATGGATTTTACCCTGCAACCTAATTTTGCGGCGAAGCTTCACTCTCTTATTCCAAGGTATTTAAGGCGAGGTTTTCGGATTGCAAGACATACAGATGTGATAGAATTCAGCATAGAGGAGGAGGCGCTCTTATTTACGTAAAGAGCAGTTTTAACTCAAGCTTTCATTCTTCGGATAACAGTAACGAATTTGAAGAAGTAAGGGCTACTGTTTACATTCCAAACCGAGGAGGAGTAACAATATGCGCCCTCTGCAAACCCCGTACTGAACTTCCAAGACCAACATCTTCTCAGTCTTTTAAATAATTGATTTCCCACTTTATTATGCGGAGACCTGAAATCACCTCATATACGGTCAGGTCGTAAATTTACCATCCCTTTTTTCAGGGGGAGAGATGACGAGGAGGGGATAATCTTGCTCGGGGTCTTGAGAAAATGTGGGGGGGGGGCGTTTAAACATGTAACTTCTCTACATTCAGTTTTATACAGAGGAAAATACAAATTGAATTTTTCTAATGAATGGAATTTTGTACAATGGAAATTTATTATTGAACGATAAACTGTAAGGCAAATAACATCTTTTTTTTAAAGTCATAGGAGTAGAAAGACAGATATTTGTTACATGAATGAATTTGTAGTAAATATTGAGTTTTTCATTTCGAATGCTATGTTACGTGCATGCGAAGTAGCTGAGTATCTGAAAAAATAGTCTTCATTCAAATGTCCCTCACCCTTTTCACGTCTAAGGACTGTTTTTCAATTACATTGTGGTCGCTGCTTTTTGATTAATTTTCTAATGACATATAAACAATAATTTTTTTTGAGACTTATGAATAAAATAACGTAAACTAGACTTCAAAAAATTTTCAGAATGAAGTTAAATAATACCTAAAAATACATTATTGGTGCACTTATGGGTTTTATATGTAGTAGTTAATATGGAATCCTTAAATTATATATATCTATGTATATAATTTAAGGATTTCATATTAACTACTACATATAAAACCCAAAAGTGCACCAATAATGTATAAACGGAAGGTGTATATAAACGGAACAAAATATAGAACAAGGTATAAAATATCAAAGAAAAATATCTTTATTATACAATGTTCATTACCATACGTATGTTTACGTAATATCAATATAAATGGTTAGTTAGGTTTCGTAAACATATAATTTATTTTTATATTTTGTATTTTTTGTATTATACATATCTGAAGTTTAATTTTACTTGTTCTCCTTTTGGGTTACGACTTTAAGTGCGAAAGAATTGTTAGGGCATTTATAGGGATTACATTATATGCAATCAGTTAAGATCCGACTTTTCCTTTCTTTTAATCATTATACATATTTAAATACTACTTTATAAGTATACATAAAATATAGCAGTTTTTTAAGCTACTTATTTATATATTTATTGCTTGGTCTGGCTTGTTTGATTATAGCAAAGCATTCGACGGCTATTTGCCTAAGGGTAAGGGTGCCTCGCGGAGAACTTTCTAAGCAAAACTGACTCTTACGCACGTTACACGTGGGGAAAACCACGAAAACGCCAATACAGCCATCCCGTTCACCGGGATTCGAACCCCGGATCGACCTGCCAGAGTTCAACGACTTTACCGCTCAGCCGCTAGTAAGCCACACACACACATCCACACATATACGTTAAATTATATTTACATGTTGTTTATAAAGTATATTGAGTGCAATTTAATCATAAAGACTTAGAAAATATTCTACGGAATTACCTCACTTCGTAGACTTTTTGTTAAGCTTCACCATATTTCTTAAAGAGAATCTCAATGCTGATTCCATTTCCAAGCTGTTTATGTACCTTATTTTTCATGCTTTGAATTATATTTAGAAAATTATTTCACTTGGTTATAGCTGAAAATGCAGTTTTTTTTAATTGAAGAATTTAAGGGTAAGAAGAGAATTATGCCCTTTCCTAATTATTCTTGAAGCATTTAAATTTTTTTTAAAAAGCGCACATTAATACGGATCGCTGAACTAAGGTACTCGATACAGGACAGATCAATCAGCTACTAAATTTTGATTTTCATTGAGTAAAAATGAATTCATCTGCATTCTATAAGAAAGCAGATATTCAAAAAATGTTTTTTCTATTCTCGCAGTCGTAATATTTTTCTTAAATATTCAGCTAATTCATATTCAAATACTCCAATCCATTACAATTAGTAATAAATCGATACAGTAAATAAATAATTAAAATCAATTAAAGGGAATTTTAATTGCCATTTTCCCTCTGATAAACCCCTCTTTAGAGTTCAATAACAGTCGATCAGCTTTTGTTGGGGTTCATTTTTCTTTATGGTATGCTTACGTTATATATGTATGTATTATGCATTGCTCATACTCGTCAATTACAACTTTTAATATCTCTTGGAAAAAAATCAGTATGGAAATCCAGAAAATGATTCTTAGTGACTCTAAAACTATTATTACTAGGCATTGTAATTGCTCAGTGTTTTAAAAAAAATCCCATTGTTTAAAGGTAGATCCTATGCTCGTATCCTAGTCTACAATTAAAAGCTGCGAGTCAAAATTAAGGGAGTTGCTCTTAGGAAGCCTTAATTAGAAGTATTTATAGGAAATGTTAATCAATACTTATTATCTTATGGATTAAACACTTACTCCCTATTTGATCACGTGTATGGCAAACGGATATTCGTCAATCATAAAGAAAAGAAAGGTCAATCAAAATGAGTTATATTCTTGTTTTTCCAACTGCAAAACCATCTTAAGCTACTATCGGATTTAATCTTTAAATTATTCCAATAATAATCAGAACAATGGGGGCCACTGTTCTTAACTATAATTTATTAATGCAAATCCTATTTTGGTTTCAAATGCCTTTCATTAATTACATTGATGATATGGATATTTAACTAATTATTACTATTACTAAAATAGTTGTAAATACTTTATTACTGATATGTTTATGTACTATTTTATTAAAAAACGTATTTATTAATTTATTAATAAATTTATTATAATTTATCAATATTAATTATTTATTTATTAATAAACCAAAAAAGTGCATACTAATATTATTAAGCTGTTTAATAAATACGTAAAAGAGCATTTCAAAACTTTTCGTATCCTATGTAATTTGTCTCTTTCGGTACCGTGTGCATCCTTGTACGCGTTACTGACTTACAGTGAAAAACAGAGGAGAGCTCCATTCAAGATTTTATTCCTGAGCTACTGATACTGAATGAGACCTAAAAACACTTTTCTTTTAAAATATATGTCCCCTTAGGATCCCCGACACAGCCGTTTACTTTCCCCTTCCGTAATTAACGTCAGTCTCTCGCTCTTGACCGCATTTGCCAAGCCACCGGAGACCTAAATGCCAAACACACCAGCCTGCGGCTGTCGTAGAATTAACAAAAACGCCGAAATTCTTTATTCTCTCTTTACATTCTATATTTTCTCTTTACATTCATCCCCAAATTACTTCACCTTCCGACCGACAAATACCAGACAGTACTCAGATATTCTGGACTTATTTTTATCATCCACGAATTTTCCACTAGCCACGGAAGTGATAGACGATTGATCATCAGACCATGTTCCAGTACTGGCAAAATGGAATCTACAAGGTGGAGAAGAAGCACATTTCTAAAAGAGCAGACTGGAATAAATTAAAAAATTTGGTAAACATTCAGATCCCAAGTACGTTTCCCTTAAGTACCACAGAGGGTGTTTATAACGCCGTACAAAATATTACTGAACATATAAACGATGCTTTCAAAAATGCTACTGTGGAAATAAAAACAAATAAAGATTATTTAAAAACTCCCCTCCAACATAAAAAAACATGATTCGAGAAAGAAACAGACTCCATAAGCTTTACATCTATTCACGTGACCCAGCTGTTAAGTCATTGGTCAATAAAACGAACACACAGATTAAAAATCTCATTGACGAGCACCGCGTCACCACCTGCAACCACACGATCGACAATCTTAACTTCGAAGATGGTGCATTTTGGAAATACATCAGAAGACAAAAAGCAAATAAAACTTAAACCATGCCATTGAAAAACAACACTGAGCACTTATACACGGATGAAGAAAAAGCAAATGCTTTTACTAACCACTTCGCAGAACTATTTAAGCCAAACACAAACGCTTCTGGTCCTACTTTTACAGAGCATGTTAATAACACTATCGAAAGCTGGCTGCTCCAACCTACTAGCTCGAAACATCCCATATTTCATTGCCCCCACTGAAGCAAACACCATTATTTCAAAATTGCATAATTACAAAGCCTCCGACAAGGAAAATATCTCGAATAGAATGATAAAAATTTTACCGAGTCGCCACATCCCCAAACTGTGTGGGATTTTTAACGCCTGTCTGTATTTGAACTACCAACTGCATGGAAACATGCAACTATTATTCTTATTCCTAAACCCGGGAAAGATCTTAACGGGTAGAAAGCTACCGTTCGATTAGCCTGTTACCAACACTAGGCAAAAGTTTCAAAAGAATTAATTATAAAAGTCTGGATTCAATACTGAGCTCACTGCCTGTTTCGGATTTACAAGAGGACTCTCCAACACCACGCAGCTGGTTAGAATAGTGGAGTTCATTAGTTATGCAATCCATAAACATCAGGCGACGGCGTTTCTTATGCTAGACGTGGCCAAAGCTTTTGACCGCGTCTGCCGTAATTTACTTATTGATAAAATGTTTCATCTCACTGTCACTTGAGAGACAATTCTACTAATTTATTCTTTTATCACAAATCGCACATTTGCAATCAGATACGGTAATTTCTACTCTCCCTCAGACAAATTCAGGCAGGCGTCGCCCAGGGCTCAAATTTAGGTCCTCTCTTGTACCTGATTTATGTAATGGATTTCCCGCTTTTTGACGTAACATTAACTACATCACAGCATGTTATGGTGATGATACAGCCATCCTCTCCTGTTCCTTAAATCCTGACAATGCAATTGAACTCATACAGGGGCCTATGCAAGAAATTGAAAAATGGTGTCGTACGTGGAGAACCTGTATCATCGCCACCAAATCACAGCTTTTGCTTATCGGACAACATAAAAAGAAAAGCGTACACACTGAACTCACACTGTTTAATGATAAAATTACGAAAGTTAACAAATCAACCTATTTGATTGTGCGATTTAATACAATACTCCCTGGAACCCCCATACCTCAAGTGCTGTCGGCAAAACAATTGGTATTGCCCGCAAACTCAACACGATCAACAATGCATCCTCAAAACTTGAACTCGCACGGAAAAAGCGAATTTATACATCAATTCTTCGCCCCATACTCACATATGTTTCACCGGCCTGGTACCGCATCTAACTCTGATTTCCCAAAACTCCAAACATTCCAAAATTCCTTCCTGCGAAAAATCACGGGAGCACCCTGGTTCATCAGTAACGAGGATTTAAAGATCTTAAAATCGAAGATATCAAAATTCACATCGGAAAGATTAACAATAACTTTTTCAACAAAGGTGTCAGCAACGATACAGTTCACTTTGCCAATAACTTTAAGTATGAACTCCTAGAACATGATTTCAACCTCCGCCCATATGCCACCCATCTATTCACATTTGACATTTGATTCCTGCCTTTTGCCTAGTCACTTCTTATTTCTCATCTTTTCATATTCACAAAGGCCCTAAGGGACAATTTTTGTTTCACGTAGGAATTTCACACAGAAATATCATACATAGGACATATTATGACATCCTCACATTGCCGTGTTCTTGCACCACAGTAATTACAGGCAAGGGCCTTTATTTTTTCATCTAGTTCATCCATTAGTTCCCCATCTAGTTCATCCATTAATGGCAATCCATATAAGGTCTCACATACACGAGGAATCCTCGTTAAAGGGCACCTGAGGTGGTGGTAAGAGCGAGATGAAGTTCGCGCTGAGACCAGCCTAAGAAACAGTATCACAGTTGCAAGACAGAGCCTAAGGAGATTTTGCCTTATGTTTAAATGACTGTACAGCACCCAATTGTCTACTGTAATCACTTTTCAACTGTTTCTGCACCCTGTAAGTACTATAAATATTTTAACTTATGTTTTATTATCCAAGGAATTCTCAAGTTCAAGATGGCAGACTCTAAGCTACTCGCAAACATCTCTCCCAGGTCCGAGTTACCCGCAATCAGTCCTGTTCCTGATTCGTCGCTGCAACTCACGTGTCACTTCCCGCAACAGTACTTGTTTCATCTCATTACCTGCTCCCATTAACAGATGGCGCCACAGCTTCTTCATCTTTGGCGACTAGGTCCCCTAAAACCCTAGTCGCCCTTTAAAAATGAGAGTATATAAGGTATTTCTCCCACTTCTCTAGCTTGCCTTCGTGGTGTAACGGTAGCACGCTGGTCCGGTATTCCAGAGGTCCATGGTTCGATTCCCGGCGAAGGCGCTTGCATATTTTTCATCTTTTCCGCTTCCAATTAACCTAATGACTCTACATACTTATACCTCAACTCTTGGCACAATAACTATGTCATTATTCTTCTAGCTTCTACCTTGCTAATATCTCCTCGCTTTGCTTCTGTAAAATGCCTGCCTCATTTCTTTTTAAAAAACCAATGTGTATAAAAAATTATCGTAAATGTATGATTAAAGCGTATGTTGTCTACGAAGAATTAGTCTAGTGTGATTGAAAATCGGGAAATAAAGATGATAATTGGATGAACTTAATTTGGTATCAACTTCTTCCTCTCGCCCAACCACTCAACCATTGCGACTGTGCTTCGAAATCATCTCATTATTTAATGCCTGAAATGACGCAGGTTCCCTCTATCTGTGTATATAAGAAGTTATTGTATTCAAATATAATTGAAAAGTAAATTTGTCTGCCAAAGAGGTGATTTAAGATGTGTAAAAATATGATGATTCTTTAATTCAGTCTTCTTATCTGCTTCAGCTATTACTGTCTTCTCAGCCATTACTGTCTTCTCAGCCATTACTGTCTTCTCAGCCATGTATACAGCCAGAAGTTAACTTAAAAGTACCGGATTCCTCATTCTACGCATTATAAATTACTATAAAATAACCAAACTAAGATTAACAGCTGGAGAACAAAATAGCAAATATGCACTACACTAGCGAAGCCAGGCTCTGTCTAACTTTCTCATTTCACCCGTTTAAATACTCTTGTTTACTTACTTAATTTGCACCTTGGCGAGAAAATACGAGGGGAAATTATAGAAATCAGGAAAGATACCAAAATTAAAATAGCAGTGAACTAAGGGGAATCCTACATTCTCCTTCGCCAGAACATGATTATCGCATAACAAGACTTAAGCCTGGATAAGATATTTTAAATTCTAAACCTAACCGTGAATCAACCTTTTTACAAATTTAAACCTTAATTTTCTTAATTTAATTTATAGAGACATTAGGTTATATCGAAGCAGGAGAGAAGAAAAATAAGCAATGCCCTCGCTGGAACTGGAACTACGGACCTCTCGAATACGCACCTAGTGTGCCGACCACTACGCCATGAAGACATGCTAAGAAGGCGGCAGAAATACCTTATATACTCCCCCTTTTTAAAAGGCGTCTGGGGATTAGAGGACCCAATCTCCAAATCCTGGTGGTGGCGAATCATGACCTCCCCCCATTTTTTAGTTTGGACGCTACTGTAGAGAAATTAGGTTATTTCGAAGCAGCAGAGATAAAAAAAAAAAAAAAAAAAAAGCAATGCCCTCGCCTGGACTCGAACCGCGGGGCTCTCGAATACGCGCTGAATGTGCTGACCTCGAAAACATGCTAAGAAGGCGGGAAAAGTACCTTATAAGTTATTACAGACAAAATATCGTGTCACTTCCATAAAATTCTTCTTAAATTTTCCCATCTTGACGCCTTCCAGATATCTCGAAAGAAAATAGTTTAGAACGAGTTCCATATATTTAGTGTATTCATTTAGCTTGCAAGGTTTTAGATAATTAAATATATTTCTTTTAATATCATATGGGAGTGCGTTTACTCATTTCATTCTCTCCAAAATTTAAAACTCCTCCATGCTCTCCAGCAAGGTGTATTGATATGAAAGCGTATGTTCATATAGGAAGTTAGCCTAGGAGGTCAGTCTGCCTCCTTGAGTCCTATCGACCCACCAGCTTGCTGTCCTCGTTGAGTAAAATTATAGAAGCTGTCCTGCTGAAGAGAGTCAATGAACATCTGGATCAGAATAACATCATCATACCATACCAGTTTGTATTCAGAAGCAAGCATTCTACTCTGAATCAACTCTACAGAGTTGTTGAGTATATCAGTGAGGGATTCCAGTAGAGAAAAGTTACAGGGGGACTATTTCTTGACATAGCAAAGGCTTTTGATCGTGTATGGCTAGACGCACTCATCTACAAGTTACACAACCTGCGTTTCCCAGGTTACATCACAAACACAATTAATTCCTACCTGACAGGTAGACACTTTGTCGTTCAAGTATCAAACACACTGTCTATACGCAGAGCTATCCTTGCAGGTGTACCACAGGGCTTTTTGTTCGGACCTACTTTATTCAATATATATGTGAACGACATTCCTATTAAAGACAACACAACACTCGGCAATGTATGCTGATGACACTGCGATCCTTAAAGTGCATTTCTCAGCCCAGCAATACAAGAGTTACAAGATTATATTAACATACTCGAGACTTGACTAAAAAATGGAAAATCAAAGTCAACGTCGACAAGACGCGGGCAATCTTGTTCCCCAAAAAGAACAAGTTTAATAAAAAGCTTCAACTTTACGGACAAGAAATCCCATGGGCCAAGCAAGTCCTTTAGTTAGGGGTAATCCTCTGTAAAACTCTCACATGGACCCCACACATTACGTCTATCATTTAAAAGATTTGAATTAGTAAAGTTACACTTCACCCCCTAAATTCTGGAAACAGCTTGCTTTAAATAGACAACAAGTTGCTTATTTACAAAACTGTTTTGCGTCTCATCCTATGCTATGCTTGCCCGATCTGGGCGTATTCTTGTAAAACTTCTAGGAAAAAGCTACAGCAGGTACAAAACCTCATCTTGAAGCAAATTGCAAATGCGCCTTAGGAGTTAAATATAGAGGAGTTAAGGCATTATTACTGCCGGTTTGCCCGGAAATTCTATGATAATCTTAGTCGTATTAATAACCCAGTTATTCGGGTGTATAATTACGATGTAAATAATGTGATTAATAATAAGAGCCCGATGGCCATTCTCAGTAATTATATTAATTATTTTTTTCCTCTGTCTGTGAATATATGCACTCTTGTTGTATTGTATCTATATATTTTTTCTCAAAGCACCGTGGGTTTCACACTTGTTATTTGTCTTTTGTTGTGTTTAGATGCTAAGTGTCATTACAGGTTCATCACCAGCTCTTCCCCCTTTACAGCTTTTCTCAGATTGCTCTTTTTTTTATCTATGAAAATCTGATATGCGGTATACCCTAGTCTTTTCTATTAGGATCAATACCTAATTTCCCTTAATATAAGAATTACTTTAAACTTAAAAAAAAAAAAAAAAAAAAAAAAAAAGAAAAGAAAAAGAAAAAAATTGCATTTAAATATGTACACTCATGTTATGTCTATGTATAAGTTATCTCTTGATATTATTCGCAATTGCTTATTGTTCTACAAGGTGTAGTGTTCTTATCTAACTCAGACATGATACACCGTTTCTTCCGTGTTGAATTATAAACATACACGTACATCAGGATATGGCCGGAGGTCAAATGAATATTTTCGTAGATCTGTAGGGAAACAGAGGCCAAGTTTTGAAAACAGAAAGAAATTTTCCCATAGGAATGGCAATTGCCAAGATAAAACACAAAAGATGAAACAAAGGGAAGACAGAAAAAAGTTGAACTGTAAAGCAACACTGAAAATCAGGGGGTAGAAGCACTCGCGTAGCTACAACTCTTAAGACCCCATGCAAAAATTTTTTTGCAAAAAATTGGGGGGTCCCCAATTAACTTTGCAATATTATTTTAGAAGTCAAACAACAAAAATAGCGTTATGAAAATTTTAAAATCTAACACTGATTTTTGTTGTTTGTCTTCTAAAGTAATACTTGTTCGGCGTGTTATAGTATCTTAACTTTACAATACTCAAAAAAAAAAAAAAAAAAAAAAAAAAAGGGAGGGGGGGAAGAAAAAATATGAAAGGTTTTTGATTTTAACTGCCGGCCAAAAAAGGATTGAAGTTTTTTATCTCTCGCTGAGCCAAAGAATCTCTAAGAGATTCTTTGGCTGAGCTTCCACTGTAACCGACCTGCTCTTGTTTTCACTCATTTTAGCTTTCTATATACCTTTCCTTCGCACCAAAGCTTGATTTTTCGCCCATCGGAGTAGAAAGACTTAGCGGTTGCAAAACAAGACATTTTGTCTGTCTTTATTATTAAACACCGTTTTCTTCGCACCTACGCCATGGACATTTCAAGACCAAAATCATAAAATTTTTAAAAGTTGAAAGCTAAATAGTAGCATATATTTAGAATTTCCGATGCAGTGTTAAGTGCTGGCATACATTTTTATATTTTTTCAGTCTTTTCTCAGTTTATCATATCAATGTTCAGTTTTATTAGTATGATCGCTAGTAAATTTTTTTTCTGTCTTTTCTCTATTAATCTTTTATCTGTTAAGTTTATTTATTAAATATCAAGTTTATCTCACTTATGCCGTATAAAATTCAATTCAATCACGCAATCACAAAATACAGTCGATGCCGCTTAATTGGGACACCGCTTAATCGGGACAGCCGCTTATTTGGGACTAATCTCAAAGAACAGATACCAAACTAAGAAGCCAATAGAAAATTTATATGTTTAATTGGGACAGTAAATTTAAGATCACAGTACATATTACGAGTTTGTTACGGAGCGTTGTCTTACAGCTTATTGCGCATGCGTTGCCTTGCAGCTGATTGTGTATGCGTTGCATCACAGGCGAGCGCAATGGAGTTCTTATTCAGTTACCATTACACCTCGTACGTGACGACTGTGTCGATTGTTGCATATTTATTCACTCACAATACACATCGCACGTGAACAGTGCATAAACTTATTGTTCAAAAATTTAATCCTTGCCAAAATGCCAAGAAATGATTTGACACTTTCTGGCAAAATTGCTTTGCTAGATAAAATAAAGAGGCAGCCACCTAATACAAGTTATCGCCGGCTCGTTGAGATAACTGGAGTACCAAAATCTACCATATCGCGTGTCTTACGACAAGAAAGTCAACTGCGTGAGGAATTGGTTTTACAAGAAGGACAACCAGGAACGTCCAAAAGGAAACGCGAGGGAAGGATCCAGACGTCGAAGAAGCACTAGATCAATGGTTTTCTATTGTTTAGTGGCAGAGGCGTAAATATCAACGGCCCGGTATTGAAGGCGAAGTCAGAGGAGTTAGCTAAAAAACTGGGCCGCAATGATTTCAAAGAAACTGACGGGTGGTTATCGCGATGGAAAACAAGACACAACATTAAATTTAAAAAAGCGCACGGTGAAAAGGGCAGTGCCGACAAGGAAAGTTCCGAACCGTGGAAAACTACGAAAATTCCTACTTTTTAAGAGAATTTTTGTGCTGATGACATTTACAATGCTGATAAAACCGGCCTCTATTATCGTGCTACGCCAGGCGGTTCCTTATGCTATAAACACATTGCACTGACTGGTTATAAAAAGGCGATAAACCGCATTACTGTGTTATGCTGTACAAATATGTCAGGTACTGACAAACGAAAGCTACTGATCATAGGAAAAAGTGCTAGACCTCGATGCTTTAAGGGGTTGAGCATGGAGGTTTACCAGTGGAGTACCATGCAAACAAAAATGCGTGGATGACTTCTGAAATTTTTCGAAATTGGCTTACCAGTTGGGACCGAAATTTACAACATAAAAAAAGAAAAATTTTGCTGATTGTTGACAATTGTGCGGCACACCCTCAGACAATCTACAAAATATACAGCTGGAATTTCTTCCTCCTAATACCACATCTCTAATGCAACTAATGGACATGAGGGTAATAAAAAATTTTAAGACTTATCGACTAAGTATCGTGGGAAATTGGTTAATTACATATTAGAATCCATTGATGAAAATTTATTAACAACTTCCACAACAGCCAGAGAGATAAGTTCAAAAATTTCCCTTTTGCAAGCAATACAGTTTGTCGCTGATAGTTGGCGAGCTATAAAAGCCACTACGATACAGAACTGTTTTACTAATTGTGGCTTTAAACCCCTAGAAACTTCCGAAAATTTAAGCAACGAAGAAAATGAGGATATGTTGCAAGTTCCTATTTGTATTAACTATGAAGAATTTTCAACAATAGATAACAATTTATCATGTTACGATGATAATGAAAACTGTGAGGGTTCAATCGTAGAAGGTATTAAATCAAAACAAATAAAATTAGACGAAAATGACGATGATGATGATGAGTCACCTGTGCCTGTGACTAACCAGGAAGCAAAAAAATGTATTGCCACGTTACAGCGTTATTTTATGCAGGAATGAAATGAAGGGAGCCCTGAAACCGCACTGAATATCTGCGCTGATTTTGTAGAAAAGAAATGCTACAAAAACAAAAAAACAGACTACACTTGACTTATTTCTGTAATTTTAATTTAGGATTTTAGATTCATATTAATTTTAGATAAATATTAATACATAATTTCCCATTTGTAATTTACATTTATTAAAATTATTGAAAAAAATATGTATTGTTTAATTTATTACCGGTTATTGACTTTAGTTTCCAAAACCAAATAAATTTATTTAAAAAACTGTGAAATTCGCTTAATTGGGACATCCGCTTAATTGGGACAAAATGCCCGGTCCCGATGTGTCCCAATTAAGCGGAATCGACTGTATTTTAAAATAGTATATCATTAGAATTCCCGATAGAGTGTCAGAGTTCGCCATGCGTATTTTTATAATTGCTATGTTATTTCTTTAAAAACTGGCCACGAGTTATTATGAAAAAGAAAAAGTATATAATGATTTTAATGAATCCAGCTAGTGTAATTTTATAAAAATATTGAATATTTCTAATTACACTTCTCATGCTTTCAATACATGTTTATATAAATCAATCACATTAAAAAATTGAAAAAATATTTTCAAGAACTGTGTTTATTGTTTTTAAATCACTTAGTTTATTACTCAGTAGCTTTCATATTAAATTTGAAAGTATCTTAGGCTTTACTGAATGGCAACGCGTGGAAGATGAAAGAATTTTAATTTCGGCAGCAGCAACACGTTGCTTTCATAGAGTCAAGATTGTTAATAAAATTGAAACATAAATATATTACATTTTTCCAAATGGCAACCGTCTAGCGAGCCTGAGATAAAATTATTTTATTTCGAATAGTGTTTGTTGCCCTGCTTGCTTTCAAATAGTTGAGTTCGTTAATCAAAAATTCGCTAAAGTTTTACAGAATATGAAATATAAAATCCGAAATTCAAAATTCGGGCTTCCAGGTGCACATGTTCGGATGGAGGACTACGTTATTCATACTTAGATGGTTCTAGGTACCGTTATTTTTTCACAGTGCAAAAAATATACATACATGCATACATATTCATCATTATTTAATTTCTTTAAAAGTAATATAGGGCGATAGTATTTGGTGGTAACAACTTGAAAAGTGATATGCCTTTTATAGTGAACTAACGCAATACACGTTATATTAAACTGTAAGAATCATTTATATTAATAAATTTAATTTTAATTTTAATAATAAGACAGATTTTTAGACTTTGATTTAATGGAAATGCTAGTAACGGATTAAATATATGAACAAAATTAAACTTTTCAAGTGATATGTTCCAAGAACTGAGAACTTTAAGTATCATATCAAGATTTCTCTTTTAATTTGCAAAGTGTATTCCAAATTGAGTACCCAAATCGTACCTAGTTGCTACTTTGGTTTATATTTAAACAATGTGTCTATTGATTATTCGATCATAATAATGAATTAATGCACAAAATGATTGCATAAAAATAAAGTAATACCAGTATTGTATTGCATAAAAATAAAGTAATACCTGTATAATAGAAAAATAATATATCTGTTTCAGGAATCTTGTAAATTTTGTACTATGATTAGTCTTTTTTTTTAGCAAAGCAAAATAATTAATTTAATTTTTTGTATAAAATGCACTGTTAATGATGTCAGTTTCTTGTAGCTGTGGTTTTATTTTATTAAACGTCATACAGGTTTGCGTGGCCTAATAACGGCCGAGCGGTAAAGTCGCTGAACACTGGTAGTTCGGTTCGAGTCCCGTGAACGGGCTGGCTGCATGGGCGTTTTCGTGGTTTTCCCCATGTGTAACGTGTATACGAGCCAGTTTCCCTTAGAAAGCCCTCCCTTCCCTTAGGCAGATAGCCCTCGTATGCTTTGCCATAATTAAATACACCACACCTTACAGGTTTGCGAATCATTTTATGAGTATTAAATGCAACTAATTGCTGCGAAAATGTGATTGCTAAACGTTCCTAGGTTCATCCTGAGTTCGGTTGTGGAGTGAATGGATGCAATACAAATAAAACCAATCGTTTAAAGAAATTTGCCAATTTCTCTTGTAAAAATTATCAGCACTGAAAGGATACTGAATATCGATTTCGAATTCACTGACGAGTTTTCTCACAAATTTGGAAAGACCGGAAGTTTTAATTTGTTCACAGTATAACAGAGAATGTTCAAAAAGGTCTCTGGAGACTTATTTTATTACATATTGATTCTGTGCTTATACATTCAAACATGAAAATCCTTAAAATAATAATAATATTATTTTAAGGATTTTCGTGGATTATTTTAAGTACGAGTATATTTAAGAACCCCAGTAGTAGACTTGCGTAAATTTGAAAACGGCTTGTGCATAATGGGTAGTGTTGTGTAAATTATTCACACAACACACTCCCCACCCTCCCTACACAAAACTAATAAACACAATAGTAAATTTTTATATGGATCTCATAGAGGTATATTTCTAATTAATAAACCATTCATTATTCCCATACTTTTACGTGAAAAATTCGCGAAGATTCGATAGCTGACGAACTAGGTGACCTTGCTCAAACTAGGTGACCTTCTCTTTGTTATAGTTGTCCCTCAGCGTCTTTAACCTTTAAAGGATTGTTTGACGTTTCCCTTAAAAAGACCGGAAACAGACATGGAGATAGGAAGTTCTTACCTCCTTGATGGAAATGTACTTCAACCCCCCTCCCCCCCACACACTTTGAACTGGAATTCGCAAAAATAGGAAACAACTTTGTAGGAAACGACCAAAGACTTTTGAAACCTTTACCTTTAGGGGGTCGTATTTCTTGGTTTTCAGGTAAGATACTGGAGAATACAAAGGAGCTTTTTCTGTTTTCTGCTGATTCTTATCCCTAAACTAGGAAACCTCACGAAGCTGCTACTGCTACTTCATAGCTGAGTGATGAAACTTTCGCAAGCACTGCCTTATATTAGAAATAGGCCTTGGTGGCATATATTTCCTAGCTAAGCCTATCATCAATATATATATTCTAATCAGTTTTAGTTTACTTTTTTAAACTGAATATAGTTTAGAATTACATGTATTGATTAACAGGTTTAATTTACATATGGAAATAATTTTTTATTATTTGTTTCACGCACAAATCGGCAATTCGCTTTCATTTTTTTTTTTTTTTTTTTTTTTTTTTTTTTTTTTTTTTTTTTAGTCCAAAGGGATTTGAATCCCGAAGGACTATTAGTTTCGTTTTGGCATTTTGCGTCGGACTCATAAATGTCGGTTCACTTTTCAAACTGTTGCCACAAAATGTTAGAGTCCTGCATTATATTTGAAGAAATTAAATAATGAAAAATCTGCATAAATGTATGTATATTTCTCGTATTGTGATAAAACAACGGTACATAGAGTCATCGAATTTTGAATAACGTAATCCTCCAACGAATATGAGCATGTGGAAGACCAAATTTGAAATTTGAAATTTGTTTTATGATCGATTTCCTATTTTTTAAAACTCTGACGAATTTTTTATTAACAAACTCAAGGATTTCAAAGCGAGCAATGGCAACGTTGTGCAGAAAAAACATTTTTATCTCCAGCGCGTGAGTCTCTGTATCGGAAATTCTAAAGATATGCTCGTTTTAAAACTATTTTGCGATATTGCTGTTGCACTGGATCTTATGGTTTAAGTGCGAGGAACATGATATTTAATAAAGAAAGGTAACACACAAAATGTTAAAAAACGCACCTTTGGACGTAATTTAAAATCTGAAACATTTCAGATTTTTTTTTTTTTTTTCCGTGAAAATCGAGTAACAGTTTTAGACATGTACATATATAATATATCAACAAAATTTCCTTGATTTTATGTGATATTATCTTTTTTCTTTTCATTTGAGTGTTCTTTTTAATATTCTCATTTAGTTTTAAAATAAATATGGATTATTATATTATATTATAAAGGAACGTCATCGGACAATAAATACACTCAAAGTCTAAGGGTTTAAGGAAGCAGAATTCTATCACCAAATATTTCAGTCGGAGCCTTTTTTTTTTTTTTTTTTTTTAGACATTACAACTCTGACCTATATTTCGGCCATGACCCTTTAACGCGTTAATTTGTTATAGTTTAATCGCTCCCTCTCCTCATAAGACACTGCTTCCTCGACTCTGATTAGACGTACTGACAATTGCTCTAACTTTTAGAGGACTTAAAAAAAATCACGCATCATTTTTTTTCGGCAAATTCAGGATAATTTTCTTTCAAATTAAAATATATAAATAATGCATTTTTATAAGTTCAACCGAATTTCTATTTCTTTTATTTTTCCATTAGTCCATTAATGTATGCCGAAGTTGCAGGAATTGAAATATATACAAAAGTATTACTTAAATCTTCATACATTTGCAATCAGCACTTTTAAATCCATGTGTCATTTGCTACTTGATGTTTTGGTTCTTGTAAAATGTTCACAGCTTTGAAGAGGATCAAAGCCTTTATTTATTTATTTATTGATGTTACTTCATCAAAAATATCATCCAATTTAAATCCAACATTCCTTTTAACTTTTAATCTCAATACTTCAACAATTTCTAGTCCAAAGGGGCTTTGTCACCTGAGGGACTATTGTTTTCGTTTTGCGATTTTGCGACGTATCATTCTGAATATCCGCTTCACTTTTCAAATTGTTGCCACCAAATATTATCGCCCTGTATTATATTTGAAGAAATTAAATAATGAAGAATCTGCATAAATGTATGTATGTTTTTCGCATGTGGGGTAATACAACAGTACCTAGAGCCATCAAATTTTGAATGACGTAATCCTATTGCTAATATGGGCATCTGGAAGCCCAAATTTGAAATCCGGAATTAGTTTTATTATTGATTTCATATTTTGTCAGACATTAAAGAATTTTTTATTAACAAACTGAACGATTTCAAAGCAACATTGCACGGGGAAAAAAAAAAAAAAAAAAAAAAAAAAAACTTTTTTATTTCTAGCACGTGAGACTGTGTATCAGAAATTCTAAAGATATGCTCAGTTTAAAATTATTTTGTGATATTGTTCTTGAACTGAATTTTATGGCTTAAGTGCGAAGAACATGATAAAGGTAAGACACAAAATGTAAAAAAAAAAAAAAAAAAAAAAAAAAAAAAAAAAAACGCCCCTTTGGACGTAATTTAAAATCTGAAACCTTTCAGATTTTTTCTTCTTTTTTTTTCGGGGGGGGGGAATGTTGGAAATGAATTTTTTAACAGACTTAAAATTGACAGTTTGCCAAATGTAGAATTTTCATCAAAGTAATCTTCTAAACAAATAATTGCTGAAGGAAGAAATCATTTAAAGTTATTTTAATTTTTTAATATTCTCCATTATCTAATTTTTTCAGGTGTTGATGAACGTGCAAGCGAAAAATTTCCTCATTGTATCTAGATTTAAGTATATTTCTTAAGCTGGTCAAATCTCTGAAAAATTAGGGAAAAGAAGTTTCATTCTTCTCTAGTTTTTTTAGAAGCTGAATGCCTATATTAAATATTTCGAGAATAATAAACATATTCCACTAAACAGTGTAATTTCTATAGAATTATCACCAGTTAAAAGCAATTGCAGCATTTCTCCCTTCATCCTTTGATTGTACACTCTGCAGTATCTCCTATATAATTAGATGTATTTAGAATACTTAGTCAGCTAAAAAGGAATTTTTCATCTTCTTTCTGCGTGCCTTTGATGTAACTGGAAGCACACTGGACGGATACTCTGGAGGTCCGAAGTTCAAATGCCAGCAAGGGCATTTGCGGACTTCTTTGGATTCTTCAGTTCGGTACTTGACATCGTAGGAAACACCTCTCAACACTGTCTCCATGAGGCGATCGAATGTTGCTGGCGCATTACATAGTCCAAATGGCATCAGATTGAACTGACAAAGTCCTTGTCTGGTAGTAAGTGCCGTCTTTTCTCGGTCATCAGGAAGTATCTCTGCCTGCCAATACCCACTCTTTGGGTCGAGTGTCGAAAACCACTTGCTTCCAGAAAGAGTGCCAAGAATGTCGTTAATACTAGGAGGAGGGTAGCTGTCTTTCTTGGTAACCTTATTCAACCGGCGATAGTCAGCGCAAAATCTAGCTGAACCGTCTTTCTTTCTGACCAGGACGATGGGAGATGCTTATGGAATTGTTGAAGGCTTGATGACATCGCTTTCTTGCGTGTCCTTTAAACGTGTTCTTTGCTCATCTTGTTTAGCTATCGGTAAACGTCTTAAATGTTGCTTAATTGGTGGTTGAATCCCGGTAATACCTGTCTGTGTCAAACCTGTTCTACCCATGTCTGAAGATGAGCGGGAGAAAACATCTTGAAGATCTTGAATGACACTTTGCGCAGCATTTCTCCCTTCATCCTTTGATTGTACACTCTGCAGTATCTCCTATATAATGCCCTCTGAAAGCACGGATTCTGGAATGTTATTGATTGGTTTAACGCTGGTCAGAGTACATACTGAGTACTTCATCCTTCTTAATAACTCTCGCCTTGTTAGTTACATTGGCAACTCTCACAGGGGCAACTATCTCATAAATCGATGAGTGCCGAGGCTACTAGTACTCTCCGCCCTTGGGATATTCCAGTACACTGTACACGAAATTTCTGATTTCGGCTATGGAACCAGGAAGTATAAAATCTGTTCATGCTGTTATTATGATACCGTCTTGAACTATGATTTGATGGACATCTTTAACTCCTTGATCATTAATTCCAAAGAAGGCAGTGTCCTCAGAGGCAGAATACAGTTCGTTGTTTTGAAAGTCCAACGAAAAATCGTATTTCCTTAGGTAGCGCAATCCCAGTATGCAAGGATCTGTAATCTCTGCCATGTAAGCCGTGCAATGGTAGGCGGCACTTCCGAACATGATGTTAATGTGTAGTTTACCGTCGATATCGAGCTTCACGCCGGGCACAGTGTAGAGGGTAAAGCAGGGCTGCATCCAGATATTTTATCGTCCAGTTGTTAAACCAAATCTTTTCGGATGATAGTAACGTCGTCTGGCGGGTGGCGCCCGTACCTAAGGACAAATTTCGGGAACCGATCGCTGGCGGTTATTGTGATATTGTTATTGTGATATATATCACAATAACAATCGAAATTACACTATAGAAATTACACTTTATAAGGTCAGCATCGGCCTCCTCATGGCGCTCGCTGGTAACTATGTCGGCTTCGGCTTGCATAAGCTAACGGTTCTGGACAGACATCCCTTGGGATCGACTGGGTGGAATTTCCAGAACCAAATACTTGTGGGAGGAGACCCTGGGTTCTTCTGGACTTCTGTTCAGACAGCTTCGATTTCTTGGGTAAATAAATAGTCTTCACAATAAAAGACGATAGCCATTGTTTATTCGGTGGTGGTTAAGGCTTGGTAGGGACTGTACTGGTACTGTCGTGTCTGCAACCTTGCCTGTGGGGACGTTACATGGTCAGATATCGAAGACCTTCCGAGGGGGATTGGCTCCCCTCGGTCGGTACAGAGGGACGGCGATGTCTGACTTGTAACTTGAGAATTGAAATTTTAGTAATGTGAGAGGGAGTGGTGCCCCGATCAGGGGAAAGAATCTTTGTCGTAGTAGCCGCGCGTTGAGGGTCAGCCCTGTGGATCTCTTCGTGATGGTCGCCCGTCGGCCTTCTTCCCTCTAGAAAATAATCTAGGAATTTTTATAAATCTCTCTGTATCGACCGGGAGGTGGTGCCCCTTCTGATCGAATCTGGAGTCTCAGTTCTACAAACCTTGAAAAGGGTGGCCCGAGTCTTTCAGGGCAGTGGCTTCGACTCCGGTGTTAAGTAACATTGGCTCTTGTATCGATCGTCATATTTTAGGAAACTCCATTGATGTCTCTCATGATGAAGAATCCATTTCAGCAGCCATTTACTGCAGAAATCTGAAATGCTTTATAATGGAGCTTCTCGTCATCTGGGAACCTCCGCCTCGCGAGATGACCACATTCCCCTCCTTGTTGATAGACACTGTCTTAACTTCCATGCCCGGTGGTGTTCTGCAGTTCCGTCATATGTGACCTTCAGCACCACAGTTCCAATACTTTAGGGTCGATTTCTTGTCACTAATATTTCGTCTCAAGGCATCGAGTTAACTACTGATACTAATGTTATTCGCTAAATAGACTTTTTTGGCATTTTCTATTGTAACTACACACGTTAGTAGATTAGCCTGACTTTATAAAGACCTGAGCTATGGGTCCCAAAAAAGATTGGCCGGTTACAGCTGGTGAAAGAAGAGATGTATCTTGCATATGCGAATATAAAACTTCTACAGTAAAGCTGTCTAAACAGACAGAGTTCTGAGCGTGTAAAAGAATACAAATTTTATAACATATTGTAGAGTACGGTACATGCATAAACCATGTTGGTTGGCCTGGTTTTGTAAAGTCCTGAGCTGTGAGTGTCAAAAAAAAATGGAAAGTGACAGCTGGTGAAAGAAGATGAGGTATCTTGCATATGCTAATATAAAACTTCTACAATAATCTGCCCAAAAAGACTGAGTTTCGACCGTGTCAAATACAAATTTTAAAACACATTATAGACTACGGTATTTGCACAAGCTATGTTACTAATTGAACTAAGATCACTAAATACATTATTACTAGATAAACAAGAAGGAACTGGATGGGAATATTTATATAAGAGATTGTGCTTAATGAAACGCAGAAACCCTGACAGAGTAGTTGTATACCGAATGTCATCCCTGAACTTCATGAGATTTTACATTTCGAAGTATAGGACATTTGGTATTTTTTTTAAACTATGACAAGAATAAGATAGTTAAAGGCCTGTCCTCTCAAAAAAAAAAAGAAAAAAATAGTAAGTAATCATAGATATGCTCCTATGCTGACTGTCAAAGGTTATGTTCGGCAGACTGTCTGCCAATTGAATATATAGTGATCCGGATGCCCTGCCGTCTCACATGAGCCTTATTGTATTTTTAATTCAATTAATTAATCAAAATAAAAAAGATGCTTACCTTGTTCTCAGCGGGTACGTGCTCGGGCCAGGGGGTTGATCCTCTTCTTCATCTTCAAATCCTTTGAAGGACATAATACATAAATTATCAATACATCTTTGCACAAAACACATTTAATACAACGGAAAGGTTATGTAATATTAACAGATACATAAAAAGGTTTAAAATACTGGCAAGACACAGCGTGAAACTTTTCATTTTGGAGTTCTCGAGCGATCTGCCCGTTAGTTCATGATTCGTAATGACGTCACACAGCAACATTGGATCACAGAAACGGTTGAGTTGCAGCAAGCCTTGGCCATTTCTTCATCGTCGAAAGCCGTGCTGATAAATCAAATTATGACGTGCCCATACTCATTAGAAACTGAAGATAAGGCAAGCCACTTAGAAACTAGCCTATTTGGGGAAAGACCAATCGATGTTTTCACTAATAATCTCCCGCATATGTTTCTATAGTTTCAATAATTTTTTGCTGAGTTAAGCTTTTAAGAGCGAGTCTGAAAGGGACACATCATGTGTGGCACGGTCGCTGCTCTCTTTATTGGCTGTAGCATCTGCAATTTGGTCACCCAGAATTCCGATATGGGCAGATATCCGCTGGAATTTGGAACTGGTTTGGTATACTACTTGAGAGTTTTTGTAAGTTCCTTACGAACGGAATTTTACAGTATGTGGCTTGAATTTTCTGAAGGCTAAAGACTCAGTCGTATATAGCAGGTACGTCATAAATTCCTGCAAAGCTTAAAAATTCGTAATAAAAGAAGTAATGCACGAAAAAATTTTCTGTTTGTTCCAATATGGTCAGAAAGACATTGGATTTTTTCCATGCAAGAAAAAATGTTTCCAAAAGTAACAGACAGAGGGCACTCACTCATCACACTGAGACGTTTTATTTAAATCAAGCAAACAGAAACAGACAATCAAACAGATCACAATAACATGACACTATGCATTTATTTTATAGTAACAGATGTCCAACATTACCACCATAATGTAATAGGCAAGTGAGGCGCGTCACTACGCCCATTACAGCGCAATGTAGCATGTCGCCATCGATGGCAGCAATGGTCAGTGAAACGGTATTTTTAGTTTCACTAGTGTGGTTGGGGAGTCACGGTACACACGAGACTTTAAGTACCCCCACAACCAAAAATCTCCGGGGTAAAGTCTGATCATCTTGAGGGCCAATGAATCTTACAACCGCGACTTGTCACTAGGTCTTCGGTGAAAGATTTCGACAGGAACGTCTTGACGTCGTGTGCAATGTGGGGAGGGCCACCATCCTGCATTAAGGTGACAACAGGTAATACATGTCTTTCCTGCGATGAAGGCACAACGTCGTCACGCAAAAGCGTAAGATACCGTGCTTTAGTGACTGTACAGGTTTTCACCCCGGATCCAGAACAGGGTTCTTCAAAAAAGAAAGGGCCCAGAATAAAAGACGCGGTGAAACCACACCAAACAGTCATATGAGGAGAATGCAGTGCCTGGGTCTGGTACTCACGAGGGTTTAGCGTCACCCAAATACAACTGCTTTAAGTATTGACGTCACCATGTAGTGAAAAATGGGCTTCATCCGTCCACATGACGTTCAGCAACCATTGTGGGTTACGTTCCATTTGTGCCAGCGCCCATGTAGCAAACTTTTGCCTTGCATCTGTATCTGCCGGTAATAACTGGTGAAGTCGCAGGATTTTGTACGGATACAGATCCAAGATTCCGCGCAGATGACGTCGAATCGACTCTTCCGGAATCTCCCGTTCTTCTCTCAGATTCACGAGCACTGCTACTTCCTGTTGATGTTTCGGCTGCCATATCTTTCATGACACTTTGTACCACATGGACACGGTTCGCTCTCAAGGGTGGTCTGCCACTTCTTTGACGATCCTCCAAACTCCCCGTTTCCTCAAACCGTCGTACTAAATTCCGTATCCCATTCAATGGAATAGTGCTTTTTTGCGCCTTCAGTCCTTTTTCCTTGCAAAACTTTCCCAATGTAACAGTTGTGGATTCACCATTCTTGTAGAACAATTTAACCACCAACGCCCGATCTGGTACAGAAAGTATGCTGCCGGTTTCGAATGACGGATCCGTTTCCAGCCAAGTGTTTTATTGATGGCCTGATTTGCATAAAAATATCAGTATGACGTGTGAGGGCCCTCTGTCGGTTACTTTTGGTATTACGAATTTTTGAACTTTGCACAAATTTATGACGCACCCGGTATATTGAGATAGTCATTAGCCAATACATAGACAAGTACTGGGACTGAAAAATTGAATTGTGCTGCCTGAGCTTTCTTTCCCAAGTCTCTATGATCTGGCTTCCACACAGTATGCTATATCCAGAAAGCATTTTGATGCAACAGTGCAGATTGTGTTGTTTTTTAGTCATGCCGGCGACTTGCAGTTAGTCAAAATATTGAATTCAGTGATAGCTTTCTCATAATCAGTGTATACACGTTCTACCCCCAAAACTTGTTTTCTCTGTAAATCGGAGCACACGTAGTATTGTACTTCCACGTTATGCTATTAGATGCAGAGTAGGAAAGCCTGAAAGCAAATTTAACGCATTAGTAAGGCGATGTTTGGTATTCCAGGAAAATGCTAAGAGGAATGGTCTTTTTGCTGAACTAGCAGATTCTCTATGTTGATGGTGACAATTATACACAACATTGGATCCCATGTAGTGCAATGAAGTTTATATCTACTGTGCACCCTGTTCTAAGCCTCGTTGAAGAAACTTTCCATTTTCGGGCAGTTCTCCGAAGAATGGAGTGAGATAACCTATAAAATCGTCTCATGACCTCCTTTAGGTATGGGATTAAATTGAGTGTGTCATAAATTATGACCCCAAGGTACCTCATTTTTCTATCTACTTTTATACTTTTGCCATGAAGATTGATGCAAAGTGTTCGAAGATGACGCCTCCCGGGGTTGGTAAGAATAAGTTTGTATTTTTGTATTTACATTTAGTATTTTTGAGTTAGCAATTAGTTTATGATCATTGGCCTATTTAGCCAACCATTGCTTCCTGAGCCTTAGTCTCGCATACGCTGCAATTGTGCCCTTTAGTAACACGAATTGAGTGCTAACAACTGCATCAACTCTCTTAGATGTTCTCCATTTCCCAGAGAATAGCACAAATATCCATCTAACATTCTCCATCCTTAAAATTTTTTATTCATACTAGATTCTTCAGTTCACTGAATTGGACCTTCGACCAGAAACTCACCTTATTCGACGACTGATGGCGGCCATGTGACTTTTACTTTTGTCTTTTTATTTTACCGATGTTTTTCACCTGATACAGAGTAAAAGGAGGCGCTGCTTTCTGAAACTCAAATTCACTATATGTTCTTACTACGAATTGAGTAATGAGATACATTCCGCAAGAGAAGAAGAGGAAAAACGTGGTCATGTGTTTAAGAACAACAACCGCATGTGCTATGTGTAGGATTGCCTGTAGATAGAGTGTTCTTTTAGTGTTGATATTTAACTTCGAATATTTGCACATTAAAGGGTATATACTCATTAAGGAACATTGTGGTTTGTCTCTGATATAATTAACATGAAATTTGAAAGTTAACTTCTGGTCGAGATAAACACCTAGATATTTTACTTGGTTGTCACGTAACACGATTTGTCCGTCCATCGTAATTTCTTCTAAATATTGAGGGATATTTCCTTTTTTTAAAGTAAATCACTTTTGATTTTTCGGGGTTAATTTTTATTTTCCATCCTTTAAACCAGGGTGAAATGTAATCAATGGCATTCTGTAGTTTATTTCTTGCATGATATGGATTAAGTGAGTGACATAAAAGTGCTGTGTCATCGGCATAGCATGCAGTGAGAATATTTTCAATATTAGGAAGATCATTAATATATAAATTATAGAGAAGCGGGGAAATTACCGACCCCTGTGGTATACCTGCGTGAATTTTTCTTGTGGTGGAATAGTTATCTTGAATCTCAACTTGAAAAGATCTGTTCATTAAAAAATCACCGATTAGATGGATAATGGCATATGGGAAATTATAGTTTATCAGCTTGATGATGAGACTGTGATGCCAAACTTCATCGAAGGCTTTCTTTACGTCCATAAAAATAGCAGCAACTACAGGGGTTGGACAAAAATATGGAAACACCTTTAAAAAACATGTTTCTTTGCTTAATATGGTGTAGGAAACCCGTTGGCATCCAAAACAGCTTGCAGTCTTCTCGGAATGGATAAATACAGTTCCTGTACGTTTGCCAAGGGAATATTATACCATTCTTCCTTCAAAACGGTGACAAGTTCAGATAACAATGTTGGCGATGGATAACGAGAACGCACCTTCCGTTCCAATGTAGACCACAAAGGTTCGATAATATTCAGTTCTGGTGACTGTGGTGGCCAGGGGAGATGGGACAACTCATCCTCGTGCTCAGAAAACCAGTCCTGGACAATGTGAGCTGTGTGAACAGGGGCTTTGTCGTCTTGGAAGACACGATCACCATCGGGGAACAAAGTTTGTACCATGGGATGAATTTGATCGGCCAAAATGTTCACACAAGTCTTGGCAGTCATGCGCCCTGACACAGTTATCATGGGGCTAGCAGAGAACCACGATATGGCTGCCCAAACCATAACAGAACCCCCGCCATGTTTCACTCTTGGCAACAAGCAGTCTGTATTATAGGCTTGAGATGGCGTTATCCAGACGTAAACTCGGCCAGAAGTGGGAAACAATGTAAAAGGAGACCATATTACTCGCTTCCACTGCTCTATAGTCCAGGCTTTATGACTTAAACACCACCTTTTCCTGTTACGGGCATTAGCATCACTGATGAGTGGCTTCTCAATTGCAGCACGGCCAGCAATTCCCTGTTTATGAAGCTCCCTTCTAATTGTTTTGGTACTCACAGGGTTCGGTAACACAACATTCATTTCAGCAGTAACTTTTGCAGCTGTGGTCTTCTTATTTTTCGTCACAATTGCCCTTAATGATCGTCTGTAACGATCACTCAGGACACACTTTCGTCCGCGCTGTGATTTAGCAGATGATGTTTTTCCGCTTTTCAAATATGCGGAATAAATCTTCGATACAGTACCTCTTGAAACACTAAACACCTCGGCTACCTTGCTTACGGAAGCATCTACCATACGTGCTCCAACAATTTGCCCACGTTCGAAGTCTGTTAACTCTGACATAATTCAATGACAACCTCACATAAAGTACTCCGACAACAACTGAACTGTTTAGCACATTTACGAAGTTGTATAGGTTGCGTCAGTAGTCAAAAACGCCAGCGCCACCTACATATTTCATTAAAATCAATCTTTCTTTTCAAACATGCATTTCACAAGGTGTTTCCATATTTTTGTCCATCCACTGTACTTCCTTATTATTAAAATTTTCGCATATGAATTCCACGATTCGGGCGATCTGCTGAGTCGTTGAGAATCCCTGGCGAAATCCGAATTGATGGTCTTTGATGATGTTATTTTAATTAATAAAAGTGGTGAGTGGAGACTCTTAAGCCTTTCGAAAAGTTTGGCAATCGCAGGCAGAAGACTGATCGGTCTAAAGTTACTTGTGAGATTTCAGGCTTTGCCAGGCTTTTTAGTGACAGTTAGAATGTTTCCAATTTTTGAAAATGTATTAAGTCTTTAACATGCGTAAAAAATATTTGTAATAAGGACGATGATTTTCCTTGGGAGGTATTTCAGGGCCTTTTTAGTGATATTGTCATATCCTGATGCTTTCTTTGGGTTAAGTTTCTTTATAATTTTCTGTATTTCTTTGGGAGAAGTCGGATTGTTTTGATTTTCAGGATCTTTGCAGAGGAAGTCGGTCACGTGATTGATAATATTGATATCATTCGGGTAGGGGAAGTTATTTATAGTAAACTGTTGTTCATAGTTATCAGCGCAGAGGTTGGCAATTTTCTTATGATCGTACATTTTACTATTATTATCATCTAGAATGGATCCAATATTGGAAGGAGTGCTTCGGAGAGCTTTAGCAACTTTCCACACAGAGTGGTCGGTGTGAGAAAGACTTTCAATGAAATTATCCCAGCAATTGTTTCTGTGCTCTTGGATAATTTTTCTGAGGTTTTGATTGGCAACATTAAATCTTCTTTTGTCTTGGGTGGAGTGGGAACGTTGATAAATTTTTCTTAGTCTATTTTTCTCTGTAATTTTCTGTCCAATATTGTGTGAGAGAGTATACTTAGTCTGTTTTGGAATAAATTTGGTGTGGTTCATGGCTTCGTTGATTTTACTGCTAAGATAGACTGTGACATCATGAATTTTGCTGTTATTATTCATTTTAGTGGTAGTAGATATGTTTTTCTTTAAGGTGATAAGCATAGTTTTCCAAATTAATGCGATACTTTATAGTCGGAAGAGCATGCTTTAAGCCATATTCGTACTGGTAGTGAAGCTTACTGGTAGGTGATATGAAGAAATTTCATTATCCACTTGGAGAAAAGGTATTTGAGGAACATTGAAAGTAATTTAGATGTCTAAATACATCAGAAGTATTTGAAATTTGATGAAGATGCGTTGGTTCATCTGGACTATAAATATTGATATCAGGGTTGTTGATGATGTAATTATTAAGGATAATTCCGTCTGGATTATTCGCCTGGAGTTCCAGTTAACGTGCTTACAATTTAGATCCCCAGCAATAACAGATGGATAACCTAAGTTGAGAATATAGTCAAGATCTTGAGTGTTGAGGCTATTGTTGGGTGGCTTATAAACAGCAATGAGGACATATTCTTTATTATCACTGTTCAAAACTCAAACAGATCAAGGCTTCAGAGTTTTCAGAATAAAACTCTCAGATTCCTATCGAAGTCTCCGTGGTTCGTTAGGAACACTGTCATCCATAATTCTCTAAAGATTTTATCCATAGATGCCGAATTACTAAAGATTACATTCAAATTCTACGAAAAATGTGATCCCTCCACTCACGAAGTTATTAAAAACATAGGGGAGTACGACTATCTAATCGAACAGCCGCATAAACGGCCCAGAACTATACATCATAATGTTAGAGGGTAGTTCTTGTATATATTTTATTAATTTCAACTATTTAATCTAGATTTTGTCTCATCTTTATCATCATTTTCATCTTACTATGGACTTTGCTCGGTACCAAAGCTGCTGACTTTATCATCATTAAATTCGTATATCACGTGACAATCTACTTCCCTATGAGTATTAAGATATAGGTACTTTTGCCTCAGACGAAAGCACAAAAATTTCTGGGAATTGAATATATTATTTTCTATTTTTAATGTACGATACTGTGTCAAATCTACGATAATGTGTAAAAGCTATGCCATTGCGAAAAGATATGTCAAAGGTATTAGTTGTTATTATTGCTTATCTAACGAAGACTTCTGTGGCCGATATATGGCGTCACCCCTGATCAACTTCTTTACTACTGAAGACTTTGCGCTTTTATTACAACTTTAGTACTTTTCCATTTTTATGGAATTTAACGAACTTTTACAGGTCCTTAAGGGATTGATAAACATGTAGTGGTAAAGGCCTTCGGGGTTGAACACCACTTAACGAATGATAATCTCCGATCTCCGCATGTGCTATGTTTACAATGGAATCGATAACAGATATTCCGCTGAAATTAATTGATTTTTCGAATTTAGAAACTTATGGCTATTACGAGAAATTAAAAAATATGCTTGGAAAGGATTTCTCTTTCTTGATGTCAAAAAGTAGGGTCTTTTGTTATTCAAGGAAAAACGCGTGAACAATATTTGTTTAAAGTAATGCCGGATACCACGGTACTTATAACAAGTCGTGTTAAGGCCGAAATGAAGAAATCAATTAATTATGAAACATCTGTGCAAATTTCTGCAGAAATCGAGGTAAGATTTATAAATTTTTCTTATGTGTGGTGCTTACCAGTATTAATAAAGATCTGTTTATCTGATAGTACATAAATACAAAGCCAGTTTTCTCTGATTAATATTACTTAGCGACATAGAACATTTCATGCTGCTAAAATTTTATTAATTTCATCAGGCTATGTTTTAATATTTTAACTGTTGTAATCGATTTTTAATAAATATCGGAATGTTGATTTTTTAATACCTTCCATTGTAGATATTAAGGATACCAACAGCTGTAATATTAGAAACATCAGTAGTACTTAAACATTTTAATATAAAAAGATGCTTTTATAAAAATGTATATTTAATTCTAAATTTTGATGTGAGATTGCTGAGTTTTTTAGTTTAAATATTAAATCAGCATGTATATTTAGTTCTTGAAAATCACTGGTTGTGTCAGTCCATAACATGTGCCTTAAGTATATGCGTTAGAATTACACTAGTCTATTTTCTATGGTAAATCTTTTCAATAAATACACTTAAAAATCTTTTTGAGCTACATGATTTTAAAATAAAAAATTCTGCACATAAATTATGTAACTTTCAAGATTAAAAATAACTTCAAATTTATTTTTTGAATATTAAAAATGTATACAGATATTACTTTTTCATTATTTATTATTATAAAATGAAGAAAAATGTATTATGAAAAATTATTAGTTTCACAGCTAGTACTGCAGTGAACTCAGTTGCAGAAATCTGTATATTTTTCTTTGTGACATTTATATTATAGCATACAAAATGTGTTAATTTGCAGTTTATACTATCAATAGGATAAAAGTCAGCTGCTAAAAATTAAATTTTAAGTTGTATAAAATTATATATTAATTTTAAACTGAGGAGAACATTAACATCGTTATTCTTACATGATTTTAAGGGCCAACTGCATTTACAGTTCAGCGCCGGATCTTTGATTTTTCTGATGTGGAGCAAAAACTAAAACTACCGCCCTCACCCATCATCCTTTAAGTTTCCCTAAAAAGTTTTAATTTCTTTAATATATACAGAAATAGGTATGGTTTGAGGTAAAAACCGAAGCTAAATTTTGTACTAAATTCTTAACGTGCTTTTTTTTTTTTTTTTTGCTATAAAGGAAAAAAACGTAACGAAGTTACATAATTAGAAATTCGTCCCCTCCCTAGGAGAATCGCCTTTCTGGCGAGCTTACTTTCGGATTCAAGCCTAATCCCAACTCTAATCCTGAATGCTTCTAACCCTCCAGTCCTCGCCACCATTCGTTTTCCGTTCTAGGGACAACGGGCAACCCCTAACCAGTAAGGCAATAATACGGAATAGCTTCTCACTATTCCGTATTATTGCCTTACTGGTTAAATTAGGTTGGGTTAGCTTATATGAATATGGCAAAGAGAGGAGGACTACCTGCTTAAAAGAGAGGTGCTTTCGTGGAGGAACTTTTTAAAGGAAACTGGCTCGTATTCACATTACACGCGAGGAAATCCACGAAGAGAAACCATGCAGCCAGCCCATTCTTTTGGGTTTGAACCCAGGCAAGGTCGAACTACCAGTATTCAGCGGTCTTAATCACTCAGCCACTGCTCAGGACATTTGTTTGATTATTTACTATGCATGGAAAGAGAGGAAAGCCTTGTGGAAAAAATTTTTAAGGAGACTTACTGGTATCTGCTTAGAGGAGAGGTGCTTTCGTGGAGGAACTTTTTAACGTTAATTTCTTTTTAAAGGAAACTGGCTCGTATTCACGTTACATATGAGGAAATCCACGAAAACAAACCATGTATCCAGCCCGTTCGCCTGGGTTTGAACCCAGGCAAGGTCGAATTACCAGTATACAGCGATCCTAATCACTCGACCACTGCTGAGGACATCTGTCTGATTATTTACTATGTGTTTCGCCTTTAGGCTCTGCATGGAAAAGGAGGAATATCTCGTGGAAAAAACTTTGTAAGGTAAACTGGTTTGTATCTATGTTACACACGGGGAAAATCACGAAAATACTCATACAGCCAGCTCATTCACCTAGGTGAGACCCTCGGACCGAACTACCAGTGCTCAGCGGCTTTTATTGCTCAGCCACTAATGGAACCATTGCATACAAAATATGGGCTATTGACGAAAGGAAGTATTCTGAAACGATTATACAGAATATTAGCTATTACTGAGAGTATTCGTGCTTCCTGCCTTGTTTTTCCATACTTTTAACTTGTTTTTCCATACTAAGTAATTTTAAGTTCTTACCTGCCTTAACGCTATTAAAATATCACGGAATTAGTAACGAAAATAAAAATTTTACACTGCAAGCCTTTTGTTCTGCAAATAAGTGCATGGAATCGTCATAATTTGGTCTGCGGTTTGATTTTCGGTTGCCAGAATCGCGAGACTTGATAAACGCTCTTTCTCACCGCTGATTGTAGATATTTTTTAATATGTTTTAATTTGCTGAAACTTCGATCTGAACAGGTTGAAGTGTTCGTGATTCATCCTCAAAGAGTTCATCAGATTGCTTTTTGTGCTTTTGAATTCTTTATTTGTCAGAATAGACTCAACTGCAATTTTTTCGGCTACTGTTTTAGACTCTTGTATCCAATATTCCATAGGATTTTTCTCTAATTTTTTACAATTCCTCAGTTTTGATCAGTTCTTTCGTTAACTACATAGAACGCGGAAGAGGAATTCCTTTTGAATTTCTATACTTACTCGACTGAATTCTGGAAAAATACTTGCTCAAATTTTCAGGTTGTGTAAATTCAAATTTTTCACAGCATGTAACAAATATCTTACCTCATTCTTTGATTCCGCATCAAGAGAAATATCTTTAATTTCTTTTAAATATTTGTATATTTCCGGTAAATTGATTAGAAGGACTCTCACAGCCACATATTGCTCCGACCATCTCGTCTGGCTGCTTCCTTTTAAGTTGCATTTTGTACATTTTTAATAGTATACTGTCGAGTAGTGCATCCGATAAAAAAGCGAAGTATTTTCTGACTAATTACAAACAGATTAACTGCTTCCGGGCACGAAGAAGCAGAATGCATACTGACAAAATACGAGGAGTGAGCCAAACATGGCACAAATTCATCCAGCTTATTCATTTCTGTAATTCTAGCTTGTACTGTTTTAGAAATGCCAGCCATATTAGACCCGTTTTCGTAAGACTGACACCGACATTGTCCAATATCTAAACCATCAAGTGCCAATTAAGACATAATTTTCTACAATGCGTTCAGAAATACATTCTCCTTTCTTTCCACCAACTTCTATGAAATCAATTAAATTTTCCTTTATCTCACACAATCACTACACATTTTTACGTATTGAGTCACCTGGTTCATTTTTTTCTGTATAAGACGCATATGGGGTAAATATGATTCCTTTCCCTTTGCTAGGTGCTTTGCCTTATTAGGTGCTTGTACAGTCGGTCACAAAAGTATTCGAACACCGGTACCCTATCAGAAAATGACAAGATGGCGTTTTTTTTTCTCTTTCTCTCTGTGTGTCGTATTATTCCATCCTAGGTTTTCTTCTCCCCCCCTCCCATCTTGGAAAAAACTGGAAAAAATTGGTCACGATCTCTTTTTGAATGGGGAGATGCCATTTTGAGAAAAAGCTGACGACCCTATCTTGGAGAATGAACATGACCGCTCTACACACCTTTTCACTCTCTCTCTTTCTCTGAATTGGGAAGCCATTTTGGGAAAAAAGCAGACGACCCTATCTTGGAGAATGGAAATGAACGCCTCTCCCTCTCTCTTTGAAATGGAAAGCCATTTTCGGACCCTCTATTCTTGGGAAGGGAGAAAACTGAAGTCTGCACTTCGCTGTCTCTGAATGCGGAAAGCCATTTTGGGAAAAGCGGACCCTCTTCTTCTGATCTTCGAGAACTGGAAATGAACGCTCTACACGATCTCTCTTTGAATTCAGAAGGTTATTTTGGGACCTTCTAATGTTGGAAAACTGAAATGAACGCTCTACGCATTTTCTCTCTCTCTCTCTTTAACATGAGTAGTCATTTTGGAGGATTCTCCACCACCATCCTAACCTTGGAAAACTGAAATGAACGCTCTACACCTTCTCTCTCTCTCTCTCTTTCTCTGAAATGGGTAACCATTTGAAAACTCCCTAACTTTGGAAAAAAACAGAAATGAACGCTCTACACCATCTCTCTTTGAAAATGGGGGGTGTCATTTTGAGACCTCCCTCCCCTAAACTTGAAAAAAAAAACTGAAATGAACGCTCTACACTTTCTCTCTTTGGACATGGGTAGCCCTTTGGGGACCCTCTCCTCTTGGTAGGAAAAAAAAAGAACTGAAGTGAAGGCTCTACACAATCTCTCTTGGAATGGGATCCATATTTCGGGAAACATGGATCACCTCATGCTGGAAAACTGAAGTGAACCACCAAGATTGGACTCTATATAATATTTTTTTTTAATTGACATCATGACCCTCCTCCAATTTGTTATTAAAAAAATGTTTTTTTTGTTTTGGTTTTTATCCCATTTCCGATGTGATTTCAGAAATGCAATTCCATAACAGTTCAATTTCATTCGAGGTTAAATGATCTAAACAGTCTTTGACCCACCCATCCGTATGATTATTTTCTTCTCCTTCCTGTTGCACCAAATTTTGTATGTCCATATAATCATTCCATACGGGAAGGGCTGGATCCTCACAAGGCTGTCTTGAAACACTTGGAGTCTCTTTGGGATGAGTGGAGGGATCTAGGATGTCTGGACCCGGCTGCGATTCTACCTCCATGATTTCTGGACCCGTTGGAACTTGTTTACCCGGCTGAAATTCTACCTCCATGATTTCTGGACCCGTTGGAACTTGTGAACCCGGCTGTGATTCTGCCTCCATGATTTCTGGACCTGTTGGAACTTGTGGACCCGGCTGACATTCTACCTCTACGATCTCGGGACTTTTTGAAGCTTGTGGACCCGTCTCACATTCTACCTCTACGATGTCGGGACAGGTTAGAGAAGAAGAAGAAGAAGAAGAAGAGGATACTGGAAGAGGTTCTGTCTGTGAGGAGTCCGAAAGAGGTTGCCTGTTTGAACAAGTCGGGGAAGAAGAAGAAGAAGAAGCTTCTGGATTCTGAAGCGGATCTTGCACGCCAGGTAGTTTCCGGTAAGTCGACCGTTTTTTAAGAGGTAATTTTTTTTCTTCCTCCTCATCTTCAATTGTGATGACTTCAATTTCATTCCGTTGCCGGGTCGATTTTGTTTCGGGAAATAACGGTTTGGTCCAGCTCCTCTTATCATCTAAGGAAGGGATGGGTAAAGGTGGCGGAGGGTTTTCTTCTCCTTTTTCTTGAAACATCATCGGCGATTGGAAAGAAATCTCCTCTTTCAATTGTTTCCAAAGCGAGTACGAGCACCGATCGACGAGAAAGAGACTCTTCTGGGTTGTGACGATGAGATATTGCGTTTTCGGGGGAACGACATAGTTTTGAAAAGGTCTTAGAATATATTTCTTATATTTCATCCTGTCGCTGACTTTAAAACTTCTTTCCTTCAGATTGGGGGACGATGATTCGTAATAGGCGAGAGGAGCGGCTGTGGTTTGAACAATATGAACTTCTTCCTCAGCCGTCGTTCTAACTCCAAACGTAAAATATCGTTTCGTGAGAAAAATATTCTTCCACCGAAAACTCGTGCGCGGATCCGTATATCGCCGGTCTGTTTGAATGGGCCGTCTCAAAGCTCGATCCATCCGATTCCAAGAGAAGGGAGATTCCTCTTTCGTTTGTTGCGATTCGAATAAATTTCTGTATATATTCTGAACGAGCAGGTTGGAGGATTCGACATCTTGGTTGAAAGAAACGATCGCTTGATGAGGTGGTAAATGCGGAATAAATGTCGCACAATGACACGCCAAAAAAATTTTCAAGTTGGAGATTTGCTTTAGCGTCTTCAAATCCTCCCCGTTCGAAATCCGTTGAGTTGGAAAGACATCTAATAGCGACATGGCTCCCAATGGAAAAGAAATGATCTCGCCCAGTTCTCTCGCGTTTTTATATATAGACACACACAGACACACATAGAGGCTCTATGACGTCCGTTTTATTTGTTTTTTTTTTGTTTCTCTCTCTCTCTCTTCTTTCCAAGAAATCTTATCTCCATGACCTCTTTTTCTTTTCTTAAAAAGATGAATGTGTGTGGGAATGAGGAAGTGAAAGTAATAATTTAATAAACAAAAAATTATCCAACCATGACCTTCTTTTTTTTTTCAAAGTCACCCTTTCCAATCCAAGGACGTCCAGAGATAGAGGAAGCAGGGAGAGAGGAGGAGGGAAGGGAAAGTCACACTCTCTTTCTCTCTATTAATAAAAGAGGAGAGCCCCAAAGTCGTATTTTTGTCCAAGTGGATCATGAGGAGGCATCCCCAGCTCACTACGTGTATTCCTTTCAAATATAAATATGTTGATCTTTCCTTTTATATCATCCAAGGAGTCGTTTACTTGAAAGCCTCCGATTTTTCAAAATGTGCGGGTTATCATACCGTGGGGAGTTATCAAAAGATGCGGGACGAATTTTTATCCGACGAAAACGTGTTGATGGCTCGTGACATTCCACGTTTGGATGCACAAATTTTGTTAATGAAACGAGCCAAATATTTTTACACGTCCCACTTTCTAACCGTCTCGCAAATGAATAGGATTATGGATCGTCTTGAGAAGACAAAAGGGATTCTCGTTCATTTTAGTGAATGGTTGCACAAATGTCTGCACGAACCTCTCTCGATCGAGAAAACTGGGAAGAATACCTATTATATTCTTCTCGAGGACTCTCCTCCTTCGTCTCATCTTAAGGAGGCCACGACTTTTGAAAAAATCCTCGAGCAAGAAAAAATAGAATGGTGGAACAACTACCCCATCCCTCTCCCCGAGCATCAAGAGGAGCGTGTTCAGAAGAAAAAGAAAAAACCTTTCCAAAAGCCTATCCTCATCCTCCTCGATAATGATGGGGATGAGGAGAAGCCTGTTCAGATTCCTCTCCGTACGTCAAAACCCGTCGAGGATGAAAATCCTCTCCCTTTCTCAAGACCCCTTGAGGAAGAGAGACCCCTCGAGAAGGAGAGATCTCTCCCATTGTGAAACCTCCTCGAAGATGAAAAACCTCTCCCTTTCTCAAGACCCCTCGAGAAGGAGGGACCTCTACCTTTATCAAACCCCCTCGAAGATGAAAAACCTCTCCATTTATCAAGACCCCTCGAAAATGAGAGACCTCTCGATTTGTCAAAACCCATCGAGGATAAGGGAACCAAAACTTCTCTCTCTTTCGAAGAGGAGGGACCTCTCAATTTGTCAAGACCCCTCGAGGATAAGGGAACCAAAACTTCTCTCTCTTTCGAAGAGGAGGGACCTCTCAATTTGTCAAGACCCCTCGAGAATAAGGGAACCGAAAATCCTCTCCCTTTCTCAAGACCTCTCGAGGAGGAGGAGGAGAGACCGCTCCATGTCTCAAGACAGGACCCCCCTCTATCTCTTGAGGATCCGAGGGAAACGATTCCTATTGAAAAACCATCTATCGACGATCCCCAGAAAAGGTCTTCGGAGGAGATTAGACTTCCATGTAGAAAACGAATCTGCCACAATAATAATAATAATAATAATAATAATAATAATATACCCCCTTCTCAACAACAGAATCCTACAACATTTGCAGATAAATGCATTCAAACCAATCCCTTTATAGTAACCCTTTTGATTGGAGAACCCGTGCATTAGCCTCGAAAAAAAATGAGATTCTAGACTGTTTCTATGACCAGAATGTTAAGCCAATAGATAGGTCTAGCTCAGAATTTTTCTTTTTAAAAGAAAATAAATAAATAATCCAAAGACTATTCGTAAATATAAATGGTAAAGTCTCGAGTCGGCTGGAAAAAAATTTTCAAAGCTGAGAAAAATTCTATAACTCAAAAAAAAAAAAAAAAAAAAAAAAAAAAAAAAACTTTTTGTTAATTTTTATCATGTCTTAGACATGATAAAAATTAACGACCCTCTTCCCTTTTCGTCTGGGAATGTTGTCTCACTCTTTTGAAAAAGAAATCGTGATTCATTCATGGAATGATTGCCATTAGAGAAAGGATGAGTCATGGTCTATTTTTAGAAAGGGTGAGACATCCTTCCCAGACAAAAAGGGAGGGTCATTAATTTTTATCATGTCTAAAAACATGATAAAAATTAACCAAAATTTTTTTTTTAGTCCAAAGGGGTATTGTCCCCGAAGGACTATTAGTTTCGTTTGGGCGTTTTGCGTCGACAACCGTAGACGGCGAATCACTTTTCAAAATAACGCACTTACCCTGATCCACTCTCACCTCCTCCTCGCTCTCTTATCCTTATCCACTCTCTCCTCCTCCTCGTCTCTCTTATCCTCCTCCTCTCTCTTATCCTCCTCGCTCTCTCATCCTCCTCCACTCTCTCATCCTCCTCGCTCTCCCATCCTACTCGCTTTCCCATCCTCCTCCACTCTCTAATCCTCCTCCTCTCTCTACTCATCCACACTCTCTCATCCTCCACTCTTGTCCTCCATTTCCATATAGTTACCATTTCCCGTTGTATGAAACAATAGAATAGTAATCATTCTCAATAAAACGGTAGTCAAGCAACCGCAGTAAGAAGAAATCATTGAAATAGACCTTAGTAAAAAAAACTATTGTAAAAATCATTTGCATTGAAAAACAAATATCATATCATTAATCACAATCAAAGTCCTTCAGGGACACTTTACCCATTTGTTTTTAAGAATGATTTCTCCCTGATCTATTATTTCAAAATTCCAAGTTTCGCTTCAGAACCATCTGTGCTGTTGAAGAAGTAACATGATATATGTATTTTTTTAATGAGTTCTGTCAAGATTGAATTGTGCAGGATCGACCTTGCGAATTTCTTCTCTGTGTCTTTAAATAATAATGATACCGAACCGCTTTTTGTAGAGCGCAATGGAAAAAACCTTTTGTATGGTTAGGACAATTCATGTGTTCGATCCCATTGTATTTGAGAATCTCTTGCGTCGATCCCGAAATGCAATAAATGGATCTTGGCAACCATTTCTCTAAAAACTGCCGTTTCTTTTCTCCTCGCACCCAAATCATGGAAAAAGATTCCGTCAACATCGTTAACACCCATGGAAAATAACTGTACGGAATTTATCCTTCGTACTACGACAAGCCGTGATAATAATCACTCGCCCACACAGCGGTTCGTTTTTCTTTCTCGGTGAGCATTTGCCATGGAAACGGGGGTTTAAAAACAAATACCCCTCGAGAAGTACCGTCCAATGTGACGTAAGCCAATTCTTTCACAATAAAGGCTCCTTGAGAATCGTAGAAACCTTCAAAGTCGAGCACGAGTTCCATGTTTTTTATTTCTTTTTCTTTCCAAGGTGACCTTTATTATTATTATGATGGATGTGTATTGAGATACGCACGATATTATTCAAAAAACAAATATATATACGAATGTGACCTTTCCCAGAATTCATACGACCTGTCACGTGCAACCTTCTCTCTCTCTCTCTATAAAAGAGGAGACGGCGAGAGAACGCTATCCATTTTTTCCTTCAGGACACACAGCGAGAGAGAGAGAGAGAGAGAGAATTTTGTTTTCTTTTTTTCCTCAATTGAAGAAGATGGACATTTTGAATGCCAAACCTCTCAAAGATTCCTACATTGTTCTGGACATGGAATACTTTCATTGTTATGATCCAAAGACGGGAGATATATGTTTCATCTTGAAAGAACTGGGCTACATCACTTGCGATTTAACCTTATGCGGATCCCTGATTTTTCTCCCTCCTGTCCATTACGATGACTTATCGTCCCGCAATCAAGCTGTGGTCAACCAGACTACAAATAACCGACACGGCCTGCAATGGACCGAGGGTCGTCTTTCCTACGAGCATCTTCCTACAATCCTGAAAATGCTGACCGAAAATGTGGAGGTGATCTACGTCAATGGATACGATAAAGCCGAATTTTTCAGCAAGCTCTGCCAGCGATCCGTTTACGAGTTTTACATCCCAGGGAAAACCGAGTGGCGGAACAAGTCGAAATGCACGCGACACCAATATTTCCAAAAGATGATTCATTGTGCCGAGAACAAGGTGAGAAATTTTCGATACCATTTGATGGAGGGTAGTTACGTTTTCCGGAAATTACATTGTTACCCCTCCGAAAGCAAAGCTGTCGAAGACGAAGAGGAGGCGGAAGAATCTCCCCAGGAGAACTCGTGCGACGATGAGGAGGAGGAGGAGGATGAACTTTCTAATAATAATAATAATAATAATAATAAATGTCTAAGTTGGGATGCTTTAGAGACCCAAGAATATTGGTCTCAACCCTTATCTCACCTAGACCTGAAAGAGGATCCTCAAGTGTACTCTTTGTGGTCCTCTTCTAAAATTTGGTCTTGGAGAGAACCCTTGAATGTTCATGAATGAAATGGTATGTAAATCCCTAGAGAAAAAAAATAGAAAAAAAAGTTCCTTTTTTTGTAATATGTTGATTTCTTTCCAATCCCATTTCTTTTCCATAACTCCACCCCAATGGACGAGAAGAAGAAGAATATTCCAAGTTACACAAGACGAATCTTCCAAGTTACACAAGACGTAGAAAGATTTCATAAGGATTTATAAATTACACGCTCCCACATGATATATGTATAGAGAGAAAAAGACCCTCTGTTCTCTAGCCAATACGTCAAGACTTCCCTAAACTAAGAGAGATCATGAGTACCGAGGAAACCTTAGTAGAGCAAGTGGAAAGACTTTCAAAGAGATTAGAACAGTTAAGACGGGATAGATTTACAGTTCCGCCGACTAAAGAGGAAATTATCATCGATTTCAACAAACCGCTGTACTTTCATCCCCTACCCCAAAGAATGAGACGAATGGACTCGCCGTTGAACAGTTCCAATGAGAAACAAAATGTCACTTATTTGAATAGTCAATTTCAAAACATGAATATTTCATAAGTATTTTTTTTTGTTTTTTTCCCTAAAGCGTAGAAAGATCGGATCAGTAGTTTTTCCCTTTCCATCGTCGAAAAAGATTGGGAGGAAAAATCTTTCTCAGCTCTCTCAGAAAAACGTTTCAGCCTTTAAAAAAAAAAAAAAAAAAAAAAAAAAAAAAAAAAACAACTTTTGGTTACTTTTTATCATGTCTTAGACATGATAAAAATTAACTCTACCCCCCTTTTGTCTGGGAATGTTGTCTCACACTTTCTAAAAATAGACCATCACTCCTCCTTTCCTAAAGAATAGAATTCCAAGAATGGGATCTGGTCTATTTTTAGAAACGGTGAGACCCTATTCCCAGACAAAAGGCGGGTAGAGTTAATTTTTATCATGTGTAAAGTTCAGGGTCCATCCATCTTCTTATGTGAAACGGTGACCCTGACGAGATCGAGATAAATAAGTCCTGTGAGTTGTTTTGTAATCTTGACGCGATCCAAGAAAGACTTTTTATTTTTTTTTTGAAATAGGCGGGGGGGGGAGAGAAAATGTTCTCACGACCCTCAGATATCTTTTCATATATATTTTTTATAAAAGTGTTTCTTTCATTCCGATCCTTTTAAGAGGTTGGAATGACCCTGACATTTAGATGGGGTCGCGATCCCGACAGATGTCGCGCGAGTATAAAAGTGTGTGTCCTCCGCGAGATTTCTTCAGAGAACAGAAGAAGACGTGAACTGAGCTGGTAAGTCCCTTTGGTCCTATGAATATGGTTATCTATAAAATCGATTTGATTCTTAGTTTTTTTTAATAATCATAATAATCATAACTTCATTTAAAAAGACCTTTGAAGCTTTGAAACTTCTTAACCCTTTGAAAAGAAAAATGTCTCTTTCAAGACGACGACTCTAAAACGTTTTATTGTTTTTTTCCTTTCTAGATCTTCCCTGTTATACATATATACCTTTTCGATTCTCTTTTTTGCTCCTGTTTGTGGGAGACATCACCGTATTCATCGCCATGGCGTGTTCAGAAAACTTTATCGTGCTCGATCTAGAGGGTTTCCAGTCCTACAACCAAAAGAAGGGTGAATTTACCTACGTTTTAAAAGAATGGGCTATGCGACAAAAGATTTTTTGACCGTGGGATCGTTGACGTTTGCTCCTCCTCACCCCTTCCACCAACTGAGTGAAAAAAACCAAAAGACGAATGCCTGGCTGACGAGAAACCGGCACGGACTTCGTTGGAACGAGGGTCATATTCCCTACAACCATTTAGGACGCATTCTACAATCGCTCACTCACAGCTTCTCCACGATTTATGTGGTGGGATGTCAGAAAGCTAAATTCTTTGCTAAAGCCTTGGATTATCAAAAACCCGTGACGGAAATTTATGTGCCAGATGGAATCATTTGGAAGTATCGGGAAAAATGTGCCCGACATCATCAAAGGAGGAAATATTTCCATTGTGCCGAAAACAAAGTGCGCAACTATCGATGGCATATTACGGAAGGAGATTTTCATATCAATCACGTCTATCCAGACGGAACGGAGAAAGAGGAGAGGATTCAGGAGGAAGCAGACAATCCTCTGCAAGCTTTTGATAAGGCCTACGATCAGTTAGAGAAGGATCCGTCCCCAAAAGCGTACGATAACCTCATCCAGAAATGGGATAATCTGTCCTGTTTCCAAGTGATGGAACATCCGGATGAGCATACGCCTTTAAACTTGATGGGCTCTTCTACTTCTTCTTCTTTGTCGTCAACTTCCTCCAATAACTCGAGGAAGACGGAGGGTTGGGGAGACATACCTGAAAATATTCCCCATTACGACCCAGCAGCCTGTTGGGACGAACCTTCCAAAGAATCTCATGAGACCCCCAAAATATCTTCAGAGGATCCAAAGACAAAACCCACTGAGTGTTGGGACAATTAACGGACGACTCATGCTCTAAAATCCACTAAGACTATGTCCACTGAGTGTTGGGACAATGAACAGACGACTCATGCTCCAAAATCTACTGAGACTATGTCCACTGAATGTTGGGACAATGAACGGACGACCCATGCTCCAAAATCGACTGAGACTATGTCCACTGAGTGTTGGGACGATGAAACCGAAAAGACGACAGAGAATTGGGATGACCGTTCTCAAAAGTATTTGAATTGATATATACATAAACTCAGGAGGAAAAAAATAAAGAAAAGATTTTTAGAAATAAGTAGGGAAAGGTTCTCCGCTTTCCCTATATTTATGGAAATGGACTAAGAAGAGAGAGAGAGAGACGAATCAGGAGACAAAAAAAAAAAAATGGGTCTTGGAAGGAATGAGTGCAAATGCATTCGATTCCTTCCAAGACCCATTTTTTTGGGTCCCTCTCTCATCCAATCTTGGAAAAGAACTTTGTCCTATTTTTCTAGGTCCATTCAAAAAGAAATGAATCTATCCATAAATTTTCTTAAAAGAAAAAAAAAACAAAAAGATCCTTTACCTCTTGACGGTCCAAAGTCGAGAATCTTGGAAAAAGTCATCCACTCTCCATCCAGTCAAGCTTCTCTGTAGAAAATCTAATAGGTGCATCTGCATTCTTGAACTCCCGGCAGTTATTATTGGATGCGAAACGTCGAATGCTGAAATAGTTAACAGTGAGCCCATTCTTAAAGAAACGGGGATGTTTTATTCATCCAGTCGAGTGCGGAAAAATTTCTGAGAGCCGGAGAAAAATTTCTCTAGCTGGAAAAAAAAAAAAAAAAAAAAAAAAAAAAAACTTTTAGTCTGAAAATTGATGTCTTCAATTTTTCAAAAATTGAAGACATCAATTTTCAAATTTTCAGACTAAAAAGGGGGGTAATTTATTTTTCAGAAACTTTTCCCAGCCGACTCGATGTGAATAAAACTTTACTTTTTTTTTAAGAATGTTATTTAATGGATCGATTTCAACCTATCGAGTTTCGCTGGAGTTCCGGCCGTGCTGTGGGCCTACCTGGATACAAGTTTTCCCCTTTTGGAATAGAATAAAACTTTACTGTTTTTTAAGAATGTTATTTAATGGATCGATTTCAACCTATCGAGTTTCGCTTGAGTTCCGGCCGTGCTGTGGGCCCACCTGGATACAAGTTTTTCCTTTTGGAATGGAATTTTCGTCAAGGTAGGCTACTTTTCCTCTTTTTGCATTTTTCATGTCATTTCATTTGTATTACAATATACTGAAAACGGGCGTTCGAACTGATTTCTAGGCTATTTCTATACAAATGGAGCTCGATCCAACAAAGAAATGATGTCTTTTTTTTATTTTGTGAACTGCCAATTTGTATTGGAATATACTGAAAACGGGTGTTTGAGTCGGTTTTCAGTATATTTCAATACAAATGGAGCTCGATCCAAGAAAAAAATGATGTCTTTTTTTTTATTTTGTGGACTGCCAATTTGTATTGGAATATACTGAAAACGGGTGTTTGAGTCGGTTTTCACTATATTTCAATACAAATAGAGCTCGATCCAAGAAAGAAATGATGTCTTTTTTAATTTTGTGGATTGCCAATTTTGTATTGGAATATACTGAAAACGGGCGTTCACGTCGGTTTTCAGTATATTCCAATACAAGTGGAGCTCGATCCAAGAAAAAAATGATGTCTTTTTTTTTTATTTTGTGGACAACCAATTTTGTATTGGAATATACTGAAAACGGGCGTTAACGTTGGTTTTCAGTATATTTCAATACAAATGGAGCTCGATCCAAGAAAAAAAAATGATGTCTTTTTTTTTTATTTTTTGTGGACAACCAATTTTGTATTGGAATATACTGAAAACGGGCATTCACGTTGGTTTTCAGTATATTCCAATACAAGTGGAGATCGATCCAAGAAAAAAAATGATGTCTTTTTTTTTTATTTTGTGGACAGCCAATTTTGTATTGGAATATACTGAAAACGGGCGTTCACGTTGGTTTTCAGTATATTTCAATACAAATGGAGCTCCATCCAAGAAAAAAATGATGTCTTTTTTTTTATTTTGTGGACTGCCCTATTTTGTATTGGAATATACTGAAAACGGGTGTTCACGTTGGTTTTCAGTATATTACAATACAAGTGGAGCTCGATCCAAGAAAAAAATGATGTCTTTTTTATGTTGTGGACAATCAATTTTGTATTGGAATATACTGAAAACGGGCGTTCGAGTCCTTTTTCCGACTATTTCTATACACATTTCACTATATTAAAATGACGTCATGGTTGAGTCCAAACAGAGTCGTCCCCGGACAGAGTCGTCTCCGGACAAAGTTGTCCCCGGACAATTTTATACCGAATTTGTATAGAGATATACTTAAAATGGGCTTGGAGGGGGGGGGCGCTTTCTAGTATATTCCTATATACATTCGGTTGCATTCAGAAACAAAAAGAATGTCTTTTTGAATGGACAGGATGACTATGGAAACCGGATCTCTCTCTCCCAAGATTGGATGAGAGAGTGCCTCCTATTTGTATTGCAATATACTGAAAACGGGCTTTCGAGTCAATTTCTAGACTATTTCTATACAAATGGAGCTGTATTTACGAAAAAAATGATGTCTTTTTTTTATTGTGTGGACAGCCCTATTTGTATTGCAATATACTGAATACAAGCGTTCGAGTCGGTTTCTAAACTCTTCCTATACAAATTCCACCATCTATATAGAAATGATGTCATCGTTGAGTCCAAACAAAGTCGTCCCCGGACCGTCTTGATGACCAGACATATTGCCTTTTCAACAGCCCACATTATTCTGAACAAAAACGTGGAATACTTTTATAGAAAGAGAAGAATTGAAAGTGAAAGTCAAAAAGCAAAATGGGATCGGCTGGGAAAAATTTCTGAGAGCCGAGAAAAAATTCTGAGTCAGAAAAAAAAAAGAAAAAATATATAATATATATATTATATAATATATATATTATATAATATATATATTATATAATATATTATATAATATATATTATAAATACTTTTTGTTAATTTTTATCATGTCTTCTAGACATGATAAAAATTAACTAATCCCTTTTGTCTAGGAATGTTGTCTCACCGTTTCTAAAAATAGACCATGACTCATTCTTTCTAAAGAATAGAATTCCAAGAAAAGAATGGGTTCTGGTCTATTTTTAGAAACGGTGAGACAACATTCCCAGACAAAAGGGGGTACATTGAGTTTGTGCTGTAGACCCTGAACAACCTATCGGTCACCGGTAATATATCTAAAAGGACCCCAAACAGCTATCCACTGTCGTTGGAATTGCGTTCACTGGAACTATTTCTTTTTTTCGCAATCTCGCTTTTAGTTTTCTCTGAGATTCTTTAGAAATGGGTGAAGATGGGTAGCGTGAAGCGGGGAACACCTGGATCAGGATTCCCGATTAGGGTAGAGAGGGAGGCGTGTTGCCTTTTCAACAGCCCACAGTGTTCTGAACAGAAACGTGGAATGCTTTTATAGAAAAGAGAAGAGTTGAAAGTGAAATTAACTCACCCCCTTTTGTCTGGGTATGTTGTCTCACCGTTTCTAAAAATAGACCAGAACCCAGTCTTTTCTTGGAATTCTATTCTTTAAAATGATGAGTCATGGTCTATTTTTAGAAAGTGGGAGACAACATTCCCAGACAAAAAGGGGGGTGAGTTAATTTTTAGCATGTCTAAAAGACATGATAAAAATTAACAAAAAGTTTTTTTTTTTTTTTTTTTTTTTACATCTCAGAATTTTTTTCTGAGCTCTGAGAAAGTTTTCCTAGCCGATCCCATTTCGTTTTTCGACTTTCAATTTCAACTCTTCACTTTTCCTATCCACTGTCGTTGGAATTGTGTTCACTGGAGGCTATTTCTTTTTTTGCAATCTCGCTTTTAGTTTTCTCTGAGATTCTTTAGAAATGGCTATACAAATTTCACCATCTATATAGAGATGATGTCCAAACAAAGTCGTCCCCGGACCATCTTGATGACCGAATATGTATAGAAATAGTTTGAAAATGGGCTTGAGGGCCGGTTTCTGGACGATTCCTCTACAAATTCGGCCGCATCCAGAAAAACAAAAATACATAGTTTCTTTTTGGGTGGACAGGAGATGATAAATTTCTTTTCTCTCTCTCTCTCCCAATATTGGAGGAGAGAGTGGCCCAAAAAAATGGGTCTCGGAAGGAATCGAATGCATTTTGAAATGCACTCATTCCTTCCAAGACCCATTTTTTTGGTCTCCTGATTCAACTCTCCAGTCTATGGAATAGGGAAAGCGGAGAACGTTTCCCCTTCCTTAAGCAACTGGAGACCATATCGCATCATCATCATCATCACCATCATCCTCTTTCTGATACTTTTCAACGAAGGCTTGATGTCTCTGGATAATTTTGGGGAGATGATGGATCCCGAATTGAGTGTTGAAAAAGAGAGGACTCTTTTTCCTTTCTTGTTCGTCTTGCACAGTCTCTCGGAGGGTGATATACGTTTCCCCGTCCTCCTCAATTTTCGTCAGAGGTCTCATGAATATTTTACACATCCAAGGGAAGAGCGACTTGTTATGCAGGGATTTCGAAGCGACGAAGGGCGCTTCATTCGAAGTGAGGACAATCTGGTTCGGTTGACCCCATTCTTTGGAGTAGTTGTCCAAATCGCCTAGTCGAAGAAAATGGTGTCGATTAGGAAAAAAGACTTGGAGAACACTCGTCGTATGCGAGACGTTCGTAGGCAAGAGAGTCAAGATATCTTTGGCATTCCAGTACAGGAATCCTAGATCCACATACGCGTGCACGTAATAGTCATCGTTATATTCCAGTTTGAGCAGCATGGCTTTTGTATTTTTTTTCCGTTCTCAAGGGGAAACACTCGTCTGATATGAACAAGAGCTCGCTGGCGATCCGTTTATATAGACTCCTCAGAGAGAGAGAGGGAGAGAAGGAGAGGGAAAATGTGGAATGCTTTTATAGAAAAGAGAAGAGTTGAAAGTGAAAGTCGAAAAACGAAATGAGATCGGCTGGCAAAATATTTTCAGAGCTCAGAAAAAAATTGTGAGATTAAAAAAAAAAAAAAAAAAACACTTTTTGTTAATTTTTATCATGTCTTCTAGACATGATAAAAATTAACTCATCCCCCTTTTGTCTGGGTATGTTGTCTCACCGTTTCTAAAAGTAGACCAGAACCCAGTCTTTTCTTGGAATTCTATTCTTTAAAAGGATGAGTCATGGTCTATTTTTAGAAAGTGGGAGACAACATTCCCAGACAAAAGGGGGGGTGAGTTAATTTTTATCATGTCTAGAAAACATGATAAAAATTAACAAAAAGTTGTTTTTTTTTTTTTTTTTTTTTTTTTTTTTTTTTTTTTTTTTTTTTACATCTCAGAATTTTTTTCTGAGCTCTGAGAAATTTTTCCTAGCCGATCCCATTTCGTTTTTCGACTTTCACTTTCAACTCTTCACATTTCTATAAAAGCATTCCACGTTTCTGTTCAGAACAGTGTCTCTCTCTACCCAAATCTGAAACCCTAGTCACGAGAGAATATGAGACTAGAAAAATAGTTTAGCTTATTGATCTAAAAAATGTCGCATGCTAGAACTCAGAATTATAATCAGAGCGGGGCTTTCCAGTATCCACTTCCAAGATTTTAAATTTGCCATGGGTGGCATGTTCCCAAATTCATAAATTCTTCAATTATAGTCCCCTTCTTTGACAAATGGCTAAGAAATTCTTAAAGAATATCATGATAAAGATTTAGCTATCTATATATAACATTATGTTTTCTTTTCAAAAACAAAATCCAGTCTTGATCGAAATGGACTTTACACACAATTTATTGTATCCCCACCTTTCCAAGATTGGCTTGAAGAAGTGATAAAAAAAATGGGTCTGGAAGGAAAAGAGTGCATTTCGAGAAAAGAAAAGAGGACCCTCTTTTTCTCGCAATGCACCCGTTTCCTTCCAGACCCATTTCTTTTGCCTCCTCAGAACTCTCTTTCTTTTCTCCTCCCTCTCTCTCTTAAGAGGGATTGAAAGAAAGAGGCTAGATGGAAAAGTTTCGTTTTTTTTCTTTCGAGAAGATAAAAAAAATTTGGAGGAGGAGCAAATTTTTTTTTGGGGTGGTGGTGGTTGTTTTTTTTAGAAGGTGATGACTTTAGTGACATTTAAAGAGACCACCAGAGGATCCGTTTGAGTCTCGACGACCTTTTCTTGACGGGGGTCTGTCTGGCAATAAGCGCTGGCATATTGTTTAGGGTAAGTAGAAGAATCCGTCATGCCTGGATGAGGCGGTATGTAGCGCACTCCCATATTAAAGAGGGTGATGAAGGGAAATTTCTCCCCCGGATAGAGCAGTCGGTAAACGGGTTGATTGGGTACAACTCGAACCAGCGGCTGAGTTAAAATGCTATACACCCAGGCCAGAAGCTGATTATTTTTAGGATTATTTTCGGCCAGATGTAACATTTCTTCGCTGGAGAGGACATATCCCTCTTGAGAACTCCCAAGACTCTCAAGATCTTTTATTTTCCTGAAGACGTGGTGTTCGTCGAAAAACACGGAGAGAATGTCCCAGGTTCTTTTACTGGAAGTATGAATCAGAGGCAAAATGTCCGTAGCGTTCCAAAACAATCTTCCGTCATCCACATAACAGCGAATGCTCATAAACTCATTATATAAGACGCGGATCATCATCTTGAGTAGAAATATGGATACGCACAGCAGTCTCTCTCTCTCTGGGAAATAGAGTCTGTCTTCCACTCGCCTCTCTATATATACGAGAAGACCACGTGATGGGCAACGTGACGGTTGACTTCTAGGAAAAAAATCAACTTTGTCTACCTCTCTCTCTCTATGACCTTCTATTTTTTTTCCTAAAGGACACCCCGTCACCTTTTCAAAGGTCATGGGATTGAGAGGAACGAAAGAAAAAAAAACAACCATCCTTTGTATACTACCTATGACCTTCTCCTAGAGACCCCTGTCATTTTCTTCTCGAGAGCTACGTGATGAAAACTTTTTTTTTATTCTAGAGTTTATCAACTTTGTAGACAAATGACCCCGTCACCTTCTCAAAGGTTATGTCGTATGGAATGGGACCCTTTTGGTTTTTTCTTTTGAGAAAATAAAAAATAAAACAACTTTATAATCATCTCTCTATGACCTTTACAAACACTCATGTTTTATCATTTTTTTATTTTAGAATTCATCAACCTTGTTCCTCCCTCTCTCTCTCTGAGGAGTCTATATAAACGGATTGCCAGCGAGCTCTTGTTCATATCAGACGAGTGTTTCGCCTTGAGAACGGAAAAAAAAATACAAAAGCCATGCTGCTCAAACTGGAATATAACGATGACTATTACGTGCACGCGTATGTGGATCTAGGATTCCTGTACTGGAATGCCAAAGATATCTTGACTCTCTTGCCTACGAACGTCTCGCATACGACGAGTGTTCTCCAAGTCTTTTTTCCTAATCGACACCATTTTCTTCGACTAGGCGATTTGGACAACTACTCCAAAGAATGGGTTCAACCGAACCAGATTGTCCTCACTTCGAATGAAGCGGCCTTCGTCGCTTCGAAATCCCTGCATAACAACTCGCTCTTCCCTTGGATGTGTAAAATATTCATGAGACCTCTGACGAAAATTGAGGAGGACGGGGAAACGTATATCACCCTCCGAGAGACTGTGCAAGACGAACAAGAAAGGAAAAAGAGTCCTCTCTTTTTCATCACTCAATTCGGGATCCATCATCTCCCCAAAATTATCCAGAGACATCAAGCCTTCGTTGAAAAGTATCAGAAAGAGGATGATGGTGATGATGATGATGATGCGATATGGTCTCCAGTTGCTTAAGGAAGGGGAAACGTTCTCCGCTTTCCCTATTCCATAGACTGGAGAGTTGAATCAGGAGACCAAAAAAATGGGTCTTGGAACGAATGAGTGCATTTCAAAATGCATTCGATTCCTTCCGAGACCCATTTTTTTGGGCCACTCTCTCCTCCAATATTGGGAGAGAGAGAGAGAAAAGAAATTTATCATCTCCTGTCCACCCAAAAAGAAACTATGTATTTTTGTTTTTCTGGATGCGGCCGAATTTCTAGAGGAATCGTCCAGAAACCGGCCCTCAAGCCCATTTTCAGACTATTTCTATACATATTCGGTCATCAAGATGGTCCGGGGACGACTTTGTTTGGACATCATCTCTATATAGATGGTGAAATTTGTATAGCCATTTCTAAAGAATCTCAGAGAAAACTAAAAGCGAGATTGCAAAAAAAGAAATAGCCTCCAGTGAACACAATTCCAACGACAGTGGATAGGAAAAGTGAAGAGTTGAAAGTGAAAGTCGAAAAACGAAATGGGATCGGCTAGGAAAAATTTCTCAGAGCTCAGAAAAAAATTCTGAGATGTAAAAAAAAAAAAAAATTTTGTTAATTTTTATCATGTCTTCTAGACATGATAAAAATTAACTCACCCCCCCTTTTGTCTGGGAATGTTGTCTCCCACTTTCTAAAAATAGACCATGACTCATCCTTTTAAAGAATAGAATTCCAAGAAAAGACTGGGTTCTGGTCTATTTTTAGAAACGGTGAGGCAACATACCCAGACAAAAGGGGGTGAGTTAATTTCACTTTCAACTCTTCTCTTTTCTATAAAAGCATTCCACGTTTCTGTTCAGAACACTGTGGGCTGTTGAAAAGGCAACACGCCTCCCTCTCTACCCTAATCGGGAATCCTGATCCAGGTGTTCCCCGCTTCACGCTACCCATCTTCACCCATTTCTAAAGAATCTCAGAGAAAACTAAAAGCGAGATTGCGAAAAAAAGAAATAGCCTCCAGTGAACACAATTCCAACGACAGTGGATAGCTTTTTGGGGTCCTTCCAGATATATTACCGGTGACCGATAGGTTGTTCAGGGTCTACAGCACAGAATCAATGTACCCCCTTTTGTCTGGGAATGTTGTCTCACCGTTTCTAAAAATAGACCAGAACCCATTCTTTTCTTGGAATTCTATTCTTTAGAAAGAATGAGTCATGGTCTCTTTTTAGAAACGGTGAGACAACATTCCTAGACAAAAGGGATTAGTTAATTTTTATCATGTCTAGAAGACATGATAAAAATTAACAAAAAGTATTTATAATATATATTATATAATATATATATTATATAATATATATATTATATATTTTTTCTTTTTTTTTCTGACTCAGAATTTTTTCTCGGCTCTCAGAAATTTTTCCCAGCCGATCCCATTTTGCTTTTTGACTTTCACTTTCAATTCTTCTCTTTTCTATAAAAGTATTCCACGTTTTTGTTCAGAATAATGTGGGCTGTTGAAAAGGCAATATGTCTGGCCATCAAGATGGTCCGGGGACGACTTTGTTTGGACTCAACGATGACATCATTTCTATATAGATGGTGGAATTTGTATAGGAAGAGTTTAGAAACCGACTCGAACGCTTGTTTTCAGTATATTGCAATACAAATAGGGCTGTCCACACAATAAAAAAAAGACATCATTTTTTTCGTAAATAGAGCTCCATTTGTATAGAAATAGTCTAGAAATTGACTCGAAAGCCCGTTTTCAGTATATTGCAATACAAATAGGAGGCACTCTCTCATCCAATCTTGGGAGAGAGAGATCCGGTTTCCATAGTCATCCTGTCCATTCAAAAAGACATTCTTTTTGTTTCTGAATGCAACCGAATGTATATAGGAATATACTAGAAAGCGCCCCCCCCCTCCAAGACCATTTTAAGTATATCTCTATACAAATTCGGTATAAAATTCTCCGGGGACGACTTTGTCCGGAGACGACTCTGTCCGGGGACGACTCTGTTTGGACTCAACCATGACGTCATTTTAATATAGTGGAATGTGTATAGAAATAGTCGGAAAAAGAACTCGAACGCCCGTTTTCAGTATATTCCAATACAAAATTGATTGTCCACAACATAAAAAAGACATCACTTTTTTCTTGGATAGAGCTCCATTTGTATTTGAATATACTGAAAACCGACTCGAACGCCCGTTTTCAGTATATTCCAATACAAAATAGGGCAGTCCACAACATAAAAAAAGACATCATTTTTTTCTTGGATGGAGCTCCATTTGTATTGAAATATACTGAAAACCAACGTGAACGCCCGTTTTCAGTATATTCGAATACAAAATTGGCAATCCAGAAAATAAAAAAAAGACATCATTTTTTTCTTGGATCGAGCTCCACTTGTATTGTAATATACTGAAAACCAACGTGAACACCCGTTTTCAGTATATTCCAATACAAAATAGGGCAGTCCACAAAATAAAAAAAAGACATCATTTTTTCTTGGATGGAGCTCCATTTGTATTGAAATATACTGAAAACCAACGTGAACGCCCGTTTACAGTATATTCCAATACAAAATTGGCTGTCCACAAAATAAAAAAAAGACATCATTTTTTCTTGGATCGAGCTCCACTTGTATTGGAATATACTGAAAACCAACGTGAATGCCCGTTTTCAGTATATTCCAATACAAAATTGGTTGTCCACAAAAAATAAAAAAAAAAGACATCATTTTTTTTTCTTGGATCGAGCTCCATTTGTATTGAAATATACTGAAAACCAACGTTAACGCCCGTTTTCAGTATATTCCAATACAAAATTGGCTGTCCACAAAATAAAAAAAAGACATCATTTTTTTCTTGGATCGAGCTCCACTTGTATTGAAATATACTGAAAACCGACGTGAACGCCCGTTTTCAGTATATTCCAATACAAAATTGGTTGTCCACAAAATAAAAAAAAAAAGACATCATTTTTTTCTTGGATCGAGCTCCACTTGTATTGGAATATACTGAAAACCGACGTGAACGCCCGTTTTCAGTATATTCCAATTCAAAATTGGCTGTCCACAAAATAAAAAAAAAGACATCTTTTTTTTCTTGGATCGAGCTCCACTTGTATTGGAATATACTGAAAACCGACGTGAACGCCCGTTTTCAGTATATTCCAATACAAAATTGGCAATCCACAAAATTAAAAAAGACATCATTTCTTTCTTGGATCGAGCTCTATTTGTATTGAAATATAGTGAAAACCGACTCAAACACCCGTTTTCAGTATATTCCAATACAAATTGGCAGTCCACAAAATAAAAAAAAACATCATTTCTTTCTTGGATCGAGCTCCATTTGTATTGAAATATACTGAAAACCGACTCAAACACCCGTTTTCAGTATATTCCAATACAAATTGGCAGTTCACAAAATAAAAAAAAGACATCATTTCTTTCTTGGATCGAGCTCCATTTGTATAGAAATAGCCTAGAAATCAGTTCGAACGCCCGTTTTCAGTATATTGTAATACAAATGAAATGACATGAAAAATGCAAAAATAGGAAAAGTAGCCTACCTTGACGAAATTCTATTCCAAAAGGAAAAACTTGTATCCAGGTGGGCCCACAGCACGGCCGGAACTCAAGCGAAACTCGATAGGTTGAAATCGATCCATTAAATAATATTCTTAAAAAACAGTAAAGTTTTATTCTATTCCAAAAGGAGAAAACTTGTATCCAGGTGGGCCCACAGCACGGCCGGAACTCAAGCGAAACTCGATAGGTTGAAATCGATCCATTAAATAACATTCTTAAAAAAAAAGTAAAGTTTTATTCACATCGAGTCGGCTGGGAAAAGTTTCTGAAAAATAAATTACCCCCCTTTTTAGTCTGAAAATTTGAAAATTGATGTCTTCAATTTTTGAAAAATTGAAGACATCAATTTTCAGACTAAAAGTTTTTTTTTTTTTTTTTTTTTTTTTTTTTTTTTTTTTTTTTTCAGCTAGAGAAATTTTTCTCCGGCTCTCAGAAATTTTTCCGCACTCGACTGGATGAATAAAACATCCCCGTTTCTTTAAGAATGGGCTCACTGTTAACTATTTCAGCATTCGACGTTTCGCATCCAATAATAACTGCCGGGTGTTCAAGAATGCAGATGCACCTATTAGATTTTCTCCAGAGAAGCTTGACTGGATGGAGAGTGGATGACTTTTTCCAAGATTCTCGACTTTGGACCGTCAAGAGGTAAAGGATCTTTTTGTTTTTTTTTCTTTTAAGAAAATTTATGGATAGATTCATTTCTTTTTGAATGGACCTAGAAAAATAGGACAAAGTTCTTTTCCAAGATTGGATGAGAGAGGGACCCAAAAAAATGGGTCTTGGAAGGAATCGAATGCATTTGCACTCATTCCTTCCAAGACACATTTTTTTTTGGTCTCCTGATTCGTCTCTCTCTCTGTCTTCTTAGTCCATTTCCATAAATATAGGGAAAGCGGAGAACCTTTCCCTACTTATTTCTAAAAATCTTTTCTTTATTTTTTTCCTCCTGAGTTTATGTATATATCAATTCAAATACTTTTGAGAACGGTCATCCCAATTCTCTGTCGTCTTTTCGGTTTCATCGTCCCAACACTCAGTGGACATAGTCTCAGTCGATTTTGGAGCATGGGTCGTCCGTTCATTGTCCCAACATTCAGTGGACATAGTCTCAGTAGATTTTGGAGCATGAGTCGTCTGTTCATTGTCCCAACACTCAGTGGACATAGTCTTAGTGGATTTTAGAGCATGAGTCGTCCGTTAATTGTCCCAACACTCAGTGGGTTTTGTCTTTGGATCCTCTGAAGATATTTTGGGGGTCTCATGAGATTCTTTGGAAGGTTCGTCCCAACAGGCTGCTGGGTCGTAATGGGGAATATTTTCAGGTATGTCTCCCCAACCCTCCGTCTTCCTCGAGTTATTGGAGGAAGTTGACGACAAAGAAGAAGAAGTAGAAGAGCCCATCAAGTTTAAAGGCGTATGCTCATCCGGATGTTCCATCACTTGGAAACAGGACAGATTATCCCATTTCTGGATGAGGTTATCGTACGCTTTTGGGGACGGATCCTTCTCTAACTGATCGTAGGCCTTATCAAAAGCTTGCAGAGGATTGTCTGCTTCCTCCTGAATCCTCTCCTCTTTCTCCGTTCCGTCTGGATAGACGTGATTGATATGAAAATCTCCTTCCGTAATATGCCATCGATAGTTGCGCACTTTGTTTTCGGCACAATGGAAATATTTCCTCCTTTGATGATGTCGGGCACATTTTTCCCGATACTTCCAAATGATTCCATCTGGCACATAAATTTCCGTCACGGGTTTTTGATAATCCAAGGCTTTAGCAAAGAATTTAGCTTTCTGACATCCCACCACATAAATCGTGGAGAAGCTGTGAGTGAGCGATTGGAGAATGCGTCCTAAATGGTTGTAGGGAATATGACCCTCGTTCCAACGAAGTCCGTGCCGGTTTCTTGTCAGCCAGGCATTCGTCTTTTGGTTTTTTTCATTCAGTTGGTGGAAGGGGTGAGGAGGAGCAAACGTCAACGATTCCACGGTCAAAAAATCTTTTGTCGCATAGCCCAATTCTTTTAAAACGTAGGTAAATTCACCCTTCTTGTGGTTGTAGGACTGGAAACCCTCTAGATCGGGCACGATAAAGTTTTCTGAACACGCCATGGCGATGAATACGGTGAGGTCTTCCACAAACAGGAGCAAAAAAAAGAATCAAAAAGGTATATATGTATAACAGGGAAGATCTAGAAAGGAAAAAAAAACAATAAAACGTTTTAGAGTCGTCGTCTTGAAAGAGATATTTTTCTTTTCAAAGGGTTAAGAAGAGAGTTCTTTTTAAATGAATTTATGATTATTATGATTATTAAAAAAAAACTAAGAATCAAATCAATTTTATAGATAACCATATTCATAGGACCAAAGGGACTTACCAGCTCAGTTCACGTCTTCTTCTGTTCTCTGAAGAAATCTCGCGGAGGACACACACTTTTATACCCGCACGACATCTGTCGGGATCGCGACCCCATCTAAATGTCAGGGTCATTCCAACCTCTTAAAAGGATCGGAATGAAAGAAACACTTTGATAAAAAATATATTTATGAAAAGTTATCTGAGGGTCGTGAGAACATTTTCTCTCCCCCCGCCTATTTAAAAAAAATAAAAAGTCTTTCTTGGATCGCGTCAAGATTACAAAACAACTCACAGGACTTGTTTATCTCGATCTCGTCAGGGTCACCATTTGACATAAGTAGATGGATGGACCCTGAACTTTAGACATGATAAAAATTAACTCTACCCGCCTTTTGTCTGGAAATAGGGTCTCACCGTTTCTAAAAATAGACCAGATCCCATTATTGGAATTCTATTCTTTAGGAAAGGAGGAGTGATGGTCTATTTTTAGAAAGTGTGAGACAACATTCCCAGACAAAAGGGGGGTAGAGTTAATTTTTATCATGTCTAAGACATGATAAAAATTAACCAAAAATTGTTTTTTTTTTTTTAAAGGCTGAAAAGTTTTTCTGAATGAGCTGAGAAAGATTTTTCCTCCCAATCTTTTTCGACGATGGAAAGGGAAAAACTACTGATCCGATCTCCCTACGCTTTAGGGAAAAAAACAAAAAAATACTTATGAAATATTCATGTGTTGAAATTGGCTATTCAAATAAGTGACATTTTGTTTCTCATTGGAACTGCTCAACGGCGAGTCCACTCGTCTCATTCTTTGGGGTAGGGGATGAAAGTACAGCAGTTTGTTGAAATCGATGATAATTTCCACTTTACTCCGCGGAACTGTAAATCTATCCCGTCTTAACTCTTCTAATCTCTTTGAAAGTCTTTCCACTTGCTCTGCTAAGGTTTCCTCGGTACTCATGGTCTCTCTTAGTTTAGGGAAGTCTTGACGTATTGGCTAGAGAACAGAGGTTCTTTTTCTCTCTATACATATATCATGTGGGAGCGTGTGATTTATAAATCCTTGTGAAATCTTTCTACGTCTTGTGTAACTTGGAAGATTCGTCTTGTGTAACTTGGAAAATTCTTCTTCTTCTCGTCGATTGGGCTGGAGTTATGGAAAAGAAATGGGATTGGAAAGAAATCAACACATTACAAAAAAAGGAACTTTTTTTTTCTCTAGGGATTTACATACCATTTCATTCATGAACATTCAAGGGTTCTCTCCAAGACCAAATTTTAGAAGAGGACCACAAAGAGTACACTTGAGGATCCTCTTTTAGGTCTAGGTGAGATAAGGGTTGAGACCAATATTCTTGGGTCTCTAAAGCATCCCAACTTAGACATTTATTATTATTATTAGAAAGTTCATCCTCCTCTTCCTCATCGTCGCACGAGTTCTCCTGGGGAGATTCTTCCGCCTCCTCTTCGTCTTCGACAGCTTTGCTCTCGGAGGGGTAACAATGTAATTTCCGGAAAACGTAACTACCCTCCATCAAATGGTATCGAAAATTTCTCACCTTGTTCTCGGCACAATGAATCATCTTTTGGAAATATTGGTGTCGCGTGCATTTCGACTTGTTCCGCCACTCGGTTTTCCCTGGGATGTAAAACTCGTAAACGGATCGCTGGCAGAGCTTGCTGAAAAATTCGGCTTTACCGTATCCATTGACGTAGATCACCTCCACATTTTCGGTCAGCATTTTCAGGATCGTAGGAAGATGCTCGTAGGAAAGACGACCCTCGATCCATTGCAGGCCGTGTCGGTTATTTGTAGTCTGATTGACCACAGCTTGATTGCGGGACGATAAGTCATCGTAATGGACAGGAGGGAGAAAAATCATGGATCCGCATAAGGTTAAATCGCAAGTGATGTAGCCCAGTTCTTTCAAGATGAAACATATATCTCCCGTCTTTGGATCATAACAGTGAAAGTATTCCATGTCCAGAACAATGTAGGAATCTTTGAGAGGTTTGGCACTCAAAATGTCCATCTTCTTCAATTGAGGAAAAAAAGAAAACAAAATTCTCTCTCTCTCTCGCTGTGTGTCCTGAAGGAAAAAATGGATAGCGTTCTCTCGCCGTCTCCTCTTTTATAGAGAGAGAGAGAGAGAGAAGGTTGCACGTGACAGGTCGTATGAATTCTGGGAAAGGTCACATTCGTATATATATTTGTTTTTTGAATAATATCGTGCGTATCTCAATACACATCCATCATAATAATAATAAAGGTCACCTTGGAAAGAAAAAGAAATAAAAAACATGGAACTCGTGCTCGACTTTGAAGGTTTCTACGATTCTCAAGGAGCCTTTATTGTGAAAGAATTGGCTTACGTCACATTGGACGGTACTTCTCGAGGGGTATTTGTTTTTAAACCCCCGTTTCCATGGCAAATGCTCACCGAGAAAGAAAAACGAACCGCTGTGTGGGCGAGTGATTATTATCACGGCTTGTCGTAGTACGAAGGAGAAATTCCGTAGAGTTATTTTCCATGGGTGTTAACGATGTTGACGGAACCTTTTTCCATGATTTGGGTGCGAGGAAAAATGAAACGGCAGTTTTTAGAGAAATGGTTGCAAAGATCCATTTATTGCATTTCGGGATCGACGCAAGAGATTCTCAAATACAATGGGATCGAACACATGAATTGTCCTAACCATACAAAAGGTTTTTTCCATTGCGCTCTACAAAAAGCGGTTCGGTATCATTATTATTTAAAGACACAGAGAAGAAATTCGCAAGGTCGATCCTGCACAATTCAATCTTGACAGAACTTATTAAAAAAAATACATATATCATGTTACTTCTTCAACAGCACAGATGGTTCTGAAGCGAAACTTGGAATTTTGAAATAATAGATCAGGGAGAAATCATTCTTAAAAAACAAATCGTAAAGTCTCGAATCGGCTGGGAGAAAAAAAATTTCTCAGAGGTGAGATAAAATTCTCTAATAAAAAAAAAAAAAAAAAAAAAAAAAAAAAAAAAACTTTTGGTTAATTTTTATCATGTCTTAGACATGATAAAAATTAATGACCCTCCCTTTTTGTCTGGGAAGGATGTCTCAACCTTTCTAAAAATAGACCATGACTCATCCTTTCTCTAATGGCAATCATTCCATGAATGAATCACGATTTGTTTTTCAAAAGAGTGAGACAACATTCCCAGACGAAAAGGGAAGGGGGTCGTTAATTTTTATCATGTCTAACACATGATAAAAATTAACAAAAATTTTTTTTTTTTTTTTTTTTTTGAGTTGTAGAATTTTTCTCAGCTCTGAAAATTTTTTTCCAGCCGACTCGAGACTTTACCATTTATATTTACGAATAGTCTTTGGATTATTTATTTATTTTCTTTTAAAAAGAAAAATTCTGACTAGACCTATCTATTGGCTTAACATTCTGGTCATAGAAACAGTCTAGAATCACATTTTATTTTTCGAGGCTAATGCACGGGTTCTCCAATAAAAAGAGTTACTATAAAGGGATTGGTTTGAATGCATTTATCTGCAAATGTTGTAGGATTCTGTTGTTGAGAAGGGGGTATATTATTATTATTATTATTATTATTATGATTGTGGCAGATTCGTTTTCTACATGGAAGTCTAATCTCCTCCGAAGACCTTTTCTGGGGATCGTCGATAGATGGTTTTTCAATAGGAATTGTTTCCCTCGGATCCTCAAGAGATAGAGGGGGGTCCTGTCTTGAGACATGGAGCGGTCTCTCCTCCTCCTCCTCGAGAAGTCTTGAGAAAGGGAGAGGATTTTCGGTTCCCTTATTCTTGAGGGGTCTTGACAAATTGAGAGGTCTCTCCTCTTCGAAAGAGAGAGAAGTTTTGGTTCCCTTATCTTCGAGGGGTTTTGACAAATCGAGAGGTCCCTCATTTTCGAGGGGTCTTGATAAATGGAGAGGTTTTTCATCTTCGAGGGGGTTTGATAAAGGAAGAGGTCCCTCCTTCTCGAGGGTTCTTGATAAATGGAGAGGTTTTTCATCTTCGAGGAAGTTTGACAATGGGAGAGATTTCTCCTTCTCGAGGGGTCTCTCTTCCTCAAGGGGTTTTGAGGAAGGGAGAGGTTTTTCATCCTCGACGGGTTTTGACAAACTGAGAGGAATCTGAACAGGCTTCTCCTCATCCCCATCATTATCGAGGAGGATGAGGATAGGCTTTTGGAAAGGTTTTTTCTTTTTCTTCTGAACAGGCTCCTCTTGATGCTCGGGGAGAGGGATGGGGTAGTTGTTCCACCATTCTATTTTTTCTTGCTCGAGGATTTTTTCAAAAGTCGTGGCCTCTCTATGATGAGACGAAGGAGGAGAGTCCTCGAGAAGAATATAATAGGTATTCTTCCCAGTCTTCTCGATCGAGAGAGGTTCGTGCAAACATTTATGCAACCATTCACTAAAATGAACGAGAATCCCTTTTGTCTTCTCAAGACGATCCATAATCCTATTCATTTGCGAGACGGTTAGAAAGTGGGACGTGTAAAAATATTTGGCTCGTTTCATTAACAAAATTTGTGCATCCAAAGGTGGAATGTCACGAGCCATCGACACGTTTTCGTCGGACAAAAATTCGTCCCGCATCTTTTGATAACTCCCCACGGTATAATAACCCGCACATTTTGAAAAATCGGAGGCTTTCAGGTAAACGACTCCTTGGATGATATAAAAGGAAAGATCAACATATTTATATTTGAAAGGAATACACGTAGTGAGCTGGGGATGCCTCCTCATGATCCACTTGGACAAAAATACGACTTTGGGGCTCTCCCCTTTTATTAATAGAGAGAAAGAGAGTGTGACTTTCCCTTCCTCCCTCCTCCTCTCTCCCTGCTTCCTCTATCTCTGGACGTCCTTGGATTGGAAAGGTTGACTTTGAAAAAAAAAGAAGGTGATGGTTGGATAATTTTTTGTTTATTAAATTATTACTTTCACTTCCTCATTCCCACACACATTCATCTTTTTAAGAAAAGAAAAAGAGGTCATGGAGATAAGATTTCTTGGAAAGAAGAGAGAGAGAAGCAAAAAAAAAACAAATAAAACGGACGTCATAGAGCCTCTATGTGTGTCTGTGTGTGTCTATATAGATATATAAAAAGACGAGAGTACTGGGCGAGATCATTTCTTTTCCATTGGGAGCCATGTTGCTATTAGACGTTTTTCCAACTCAACGGATTTCGAACGGGGAGGATTTGAAGACGCTAAAGCAAATCTCCAACTTGAAAATTTTTTTGGCGTGTCATTGTGCGACATTTATTCCGCATTTACCACCTCATCAAGCGATCGTTTCTTTCAACCAAGATGTCGAATCCTCCAACCTGCTCGTTCAGAATATATACAGAAATTTATTCGAATCGCAACAAACGAAAGAGGAATCTCCCTTCTCTTGGAATCGGATGGATCGAGCTTTGAGACGGCCCATTCAAACAGACCGGCGATATACAGATCCGCGCACGAGTTTTCGGTGGAAGAATATTTTTCTCACGAAACGATATTTTACGTTTGGAGTGAGAACGACGGCTGAGGACGAAGTTCATATTGTTCAAACCACAGCCGCTCCTCTCGCGTATTACGAATCATCGTCCCCCAATCTGAAGGAAAGAAGTTTTAAAGTCAGCGACAGGATGAAATATAAGAAATATATTCTAAGACCTTTTCAAAACTATGTCGTTCCCCCGAAAACGCAATATCTCATCGTCACAACCCAGAAGAGTCTCTTTCTCGTCGATCGGTGCTCGTACTCGCTTTGGAAACAATTGAAAGAGGAGATTTCTTTCCAATCGCCGATGATGTTTCAAGAAAAAGAAGAAGAAAACCCTCCGCCACCTTTACCCATCCCTTCCTTAGATGATAAGAGGAGCTGGACCAAACCGTTATTTCCCGAAACAAAATCGACCCGGCAACGGAATGAAATTGAAGTCATCACAATTGAAGATGAGGAGGAAGGAAAAAAATTACCTCTTAAAAAACGGTCGACTTACCGGAACCTACCTGGCGTGCAAGATCCGCTTCAGAATCCAGAAGCTTCTTCTTCTTCTTCTTCTTCTTCCCCGACTTGTTCAAACAGGCAACCTCTTTCAACCTCCTCACAGACAGAACCTCTTCCAGTATCCTCTTCTTCTTCTTCTTCTTCTCTAACCTGTCCCGACATCGTAGAGGTAGAATGTGAGACAGGTCCACAAGCTTCAAAAAGTCCCGACATCGTAGAGGTAGAATGTCAGCCGGGTCCACAAGTTCCAACAGGTCCAGAAATCATGGAGGCAGAATCACAGCCGGGTTCACAAGTTCCAACGGGTCCAGAAATCCTGGAGGTAGAATTTCAGCCGGGTAAACAAGTTCCAACGGGTCCAGAAATCATGGAGGTAGAATCGCAGCCGGGTCCAGACATCCTAGATCCCTCCACTCATCCCAAAGAGACTCCAAGTGTTTCAAGACAGCCTTGTGAGGATCCAGCCCTTCCCGTATGGAATGATTATATGGACATACAAAATTTGGTGCAACAGGAAGGAGAAGAAAATAATCATACGGATGGGTGGGTCAAAGACTGTTTAGATCATTTAACCTCGAATGAAATTGAACTGTTATGGAATTGCATTTCTGAAATCACATCGGAAATGGGATAAAAACCAAAACAAAAAAACATTTTTTTAATAACAAATTGGAGGAGGGTCATGATGTCAATTAAAAAAAATATTATATAGAGTCCAATCTTGGTGGTTCACTTCAGTTTTCCAGCATGAGGTGATCCACGTTTCCCGAAATATGGATCCCATTCCAAGAGAGATTGTGTAGAGCCTTCACTTCAGTTCTTTTTTTTCCTACCAAGAGGAGAGGGTCCCCAAAGGGCTACCCATGTCCAAAGAGAGAAAGTGTAGAGCGTTCATTTCAGTTTTTTTTCCAAGTTTAGGGGAGGGAGGTCTCAAAATGACACCCCCCCATTTTCAAAGAGAGATGGTTTAGAGCGTTCATTTCTGTTTTTTTCCAAAGTTAGGGAGTTTTCAAATGACTACCCATTTCAGAGAAAGAGAGAGAGAGAGAGAGAAGGTGTAGAGCGTTCATTTCAGTTTTCCAAGGTTAGGATGGTGGTGGAGAATCCTCCAAAATGGCTACTCATGTTAAAGAGAGAGAGAGAGAGAGAGAGAGAAAATGCGTAGAGCGTCCATTTCAGTTTTCCAACATTAGAAGGTCCCAAAATACCTTCTGAATTCAAAGAGAGATCGTGTAGAGCGTTCATTTCCAGTTCTCCAAGATCAGAAGAAGAGGGTCCGCTTTTCCCAAAATGGCTTTCCGCATTCAGAGACAGCGAAGTGCAGACTTCAGTTTTCTCCCTTCCCAAGAATAGAGGGTCCCAAAATGGCTTTCCATTTCAAAGAGAGAGGGAGAGGCGTTCATTTCCATTCTCCAAGATAGGGTCGTCTGCTTTTTTCCCAAAATGGCTTCCCAATTCAGAGAAAGAGAGAGAGTGAAAAGGTGTGTAGAGCGGTCATGTTCATTCTCCAAGATAGGGTCGTCAGCGTTTTCTCAAAATGGCATCTCCCCATTCAAAAAGAGATCGTGACCAATTTTTTCCCGTTTTTTCCAAGATGGGGGGGAGAAGAAAACCTAGGATGGAATAACACGACACACAGAGAGAAAGAGAAAAAAACGCCATCTTGTCATTTTCTGATAGGGTACCGGTGTTCGAATACTTTTGTGACCGACTGTCTGATTATACTGGGAGAACCATAAAATCGGAAAAGCGATGGGTTTCACAGTTAACGAGGCAATCGAAGACAGACTGGGAAAGAGAGATCCTTTTTTTTAGCTGAGAAGCAGATTGCCCTGGAAATCCGTGACTCTGAACATATAATTTCTCCATAGACTCTTTGAACGGTATTCAGGAGACATCCTCCATGAGGGAAAAAAAAATCTCCCCTTCCCCTTCTAAATCGACTGGAAAGACAATGAGGTGGAAGAGATCCATCCACGAGAGATCATACTCTTGAACGTCAGACAAATATGAAGTCGAATAGCTTAAACAAAAAGTGCTTGAAATGTCATCGAGTCTCGAAAATCTAGGCCTCTCTCTCTCTGAAGGAAATGAGAAAATGGGAATCTGCGTTTTTCTTCCTCAACGGCTGACATTCATCTGAAGTGACACTCGAAATGCTTAAATAGATAAACGAGAGTCCATTCTTAAAAAAAATGGCGCTGTGTCGTCAATTGGAGAATCGAGTCGGCTCGGAAAATATTTTGAGAGCCAGGAAAAATTTTTTTCTAACTCTGAAAAAAAAAAAAAAAAAAAAAAACTTTTTGTTAATTTTTATCATGTCTTTAGACATGATAAAAATTAACTACCTTCCCCTTTTGTCTGGGAATGTTGTCTCACCGTTTCTAAAAATAGACCATCACTCATCCTTTCTAAAAAGAATAAAATTCCAAGAATGGGTTCTGGTCTATTTTTAGAAACGGAGAGACAACATTCCCAGACAAAAGGAGGGTAGAGTTAATTTTTATCATGTCTAGAAGACATGATAAAAATTAACCAAAAGTTTTTTTTTTTTTTTTCATTTTTTTTTTTAGAGTTAGAAATTTTTTTTCCAGGCTCTCAAAATTTTTTCCCAGCCGACTCGATTCTCCATTGACAAGACAGCGCCATTTTTTTTAAGAATAAACTCTCGCTTATCTATTTAAGCATTCCCAGTTTGGCTTTAGATGAGTGTCAGCCGTTGAAGAAGAAGCATCCTGTCACTTGGGAGAGACATATTTTGAGGAGTCAACATGTTGTGTGGACCGTTGAGATCGATTTTTCTCTTCCCATTGTGTGGACATTGTTGAGCGTTTTGTGAAGCTTTGAAAGAATGGAGGGGTTTTGATGGAGAATATTTCTTTTTATTGAATTTTTAAAAAAGATTTAAGATTGACATTTTATAACAGGTTTTACATGGAAAGAAGGTTTTTCTTCTAGTTTGACGATTTCTTTTCCTTGGGAGATGTTTCTATTGGAAAGATGGAAGGAAAGACGATTCCCACATTGAAGAAGGTTCATGAGAAACTCGTACGGATCTTGGTTCTCTTCTCGAGCCGATATATCATACGGAATCCGGGACATGTTTTGCAATCGCTCCAGTTCCTCCTCGTATTTTTGCTTGCTCGCCAATTTCATGCGGGGACGAAACTGGTCCAGAATATACAATCCCTGGGGTTGAGTCACTCGAGAAAAAGCGACATATTGCTGAAATCGATTAAAAGGTCCGTGCATGTAAATTGCGATCGACGGAAAGGTGGCTCCTTGGGCTTTATGAGCCGTGATCGCTTCGGCTAACATCAAAGGAAACTGTTCGCGATAAAATGCGAGTGTTTTCGTCGAACAGGTGTCAATACGAATGGAGACGCGATCGATAGGAGCTAGACTATTCGAAAATTGCAGCCAGACTCGCGTCACAACTCCGTCTTCATCCTGGTCTATTTGGTGTAGTGTTCCAATCGCTCCATTCATCCATCCTTTGGATCTGTCGAGCGTTTTAGTCAATTGATATCGCGCTCCTCTTTGTAAATGGAGGACGGATTCGAGATTCGCCATCTGAGATCGATGTAAATGTCGACTCCGTTTCATCATCCTCTTCCGCAATTTTTCGCTCTCGGAATAAATCACGTCTCGAGCCAGACACGAACAGTACGTCCCTCGGGATTGGAGACGTTTCATATTATATTTCTCTGCATCCTTGCTCGAAAAACAGAGAATAATAGCTTCGCGAGGAATTTCGTCGAAACTGCGAACGCGGGACTGGAAAAATGCCACATCGTCCGGTTCTAAAAAGTGATTTCTCGTTAAACGATCGAGTCTCTCCTCGTAATCCAAAGAAAATCGCATACATTCGACTAGTTCATAGTAGAGCGTGGATTGAGGCGTCCACCACCCTTCAGAATAAAAAATGGGCGTGTCGCGAATCGGTTGGAGCTGCTGCAAATCTCCAAATTTAATCATATGCACATTCCCAAACGGCTTATCCGGCACATGACACAATTGTCGAAGTTGCTGGTCGAGGCGCGAAAATAAATTGGATCCGATCGTGGAAACGTCATCCAAAATCACCATCCGTAAAGGAGCATACAGGGGTCTGTAATAGTCTAAAGTCTTTTGGGTCAGAGGTCGAACAAAAGTCCCGTTCATTTGAAGACGCAGGGCATGATGCAAAGTATCTTCCGTAATGTAAACCGCTCCTTGAGCACTGAGTGCGAGTTTGAGAACCGAGCACGCTTCGCTAAAATGAGGCGTTCGAATCAGAGTTTGGTATAAAGCTTGGATCAGGAATGATTTACCCGTTGCGGCAGATCCTTGCACAATAATATCCAGAGGAGGGGGACGTTTCGATTCAGGTAACGCGTAATAAGTGTACAAACGGACGAGAACGTAGATCAGGAAATTGTATTGCTCTTTATTACATTGTCGAATACATTTTTGATAGGCTTCTTCGGACCACATATCCTTATACTGCAAATTCGTATAGCTTTCCCACTGCTTGGGAGGAAGATGTTTCTTTCGCGGTCGGGAGTTTTTTTTAAGAACAGCATAACGTTCCCTTTGAAGTATTCGTTCTCGCTCTCGATTAGCTGAATTGCTTCGCCAGCGTCGTTTCTGTTCACGCATTCTTTCCCTAAGACGTTCTCTACTGGATAGGCTCATCGTGACACCACTCAAAAAGGTGAAGTGTGTGTATAGAAAATCACTTCCTTTAATTTATATACATACACTTTTTGAGGAGGGGGGATGTGAAATGACCTCGTCTCAAAACGAACCAATAGCACTTCGAGAAGACTTGGAATGAGATAGGTTTCTTAGAGAGAGAGCGACACAAAAAAAATATAAAAAATCAGAATGATTTATCCGTCGACCTCTGGGCTAAAAGTAAACAAACAAAATTTGAAAAGGTCAAGGTGAACTCACTGAATTCATCTTAGAAATCAGATAGGAAAAAAAAATGGGGGTACCCATGTTTCCTCTTCAACAACATAGACACATCTAAAACGAAACTCGGAATGCTTACACAAATAAACAAGAATCCATTCTTAAATAAAAAATGGGGACGTCTTGTCGATCGAGTCGGCTAGAAAAATTTCTGTTACTCAAAAAAAAAAAAAAAACTTTTGGTTAATTTTTATCATGTCTTCTAGACATGATAGAACCCCCCTTTTTGTCTGGGAAGGATGTCTCACTCTTTCTAAAAATAGTTTTTTTTTTTTTTTTTAACTCAGAAATTTTTTTTAGAGCTCTGAGAATTTTTTTTCTAGTCGACTTGGCTGGACAAGACATCTCCGGATTCTTTCTGGAATGGACTCTATGATCTATTTAAACATTTCGAGTTCCGAGTTTCGCTTCAGTTGAGTGTGAGCCGTTCAAGAAGAAGAAACCATCCTGTGACTGGAGAGAGAGAACTATTCCTTTTTCTATTCACCCATTGTGTTGAACCGTTCAGATATTTGCTTTTATTAATATTTTTTTTTCCTAACCCAACCGTCTTTAAACAATAGAATAGTTTGAAAGGGTCAACCCATTTTATAGATATCAACCTCATACCCTCATCTCAACGGGTCTCGAGTGGGAGGAAAGAAGGAGCAGGCGACGAGAACTAAGCATGTCTGTTTATCGAGTAGACGCATTGGGGAAAGAACGATACCCGATCGACCCCCAACATCCTCATTACGAATTATACGTTACGGATCCTGAAGGAAATCCTATCTTGGCTCGAGACGAAAACGGTCATGAGTATTACGCGGTAGATTTAAACGGAAACCAATACACTTTAGCTCCTCGACGGTATGCCCGAACGGCTTTTGGACGAGAATACTACCCGAAATTTCAAAATGGGGACGAGTATTCGCTTTATACGTCTGTTTTATTCCCTTATGCCAAAGACAAATCGGGGCATGAAATGTATCATAAAAAGGCGGATGGAGTCGAATATTGTTTAACGGCCGGCGATCGAATTCGTTATGCTCGCGATGCTTGGGGAAACGAGTTTTATCCTCGAAGAGCGGATCAGCAAACGGAATACCTCTGTGAAGAAGTGGGGTATGCGAAAAGAGCCGACGGATCCGAAACGTATCCTAAATTTTATATCTACACTTCTGGTTAAGATCTCTCTCTCTCTATTGAAAGAGAAGAAAATAATAAAGAGTGTGTTACTGCAATGGAGCATTCTGACGCGGAACCTGTTTCGTATTCTATTTGGTGTGTGAAATGCCGAACCAAGACCGATACGGTCGACGTCCACTATCGCATGTCGAAAAATCGACGGCCGATGGTCAAGGGAAAATGTCAAGCGTGTGGAACCAAGAAACAACAGTTTATTACAAATGCTTCCGTTCCACCTGGAATTCAGTTCCTGGATGAGGAGGAAGAAAAAGGAAAATGTTCCGAGTAAGAAGAAACAAGTATATTCAAATCAAAAATTGGAAAAAGATGGATCTTACTATTATCTGCTGTTCTAAAGCGGGTGGTTCACCTTTACAGTTTGGCATACAGACGGATTCGCATAATCCGGTTCCAAGACTCGTGAATTTTCCTCAACCGGCAACTCCACCCTTAGATACTTCTTCTTTGAATGAGTTTTCTAGCATTCTGAAAGAATATCTAAACGTCGTGAGAGAATTGATTCTTCCCCTGCAACGAAATGTTGAAGAAAAGAGCTCGGAATGTGGAAGCAAGGACACGGATCCAAAAGCCAAATTCTGAGGGTTGAAAGGGATAGGTGAAAATCCATTATTAAAAAAAAAGAAACAATGGTCATGTCATGTCTTGTCGATCGAGTCGGCTAGAAAAAATTCTCTAGATGAGATTGAAAAAAAAAAAAAAAAAAAAAAAAAAAAAACCCACTTTTGGTTAATTTTTATCATGTCTTAGAGACATGATAAAAATTAACTCTCTCTTCTTTTTTGTCTGGGAAGGATGTCTCACCCTTTCTAAAAATAGACCATCTCTCACCCTTTCTCAAGGCAATTATTCCAAGAATGAGTCATGATCTATTTTTAGAAATGGTGAGACAACCTTCCTTGACAAAAAGGAGGGACAGTTAATTTTTATCATGTCTAGAAGACATGATAAAAATTAACCAAAAGTTTTTTTTTTTTTTCATCACTCAGAAAATATTTTCCAGAGCTCTGAGAATTTTTTTTTCCCAGTCGACTCGATGATCCAAACAACAAGACATCCAAAATTGTTTCTAGAAGAAACTCTCGCTTCTCTATTTAAACCCCTCGCGTTTCCAACTTCAGATCCGTGTGTGCTGTGCACTCAACCTAGAATTGCGCTTCTCCTCCCTCCTGGAAAGAGCCTTTTTTTTCCTGAGCTCTTAGCATTTTTTTCTTAGCTTCATTTCCATTCTTCAGGTTTCTGTCTCCTCCTTTCCGTTAACACTGCAAAATTTCTAAATTTCTCATCACTCGGAGCTTGGAAATCTGTCATCAAAAAAACATGACATAGCTCTGTTTTCAAGGAGTCGGTTTAGATTCGTCAGAATCATGGCTGATTTTCCATGACGGCTCTCCAACCGCAATATTAGAGTTTGAAAGGAATAAGGTAAAAAAGTTCGTCCTAGATATTCAACGAAACGTAAAAAGAGCGACGAGGATCTAAAAAAGCTACGACCCTTTCCAGAAGGGGGAGGGAGCAATGGATATTCAGGTGAGTCCACAGCATGGACTGCACGAAAATGAAACGACTTCCGCAGATTACAGAATGTTCGAGATGTCTCTCGTCGATCAAGTCAGCTGGTAAAATTTTTCTAAGAGCTGAGAAAAATGTTCGCATACCTTCACAGAATTTCTTTCCAGGAGGGAGAAGTGTGTATCCAGGTCGAATTCACAGCACAGACTGAACTGAAGTTGGAAACACGAGTGGTTTAAATAGAGAAGGGAGAGTTCCTTCTAGAAACAATTTGGATCTGTCTTGTTTGGATCATCGAGTCGGCTGGGAAAAAATTCTCAGAGCTTTCGAAAAAATTTCTGAGTGATGGAAAAAAAAAAAAAAAAAAAAAAAAAAAAAAAAACTTTTTGTTAATTTTTATCATGTCTTCTAGACATGATAAAAATTAACTCTCTCTTCTTTTTGTCTGGGAAGGATGTCTCACCGTTTCGAAAAACAAACCGTGACTCATTCTTGGAATAATTGCCATGAGAAGGATGAGTTTTGGTTTCGTTTTCGAAACGGTGAGACATCCTTCCTTGACAAAAAGAGGGGACAGTTAATTTTTATCATGTCTATAAGACATAATAAAAATTAACAAAAAGTTTTTTTTTTTTTTTATTACTCAGAAATTTTTTCCAGAGCTCTGAGAATTTTTTTCTCCCCCCCAACCAACTCAATGGACTAGACGATGAGTTTTTAAGAATGGACGTTTTGTTATTTATGCAGATATTCCGAGTTTCGCGTCAGGTAAATGCGCGCTCACCTTAGATTGAATTCCCTTCAGACAGGTCTAGAGATTGGATAACCCATCAAGAATTCTTCGACAGGTTTTTGGAAAAAGAAATCGTCAAGAAGTGAGTATTGATTTTGATATTTTCTTTTCAACCTTGGGTCAGTTTCTAGTACATTCCTATACTAATTCCATTGTATTTATAAAAAATAATGTCAGCACGGACTGATCTGACCCGAAACGCTTGCCCATCCAGTTGGCTGCTGGAGGGAGGAAAAAAAAAGAAATTTGTTTTGAAGGATATGTCAATTCTTTTCTAAAAATAGATTTCTAAGAAAAGAATGAACCTTTGTTGGAAATCTATTTTTAGAAACATGTCTAGACAACATGTTGACAAGAAAAAAATTCTTTTTTTTTTTTTCCTGAGAGTGAAATGATTTTTTTCTTTCCACCCACTTTTCTTATTCTTTGGGAGGAAGGAAGAACTTCCCTTCCCCCCGCCTTTTTTCCTCTAGTATTTATATAGATCCGAGTTTTTCTGCCTACAGGGTTCATTCTCGTTCTTCCTTCTCAACCGAGCAAAACTAAAATGTCGACCGATGCCGTTGCAGTTCTACCTACCCTGGTGGAAATCACGCCCGTCTGTCATCTCGAAGTAGCTGATCAATTTTAACCGCTCTCCCGTTTCGAAGAATGGTTTCGGGACCCGGAGCGTATGGAACAAATAGTCCAAGAAACCATGTGCTATTTATCCTGTTACGATGGAAAAATCCTGCATTATTTTTCGTCCATCGAAGTTTTCAAGCACTTTGCTTTCCAATCGATGATGGAGGCAGGAACCTTTCGCTTACACGCTTATCTGCGATGGGAAAATGTGATCGCCGTCGATGCTGGAACCTTTTTAAAACTGTTTTACGTTTCACCCGAGTGGGTTCATATTCTTCAAACCGGAGAAGCTTCTATCCGTCTTTATGGATGGGAAATGGAATCAGAAGCCGACGGGTATCGTATGATTCCCTATCGACTGCGAGCTCGCTCCGTGTATATTATTCACGGACCTCTTTACTACCAACTCCAATTTCATGACAAGACGGTGTTTGCCGTAGACGCCCTCTCCAGGAAGAAAATGGAGTCTTTACGAGCGTTGCATCCTGAACAGCATTTCCAATTCCCTGCTCGCGAGGAAGAGAGGAGAAGGAAAAGATCCAGAAGGAGGAGACACCTAAAGAGGTACTAAAAAGAAGTCGGAAGGTAGAAGCATATTTGTTTTTTCATTAACGGAAAAAAAACTGTGGATCATTCTTTGTATATTTCTTGGAAAAAAAAGACTAATAGTCATAATAGAGGGAGTTAGGAGGGACCCTATCTATATATAACTCTCTATATAAATCGGAAGCGTCAACAGGACGGTCCACCGAAAACAATCTACCTTATCTTTCTCAGAGCAGATTGGAAGAAAGGCCAAGATGCGTGGACTCATTGGAAGCAAAAAAATTCGAGTGGTTTAAATAGATAAGTGAGAAAAGATTTTGAGAGGTGTTTTATGGATGGAGCTGGCTGGGAAAAAAATTGGCAAAGCTCAGAGAAAAAATTTTCTGAAAAAAAAAAAAAAAAAAACCTTTTTGTTAATTTTTATCATGTCTTATAGACATGATAAAAATTAACTCTCTCTTCTTTTTGTCTGGGAATGATGTCTCACCGTTTCGAAAAATAGACCATCACTCATCATCCTTTCTAAAATAATAGAATTTCAAGAATGGGATATGTTCTATTTTTCGAAACGGTGAGACATCATTCCCAGACAAAAAGAAGAGAGAGTTAATTTTTATCATGTCTATAAAACATGATAAAAATTAACCAAAAGTTTTTTTTTTTTTTTTTTAACTCAAAATTTTTTTCCACAGCGCTGAGAAATTTTTCCCAGTCGACTCACTCATCCAAACAAGACATCTAAAATTGTTTCTAGAAGGAGCTCTCATTTTTTTCTATTTAAGGAACTTGAGTTTCGGCTTCCCATCAGTCTGTACTCTGCATTCAACCTGGATACCCATTCTTTGGAGATAGGGGGGGAACTTTCGCAGTTTTTTTTCCTGAAACCCTCTATGGATCAGAGAATCTCACACATATCCTCCTCCGTGGATCGAAATGGACTGACCGCCATATCTGTTTTAGATAATAATTTTGAATTTTCCACCTCCTCCACAAGATTGGACTATCTCAATATTTTTTTTAAAGAAAAACAAAATTATTTTTTATGATTATTCTACAATTTTTAGTTTTCCCCCCACACTCTTTAAGAAGAATAAAAACATAAAGCACATTGAAACAGTTCCGATAAATTTTGAAACTGAAAGTCCATCACCTTGTTCTCCACGGGACTAAAAAAAGTTTCCCCGGTCTGAGAATCTTCTTGGATTTGAAGAGGTTATCTCATCACACTCTGAAGCCAGGTCGAAAAGAGGAGAGCGTCTGGACCCAAATCGTTGAGCAGTCTTTCCAGGGAATCGAAGGTGATAAAAGGGGTATGGCGGAGAATCCGGCTAGGGCGGTCCGACGTATCGATCCAGAGATCCGTCGTTAAGGATCGGTAAGGGCGAAAAGGGGCTCGAGAGATCCATTGCTGAATAGTCCGTTGACCTTTCGAACTCATCCAAGTCCCTTGCTGGGAAAGGCAAGTCACGAGTTCCGATCCTCGAACATAGAGCGTGCCCGACCCCAAGTAAAACGTGAGGGGAATTGTCTTGGCGAAACGGAAACGAATCGCGAGGGAAAAAGACTCTTGCCGTAACCACTCCATGGCATTTGGTTTTCTCTCTCTCTCTCTCTCTTTCTCTCTCTCTCCTGAGGACGAGATGGAAAAAAAAGAAAAGACAACTTTTCTCTCGGTTTCTTTTATATATAGGAAGAGAGAGGGGGGAGGGTTCTCGAAAAGACTCATGGGAAATTTCCTCTTCTTCTTCTTTTTGGGGTAGGTGGGAGGAACTCGTTTTTTTTTGGTGGAGAGAATGCGTCGGATGACATCCCTAGACATTTAAAAAAAGAATAGATAGGATGGATTCTTCAAATGAGAAATGCGGGGTGGCTAAGGGATCTTATTTTAAAGAATATTATTACCATTCTTCGAGGGTGAGACGTCTTACCATTAAGTCAGGTAATCCGAGATGATGAGCATTCCTTTTGACATGCCTCATATGTTTTCTAATAGTTATGTAACATAAATTTTCCAGGCTAAGAATACGTGATTCAACAGCATAATTGAGTAACCGCATATTTTCCTCTTCCAATTTTCCATTTTTTCGCCAGCGTTCTAAAACGGTTTTGGGATCGCAACACCGGACATTCGCACCAGCAAGCAACAACATATCCACGATGAGTTTGCATCGTAATTGACAGGCATAGTGTAAAGGGGTAAAACCAAAAATATCATGTTTGTTCATGTCGCATCCAAGAAGAATCAGTTGCCGAACGATATCATCCATTGAGAACAAAATAGCGAAGTGTAAAGCATTTCTTTTCGTTAATCTGTGTTCATAAAAAACGGGTGGTTCCGCGTTTATTATTAATTTTGTGAATATCCATTGATGAAAAATGTTAGAAAAACTCATATTGAATTCAACTCTATTAAATTTACGCGTAGCTTCTTTGATAGATAGGTAGGAGATATCCTTAAATTCTTCACTGGACGGGGTTCTTGAGAAGAGAGGGTAGAACCATGTTGGAGAGCACACACTCATTCTAAAAGGAAACACGGATTGAACTAAAGCGAAACTTGGAATGCTTAAATAGATGAGCGATAGTCCGTTCTTAAAAAATTGGATAGTTTTGTCCATCGAGTTCGCTGGGAAAAATTTCTGAAAGCCAAGAAAATAATTTCTAAGCCTTAAAAAAAAAAAAAAAAAAAAAAAAAAAAAACTTTTGGTTAATTTTTATCATGTCTTAAGACATGATAAAAATTAACTCTCTCTTCTTTTTGTCTGAGAATGATGTCTCATCCTTTCGAATATGTTTCTAAAAATAAATTTCCAAGAAAGAAATGAGTCATGTTCTATTTTTAGAAGCATATCGAGACAACAGGTTATCAACATCATTTGAAAAAGAGGGTATAGTTAATTTTTATCATGTCTAAAGACATGATAAAAATTAACAAAAAGTTTTTTTTTTTTTTTTTTTTTTTTTAAGGTTGAAAAATTTTCTGACAGAAATATTTTTCCCAACGACTTATCTTTTTTACTCCTACCTACTTTCATTCCCCCCTCTCACTCTTTCTCTATATAAACGATTGTAGAAGGAATCGCGGCTCATTTTTTGAGCAGATAGGTCGAGAACAGATGGCTACGGGAGACTTAATCATGACGTGTGAAGACGATAATGAACCCTGTTTGGACTTGCAACCTTCTTCGCCTTTATATGAATGTGTTTCTTCGGAGAATGAGTATATCACGTCGTGGTCTGATATATCGCCAACTCCTTCTCCTCCACCTGTCCGCCGTAGGATCAAAAAGAAGAAACCTAATCCAATTCGTGATACTCCTTCTCTGAATTTCAATCCGCCGTTATCGCCCATTTCGTCTTCTTCCTCTCATTATTCAGAAATAATGGACCAATCCTCTCCACCACACATGCGTTGTACAATCGAAGAAGATCTTCCCTCCTCATCTCATTCTACTTCTTCTACTAAAAAAAAGAAATATCGAACTGAAATTCATCCGAGTGTCATAGGTGTGCTGGCCATCACGTCTGATGGATGCACTCTGACAAACAGTGTCCGGTTTGCCTCTAGAGACATGAAACCGCATACCAAATGGATTCAGCAATTGAATGAGGATCTGCGAAAACTTCATATTCAAAGACTGTATGTCGCGAATGAACATTGTCGAAAAAAAATTTATCAATTGCTCCGTGTTGAATCTGTATGGACAGTAAGCTATAAACCTTCTCGTCGTCCACAGAAATGTGAGTATTGTGGAACGAAATATTGTCATCGATTTATGGCTATGATCGCCCTGCAACAAATAGTGAAATATGGTGTCAATAAATATATTCATTGAAGAACCAAATGAAGTGTCTTTTTTTTATAGATGATGATTAGTATTTTGTCCAACCTCCTCTGTGTTCTATGACAGATGCAATTCGTCGAGGCATGGACGCGATTAATGTTTCAAAATAAGTTTCTTCCAAACTATAAAAAGCATCGCGGACCAAGTCCCATAATTCCAATCGGTTTCGAGCTACCCGATTCGCTAATCGACGTTCTAATTCCGCCCAAACATTTTCGACGGGATTCAAATCAGCTCCTTTAGGAGGCCAGTCTTCGACCATAGGAATTTCATGTTCTCGAATCCATTGTGTGACGCGTAAACTCGTATGGATCGGAGAGAGATCGTGCATGAACAAGAGACGGTGTTCGGTGATCAAAGGGTTTAAAGAAACATCGGGAGGTTGACTATGATCGAGAAGCACCGGCTCTAAAATATTAGAGAGGTAATAGTCGGCATTTAAATGCTGGATCCCGATTCGACGGATTTGGTTGGGAAATTTTCCGCTCATGGACATCCAGACACTGAGATTAAAACGACCGGAACGTTGACGGCCTTCTAACGCAGAAGAAAAATAACGTTCGTCTTGATAACGCAGGACCTGTCGAGGCCGCCATACGCGAATAGGACCGTACTCGATCGAACTGAATACTTTCTCGTCGGAAAATATAATCCGGGACCAATCATCGACCGTCCATTCCGCACGCTGAGAAGCAAAGTCGTAGCGTCGTTGACGATGAATCTCCCGCAAATAATCTTTTCGGACGGGGATGCGCGACACTAATCCTTTTTCTTTTAATCGTCGACGAACCGTTTGAGCGGTGCAAGGCACTTGTAATCGACGACCAATATCCGTCGCGGGTAAAAAAGGATCACCCGTCGACATTTCAAAAATACGTTGATCTATTTCTTGGGTCGTGGCTCGAGGTCGGCCGGATTTGTGTTTGGTTTGATAGTTCTCCTCATTTTCCGAGGAGCGGGAGATCCAATATTGAACTGTGGAAGGAGCGACATTCAAGTGTCGAGCAATTTGACGAACCGTTTGCCCTCGTTCATAATACGAACGACGAATTTCCCGTCTTATTTCAATAGGTGTATACGGCATGATAAGAATAAGAATAATACAAGTAGGATCTTGGTTACCATGTTCCTTGATTTCATTTCAACGTGTCACGGTCCCGATAAAATCGTAGCAGGTGTCAATGGTCAATTGCAGTGCACGGAATGTGATCAAATTCAAGATGCGTATGCTTTTATTTTACAAGCGTCCTTTCCTGATGACAGTGATCCGTTCTTATCAGCTCGTCTAGCTCGAGAATATGCGAATTGGACGGGAGATTTGAACGTACCCTGCACATTTCCTCTCATAGGGATTCCTGGTATTTTACCGATCCGTAATGTTTCCGTCACGTTACGTATTTTATTAAACGGGATTCGATTATTACAATGCGTGAATGCCCCTTTTCGATCCCAGGCCGAACCTTTTGAATCGTATGAATCGCTCGAACGGTTCATGATCGAATACATGGACGAATACGCCCAGCATATTGAAAAAATCGCCAATGAAGAGAATCACTCCCAAGTCGATAAAGCGGCTCTGCACGCTCTTTTCACCAACATGAAATCACTCATGGAAAATGTCCATCAAGACGAGGACCAACCTTTCAATTTCTTAAGTTATTATCACAAAGTCCTAGCTCCCTATGTAAAAATATGTGACGGCGACGATGCTTCGTTCCTTCTACCTCCTACTTCCAAGGATGTTGAAAAGGATCCCGCTTATCAATTATGTTTGGAAATGAAAGCCTCGAATCAAATTCGGGCTCGTTATTCTCCTTACACGACCCTATTTGATCTTGTGCACGTCATGATTTATTGCAATTTATGCCGGAACGAACTCAACGTGGTGGCGAATTTCGTGTTTGAGTTTGGAGTTCGCATTTGTCGTCGCCCCTTCTTCTTCAAAGAATCGTTCTTGACCCAGCAATTGCGAAAACTGGTCACTTCTCAAATTACGTACCATCGGAATACAGAATTCTACTACCTCCTTCGAGAGATTCAACAAGGCGGCACGTGCGATGCCTTATCACTAGAATTTATTGAAAAAATGAGTCGAATCGAAACCTTTTTAGCGAAAGTGTTTCTAGGAAAAGCGGATGATCGAATAAAGCAGTTTGCGTTCAAACAAAATTTCCCCTACGTTCTGTTTGTTCCGAAAGAAGACGAAGAGACGACGAAAAAAGCCACCCAAATTGATGAGTACCTCAGATGTCTTTTCGGGACCGGGTTTATTATTTCCAAGCTCAAAGGTAAAGGATTAGTGAAAGGTTCGATCGCTACGGGTAAGAAATTTTACCGTCTTGTACAGAAAGTGGCCTTGAAAATACGTGAATTTGAAAAATCCGACGAAGAAATTTTCTGGACGATGGAAATGGTGAAACTGTTCTTATGTTCCGACGGGTATATGGAAAAAGAATTGAGAATGTTACTCAATGTAGCGACGAAGGAATCTCAAGTTTCCTCTCGTCAAGAAATATGTCAAGGAGGAGGAGGAAGAAGAAACGAAGATGGCGAAGAGATGGATATGTCATAATCAAGTAAATAATTGGGAAAAATGGCAGACGCAGAGGAAGAAATCTGTGGAATTTGCTTGAAGGCCTTCAAAGAAACGAAACGCCATAAAGTCTACAATCTCGATTGTGAGCATTCCTTTCATATTAAATGTATAAAGAAATGGATTCGAGAGTATGGTAAAAAGAAATGCCCGACCTGTCGGACTCGTATCAGCCAGGATGATATGCTCTATTTTACCAGCGGAACATTGCAAATGGAACATTTAAGAATAGATTCGGATGAAGAGGAAGAGGAGGAAGAACCAGAGGTGGAAGAACCGCCAAGGCAACGACGAAGACGAAGACCCGAAGAAGAATTAGTCGATCTGGGAGGCCATGGTCTCATTTTTTCAGGGCCTAGTACCAGTCAGACGAGACCCAGAAGACAGAGAAGAGAAGATTTAGTGGGAGATTATGCTTATATGGATACACCTAGACAAAGTTCACCTACCTCAGATGATGAAGAACGGGAAGTCAACCCTTATTTTGGTCGACCGAATGCATTTTGGAGAGAAATGAGACGACAAAGACGAAGTAGAAGGAATTAGATGATTCTTAAAATAAAAATAAATACAGTACGCAAAAATGGAAAAGTAAGACTCATGACTGGTGTATAATATTTTGTTATCAACAGATCCATCTCCTATACATCGTTATATCAACAGATCTATTTCCAAATGGAAAAGTAAAACCGACCGACTGTTGAAAAATATTTCTCAAAAAAATTTGATAGTTAAAAAAAAAAAAAAAAAAAAAAAAAAAAAAAAAAAAAAAAAACTTTTTGTTAATTTTTATCATGTCTTTTAGACATGATAAAAATTAACTGTACCTTCTTTTTTTATTTTGAATGATGTCACCTTTTCTAAAAATAGATTTCTAAGAATGAATCATGCTTTTCTTGGAAATTTATACTTAGAAACATGTCTAGACAACATGTTGACATCATTCCAAACAAAAAGGAGGGTAGAGTTAATTTTTATCATGTCTAAGACATGATAAAAATTAACAAAAAGTTTTTTTTTTTTTTTTTTTTTTTTTTTTTAATACCACATTAGATTTTTTTGAGAAATATTTTCCACCAGTCGGTCGGTTTTACTTTCTTTTTTTGGAGATGTTGATAACGATATATAAGTCGATATATAAGTTTCACTCACTGGGTTCTGATTCATTCGTTTTCGCCTTTGCTTTCACGAGATATCGAGACCGCTTCAGCATTTCGAAGGAAGCCCCTTTGATGTTATACTGTTTCTTCAATCGTCGCTTTAGATTAAATAAATACTGGTAATGATTTTTTCCAAATAGTTTGGATGGAGGAGCATTGAAAAGAAACTGGAATAACTTTATCTGATTTGGATCCTTATAGACTTCTAAAGATTTAGACGCAAACGCTTTTCGTTTCTCTGGATCATCGTTTAGATAGCCCAAGATGTGAATCATCCTCAATTCCGTTTCTAAAAGTAATAAGACTATCAGCGACAGTTCATCTGTTTCATAATTGGAGAGACAGTGATTACGGATTTGATTCATCTGCTCTGCAGTAAAACGTTGGTGTTTTCGACGACGAGGTTTCTTGACCACCACCTCATCTGCAGAAGGTAAGAACCATTTTCGTCGAATAGCATTTAAAGCGTTTGAAATATATTTCGCGGAACGTTGTTTTTGATCGATAAGATATTGGTGATATTCTTGAAGTGTTTCGGTATGATTTAGATCTTTATGCATTTGTAAACACCAAGTTTCATATTGATTTTCATAAATAGAGTAGACTAATTTACTAGTTTTTGAGCGAGACATGATGCTTCTTTTATTTTTGGTATAATGAAGAACTCTTACTTATTTATAATTTTTAATAGGTTTTTGAATCAAAAAAAATATTTATAATAAGAAGAAGAAACAGTAGAAACAAAATGGCCGAATGTTGTCCAATTTGCTTAGACGAACTCATCGCCGAAGATGTAGAAACCATTTCTACTTTAACGTGCCAACATCAGTTCCACACGAAATGTATTGACATTTGGAGAGAAAAAGCATTGACGTGTCCTATCTGCCGAGAACCGTTTGAAGATGCCCTGCAGAAATTAATTTCTATGTTTCTCCCTTTGCGACGTTCTTTTTTATATGATGTAATTTACGATTATGAAAACCGCATCAGGTTTTCAGACGATGAGGCTGATTTAGATGATTTACTCATGTATGAATTATTGGGACCTTGGGAAACTTCTGAGGAGGAAGAGGAGGAGGAAACAGAATCAATCGAACCTGAGGAAGAAAACCAGAGTGAGGAAACTAATTGAGACTGGAAAAAGAAATCGAGACCATAGATGGGTTTGAGTAAATTAGCCGATGACGGATGTAGGGATCGGACTCGAACCGATGGAATGGATTGGGACTGATATTCATCCCATTTCTTTAATCCCATCCGAAGATTTAAAGCCAATGACTTTTTCATATATTCGGAAAGAAGGAATCGCCAGGTTTTGGGACGATACTTTCCAACAATCTCGAGAGCGTTTAACATGCTGAGATAGCATTCTTGAGCTGTACGACACAGTTTCAAATGAAAGACAACATCCATTTCATTCTCGACTTGCTTCCACCATCTCCCAGTTTGATATTTCCTTGGGTACAGCACTTCATTGTGTGGATATATTTCAGCCTCATCTTCGATCCACGGTTTCATGGTACTGGAAGGAAGGTCGTAGGGATCGCCTAAATGATAATTCAGTAACTGACAATTAGATAAATTGAGATGAAGATGGCTCGTGAAAACAATGAGACGATCGGCATAGGCTGGTTTGACCACCGAGTCTCCAAAATTCGGTTCGATCCAGATGAGAAGATCGCAATGCGTGCCGTCGCATTCGTAAGACGGATCTAACCCGCTGACGAACCAATCGTTGGAATCGTCGAGAAGAATATGAACCGTTTTATGATGTCGAACAAAAAGGGTTTCCAAATGATAGGATAAGAGGGAAGGATGCCTTCCTAAATTACCTAATACAACGGTCACGGGTGCGTCTTGACATTTCTTGAAAAGATCTTGAATGGAACCCATGCTGGTTGTTCCGCATACTTGATTCCCGAGACGAGTCACAAAAGATCCCATGCTTCTTATTCTTTATTTTTTTAACGCAGCTTGCATATATTCTTGATCTTTTTGGAATTCCGATTCAGGATAAGGTGGTTTTTGAAGACTGGCATTCACTTCATTATGAAATTGAAACCAGACGTGGGCAAAGTGTTCGCCTAAAAACCGTTCTTTATACGTTTTGAGTTTGGATAAGTAATGATACACACAAATCCCGCATCGGAGAGTTCGATATAAAGATTCTGTCACAAAGTCTCTCCAAAGAGTTTTCGCTAGACGAATATCCTCGTCCTGCTCGTCCTGAACTGAAAACGCTTCGGCCATCCAATGTAAAAGCCGCCAGTAATAAGGACCAAAGACCAACGTGTTGTGGTAATTGATGTGATGAAAATAATCTTCGGCTGAAAAAGGTTGTGGGGATACGGAAATGCCGATCCGGGTCATCAAGTCTCGAATCGCCTGACTTTTCCCCTGGAGTAATTCAATCACCGCTTCGTCTAAAAAGAAAAAGTATTCGCTCTTCCATCGAATACGGTACAGGAGCGTTAAGACGCAGTACGTAGTCAATTTAAAGAGTTGAATCCAACTGTATTCGCCTACCCAAGCTCCAGGTCGTAGAAACGTCCGTCCCCATTTATCTTGGTTCATTAAATTGGCCATGAATAATAAATAGGTGACGACGACTTCATCTAATCGTTGTTGGGGCTCTTCTTCTCGGAAAGCGGTCGTAAAGTGGGTGACGTCAATACCCGGAGGAGGAGGTGGAGAAGAAGGGGTTTTGAAGTGTAAAAGTTCATGAATTTTATGAGCCACGAACGGTGAAACACGAGCCTGGCTTTCTTGGAGTTCGTTCGAAACGATCGGTTCATCTTCTAAATAAGTTCGTTTTAAACGTTTAAAGGTTTGAGCATCCATTCTCTTTACTTAAACCACCATTGACGAAAACGGCAATACCAATCTCCCACGTCTTTGTTTTGCACCAAACTGCCGAGCAATTCGCCGAAAGTTGTAAAAATCGTCAGCTTGCGAATGTATCCAAAAGCCAGAAAGAGAAAAATGAGTCCGTTGATGAGGAGGAAAAGGAGAAAGAACCAGCTTTGTGTTAAAATGAGACAAAACAGGATCACGAAGGACGTATACGCTCCAGCGACTAAAAGCGTTCCTAATGTTAAGGAATCCATTTGTTTTTTTCTTCTTCTTCTCTATTCTTGACCTAATATCTCGTAATAAAGGGTCCGATACGTAATATTCTGGTAAGCATTATAAACGGGATGGTGGATAAGGAGAAATAATAAAATCCATAAGAGGATCGATACCATATTTTTGTTTTCTTTGTTCTGAGTCAGAAGAGAAGAGATAATAATAAAGTAACTCATATTAATTTAAAAAAATGGTTCGAAGGGATAAATCCAAATCTGATAAAGCGGAACGAAAATTGCTTCGAATGGAAGCAGCTCCTCCTAATCATGTAGGAGACCCAGTCGTTGACAACCCCCTTAACAATCACCCTCCAAGCAATCCATCTAACCATCCTCCTCCAATCCATGACAATCCTCCTAATAATGATAATGTAGGCAATATTCCCATGGACGTGGATGAGGAAATAATTCGTCGGCATAGGCGAGATCTCCTGAATTACGAAGAATACTACCCCGATCGAATGAAATCAGATAAGCGCTATGCCAAATTGGCTGACGGAAATGAGATTTATGCTAAGAATCGACAAGGAGATGAATTTTATATGCTGTATCCCGATGGAAATATTGTGTTTGCAAAACAAATCTCTCCCATCACCGGTAAAATAACCCCTGTCTATGCCGTCGATCATCTGAACCGTTCTATTTTACCCGTCGACGCCCAAAACCATCCCGTGTATGGATTTGATAGTGATGGGGAACCCATGTTTCCCATGGAAAACGGAAAAATGGTGTATCTGTTCTACGGAGGAAAAGAATGGTATCCGGAAAATCCTCAGACCAAAGAACAAATCTATGCTTTAGACGAGCACCATCGACCCTATTTTGCCAAAGACGAGCATCAAAAGCCTTACTATGCTCGAAAACTCGATGTCAATCAATTCCCTATCGAATATGCCCCTCTCGATTCCAACGGTCAACGGATCTATATTCCCTTAGAGAACAATAAATTCCAATACCCGTTTAATCTCGTCACAAAACGACCGCTGTTTGAACTCTCTCCGGATCAGGACGAAATGTATTTCCGAAACAATACGCTAGGCGAATATTATCCCGTCAACGAATTCAACGATGAAATTTACGCTCGAGATCGTTTGCACAATGAAATGCCGGCTAGGAACATCGATGGAACCCCTTATTACGCGAAGAGAGCGAGTGGGGACGAATACTATCCCAAGCAACTCAACGGTCTCGAAACGTATATTCGAATTGGAAATAGGGACGAACCGGCCTTAGATGCTTTAGGAGGAGGCATTTATGCGAAAGATGAAAACTTGGACGAATATTATCCGAGAATTTACCACGACGACAATGACGAATAAAGCAAAACGATTACCAAAGGATCTTCGATGGCAAAAGATGAGTATTATGCAGTCGAAAATCTTGGAAATCAACGATATAGAAAGGATCGAAGGGAATTTGAAACATATATTACCACTGACGATCCCAGTTTACTGTATGCCCTAGACAAATATAAAGTTCCCCATTATGCTAAAAACCCCGTATATATCGGTGGAGAAAAAAAATTTGAGGAGTATTATGGAAAAATCAATAACTTGCCCGTCTTTCTAAAGTACCAGGGTCGAGAAATTTATGCCAAAGAGCATTCCGGGGCCGAGATGTATCCCAAAGATTTGTTTGGGAACGACATGATTGCTCGAGATGCCGACGGGCGGTATTATTATGCTAAAGATGAGACAGGAAATGAAAAATATCCCTTGTTGGCCGACGATACGGAACACAAGCCCGAATACATGTCTTACGCTCTCGATAAAAACGGTATTCCGTTCTATCCTATCAATTCTCAGGGTAAACCCATCTATCCTAAAAATGCTACAGGCGATGAATTTTATCAAATCCTTCACCCTTTCACTCAGCAAGTCATCTTTGGAAGAGATACCGATCAGAACCAAGTGTATGCGCGGAAAGCGGATGGAGGCGAAATTTACCCGGATAGCGGTCAATTCGCCATGACGAGGCTGAAAGAATTCTTTTATGCTCATGATAAGAACGGGGTCATTATTTACCCGGTCGATCAACACGGCAACGAACGATATTTAGTGACGGACAAAGGATCGTACGATCAATTGATGAAAGATCCGGCCGTGAAACGATACGCCAAAGATGCAGACAATAATGAAATCTATCCGGAAATTATTCATGCCGATAAGCGCATTACCCAAAAACCTTTAGGAAACCGGTACGCTCAAAATAAATTGGGTGAATATTACTACCCGGTCGATCGATACAATAACGAGTACATTGTCCAGTTCAAGAAAGTGAGTGAGGAACAAATTTTTGCGAGTGGATACCCCATCACGTGTGATCAAATCATCATTGTTCCCAATTTAAATGACAAGCCCTGGATGCCTGCGTTTATACGAGACCCTAGAATTGAACCCGAAAATTTGATAGGCTACTTGTACCGATTGCATTCGAAACCGATGGATTATTTGACCAATTTGAGATCTAAACGCGCTTCTCGACACGGATTCCAACCCTATAAAGTTATATATAATAACTCGGAGGGTAAAGTGGTCGAGAAAGTGGAAAGCGGTCTTCCAGGACAGGAAGATCCAGTGGAAGAGGAAGAGAAAAAGAAGAAAAGAAAAAAGAAAATATATGCCAACCCGATACAGTCTGACGAAAATAATCATCAATCCACCACCAACTGGACTAAAATCATTCTTTCTATGATAGGTATCTTGGTCATACTTGCGTTCCTAATCTACATTAATATACTGTTAAAAACTAAAGTCGTGAGAGAAAGAAAAATATCTGAAACAATCCATTCTTAAAAAGATTGGGATGTCTTTTCAATCCAGTCGGTTGGAAAAAAATTTTCAGAGCTGAAAAAAAAAAAAAAAAAAAAAAAAAAACTTTTTGTTAATTTTTATCATGTCTTCTAGACATGATAAAAATTAACTATCTACTCTTTTTGTCTAGGAATGATGTCTCACCCTTTCGAAAATTAGACCATGACTCACCCTTTCTAAAAATAAAATTCCAAGAAATAAATGAGTCATGGTGTATTTTTAGAAACATGGTGAGACATCATTGAAAACAAAAGGGGTTAGTTAATTTTTATCATGTCTAGAAGACATGATAAAAATTAACAAAAAGTTTTTTTTTTTTTTTTTCATTACAGAATTTTTTCTTAGCTCTGAGAAATTTTTTCCAGCCGACTGGATTCACAAGTCATCACCATTTTTTTTAGGAATGAACTCTTCCTTATCTATTTAAGCATTTCGAGTTTCGCTTCAAATGTGTACGTGCTATTGAAGAGGGACCCACCTAGATCCTAGTTGACTCATTCATGGGGAAGGAAAAAAAAAGTATTCTATAACGTGTTGGATTATGTTGGAGGTAAGTCTCTTTCTTTTTCATTTTTTTCTAAAGATTTATGAATGACAAACGGAAAGGTTTCTTTCTTGTACTCTTGAAGGCGATGAAAATAAAACAAAGCTTCTTGGAAAGCACAATATTTGGTCCGACCTATATGTTTCGGACAAAACGATGAGTATTCATAGTTCATTGGTATGGGCGCGGTATGAAACGCCTCCTTGTTCTTGGAGACGAAATTGAAATAAATAGGACTGGCCAGTATCTGGTACAAAACATTAATTTTCCAATAATGAGGGCAGTAAATGTTTTTTAATCCTGCCGTTAGAGCTACGAGAAACGGTTTTAATTGATCGTACGGCAAATGACCCTCATTCCATGAAAAGCCATGCGTTATATCCGCTAACGGTAAATGAACACTCGATATACTTTGTTTGGCGGAATAGGATAATTCAGACCACGGTATGGGTGGTTCCACATAGATAATGCCTTGGGAACGATCATGGGCGATATAAGCCACTTCTTTAATAATATAGTCGGAAAAGTCATCATTATAAGAAAGATTGAGTTCTTTGGAGAGAGGATCACCATTCAATTCGAAACCTTCGAAATTGAGAACGATATAGGATTCCATGTTTTATTTTTATCGGTCATCTTGTTTCAGGAGAACACTGAATCTAAAATCCTCTACGGTTATCACATGAAAATCTCTCAATTTGCCTTTTAGATAGGTTGCTCCAACTAAGTGGATGGATTGAGTTCCATATTTTTTCTTTAATTGTTGGAAACAAATCTGCTCTGATACTTGTACTGCAATAGGTCCTAGACGTATCTTATCCTTGCGAGTGAACAGAGTTATATATTCTATACCCACTCGATGTTGACGAAACTTTTGTAGAAATTGTATTAAGGACCATGAAGGTATTAAGGTCGGTGATTCGCCATGGAAGAAAGGTTGAATGATTCATTTTTTTTTCAATTTAATTTAATTTTTTTTTCTTCTTCTTCGGTTCGAAGGTTTAAACAAGCATGGCAGAGTATTACGATATTTCTGTTTTGAAAACTATTCAATTACCGATTGATCGACTCATCCGATTCGTGATTGGGCAAAATCCTCAACTTGAAAACTATCAAGCGACGTACCGGTTTCTGAATTTATTTTTTGAGATTACGCCTCGACTCGTTCGAGATTTTCAATCACAGGCCGTTGCTCATATCCGTCACGTGTTAGATAATATGTCGCAATATGGACACATATATCTTTTAATCGATCAGCAGCCCCTGTTTAATGCCCTGGAATGGAATGATGAAGAATTTATTTTATCGAATGAAGAAGTCTTAGACCCTATTCGCAAAATGGCCAGTCAGTTTTTTTCTAAAGATTCTGCTCATTACCATATCACTTGCATCTATCTCTTATATTTTTACGCACTACTCGCGAATCCGAAATATACTTGGATCACAATGGATTATTTAATGCACGGCAATAAATATCATCAATATTTATTAGCTAAACATCCTCACGAAGAAAAGTAAAAATAAAATCATTAGACGAGAAATTTATTTTTGAAAAGATAAAGCAATATAATGGAATTTTATCCGAATCGATATGGTAGTGAATATTACAAATATCGAAAAAAATATCCAGTCTTTGTGAAAAGTGAATATGGTCATGAAAGGTATGCCATTCACTCCCAAAAGGGGGAAATCTATCCCGACAAAGGTGATCCTTTCGCTAAAACCCGAGACGGCCTTCCATATTATGCCAAAGATCGCAAAGGAAATGAAAAATATCCTCTACAACGTAAAAAATCCCTCGTTATTCAAATTCAAAACGAATTCGTTCTGGCCAAATACGCGGACGGAAAAGAACGATACCCGGTGGATTCCCGAGGGAACGAATATTATTTAGTGAAAAATGAAGAACCTTACGTCCTGAAAGATGCCCAAGGTGAAATCTACTTTGCTAAAACATGTAGTGGAAAAGTCCTCATTCCCTGGAATTATTTTGAACAGTACAAGTATCTTCTCTCAGAACATTATAAACGCACATGCGATGCTGCAGGAAACTGCGTTTATCAATCCACGGTACCCGTTGAAGAAATTCTTAAAAAGTTGTTTCCATGCCTCTGTTTGTGCTTAGCTGAAATACCTACAATGGCTTTTATTCTAGCAGCTACGTTAATGTCAATACCAGGACTGTAAGAACAACGTTCTTATATATAGTCAGTGAGAAGAGAAAGAATGACTCGAAGCTGGCTGAGAAAAAATTCTATTAAAAAAAAAAAATCTGAAAGGATTCAGATTTTAGATTACGTCCAAAGGGGCATTGTCCCCGAAGGACGTTGATTGTCGTTAATGATATGATAATTGTTTTTCAATACAAATGATTTTTACAATAGTTTTTTTACTAAGGTCTATTACAATGGTTTCTTCTTACTGCGGTTGCTTGACTACCGTTTTATTGAGAATGATTACTATATTATTGTTTCATACAACGGGAAATGGTAACTATATGGAAATGGAGAACAAGAGATAGGAGGATGAGAGAGTGGAGGAGGATGGGAGAGCGAGGAGGATAAGAGAGAGGAGGAGGATAAAATAGCGAGGAGGAGGAGAGAGTGGATGAGGATAAGAGAGCGAGGAGGAGGGGAGAGTGGATGAGGATAAGAGAGCGAGGAGGAGGGGAGAGTGGATGAGGATAAGAGAGCGAGGAGGAGGAGAGAGTGCAGGAGGATAAAAGAGCGAGCAGGAGGGGAGAGTGGAGGACTATTACTTTCGTTCGGCCGTTTTACGTTGGTTTGAAAAGTGAACCGACACGTCTACGGTTTCCGACGCAAAACGCCCAAACGAAACTAATAGTCCTTCGGGGACAATGCCCCTTTGGACTAAAAAAAAAAAAAAAAAAGAATCCCTTTTTCTTCCGAAATTGATGTCTTCAATTTTCGAAAAATTGAAGACATCAATTTTCAGACTAAAAGGGTTTTTTTTTTTTTTTTTTTTTTTTTTTTTTTTAAATCTTTAGAATTTTTTCTCAGCTGTTAGAAATATTTCCAACCCGACTCGATCGACCGGACATCACCCTTTTTTAAGAATGGACTCTCACTTATATATTTCAGCATTGCGAGTTTCACTTTACATGATTCTGTGTTTTTGAAGAAGAAACATCTTGAAATCTGGCTTTCTTCAGTCAACTTTTGTTTTTTCCAAGTCATTACACAATGAAATGTTGGGAACCTACCTCATGCATATGTAAAAAGGTTAGTAATTCTTGTCTTTTTTCAGATTTTTGATGATAACATTATCGTAATAAATAACTTGTCTTTTATGCTGAGGCAGATCAATGGGTTCATCGTCCACTTTTAAATGTTTCGTGGTTGAGTGTTCTCCCTCTTCGTCGTCATGCTTTCGTTTGAGAGACGAATTCAATTCGGCATTTTTAAACTGAAGGGGTTCTACTATATCCAAAGAAGAGGAAATATTATTTTCGGCTGAAAAGGAACTGAAATCCATTTCGGTCCGTTTCAAATGTCCAAATTCATCATTGAAACGCATAATGAGTTCCGTTTCGTGGATGGAGGTGTCGCGCATCGTTTTCAAAAATTGTCGAATGGCCGATTTCAGTTCGTTAAAGGTCGTAACAGAACGGGGAATGATTTGTACATCGGCATACTGTTTGAATTGTGTAAAAATATCGGTCGAAGATAAAAATTCTTTTTTGAATTCTACTAATATTTCAGGTTCGGAACGGTAACGGATCATGCCGTCCTCCATGTTAATATTGTGAGCCAGATGCAGATAAATCATTAAAAAGAAACCTTTATAGGAATCTTCGACGATAGAATTTTTGGTTTCGAGTAAATATTGATCCTGCATCACTTGTTCTGAGGTGAGGGATGGAGCATTTTTCGTAAACACGGCGTCAAAAGGAATTGCTACCACGCGATCATTAAACGCCTCTGTGGCCGTACACACTGGGAACGTATTGGTAGAAGCCATGAGTTTGGCACTGGGAATCGCTCCTACATTTTGCTCGTACAAATTCCGAAAACTGGTGGTCGAATTACCCGTGATTTCTTTCACGAGGTTTTCGTTTAATTTTCCCGACATTTCTCCAACAGTCACTACCCGACAACAAAATAACGAAGAGGCCAGTTCGGGTTGGGCTGATAGTCCTTGACCACTCGTCATTTGTAAATTGACGGCTCGAATACCATGACTATAGCCTCCAAAGACCTTCGAGATCATTTGAAAGAATTTACTTTTTCCATTGCGCGTGTTGCCTTTCAAAATAAAAAATTTGCGACCGTAATTGGTCGCAATGAGAAGACTGGCCAGGACATCTAAAAGGTACATGAACAGATCGTATTCGAAACACGTATATTTACACATGTGCACATAAAAATGAAGCATGCTTTGAATGAGCGGGTTGGTTTCTAGTTTGTCATGAAACTCGCGCACTTTTTCCCGCAGCGTATCCAGTAAATCGTCCGTGAGGTCGAGAAAACAGCTTTTCAGGTATTGTAGAAAAAATTTCCGGTCGGTTAATAAACGATAGATGGCTATCAAATCCGGATCGTGACGAAATTGCATCAACTCGTGTCGACTAAAATTGATGCCCAGACGTCGATCCGATAGGTAAAATTCCGGAACCGTCCCTCCTACATGACCCGTCAAGAGATTCAGAACCCCATCGTGGGTTCGAATATGCCCTTTATGTCGATCCATTTGAATGATTTTATGATCAATGTTGGTTCGACTCAGAATGGACGAGACCACATAATTAATGTTGACCTGTTTCATAATGTCTGTGAAAGGACACATGTTTTTAGTTTTATCGGCAAACTGATTCCGAGCATAGGCCTGAATGGAGGACCAGATGGCATTCATCAGGTTTAGAATTTCTATCTGGTGGGGCACTTCTTGCCAGTACTCGTGGATATTATTCCACATATAGCGTTGAGGTTTCTTACAGGAATTGTGCATGGTAATGACGAGAATCGGAAAATATCGCTCTTGAATTCGATGAATTTGTTCCACGAGCTGATCTCCAGACACCGAATATAAAATAACGCCTTTCATGGTTTTGATAATAGCTTCCAGTTTATCTTTAAATTTGTAAATTTTAGGATTGAGATTCGAACCACAAAAGAGGATCGTGTCGAGAGTAAAATCTTGGGAAATGATATCTATAATTTTACTGTTGATTTTTTCTACAGAATCTATGAGTTCGTGAGATTCTAATATCGTACGCAAATGGGATGCGAGTGTATGGGAGGACATTCGTAAATGTTGACACAAGGCACAAAAGACAGGTAAAAAATAGTAACCTTGATTGTACTGCATAATCGTACGAAGGGGATTGGGATCGGAATGCAAACTAGGATTGTCTAACTTGAGAGCTTGATTCACCGTCTGGAATACATCGTTTTCGATGACGATAGAATTTTGACTTTCCCGGTACCATCGTTTTAGAGCCCGGTTATTCGATTCAAAGTCTGAAATCACAAACCCGTTAAACTTGATAAAGTAAAACGTTTTTAACCAATGATGACCTTCGGTTCCAAAATCCTTCCCTTTGTAAATATACATCGGGGTTTTTAGTTTATACACAAATGTAGCCACTTTTTCATCGTCGGGTCCAGCTTCCTCATCTTTGCTAATAAGCGTGGGATACGATACTCGATACAAAGGATCGTACAGTGTCACCACAGGCATCATATATTCATAAAGTTGTTTTTGAATATCCATTGGCTGGAGGTGGAGCAGTTTACGAAAAAAGGAATTGGTATTATCCTTGCGACGTTTAAATTTTGATTGAATGCCTAACAATCGCATGCTCAAAGCATTAGGATTGGTCAAATCTAAACGCCAGGTGGTTTGTTCGTCTACATAAATAATCAGCATGGGTTCGTATTTATTCGTATAGGGCTTGGACGAATTCACAAGCGTCGCATTCGCTAAAACGTCCAACTGGAAAATAAATTCAGATGTTTCGTGATAGAACCGGGGTTGAAGTTGGCTGCAGAATTGAATATAATCATCATGAGCGATCGAGATTTCCGGCAAATGGACATGAATACCACCTCCTGGACGAACAGCCACAATAAAAGTAAAATGCTTAAGGGATAAAAAGTAAAATTTTAAGGTTGAGAGAATAACAGAATCTACATAATCGTAGAGCATAGATGAAGGAAGGGATGCATCGCATTCGGTTTTAATATCAATATCTAGGATAAGGGAATGATGGGTCGTCGAGCAAAGATCCATCGTTAAAAAAAGATTTTCGGCAGACGTTCGAGTATAAAATCGAGAAAATTGTGCGTAGTCTTTTCGGTTACAGTAAAAGATTCCTCCCGACATCTGGTAGAAAATGTAAGCATCGTTGGGCGCATCTCCAACCGAATTAATCCTTGTTAAATAATGGAGGCTCTGCGACATGATTATATATCTTTAACTTGATTAATATTTCTTAAAAAAATACAAGCAATGCTTTGTAAGTAAATATCCTATAAAATCTCCACGTGCTCCTCTAAAGAATAAATAAACTGAGCACTTTTACCTTCATAAAGTCTGTTCCTATATACTGTTGAATTCACGGCACAGAATGATTTAAAGTGAAATTCGTTTCGCACGTCTTAAATAGATAAACCAGAGTTCTTTCTAGCCAGAACTCAGAAAAAAATTCTAAAGTAGATATTAAAAAAAAAAAAAAAAAAAAAAAAAAAAAAACTTTTTGTTAATTTTAACTACCTTCCCCTTTTGTCTGGGAATGTTGTCTCACACTTTCGGAAAATAGAACATGACTCATCCTTTCTAAAAATAGAACTCCAATAAAAGAATGGGTCAAGGTATATTTTTTAGAGAGTGAGACATCCTTCCCTGACAAAAAGAGGGGACAGTTAATTTTTATCATGTCTAAAAGACATAATAAAAATTAACAAAAAGTTTTTTTTTTTTTTTAATATTTATTTCAGATTATCTGAGAAATTTTTCCCAGCCAGCTTTTACTTTTCTAGACATAAACGTCCTTGCTTATGTCCTTGAATGACGTCATCTCTCATGTATATATAAAGCGTGTAAGTTGGCTCTGTAGACTTATTCCTTTCGAGGAAGAAGGCGAGATAAAGTAAGCTCTGTCATGGATAATGAAAAGTATTACAATGTTTCAGATTATGTGGAAGCGTATGGAAATGTTTATAGACAATATTATTTTATAGCTGTTCGTTTCAAACTACCCATCTTCCATGTCGATACTTTGAAACATTTTAGCCCGGGTCTCGTACGAGCACCTTGCATTCTCGTGGTCAGTGAAAATCGACTCATTTTCCAAGGAGAAAATTTAGACAAAGACTATCCGTTTCCTCGTGGGTCTTTAGTCTTTTGCGTGCATGGAACAAAAGAGGATCCTCGTTGGATTAACGTCTCTAGAGATACGACCGATCAGTTTTTACAAAGTTTATTTCCCTCTCGAGATTTTATCAAGGTCTCCTATGAAAATAATACCTTATTTGTTTGTTCGACCATCAATCCATTTTCCTTGTTCTGGAAAGTAGTTCCTCGCAATATGGCTTTTCGCGCCTTAAGCGATCTGACGATGACCTACATAAAAAGAGAACCTTTCCAGTTAGAGCATTGCATGCGCCTCCGATTTTTCAAACGAAATACGCACGTCTGGGAATCGTGGTCCAACTGGTATCACTATTTACATCCCATGCTCATCCTCCACTTCATACATTTAACGGGACAAGCTGCGAGTGCTCAATTGGCTGCCAAACTTCATGAATTGTGGAAACGCTCCCTTCCACCTTACCTGCATACGGATTCTATTCCATCGGACTTTTATACTTGTGAAATTACTTTTGACGACACGAAATTAACCGGTGTTTGGTTTGTCGTTTTGAATATTTCTTTAGTGATGTATGTTTCGCTCATGATTGCGTCATTCCATCATGAAACGTTCCTCGACGTGAATCGTGAACAATGTAATTATTGGCTACCGTTTTACCGAAATAATGAATTATGGACCCGAGAAGGATTTAAAATATACGTTTCCCACTTTAGAAAGAACCGTCGCTACTTGAAAGAAGTCATGATTTGGTTATCGTCCCGCTCCGAAGAAAAATATCAATATATGTTGCTCGATTTGAACAAAGTAGCCTACCTTTTAATGATTTAAAAAAAAGCAAAAAGAAAAGAATGTTACGAGAACTGGTTCGATGTCTTATTCAATACCAGTCCGACCCCACTTTTATATCTTTAAATGTCGTTGATGGTCTCAAACAAAATCTTCGAGACGACGTGATCGATGCTTTTCTCCTGAGTCGACCTTTACTCCATCTCTATCCTCAACTGTATAAAAAGAGTTCGAGCATCATCGATTTCTTGTTTCGCATTTCGGGCTTGCATTTGGAAGAGATTGTTCCGATGGAATCGCAGGACCTGGAAAACAAAATCGCTTCTTTGGAAACTCAATTGGAGGCAGATCGGAAAGCTTTTGAGAAACAAATCGAGACGCTCCAACAAGAGCACAGGAACGAAATGCGTTATTTTCTAGCGGAAAAAGAACAATATGTGAATACCGCTCGATTCGGAAAAGAGCATTCAGTCGTGGATTTGCAACGACAATTGGAACGCCTTACATGGGAGAAAGAAACCCTGCAGACTGAGTTGGAGCAGCTGAAACGAAATCACGAAACCTTACAAACTCAGTGGGAGCAATTGAAACGAGATCACGAAACCTTACAGATACAAATTCGAACGCATGAGTCTGAAAAAATACAATGGCAGAGGCAAATAGTAGAACAACAACAACAACAACAACAATTGAATAATAATAATAATAATAATAATAATAATAATATCGAGTTTCCAAACCGTTTGATGAACGAATGGCAAATGCTCCACCAACGCTACGAAACGGGACTTGAAGAATGGATGCAACGAACGGAAAGTTTAATCCGCCCTTTGCAAATGGCTTTACAAGAAACGATCGAGCAACTGAAACTTCCTCCTTCTTCTACGACTACGGTCATTGAAACTTTACCGCTCGAATCGCCTCCTTCTCAGCAGCTCATGATCGAGTCGTCGCGATCTAAATTAGAGCAATTACAAGAAACCCTCGACCAGTTTTTAACATCGTATCAATCGGAACAAAAACAGCACGTCCAGCAATTGAACGAGGAACTGAAAGGATAATTGACCCTTTGTCAAAACGAAAAACGGATATTGGAAAAGCAGTTGGAGCAGGGTCAGAAAGAATGAACCGACCTCCTGCAAAAATGGAAAATCGAGTCCGAAACACATTTCCAGGAAGGTATTCAACGCGTCCTTGACACGCTGCAAAAGAAAAATCCTCATATCGAGACGATTCTTCGAGACGAAATGGCTAAACAAATGAAGGAGTTCCACGAAACGCAGTTATGACGTTTTTACAGACGATCCTTCCCCCCTCATTTTGGAAACCTTTAGGTGCGAACCAAGATTGGAAAACGTTTTTCTTCCAGCAAATTCAAACGTATATCCAGTATTTACAAAATTGGCAAACCCAGCTTTTGAACCAATTAACACTTCTCGGGAATGCTTTAAATTAATCGCTAACGCCCGACAATTTAGCTCATACCATTCTTCACAGTCTCCCTTCTTCCTCTAAAAGCATGATGGAAGACACGACCCTCTTGCAACGATTGCACGATCTTCAACAATCGATTGAGAACCAGAACGAAGCGAAGGAGGTCCTACAACAAATCCAAGCTCAACTCCATCGGGATCGTAGCCAAGAACATAAAAAATTACAGCAGAGTCTAGAACATGAAAAACGGCAACGCGTCGCTTTGGAAAAGAAACTGGAGGTCCTGAAAACGAATTTGGTAACTCTGATACGGACTAAATGGAATGCGTATTTTGGGGCCACGGATTACGATCAGATTCTCTCGGAACTCGAAAAAGTATTCCATTTCAAAGAAAATCTAGAGAGGACCCTCGAAACGCAATTGGCGCAACTGAAAGGTCATTTTCCCGAAATACCGGTCGTTCAATTCGATAATTTGGCGTCGAGCATTATAACGTTGCGCGCCTCTAACTAGCACGCAACCAAGAGGTGACTGTGAAAGCTTGTATAAACCACAGAGTCTTATAAAGGGTTTAAGTCCCTTTTTATTCAACGTACTAATTTACAATTGCGTTCTCTTGACGCTTACAAACGGTGCCAACTCGGCAGTCAAAATAAAAATAAAAACCTGAAAAGAAATTAAAGACAATATTCTAACTACGAGGCTCTCTCAAATAACTAACTCACCGCGTTTTACAATACGGCTGCTAATTCAGCAGACTTGAAGCTCACTGGAACAATTGCAACTACTTCCCGCCAAGCACATAGGCCGCAACGCGGGGTTTTTCAAATCTCTATAACTACCTCCGCGCTCGCTAAGTAAGAATAACTCTCTCTCACCGAACTTGTTTCCTTCTATTTAAATCATACTACTTCCGCTGATAATTTGAATGCTTGCGCGTTCTACTCAAATTTACATATTCTGGCATTGGCAGTTCCAGGGGAAAGTAAGGATTGACAGGAAAGATAGTTTAAACTTAAAATAAATGTTAGTTAAAATAAATATAAACCCTACATTTGCCGCTGCCAGAATTTGGAAAACTTGGAAGCAGGTCCTACAAACGACCTGTTGTAAGTTTATCTAATTCTGAACTAACTGGCGAAAGCCTCGTTTACACAAAAATAATCTTATGTAACAATTAAAATTCTGTTACTCTTTACAAAGGTTTCTTCTTACAGCAACTTTTCCTGGACTTCATCAATCAATCTTGGTCTTTCCTTCCAGCATCTGGAAGGAATAAGTATCAGTATCTTTCTATATACATTATAATTTACACTTTCTTGACACAATAAATTTTTGTTTTTAACGTTTCGTTTTTCTTAGTTATTGCTTACTTCACATTCATTCAATTTTTCAAGCATTAATTTAACTTTACCCTGGCTCTCCACCGTGTGTGGTGTCAAACGGGAATATTCGTGTTTTAGTCTTACAACACTTCCCCTAACCACCATGATTTGTTAGAATTCAACAACCAAATAGACACACCTTACTCGACATTCTACAACTCAATGAGCTACTTTAATATTCTTAAAAATTCAAATGTAGGTGGAGAACCCTACAAAACACATTCATTCTAACTTCCCCCTCATTCATCTTTTAAACATGCAGGCTTTCGCTCTAAAGCATGACTTTACAGTTTAATACTTAAATTTTGACTTCATTGCTTTTAAGCATTCACTTTTAGCATCTACAATTTTATGCTTCTAGACTAAATTCTACTTTTACATAACATGCAAGTATTTACATACATTTACAAAAGTTTAATACATATGCTTTTTACAATTTACCATAAAATGAATAAGAGAAAATAAATTTTTACTTTACTCATCCTTTGCCAAGCTGGCGGCACTGAAACTAAAATTCTTATTAGTACATACAAGAATACGAAGTTATTTTTATCTTCGGCCAAATTTTGGCTTCAACATAACAGAATTAGTCTTTCGACCAACAGAAAATGCTTGTTTTTAGCTTTTACACTTAAAGAAAATAATACTTTTGCCTTAGCTAAATAAAGTAAAACAAAACTAAGTCTCAACCGAGACATATTGACTTTCGTCAAAACATAGAACTTCGTACTTATGCATAACATTTCGGAACAAAAGAGAAAAATATTTATAGAAGGTTTTAACTTATCTTTGAGTTTTCGATGCTTGAAACTCCGTCATCCGTTTTTGACAAAATTGATCCCAAGTTAGAGGTGTCATGGATGTCAATCTTCTCCTTGTTGATCTCCAATTGTCGTCCCCGTTGATCTTTCTTTTGCGTCCTCTACATGCTGGCCTCTTGACGGAGTAATCGTCTGGTTGTTGGCTTTTGCGTTTCTGCCTGGGACGGCTGGTCTTGACGTCCTCCGGTCTGGAGTCCTTGAATTTCTTCTGTTCCTCGTACTTCTGTGCTTCCTGTTGGCGTTTCAGTTTCCGGAACGGCGGCCTTGCTGGCACCTGACTCTGTGGCCGTGTGCGCGTTCTTCTTGATGTGTAATTCCTCCTGCCATCCTTTGTAGGTGGTGTTTTTCTTTTTACCACGGTTTCTTTACCCGGTTCATCTCTACTTTTGTTTTTCTTAAACGCCGGAGTTTGATAATCATTTTTTCTTTTTGATACCGACGTCCGGGTTGTAGAAGTGCTAGGTCTCTCTTCAGTTCTCCGTTTCTTGGGTGGTGGAATAGTTGTTGCAGTCTCTGGCCCTTCTATTTCGTTTAGACTTGAGTCCTGCAAGAAACTTTTAAGGATTTCAAAATCATTGGGATTATAGTATTTTTTCACCTGGTCGGGACTTGCTTTACAGATTTCCCCTCTCTCGTTTTTAAGATATAAAAGTACTCCTTTGATTTCCTGAATTACATAGGGGCCTTCAAACTTTGGAGCTAGCTTTGCCATAAAATTGTCTGGGGCACTTGATAAAGAAAATTTCCGTTTCAATACTTTATCACCAACTTTAAAATCTGCTTCACGGCGTTTTTTATCGTAATAAATTTTCTGCCTATTTCTTGCCGTATCCGAGGTTTTAAGCGCCTGATCAATCAACTTTTGCACATCTTGTTGTTTAAACTCCTGCTCTCTTTGTTGCACAAAGAATAATTTATCTAAAGGCGTAATTAACTTTCTGCCTAAAAATAATTCTGCTGGAGTTTTTCCCGTAGTATCATGATGTGCCGTTCTTAAAGCATAAGCTAATTCATTTATGTAGCCATCCCAGCGCTTGTGATGTGTGCTCACGTAACTGCGAATTATTTTTACTATGTTTTTATTAACTCTTTCTGCTATGTTAGCCTGTGGTCTATACGGAACCATTTTGATGTGGCGTATGCCAAGTCCATTGCATATGTTTTCAAATATTTGACTAATGAATTGTTTTCCGTTATCGCTAATGACTTTTATCGGTGCACCGTATTTTAAAATGTATCTGTGTAAGAATGCATCTGCGACTGTTTTGGCTGACGCGCGTTTAAGTGGAACAATTTCTATCCATTTTGAAAAATGATCTACTATTACTAAAAGAAAACGATTTTTATTTAACTCGCTCTGGGGGAAGGGACCAAGGAGATCTATGCCTAAAATTTCATTCGGAAATGTAGCGCGAATGCTATTTAAGTACCCGGCCGGGCTGTAATTAATATCATTTATTAACTGACATTGGTTGCAGGACCTTACATACGCCGTTACTATTTTGTATAATTGCGGGAAATATACCGCCTCGCGTACCCTTTTTAAAGTCTTTCTGACCCCGAGGTGGCCCGCGGTTTTTTTTTCGTGCAACTCCCTCAAAATGCTTAATCGAAGCGAGGCTGGGATGACTGGCTTATACTCAAGATTTTCGTTCGTTGTTTTCGTATAGAATAATAAATTATCTATTATTTCATAGTTTTTTGCTCTATTTCTTATCGCATCGATATCTGTATGCTCAAAGCCTTCGGGGTCTTTCAAATAAGCATAGATATTTCCAAATTCAGGATCAGCTTTCAGTTCAGTAATAACCGTATCTCTAGAATCTAAAATTTTTGAAGTCAACACAGCGCATTTAAGTTCATTACCTTCCTCGTCCAGTTTTATACGAGAAAGTGCGTCAGCTACATTGTTTTCCTTACCCGGTTTATATTTTATTGTGATATTATATTCTTGGAGTTTTAAAGCCCATCTTATTAACCTGGGCGTTAGGTTTTTTCCCGAGTAAAGTCTACCAACAGCCGCATGATCCGAAAAGACAGTTACTGGCGATTTGCCGAAATAAACTCGAAATTTGTGTACAGCCATTAATACGGCTAATGTTTCTCTTTCTGTAGCTGTATAATTCCTTTGTGTTTGATTCAATGTTTTACTAAAAAATGCCAGCGGATGGTTATTTTGCATAAGAACCGCACCCACCGCATAGTCTGATGCATCTGCCGCAATTTCCAGGTTTTCGTCCCCCTCAGGGAATTTTAAAACAGGGGCATTAATAAGCGCTTCTTTTAATCTTTCAAAAGCCGTGTTAGCTTCCGCTGTCCACGTAAATTTACTCTTTTTTCTTTTGATTACTAAGAGTGGTTCAACAATATTAGCGAAATCTTTTATGAAAGATCGATAGTAAGAACATAGTCCAAGGAAAGACGAAAGTTTCTTGGCGGTATTGGGCGGTGGGAAATTCTTAATAGCTTTTATTTTTAAATCTTGCGTTTCTATACCCTTTTGCGAAATTTTATAACCGAGATATTTAAGTTCTTTAGTTGCGAACCTGCAGTTTGAGGCGTTAATTGTAAGACCGGCCTCTTTTAATAATTTAAAAACTTGTTCGAGATCACTAATGTGTTGTTCCAACGTACTACTCGTTATAATTATATCATCTAGATAAATTAAAGTTGATTTTCCTAGGACAGGCTTTAGAACAATGTCCATAGCTCTCTGGAATGTTGACGGGGCCCCACACAACCCAAAAGGCATGCGTAAAAATGCATAAGTGCCCGATTTTGTTATAAACGCGGTTTTATGTATATCTTCGGGTCTCATAGCTATTTGATAGTAGCCAGACGTTAAGTCCAAAGTAGACATATATCTCGTCGATTTGATCTGTCTAATGATCTCGTCTATAACCGGCAAAGGGTAAACTGGGAATTTAGTTATGCTATTTAGTTTTCTATAATCGATAGCAAACCTCCAAGCCCTTTTATCCGAAGGAGGAAACTCGTTCTTTTTCCTACATAGTACGACTGGACTCGCGTATTCACTATTTATGGGCGTTATTATTTTATTCTTTAACATCTCCTGAATATGTTCTTCGATGATTACGTCTTTTTGTTTGTCATAGCGGTAAGGTTTAGTCCTACAAGGTTTTTCGGCATTTAATTGAATCTTGTGAGTTACAATCTGACAGTTTCCCGGCTTTTCTGAAAACAAATGAGAAAAATTACTCACCACTTGCTGTATTGCTTTACTTTCCTGGTCATTCAAATGGCTAAGGTCCAATTCAGGTGTCTCCACCGGTTCCACCACCCTCTGGTCCATCTCCAGCACCACGGAACTATCTTGAAAATTTAATTTGGCCCTCGCGGCCCTTAAAAAGTCCATACCTAAAATAAGAGAGTGTTGGAGGTGTTTCACCACAAAAATTAATACTTTGAGATTTTCCTCTTTTACCTGTACGTTTAATGCTACTTTCCCGATGCAGTGACATGTTTTTCCTTGCGCCGCTATAATTTCCGTATTTCTGGTTTCAAAGAGTCGTATCCTATAAAAATTCTTTTTGAAGAACTTTTCACTCATGAAATTGCCTTCTGCCCCTGTATCGATGAGGGCTTCTACTGGTACATCGCCAACCAGGACTTGTATAATTGGTAGCTGTGAGTTTTTTACGATGACTGTATTTAGATGTCTATTTGAGGGTTTTTCTAAAACTTCCGGGGTCTGGACCCTTCCTTTCACAGGCCCCTCTAGTCGTTTAAAGCTTTCCTTTCAGTCTGTGTCTTCTGGGTACGCGGATGCTTATTTTCAAATTTTCTTTTTGAGCCTTGCCCTTCAAGTTTCGATGCGTTAGCTTGATAGTTCTTTCCCCCATATGAGCGATTTCCATTTCTTGTTTCCTCCTTCCTTCTGGTACTTTGAGAATATGTTTCCCCTCTCGCTCTTTCCGCGATTCTGCGATTTTGAAACTTCACAGCCAATTCGAAAAGTTCCTGCAATGTGGTTGGGTTTCTAATTTCAAAGTAGTCTTGGACAGCGGGTAACAATCTTGGTAATATTATTTCAATAATCTCCGCATCGGGTTTTTTCCCATACAACATATCCGTTAGCTTGATTTTTCGTAAAATAAAGTCCGTCAATTGTGCTGTATCCCGTTGATAGAAACTATATAGCTCGGCTTCCAGCCGTGCGCGATCTTTCACTATGGGGAAGGCCTTTACTAACGATTTTTTGAAATTTTCAAAAGTATACGTCGGGCTTCCAAATTCACCTAGAAGAAATTTCCCTATATTTTTCCACCATAGCGCGGCCTGTCCTCTTAGTGCTGATGTGGCGATAGCAACTTTTTGTCTTTCGGGCACAGGATAGAGCTGAAAGTGGTTTTCTATACCTTCTAAAAATACGGACACCGAATTTTTTCCGTCGAAATAGACGTTTGGCTTGATTGATGCTCTCAAAGTCTGGACCAGGTATCCAAATCCTTCTAACTGCGTTGTCATTTCTTGGTGTTGTCCAGCGGCTTCCATCCAGTTTTCGGCCATTTCAGTTCGATAAGTGTTCGGGCGCCAATATAACGTTGCGCGCCTCTAACTAGCACGCAACCAAGAGGTGACTGTGAAAGCTTGTATAAACCACAGAGTCTTATAAAGGGTTTAAGTCCCTTTTTATTCAACGTACTAATTTACAATTGCGTTCTCTTGACGCTTACAAACGGTGCCAACTCGGCAGTCAAAATAAAAATAAAAACCTGAAAAGAAATTAAAGACAATATTCTAACTACGAGGCTCTCTCAAATAACTAACTCACCGCGTTTTACAATACGGCTGCTAATTCAGCAGACTTGAAGCTCACTGGAACAATTGCAACTACTTCCCGCCAAGCACATAGGCCGCAACGCGGGGTTTTTCAAATCTCTATAACTACCTCCGCGCTCGCTAAGTAAGAATAACTCTCTCTCACCGAACTTGTTTCCTTCTATTTAAATCATACTACTTCCGCTGATAATTTGAATGCTTGCGCGTTCTACTCAAATTTACATATTCTGGCATTGGCAGTTCCAGGGGAAAGTAAGGATTGACAGGAAAGATAGTTTAAACTTAAAATAAATGTTAGTTAAAATAAATATAAACCCTACAGCATGATCGAATGGGCTCGACAGGTCGAGAATCACAACGATTGTGAAGTCGAGCTCCGTAAAACCAAAAAACAACTTTTCGAATTGAAACAGAAACTCGATCAAGTCGAAAGTAATTATACGAAATGTAATGAGTACCTCCTCTACGCCAAAACGAAATTGACCACGTTCCTAAAAACGATCCTTCAGAATGACCCTAGTGATCAGAGGGAAGATTGGCCGCAAGCCGTTGTTCATCAACTCCAAAACGTGATTCACGAGCATCGACAATTTCAAGATCTCGTTTATAAACAAATTGTCACGCTTCGAGCCCAGTTTCCGAACATACCGGATCCCATTGAAGAATTGGCGAATTCGGTGATTTTATATTTCGAGCAGGAACGAGACCTATACCGACGGCAGTTGGAGGAACGTCCTCACATTACCGAAGTGAAAGAACCCACTACTGTACCGGCCACTACGTATCCTACGGATCAAGTGGAGGAATTACAGCGGGAAGTGAAAGATTTACAAAACCAACTGGAAGTGTCTCGGTCTCGAAACCAAACTTTAGAAAACCAACTGGCTAAAGCTCTCGTAGCTCCGCAGGATGTAGAAATGTCCGATACTTCGAAATATAAACGAAAGCACGTATCGACGGTCGACGAAGACTATGTAAGAGGTCTGTCATTGGATTTACAAGAGGCCAAACACGCTTTAGATCGATGTCTGGACGAAAAAGCCCACTTGCAAAAGGAATTGGAACACATTAAAACCGAACCAACCCCTTCTCCCTCCGTATCGTCCGATTTCAAAATGCTCAGCGACCTGTTTTATCAATTATACGTGTCCTATTTTCGATTACGATTTGATGTCGTGTACGGAAAAACCGTTTTTTCGTCGGAGGAATATATTAGATCCGTGCTGAATAAATTGGATTTCGTGGATCGAAGCATTCGATCCAATATGACTGTGAAAGAATGGACCGATGTTTTATTGCAATACATCAAATGGGACGTACAAACTCTGACAGGAGGATTAGATTGGCAGGGGTCGCATACAGCCTACATTAAAGATGAATTCTTAACCTATTGCATGAATCAAACGATTGAAATCATTGACCGGTACGCGAAAGAATTGAGGAAACAGACCGAGATGTTTAGAAGTCCATAAAATAATAATAAAGGGGAACTATGGAATATTCAGAGTTAATCGATCGTATTCTTGCGCACCCGATTTTAAAAGCGGGGATTGACGAAATCGTTGAAAATAACCCGAGAACGTTAAACCTCGTGAGCCGGGAATGGAAAAATATATTAGCCAACAATCCTCAGTTTCAAGATTTTCAAGCTAAAGCGATCCCGTTCCAGCATCCCGTAGAAAAAGGTTATATTAAGATTGAAAATATTAAAGATTTCAATCATCATTATAATATTCTCGTAGCGGGGTATTGGGTTCTCTGCGCTACTAATTATAAGAGGAATCTGAATGCCCATTCTTTCATATGTAAACTCTGTCCTCCTCTGGTGGACATTACCAAAGCCGTGGCCGCCGATCATTCCCAAATGCTGATTTCAGAACAATGTCGGTTCTTCATTGAAAAATGTAGACCTTCTCTCTGTAAAGCGTGTCGGCAAATGAGTCAACGAAATGATCTGAATTCTCAGATGTCTCAAAATCAATGGTGTTTACGCAAAACCAAAGTGTTTGATGGAACGACCCTTTTAAACGTGTTTCAAGAAACCCTGGACCAAGAATTTGTGAATAACGATATGTTTATTGGTATTTTAAATATTAAAATTAATTCGCGGTACTTTTACGAAACGGACGCTTTGTATTGTAGAGTAGGAGGCATTTGTAGAGATATGATTCTCTTTCAAGAAGATGCTCTGAATATGATTGAAAAACCCGTGTTTCAGTTAAATATTTTAGAACCTTCTTCGAGAAATATTATTAACGAAACCATTTCCACTACCTTCGATAAAGAGAAAATCAAAACTGAAAAGGTGGATCCAGACCAGGTTCCCATCAAAAGCAAGATCAATCCAGATCTGTGCAAACCATTCAAGAAAGAGAAGCCTAAGAAGGAGGCTGAGGATGTAAAAGGCAATGAGGATCCAGTCTATTTAGGTGAGGTTTCTGCCAGTTCTATGAAGAACAAGTTTAGTAAATTTGCGTATAAACCGTACGCTCTCAGGTCTCGTCGTGATCTGGATGATCTGGATTAGAAATTAAAAAAAAAAAAAAAAACTTTTTGTTAATTTTTATCATGTCTTTAGACATGATAAAAATTAACTACCCTCCCCTTTTTGTCTGGGAATGTTGTCTCACTCTTTCGAAAAACAAACCGTGACTCATTCTTGGAATGATTGTCATTAGAAAGGATGACTTATGGTCTATTTTTAGAAAGTGTGAGACAACATTCCCAGACAAAAAGGGAAGGGGGTTGTTAACTTTTATCATGTCTAAAGACATGATAAAAATTAACAAAAAGTTTTTTTTTTTTTTTTTTTTTTAGATCTTAAAAATTTTTTCCAGCCGACTCGATCAACAAGACCATCATTTTTTTTCAAGAATGTGTTCTCACTTATCTATTTAAGCCATTCAAGTTTCATTTCAGATCGTTTAATGCTGTGGTCTGTGTACAAGCTTCTACATGATGAAAACAGATTCTGTGTCAAGGTATATTACCATTTTGTTTTTTTTTTCCTTTTTACATAATAGAAATTTTTCTGTACTGACTTTTTAACCCCCCAACCAAATCAATTTTTTTCACCAAACCTTTTCGCATTTAGCAAGTTAGGAAACGCGTATCAGAAAACTGCATGGCATTTTTCATAATGAGATTATCGGGCAAATCCTTTCTCGTCAATTGTTTATTTAAAGCCGTTTCTTTGGGATACGTGATGCATTTGGATTGATAGAGATACGAAGATCCTGTTTCTTCTCCCATCACAACAATCGGTTCAGGGTGACAAATATCTTCTAATGTATAAAACCCAACCCCTTTCTTGTACGCGACATTCGAAATGACGGTTTCGGGAACGACGTCTAAATTGGGTAGTTTATGAAAATCGAATAAACAATGCGCCAGCAGGAAATTGTAAAAAGGAGAGAATTCCGTTTTAGGGTCGACAAAGAGACCTCCATTCGCCATGTCGCATACCTTTATCTTGTCGAAGAGCGTCGCTACATTTGAATTATTAATATAGTGGTATAAACCGCAAAGACGTTGCTGAAGCGTGCTCTTGAAATGAACCATCATTTCTTCTTGCATCTTCGTAGTATTGTTCACGCCTAAACCAATTTCGTTCGTGTTGCCAACACTTAAATTCCGTAGCAGTTCGTAATGGAAACGCCGATCAAACACATCCATGGCGTTATTGCGTTTCAAGTCGGTCGGGTCTTGAGAATACAGGTGGTTGATATAGTGCTCGATGCACGGGTTGAGTTTAAACGTGAGATCGTCCAACTGGACGTCGTGTAAATCGGGTCGGAAATGTTTATCCAGGAACTCGCGCGTCGGTAAAATGACAGTATTTTTCGGAAACGAGAAATTTTCCTTCACAATCAGAAAAGGTCCAACGACTTTGGTATGCGATTCCGATTCCATTCGATGATAATAAATTTGCAATCCATAAGGATTTCGAAGATGGTTCAGGCAGAGAATATTCCGAAACGCCGAAATATTGTCCGACCCACAAGGAATTTTTCGATTACTAAAAATACAATTGGATTCGTTCATTGTCTTGGTTTCTGAAAATCCGGCAAGGGTCAAGAGACATGCGATTTTTTAACAAGTCTGGAGGCAAAGTCGCTAAACAATTTAAACAATTCGACATTCCTGTCAAACGAGGAGGGGAGGTCGCTAAAGTCGTCGCGAAGAATAAACCCCTTCAAAAAGCTTTTGATAAAGTGTTTAGTAAGAAAGCTCTTCTGACCGCAGGAGGGGTGTCGGCCGTCGCGCTCGGTTCTCAATATGTCAACCAATACATTCGGGACAATTCGGGCTGTTTTCTCTACAACGGAGGGGACATGGTTTGTAAACTTAAAGAATTGAGTTGTTGTCAACCCGAACCTGTTCACGGGATCGAATCGTGCACGGGATTTCCTATTCAGCAATGGAATGCGTGTGAAGGGTACGACAACGAGAAAGAGGATGCGTGTTGTCGATTATGTGATTGTCAATATCACGATTGTACACCGACGCAAGAATTGAAATGCCGTCGACCCACGATCGGAGAAGCTTTAACGCATTTCAGTCAAGACGTGACGGGTTCCATCACGAGTGGTATTTTAGATGTTTTGGGTAATATACCGTACCTAAAACCAATCTTGTTGGGAATCGTTCTTGTCATCATCGGCCTTATTATTTGGAAATTCGTATAAGAAAAGATGGATATCGTTACACTTCAATCCTTGAAGACTCCTATCGATCACCTTCTTCAACATAAATATCGTCCTCGACTGAATACCGTGGTACCTCAATATATCAAATTTCATAAATTTCCGCCCTTCACGAGCCTCGTCACGCTCGAACTGGTGCGCGATCCAGAAGTACGGGAAGCGGTGCGAGACTATATTCAAACGCTGTTTCGAGAAAAAGAGAAATACGGCTATTTGTATTTTTTGAGTGAACAAAACCTCGTACTTCCATTTACAATTCAATGGAATACAGCATTGGTCGTGGATCCACTGAACTTTTTTACTATCATTACGGAAATAGATCAGATAGCCGACCAGTTCGCTCAACGGGGAGATATGACGTACGAAATAACTCGCGTTGAAATACTCTATTTTTTAGTGTTGATTGTGAATATTCAACTCAATTGGATCACGGTCGATTATTTGCTACGATGTAATCAGATGTATGATTACTTGATTGCTGCTCCTAATCGAATCTTGACCAATTCCGAAATGGAAAAGAATACAATATGATCTCCAAGTGACGAAATGCTTCTTCTTCAACCCTCCTGAGCGATCTGAAGTAAAACTTGAAATGTTTAAATAGATAAGCGAGAGTCCATTCTAGAAAGAATTTTGAGATGTCTTGCCAATCGAGTCGGCTAGGAAAAATTTCTGAGAGCCAAAAAAAATTCCTGTAGATGAAAAAAAAAAAAAAAAAAAAAAAACTTTTTGTTAATTTTTATCATGTCTTAAGACATGATAAAAATTAACTCTCTCTTCTTTTTGTCTGGGAAGGATGTCTCACCGTTTGAAAAAAACAAATCATAACTCATCCTTTCTCATGGCAATCATTGCAAGAATGAGTCACGGTTTGTTTTTCGAAACGGTGAGACATCCTTCCCAGCCAAAAAGAAGAGAGAGTTAATTTTTATCATGTCTTAAAGACATGATAAAAATTAACAAAAAGTTTTTTTTTTTTTTTTTTTTTTTTTTTTTTTTTTTTTTTAGCTCTCAGAAATTTTTTTCAGCCGACTCGATTCACAAGACATCTCAAGATAACGTCATCGTTTCAAGAATTGTGTATATCAGTGGATAACTTTCGCACTTCTTGTGAGTTGAGTTCCTAGCTGAGCTAAGGGAATCACCATTTCTCAATCTACAGATATTTGTTTCGTTTTTTTTCTCTTTACAACAGAACACATGGAGAGGAAACTGGTCGTTCCATAAATTCAATTCTTAACCGGACAATATCGAGAAATTTTCGAGCTTCCCGACTTAGGCGAATGACGATCGGAGACGATGAATTTCTTGGTACAATGATACCTTCTTCTTCTTCGGTTTCGACCGTTTCGGCCGAAAAGCATATTTTATGTCGAGCAAAAGTTAGAGCCAATTGAAAGAGTTTCAGATTGCCGTACCTGATTTCTGGATCCGTGGAACGATTCTGATGATAAAACTCCAGCCATGATTGAACCAGGTAAGGTAGATGAGCATAGGGTTTAGCAAGTGGAACTGGTTTTTCTTCTTCGATTTTGGTCAGACACCATAAATCATGAGGAATGGAAGCATATCGAACTCGGTGAAGCGCATGCTGACAATCGTATTCGTAACTCTCGAGAAACGTCAATTCGCTCACATCTGTGACGGGATGGAACAGACACGCTGTGTTTCTATTAGCAGGTTGTTTCGGATGAGATTCGAGCATGACATAACTTAAACATAAGAAAGCCTTTTTGTATTCAAACCCGATGATCGTCGAACAGAGTACGACCGGTTGAAGTGGATACGTGGTTTCTGGTTCGTAAAGAATAGGAATCCAGTGCACGGTCGTGGGGATGGCTTGATATTCCATGTACCGCTGATACGGTGATCGAACATATAAAATCGTTTCCGGTTCAGAACCGTTGACGACGAGTCCAATGCATTTCCCGTTAGGATTCGATCGAGTAGCATTTTCGAACCCGATTTGAAACGGGTATTCGATCAAGAGTCCGACCTTCTCAAGCGAATTTCTCTGATCGTACGTATTCAAAATATCTTGGACAATATATTGAGGATGGTGCTGATACGTCCATTGTTTTTGAATGAGCGCCGTACTCTTATTGTACTCAATGGGAAACGGGATGGGTTTCTCAGGATTCACGGACGGTAAAAATTCAATAAAGGAAGACGGAAAAGCCGTTCGCGTTTTCAGAGGATCATAATAAACGTCCGGTCGATCTTTCCATTCGTTGATGAAATTATGGACGAGGTCGTTCTCGTGATGGACCTGGTTGGACAAAAAACAAAGACGATACCTTTTCCCTCCGTCATCTTCTGGTAAATGTAATCTGGGCCCGTTATCATCATCAAAGTAATGTCCTCCTGGATACGGTATATCCCATTCGTCTAAATAGAGAATTGTGTGATTATTTTGGGAGCGGTACACGTTTTCGAACACGGGATTTTGTAAATACCGTTCGATCGTTTTAGGATCTTTCACAAAAAATGGTGTGGCGAAAAGTTTGAAAAGATTGTGGGAGGATTCCGATGAATTCGGGATCGTGGGGAAAATGACCCGTTCGTTTTCTAAAAGAAGGATCCATGATGCATTGCGTTGAAGAAAAACGGTACACGACAAGTCCGACATTTTACAATAGGCGGCTAGGGCGAGAACGAGTGGTTTCTGACTCGGGACGACTTTATCGAAATGAGCGAGTTTTCGAATCACAGAAGGTTGAAGCCGCATATGGGCTAAGGGAAAAAAAATCGTATCTTGAATCACATTGAATCCTCCTAAATGCAAGCCATGAAATTGGCTGTAAAGTGTAGCGTATTTATGAATATTCATTATCCTTTGTTTTTGAGAGGGTCGGATTAAAAAAAGAAGAAAATAGACATCTGAGAAAGTATCCGCAAGTGGAAAAGCTTACGATGAGCCGATTTTATAGTTGGCGTAGTATCCGAACTGACATTCGCTAAGGGGTCTAATAAAATCTAAAATCCATGGCTAGAGAATAGATGGGGAAAATCTTTTATGCTTCTGATAAAAACAGCTCGTTGTAAATCCAGAATCCATTGGTTAGAACAGATGCGGGAAATGTATTTGGAATTCTAATAAACAGACCAAACTGCCTGGAGTATCTGCAAGTAAAAAATCTTACGATGAGTCAATTTTATAGTTGAAGTAGAATCTTGGATCCATTAAGGATATTGATAGAACTTGTATGTAATTAGAGAGAAAGGAATGAACAAGATAAAATGAGTTATGAATCATTTCTCCGATCCGTTTTTGGATCTAATTTTAAGACATTTATGCCTTTTATTCATACTATTCAGCTTTACTGTTTATTTGTCATTACATTAGTAATTTGTCTGACCATCTACATGATTTATGAAACACAGCAAGATAAATATTAGGAAAACTATGTTCCCCCTTCATGGTATTTGTTTTTCAGACATATATATTATGGATTAAGTTATTTCTTTATCAATAGCGTCAGATCCTGGCACCCATTCAAAAAATCATTAATAATAATTTAATATCATTAATAAAATTTTGAAACCTTCTAGTATAAACCTTTTTATCAAATTTTTAGTAAAATAAAAAAGATCCTAAAATCCTTACCTTTTAAATCTAGTGTGTCCCATAGGACAAACCGGTTTGTCCTATGGGACACACTACATTTAAAAGGTAAGGATTTTAGGATCTTTGTTATTTTACGGTCAAGGAAAATTTAAAAGTTTTATGGAATCCTTATATTTTTTTAATCAATTTACTTTTTAGGTACCAAAAAAGGATTAGATTAAAAAATATAAGACGAAGTGAAAAATAATAGATAATAATTAATAATGAAGGGTAGGAATCAAGATGGATACTGAGGAACCTACAACTTTATCTGAAAGGAAAAGAAAAAGAAAAGCATATTTGAAACATTATTGGTCACTGGAACGAGTAAAAGAAGCAAATCGATGGAGAAAACGAGAAAGGCGAAAAGATCCAAACGTTCGATTCAAAGAAAAAGAATACCAACGAATGAGACGATGGAAATGTTGGGATAACGCTCTACCTAAACATAGACATAAGCCTGACAATACAGTATTCAAACAATGTCCGTCGATGGAGGAATGTCAAAATATCATTAAACGTATGAATATTTCGGAAGGAACACGAGCTAAGTATGAATTTTATTTTAATGAATTCTATGATTGGTATCAAAAACATGGTGACGGTATAAAATATCATTATAAAAGAGCACTAGAGATATATGAAAAGTATCTGACTGAGGAAAAGAGGAAATCGTATAATAAAATAAAAAATAAAATCGTGTTTTTATACCGTTTGCTCGGTGAAAAAAGGGAGCGCTCGAAACAAATTCATATTAAAAGATGTCAAGGTCCTCTTCTTACATTAAATGATCTCAAAAAACTTAGAAAAATAGTTATAGATCGCTATGAATATGAAGAGATGGCTTTATTTATTCTTGTCATTCTTGAAACTGACTTAAAAGCAAACGAAATTTTAAAACTTCTGAACGAAACAGATCTTCGACGACATTATGCAGAAAAGAAATTGGCATCGTCCAATATATGGGATCAACGTAATCGGGTTTTATATGAATTTTTGGCTTGGGTTATTGCCGGCCCACTTTTCCCTCGATCATTAGATGGTTGCTTAAGAAAATTAAAACGATTCTTTCGAAAGTATTTTCCGTATCGACCCTTTAATCCTTCCTATACCATCATTAAACGTTCCATGAAAATTGCAAAATATCGTAAATATATACGAGAAGAAGCTAAAAAAGAGATGAAATCAGTGTAACTAATGGGAATCAAGATGAATATTGAGTCATCTACAATTTTGTCTGAAAGGAAAAGGAAAAGAAAAGCGTATATGAAATGGTATTGGTCACAGGAAAAAGTAAAAGAAGCAAATCGATTGAGATCTCGAGAAAGGCGAAAAGATCCAAATGGTAGAACTCAAAACACTTAGATAGGTTCAAAAAATAGGATAATCATTTCTTTCTAGTAAAACAAAAAATAATATAGAAGGAAAAATCTCTTACCTTTATTGAAGCATTTGTCGTAACGTAGAAGCTGCGTTGAAAGATGTTACCTCTTCAGCAGTACAGACTGATCTGTAGGGAATGTCGGATTGTTTAAATAGATAAGTGAGAGTCTGGATAATTAAAAAACCACAAGGATCAAGTCGATCGAATTGGTAGGAAAAATTTTCTGTAAACTTAAAAAAAATCCCCCTTTTCGTCTGAAATTGATGTCTTTAATTTTTCGAAATTGTGAGACATCATTTTCGGACAAAAAGGGGGGGTAATTTCTAATTACATCCAATGTAAGATAGAGTCACGGTTTGTTTTTTCAAAAAATTTGAGACATTTTCAGACGATTTTTTTTTAACTTACTCAATTGATTTGGTCCTTACATTTTTTAATGATCCAGTTCATTACGGATCCCGATAAAACCGAGCTATATTCCTATGCACACACTGAGGTTTTCCTTGAATCATAGCCTTTACTTGTGGAAATTGACACATGCATTCATGCTGATTGAACCCCCTATAGATAAATGTACCATTTTGACAAACGTCTTTCGCCAATTCTCCACAATCCGGTCCATTGTAAAAAGCTGGATCCGTACAGTAACACGACCACTGATAGAATCCATTTTTTTCGGTAAGAATAATCATACCCCCTTTTTCAGTTTGACACGGGTAAGGATTCAGTTTGGGCATACACATTGCATTTCTTCCCCGTTTGTGCAAAGAAAATCACATGTATCCACACACCAGACTTTTTCTCGTCGACAATCTTTAAGCGGTATAGATTCGTTCATGGGGATGGAATCCGATTCTATGACAGAAGTAGGAAAGAAAAATAGAAAGAGACCAAACATCATCAAGAATATATACATTTCAGCCATCTTTTTTTTTCTTTGGACAAAAAACAAAGGATAAGGATATGGAAAGACGAGTTGATCAACACGAAGAACGTCGATCTTGTCGTCAAACGGCTCTTCAGTCTAAAATTAATACTTGGCGAGATGCTTGTACGGCATGCTTTAAAATCATGGATGATTGGGCCACGATCGATTTTAAAAAATTCCATTTCATATTTGAACGATGGGTCTCGATTCTCAATCGTATCTTGGAAAATCCAATTCGTCGATTGGACCGTTACGAAATGTCCATGTATTATTGTGAAGAGCCAGGAGGACCCAAAGAGGTTATTCAGTTATATATTAATGAAACCGAAACCGAGGAAGGAAAAATTCCCGTCTACGTTATTTTTAATCTTTTCGAGTTTATTAAAATTCATCGCAATTACTGCTTAAACTATTCCACTTCGAACAAGATGCTAGTAGATCAAAACAGGGGCACGATCAATATGAACACCTATTATGCTAATCAGGTCAATGTAGATCAAACTCGATTTTATCGTAATGAAACGACATGGCAATTATTATTCATTTTTACTTTACATGCCTTGGCTCATTTAGATGTGTTTGATTTATACGATCACGCTTACTATGATACACACCAGCACGTTCGAGATTCAGTTTTCTTCCGATTATATTTCTATGGACAAGTCATTTGGGGAATATAAAGCAAAAAAAAAATGTCTTATCCTTCCAAAGTTCCTATTGAGTATGTTCAAAAAGTGTTAGAAGAGGAATTAAATCGAAACGGAGTCGTTCTGAATTGACAGGGACATGTTCGTTGGGGCACGTTTTATTCGACTTGTCTCATTTACAAAAATTTTTTCCCCGCTATAGTCCAGAAGAGTTTATAAAGTTTCGAGACGATAAATTTATAATCATTCCGGGAAATTACTGGTATGACGCTATGAGTGAAGAACCTCGTGTCCAAGACTATGTAAAACGTTTCTTAAACCGTAATAAAGTAGAAATAAATCCAAATATGCGGCGTCGATCTCAACGTCAACGTTCTAGAAGTCGATCGAGAAGTCGATCTCAAAGTCCAACGAGAGTCCGAACACGATCTCAAAGTCCAACAAGAGTCCGAAGTCGATCTCCAAGTCCAACAAGAGTCCGAAATCGATCCCGAAGTCGCTCTTCGAGTATAGATATACCCATTCGGCATTACTTGGCTCCTCTACCCAAAAAAAGAGGGAGAAAGAGAAAGTCTAAACTCAAAGCTCGTGTTGGCTACGATCAAAAGTTTATAAAAGCCCTCGAGACAAACGAATCGGGTCTGATTCTAAAACCGACTCGAGGAATGGATCGAGATTTAAATTTGCTGGGATCTATTTGTCGGGGTATTCGCCAAGTCTGTCGCTACAAGGATCCTCAAACGAAACGTTACATCAATTTTGTTCGTGACGGGAGTGAAGACGATGAGTACGTGCTGCAACTGGAATATTAACAAATGATGGGATTTTCTAACGGATTAAAAGCCAGCGGGACAAGAGCCTTCCAGTGATCCGAATAATATAAATTATAAGGATCATAATCATATACATAAGACGGTAAAATGGCTTTATCGGTATGATTCTTCCAAGCATAATCATCTCGAAGGGACAATAATACTGATTTAGAAGTGCACGGTGACAATAAACCTTGAATCATGCGTGTTTCCAGTAAAAGAGATGAACGAGGTCCAAAATATTCGGGATCTATAATTTGATGAGTGATCTTGGCCGTTTTATAGTTATACACCCATAGTCGTATGGACTGGGGTAAATATCGAGTACTTTCGTCGTGAGTTAAGTTCAAAAATTCTCGAATGGCAGGAATGTTACTATTCAGATACATTATGAAATTATAAATTTGTTCTTCGAACATCTTGTATTTAAACATATCAAATTCAGCAAGATGGTGACTGGACAGTTTAACACGAAAACATTTTTCCGGATATTGATTTATATTAAAATCTTTAGGATCGATTTGTCGTCGAATAACCAATTTACTACTCTCGTCCGAAGTGATAAATTCCAGTTTATATGGATTGGGTTCTTCTAAATATCTTTGATTCAACTCGAAACATGGGGAGTCAAATCGTTTTACTTTCCCGTCTGATTTATAAACCTCTTTGTAATAAATATCCATGACCACATAACCCAATAAAATGGGATATTTTTTCTGTTTCAATAAATCGAGGACGAGTTGTTTATAATCCATCTTCTTGTTTATCTCGCAGAAAGCCACGTTCGAATGAGTTGACGAATAGGCTCATGGGGCATGAGTTCTTGAAAAGTATCTAAAACCTCGGCCAGACTGCGTTGTCGACTTTTACAAATCAGTTGATGCGTTACATCGTTAAAGACGACTTTCTCGGAGAGAATGCATTGACCGCGACATTTCTTCTTAAAATAATCCGGATGCATGAGTTTCACGTACCGAATAATGTCTCGAGTCGTTCGTCGTTTCAAGAACCGATGCCATTTCTTCTCGTTTAAAAATTCTCGATGACCGATGCGTTCTCTCTTTTCCACATTCAGAGCTCCAATATCCACGAGCACGGGATGATGGTCCGTGTACACAAAAGAACATAATTTTAAAACGGGAGCCGTTCCTCCGAGTCGATAACAAATACTACACAAGAAAACAATGAACGTGTAAAACGTTTCTGCTAAATATTCCGGTTGAAGAATGCGAGCACTATAAAGTCCAGGATTCATTTCAAAGAGACCTATTGTATATCCCGAACGTTCTCGGAAATGCGTTGCAAAAGGCAACACATACTCCGAACTCAATTGTCGATGAAGAAGGATCAAATCGAAAAAATGTTCGGGCAAGTCACAAGAGCTGCTGGCACTGTAAGATCTCCACTGCATCGAGTGGGAAGTAAACAGGCAGTGGAATCGTCTTTGATTGAAATTATTTAAAATGAGAATACAGGCATAATCAAAATGCCAAGGACATTTGGAAGGAGCATAATAAACAATTTCTTTCACGTGTTCAATAATAGTATGAGTGGAGGATCGACTCATCTTCTTCTTTCTTTAAAAAAGAAAGATGGTGGTGGTCTGTGTCTTAGATATGGATGAGACGCTTGGATACTTTGAAGGAGAAACATTTCAAATTCGACCCAAAACCAATTTCCTGATCCAGTTTTTACGTCTTTGCAATATCGATATAATTTTGTGGAGTAAAGGTTCGGATGATTATGTCGAGCGAGTGATCAACAGTTCATTGCACGATATTGCACGATATGCGTATCGGATATTTGGCCGCACGCAATGTGAAAAGTCGTGCCGAAAGTATAATATTTCAAAATGTTCGGAACATATCAGAGTCTTGTACGATTACGACATTCTTTTAATTGGGGTCGATGATAACGTCAATGAAAATATGGACGAGCGCTATGATTTAAGAATTCACGTGAAGCCGTACAAGCAGATAGATCCCCGTGATCAAGAACTGTATAAAGTCGTGGAAAAAATTACCCAAGATCATCAACGAGAGTTGTAGATGAAGCGAGATAGGGTTTTTGCTATGTCAGCTGGGAACCCCATTCCGTATAGAGAAGTGAGTACGAGAAAGTTATGTGTATATAGTTCTTGAAGCAATGACGTCATTTTTAAACAAACCAATAGTAAGCCAGTTTTAAAAAATGATGATTGGGAAAAGGTCGGTTGAAAATCTGGCTGGAAAAAATATGTCAGGAAAATTTACAACCATTAAAAAAAAAAAAAAAAACTTTTTGTTAATTTTTATCATGTTTTCTAGACATGATAAAAATTAATGACCCCCCTTTTTTGTTTTCAATGATGTCTCAGCATCATTATTCTAAAATACACGACTCACCATTTCTAAAAATAAAATTCCAACAAAAGAATGAGTCATAGTTTATTTTTAGAAATGGTAAGACATCATTCAGAGACAAAAGGGTGGTAGTGTTAATTTTTATCATGTCTAAAGACATGATAAAAATTAACAAAAAGTGTTTTTTTTTTTTTTTTTTTTTTACTTTCCAGATATTTTTGTTCCAGCTCTCACAAAATTTTTTTTTCACTCGACTTCATTAATCAAACAAGACATTGCAAAATTCTTTCTAGAATGAATTCTCGCTTATCTATTTAAGTCATCCCATTTTCGCTTCAAATCAGTTTGTGCTGCTAAAGAGGTAACATCTCCTAAGGCCAGTAGTCTAATAACCAAGATACTACATTCTACTTTGTTCGAAAAGAAGAAATCTATTGAGTAAGAATGGATTATTCGTTGATTATCAAGAATATTCTTTCTTCTCCCATCCTTGAGAAAGCTATCGACGAATTAAAAGAACGTCAAGGTGCTCTCAACTTAATATGTCCCAACTGGGAAGATGTTTTAAATCACGATCCGCTGTACGAGACACATTGTCAACAAAAAGTTCAATTTTCCAAAGGAACTCGAAAAGATACTGTTCACATCCGAAACATTATTGGTTTACAAAATTGCTATAATGTTCTCGTGGCTGGTTATTGGTATTTGAAACCGGGGGAGAATAATAAAACAGGAACTTCGTTCATGACTCGACTGTGTGCTCCTTTAACTAAAATTGGCGAAAGCATGAAAGAGAATCCGCAACACAAATTTGCGGAGAATTGTCGTTTTTTCATGGACCGGTGCGATCCCGCGTTCTGCTCTGCTTGTAAAGGAGCCCAAGATAAATTTCAAATTCATAGAAATATGTGGTGTACACGAAAGAGTCGGATCTTTAATGGAGAGGGTTTAAAAAATACTTTTCAGTGTTCGATTGAAAATATGTTTGGTACGACGACTTCTTTTCTAGGTATTCTAAACCTTCAAATTTCTAACCGGTACACGTTCGGAGAAAATTCGTACAAGATAGGAGGTTTAGTTCGCGAATTTATCTTATTTAAAGAATCTGTTCTGTTCTCGACCGATCTGGATATTGAAACTCCTCTTTCCCTCCCTGTAGTCGAAGAGATGGAAGAAGGGGAAGAGAAGTGTCCCGAAATTATCGGCATTCCCAATTACTTCAAACCCGTTACTCATTTTTAAATAAGAAGAAAGCATTTAGAAATGGATTTATGGAAAATCCATCGTCGACATTTATTATCCAAACGACGTTACCGATTTTTTGCCAAGATGGCTCAAAAAGAAATGGATCAACTTCCCTATCTCACCCCTCATAATATGTTTATTCATCGAGGTTTATCGGAATCGCTGTTGAGTAACAGTTTTGTGATTACCGATCATATGCTTTCCAGCATTATACACCGAAAAGAAAATCCTCAGTACAGTCAATATTTGAACAAAATCGTTCCTTGCCGCAATTTTAATCAACCTCTCCTCCTTCAGTTAATAGCCACCTCGATCGCGGAAAAGGTGAAAACGGAACAGAAAGAATTACCGATGGACACAAGAGGACTTCCTAAAGACCCAATAGAGGATCCAAATGCTAGAAAAGTAAGTGTTATTAAGGGGGGTCCAGGAACCTCTACGGAGGATGCACTGAATCAAATGTTTGGCGTAAACAAGTAATTTAAAAAATAATGGACGACCTTGTCAAAATGGTGAAGGTTCAACGAAACGATATGGTCTACAGTGTTCGAAAATATTTATTATCGATCCAGAATCTACAAACCAAATATAAACTTTTGCAATATTTTGAACAAATAGGGGCCCAACGAGATAATGCCGGTCTGGTGCATGAAAATCGAGGCGATAAAATAAAAGTTGTGAACCTCTATTGAAAAATAGAAGATGACGCTTTGGATATTTCTTCTCGTCTTTTATCTTTACCTGATCATGATCTACCTGTTCGAAACGAGTCCCAAACGACTACAACCCCTCCTTGGCAATCCATTTCTTACCACCCTCCTCAGCGGACGACGCTTTATTCGACTTGCATTCACGCAACCGATTGTGACGACGATCAAATATGTTTTCGGGGTGAATGTCTTCCCAAACTCCTTCCCCATGCTACTTGTTCTTCAGCTACGGGAGAGTGGGTTCTGGTGAATCAAAAAGGATTGAAATTCGCGACCTGTTTTTGTAAATACCCTCATCTCGTCACGCAAAAAGAACGCGGGGGGAATTGTGACGTAGACATTGCTTGCGGACCTCACGGCCGATTAGAAAGTTTAGACAAAGATCCTTTGAAAGAAGGTAAATGTGTTTGCGATTTTGGATACAAGCCGTTTTTGCAAGGTTTCGGGTGTGAAGAAATGACCGCTCACGAACGATTAGCATTTTCGAAGGAAGAAGAAAAAAACAACGTATGGGATCCGACCATATTTTCCGAAAAGTATCTCGCGTCTTTCCAAAAACCCGGTTACTTCCAGCAGCCCTGTTCCTTCGATGCTTTTACAGGTCAGCCTTTAAAACATACTTTTTATCATGCAGAATTTGGAAGTTGTGTGTGTGATCCGAGGTATGGGAATATCGGGGTGCGACTCGATCATCCCTATTATTTGAAAAATAACGATAAGGGCTATAATGCTTGCGCGAATATTTTTAAAAGCGAACCCGATTCCCCGATCCATCATGTGAAACTGTTTGCCTATTTCTACATGTTTGATTATTCGCCGGTCGCGTTCATCGAATTTGAGAATTTAGACCCGACTCAATTATCCTATCCTTTCAATTATTACGTGGTCCAATCCAAGAAACACCATCTACAAATCGAAGAAACGTGGCCTTTTGACTACATGCAATATGTTTTTAAGTATCTTCCCTTTACGGTGCATACGCGTCACTGCCACGAAGATCCTGTTTTTCATGTTAAAACGTGCTACGAAACTATTATTCGACAAAACCAGCTCACGCGTTGCCAGTTGATCGAGCAAGAACTGGATGGAAAATTAAGTCAACACGCGAACGCCTACACGCTCCTGTATCGATATCCCGTATGTCTTTTTTCAGAGGAGGATCGACGCGTTCCCGAAATTTATCAAGGCCATGTCGTTCTCAATCCTTTCCATTTACTGTTGAAAGCCCTCCCAAACCTTCTTCGATCGAACGGTATTCAGATGAAACCGAATGAGGAAGGCATGTGGCACGTCACGTTTGCTCGAGCTCCTTATGTAGAAACATATGCGGCGACGTTAGATCCAGCCGTCTTTCCCGATATTAAAGGAGAACCCACGAAAGCGTTGGAAAAAGGTCATTTCTTTTAAAGAGAAAGAGAGAGAAAATCAAAATAAAAGAAAGGGAGACATATAATCAAAATAAAAATGAAACGCGCTCATGAAGAATCCGAAAAGGAAATGGACCATGAAGAGGGGGAGAAGGAGGAAGAAGAACCTACCCATAAACGAATTAAACAGTCGGACGTGTCTCTATTATTAGAGCTTCAAAATAAACACACAGATCCCGGTCAGCAAATGAATCGAGAATTGGAAACGGCTCGCGAAAAATATCTCGTTTCTTATCTACGGAAAGTCATTGAAAAACTGCCCATGAGTAAACATGTTCTAGATTCAACGACCGAAATTCCAGAAGGCTACGAAGGATTTTTAAAAATGTACAGTATCGCTAAAACATGCGTCCATTCGGAAATTCAGTTAAAAAAATTGATGGCGTTTAATTCCATCTTTGACATGTTGAATGGCGTGATCTGGAAAGTCATTCACGATAAATATATCGCTCCATATTTAACGAAACTAGTCACCGATCATGATTTGAATCGGGCTTTTGCCGTATTCCAAGAAACTCTGCAAGCAGACGATACGAACGTATCCACGGAACTCCATTGCGTTTCGTTTTTGATTCAAGACGAATTGTCAAAGAAGGAACCTCTCAAAGTCCCCAATCCTTTGTATAATCGTTTCACGCAGCAAATGTATGCCGTCAGTAAATACGTGACAAGTATATTAATGGCGATCGCGGCGAATCATGCAACTGCATCTACGCCTGACTTTGAAATGATCGGAACACCTAGAAAAGGAGAAAAATAACCAATGAAAAAAAAAAGCTTAGGAATACGAAAGTCCACTAGTAACAAAACATGACAATGTCAGTTGGAAAATTTTTCTAAGAGTTTAAAAAAAAAAAAAAACTTTTTGTTAATTTTTATCATGTCTTTAGACATGATAAAAATTAACTCTACCCCCTTTTTCTTTTTTGTTGTGAATGATGTCTCACACTTTCTAAAACTAGATTTCTAAGCAAAAGAATAAGTCATATCGTTCTTGGAAATTTATTTTAGAAACATGTTGACACCTGATTCAAACCAAAATAAGGGGTGAGGGGTGGTAAAGTTAATTTTTTAATGGCTAGTTTGATGTGGACAAGAAGTTACGCTTTTTTAACCAGAATAAACTTTCACTTAACTATTTAAATCGTCAGTCAGTGCTGTGGCCTGGATCCAAGCTTATACTCCATCATAGGAAAAACCTTCTTATTTGGGTCCATATTCTTAAAAGAATTTCTTTTTTGAATGTCTATTCTCCTTTCGATAAACCACGCAACCAACACCAGAAACACAATCCATCGAAACTGAAATATATAGAAGAGTTTAGGAAAGAAATGAAATCCATGGAATATAGTTTCGGCCGCTTCATGGTACCGTAAACGCCGATCAAGGTTGACGAGCTGTTTAACCGGTTCAGGAGCGATTAATAATTGTCTGTCTTGATTCACCAGAATCACGGAATGAGCCCAATCCACCTCATTTAAAGAATCCACGTTGAATTTTTCTGCCGAGGGGTAATTGGGATAAACATGTTCCGTTACATATCGTAAATGCGCGTCTAAGAGTTGAGCTGTAAAAATAATATTTTTGGGATACGTTAATAACAATTGACTTCTTAGAAATTCTTCCTGATAAGGAATCCAAGCTGATGAACGATCAAGAATCGTTTCCATCATGATATTATTTCATCTACTCTGTTTTTTTTCTTCTTTACCTATTCCAATGTTTCATGTACCGAAATTTACTCGTCTATTATTCGGGACAATCGATCCCTTTTCATTTCAATCTTCTTCAATGGTATCGACAAGTCCATCAAGAAATCACATAATAAAGGAATCATTAGTGGATAAAACAATGTTTGGTTTTAATCTTCGTTCGACTCTCGCCATAACCATTTTAATATGTCTGGTGACAACACTGGTCATCATGGCCCTCATCGTATATCGTCTCTCCTACGGCAGTGTGGCTTTCGTTTACGATGCTGCTGATCCGAATAAAGTCACGACCAAAGGAAGGACAGCGAGCGATTTCTGGGCCAACAATAAAATGTTGCTCATTGCTCCAACAGTTGTCAATGTGATCAATATACTAATGGTCGGTTTATTACTTTACGTGTAACCAAAAAGAGAATAAAGACTAGATTCAAAAATACATCACGATGGATACAAAGGCTATCATGGTAATTATCTTATTAGGAATTGTATTTGTCTCGTTACTCAATTTCGGCTACCTGGCAACAGCTATTTACAGTGATGCGACACCCAAAACAGGAGCCGAACATTTTAATCAACGCAACTGGATGTTTTACGGAAATATAATGTTACATATTATAGCTCTGATGCTAGGTGGAGGCATTTTTATGAAAAAGTAATGATTTAATTAAAAAAATATGACAAGACCTACCCAAGATGAATCCAAAATCTTTCAGAGAAATACTTTCATAGATAACGATGAGTCACTCGTATTCATAAACACGTTCAAGGTGATGGACGGGCGTAACTTAAATCCAAGAAGAAATATACCAACAACTGCTTTTATTGACATCTTGCCCACTCAAGAAGGAAGAACAAGAATGATCAGAGTCAGCTAGAAAAATTTCCCAAGAGCTGGAAAAAAAAAAAAAAACTTTTTGTTAATTTTTATCATGTCTTCTAGACATGATAAAAATTCACTCTACCCTCCTTTTCGTTTTGAATGATGTCAACATGTTTCTAAAAATAGATCTCTAAGAATGAATCATACTTTTCTTGGAAATCTATTTTTAGACACATGTTGACATCATTCAAAACGAAAAGGAGGGTAGAGTTAATTTTTATCATGTCTAGAAGACATGATAAAAATTAACAAAAAGTTTTTTTTTTTTTTTTTTTTTTTTTTTTTTTTTTTTTTTTTTTTTTTTTACTACTAGAGAATATTTTTCTCAGCTCTCAGAAATTTTCCCAGCCAACTCAATTGACCAGACATCACCATTTTCTTACAATAATGAACTTTCACTTATTTATTTAAACCATCCCAGTTTCACTTCAAATCAGTCTGTGCTATGACCTGAATACAAGCTTCTGTTCAGGTATGTTAATAATATATTTTTTGTTTCTTTGGCTTTTCGCTTTTAGTTTATGTGATTCGTCTTTCGCTATAGAGATCCAATATTTTATAATGGCAATTTTGATTTAAGATGGTCACCATTTTCGCCATTTTCCGTAGCGCTTGATCTGCTAGAGTGTCCATGTTGCGTCTATCTTCATAAGACATATCTAAATACAGCTCATTGGCGTTCGGTTCAATATTTAGGTGATACACTTCATGATTGCGTTCTTTGTCCATGAGAAACTTGAACACATCAAATTCATTTGGCCGGCGATCGGATTTGAACGGTTTCAGGACTCTCGGACTGTAAAGTCGTTTCCCCTTCGGATCAAAGACGAAACCCGGACAAGGTCCACCTTTTTGAGAACGAACTTCCACCTCGTCCGGTTCAACATCTTCTTCGACCTGTCGGCCATTGTCGGAACGATACTGTAATTTAAACCGTCGCCAATTGTCAATAAACGCGTCGAGAGTATCCTCCGATTCTGGAAAATATTGTCGGTAAAGCGTTTCGGCTTGAGTTTGTTCTTCGGGTAATAAATTGGCATACTCCACATATTCAGTGAACAATTTCCGGAAAATAGGATCTTTCTCACTTAAATAAGTGGCCATTTCATCCAACGTCATTTCGTATAACTGTTCGACAAAATTCATGATGGAAGTACTTTTTTCTTCTTATTATTATTATTGAATTTTCAAAGCGGACATTATATCTTCCATTCTCTCACATTGATAGCGGTATTTTAAATATTTGAAAGATGTGATGGCCATGAGCGCTAGAAAAATGACGAGCGTTAAGACCGTGAAATGAAATTTAAAGTGAGTTTCTTCCTCATGCACAATCAACACGCAAATGGAATAGAGTAATCCGCCCGCTAAAGCAAAGATACCGAACGGTTCTAGCTTCGAAATATTCATGGGGATCCTAAAAGCGACTGGGCAACTCTCAAGTTAGTAAATACTTTATTCCAAAATTCTTCGTGAACAGCGAGCGAATTTTCTAAAGAGGCCTGGAACGTTTCGTACTGAGGCAGAGTTTGAGCAAACGATAAAATACAGTCTTTGGGATTCTGCATCGGCGTATGAACTAACCATTCGCGTAACCGGTTCCACGTCTCGGGCCAACATTGAATTTCTTGGTTGAACCGATCGGCAATCGAGGGACCGAACGTTTCATTCAAAAACCAAGAAATGCAAGCTACAGTTTGTTTCATAATCGTTTCTGAATTCATGGTTCCTTATTTTTAAATATTTTTTTTTCATTTATTTCAGAAAAAGAAAAAGAAGAGCAAAGAATGAATCATTTAGACGAATTGTTTCAGTACCTTCTCCAACACAAGAAAACAATTGTGTTTGGGAACCTGAGTCGATTACCCTATGTGATCAACGATTACATTTCCAAACATTTATCCCACCTCACCATTTTTGTCATTTGTCCCTTTTATACGTACCCGTCTTCCCCTCATGTGCGTGTGATTAAACCGGAAGAATTGAGCACGAACACGTGCGATTTATTATTCTACATTGAACCTTTTCCGCATGCCGTTTTACACCACGACATTAAAACGGCTCAACACCTCGTCATTTTAACGAGCCACATGATTTTTATCGATCGATACCATACGTGTTCCTATTTATCCTATTTTCATTTCCCGGGAAGTTTAGAAAGGTATATGGAAAAAACCAAACATCTGATGGATTTGGAACAAACGTTCCTTTACAAAACGGATCTACCCGAAGTTAAAGAGTCCAAGAAAGCTCTTTCGATCGGTCCTAGTCCTACCCTGGATCGATGGATCAGTCCCGAGAATCCCGATCCGACTCCCTTAGAAAACATGTCATGGATTTTAATCGATCTCACGTCCTTCCGGAATACGTCGTCACTGTTATTTCATTTTTGGACAGCTTTTGATTACATGCTGAATCATATCGATCGCATTGAAGGCTGGCAATTGTGTTTTAAAACGTCCGCGGAAGCTCGTGCTTATAAGAAACTCGTTCAGAAATGGATCGATTATCTCTGTTGTAGGGAATTCCAGCACGGGAACGTGTTACAATTGAATGAAATTCTCTCCCTCACGCCTTTTTATCGAGGAGGGACGCTCAATCTTCCCATTATTTTAGAAAAGAAACGATTCGGACCTTTGGAATATATTCTTTGCACATCGGTTCAAGATGCGTATCGAGCTTCTATGCGATATAACTTAGATCCTGTCGTCGGATCCGTGTTTCGATTGAAATAAAGTCAGAATGAATGATCCTAACGAGGATGATGTTTCGAAGGAAATTCCACCTCTTGGAACACCCGAAGTTATTTATTATGACGATATTCTACCTTCACAAATTCAAAACCAAGTCGACCTTCCCGACGATTTCGAACTTCAATTTCCTCTCCACACGTATGCCAAATCCGATGTAACCACTAGCCCTTACATTATTCGACCGTCCGTTTCTCCTTCTTCTCGAAGTTCGAGTCCAAGTTCAAGAAGAAGTCCAAGAAAACGCAGTCCGAGTCCAAGAAGGAGCAGAAGTCCAAGTCTAAGCAGAAGCAGAAGTCCAAGTCCAAGAAGAAGAAAAAGTCAGAGAAATCGTAGTCGTAGTTTAGAAATACGTCATTCTAGAAGAAGAAGTCCTGTAAGAAGAAGTCGTTCGGCTTCCTTTTCATCGTCTGCATCTTCTTCTTCCTCTCCTTCCAATATCAATCGTAGAGGAACACAAAGACCCATTCGTAGAAGACCTATGAGAAAATGTCGAGGATACGTTCTTGGATCTCGAACCGTTCGTGTGGGTCCTAATCGATTGTTTCATAAATATGGTAACCATTCCATTACGTTTGTGACCGAAGGTGGGGCACACATACGAAATAAGAAAATTTCCAATAAAGCTTGTCGATATCTATTAAGTCATTGCTCACGACGGCATCCAACAGCTCGAGATCGATTGCCACGACAAGCTCGTATTGTTTTGAGAAAGAAAAGAGCTTAAACACAACGAGTTGAAAAAGAAACAATATCCAAGCAATTCACAAAAGCCAAAAAACAATTCAACAAAATAATAAAGTTCACTTACCAAAATGTGTATATAATAGACTTTAACTGAAGATCTTTCGAGGCTGGTATCCAAAGCACAAACTGATCTGAAACCGAAACTCGAGTAATTTAAATAGTTAAGTGGAAATCCTTTTTCTGGTTTTATCGATCGAACCAACTGGGAAAAATTTCCAGAGCTGTATTTAAAAAAAAAAAAAAAAAAAAAAAAAAACTTTTTGTTAATTTTAATCATGTTTTCAGACATGATAAAAATTAACTATCCCCCCTTTTGTTCAAATGATGTTAATCTGTTGTCTCGATATGTTTCTAAAAATAGAACATGACTCATTTCTTTCTTGGAAATTTATTTTTAGAAATATGTTCGAAAAGATGAGACATTATTCCCAGACAAAAAGAAGAGAGAGTTAATTTTTATCATGTCTAAAGACATGATAAAAATTAACAAAAAGTTTTTTTTTTTTTTTTTTTCTTTTCGAAGCTAATTTTTTCCTACTACCCAACTTTTGCTTCTCCTTTCTACCTCCTCCCCCTTTCGTTTCACAGTATATAAACAGCTGGAGCTGAGACGATTTTCTCATTTCATACTGAGGACAAGATGGATCAGGAAAACACTGTAACCCTGGAGCCTTTGACATTACCCTTGAAGGATCGTCTCAAGTACGTGTTGGATGAAGTCGTGCTGGAAGAATTTAATCAATCTAATTTGTTTACGACTAAAACCACCGTTCAGTTGAGAGTTTTAAAAAGAATAGCTAATATGATGATGTTTCCGTGGACCTTGATTCAAGATTTGAAACCTCTTGTACCCGTCCATCGATACTGTTTAAATACCATTTGGCGTTTATGGATGGATGTGCAACAGCAGTTGGTACAAAATAAAACCATCTCCACGCCAGATGAATGGAATATGATCGAGAAAGTTTTATCTAAAGACTATTCTAGATCGACCGATCTAATAAGACTTTCCAACATCTTATTCAAACGACAGGAAATACCTAAGATAGAAGTGTATAAATTATTTGCCGTAGACGGATTGCTGGGCGAGGATCTGCAAAAGTATGTTTTTAATCTACAGTACGGAGGAGATGAAAAAACACCTTTAAACGAACAAGAAGCTCTAGATTTTAAAGCAGTTCATGCTCGAATCGTCCGTTGTTTATATCACGAAGTTTCCAAACGATCGGAATCTCTTCTCTACGTGGATGTGATTCGACGTACTATAGAAGAAATAATAAACACTACACCTTCTACCAGTGATGAAGTAAGCGAATGGGGTGCATTGTATTTAAAGTATCTTGGAGAGGATCTATTTTCAAATATATTTTACGAAATTAAAGTCTGGAAGACGAAAGAATTGGAACAATATCAGGCGAAAAAGAATCAACAAGAAAATAATTCTCAAAAGAGAAAGAATGTGAGAGAGGATCCTAGAATCAAGAAGAAAAACAGAAATAATATGTCGGACCTTACTTTAGCTTCGAGTGATTATTTCGACCCTTCGATTGTCGATTTGCAACCTGTTCGTTATCCTTCTCCCAAGAGTCCACCTCCATCGGAAAAGGGGGAAGAAGATCCTATTTCTCCCGAGAGTCCACCTCCATCGGAAAGAGGAGGAGAAGATCCTGTAGAAGCTTCCTTCGAAAGACTAGAGTATGAAGACGAAAATGTAGAAACTACAAGTAGTGAACAAGGCAAAATGAAGCCCTAGAGACTCGGAACATTTTTTCCATGGCTCTTTAATGGAATATAAAGAGTGGACAGTCCAATAATACATTGAAGGTATGTGGGAGACTATATATATATTTTTTGGAATAGATTTAAATACTTTAGATGCACAAATATTAGACGAAATGAACTTGTTTTTGTCCTTTACAAGAAGAACTACTAACCATGATAAAATGTTTTTCGAATAGCATTCTTTCCAAAATATTTTTTCATCAGGTTCCATCCTCAACTGTAAAAACTGATTTTGACAAGATTTTATAGATAAGATAGTTCATTAAAACATTTTTTTGAGAACTGGTTTTTATCGCTATTCCATACGCAACTGTAAAAACTAAAATTTATAGGATTTTATAGTTGAGACAATTTATTTTTTAATTTAAAAAAAATTTTTTTTGGAACTGGTTTTTATATATGTTCCATACGCAACTGTAAATACTGAATTGAATCTCATTTTATACTTGTTACTATATAAAAAAAAAGAATCCTTTTATTTTTGCTGTTAAAAAAGCAACAACATCGAACATTTTTTCAATATATAGGAACAAAGCCCTCCTTCAAGATGAAATGGGATTCGTTTCAAAATAGAAATGAATATACTGTCACTTCTTACGATCTCGATCATGCTATTCGGTATGCTCAAGAAGCGACTCAACTCTATATTTACGAACAAGCTCTTCAAAGTCGGTACCCTTTTATTTTTAAACATACCACCTTCCAAATAAGAAAAGCCGAATCCAAACGGGATTACTACATACCTAAAACCCTCGATCCGGAACAATGTCACGTCGTCGAAAAATTTGTTTTTAAGCAAACGGGATGTGACATGATTGCCTGCTTCCCTTTCCAAGAAAATTTAGAATCGTGTTCCCCGGAAGATGAACCGCGATGGATTCGACTCGGAACGGGTTTCAGTTTAGCTTGCCAACCCGCCTGCGATCGTTTATATTCCAACACGCAGCAGAGTATGGACACGGAATATCGAAATGGAAAATGTGTAGCCGTAAATCTCGCCAAGAAATTATTAGCTCTCTTGCCCGAACAAGTTTTCTTTCAATCGAATCATCCTTCTCTTCCTCGTCATCATGCCGGCCTCAATCTCGTCGAGGGTCATTTACGACTCAACCAGCCTTATTGTGAAGCGTACGGTCTTGTTTTCAACGGGTCTGATTGTGTGACGACGACGGGGCAAGATATTGGCGAATTGTTCTTGGGAAGCAGTATCTATTGATCTATTTCCACTCTGCAAAAAAATCATACGTTACCACCATATCCTCCTCATCTTCCCGACTTTGTACAAAACTGGCCCAAGAAACATGTGAAACGGTCCTTGGTTCATGAATTGGCGATTGATGTAGGGATCGATATCGGATTAGAAGCCGCGCAAAAAATCCTTGAAAAACGGATGCCTAAACTCTTAACCAAATTGAGTATGCAGTCTCTTCCCATTCAATCGGCCATCCTTCAAGCCGTCGTTCGGACCCAATTAAGTACGCTCGCAACACTTTCCAGAATCGCCGCGACAGGATTCTCGGTTACTTCCAATGTGCTAACGGGTATAAGTATTCTGTCCGCCGTACTCGATATATTGGATCCGTTTCATTTCAATAAAGTGCTGACCGCTCGAACTCTTTACGATATCGACTGGCGATTAGACGTTCAGTTTTATCAATCGGAAACGGACCATGTTCTAGAAATCACACCCGATCTTCTATGGGATGTGTTAGAAGAAGATGCGAGCGATCGATACCTCTTCTTTGCCGAGAAAGTGCAAGAATATTTAGATGCTATCCATAAAGTGCCCATGACCGATCGACCCCAAACGCGAATGTCATTTCTCCAAAAATCACGAACAGACGAAAGAGCTTCGAAAAATTGGATTTATTTCACGATAATTGTTTATTTGTTAACAGGATTCACCTTCCTATTTCAACCCTACATGCATTACTTATGCGTGACCATCTTTTTCCTATTTGTGTTTTATTTTTATCGTCATTCTAAATGAAAGCTGAAGATTTTTGGAGGGAAAAAAAAACGAATGACTTGGAGGGGGAGTAACTAACCAGTGAATAAACTAAAAAATCAGTTAGTACTTACAAATTACAAGATGTTTCTTCTTTCACAGCACAGAGTGATCTGAAGTGAAACTTGGAGTTTAAATAGATAAGCAAGAGTCTCTTCCAGAAACAATTTTAACATGTCTGGTTTTCTGGATCAACTCGGCTGGAAAAAAACTGTAAGAGCTGAAAAAAAAAAAAAAAAAAAAAAACTTTTGGTTTATTTTTATCATGTCTTTAGACATGATAAAAATTAACTACCTCCCCCTTTTGTCTAGGAATGTTGTCTCACACTTTCTAAAAATAGACCATCACTCCTTTCTAAAGAATAGAATTCCAAGAATGAGTCATGGTTTGTTTTTTCGAATGGGTGAGACATCCTTCCCAGATAAAAAGAGGGGACAGTTAATTTTTATCATGTCTATAAGACATGATAAAAATTAACCAAAAGTTTTTTTTTTTTTTTTTTTTTTTTTTTTTTTTTTTTTTTTTTTAGCTATGAAAAATTTTTTCCCATCCGACTCGATGGACAAGATACCATTTTTTAATAATGGACTCGTTTATCTATTTAAGCTTTCCAAGTTTCGTTTCAGATGAGTCCATGCTGCGGATACTGTTCTCCTGAAGATCTTTCAATAATACCACTTTCTCGGATAAAATTCATCACCATTCGCTTTTTTAGCATAACTTAGATAGATATAGAGAAATTCCTCGTTTTTATGATCTTTCGGGTAATACTCATTTCCATTTTCGTCTCGTGCATATCGGATGTAATTCGTCTCTGGCTTTTCCCGAATTCTATCCTGTATATAATATTCTTTTCCAATGCTGGATTTAGGATAAATCTCTCCTCCCCTCGCATTGACAGCATACGTTTTCACATTTACATCCAATGAATTTAACGGGTATTCTCCTCCATTGTTTAATTTAGGATAAAATTCGTCTCCGGAATTGGATTTGGCGTACCGACGAGGAAGCGCTATATATTCATGACCCCGATATTCCACAGCGTAATATTCATTTCCATGCTCGTCTTTGGCAAAAATAGGTCGATTGTCATTATCGAAATAATACAGCTCCTGTTTAGGTTTTTTAGGATCTTTCGGATATCGTTCTTTTCCAAATTCATCTATGGTGTAAACCGAAACCATGTTTTTTTCCTTTACCATGATATTTACATGAGTCACCTCTGATTATCCAGTTATCTTTTGATACATCTTTCGAATCCAGTCTTCAATCGATTGGCCCGTCGTTTTGAGATGTTCGGAATTATGAACGGTCAAATAAGCCATGTAAGCGGCTAGACCAAACGTGAGGACTAATAAAAATAAAAAGATGAGCCGGTTCGTTAAGAGGGTGACTGCGACTAGGATGATGCTGATATAAACCGTAGAGTAAAACAATATGCCTTGACCTAAATAACGATCCATTTTTTTTCTACTTTATTCCATTTGAATCAACGAGTCGGCCGAGACCGGATAGTCATCGGTCGTGACGGGCTTTTCGGTCATTTCACCCGTGTACAACAACGTCATGTCAGGATCGGGGAGGGCTTTTAATTTTCGGTCTTCCCAGTAAGCTGAACGAGGATGCGTGACGAGAATTCTAAAAAACAATTTCATGTCGCGCTCGGTCCAAATTTCATAGACTGAAGTGAGGAGGGGGATACCTTCGGGATGCTGCGTCGCATCAAAAACAGCTTCTCGTCCATCTATTTTATATCGCGCTCCATGTTCCGGTATAATACGACTCAGCTCTTGAACTTCAAGCCGAAGGGTTAATCCAGCCGGTAAAATCCCTTCATAGGCTTCTTCTTTGGGTACGCATACGTGATACCCGTACGGAGTGACTCGAATTCCTTCTGTGGAGGAAGAAGGACAAAAGACAAAAGGTTGACGCCAATTACAAGTGGCGTATAATACGGAATCGGGAATAAATCGTCCCGATCGTATGCGATGGCCTTCACGACACGTTTCGGGAACGCTATAAGTCGAAGCCTGTTTCACGAATCGCTGCGACCAAAATTTCAAACCTTGCCGTCGAACGCGTTTTTTTCGAATTTTTCCCTTTTCGAAAAGACACATGTGAGGAGAAGTGGGTAAATAAATAGCCGTTTTCAATTGTTTGAGGAATGGGTACGGCGTGCAGTCGGGATGAGAACAAATATTATAGCCGGGAATATAAACTTCTTCTTTGATTTCGTCACAAGAGGCACGAGGTTCATGATCAAGAGTCGTCCAGGGCCGAATCCAATTCGCAACAATCGATAAATGATCGAATTTAAACACATCGAGATGCCGATACTGAAACGCGCCTGGGATGCGCGGTCGACATTCATTTCCGTCAAAAAATGTTTGAGGAGGACACGTTTGAATTTCCCTCCGAGCGCAATCAAAATATCGATCGCTCGTATCGCCTATCGCGAGTTTTGACGATGACGACTTATCCTCACAAGCCCATTCAACCGTATATTGATCCGACACTCGATAGCCTGGTTCTAAAACCGTACGTTTTCGGGTTGGATCACACGTGTAAGCTACAGCTCGATCCAAAGATGTTGAAAATGGATAGGACGGGAGATGTTTCGTATACTCGTGAGCGGGAACGACAATTTCTTTTGAGCTCGGTTGAACATTTTCACAGAAAAGAGGCGGTTGACATGTTTGGGACGTTTCGTCGTACACCATCGGTAAATGGAATAAGGCATCGCCGGTCCATGTGTCCCAGGAAAGAGGACAGGATATAGTGTCTCGAACCATTCCGTTTTCACAAATCGCGTAACCCGGAGAGTACAGAAAAGATCCTTTTTGGACGATGGGGAGAGGTCGTTGCGTATTATCCGGAAATCCGTCGCAGAGATCAGACACGCATCGCCGATAATGTGTCGAATATTTTTCTCCGGGCGAACATCGAATCATTTTCGGTCGATGGCCACGACACTCGATATACGTCACCTCGTCAATCGGAAAATGCTGACCGTCTTCACAGTAAGATACGAAATGTTTTCGCGAAGTGCAAGCGTCGTAGTAGAAAAATGTCTTGGGCCGACAGGCGATTCGAATCGGTTGTTCGTTCTGGCATTCGTAATAAAAACGTCGATTGGTTGGATCGGGTAAAACCGATCCGTCATGCTGATCGATGCAGGGATTTAGGGGAATGCAGGTAGAAGGAGAATGTTCTTCTTGACACATGAGCACGTCTAGAACACGACCGTGCCGACATCGATAATAATAATACATCACGGACTTTTCGCGGGGTACAAAACTCTGCGATCGTAATAAAAACAGGTAGAGGTTTTTCCCCGTTGCGGTGAGCTGAGTATCATCGGGCTGTCCAAAACATTCATCTTTTTCCCAAATCCGTCCTTCCGCGAAATAATATTCGAGTGGGAGAGGAAACATCCATGTTTTTCCCGTGGAGGTGTGAAACGAAACCTCGTTGTCGTTTGAGGTCTCGATCTAATATTGGAAACGCGTCGTTGTCGTCGGAGGAGAAGAAGGAACTTTCGGGGACGGGACCGAAAAATTATAGAAATACAAGTAGCAGCAGTATAAACCCAAAACGAATAAAAGTATGGCGAGCATCCAGCCTTTATTCATAAACGAGATGTGCCAATTATGGAAAGAGCAAAAAATTCCGAAAAAGGACGCAGCAGCGTGTTGTTCCAAACCGAATTATCGACATTTTTTAAAACAAGATCGCGCGTTGGATGAAATGCCGGCTCTGTATCGTGAATGTTTATCCTGTCAACAAAAAAGAAAGATCTTGGCGCGATAAAAAAGTAAGTCAGAATGGATTCGTATCGTCTAACCCGACGTTATTTTCGTCAATTGCAACGGCTTCACTTCCTCTCGCAAATGCGGCAACGCGATTGGTATCATCATATCGTCATCCAATACGTGATGGATCCCCAAAAAGGACGCCATTTCACACTTTTTCATCCGGATATGGATACCCATACAGAAGAGTCGCTGGTTTTCTTTGGAAAACGTCGCTTGTTTCTTACGTTTATGTTGAAACGGATCGTTCACCAAGGTACGGAGAATAAAAACGATATTGCCGTGAAGAATACGGCTCCTTTCATCAAAACCGAACCTTAAACTCTGTAATTTAAAATATCCATCGGATGGGTGAGATGATTCGGATACGACACGATTTCAATCGTATGAGGCCATTTTAGCATGTATTTATAATGTAAAAGATCGTGCCGCTTCAGCGTATCGAGCCGGATAGCTGAAATATAGGTTTTTTCTTCTTTGGTTTTCTCGTACAAATAACAAATACCTTGATCGACGAACACGAAAACATCTTGAGGAAACAGTTGCAGAAGCGACTTGTCCTTGGAAAAGTGTCGAATCACAGTATAATGAGAACTCGTAGGGATCGGAACAGGTTCTAATTTATAAAGGAGGAAAGAAAGAAAAATGATACACCCGAGCGCGATCATTCTATGCATTGTATTTCTAGTGACTCTCTTGAATCTTTTTTATAAACCCGATCTCCGGATGCCTTCTATTCCTCCCTCATCATCATTAGCCTTACCAGAAATTTCAACCGAGACGTATTGCCCTTTCCAAATCTTTCAGTGTCCCGATAGCCATTGCGATTGTTCTCAGCTCTGTGAAACAAATCCCACGTTTTACGAAAAACTCACTCTTTCTGATGAAACATGGAATCATCTCGAACCGGGTACTTATTGTATTCCCCAAGGAATTCGGACCGCTTGTCTTTCTTCCTCGGAAATTCCTATTTTTTCGGCCTCGGGATGGCTCTGTGCTCCTCGTTCCTCTTTCACCCATCCCTGTCAACATCCAGAAGCCCGTGATCCTTCTCTCAATGTTTTAATAGATCGTCGAACCCAACAACCCGCTCAAGAAGTAGCCGATTATTACGAAACGTTAGAAGATGGATCGTTCCGATACCAGTGTCAATGCCATTCTTTAGATCGACGAGGTAATCGAATGATTCAAACATCTCCGTGGGTCTGTTCTGTCGATTACTGCGTTCGAGATTTGTGGAACGTGCCCGGACTAGGATGGGACGCCGAACGACACGTCTGTGAATGTGAACCCTACGTGCATCGAGTTCTGGGCGATCTATCTTCCCCCTGTGTTTTGGAATATACACACATAGACGAAAAGCATAGGTTAACGGGAAAACGAGAATGTATGACCGACCAATCTGTTGAATTCCGACCGATTTATTGTCCAGAGAATCAGTCGGTTTTACGGTTCACAAAACGAATCTTGCGAGACAACACAGCGTACGATTATGTCATTGTACATGGAACAAGTGTTCCTAAAATTTCGAGAGGTCAAGAATGACATCTCATTTCAAACGTATCGAGAAAAATTTTCAAACGGACCAAGAATTGAGTCGGTTTGAGAAGGAAGACGAAAGCCCCAAAGAGGAAGGATGGTCGAAGAGACAAACGTTCGCCATTCATTTACTACTGGTAACGGCAGGTCCTACGATTCTTTTCGCTTTACTGGGCAACGTATTGAAGATTCATTATTATGTCGTCTGTTTAATTCTATTATTTTACTTTGGAGCTCTGGCCTACTTGATACGATACCGATTTCAGTGGCTATTGCAAGCTTTTAAAGAAAGCCAGAAATATATTCGTTGAATATGGGACTTGAAGAGTGGATTATATAAAAAAAACTTTGAAAAAAAATGAAGAGGGAGAAGAGTAATAAAAAAGGAAGAAGTAATAATTTAACCATGGCGATGGATCCTGTACTTATTCATCTATCTCCCAAAAATTCTGAAGGTAAAGAGTTAGATTTGGAAATATGGATAAACCCCGATGATACGGATGACAAGATTATAGAAATACATCGTCATGATCGCAAAGACAAAACGAAAGAATTTGAACCCTGTTGTCAAAATCCTTTTTTAACTCCCGCTATCCTCCAACGTAGAGAAAATGAAAAGAATAAGACGATAGATAAAACATTAGAATTGACCAAAGAAGCCATCCACATGTTGAAAGAAGTGTTTTCGGGAAATGGAGAATTCAGTACAATGGAATTTGATGCATCGTCCACTGAGGTAAGAGCTGATTTTAGACAGCCGACCAAAGAACCTGAAGTTGAGAAAGCAACAAGTTGTCAAGGTCGTAAACATAAGAAAAGAGTTAATAAAAAGAAATAGTACATTTAAAAAGACCTCCCCATCCTTCTATGAATTTCTTGAACAATGAACTGTTTTCACGAGACTCAATCCACATCTTTGCTGGATCTAAAGAGAATCTTGAGAGAAGACATGGCTTAAACTGTTTCCAGGAGAGTTGAAGTGCAGGCTTTTTCAACAGCACAGAGGGATCTGAAGCAACAGTTGAAATGCTGAAATATATAGAACAGAAATTCCATTCTTAAAAAAAACTGGGATGTCTTGTCAATCGAATCGGGTAGAAAAAATTCTTGGCTTAAAAAAAAAAAAAAAAAAAAAAAACTTAACTTTTTGTTAATATTTATCATGTCTTTAGACATGATAAAAATTAACTCTACCCTCCTTTTTGTTTTGAATGATGTCTCACCTTTCCCAAAAATAGATTTCTAAGAATGATCATGTTTTTCTTGGAAGTCTATTGTTTACAAACATGTCTAGACAACATGTTGACATCATTCAAAACGAAAAGGAGGGTAGAGTTAATTTTTATCATGTCTTATAGACATGATAAAAATTAACTGTCCCCTCTTTTTGTCAAGGAAGGATGTCTCACCGTTTCGAAAACGAAACCAAAACTCATCCTTCTCATGGCAATTATTCCAAGAATGAGTCACGGTTTGTTTTTCGAAACGGTGAGACATCCTTCCCAGACAAAAAGAAGAGAGAGTTAATTTTTATCATGTCTAGAAGACATGATAAAAATTAACAAAAAGTTTTTTTTTTTTTTTTTATCACTCAGAAATTTTTTCCAAAGCTCTGAGAATTTTTTCCCAGCCGACTCGATGATCCAAACAAGACAGATCCAAATTGTTTCTAGAAGGAACTCTCCCTTCTCTATTTAAACCACTCGTGTTTCCAACTTCAGTTCAGTCTGTGCTGTGAATTCAACCTGGATACACACTTCTCCCTCCTGGAAAGAATTTCTGTGAAGGTATGCGAACATTTTTCTCAGCTCTTAGAAAAATTTTACCAGCTGACTTGATCGACGAGAGACATCTCGAACATTCTGTTATCTGCGGAAGTCGTTTCATTTTCGTGCAGTCCATGCTGTGGACTCACCTGAATATCCATTGCTCCCTCCCCCTTCTGGAAAGGGTCGTAGCTTTTTTAGATCCTCGTCGCTCTTTTTACGTTTCGTTGGATATCTAGGACGAACTTTTTTACCTTATTCCTTTCAAACTCTAATATTGCGGTTGGAGAGCCGTCATGGAAAATCAGCCATGATCCTGACGAATCTAAACCGACTCCTTGAAAACAGAGCTATGTCATGTTTTTTTGATGACAGATTTCCAAGCTCCGAGTGATGAGAAATTTAGAAATTTTGCAGTGTTAACGGAAAGGAGGAGACAGAAACCTGGAGAATGGAAATGAAGCTAAGAAAAAATGCTAAGAGCTCAGGAAAAAAAAGGCTCTTTCCAGGAGGGAGGAGAAGCGCAATTCTAGGTTGAGTGCACAGCACACACGGATCTGAAGTTGGAAACGCGAGGGGTTTAAATAGAGAAGCGAGAGTTTCTTCTAGAAACAATTTTGGATGTCTTGTTGTTTGGATCATCGAGTCGACTGGGAAAAAAAATTCTCAGAGCTCTGGAAAATATTTTCTGAGTGATGAAAAAAAAAAAAAAACTTTTGGTTAATTTTTATCATGTCTTCTAGACATGATAAAAATTAACTGTCCCTCCTTTTTGTCAAGGAAGGTTGTCTCACCATTTCTAAAAATAGATCATGACTCATTCTTGGAATAATTGCCTTGAGAAAGGGTGAGTGATGGTCTATTTTTAGAAAGGGTGAGACATCCTTCCCAGACAAAAAAGAAGAGAGAGTTAATTTTTATCATGTCTGTAAGACATGATAAAAATTAACCAAAAGGTTTTTTTTTTTTTTTTTTTTTTTTTTTTTTTTTTTTTTTTTTTTCAATCTGATCTAGAGAAATTTTTCTAGCGGACTCGATCGACAAGACATGACATGACCATTGTTTTTTTTTAATAATGGATTTTCACCTATCCCTTTCAACCCTCCGAATTTGGCTTTGGATCCATGTCCTTGCTTCCACATTCAGAGCTCTTTTCTTCAACATTTCGATGCAGGGGAAGAATCAATTCTCTCACGACGTTTAGATATTCTTTCAGAATGCTAGAAAACTCATTCAAAGAAGAAGTATCTAAGGGTGGAGTTGCCGGTTGAGGAAAATTCACGAGTCTTGGAACCGGATTATGCGAATCCGTCTGTATACCAAACTGTAAAGGTGAACCACCCGCTTTAGGAGAGCAGATAATAGTAAGATCCATCTTTTTTCAATTTTTGATTTGAATATACTTGTTTCTTCTTACTCGGAACATTTTCCTTTTTCTTCCTCCTCATCCAGGAACTGAATTCCAGGTGGAACGGAAGCATTTGTAATAAACTGTTGTTTCTTGGTTCCACACGCCTGACATTTTCCCGTGACCATCGGCCGTCGATTTTTCGACATGCGATAGTGGACATCGACCGTATCGGTCTTGGCTCGGCATTTCACACACCAAATGGAATACGAAACAGGTTCCGCGTCAGAATGCTCCATTGCAGTAACACAGTCTTTATTATTTTCTTCTCTTTCGATAGGGAGAGAGATCTTAACCAGAAGTGTAGATATAAAATTTAGGATACGTTTCGGATCCGTCGGCTCTTTTCGCATACCCCACTTCTTCACAGAGGTATTCCGTTTGCTGATCCGCTCTTCGAGGATAAAACTCGTTTCCCCAAGCATCGCGAGCATAACGAATTCGATCGCCGGCCGTTAAACAATATTCGACTCCATCCGCCTTTTTATGATACATTTCATGCCCCGATTTGTCTTTGGCATAAGGGAATAAAACAGACGTATAAAGCGAATACTCGTCCCCATTTTGAAATTTCGGGTAGTATTCTCGTCCAAAAGACGTTCGGGCATACCGTCGAGGAGCTAAAATGTATTGGTTTCCGTTTAAATCTACTGCGTAATACTCATGACCGTTTTCGTCTCGAGCCAAGATAGAATTTCCTTCAGGATCCGTAACGTATAATTCGTAATGAGGATGTTGGGGGTCGGTCGGGTATCGTTCTTTCCCCGATGCGTCTACTCGATAAACAGACATGCTTAGTTCTCGTCGCCTGCTCCTTCCTTCCTCCCACTCGAGACCCGTTGAGATGAAGGTATGAGGTTGATATCTATAAAATGGTTTGACCCTTTCAAACTATTCTATTGTTTAAAGACGGGTGGGTTAGGAAAAAAATATTAATAAAAGCAAATATCTGAACGGTTCAACACAGCGGGTGAATGGAAAAAAGGAATAGTTCTCTCTATCTAGTCACAGGATGGTTTCTTCTTCTAGAACGGCTCACACTCAACTAAAGCGAAACTCGGAACTCGAAATGTTTAAATAGATCATAGAGTCCATTCCAGAAAGAATCCGGAGATGTCTTGTCCAGCCAAGTTGACTGGGAAAAAAATTTCTGAGTTAAAAAAAAAAAAAAACTTTTGGTTAATTTTTATCATGTCTTATAGACAGGATAAAAATTAACTGTCCCCTCTTTTTGTCTGGGAAGGATGTCTCACCCATTCGAAAAAAACAAACCATGACTCATTCTTGGAATTGTTGCTATTAGAAAGGGTGAGTGATGGTCTATTTTTAGAAAGAGACACCCTTCCCAGACAAAAAGGGGGTTCATTAATTTTTATCATGTCTAGAAGACATGATAAAAATTAACCAAAAGTTTTTTTTTTTTTCAGAGTTACAGAAATTTTTTCCAGCCCACTCGATCGACAAGACGTCCCCATTTTTTATTTAAGAATGGATTCTTGTTTATTTGTGTAAGCATTCCGAGTTTCGTTTTAGATGTGTCTATGTTGTTGAAGAGGAAACATGGGTACCCCCATTTTTTTTTCCTATCTGATTTCTAAGATGAATTCAGTGAGTTCACCTTGACCTTTTCAAATTTTGTTTGTTTACTTTTAGCCCAGAGGTCGACGGATAAATCATTCTGATTTTTTATATTTTTTTTGTGTCGCTCTCTCTCTAAGAAACCTATCTCATTCCAAGTCTTCTCGAAGTGCTATTGGTTCGTTTTGAGACGAGGTCATTTCACATCCCCCCTCCTCAAAAAGTGTATGTATATAAATTAAAGGAAGTGATTTTCTATACACACACTTCACCTTTTTGAGTGGTGTCACGATGAGCCTATCCAGTAGAGAACGTCTTAGGGAAAGAATGCGTGAACAGAAACGACGCTGGCGAAGCAATTCAGCTAATCGAGAGCGAGAACGAATACTTCAAAGGGAACGTTATGCTGTTCTTAAAAAAAACTCCCGACCGCGAAAGAAACATCTTCCTCCCAAGCAGTGGGAAAGCTATACGAATTTGCAGTATAAGGATATGTGGTCCGAAGAAGCCTATCAAAAATGTATTCGACAATGTAATAAAGAGCAATACAATTTCCTGATCTACGTTCTCGTCCGTTTGTACACTTATTACGCGTTACCTGAATCGAAACGTCCCCCTCCTCTGGATATTATTGTGCAAGGATCTGCCGCAACGGGTAAATCATTCCTGATCCAAGCTTTATACCAAACTCTGATTCGAACGCCTCATTTTAGCGAAGCGTGCTCGGTTCTCAAACTCGCACTCAGTGCTCAAGGAGCGGTTTACATTACGGAAGATACTTTGCATCATGCCCTGCGTCTTCAAATGAACGGGACTTTTGTTCGACCTCTGACCCAAAAGACTTTAGACTATTACAGACCCCTGTATGCTCCTTTACGGATGGTGATTTTGGATGACGTTTCCACGATCGGATCCAATTTATTTTCGCGCCTCGACCAGCAACTTCGACAATTGTGTCATGTGCCGGATAAGCCGTTTGGGAATGTGCATATGATTAAATTTGGAGATTTGCAGCAGCTCCAACCGATTCGCGACACGCCCATTTTTTATTCTGAAGGGTGGTGGACGCCTCAATCCACGCTCTACTATGAACTAGTCGAATGTATGCGATTTTCTTTGGATTACGAGGAGAGACTCGATCGTTTAACGAGAAATCACTTTTTAGAACCGGACGATGTGGCATTTTTCCAGTCCCGCGTTCGCAGTTTCGACGAAATTCCTCGCGAAGCTATTATTCTCTGTTTTTCGAGCAAGGATGCAGAGAAATATAATATGAAACGTCTCCAATCCCGAGGGACGTACTGTTCGTGTCTGGCTCGAGACGTGATTTATTCCGAGAGCGAAAAATTGCGGAAGAGGATGATGAAACGGAGTCGACATTTACATCGATCTCAGATGGCGAATCTCGAATCCGTCCTCCATTTACAAAGAGGAGCGCGATATCAATTGACTAAAACGCTCGACAGATCCAAAGGATGGATGAATGGAGCGATTGGAACACTACACCAAATAGACCAGGATGAAGACGGAGTTGTGACGCGAGTCTGGCTGCAATTTTCGAATAGTCTAGCTCCTATCGATCGCGTCTCCATTCGTATTGACACCTGTTCGACGAAAACACTCGCATTTTATCGCGAACAGTTTCCTTTGATGTTAGCCGAAGCGATCACGGCTCATAAAGCCCAAGGAGCCACCTTTCCGTCGATCGCAATTTACATGCACGGACCTTTTAATCGATTTCAGCAATATGTCGCTTTTTCTCGAGTGACTCAACCCCAGGGATTGTATATTCTGGACCAGTTTCGTCCCCGCATGAAATTGGCGAGCAAGCAAAAATACGAGGAGGAACTGGAGCGATTGCAAAACATGTCCCGGATTCCGTATGATATATCGGCTCGAGAAGAGAACCAAGATCCGTACGAGTTTCTCATGAACCTTCTTCAATGTGGGAATCGTCTTTCCTTCCATCTTTCCAATAGAAACATCTCCCAAGGAAAAGAAATCGTCAAACTAGAAGAAAAACCTTCTTTCCATGTAAAACCTGTTATAAAATGTCAATCTTAAATCTTTTTTAAAAATTCAATAAAAAGAAATATTCTCCATCAAAACCCCTCCATTCTTTCAAAGCTTCACAAAACGCTCAACAATGTCCACACAATGGGAAGAGAAAAATCGATCTCAACGGTCCACACAACATGTTGACTCCTCAAAATATGTCTCTCCCAAGTGACAGGATGCTTCTTCTTCAACGGCTGACACTCATCTAAAGCCAAACTGGGAATGCTTAAATAGATAAGCGAGAGTTTATTCTTAAACAAAATGGCGCTGTCTTGTCAATGGAGAATCGAGTCGGCTGGGAAAAAATTTTGAGAGCCGGGAAAAAAAATTGTCTAACTCAAAAAAAAAAAAAAAAAAAAAAGAAAAAAGAAAAAAACTTTTGGTTAATTTTTATCATGTCTTATAGACATGATAAAAATTAACTCTACCCTCCTTTTGTCTGGGAATGTTGTCTCTCCGTTTCTAAAAATAGACCAGAACCCATTCTTGGAATTTTACTCTTTTTAGAAAGGATGAGTGATGGTCTATTTTTAGAAACGGTGAGACAACATTCCCATTCCCAGACAAAAGGGGAAGGTAGTTAATTTTTATCATGTCTAAAGACATGATAAAAATTAACAAAAAGTTTTTTTTTTTTTCTCAGAGTTAGAAAATTTTTTTTCCTGGCTCTCAAAATATTTTCCGAGCCGACTCGATTCTCCAATTGACGACACAGCGCCATTTTTTTTAAGAATGGACTCTCGTTTATCTATTTAAGCATTTCGAGTGTCACTTCAGATGAATGTCAGCCGTTGAGGAAGAAAAACGCAGATTCCCATTTTCTCATTTCCTTCAGAGAGAGAGAGGCCTAGATTTTCGAGACTCGATGACTTTTCAAGCATTTTTTGTTTAAGCTAAGTCTCTCGTGGATGGATCTCTTCCACCTCATTCTCTTTCCAGTCGATTTAGAAGGGGAAGGGGAGATTTTTTTTTCCTTCATGGAGGATGTCTCCTGAATACCGTTCAAAGAGTCTATGGAGAAATTATATGGTCAGAGTCACGGATTTCCAGGGCAATCTGCTTCTCAGCTAAAAAAAAAGGATCTCTCTTTCCCAGTCTGTCTTCGATTGCCTCGTTAACTGTGAAACCCATCGCTTTTCCGATTTTATGGTTCTCCCAGTTTAATCAGACAGTCGGTCACAAAAGTATTCGAACACCGGTACCCTATCAGAAAATGACAAGATGGCGTTTTTTTTTCTCTTTCTCTCTGTGTGTCGTGTTATTCCATCCTAGGTTTTCTTCCCCCCCCCATCTTGGAAAAAACTGGAAAAAATTGGTTACGATCTCTTTTTGAATGGGGAGATGCCATTTTGAGAAAAAGCTGACGACCCTATCTTGAAGAATGAACATGACCGCTCTACACACCCTTTTACTCTCTCTCTCTCTTTGAATTGGGAAGCCATTTTGGGAAAAATGCAGACGACCCTATCTTGGAGAATGGAAATGAACGCCTCTCCCTCTCTCTTTGAAATGGGAAGCCATTTTGGGACCCTCTATTCTTGGGGAGGGAGAAAACTGAAGTCTGCATTTCGCTGTCTCTGAATGCGGAAAGCCCTTTTGGGAAAAGCGGACCCTCTTCTTCTGATCTTGGAGAACTGGAAATGAACGCTCTACACGATCTCTCTTTGAATTCAGAAGGTTATTTTGGGACCTCCTAATGTTGGAAAACTGAAATGAACTCTCTACGCATTTTCTCTCTCTCTCTCTTTAACATGAGTAGCCATTTTGGAGGATTCTCCACCACCATCCTAACCTTGGAAAACTGAAATGAACGCTCTACACCTTCTCTCTCTCTCTCTCTCTCTTTCTCTCTTTCTCTGAAATGGGTAACCATTTGAAAACTCCCTAACTTTGGAAAAAAACAGAAATGAACGCTCTACACCATCTCTCTTTGAAAATGGGGGGGTGTCATTTTGAGACCTCCCTCCCCTAAACTTGGACAAAAAACTGAAATGAACGCTCTACACTTTCTCTCTTTGGACATGGGTAGCCCTTTGGGGACCCTCTCCTCTTGGTAGGAAAAAAAGAACTGAAGTGAAGGCTCTACACAATCTCTCTTGGAATGGGATCCATATTTCGGGAAACGTGGATCACCTCATGCTGGAAAACTGAAGTGAACCACCAAGATTGGACTCTATATAATATTTTTTTTAATTGAAATCATGACCCTCCTCCAATTTGTTATTAAAAAAATTTTTTTTGTTTTGGTTTTTATCCCATTTCCGATGTGATTTCAGAAATGCAATTCCATAACAGTTCAATTTCATTCGAGGTTAAATGATCTAAACAGTCTTTGACCCACCCATCCGTATGATTATTTTCTTCTCCTTCCTGTTGCACCAAATTTTGTAAGTCCATATAATCATTCCATACGGGAAGAGCTGGTTCCTCACAAGGCTGTCTTGAAACACTTGGAGTCTCTTTGGGATGAGTGGAGGGATCTAGGATGTCTGGACCCGGCTGCGATTCTACCTCCATGATTTCTGGACCCGTTGGAACTTGTTTACCCGGCTGAAATTCTACCTCCATAATTTCTGGACCCGTTGGAACTTGCGAACCCGGCTGTGATTCTGCCTCTACGATGTCGGGACTTTTTGAAGCTTGTGGACCCGTCTGACATTCTACCTCTACGATGTCGGGACAGGTTGGAGGAGGAGAAGAAGAAGAGGATACTGGAAGAGGTTCTGTCTGTGAGGAGTCCGAAAGAGGTTGCCTGTTGGAACAAGTCGGGGAAGAAGAAGAAGAAGCTTCTGGATTCTGAAGCGGATCTTGCACGCCAGGTAGGTTCCGGTAAGTCGACCGTTTTTTAAGAGGTAATTTTTTTTCTTCCTCCTCATCTTCAATTGTGATGACTTTAATTTCATTCCGTTGCCGGGTCGATTTTTTTTCGGGCCATGACGACGGTTTGGTCCAGCTCCTCTTATCATCTAAGGAAGGGATGGGTAAAGGTGGCGGAGGGTTTTCTTCTTCTTTTTCTTGAAACATCATCGGCGATTGGAAAGAAATCTCCTCTTTCAATTGTTTCCAAAGCGAGTACGAGCACCGATCGACGAGAAAGAGACTCTTCTGGGTTGTGACGACGAGATATTGCGTTTTCGGGGGAACAACATAGTTTTGAAAAGGTCTTAGAATATATTTCTTATATTTCATCCTGTCGCTGACTTTAAAACTTCTTTCCTTCAGATTGGGGGACGATGATTCATAAAAGGCGAGAGGAGCGGCTGTGGTCTGAACAATGTGAACTTCGTCCTCAGCCGTCGTTCTCATTCCAAACGTAAAATATCGTTTCGTGAGAAAAATATTCTTCCACCGAAAACTCGTTCGCGGATCCGTATATCGCCGGTCTGTTTGAATGGGCCGTCTCAAAGCTCGATCCATCCGATTCCAAGAGAAGGGAGATTCCTCTTTCGTTTGTTGCGATTCGAATAAATTTCTGTATATATTCTGAACGAGCAGGTTGGAGGATTCGACATCTTGGTTGAAAGAAACGATCGCTTGATGAGGTGGTAAATGCGGAATAAATGTCGCACAATGACAGGCCAAAAAAATTTTCAAGTTGGAGATTTGCTTTAGCGTCTTCAAATCCTCCCCGTTCGAAATCCGTTGAGTTGGAAAAACGTCTAATAGCGACATGGCTCCCAATGGAAAAGAAATGATCTCGCCCAGTACTCTCGCCTTTTTATATATCTATATAGACACACACAGACACATATAGAGGCTCTATGACGTCCGTTTTATTTGTTTTTTTTTGTTTCTCTCTCTCTTCTTTCCAAGAAATCTTATCTCCATGACCTCTTTTTCTTTTCTTAAAAAGATGAATGTGTGTGGGAATGAGGAAGTGAAAGTAATAATTTAATAAACAAAAAATTATCCAAACATGACCTTCTTTTTTTTTTTTTTTCAAAGTCACCCTTTCCAATCCAAGGACGTCCAGAGATAGAGGAAGCAGGGAGAGAGGAGGAAGAGGGAAGGGAAGATCACACTCTCTTTCTCTCTATAAATAAAAGGGGAGAGCCCCAAAGTCGTATTTTTGTCCAAGTGGATCATGAGGAGGCATCCCCAGCTCACTACGTGTATTCCTTTCAAATATAAATATGTTGATCTTTCCTTTTATATCATCCAAGGAGTCGTTTACCTGAAAGCCTCCGATTTTTCAAAATGTGCGGGTTATCATACCGTGGGAAGTTATCAAAAGATGAGGGACGAATTTTTATCCGACGAAAACGTGTTGATGGCTCGTGACATTCCACCTTTGGATGCACAAATTTTGTTAATGAAACGAGCCAAATATTTTTACACGTCCCACTTTCTAACCGTCTCGCAAATGAATAGGATTATGGATCGTCTTGAGAAGACAAAAGGGATTCTCGTTCATTTTAGTGAATGGTTACACAAATGTTTGCACGAACCTCCCTCGATCGAGAAGACTGGGAAGAATACCTATTATATTCTTCTTGAGGACTCTCCTCCTTCGTCTCATCTTAAAGAGGCTACGACTTTTGAAAAAAATCCTCGAGCAAGAAAAAATAGAATGGTGGAAAAACTACCCCATCCCTCTCCCCGAGGATCAAGAGGAGCGTGTTCAGAAGAAAAAGAAAAAACCTTTCCAAAAGCCTATCCTCATCCTCCTCGATAATGATGGGGATGAGGAGAAGCCTGTTCAGATTCCTCTCAGTTTGTCAAAACCCGTCGAGGATGAAAAACCTCTCCATTTTTCAAGACCCCTTGAGGAAGAGAGACCCCTCGAGAAGGAGAGATCTCTCCCATTGTCAAACCTCCTCGAAGATGAAAAACCTCTCCCTTTCTCAAGACCCCTCGAGAAGGAGGGACCTCTTCCTTTATCAAACCCCCTCGAAGATGAAAAACCTCTCAATTTATCAAGACCCCTCGAAAATGAGGGACCTCTCGATTTGTCAAAACCCCTCGAGGATAAGGGAACCAAAACTTCTCTCTCTTTCGAAGAGGAGGGAACTCTCAATTTGTCAAGACCCCTCAAGAATAAGGGAACCGAAAATCCTCTCCCTTTCTCAAGACTTCTCGAGGAGGAGAGACCGTTCCGTGTCTCAAGACAGGACCCCCCTCTATCTCTTGAGGATCCGAGGGAAACGATTCCTATTGAAAAACCATCTATCGACGATCCCCAGAAAAGGTCTTCGGAGGAGATTAGACTTCCATGTAGAAAACGAATCTGCCACAATCATAATAATAATAATAATAATAATAATATACCCCCTTCTCAACAACAGAATCCTACAACATTTGCAGATAAATGCATTCAAACCAATCCCTTTATAGTAACCCTTTTGATTGGAGAACCCGTGCATTAGCCTCGAAAAATAAAATGAGATTCTAGACTGTTTCTATGACCAGAATGTTAAGCCAATAGATAGGTCTAGCTCAGAATTTTTCTTTTTAAAAGAAAATAAATAAATAATCCAAAGACTATTCGTAAATATAAATGGTAAAGTCTCGAGTCGGCTGGAAAAAAAAAATTTCAGAGCTGAGAAAAATTCTATAACTCAAAAAAAGAAAAAAAAACTTTTTGTTAATTTTTATCATGTCTTAGACATGATAAAAATTAACGACCCCCTTCCCTTTTCGTCTGGGAATGTTGTCTCACTCTTTTGAAAAACAAATCGTGATTCATTTATGGAATGATTGCCATTAGAGAAAGGATGAGTCATGGTCTATTTTTAGAAAGGGTGAGACATCCTTCCCAGACAAAAAGGGAGGGTCATTAATTTTTATCATGTCTAAAGACATGATAAAAATTAACCGAAAGTTTTTTTTTTTTTTTTCATTATAGAATTTTTATCTCAGCTCTGAGAAATTTTTTTTCTCCCAGCCGATTCGAGACTTTACCATTTGTTAAGAATGATTTCTCCCTGATCTATTATTTCAAAATTCCAAGTTTCGCTTCAGAACCATCTGTGCTGTTGAAGAAGTAACATGATATATGTATTTTTTTTAATGAGTTCTGTCAAGATTGAATTGTGCAGGATCGACCTTGCGAATTTCTTCTCTGTGTCTTTAAATAATAATGATACCGAACCGCTTTTTGTAGAGCGCAATGGAAAAAACCTTTTGTATGGTTAGGACAATTCATGTGTTCGATCCCATTGTATTTGAGAATCTCTTGCGTCGATCCCGAAATGCAATAAATGGATCTTTGCAACCATTTCTCTAAAAACCGCCGTTTCATTTCTCCTCGCACCCAAATCATGGAAAAAGGTTCCGTCAACATCGTTAACACCCATGGAAAATAACTGTATGGAATTTCTCCTTCGTACCACGACAAGCCGTGATAATAATCACTCGCCCACACAGCGGTTCGTTTTTCTTTCTCGGTGAGCATTTGCCATGGAAACGGGGGTTTAAAAACAAATACCCCTCGAGAAGTACCTTCCAATGTGACGTAAGCCAATTCTTTCACAATAAGGGCTCCTTGAGAATCGCAGAAACCTTCAAAGTCGAGCACGAGTTCCATGTTTTTTATTTCTTTTTCTTTCCAAGGTGACCTTTATTATTATTATGATGGATGTGTATTGAGATACGCACGATATTATTCAAAAAACAAATATATATACGAATGTGACCTTTCCCAGAATTCATACGACCTGTCACGTGCAACCTTCTCTCTCTCTCTCTCTATAAAAGAGGAGACGGCGAGAGAACGCTATCCATTTTTTCCTTCAGGACACACAGCGAGAGAGAGAGAGAATTTTGTTTTCTTTTTTTCCTCAATTGAAGAAGATGGACATTTTGAGTGCCAAACCTCTCAAAGATTCCTACATTGTTCTGGACATGGAATACTTTCACTGTTATGATCCAAAGACGGGAGATATATGTTTCATCTTGAAAGAACTGGGCTACATCACTTGCGATTTAACCTTATGCGGATCCATGATTTTTCTCCCTCCTGTCCATTACGATGGCTTATCGTCCCGCAATCAAGCTGTGGTCAATCAGACTACAAATAACCGACACGGCCTGCAATGGATCGAGGGTCGTCTTTCCTACGAGCATCTTCCTACGATCCTGAAAATGCTGACGAAAATGTGGAGGTGATCTACGTCAATGGATACGATAAAGCCGAATTTTTCAGCAAGCTCTGCCAGCGATCCGTTTACGAGTTTTACATCCCAGGGAAAACCGAGTGGCGGAACAAGTCGAAATGCACGCGACACCAATATTTCCAAAAGATGATTCATTGTGCCGAGAACAAGGTGAGAAATTTTCGATACCATTTGATGGAGGGTAGTTACGTTTTCCGGAAATTACATTGTTACCCCTCCGAGAGCAAACCTGTCGAAGACGAAGAGGAGGCGGAAGAATTTCCCCAGGAGAACTCGTGCGACGATGAGGAGGAGGAGGATGAACTTTCTAATAATAATAATAAATGTCTAAGTTGGGATGCTTTAGAGACCCAAGAATATTGGTCTCAACCCTTATCTCACCTAGACCTGAAAGAGCATCCTCAAGTGTACTCTTTCTGGTCCTCTTCTAAAATTTGGTCTTGGAGAAAACCCTTGAATGTTCATGAATGAAATGGTATGTAAATCCCTAGAGAAAAAAATAGAAAAAAAAGTTCCTTTTTTTTGTAATGTGTTGATTTCTTTCCAATCCCATTTCTTTTCCATAACTCCAGCCCAATCGACGAGAAGAAGAAGAATTTTCCAAGTTACACAAGACGAATCTTCCAAGTTACACAAGACGTAGAAAGATTTCACAAGGATTTATAAATCACACGCTCCCACATGATATATGTATAGAGAGAAAAAGACCCTCTGTTCTCTAGCCAATACGTCAAGACTTCCCTAAACTAAGAGAGACCATGAGTACCGAGGAAACCTTAGCAGAGCAAGTGGAAAGACTTTCAAAGAGATTAGAAGAGTTAAGACGGGATAGATTTACAGTTCCGCCGACTAAAGAGGAAATTATCATCGATTTCAACAAACCGCTGTACTTTCATCCCCTACCCCAAAGAATGAGACGAGTGGACTCGCCGTTGAACAGTTCCAATGAGAAACAAAATGTCACTTATTTGAATAGCCAATTTCAACACATGAATATTTCATAAGTATTTTTTTTTTGTTTTTTTCCCTAAAGCGTAGAAAGATCGGATCAGTAGTTTTTCCCTTTCCATCGTCGAAAAAGATTGGGAGGAAAAATCTTTCTCAGCTCTCTCAGAAAAACGTTTCAGCCTTTAAAAAAAAAAAAAAAAAAAAAAAAAAACAACTTTTGGTTACTTTTTATCATGTCTTAGACATGATAAAAATTAACTCTACCCCCCTTTTGTCTGGGAATGTTGTCTCACACTTTCTAAAAATAGACCATCACTCCTCCTTTCCTAAAGAATAGAATTCCAATAATGGTATCTGGTCTATTTTTAGAAACGGTGAGACCCTATTTCCAGACAAAAGGCGGGTAGAGTTAATTTTTATCATGTCTAAAGTTCAGGGTCCATCCATCTACTTATGTGAAACGGTGACCCTGACGAGATCGAGATAAACAAGTCCTGTGGGTTGTTTTGTAATCTTGACGCGATCCAAGAAAGACTTTTTATTTTTTTTAAATAGGCGGGGGGGGAGAAAATGTTTTCACGACCCTCAGATATCTTTTCATATATATTTTTTATAAAAGTGTTTCTTTCATTCCGATCCTTTTAAGAGGTTGGAATGACCCTGACATTTAGATGGGGTCGCGATCCCGACAGATGTCGTGCGAGTATAAAAGTGTGTGTCCTCCGCGAGATTTCTTCAGAGAACAGAAGAAGACGTGAACTGAGCTGGTAAGTCCCTTTGGTCCTATGAATATGGTTATCTATAAAATTGATTTGATTCTTAGTTTTTTTTAATAATCATAATAATCATAACTTCATTTAAAAAGAACCCTCTTCTTAACCCTTTGAAAAGAAAAATATCTCTTTCAAGACGACGACTCTAAAACGTTTTATTGTTTTTTTTTTCCTTTCTAGATCTTCCCTGTTATACATATATACGTTTTCGATTCTTTTTTTGCTCCTGTTTGTGGGAGACATCACCGTATTCATCGCCATGGCGTGTTCAGAAAACTTTATCGTGCTCGATCTAGAGGGTTTCCAGTCCTACAACCACAAGAAGGGTGAATTTACCTACGTTTTAAAAGAATTGGGCTATGCGAGAAAAGATTTTTTGACCGTGGGATCGTTGACGTTTGCTCCTCCTCACCCCTTCCACCAACTGAGTGAAAAAAACCAAAATACGAATGCCTGGCTGACGAGAAACCGGCACGGACTTCGTTGGAACGAGGGTCATATTCCCTACAACCATTTAGGACGCATTCTCCAATCGCTCACTCACAGCTTCTCCACGATTTATGTGGTGGGATGCCAGAAAGCTAAATTCTTTGCTAAAGCCTGTTATCAAAAACCCGTGACGGAAATTTATGTGCCAGATGGAATCATTTGGAAGTATCGGGAAAAATGTGCCCGACATCATCAAAGGAGGAAATATTTCCATTGTGCCGAAAACAAAGTGCGCAACTATCGATGGCATATTACGGAAGGAGATTTTCATATCAATCACGTCTATCCAGACGGAACGGAGAAAGAGGAGAGGATTCAGGAGGAAGCAGACAATCCTCTGCAAGCTTTTGATAAGGCCTACGATCAGTTAGAGAAGGATCCGTCCCCAAAAGCGTACCATAACCTCATCCAGAAATGGGATATTCTGTCCTGTTTCCAAGTGATGGAACATCCGGATGAGCATACGCCTTTAAACTTGATGGGCTCTTCTACTTCGTCAACTTCCTCCAATAACTCGAGGAAGACGGAGGGTTGGGGAGACATACCTGAAAATATTCCCCATTACGATCCAGCAGCCTGTTGGGACGAACCTTCCAAAGAATCTCATGAGACCCCCAAAATATCTTCAGAGGATCCAAAGACAAAATCCACTGAGTGTTGGGACAATGAACGGACGACTCATGATCCAAAATCCACTAAGACTATGTCCACTGAGTGTTGGGACAATGAACAGACGACTCATGCTCCAAAATCTATTGAGACTATGTCCACTGAATGTTGGGACAATGAACGGACGACCCATGCTCCAAAATCGACTGAGACTATGTCCACTGAGTGTTGGGACGATGAAACCGAAAAGACGACAGAGAATTGGGATGACCGTTCTCAAAAGTATTTGAATTGATATATACATAAACTCAGGAGAAAAAAAAATAAAGAACAGATTTTTAGAAATAAGTAGGGAAAGGTTCTCCGCTTTCCCTATATTTATGGAAATGGACTGAGAAGAGAGAGAGAGACGAATCAGGAGACCAAAAAAAATGGGTCTTGGAAGGAATGAGTGCAAATGCATTCGATTCCTTCCGAGACCCATTTTTTTGGTTCCCTGTCTCATCCAATCTTGGAAAAGAACTTTGTCCTATTTTTCTAGGTCCATTCAAAAAGAAATGAATCTATCCATAAATTTTCTTAAAAGGAAAAAAAAACAAAAAGATCCATTACCTCTTGACGGTCCAAAGTCGAGAATCTTGGAAAAAGTTATCCACTCTCTCCATCCAGTCAAGCTTCTCTGTAGAAAATCTAGTAGGTGCATCTGCATTCTTGAACACCCGGCAGTTATTATTGGACGCGAAACGTCGAATGCTGAAATAGTTAACAGTGAGCCCATTCTTAAAGAAACGGGGATGTTTTATTCATCCAGTCGAGTGCGGAAAAATTTCTGAGAGCCGGAGAAAAATTTCTCTGGCTGAAAAAAAAAAAAAAAAAAAAAAAAAAAAACCCTTTTAGTCTGAAAATTGATGTCTTCAATTTTTCAAAAATTGAAGACATCAATTTTCAAATTTTCAGACTAAAAAGGGGGTAATTTATTTTTCAGAAACTTTTCCCAGCCGACTCGATGTGAATAAAACTTTACTTTTTTTTTAAGAATGTTATTTAATGGATCGATTTCAACCTATCGGGTTTCGCTTGAGTTCCGGCCGTGCTGTGGGCCCACCTGGATACAAGTTTTCCCCTTTTGGAATAGAATAAAACTTTACTGTTTTTTAAGAATGTGATTTAATGGATCGATTTCAACCTATCGAGTTTCGCTTGAGTTTTAGATGTGAATAAAACTTTACTGTTTTTTAAGAATGTTATTTAATGGATCGATTTCAACCTATCGACTTTCGCTTGAGTTCCGGCCGTGCTGTGGGCAAACCTGGATACAACGTTTTCCCTTTTGGAATAGAATTTCCGTCAAGGTAGGCTACTTTTCCTCTTTTTGCATTTTTCATGTCATTTCATTTGTATTACAATATACTGAAAACGGGCGTTCGAACTGATTTCTAGGCTATTTCTATACAAATGGAGCTCGATCCAAGAAAGAAATGATGTCTTTTTTTTTATTTTTAGGACTGCCAATTTGTATTGGAATATACTGAAAACGGGTGTTTGAGTCGGTTTTCAGTATATTTCAATACAAATAGAGCTCGGTCCAAGAAAGAAATGATGTCTTTTTTTTTTTATTTTGTGAACTGCCAATTTGTATTGGAATATACTGAAAACGGGTGTTTGAGTCGGTTTTCAGTATATTTCAATACAAATAGAGCTCGATCCAAGAAAGAAATGATGTCTTTTTTTTTATTTTGTGGACTGCCAATTTGTATTGGAATATACTGAAAACGGGTGTTTCAGTCGGTTTTCAGTATATTTCAATACAAATAGAGCTCGATTCAAGAAAAAAATGATGTCTTTTTTTTTATTTTGAGGACTGCCAATTTGTATTGGAATATACTGAAAACGGGCGTTCACGTCGGTTTTCAGTATATTTCAATACAAGTGGAGCTCGATCCAAGAAAGAAATGATGTCTTTTTTTTATTTTGTGGACTGCCAATTTTGTATTGGAATATACTGATAACGGGCGTTCACGTCGGTTTTCAGTATATTTCAATACAAATGGAGCTCGATCCAAGAATGAAATGATGTCTTTTTTTTATTTTGTGGACAGCCAATTTTGTATTGGAATATACTGAAAACGGGCGTTCACGTTGGTTTTCAGTATATTCCAATACAAATGGAGCTGGATCCAAGAAAAAAATGATGTCTTTTTTTTATGTTGTGGACTGCCCTGTTTTGTATTTGAATGTACTGAAAACGGGCGTTCACGTCGGTTTTCAGTATATTACAATACAAGTGGAGCTCGATCCAAGAAAAAAAATGATGTCTTTTTTTTATTTTGTGGACAGCCAATTTTGTATTGAAATATACTGAAAACGGGCGTTCACGTCGGTTTTCAGTATATTTCAATACAAGTGGAGCCCCATCCAAGAAAAAAATGATGTCTTTTTTTATGTTGTGGACAATCAATTTTGTATTGGAATATACTGAAAACGGGCGTTCGAGTCCTTTTTCCGACTATTTCTACACACATTCCACTATATTAAAATGACGTCATGGTTGAGTCCAAACAGAGTCGTCCCCGGACAGAGTCGTCTCCGGACAAAGTCGTCCCCGGACAATTTTATACCGAATTTGTATAGAGATATACTTAAAATGGGCTTGGAGGGGAGGGCGCTTTCTAGTATATTCCTATATACATTCGGTTGCATTCAGAAACAAAAAGAATGTCTTTTTGAATGGACAAAAAACTCTTTGTTAATTTTTATCATGTCTTCAAGACATGATAAAAATTAACTCACCCCCCTTTTGTCTGGGTATGTTGTCTCACCGTTTCTAAAAATAGACCAGAACCCAGTCTTTTCTTGGAATTCTATTCTTTAAAAGGATGACTCATGGTCTATTTTTAGAAAGTGGGAGACAACATTCCCAGACAAAAGGGGGGGTGAGTTAATTTTTATCATGTCTAGAAGACATGATAAAAATTAACAAAAAGTTTTTTTTTTTTTTTTTTTTTTTTACATCTCAGAATTTTTTTCTGAGCTCTGAAAAATTTTTCATAGCCGATCCCATTTCATTTTTCGACTTTCACTTTCAACTCTTCACTTTTCCTATCCACTGTCTTTGGAATTGTGTTCACTGGAGGCTATTTCTTTTTTTGCAATCTCGCTTTTAGTTTTCTCTGAGATTCTTTAGAAATGGCTATACCATCTATATAGAAATGATGTCCAAACAAAGTCGTCCCCGGACCATCTTGATGACCGAATATGTATAGAAATAGTCTGAAAATGGGCTTGAGGGCCGGTTTCTGGACGATTCATCTACAAATTCGGCCGCATCCAGAAAAACAAAAATACATAGTTTCTTTTTGGGTGGACAGGAGATGATAAATTTCTTTTCTCTCTCTCTCCCAAGATTGGAGGAGAGAGTGGCCCAAAAAAATGGGTCTCGGAAGGAATCGAATGCATTTTGAAATGCACTCATTCCTTCCAAGACCCATTTTTTTGGTCTCCTGATTCAACTCTCCAGTCTATGGAATAGGGAAAGCGGAGAAAGTTTCCCCTTCTTTAAGCGACTGGAGACCATATCGCATCATCATCATCATCATCATCACCTCTTTCTGATACTTTTCAACGAAGGCTTGATGTCTCTGGATGATTTTGGGGAGATGATGGATCCCGAATTGAGTGATGAAAAAGAGAGGACTCTTTTTCCTTTCTTGTTCGTCTTGCACAGTCTCTCGGAGGGTGATATGCGTTTCCCCGTCCTCCTCAATTTTCGTCAGAGGTCTCATGAATATTTTACACATCCAAGGGAAGAGCGACTTGTTATGCAGGGATTTCGAAGCGACGAAGGCCGCTTCATTCGAAGTGAGGACAATCTGGTTCGGTTGACCCCATTCTTTGGAGTAGTTGTCCAAATTGCCTAGTCGAAGAAAATGGTGTCGATTAGGAAAAAAGACTTGGAGAACACTCGTCGTATGCGAGACGTTCGTAGGCAAGAGAGTCAAGATATCTTTGGCAATCCAGTACAGGAATCCTAGATCCACATACGCGTGCACGTAATAGTCATCGTTATATTCCAGTTTGAGAAGCATGGCTTTTGTGTTTTTTTTCCCGTTCTCAAGGCGAAATACTCGTCTGATATGAACAAGATCTCGCTGGCGATCCGTTTATGTAGACTCCTCAGAGAGAGAGAGAGAGGGGGGGGGAGGAGGAACAAGGTTGATGAATTCTAAAATAAAAAAAAATGATAACGAAATGAGTGTTTGTGAAGGTCATAGAGAGATGATTATAAAGTTGTTTTATTTTTTATTTCCTCAAAAGAAAAAACCAAAAGGGTCCCGTTCCATACGACATAACCTTTGAGAAGGTGACGGGGGTCATGTGTCTACAAAGTTGATAAAATCTAGAATAAAAAAAAGCTTTCATCACGTAGCTCTCGAGAAGAAAATGACAGGGGTCTCTAGGAGAAGGTCATAGGTAGTATACAAAAATAGTTATTTTTTTTTCTTTCGTTCCTCTCAATCCCATGACCTTTGAGAAGGTGACGGGGTGTCCTTTAGGAAAAAAATAGAAGGTCATATAGAGAGAGAGGTAGACAAAGTTGATTTTTTATTCTAGAAGTCAACCGTCACGTCGCCCATCACGTGGTCTTGTCGTATATATAGAGAGGCGAGTGGAAGACAGACTCTATTTCCCAGAGAGAGAGAGAGAGAGACTGCTGTGCGTATCCATATTTCTACTCAAGATGATGATCCGCATCTTATATAATGAGTTTGTGAGCATTCGCTGTTATGTGGATGACGGAAGATTGTTTTGGAACGCTACGGACATTTTGCCTCTGATTCATACTTCCAGTAAAAGAACCTGGGACATTCTCTCCGTGTTTTTCGACGAACACCACGTCTTCAGGAAAATAAAAGATCTTGAGAGTCTCGGCAGTTCTCAAGAGGGATATGTCCTCTCCAGCGAAGAAATGTTACATCTGGCCGAAAATAATCCTAAAAATAATCAGCTTCTGGCCTGGGTGTATAGCATTTTAACTCAGCCGCTGGTTCGAGTTGTACCCAATCAACCCGTTTACCGACTGCTCTATCCGGGGGAGAAATTTCCCTTCATCACCCTCTTTAATCTGGGAGTGCGCTACATACCGCCTCATCCAGGCATGACGGATTCTTCTACTTACCCTAAACAATATGCCAGCGCTTATTGCCAGACAAACCCCCGTCAAGAAAAGGTCGTCGAGACTCAAACGGATCCTCTGGTGGTCTCTTTAAATGTCACTAAAGTCATCACCTTCTAAAAAAAACAACCACCACCACCCAAAAAAATTTTGCTCCTCCTCCAAATTTTTTTTATCTTCTCGAAAGAAAAAAAAAGAAACTTTTCCATCTAGCCTCTTTCTTTCAATCCCTCTTAAGAGAGAGAGGGAGGAGAAAAGAAAGAGAGTTCTGAGGAGGCAAAAGAAATGGGTCTGGAAGGAAACGGGTGCATTGCGAGAAAAAGAGGGTCCTCTTTTCTTTTCTCGAAATGCACTCTTTTCCTTCCAGACCCATTTTTTTTTATCACTTCTTCAAACCAATCTTGGAAAGGGGGGGATACAATAAATTGTGCGTCAAGTCCATTTCGATCAAGACTGGATTTTGTTTTAGAAAAGAAAACATAATGTTATATATAGATAGCTAAATCTTTAGCATGATATTCTTTAAGAATTTCTTAGCCATTTGTCAAAGAAGGGGACTATAATTGAAGAATTTATGAATTTGGGAACATGTCACCCATGGCAAATCTAAAATCTTGGAAGTGGATACTGGAAAGCCCCGCTCTGATTATTATTCTGAGTTCTAGCATGGGACATTTTTTAGATCAATAAGCTAAACTATTTTTCTAGTCTCATATTCTCTCGTGACTAGGGTTTAAGATTTGGGTAGAGAGAGACACTGTTCTGAACAGAAACGTGGAATGCTTTTAGCTTTTATAGAAAAGTGAAGAGTTGAAAGTGAAAGTCAAAAAACGAAATGGGATCGGCTAGGAAAAATTTCTCAGAGCTCAGAAAAAAATTCTGAGATGTAAAAAAAAAAAAAACTTTTTGTTAATTTTTATCATGTCTTCTAGACATGATAAAAATTAACTCACCTCCCCTTTTGTCTGGGAATGTTGTCTCCCACTTTCTAAAAATAGACCATGACTCATCCTTTTAAAGAATAGAATTCCAAGAAAAGACTGGGTTCTGGTCTATTTTTAGAAACGGTGAGACAACATACCCAGACAAAAGGGGGATGAAGACATGATAAAAATTAACAAAAAGTTTTTTTTTTTTTTTTTTTTTTTTTTTACATCTCAGAATTTTTTTCTGAGCTCTGAAAATATTTTGCCAGCCGATCTCATTTCGTTATCATTTTTTTTTAATTTTAGAATTCATCAACCTTGTTCCTCCTCCCCTCTCTCTCTCTCTCTCTCTCTCTGAGGAGTCTATATAAACGGATCGCCACCGAGCTCTTGTTCATATCAGACGAGTCTTTCGCCTTGAGAACGGAAAAAAACAATACAAAAGCCATGCTTCTCAAACTGGAATATAACGATGACTATTACGTGCACGCGTATGTGGATCTAGGATTCCTGTACTGGAATGCCAAAGATATCTTGACTCTCTTGCCTACGAACGTCTCGCATACGACGAGTGTTCTCCAAGTCTTTTTTCCTAATCGACACCATTTTCTTCGACTAGGCGATTTGGACAACTACTCCAAAGAATGGGGTCAACCGAACCAGATTGTCCTCACTTCGAATGAAGCGGCCTTCGTCGCTTCGAAATCCCTGCATAACAAGTCGCTCTTCCTTTGGATGTGTAAAATATTCATGAGACCTCTGACGAAAATTGAGGAGGACGGGGAAACGTATATCACCCTCCGAGAGACTGTGCAAGACGAACAAGAAAGGAAAAAGAGTCCTCTCTTTTTCATCACTCAATTCGGGATCCATCATCTCCCCAAAATCATCCAGAGACATCAAGCCTTCGTTGAAAAGTATCAGAAAGAGGATGATGATGATGATGCGATATGGTCTCCAGTCGCTTAAAGAAGGGGAAACGTTCTCCGCTTTCCCTATACCATAGACTGGAGAGTTGAATCAGGAGACCAAAAAAATGGGTCTTGGAAGGAATGAGTGCATTTCAAAATGCATTCGATTCCTTCCGAGACCCATTTTTTTGGGCCACTCTCTCCTCCAATCTTGGGAGAGAGAGAGAAAAGAAATTTATCATCTCCTGTCCACCCAAAAAGAAACTATGTATTTTTGTTTTTCTGGATGCGGCCGAATTTGTAGATGAATCGTCCAGAAACCGGCCCTCAAGCCCATTTTCAGACTATTTCTATACATATTCGGTCATCAAGATGGTCCGGGGACGGCTTTGTTTGGACATCATTTCTATATAGATGGTATAGCCATTTCTAAAGAATCTCAGAGAAAACTAAAAGCGAGATTGCAAAAAAAGAAATAGCCTCCAGTGAACACAATTCCAACGACAGTGGATAGGAAAAGTGAAGAGTTGAAAGTGAAAGTCGAAAAATGAAATGGGATCGGCTAGGAAAAATTTTTCAGAGCTCAGAAAAAAATTCTGAGATTTAAAAAAAAAAAAAAAAAAAAAACTTTTTGTTAATTTTTATCATGTCTTCTAGACATGATAAAAATTAACTCACCCCCCCTTTTGTCTGGGAATGTTGTCTCCCACTTTCTAAAAATAGACCATGACTCATCCTTTTACAGAATAGAATTCCAAGAAAAGACTGGGTTCTGGTCTATTTTTAGAAACGGTGAGACAACATACCCAGACAAAAGGGGGGTGAGTTAATTTTTATCATGTCTAGAAGACCTGATAAAAATTAACAAAAAGTTTTTTTTTTTTTTTTTTTTTTTTTTTTTTTTTTTTTTTTTTACATCTCAGAATTTTTTTCTGAGCTCTGAAAATATTTTGCCAGCCGATCTCATTTCGTTTTTCGAATTTCACTTTCAACTCTTCTCTTTTCGAACGCCTGTTTTCAGTATATTGCAATACAAATAGGGCTGTCCACACAATAAAAAAAAGACATCATTTTTTCGTAAATAGAGCTCCATTTGTATAGAAATAGTCTAGAAATTGACTCGAAAGCCCGTTTTCAGTATATTACAATACAAATAGGAGGCACTCTCTCATCCAATCTTGGGAGAGAGAGAGTGAGAGATCCGGTTTCCATAGTCATCCTGTCCATTCAAAAAGACATTCTTTTTGTTTCTGAATGCAACCGAATGTGTATAGGAATATACTAGAAAGCGCCCTCCCTTCCAAGCCCATTTTAAGTATATTTCTATACAAATTCGGTATAAAATTGTCCGGGGACGACTTTGTCCGGAGACGACACTGTTTGGACTCAACCATGACGTCATTTTAATATAGTGGAATGTGTGTAGAAATAGTCGGAAAAAGGAATACAACGCCCGTTTTCAGTATATTCCAATACAAAATTTATTGTCCACAACATAAAAAAAGACATCATTTTTTTTCTTCGATAGAGCTCCATTTGTATTTGAATATACTGAAAACCGACTCGAACGTACGTTTTCAGTATATTCGAATACAAAATAGAGCAGTCCACAACATAAAAAAAAGACATCATTTTTTTCTTGGATGGAGCTCCATTTGTATTGAAATATACCGAAAACCAACGTGAACGCCCGTTTTCAGTATATTCCAATACAAAATTGGCTGTCCACAAAATAAAAAAAGACATCATTTTTTTCTTGGATCGAGCTCCACTTGTATTGTAATATACTGAAAACCGACGTGAACGCCCGTTTTCAGTATATTCCAATACAAAATTGGCTGTCCACAAAATAAAAAAAGACATCATTTTTTTCTTGGATCGAGCTCCACTTGTATTGTAATATACTGAAAACCGACGTGAACGCCCGTTTTCAGTATATTCCAATACAAAATTGGCAATCCACAAAATAAAAAAAAGACATCATTTTTTTCTTGGATCCAGCTCCACTTGTATTGGAATATACTGAAAACCGACTCAAACACCCGTTTTCAGTATATTCCAATACAAAATTGGCTGTCCACAAAATAAAAAAAAGACATCATTTTTTTTTTGGATCGAGCTCCACTTGTATTGAAATATACTGAAAACCGACTTAAACACCCGTTTTCAGTATATTCCAATACAAAATGGCAATCCACAAAATAAAAAAAAGACATCATTTTTTTCTTGGATCCAGCTCCACTTGTATTGGAATTTACTGAAAACCGACTCAAACACACGTTTTCAGTATATTCCAATACAAATTGGCAGTACACAAAATAAAAAAAAGACATCATTTTTTTCTTGGATCGAGCTCTATTTGTATTGAAATATACTGAAAACCGACTCAAACACCCGTTTTCAGTATATTCCAATACAAATTGGCAGCCCACAAAATAAAAAAAAGACATCATTTTTTTCTTGGATCGAGCTCTATTTGTAATGAAATATACTGAAAACCGACTCAAACACCCGTTTTCAGTATATTCCAATACAAATTGGCACTCCACAAAATAAAAAAAGACATCATTTTTTTCTTGGATCGAGCTCTATTTGTATTGAAATATACTGAAAACCGACTCAAACGCCCGTTTTCAGTATATTCCAATACAAATTGGCAGTCCACAAAATAAAAAAAAGACATCATTTTTTTCTTGGATCGAGCTCTATTTGTATTGAAATATACTAAAAACCGACTCAAACACCCGTTTTCAGTATATTCCAATACAAATTGGCAGTCCACAAAATAAAAAAAATACATCATTTCTTTCTTGGATCGAGCTTCATTTGTATAGAAATAGCCTAGAAATCAGTTCGAACGCCCGTTTTCAGTATATTGTAATACAAATGAAATGACATGAAAAATGCAAAAAGAGGAAAAGTAGCCTACCTTGACGGAAATTCTATTCCAAAAGGGGAAAACTTGTATCCAGGTGGGCCCACAGCACGGCTGGAACTAAGCGAAACTCGATAGGTTGAAATCGATCCATTAAATAACATTCTTAAAAAACAGTAAAATTTTATTCTATTCCAAAAGGAGAAAACTTGTATCCAGGTGGGCCCACAGCACGGCCAGAACTCAAGCGAAACTCGATAGGTTGAAATCGATCCATTAAATAACATTCTTAAAAAAAAGTAAAGTTTTATTCACATCGAGTCGGCTGGGAAAAGTTTCTGAAAAATAAATTACCCCCCTTTTTAGTCTGAAAATTTAAAATTGATGTCGTCAATTTTTGAAAAATTGAAGACATCAATTTTCAGACTAAAAGGGTTTTTTTTTTTTTTTTTTTTTTTTTTTTTTTCAGCCAGAGAAATTTTTCTCCGGCTCTCAGAAATTTTTCCGCACTCGACTGGATGAATGAAACATCCCCGTTTCTTTAAGAATGGGCTCACTGTTAACTATTTCAGCATTCGACGTTTCGCGTCCAATAATAACTGCCGGGTGTTCAAGAATGCAGATGCACCTACTAGATTTTCTACAGAGAAGCTTGACTGGATGGAGAGAGTGGATAACTTTTTCCAAGATTCTCGACTTTGGACCGCCAAGAGGTAATGGATCTTTTTGTTTTTTTTTCTTTTAAGAAAATTTATGGATAGATTCATTTCTTTTTGAATGGACCTAGAAAAATAGGACAAAGTTCTTTTCCAAGATTGGATGAGACAGGGACCGAAAAAAATGAGTCTCGGAAGGAATCGAATGCATTTGCACTCATTCCTTCCAAGACCCATTTTTTTTGGTCTCCTGATTCGTCTCTCTCTCTCTTCTCAGTCCATTTCCATAAATATAGGGAAAGCGGAGAACCTTTCCCTACTTATTTCTAAAAATCTGTTCTTTATTTTTTTTTCTCCTGAGTTTATGTATATATCAATTCAAATACTTTTGAGAACGGTCATCCCAATTCTCTGTCGTCTTTTCGGTTTCATCGTCCCAACACTCAGTGGACATAGTCTCAGTCGATTTTTTAGCATGGGTCGTCCGTTCATTGTCCCAACATTCAGTGGACATAGTCTCAATAGATTTTGGAGCATGAGTCGTCTGTTCATTGTCCCAACACTCAGTGGACATAGTCTTAGTAGATTTTGGATCATGAGTCGTCCGTTCATTGTCCCAATACGGAGCGGATTTTGTCTTTGGATCCTCTGAAGATATTTTGGGGGTCTCATGAGATTCTTTGGAAGGTTCGTCCCAACAGGCTGCTGGATCGTAATGGGGAATATTTTCAGGTATGTCTCCCCAACCCTCCGTCTTCCTCGAGTTATTGGAGGAAGTTGACGAAGTAGAAGAACCCATCAAGTTTAAAGGCGTATGCTCATCCGGATGTTCCATCACTTGGAAACAGGACAGATTATCCCATTTCTGGATGAGGTTATGGTACGCTTTTGGGGACGGATCCTTCTCTAACTGATCGTAGGCCTTATCAAAAGCTTGCAGAGGATTGTCTGCTTCCTCCTGAATCCTCTCCTCTTTCTCCGTTCCGTCTGGATAGACGTGATTGATATGAAAATCTCCTTCCGTAATATGGCATCGATAGTTGCGCACTTTGTTTTCGGCACAATGGAAATATTTCCTCCTTTGATGATGTCGGGCACATTTTTCCCGATACTTCCAAATGATTCCATCTGGCACATAAATTTCCGTCACGGGGTTTTGATAATCCAAGGCTTTAGCAAAGAATTTAGCTTTCTGGCATCCCACCACATAAATCGTCGAGAAGCTGTGAGTGAGCGATTGGAGAATGCGTCCTAAATGGTTGTAGAGAATATGACCCTCGTTCCAACGAAGTCCGTGCCGGTTTCTCGTCAGCCAGGCATTCGTCTTTTGGTTTTTTTCACTCAGTTGGTGGAAGGGGTGAGGAGGAGCAAACGTCAACGATCCCACGGTCAAAAAATCTTTTGTCGCATAGCCCAATTCTTTTAAAACGTAGGTAAATTCATCCTTCTTGTGGTTGTAGGACTGGAAACCCTCTAGATCGAGCACGATAAAGTTTTCTGAACACGCCATGGCGATGAATACGGTGATGTCTCCCACAAACAGGAGCAAAAAAGAGAATCGAAAAGGTATATATGTATAACAGGGAAGATCTAGAAAGGAAAAAAACAATAAAACGTTTTAGAGTCGTCGTCTTGAAAGAGACATTTTTCTTTTCAAAGGGTTAAGAAGTTTCAAAGTTTCAAAGGTCTCTTTAAATGAAGTTATGATTAAACCATATTCATAGGACCAAAGGGACTTACCAGCTCAGTTCACGTCTTCTTCTGTTCTCTGAAGAAATCTCGCGGAGGACACACACTTTTATACTCGCGCGACATCTGTCGGGATCGCGACCCCATCTAAATGTCAGGGTCATTCCAACCTCTTAAAAGGATCGGAATGAAAGAAACACTTTGATAAAAAATATATTTATGAAAAGATATCTGAGGGTCGTGAGAACATTTTCTCTCCCCACCCCCCGCCTATTTCAAAAAAAAATTCTTTCTTGGATCGCGTCAAGATTACAAAACAACTCACAGGACTTGTTTATCTCGATCTCGTCCGGGTCACCGTTTCACATAAGAAGATGGATGGACCCTGAACTTTAGACATGATAAAAATTAACTCTACCCGCCTTTTGTCTGGGAATAGGGTCTCACCGTTTCTAAAAATAGACCAGATCCCATTCTTGGAATTCTATTCTTTAGGAAAGGAGGAGTGATGGTCTATTTTTAGAAAGTGTGAGACAACATTCCCAGACAAAAGGGGGGTAGAGTTAATTTTTATCATGTTTAGGACATGATAAAAATTAACAAAAAGTTGTTTTTTTTTTTTTTTTTTTTTTTTTTTTTTTTTTTTTTTAAAGGCTGAAAATTTTTCTGAGAGAGCTGAGAAAGATTTTTCCTCCCAATCTTTTTCGACGATGAAAAGGGAAAAACTACTGATCCGATCTCCCTACGCTTTAGGGAAAAAAACAAAAAAACACTTATGAAATATTCATGTGTTAAAATTGACTATTCAAATAAGTGACATTTTGTTTCTCATTGGAACTGTTCAACGGCGAGTCCACTCGTCTCATTCTTTGGGGTAGGGGATGAAAGTACAGCGGTTTGTTGAAATCGATGATAGTTTCCTCTTTAGTCGGCGGAACTGTAAATCTATCCCGTCTTAACTCTTCTAATCTCTTTGAAAGTCTTTCCACTTGCTCTGCTAAGGTTTCCTCGGTACTCATGGTCTCTCTTAGTTTAGGGAAGTCTTGACGTATTGGCTAGAGAACAGAGGGTCTTTTTCTCTCTATACATATATCATGTGGGAGCGTGTGATTTATAAATCCTTGTGAAATCTTTCTACGTCTTGTGTAACTTGGAAGATTCGTCTTGTGTAACTTGGAAAATTCTTCTTCTTCTCGTCGATTGGGCTGGAGTTATGGAAAAGAAATGGGATTGGAAAGAAATCAACACATTACAAAAAAAAGGAACTTTTTTTTCTATTTTTTTCTCTAGGGATTTACATACCATTTCATTCATGAACATTCAAGGGTTTTCTCCAAGACCAAATTTTAGAAGAGGACCACAAAGAGCACACTTGAGGATCCTCTTTCAGGTCTAGGTGAGATAAGGGTTGAGACCAATATTCTTGGGTCTCTAAAGCATCCCAACTTAGACATTTATTATTATTATTAGAAAGTTCATCCTCCTCCTCCTCCTCCTCATCGTCGCACGAGTTCTGGGGAGATTCTTCCGCCTCCTCTTCGTCTTCGACAGCTTTGCTTTCGGAGGGGTAACAATGTAATTTCCGGAAAACGTAACTACCCTCCATCAAATGGTATCGAAAATTTCTCACCTTGTTCTCGGCACAATGAATCATCTTTTGGAAATATTGGTGTCGCGTGCATTTCGACTTGTTCCGCCACTCGGTTTTCCCTGGGATGTAAAACTCGTAAACGGATCGCTGGCAGAGCTTGCTGAAAAATTCGGCTTTATCGTATTCATTGACGTAGATCACCTCCACATTTTCGGTCAGTATTTTCAGGATTGTAGGAAGATGCTCGTAGGAAAGACGACCCTCGGTCCATTGCAGGCCGTGTCAGTTATTTGTAGTCTGGTTGACCACAGCTTGATTGCGGGACGATAAGTCATCGTAATGGACAGGAGGGAGAAAAATCATGGATCCGCATAAGGTTAAATCGCAAGTGATGTAGCCCAGTTCTTTCAAGATGAAACATATATCTCCCGTCTTTGGATCATAACAGTGAAAGTATTCCATGTCCAGAACAATGTAGAAATCTTTGAGAGGGTTGGCACTGAAAATGTCCATCTTCTTCAATTGAGGAAAAAAAGAAAACAAAATTCTCTCTCTCTCTCTCTCGCTGTGTGTCCTGAAGGAAAAAATGGATAGCGTTCTCTCGCCGTCTCCTCTTTTATATATAGAGAGAGAAGGTTGCACGTGACAGGTCGTATGAATTCTGGGAAAGGTCACATTCGTATACATATTTGTTTTTTAAATAATATCGTGCGTATCTCAATACACATCCATCATAATAATAATAAAGGTCACCTTGGAAAGAAAAAGAAATAAAAAACATGGAACTCGTGCTCGACTTTGAAGGTTTCTACGATTCTCAAGGAGCCTTTATTGTGAAAGAATTGGCTTACGTCACATTGGACGGTACGTCTCGAGGGGTATTTGTTTTTAAACCCCCGTTTCCATGGCAAATGCTCACCGAGAAAGAAAAACGAACCGCTGTGTGGGCGAGTGATTATTATCACGGCTTGTCGTGGTACGAAGGAGAAATTCCATACAGTTATTTTCCATTGGTGTTAACGATGTTGACGGAAACTTTTTCCATGATTTGGGTGCGAGGAGAAATGAAACGGCGGTTTTTAGAAAATTGGTTGCAAAGATCCATTTATTGCATTTCGGGATCGACGCAAGAGATTCTCAAATACAATGGGATCGAACACATGAATTGTCCTAATCATACAAAAGGTTTTTTCCATTGCGCTCTACAAAAAGCGGTTCGGTATCATTATTATTTAAAGACACAGAGAAGAAATTCGCAAGGTCGATCCTGCACAATTCAATCTTGACAGAACTCATTAAAAAAAATACATATATCATGTTACTTCTTCAACAGCACAGATGGTTCTGAAGCGAAACTTGGAATTTTGAAATAATAGATCAGGGAGAAATCATTCTTAACAAATGGTAAAGTCTCGAATCGGCTGGGAGAAAAAAAATTTCTCAGAGCTGAGATAAAAATTCTATAATGAAAAAAAAAAAAAAAAACTTTCGGTTAATTTTTATCATGTCTTTAGACATGATAAAAATTAATGACCCTCCCTTTTTGTCTGGGAAGGATGTCTCACCCTTTCTAAAAATAGACCATGACTCATCCTTTCTCTAATGGCAATCATTCCATAAATGAATCACGATTTGTTTTTCAAAAGAGTGAGACAACATTCCCAGACGAAAAGGGAAGGGGGTCGTTAATTTTTATCATGTCTAAGACATGATAAAAATTAACAAAAAGTTTTTTTTTCTTTTTTTGAGTTATAGAATTTTTCTCAGCTCTGAAATTTTTTTTTCCAGCCGACTCGAGACTTTACCATTTATATTTACGAATAGTCTTTGGATTATTTATTTATTTTCTTTTAAAAAGAAAAATTCTGACTAGACCTATCTATTGGCTTAACATTCTGGTCATAGAAACAGTCTAGAATCTCATTTTATTTTCGAGGCTAATGCACGGGTTCTCCAATCAAAAGGGTTAATATAAAGGGATTGGTTTGAATGCATTTATCTGCAAATGTTGTAGGATTCTGTTGTTGAGAAGGGGGTATATTATTATTATTATGATGATGATTGTGGCAGATTCGTTTTCTACATGGAAGTCTAATCTCCTCCGAAGACCTTTTCTGGGGATCGTCGATAGATGGTTTTTCAATAGGAATCGTTTCCCTCAGATCCTCAAGAGATAGAGGGGGGTCCTGTCTTGAGACATGGAGCGGTCTCTCCTCCTCGAGAAGTCTTGAGAAAGGGAGAGGATTTTCGGTTCCCTTATTCTTGAGGGGTCTTGACAAATTGAGAGGTCCCTCCTCTTCGAAAGAGAGAGAAGTTTTGGTTCCCTTATCCTCGAGGGGTTTTGACAAATCGAGACGTCCCTCATTTTCGAGGGGTCTTGATAAATTGAGAGGTTTTTCATCTTCGAGGGGGTTTGATAAATTGAGAGGTTTTTCATCTTCGAGGGGGTTTGATAAAGGAAGAGGTCCCTCCTTCTCGAGGGGTCTTGAGAAAGGGAGAGGTTTTTCATCTTCGAGGAGGTTTGACAATGGGAGAGATCTCTCCTTCTCGAGGGGTCTCTCTTCCTCAAGGGGTCTTGAAAAAGGGAGAGGTTTTTCATCCTATACGGGTTTTGACAAACTGAGAGGAATCTGAACAGGCTTCTCCTCATCCCCATCATTATCGAGGAGGATGAGGATAGGCTTTTGGAAAGGTTTTTTCTTTTTCTTCTGAACACGCTCCTCTTGATGCTCGGGGAGAGGGATGGGGTAGTTGTTCCACCATTCTATTTTTTCTTGCTCGAGGATTTTTTTCAAAAGTCGTAGCCTCTTTAAGATGAGACGAAGGAGGAGAGTCCTCAAGAAGAATATAATAGGTATTCTTCCCAGTCTTCTCGATCGAGAGAGGTTCGTGCAAACATTTGTGCAACCATTCACTAAAATGAACGAGAATCCCTTTTGTCTTCTCAAGACGATCCATAATCCTATTCATTTGCGAGACGGTTAGAAAGTGGGACGTGTAAAAATATTTGGCTCGTTTCATTAACAAAATTTGTGCATCCAAAGGTGGAATGTCACGAGCCATCAACACGTTTTCGTCGGATAAAAATTCGTCCCTCATCTTTTGATAACTTCCCACGGTATGATAACCCGCACATTTTGAAAAATCGGAGGCTTTCAGGTAAACGACTCCTTGGATGATATAAAAGGAAAGATCAACATATTTATATTTGAAAGGAATACACGTAGTGAGCTGGGGATGCCTCCTCATGATCCACTTGGACAAAAATACGACTTTGGGGCTCTCCCCTTTTATTTATAGAGAGAAAGAGAGTGTGACCTTCCCTTCCCTCCTCCTCCTCTCTCCCTGCTTCCTCTATCTCTGGACGTCCTTGGATTGGAAAGGGTGACTTTGAAAAAAAAATCTGAAAGGATTCAGATTTTAGATTACGTCCAAAGGGGCATTGTCCCCGAAGGACTTTGATTGTCGTTAATGATATGATAATTGTTTTTCAATACAAATGATTTTTACAATAGCTTTTTTACTAAGGTCTATTACAATGGTTTCTTCTTACTGCGGTTGCTTGACTACCGTTTTATTGAGAATGATTACTATATTATTGTTTCATACAACGGGAAATGGTAACTATATGGAAATGGAGAACAAGAGATAGGAGGATGAGAGAGTGGAGGAGGATGGGAGAGCGAGGAGGATAAGAGAGAGGAGGAGGATAAAATAGCGAGGAGGAGGAGAGAGTGGATGAGGATAAGAGTGCGAGGAGAAGGGGAGAGTGGATGAGGATAAGAGAGCGAGGAGGAGGGGAGAGTGGATAAGGATAAGAGAGCGAGGAGGAGGAGAGAGTGCAGGAGGATAAAAGAGCGAGGAGGAGAGGAGAGTGGAGGCTATTACTTTCGTTCGGCCGTTTTACGTTGGTTTGAAAAGTGAACCGACACGTCTACGGTTTCCGACGCAAAATGCCCAAACGAACTTAATAGTCCTTCGGGGACAATGCCCCTTTGGACTAAAAAAAAAGAAGGTCATGGTTGGATAATTTTTTGTTTATTAAATGATTACTTTCACTTCCTCATTCCCACACACATTCAACTTTTTAAGAAAAGAAAAAGAGGTCATGGAGATAAGATTTCTTGGAAAGAAGAGAGAGAGAAACAAAAAAAAAACAAATAAAACGGACGTCATAGAGCCTCTATATGTGTCTGTGTGTGTCTGTATAGATATATAAAAAGGCGAGAGTACTGGGCGAGATCATTTCTTTTCCATTGGGAGCCATGTCGCTATTAGACGTTTTTCCAACTCAACGGATTTCGAACGGGGAGGATTTGAAGACGCTAAAGCAAATCTCCAACTTGAAAATTTTTTTGGCGTGTCATTGTGCGACATTTATTCCGCATTTACCACCTCATCAAGCGATCGTTTCTTTCAACCAAGATGTCGAATCCTCCAACCTGCTCGTTCAGAATATATACAGAAATTTATTCGAATCGCAACAAAAGAAAGAGGAATCTCCCTTCTCTTGGAATCGGATGGATCGAGCTTTGTGACGGCCCATTCAAACAGACCGGCGATATACGGATCCGCGCACGAGTTTTCGGTGGAAGAATATTTTTCTCACGAAACGATATTTTACGTTTGGAGTGAGAACGACGGCTGAGGACGAAGTTCATATTGTTCAGACCACAGCCGCTCCTCTCGCCTATTATGAATCATCGTCCCCCAATCTGAAGGAAAGAAGTTTTAAAGTCAGCGACAGGATGAAATATAAGAAATATATTCTAAGACCTTTTCAAAACTATGTTGTTCCCCCGAAAACGCAATATCTCATCGTCACAACCCAGAAGAGTCTCTTTCTCGTCGATCGGTGCTCGTACTCGCTTTGGAAACAATTGAAAGAGGAGATTTCTTTCCAATCGCCGATGATGTTTCAAGAAAAAGAAGAAGAAAACCCTCTGCCACCTTTACCCATCCCTTCCTTAGATGATAAGAGGAGCTGGACCAAACCGTCGTCATGGCCCGAAACAAAATCGACCTGGCAACGGAATGAAATTGAAGTCATCACAATTGAAGATGAGGAGGAAGAAAAAAAATTACCTCTTAAAAAACGGTCGACTTACCGGAACCTACCTGGCGTGCAAGATCCGCTTCAGAATCCAGAAGCTTCTTCTTCTTCTTCCCCGACTTGTTCCAACAGGCAACCTCTTTCGGACTCCTCACAGCAAAACCTCTTCCAGTATCCTCTTCTTCTTCTCCTCCTCCAACCTGTCCCGACATCGTAGAGGTAGAATGTCAGACGGGTCCACAAGCTTCAAAAAGTCCCGACATCGTAGAGGCAGAATCACAGCCGGGTTCACAAGTTCCAACGGGTCCAGAAATTATGGAGGTAGAATTTCAGCCGGGTAAACAAGTTCCAACGGGTCCAGAAATCATGGAGGTAGAATCGCAGCCGGGTCCAGACATCCTAGATCCCTCCACTCATCCCAAAGAGACTCCAAGTGTTTCAAGACAGCCTTGTGAGGATCCAGCCCTTCCCGTATGGAATGATTATATGGACTTACAAAATTTGGTGCAACAGGAAGGAGAAGAAAATAATCATACGGATGGGTGGGTCAAAGACTGTTTAGATCATTTAACCTCGAATGAAATTGAACTGTTATGGAATTGCATTTCTGAAATCACATCGGAAATGGGATAAAAACCAAAACAAAAAAAAATTTTTTTTAATAACAAATTGGAGGAGGGTCATGATTTCAATTAAAAAATATTATATAGAGTCCAATCTTGGTGGTTCACTTCAGTTTTCTAGCATGAGGTGATCCACGTTTCCCGAAATATGGATCCCATTCCAAGAGAGATTGTGTAGAGCCTTCACTTCAGTTCTTTTTTTCCTACCAAGAGGAGAGGGTCCCCAAAGGGCTACCCATGTCCAAAGAGAGAAAGTGTAGAGCGTTCATTTCAGTTTTTTTTTTCAAGTTTAGGGGAGGGAGGTCTCAAAATGACACCCCCCATTTTCAAAGAGAGATGGTGTAGAGCGTTCATTTCTGTTTTTTTCCAAAGTTAGGGAGTTTTCAAATGGTTACCCATTTCAGAGAAAGAGAGAAAGAGAGAGAGAGAGAGAGAAGGTGTAGAGCGTTCATTTCAGTTTTCCAAGGTTAGGATGGTGGTAGAGAATCCTCCAAAATGGCTACTCATGTTAAAGAGAGAGAGAGAGAAAATGCGTAGAGCGTTCATTTCAGTTTTCCAACATTAGAAGGTCCCAAAATAACCTTCTGAATTCAAAGAGAGATCGTGTAGAGCGTTCATTTCCAGTTCTCCAAGATCAGAAGAAGAGGGTCCGCTTTTCCCAAAAGGGCTTTCCGCATTCAGAGACAGCGAAATGCAGACTTCAGTTTTCTCCCTCCCCAAGAATAGAGGGTCCCAAAATGGCTTCCCATTTCAAAGAGAGAGGGAGAGGCGTTCATTTCCATTCTCCAAGATAGGGTCGTCTGCATTTTTCCCAAAATGGCTTCCGAATTCAAAGAGAGAGAGAGAGAGTAAAAGGGTGTGTAGAGCGGTCATGTTCATTCTCCAAGATAGGGTCGTCAGCTTTTTCTCAAAATGGCATCTCCCCATTCAAAAAGAGATCGTAACCAATTTTTTCCAGTTTTTTCCAAGATGGGGGGGAGAAGAAAACCTAGGATGGAATAACACGACACACAGAGAGAAAGAGAAAAAAAAACGCCATCTTGTCATTTTCGGATAGGGTACCGGTGTTCGAATACTTTTGTGACCGACTGTACTTAAGAGTTGAATTATGTTTGGCAAGCAGAGAGATATAATTCAGAAAATTTCCCTCGCTAGGTCTAGGACACTTTGTGAACAGGCTGCTTGGGATTTCATCAGACCCAAGAAAAGAACGACAGATTGTTGAAAGATATAGTACCGCATCCATGATTATACAGAATTTTTCTCCATTTTTCTTTCTCTGTATAAATGAGTCGCTCAGTGTCGTAATCAATGCCTTGTCACGATTTCATTTGTTGTACTCGAATTTTCCACTTAATCATGCACTTTTGTGGATTCCAGACGCTTCACGCTCAGTTAATCTTGCTAAAACCTTTTTCCAATTAATGAATCCTGTTGCATGCTAAGCTTTTGATTATTTACTAATGTTCTGTACAACATATCAAATGTCTGCCATGACGTTCAATGGGATTGAGGTTTACATTTTCGCGGATGTTTATCGGCTAATAATAGTGATTGACTACTTAAGAAAGATTGTTGGGGATCGTTCATTTTTTTATGACAAGCCAATTGCATGCATCCAACAAATCAAAAATATTTAGTATTTCGTCTTTCTGCTGCCCGCCCCCATTTAAATGAAGAGATCTTTATATCATGGTTTCATGTCCTCCAGCTATTCGTTTGATGTCGATGAAGAAGTTTATTCTTTCAAACGCTGACTTGTAGATTGTTTGGGGATAATATATGGAGTCATGTTTGGTCGTGCAAATTGCAAGAAATATTAATTCCCTCTAGAATCTCAGCACAATCGCAATTGCGGCAGGATCTGACGGTTTATTTCTTCCGTGAAGTTATTTTTTCATCTTAGCTGAAATATGTTTTCTCTGTTGGCCTTACCTTTGGCTCGTTTTTTTGTATTCCGCTTTTCTCCCCCTCGACGCGCAGATGGTTCCTTTTAATCTAAATGAAATTCACTATGAATTGCCTTAATAAGAATAACTAAGAATTGACATAATTACACTGAATAGTCCTAAATAAATTGTCGTGTGTCGCTAAATATAGTGCGGGCTATTAAAAGCAAGCATATCTTTTTTTTAAAAAAAGATTGCAAAAGAGACCTGAAATTTAAAAAAAAAAAAAAAAAAAAATAGAAATAATAAATCTAGCTTTAAAATCCAACATGCGCTCCACCGTTCCGAGTCAAACCAAAGGTGAGACTAAAGCTGCGTTCAGACGTGGGCGTAAAGCGCATAGGAGCACAGTCATAAGGGCATAAAATACGGGACATTCGTTCACACCTGCGAGACGGGGTCTAAGCTGTGGCCAATGAGAGAAAGTAAATTTGGGCATGCGTGGATGTGTCTACACCTTTCGCGCGCTGTTTTCTTGCTCAATTGATTTCTCGCGCTGCTTGTTTTCGTTATTTTGTGACATGGCTTTTTCAGCTCATCACAAAGTTTTACTGGTTCAACAAAATGCTCTTTTATCTGCCCTTATTATAAGCCAAGAGGCAACGGAAGAAGGTAAAAATAGAAAAAGAACGAAATGGTCTAGAGATATTTTTTTGAAAGACCAATACTTGGTTGGCACATATATTTCTGTGAAAGCAGTATGGAATATTGCTGCATTGTACTGTAGTACTCTCTATACTATAAACATGCACATGCATATTTATATATACAAAACCTTCTTCAATTTTTATATATAATTTCTCTTAGGAGAAATACGATATTCTAAATATGCCTAATTAAAAAGAAATCTTGAGGATAACTAACAGATAGCCTGTATATAATATTGTTGCGTGCGTACGGGTTCGTTATGAAATGAATGCACAAGTCCGATGAAAAATGAACAAAAATTTATTATTATCACAACAAAAATGCTTAAATTTTCTCAAATTATCATGCAGTATTACAATATCTCACAGTAGTTATCTTTTAACTACTCAAATGTCCAATAGAACGTAATTCAAAACAGCTAAAGAACGCTAATCCGCGAATTCACTACAATCAACAAGAGCAGTTTTCTAAACAACAACAAACTAAGCAACTACTACAAACTGAGATGTTTTCCTCCTTTTATAAGATTTTAAAATCACGCGCTAGAATTTTCCAGTACTTTCTGGAAATCAAAAAGAGATATTTATTTATTTAATGCACGCGCTCTTGTATTTTCAATTTTCCCGGCTTAGCTTTCTTTTAATATTCGTCACGCGCTGCACTGCGCGAGAAATAAAACCATTTAATTTATAATTGAACTAATATTAGCTTTTTAAATACCAAATTCGTAACAATATTTTTCCATTTTGTGGTGGAAAAGCAGTTAAGCTAAAAACAGTACTTACCATACATTATTATTATTTTTTAATTTTCAATCAAACGGAACATATTTCTGTGACAGTGAAACATGTGTGATTAGCACTCCTTATTCACTGTCCCTGTCGATCACTATAGTAGTTGGCTGCACTACCAGTATCAATTATCACTACTACTAGTATCCCACAACTGGTCACAATAACCAGCAACCACAACTAGTGCAATAATCGGAAACGTTCACCCAACAATGTATTTTATGCTCAATCATTAAATATGTTTTGCTGTGTTGTGTATACATCTATTTCTAATAATTTGCATGTATAAGCCGCACCCCTGAATTTAATTTCAACATATGCTGTCATTTCTATTTACGACCAAATCTCAAAAGTAATTTCACATTGACAAATTTTAGGTTCCCAAGTCTTCAAATACAACAAAATTATAAACATTCATACCTTATCCAGGAATTTCTACCAGAGAAATAGCATGAATTTAATGATCAAAATTCCATTCAAATGATAGTAATAAAGAGTGGATAATAATAACAAATACTATTTATTAAATTATAATCCATGTTATGAATTATGTGTGCTATTCAGTTTCATTAAAAGTAAATTCCTTTCATGGAGAACGTAATTAAAAAACACAACAGAACTTCAACAGGAGACAAAACTGTCTAGACTGTTGTTTTAAGGCTATTTCATTGCACTTTTTTTCTTGGAATTCATAAGAGCATTTTCTCAAAAGATTAATCTTTTATTACTTATACAAAGCTTACACTATTGAATTGACTATTGTGACTATTCTTAAATAAGTGAAAATAATTTTTTAAGGTAACATTTTTACTGTTAAAATAACAGCAGATTCTTGGTATTGATTTGATGTTTTAGTAAAATTAATTCATGAAGTTTGTTTGGAAAGAAAATCAGTATTTGAATCAAATAACAATAAAATATTTCCGGCTTTTTCAATAAATTTATTCTTAAATACAAAATTAATTAACCAGGAAAAAATTATAATAATAATTTTTGAAAAGTTATAAACAGAAAGAAAGTAATAATAATAATTTACACAGAAAAAATAAAATTTTTGCAAGCATGCATTTTTTTAAAGAATTTTCATAATATAATGAAAAATATTGGATGGGATCATCTACATCAATCATCTACAGGATCATACACAACGTGCATAATCCTGAGCTTAACTTTCACTTTACGAGTTTCATCCATATTTTTCAATATTTTGAAAAACTCATTAAAAAATGCACGGAAAACTCATTAAAAAATGCATGTCATCATCGTAGATTTCTTGCGAGATCAACTCATTATTTCGTTCGGGTACGATTACAACTCATTCGGATACGATGTGCTCCACATTAAAAAAAAAATGTCGCCTTCGATTTAATAGCGAAATCGTCTAAAGAAAGCCGCTTCGTTTTAGCATCGATCTGATTGGTCGACGCTTATCCGAAACTCGGCGTAAAATTGAAAACTTTGAACCCTATGCCATGAGCCCTAAACTAAGGCTCCTATATACCAGGCTGAATCATCAGGCATTCGCGCTCCCAAGTGGGAGATTTAATGGCGGCTGTGTAGTTACGGTGCAACAATTTTTTGTGTTTCTTTTGTGTAAAATGGGCGGATGTACAGCTGTTAATTGTTCAAATCATTCACGGAAAAGTCATACATTGGTAAAATTTCCTAAAAATGAAGAAAGAAGAAAAATATGGGTAAATAATTGCCGAAGAGAAAATTGGAAACCTGGTCCAGGCGCTGAACTTTGCTTAGTAAGTATAATGTTAATTACGCCTTCATTTAGAGTTTATATCTTCTCTGATGTTTATAATGTGCAAGTAAAGTGAAATTCTTGTGTACAATAACCTGAGTATTTGCTAATTTCTGTAATAATAGCTATAATTAAATTAGTCTAGGGTTAATGTACCAGTCGCCAAACATCGCCAATGTAGATGTTTTGAATGTGGAAAAGAAATTTCTCTTCTAATATAAAGCGCGGATTTTGTTTTCCTGTGCTAATTGTGGAATTTATACTAATGTAACATGAAAATCATTAGCATATTGAAATTTATTAAAAAATAAATAATAATTTGGAAAGTCAAGATAAAATCTGAATGTTTGCTAAAGATATATGTAACATTACACTATAGTTGCAATATCGTTGGAATGATATATAATTTTTTCCTTTATTTTATAATCACTATTGTTAAAAAGTTAGATGAGTTGTTTATGCACGGAACCCACTACTGTTTCTTGGTTAAAATAACTTCCAGAATTTTGACATTGACATCTGAAGTCAATAGAATAAATTGAATAGTGTGAGACAAAATATATATAATCTGACTTCAATAACTGCAAGGATTGTGCAATTTTATTTATAATCACAGTATTATACAATTTGGCAATGGAGTAAAGATTTAGAAATGAATGCAGAACATTCAAATTAGTATTTTCTTGTTTCTAATATATAGAAATATAGTCTATTTTCCAGTATAAAAGTTTTACTTAAAAGTATGGGAAAGCAGATTTGTTTCATGCATGATCTTTATAATACTGGTATGAAATGAATGAATTTTAATCTGTAAACAATTTTTTGTTAATATTGAAATGCGTTTCTTTGGGTACATTTTTAGGCACTTGTGGATCATGTCAGACAATATGCAATAGAAAAAAGATGTCCGTGTGCATAAATTTTCCCATTGTGTTACTTCATTTTATCTAAATTTCAAGGGTAATTCTTTTCATTTTTATATGGCATGTTATCAGTATAAAGGCTAGTGAAAATAAATTGGTATGTGTATCTGTTTTTGAAGTGTAATGCTTAAATAAAAAGATTGTGTGTGTTTCTTCATTTAAACAAAATTTCAAGGATAGTATTTTTCAGTGTTTGTTATTTCTCAATGTAAAGGGTAACAAGGGGAAAAAAACTGGTATGGTATATCTGTTTTTTAAGCATGATAATTTTATTTATTTCTTTAGTGATGCATATATATATAGAGAAGGTGTTTGGTCCAACTAAAGTTATAATAAATCTAATTTTACTAGATCTCTCTCTCCCCTCAGGTGTAGAAAATTTTCAAGTGCAGAAAGTTTATTTGCAGAATTAATTCATTTCTGATAAACTTATTATCATTACGTTTTTATATAACATGTTATTAAGTTACACATTTGACTACTGTGTAATAAAATTGTATTTAGGGCAAAAAATTAACTATAATTTTGCATCTGATGACTAATATCATATGCTTCTAAGAATATTACTTTAACTTTTTCCATAATTTTTGTATTTCAGGAACATGAAACTGTTATTTTGATATACTTAAATAATAAAAGTGTGTATCTGAATCAATTAATGGATACAAATATTTTACAGTTATTTTTAGAAGATATTTGCCATATCGCTTCTAATAATTCATAAAATATGTTAAAATATAGGTAAATAATTTGGTGCAGAATTCAAATTTAGGGTTTAAAATATAGTGAATCATAAGACTAAATGATTTTTATTGTCATGATTTGCCTGGGCTTAAGAATGTACTTTTCGCCCGGTGGAAATTGTCATCAAACTGTCCTGAACAGGCTTTTTGTTGATAATAACTTCCAGGCTTATCAGTACCTCCTTTTGAGTGGAGGGTATGCAAATATAGTACCCAATTTAAATTACATTGTGATTGTAATAATATTGTGGTATTAAATAAGTGACTATAATTACAATTTAGATAATTGCATTGTAATTATATTACATTGTGTCTGTGAACTCTTAATTTCATTACTTTATGCAATTATGTTGTAAGTGCATAATCTAATTGCAATAATATAATCTATTCGCAATTACAAAATAATTATAAATGCAGTTACATCTTAAATAGAGGCCATTTTAATACTTTTAAATTTTCGCAAGATAACTTCCCATTAAGGTTCATTTGGAGGAAACTATGCAAATACTAAAAAAGAAGTTATGCTAAATTTACATATTTTGTACAGTACTTTCTTGTTATAATGCTGTTCAATATATCTTCAATACTTTTGTAAATTTAACGACATTCTTTGCAATCACTGTGGTGCTTTAAAAAGAAGTTTCTTAGTTATGCTTTCTAATAAGAATGGGTTTAAAATTAAGTATTATGTATAATAACTAGCAGTTAAAAAAACTTGACTGCATGAAAATGCTGTTGCTGTGTAAAATAAAAAATAAGCTTTCTTTTATGCTTTGAAATGAATTACATTTGATTAAGTCGTCCTTTTACAATTTAAGAATGTGGTTAACACACATTCTTAAATTGGACAGGTTTTATCTAAATTATTAGTATAAAATATATAAACTATGAATTATTTTGTAACATAACTCAAATTACAAAATTCATTCTATATACGTTCAAAGTTATTATCTTTTATGGAATAACTGTTTTTTAATTTAGGTAAAAATTGGATTTTTAGAAGTATTACAAATACAATGCAACACAAAGGTGATCTGATTGAAGAGGAAGGACTTTTTATTACGGTTTCTAGTTCGTATTTATATTACATTTGATGAAAAGCATCCAAAACAGAGAATGCTGTACTTTCTTCTTCCATATATGTTATGAAATATTTCACACATTTAAAAGAAAGTGTTTCTTCAGAATCTTGCACAATTATTTCCATATACCTCAGACTTAAATGACAACATATTTTTTTAGTATGAATTTACAGTGTTTTTATGGAAATTTTTGTTAAAATGTCATTAAGATAAATTTATTTGCACACTCTACGCTTTAACTATTTCCCCATTTGACACTATTGAAAGTTTTTATTCATATCTTATTTATTTTAGTCTGCTAACGAAACTGAAACATCTAAAGAATAAGTTATTTTGAATATGTTTACAAAATATACGCGAAATTTTTATTTAAGTGAAAACGTCTATATACTATTCGAGAATTAATAAATCATCCGAAAAGTTTATATGCGCTGAATGCCGCGCGTCTATAAAATAAATCTTTAAAAAAACAGCAGACATTGAGCCAGCGTGTGCGATAAACGCGCCAAAATTGGCAGCGCGTTCACTCCCTCGCCAAGAGAGAAAAGTTGGTGATTCAGCCTGGTTTAGAGGAGCCTTACCCTAAACCAGATTCTGTGATGTAGCAGAGACTGGTTGCCTTGGCAACGGAGCTCAGCTTTAACCACTTATGCCCTTTACCAAGGCCAACTAGATATCTAGTTGGCCTTGATTGCCGCCCCCCGCTAGATTACAGTGCTCCGTAAATTTGACTATTACGATTTTTAGAAACCAACTATTTATATTTACCGGGTTCATTAATATAATTATGGTAACTCATATGTTATTGTTATCTTCATGATACCTTTTTGCTTGCTGCTTTACCATGTTTTGATTGTTAATATTTATTTATGAATTCTTTCCTTGCTCTGATAATTAATTCATTTATAAATAATGTAAAAATGAATATATTAAATCATATTTACATAGAGTGCTCTTCTACGTTGAAAAGAAAGTTACTATAAATATTTTTAAGTCATAATTTTATCAGCTTAACAAGCAGAACGGTAAATGGCTCTAATGTAGAATTGGGTGCCCCTTCGATTACCAACAATTTTTTTTTTTTTAATTTTGGCGATGGAACTTCACTTCTGGTTCCCATGATAGTTTTAACTTTGTTTTAGCTTCTGAAAATAGATTGATGAGTACATGGACAAATTTAAGGCAGTGCGCAATGCCTAGTTTGTGCAATTCTAGGATGTTTTTTTAAGTGAAAACAGATCGATGTGTACATGGACACAGAGTTTATGCAATTCTTTGACTTCTTATTTTGGTTTTGTGTAGCGGCCATCTTGAAATTGTGCCTTCCTGGCGCCGATCTTGGCGTCAAAAAACAATCGCCAAAAAACAAGGTGCACCCAATTGTAAACATTTACCCAGTTAATTAATGAATGAAATAATAATTAAAGATGAAATGGGCATTTCATAACTAATTAAAAATAAACAAAGTTTCCGCATTTTCAACACATCTACCACAGCACAAGCTTGTTTCTTTACATTAGCAGTTCTTACATCACGTGACCTCCGACGTCACCGGAATGCATCTCATTGAAGAGTTAGGTTTGGAGGCAACTTTCCCTTGATAAATCTGTCTCCTGACTGCTCAACAATTATTCACTTATGAAATTTTCTGGAATACTAAATTTTTGGAACAGTATATGTTTTCATAATTTTAGATACGTGCAATTAATTTTGCTCTTAGAATTTAAATGATATTGGAAATTAGTCTGCTCTTAGATTTTTAAATGATATTGTAAATTATTTCTCAGCAATAACAATTATTTTTATTTTTATTTCTTTGCAATTTATATTTTTAATTAAATTTTATTTTTATATTTGCTTTATACGAATAGAGAATATTTGTTAAATTAAAAATTTTCCTGTCTTTGATTTACCGGAAGTCGTCATCTATTATATATATCGATGACTTTCGATTAAAATTTATTCATGCAGCTTTTCTGAAAATTTTGTTTTTATAATCAAGGAGGTTAGAATACAGGGAGATGCCCTGCGCGCAGTCCAAGTGAAGCCAAAAAGTGGGGGAAAGCATGCCCTTAGTAGTCGTGGCTTTAGAAAGATTGACGAGCTCTTCAGCCAATGAGGCAGAGCCTAGCCACACCCAGTTTCGTAAATTAAAGACCGTGGATTCTTCGCGCGCTTTTTCCTTCACTTTTTCCCGCCATTTCATTTTATTTCTACATTTTCTATCATCTTGTAGACGGCTGCAATATTGTTCCGAGAAGCAATTTTTATTCCTGCCAAAATGGTAAATTCCTGCGTCGCTTTCGGCTGTACAAATAGCAGAATAGCAGCATCCGGTATTACATTTCACAGGTAAATATTCTTTTAACATATATACTATCATTTATTTAATTATACTTTGCTCAAAGTTAGATAAAAGTTTGCTGTGCATGTTTAAAACATATCCAAGGAAACGGCTGCAAGTGCTGATAATTGTATCAATTCTAATGATTATCAGGATATGCAGAGGGAAAATATATGTACAAAGGGACTGATTCCATTAAAATGAGTTAAATGAGAAATGCATTATGTAATTACATGCTGTCATTAATGAATGCTAGCAATAAAGGTATTGTGAAAATAAATAAATAAATACTCAAACCATTAATTGATTATATTTTAGTTATTCTAAATATATACAGGTATAATTCTCAATTTTCCATGTTATAAATACTACGTACGTTTTGAAAAATATTAAATTGCATGAACAATGATAAAAAATAGTATTTAAATTCTGCATTGTTATTTTTAAAACTCCCACAAATTTCACCCCAAATTAAATCCTGTTATTAAATATTTACTTGAACAGAAAATAAAATTAAATACATAAAATATGACTTGTAATATAATATGATCACACCTTTAAAATGACGCGTTTTCTTTTCCAGGATGAGCTGACCACTCCCCCTTCCCTTGTTTACTTACCGTTTTGCTTTTACAACTCAGTTAATTACGAGTATAATACTCAAACCATTAATTGAAGAAAAATCTGAGAATTATAGATGTTTCTTCGCGCACGTCACACCGAGAAAATACTCAAACTCTTTTCTGACGGCTTTTCAAACGCACATTTCAATTATTCTACTTATTTATGCATGTTAAAAAAACATTCTTTTATATGGAAATGAAATCCGAAATGTAGACATTATTTCAATGTAACCATTCAGTACCTTATAACCCTCTCACGTCTTCACATAAGAAATCAGAAAACACACTCAAAACTTCAAACAAGCTGACGTTTAACCTCACTTCACATAGTAAGGGAAGCGTTTTCTTGCCCTCACGAGGCGTGGCTTATTTGCTTCCCCCGGCTTCACTCTCCTCGTATTGCGACAGCAGAGACGCCATCTCCATGTATTCTAACCTCCTTGTTTATAATAGTGAGTGTTAAATTGTTATTTCCTGGTTGAGATTGCTATTGAAGTTCCATCGTAGTAAATTTGAGTGACCATTTGGACCATAAAAAGTTTGATCCGGACTTTGCTTTTCTGGTTTATTGGTCAGGTAAAACATCAAAGAGCTTAAAATTGTATATGAATTGTTCTTTTGAATTGCGATAAATTTAAGTATTTTGTGATATATAATTAGTCTCTTAAATTACGATGATGCATTTAATTATTATTAAGGCTTAATAATACTACAAATATGTATATTTACATGCGGTATATTATAATATCGAAATAAAGGTCTGTCTTGTAAGGAATGTATTCGTTCTTATGTACAACTCGTGATCGTTTATTCTGCTATCCGTAAGTCGCTACAAATTATGAATTTATTATTTTATTTTGACTTATTGACGCAGATTTTCGGTGTCAGGTATTCCTTTGTTAAATTATATATTTATTCATTCACTTTAAAGAATTTAACTTTGAGAAGTTGCAGATAAATTTTTTAATGAGGCTACAAACATATTTCTCATTTGTTTTCAAATTTGGTGAAATTAAATATATTTAGCTTACATTTTGGTATGGGTTGTATGTTTTGTTACAATGCCGGCCATTTTCTAGAAAATGAAATTTTGGAATATAATAATTTTAATTTGTTCATGTGTCGGATTAAAAAGTCAGATTATTTTATTATAATTTAAAAAATAACTGATATGTATAACACAAAGGATAAGTAAATTCATTACATTGCATTAAAAACAGTATTTGAAATTTTGGTTGATCTTTGCATTATGGTAACTTGGCGATTTTTTGGCGAAAATTTGGCAACCAACTCTCCTACAGCAACCCTCTATTTTTTTTCCCGCCGCCATTTTGTCTTCACGAAGTAAAGACATGTTTCTTTTCTTTTTATCTACTGAACACTTTTTCCAACAATCTAGTAGCCGAATTATACTTATGCTAGAAATTTTATCAAACAAAACTGCTTAATCATGACAAATATTCACTGCAAAATTGGGAAAAAGTGCACAATACCATACTCCTTACGCGTTTTTCAAAATAACACATACTCATAAACCATGTACACGGCGACTTATTTTTACTTAAAAAAACATCCCAGAATTGCACAAAAATGGCATTGCGCACACTCTTCACTATATCCATGTACACTGCTTTTTTCTCATAAATTAGAAAAATTTCACGAAAATACATGACAATTTTCTCAATCTTTAAACCCGGTAAAAAGAACATATATGAAATTACCTGATCGCGAAAAAGTATTTATCCTTTACAAATATGAACATTTCCACATATAAAATAAATAAAATATCCAAAAACTTTTACCTCTAAATCATCTATTACATTATACACGTCTCCAACGAATTCATACCGCAAGCATTACAAATACTTAGTATCAAATATTTAAATTATTTCCATGCACGTTTATTTCAACTTAAACGTATACCAAATTCCTACAAACGTAAAATTCACAAAATAACTATCATTTCATTAAAATATAATTAAATTCAAAAACACTACTTAAAATATAAATGAGGACATACATTAAATTAATAAAAATTACCTTACAATCCTAATTACTTTAAACTAAATCATTGCTAATAACAATTTTCCCAATAATACCAAATTCCTTTCCACCTTACATTTAGAACAATGCATAAAAATAATATCCTCAAATAATTAAAAATACTAACTTACTTAATCTTCTTCAGAATCTTGATTACGTGGCGGATACACTTTTCTAATTCATTCAATAAAATTATTGAAAGATTTTTTCTGCGAATTTTTCTTCCATACTTCCTCCGCTAAATAAAAAGCAAACTTCTCTTTATCACAATGCCTAAATACCCATTTCTAATTCACTTTAGTTAGGGCCATGGGATCCAAAAATTAAACAAAACTGTTTCACACAACACAGAATAAAGCTAAATACAAAATTTCCACATTTTTTCCCGATTTCCCCCCTTTTCCGATTAAAGAACCGTAATTCTTCCATTAATATCCCATGACATATCCCATGATCTCTCATTTCCCTCACGCAAAATAATGCGTAATCGGAACTGAGTACTGCTCACATTATTACCAAAGTCCCAGGTAGTAACCTTTATCGCCTCCAAAATGTCGCCAAACTACCAGTTACCATATTGTAAAAATCAACCGAAATTTTTTGTTCTGCACATACATTAGTAACTGTGAAAATTAGATGTTGCTTGCTTATACTAATAGTATCCTATATTTGCAACTATGTAGAGCAGAAAAGAAATATTTATACAGTGCAACCTTGGCACGATTTTGAAAACTATTGCCAACACCCAAAATGACCCAAAGATGTATGTACTATATACTTTATACTATCACTATATACATAGTATATACTATATATAACTATATATATTCTGTGAATGACCCGTTTACTACTCATCGTGTATGTTCCGTTTTTACTGCTCATCATAAAGTCGCCAAAAGTATCCAAATCCTGTGTGCACCGGATACTAGGATTAAACCGAAATATTTTTCGAATATACCTGGTGTGTTAAAATCACAATTTTAATTTATCAAGAAATTTATTGAAATGAGTTTAACTGTCTAACTTGTTTTTATTTGATTGTGGCAAAAATGTAATAAAAACGTGCCTTTTAGCACTTGACTCGCGTTCTTATAAGCTTGCTTCAAAATGCCAATAAATTGTTTATCATTTAGGAAGTACACTGGTTATCATAAATTAAGTAAAAATCACAATAGCGATAACTCCCTCAAAAATAAGCCAAATCGTGTAAAATTTGAATATGTTGCCAAGTAAGAGTAGCTGAGTAAAACTCCAATATGCAAATTAGTGGCGTTGCACTTGGAATACGTCATCTGCGAGGAGCATAAAAGTCCATGTTTGAGAGCAAGCCCACATATTTCACTGTGATAGTGACATAAGAAATCTGAGATAGCCGATTCGTAACAATGATCTACAGGCATCATTTGCCTGCCGAACTACTATAGAAAGCCATTGGGAGACTAGAGGCAGGACAGAGTCAAACAGAAGTAGCCAGATGGCTAAATGGGAGTCCTTCTGTGGTTCATAGATTTTGGGGGCAATTTCAAACCACAGATTCGACATCTAGGTGGTTCAGCCAAGGATGGCCAACTGCTACGACGAGCGCCGATGACCAATATTTGACATTATGTGCACTCAAGAATGGAACCGCTACTCTGACTGTTCTTAGATCGTCCCTTGCTACAACCACTGGAAGGTTGGTGTCAACGTCAACTGTGCGTAGAAGACTTCACGAAGGTGGTCTGTATGCGAGGTGAACAACCATTTGCGTGCCACTTAAGTCACGCCATAGCAGGGACCGTTTTGAGTGGGCACAACAACATGTCCACTGGACAACGTCTGAGAAATGGAGGGCTATTCTCTTTACAGATGAGTCCCAAGTTTAGTCTAGAATGCGATAGTAGGTGTTATTTGATATGGTGGGAACCTGGAACCCGTTATCATCCATCAAACATCCATGAAAGAGATGCATACGGAAGAGGCAGTGTCTGTGTTTGGGGTGGCATCTCTTTGGGTGGACGCACAGACCTCCATGTTTTTCCAAGGGGAACCGTGAATGCTCATGTTTATAGAGATGACATCCTTGATGCTTAAATTCGCCCATATGCTGGGGTAATTGGTGATGTTTTCCTGTTATAGGATGACAATGCAGGACCACACAGGGCTCGCATCGTATATGATTATCTTCAAAAGAAACAATTATGCGCATGGAGTGGCCAGCTTGATCTCCGGACTTGAATCCTATCAAGCACGTTTGGGATGCTTTAGGGAGACGTCTAATTGCTCTCAATCCGCCCCCTTAGACCCTTGCCACGCTTGCAACTGTTTTGCAAGAGCAATGGCTCTCGCTTCCTATGGAACTGATAGACCACAAAATTGAAAGCATCGCACATCACTGAATGTGCTGTATTGCTTCTAGAAGTGATTTTATTCCATATTGAATGTGCTCTTACTATAGCAAACTGACATCTTCGATTTTTTTTTCATTTTATACATGTGCTAATTTCTATACTACCATAATTGTCTGATAATTTCTTTTTATGTTATTTGATACCTTATTTTGTGTTGTATGTTTTGGGTAAGTTTCATAAAATTCTACATGTAACTTTTTCAGTAATCGTGATTTTTCCTTAATTTATGATGACCAGTGTAGTAACTTTTCTTATCCTGTTTGCTAATCTTTTATTTTCATATTTATATTCAAATTAACTGGTTAATTCGCAAAGTGCTGCTGCTTACGGAAACGTGTGAGAAATCACTGTCAAATTCTGAATTTGATAGTAAGCATGTTATTAAATTCAGTAAATTTTTTAAACACTTTATCCTTAAATTTATAGTTTTATTGCCTGATTCTTCTATTTGTCAACATAAGCTTAGGTAATTTATTATTACAACAAACTCGGATTACTTTGTTTTCTTCTTCATTTTCAGTTGGGGAAAAATATTATGCAGTGTAGATTAAAGCTTCCTGTTGAACCCCTTCTTTTTATGATTCTGTATTTTCTAAATGCTAAGAAACATGAAATTAAATTTACATTAATTTATGGTTTCGACTAAGTGCACAATCGCCCACTTATTTGTTTAGCGCTTTTTGCAAGAGTAAGAAGAATTGGATTTTTGTCTATTTTCTTTGACTTATTAAGTGAAAATAGATCGATGTGTATATGGATAAAGTCGAGGGAGTACACAATACCATTTTTATGAAATTCTGGGATGTTTTTTCAAGTGAAAATAGGTCGATGTGTACATGGTTACTGAGTATGTGCAATTCTTAAAAACGTGCCAAGCAGTGTGCGATTCTGCACTTTCCCTGTGGTTTCTACATGTTGGAGAACTTAAATCATTCAGCCTATCTTTGTCTTATTTACAAGTTTTGTATTTATGATACTACAACTAATATATAAAGCATTTAAATGGATTTAACATTGATCTACATATTTACGAACCATCTTGTAAGTGATTACAGATTGTTTGAATTAGCTTCCATGAGAAACCATTGCTGGAATTGGGGCATTTTGTTGCCTACTAAGACTATCTGTTGACAGCACACAGCAATCACTGAGCTGTTATTGTTCCTTCATTTCTTTGATGATTTTTTCTTTAAGCATTTCATGTAACTTGATATCAGTTTTGACTTTAACATTTACTGAAATTCTAATGATTCATGTTTCGTGGTTAACTGCGAGATGATCATATCCGGATTCTTCCAAATCCCTCATTTTGTATACTTTTCAGCAAGCAGAAAAAACTGTACTGCCTTCAGCAAATTATTTTAAAGTAACACTTTTCAGTTTTAGCTGAGTGATCTCTGGAATGGGTACAAGAAAATATTCTTTTGTTTCTCTACGTACACTTCTCAGAATCCACTGTGAAGGAAGAATATAACCAGCATTACTTTTTCTTTTTAAAAAAAATTGTCAGCTTCTACTGTTCTGTCATTTTCACCAGTTTTAACATTAGGTTTACATAACAAGACGTAAACATAATCATTTCAGTTGATAACTGTATTGTGGTTCATTTTTTATTCCTTGTTACGAAACTCAACTGAGGTCAGTTTATGGCACAAATTATACACCTGTAAGGAAATTTAGGCACGAACCTTCAAACAAAATGCGAGACCTGGCGCCTCTTTTTTTTCCCCCCTTGGCAAGATTTAAGGCAAATTTTTGCTATGAAAAATTCTTTTATCCTGTAGGAATTTCATTGCCTTTTCATCATCTTGAATCTTCTTCCAGATTGGAAAATCCATTTTTCCCCCTATGAAAAATGATTTTAGCCAGGTAATGTACTTGAAGAAAAATGTCATCTATCATATTGTTTCACACAGCTCTAAAAAAGGTTGCAAACCATAACATGTGATTATTGGGAGCTCTAGAAAAGGTTGCAAACCATAACATGTGATTATTGGGCTGTGTTTCACTCATAAAAACTAAAATGGCTCGGCCTTTGGCAATGCCAGTATAGCCAATAAGTTTTAAAGTTTCATTATTTTTTTAGGAGTGAGGGATTTAATGAAAAGACTATTTTCTGAAGAAAATACTCTCTTGAAAACACATGTATGCACCCAGAAAAAATTGAGCCTTCACTACGAAATGCAGCATGCAAATGTGGTTTGCCGAGTTGTGAAAATGATTAAATATGCATCACAAATCGTAATCGTGTAGTCATAAGGGTAAAATAGCAGGGGGTACAATTGTGCACAACACTTGAGCAACCAAATTCAAGAGACAGTGCCAAACAAACAAAAAAAAAAAAAAAAATCTCATTTACTAAATACAAAAAAAAGTCCTATTTTTATTTTTCTTACAAATTTATTGTATTATCATTTATATATATTTGATTTTTCATTAAAAATTTCCATTATTTAATATCGCTTCTCTGTTTTTAAATAAAGCACCTTTTCATGGCCATTAACACATTTTCTTGAGTCCCATAAGATTCCATAACTTTGGAAATGCTCTTCTGTAGTAGGCAGGTCCCAAATTTTAATAATTTTTTTTTTGAAAATATGTGATAGAGGGGGGTGGGGAAGAGTAGAATGATAACACATGTAATCAAGGTTACACAAAACCGTGTTTGAAGAAGACTTTTCCATTTTTGGCGAAAAATCACGTAGTTTGGAGCCTTTTCTTTAATAGGCAAAAAAGGTCGACAGGATTTTCCATAAGTACCCATTTCTGTTTAAAAAAAAAAAAAAAAAAGGCGGAGAATTTACATTTGCAGTTCTGCACGTGGCCAGCCGACGGTCTAGAAACGCCGCTGACAGCGTGCGTCTTAAGTGAGCAGCTGGTAGCATGTAAAAAGATGTGACGAGCATTTACAACCAGGCTCATGTCTTGGATATACGATGTTATAAAAACAGATATATAGTCAACGGCATTACAAACTATTGTCAGATTTTGAGAGGGGTCTTATCGTAGGGCTAAAAAAGGCCAGTTGGTCAAGTACGTAGAGTGGCTGGCATATTGGTTGAAACTATATGGTCATTGTCCATTGCTGGAACCAGTAGCTCAGTGAAGGAGTCAGCCGCGGTAGTGGCTCGGAATGTCTCCAAGCTACCAATACACTAGATTATCATGTTATTTGAAGAGCTGCCACTTCCACACCAACATGTACGCTGTCCTCAGCCATTTTCCAGTTTGCAAGGCTAGATATACTTGCAATCTAGAGATATGATTTGCAGAAGACTGGGTGATGATGGGCTCAGATCTCAACATCCATTCACCCGTTCACGACAGGCACCTTTGTTACCGAAGCATTCTCTTCAGACGGCGCGTGAACCAGATACGTCGTCTTGTGGGGACGGGCAATTTGCGCTGCTAAGCCTAACTTGGAAAAAAAATTCGTGTAAATTAAATTTGTCATCCAATTGTTTCAATTTTTGGTACATTATGAGAACATTCAGGTAGTTGTCAGAATTAATTTTAAACCTTTATTGTTATATTTTCCTTAATTTTATAAAATACTCATTCTAGAATAATATAATTTTTCCTTTATCCCACAATTAAATATATATGGAAAAATATCCAAACAGTCGCAGATTTTATTGAACATAACACATAATTAAAATTAAAAAATATTAAAACTGTCTTTCATAAAAATTCAATGTGCAAATAATGAAAAAAAAAAACAAAAAAAAAAACAATATTTCGAAAAAGAGACAGTGTATGATATTCTTTGAAACCTGGGTGTACGTAAAGTCCAACGTTGCAAATGTCACATAGAATATCGGCAAATTTGACTCATTTAGCATTTGTGTATCTTCTACGGTCAGATAGTGCTTTCATTTTGCCATTAAAAAAAGAGAACCCCAGCAATAGAACATTAAAAAAAAAAAACTTTCGCTAAGTCGTACAAAATATTCGTCTCAATGTCGGAAAAATCTAAGAGTAATAAAAAGTCTCTAATGATAGAACATCTACTCCACTATACGGTGATAAAAAATAAAATAAAAACAAAATAAATAAATTAAAAAGTATTCCAGAGCATCGAGAACATGTTCATTTGTTTATATGAAATTACGATGTAAGAGACATCACCTTGCCCAACACTAACGAATTAGCATTTGTGTACATTCTTCTACGATCAGATACCTATATCGCAAAAATAAAAATAAAAAGTACCTCAAAGCATCGAGAACAGGTGCATTTGTTTATGTCAAATGATGCAGTTAAGGAGACATTACATTGCTCAACACCCATCCACGAATCTCCCTCTCCACGACATTCTCATTCTGAAACAAAATACCAAAAATAAAAAACATTGCATGGGAATGAAGGTACACATAACTTTTGTTATATTTCCCCATAACATACAGCTACATAGCGGCAACAAAAAATATTAACTAAACGTTCTATCTAAAAAGTCAAATGTAGTACACCCGGCTATAGAGTGAATTAAATGGCGATTCAAATGTGACACACCCAGCCGTGAGGTAATGTTCGCTGCTTATGCAAAAATGACACGCCTGTACGGAACGGGTTAAGATACTTGCCATTGATACTTCATCATAAGCAGTGTTGTCGGCTCAGGCAAACTTGAAACCGTACTGAACGGGTTAAGATACTTGCCATTGATACTTCATCATAAGCAGTGTTGTCGGCTCAGGCAAACTTGAAACCATACTGAACGGGTTAAGATACTTGCCATTGATACTTCATCATAAGCAGTGTTGTCGGCTCAGGCAAACTCGAAAAAGTTCGCAGAAAATTGTGCCGCGTATGATCGCTAACCGGCATAATTTCCGATTCCTTGAGTTGTACGAGCACTTGGGATCAGAAAATAACACACAAAAAGTCCAACGGGATATGAAAGTCAATATATGCGGAGTTATCATATAGGAGAGTCCGAACAAAAACATGAGGCGAAGGTAAGTGCGTAAGTAATGAACTTGCATATGCAATTATTATGGCAGAGTATTAAAGAAATGTCTAGTATTGCTCTAGTATAAGAGTCCTAATGGCATTGTGACATACGTGGGATACAATCGTAGTACAACAAATACATTAGAAATACATAATATTTACAAAGTAAGTATATATGTAGCAAGGGTACCAGAGAAAAGACAATTTGTAATGGGATGATGTACAGGAGTAATAAGGTATTAATAAGGTATAAGTGACTGGAACTAGATTAACTAGTTGCATGAACTAATACATAAAAACAGAGTTAATTGCCGAGGTATCTTAGGACCACAAGCAATCTTTTGCGATTAGCATCGAATTCATAATTATAAGATAGCACCATTCCGGTTATACACTTTTGTAATCATTAAAAAATTTCTCAGCAAGTTTTGCAATGTAGCAGTTGAGTTCAGGAATATCTAGTTCACGATGAACTGCCGAGTTTCGAATGAACCACTGACAGTTCACTGCTTGCCTGAGTACAATATTTTGTAGAACTTGAAGTTTCATCAGGTTGGTTTCGCAGGCGTATCCCCAAACAAGGCAGGGATAAGTCAGAATAGGATGCAAAATGGTCGTGTAAATGAGTAATTTATTATCAATAGATAGAACAGAGTTCCAGTCAATTAAAGGGGTAAGTGTGCAGTGTTGTCTTGCATGATGTCACGGTCACTCAGGTGGACAGTGTCCGATTGGAGAAATGTTATCTTCAGCGATTAATCACTCTTCTCTCATATCTGATGATCGCTGCATACATGTCTGGAGATGGAAAGGTGAGCGGTATACTGCACTATTTGTTACCAAGGGGCACACAGCCAGAACAGAAGGTGTGATAGTCTAGGGAGTGATGAACTGGGAGAGTCATTCACCAGTACTCTGCCAAGTACTCTGATCAAGACAATGTTCGGTATTTTGACGACGTTTTGCAGCTGATCGTACTGCCTATACTGGCAGGTCGTCCAGATTCTGTTTTCCACCAGGACAATGTTCGGTTACACACAGCACGACTTTCCCAACGATGTATTTTTTTTTAATATCCTCGACTGGCCTGTCTGATCTCCAGGCTATTGTCCATCAAACATCAATTGCTGTCGCCATCAAACATGTCGGGCAGGCATATACAGTCATGTACAAATGCGTCCCAACTCCCTGATCAGTTACTCCATCTACCCCAAAGGGACATTGCAAACTTATACATTCAGTGCCCAACTGAGTTTTGGCTTGTATAGCTGCCAGAGATGGCTTTACCACCTACTGATTTTCACAGTCTTTGTATTGCTACTGGTAAATAAAATCTTTTTCACCTCAGTTTTGATCATTTGTGTATCTACCCAAACACTATACCACTGCCAAGTTTCGTAGTTCTTTTCTGGGTGTATTTATTTTTTGCAACTGTTTGTATTAAGGAATTTTAATGTAACCTTTCTAAAAAAGTGCTGCTAGTATTTTGTTTCTGAAAAATTTCGTTACAATATAATTTTATTTTACAACAAATATAGCAGTATTATTTGGATATAATATATATATTTTCTGTATAAAACTTTAATATATTTATTTAAAGTGTGTATATTTTTACCAGAAAATAGCTATAATTTCATTTTAGTCCAAAAGGGCTTTGTCCCAGGGGGGCTATATCTTTAGTTTTGTGATTTTGTGTCAAATCGCTCTGAATGTCCGTTTCACTTTTTAAATTGTTGCCACCAAATATTATTACCCTGTATTAAAGTTGAGAAATTAAATAATGGAGAATCTGCATAAATGTATGTATGTTTCTCGCATTGTAATAAAACAACGGTAACTTGAGCCATCAAATTTTGAATGATGTAATCCTACTGCGAATGTGGGCATCTGGAAGCCCAAATTTAAAATTTAGAATTTGTTTTATTATTGATATATTTTGTCAGACATTAAAGAATATTGATTAACAAACTCGAGGATTTCAAAGCGAGCAATGGCAACGTTGTAGAAAAAAAACATTTTCATCTCTAGCATGTGAGATTGTGTGTTGGAAATTCTAAAAATATGCTTAATTTAAAATTATTTTGCAATATTGCTCTTGAACTGAATTCTATGGTTTAAGTGTAAAGAACATGATATTTAATAAAGGTAACACACAGAATGTTAAAAAAAGTCCGTTTGGACGCGATTTAAAATCTGAAACTTTTCAGATTTTCTTTTTATTTTCATTTATTTTGATTCTTAGATGGTCATTATTTTTTACAAACTAGAGAAGATGTGTATTCTAAATTGTCAGAAACAAAACTGCTTAGTAGAAAAATTGTCTTTGATAACATTTAGAATTCAAATTTATGGATAGCGGCTGAGTTTTATTTATCATTTAATTAAAAAATTCCAGATAAATGATGATTTCTTAACTCGGTTATGAATAGAGCAAGATTCTAGGTCCTTATTGTCTATGGCATATCAAATATTCTCACATCATTCATCAAGAACTTCAATCAGATACATGTTAAAATGTTTATCTTTATTTCAAGACTTTAATATGCCCATTACTTTGTAGTTCATACTCTGTGCTCTGCACTTGTTTGAACTTCTCCTTCGGGTTGCCATATTTATAGGCAGGAGTAACATTAAATATATTGCAAAGCAAATTAAAAAAAATTAAAATTGTAATGCAAGAAGCAAGTTTCTTTGGAAGATGAACGTATGTGCCCAACCTTATCACAGTATTGTGTCATGGAAAGTTTGGTAACAGTTTTTATTCTGTTGTGTTGTCTTTAAGTATTTGTTTGCTTTGGGTTCAGACAAATGAGGGTATAAGCAAAATAGGCTGGTTTTACAAGATCAGTAGACACAGTAAATTCAATGCATTTACTTCAGTGGTAAAAGTTTTGTCCATTCTGGTGAGGACTTTGTGTAGACTTAGTATGACTGGCACAGCAGCAAACTTTATTCTGTTGATACATAAGTATGTATGTGTACATGATTTTAAGGCTGAATGTATTGTGATAGTGTGCAGATATTGCTATTGAGTTTAGTTACTGCATTTTGATGTGGAGACTAGTGATGAACTGAGGGTCATTATGGAGAGATCTTAGATCTTGATATTTTATTACTAGGCAACCTTAGAGTTGTATCATACACCAGGTCTGTGCAAAGAGTCTGCAGATCCTCCTTGATTGCTATGTGAATACCTAGCAGAACAACTAAGATGATTTCAGACCATATTATTAACCTCAAGAGCCTTTAGGGAGGATTATAAATGCTAGTGAAGTGCTCTACAAAGCCATTTGACAAAGAGTGATAGTCCATTATTGTAATTCTGTTTGTAGCCAGAATGCATGTAAACTCTGAATATATTGCAGAACTCATGTGAGGAACATGGTATGTTATGACCAATAGGCAGAAGGAGTGAGAGATCCATGTGCTGAAAGTAACTTTGCAAACAGTTTGTTATCGTATTGTTGACAGATGTGGCTTCAGACCATTTGGGGAACCTATCTATTAGTATTGAAAGATACTTGTTACCTTCTGATGTTGGTAATGAGCCAACAATATCCAAGTGAATTTTTGAAAAGCCTACATCAAGATGAGAGAATGCACCTACTTTAGTGTGCATGTGTATTTTCGATTTTTTGCAAGATTTCACCCAATTTTTTTTTATCTTGGGCTTCATATCAGGCCATACATCATCAGAACAAATAACCTGTGTACTAACTGTAATCCTGGAGAACTGAGAGATTATGCAGATGATTAAAAATGAGTCTGCAAGAGGAATTTGGAATAAAAGGATGAGGATCATGAGAGAGATGCCGCAAGCATTATTACAATCATTACTCACAAGGCTGAAACTCCTGCTTCAGAAATGATGCATAGTCTTTCAGATAGATTTGTACCCCTATATCATGCTATTGAGCTTCAAAAATTGCATATATTAAATAAAATTTTTTATATATATTTTAATATATAAATTATTTTATTTAATAATTTTTGTCTCGTTTTTTTATTTAATATAAAAATTTTATATCAAATTTTTGAAAATGTAAAAATTGAGATTTTGCGAGAGAATCGATTTCAGTTCTCAAAAGATCATTGGCAACAATATTCTTAGAACCTTGCACATGCCTAATGTTACAAGAATACCGGGGGGGATGATGCAATTGCTGAAGTGAACATAAATGGGAGTTCTGAATAAAAGCCTATAACACTTTCTGATCTGCATAAATTTGAAAATTCTTGCTCTCAAACATGTGTTGGAATTTCTTAATTGCAGAATAAATTGAAAATCATTTCCTGTCATGTGGACCATTTCTGTTGACTTTTATTGAGTTCCAGAAAGAGAAATGCTGTTGGTTCTCATGTGTCTTGAGACATTTGCATAACAGTTCTGATGTCTGAAGCATCTATCCAGACCCTTATTGGCTCCAGAAATAGGGTGCATGTAAAGGGTAGCTTCAGCATTGGCATTTTCGTTCCAATTTAACTAAATAGATGGATCCCAAATACATTAATAACATTTTTATACGTCTTTCTAACAATTTAAGGAGAAAGAATGTGTGCTGCTTTAGTTATTAAACATGCCTAAAATTTGGCAAAGCTGAGTATGGGTGGTTGATTGAGGAAAACCTAAAATACATTTGACTTTATCAGGAAAAAGTTCATTTCCATATATGAAAATGTAAGAAATTAATAGATGCTTGACCAAAGGCACATTTTGAAGCATTATGCAAAGTCTTCCAGGAGTTTTGAAAATAAGGTTTTCAGATGCCTACGATGTTCCTTGGACTTTTTGGAGACTATCACTAAGTTGATAAAGGATAAATACCTCCTAAATCTAATGTGACTTAATGTACACTGCCTTTAAAAAAAGACCGAAAGTTTGCTTTTCTTGCTTTATTGCTATTTATATAAACTTTAACCACTATGCCCTTCAAAGTGCACCTCTCTAGTGTCAGTACACCGTTGCCATCATTTTTTTCCACTTATGCAATGTTTGCTGAAAATCTGTTAATCTGAGGGCATGCAAGTACTTTAAGTTTGGGAAAGAGAAAAAAGTGTGCTGGGGCCAAGTCCCGAGGGTGCCAGCCAAAAAAATCTAGGCAAAACATCGCAGGCGAAAATGTTGCGTAGAAAACAATGCAAGGCAAAAATGTAGTGGTGCAAAGCATTGTGGGAGAAAAGAAAGCAGAGAAAGCATCGGGGTGCAAAATATCATTGAAAATAAAGCGGTTTAAAAACATAGTTGTCAAAAATATGTGGTAAAAAATAAAGTATTATATTGATGGTCTGTTGATGTAGGAAATTGTTTTGGCATCTGTACTTCTGCCTTCTCGTAAAATGTTGAAATCAGTCATAGCACTGCATTCAGCTTGCAGTTACTAATTAAACCCCTATCACTTCTACCAATGTATGCGCCTAGTCAGGACACTTCTGAGAAACAAGATTCTGGTAGTACTAGGTTTAAACAGCAGGGTTCTGAGAAAAACTGGAGGCAATGCTCTGTCTAGCCGAGAACATGATGTCCTGGCTATGTGGGATATTTTTAAACTTTCCCAAAAATGTTCCGTTTGCAGCTGTGTCTGATGTAGAGATCAACCAATCAGATGAAATTTCTGCTTCTAAAGGATCATTGGTAATTTCCAATATAGCGACAGCTGTAGTTTGACATCTTGGATGTTAGAAATGGAAGCCAATTTTATTGAAGGGGTAAAAAAAAACTATATTTGTGTACTGTGTTTTTATATTATAACTGTCCAAGTCATTTTTAAAATGCTTATATCCTAATTAAATTTTTATGCTGTTACCATTATCATTAAAAATGTTATTACCTTTATTATTATCTTTTTACCTTTTGTTTATTTATTTTCAATTTTCAGAAAGAAATGTATGTTATTGTGCTTTAAGTAGATATATTTTTTAATTCATGTCATAGCATTTTTTGTTTCTTGTAGAACAATTGTCTTAATGGAATCAAATTGTAAAAGTATTCATGATGATAGAAGTGGAGTTAGCTGGCATGATTTGAGTAAGTCAGACTATGCCAAAGTTATTTTCTGTGATTTATATAATTTACATCGCAACAAAGTTGGATGCAGATTCCAGATCACAGATAATGTGCATGAAGACCCCTGTGACTATATTGGACTTTTTCGTGTTGGATATGACAATATTTCACAGTGCCTTATTTTTAAATTGCTGTCTGAAACAAAATGTGAAGAAGATGGAAAACAACTTTGCTGTGAATTTAAATGTATGTACATATTCTTTAACTTTATAGTTTTAAAGTAAAGTAATTTTAGTTGTATATTAGTAAAGTGTGTGAGGATGCAAAAATGTGTTAGGTAATGCATGTAAAGGTGTTTCGAATTTTTCAAAAGACATTTCTGGCTGCTAGAATGAGCAATATGAAATTTCAGTGTTTAAACTTGAAACCACAACGCTTATGAAATGTAATATTTTTTCAAATCATGTATGTACATCAGGATTAATTGTATATAATTTTTCAACTTTCATTAGATTGCTATACATTGGTAAATAAATGATATCAGATTATTGTGTTGTACAAGGGGTGATCAAATGAAAAGGTACGAAATGACGTAAAAACGTAACTGTTAAATATTTACATATTCTGCCACGGGAGAACATAGCGAGACATCTCGGGATGCGATTGGTATCTCTGCGATTGGGATCAGAGCATGTGCGGATGCTTGCATGTGCAGGAAAGAGCAGAGGCTCTTATCAAAAGCGGCGTCCAAATGATGTGGCTGTCCGTATAAGGACAGGATAGTGTTCGCGTTGCAAAATTTGATGACTGAGGAGCAGCAAGGTGTTATCCGATTTCTGACGGCAGAATGTGAGAAACCGGCAGCTATTCATTGCTGGATGGTGACAGTTTATGGGGAGAAATGTGTCTCTGACAAGTCTGTCAGAAAATGGAGTGCCCGTTTTCGTGCAGGCCGTGAGAGTGTGGGTGATGACCCGAGACCAGGCCAGGCAAACACTGTCATCACAAGCGATCTCATCGACAAGGTGGACGACCTAGTGAGAAGTGATTGGCGTGTTACATTGTGAATGCTGGTGGTGAAGGTGGATGTCAGTTATGGAATTGTGTGAACACTTGTTCACGACAGGTTGCGATATCGGAAGGTGTGTGCCGCTTGGGTTCCAAAGCAGCTCACCGACCAGCAAAAGGAACTGCGTATGGGGCTAGCACTGTAACATCTTTTTTGGTAATCAGGAAGACTCTGCTTTCATGGAGCAGATCGTCACAGGTGATGAGACCTGGTGCCATCACTACGAGCCAGAGACAAAGCGGGACAGCATGCAGTGGAAACGTGCATCATCACCTCCCCGTGAAAAGTTCAAAGCCATGCTGTCAACAGGCAAGCTGTTGCTCACCGTCTTTTTCGACAGTCAAGGGTCCGCTACTTGTGAAAGTCCTCGATCACAGAAAAACCATTAATTCCGATGTGTACTCTGAGACACTCGATGCCTACACAGGCCCATTAAGATCAAAAGACCGGGGGTTTGGTTCTGCTCCATGATAACGCGCGTCCACACGTTTCTAGAGTCGCACACATGGAACTGGCCAAGTTCAAGTGGGAAACGTTAGACCATCCGCCCTACAGTCCAGACATGTCCCCCTGTGATTTCCATGTGTTTGGTCCACTGAAGAAACACCTGAAAGGAAGCGCTTCAACTCGGATGACATACTCAAGGACGCTGTGAAGGACTAGGTCTTGTCACGGCCACAGGAATTCTGAGAACAAGGAATCCTGCAGCTTGTTCATCAGTGGGATCGTTGTGCTCAGGCCTATGGTGTATATTTTGAATAAAGTTTACATTTGTACCCACTGTGTCATTTCGTACCTTTTCATTTGATCACCCCTTGTACACTGATGACCAACTGAATTAGAGATACTGCTTGGTAATATGCGACATGTTCTTTCACTCTGATGAGTGGTGGTATAGTGACCCAATAGACTTCTTAAAATGAAAGAAACATTGGGAAGCTAATTAATATATGCTGCACAGTATTTCATAGTGCATGAAGATGGTCATAGCAAGGTCCAGTGCATGCGTATCTCATTCATTAGCATTCCAAATGTGTTTATTAGAATTATGTTCCTCAAACCATCGAGAAGTATCTCAGAACCGATATTTTGCTGTCTTGTAGATACAGATCTCCTGAATGGTGGTGTAGACAAACAAATGAATGTGCTTGAGCTGGCACCAAATCCTATTATTGTTCATCTGTATTAGAGTGACAAAGCCATCAAGGGATCTATTGCTTTCCAAAGAGTTTCCTTATGAAAATATTAATTTTATTTGTTTGAAATGTACCCTATTGTCAGTAGGAATCTGTCACCTCAACTTTTTGATGAGCTCATACTATGCCAACTGAATTGCCTGATTGATTAACTGAGTTGTCTAAGTAACTTTTTCTCATGTTTTAAAGATCCAGGGGCAGTATTTCATGATCCACATTACTCTGTGCCTTGTGACATGATGAGCAGAGGTATCTTAGTGGGTTGGTGACTTCTGCATCCTATAGTTCTGGACTTCTAATACTTTAGTGTTTTCAAGCATTTGTGGCATCTATCTGGTATTATCCAGTTATGGGTGATGAGCCTTTTCACGTTATTTACCATATAATTTAACTCTGTTAGTGGAAGTCTGTCGGAATCCCCATTATATGCATTTGTGGCATGGTGGGTTCATGAATAATTCCTGCATAATTCTGGAGATGAATTGCCTCATATGTAATACTCCAACATCCTTTCTATTATCAAATATACTGAGATATTACCTATCAGGAGTTAAGATGTTAATCTGACAGATAGTACAAGATCTGAACAAGTGATGCATCTCACTGCACTTTTCTATTCACCAGACTATTGTCTGTAATTCAGTTGTTCATCAGTGTATTGTTGGATTACGATTTATAGTGAAGCTGATTTAATTTATCTGTATCCTTAAAGGTATGATTTTTTATTTTATTCATATCAGAGGTAATTGTTTATAATTTATGTTCTTTGTTCTAAATTCAGAATATGAAATATATATGTTCTCAGAGATTATGGAATATATATATGAGTGCTAAATTAGGCTTTTGATGATTTCATGTTTTGAGATTTAGCAAATAAGAATTTAATTTTTAGTCTAGTTCATGTTCAAAAAACTGTTTATCTTCACCAACTGATTTGATAGAAAATGTGTTTCGTGTATTAACACTTTTTTTTATGTTTTAGTGTAAAATGTTTAAAAACTTTAAATATATATAAATATTAATTTTTTTGCTTCTGTTTGTTGTTTTGAGAAAAAAGTAATTAAATGAATAAATATGTATTAATTAAAAACTTTAAAATTCTGTTTTAATATTTAAAACAGTAAATTTGTAGTAAACATTTACTAGAGAGCAGGGTAAAGATTTTACTTCGTACTCACTTTTAATAAATTAAAAACTATTACTCTGAATAAAGTAAGTGAAAAAATGGGAAACAGTTTATGCATTTTTTATGTTTATGTCTCTTACACTTTTATGACATTTTATCTGTCCTGATTTATTTGTGTTTGTGTTAATATTGAAATATTGGTATGCTTTCTGATGAGCCGTATTTCTGGTTTCACCATGCATTCTTGGTGCATTTTTGGGTAAATGGTAATAATGGTAATGGTAATGATTATGGTGCACAACCTGGACAGGTTATTAGCACCAGACACATGATATTTAAAGAAAAACAAGTTGTAGTCACATCCACAAATAAATTCAAGGCAATTACAAGTTTAATAGAAAAACAGACTTATAGGATAAGGTGCATTTTTGTGTATACACATGACAATAGTCAAATTAAACATTTGTTAAAGAATTTACGTAATTAAATATAGGTGGATTAAACTGATCTCTTCTATTATCTCATAGTTCCAAGAACTGTAGATTTTAAATGTAATCAGTATAATGCAATTAAAAAGAAGGTTGATTACCACATTATTTAACTCTGTGCAGATATTGATGAAATGAAAAAGAATGTGCTACTAGTTACAATTAAAGTCACAGACATTAAAATGATTCAGATGTGCTTGCTGTGATAATATGAAAAGAAAGGAAAAAAATGGGGGCAAAAGAAAATGGACTATGTAAAGATATGTTAAAACCTCAAAACTTTGGTTATCTCTTATATCCATCCGTAATTTAACCACCTTCCCCCTCCCAAACTTGAAAACTGCCTCAAAGTTGAAAGATGTTGCCCCCCCCCAATTTTTTTTTTTTTTTTTTTTCTTTCTATGCTTATCAGAAAAGTTGCTTTCTTCTCTCACTGCAGTGCATAGGATTGCAATTTTAAGACAAATTAAATCAGAAATTTTAAAATGTTATTTGAGAGAGATTAATTCAAATTTCCTGCCTGAATGTCATTGCAGGAAAAATCATAAACCTTTTTTAAATCTATGAATATAATCTTTCTGGCTATAACTCTAGTTATCAGAAAGTATTAAAACTTGTTTCATCAGAGTTCGGTTTTCAAATCCAGAATCAGCAAAAGTGATGATGAAGTAAGGATAGATAAAGAGGACTGCAATTTCTTAGAAACATGCATTATTTTATATATATTGTTACAGATTTTGTTTTTGGTGGGCTATTTTTAGTAGAATAGTAATTAAAATTGTTTTATATCCCAGTGCAATGCAGCACAAAAACTTATTTTAAGAGAAACCTAAGCTGGAAAAGGAAAAATGCAGGAGCACACGCATTTAACATTTAATAACTAGATAACTCGTAATTTATATTTAAATGGAATAAATGCAATTGTATGGTAGTTGTAACTGTAATTCTTCTCTTTTGCTTTCCAGAAACCTCGAGAAAATAAAAATTACCAGAATGTTCTCGTGCAGGATTAAAAAGCTTTAAGAACCCATAGAAAAACATCTCGGTTGAATTGTTTTAGTGAGGTGTATTTGTTTACTTATTTGTTGTTGACTGTAGCGAATTCGCCGTGAAATCGGATTAGCTTTCTCTGTGCTTTGAATTGTGTTCTGTTTAATGTTTCAGTAGTTCAAATATAGCTACTGATAATATTGCGTGATATTGTATGAATAGCTGTGAGGAAAAATTTCAGCATTTTGTGATGCTTCTTGTGATAAGAATAAATTTTTTATTAACTTTTCATCAGATTTGTGCATTTAATCTGTTTCGAAGCCATACCCACACAACACTTTATGGAGTGGGGTTCAAATCCACATTCTTTCTCAAGAACCAGAGACTGGATTTCAAAGCTGTATCCGGTGTGTTGGAAGTGTGCTTTGGCGAGAAATGTTTAAAAGACAACAGTAGGCTTCAATTAAAATCCTGTCAACAAAAGCCCACGGAAACACTCCAGGAGCCCGCCACGGATGTTGAAAGGCTATCTCACCTTGCCTTTACATTGTGTCTGACAGAAACAAAGAAATCCTGTCCCTGCAATACTTCATCAACAGCATCCAGGATCTCGAAATACAGAAAGCCCTGCAAATGGTGGGTGTCAAGGACATAAAAATCGTTCTAGTGTACGCCCTAAAATTCGAGGCAACCCAGCAAGCAACTTGTAGAGATCGCTATCCAGTCAGAGCTGTGCGGGTCCACAGGCCAGTCAGTGAATTGATGGCTCGTTTAGATAATTTATCCAGACAAGTCGATGCTTTGATACAGAGTAGAAGTGAATGCAAACTGGCTCTAAAGTGTTGGAAATATGGTACTGAAGGCCGCATAGACATCATTGCAAAACACTCCAGGGCACGGAAAATAAAACAGATGATTTGACAAGTTCAGTCAGTGCCTTGAAACAGAATAGGACTGTAAAGAAACAAATCCTAAAGTACTGGAACTGTAGTGTTGCAGGCCACATACAGAGGAGCAGCAGAACACCCCAGAGTGCGAAAAATAAGACGGAAACCAGTTTTGACAAGAAACCAGTGTTGGAACTGTGGAGCTGAAGGCCACGTATGTAGAAACTGCAGAACACCCCAGGGCATGGAAAATAAGACCATTTCCCAGCAACGGCACAAGAAACTAATTAATGGCCATCTTAAGGGGGTAGAGGTTGCCAGATAATAAAAAGCCCCAGTTTAAAGCACCTCAGATTTCTGCAGCGAGTAATGTCAGTAAAGGACTTTCATCATGGGACATAACTATGGGGTTTCTTGCAGTATGACGATCAATACAGGAGCGAATGTCTTGGGAAGGGGGCAGTGTTATGGATTTTGTATTTAGTTAATTAATTTTACTAGAATTGTAATTAAAAGGGTTTTATATCCCCATATAATACAGCACAAGACTTATTTTAAGAGAAAGCTATGTCAGAAAAGTAAAAATACTGGAGCATGTGCATTTAACATTTAATAAATAAATGTCTCGTAATTTATATTTAAATTGAATAAATACAATTTTGTGTTGGTTGTAACTGTAATTCTTCTCTCGAAAATAAAATTAACAGAATGTTCTCCTGCATGATTAAAAAGCTTTCAAAAGCTGGAGAAACACATCTTAGTTGAGTTGTTTATTGAGCTGTAGTTGTTTACTTATTTGTTGTTGTTGACTGTAGCGAATTTGCGGTGAGATTGGATTAGCCTTCTTTGGATGACAAATTATGATGGCCGCTTTAAGAAACGAATGGCAACCTCAAAATTAACTATTTTAGATTTTATGTTCTTCCCTAAAGTCATTTGTTCTCCCAAATTTGAGGTCTTTCCATGTTATGTAACAACCTAAATTTAACCAATAGCAGCTTAGATATTTTTATGCATCTACTCTGTATAAATACTGCTTTGCTAAATAACTGCGTCGTTGCCTAGCTTCCACCATGCTGACAACTCTGCGCTGCTATTCTTTGCTGCCTACATCATTCCTTTAAAAACCTGTGTATATAAAATGTATTGTTTTTAACTACGATTGGCTAAATACCTAGTCTACCAAAAAGTGATTTGATGCGAATTATCATGGAATAAAGTTGTGTTTAGAAACGGCCACATCTGGAAGTTGCTGGCTTCTGCATCTATCTCTTTAACTAGGCACCTAAATACTGACACACACACACATATATACCACACACACATATATATATGTATACATGTGTGTGCGTGTTTCTCATCATAAAGTTAAGTTTTGTTTGTAGGTCTTTCTCTTCATACGTTGTTTGTAAATGGTCTCTTGCAAGATGTATAAACGCTGCTCCACTGTATATGAAAACTTCCCAAGAGGGACAAAACTTGAGAATAAGTAATGTCAGCCTATTCTCTTATTGAATTTATTAGACTTTTCTATGGTGCCAACTAAAAAAGTAGTATTTGCATGTAAATAAGTATAAGCTTGTTTGTTTCTTACGACAGACTTCAGATACATTTTCATGAAGTAAATGGATAAACTTTCATAAAATTTTCTGTATCTAATCTTGAAGTAAAATTATTAAAAAGCATCTTCATCACAGACTGTCATAGGCAGTCTAGTTCTTTTGGTAAACTTACTAATTTTAAAAAGCTAAGCTAAAAAAAAAAAAAAAACTGTTCGCATGTGTATTCCCAAAGTGATTATTCTTACTGCAAAAATTCTTAATTTGGGATATTTATCTTTCAACAGATATTAATAAAAGTTATCAGATTTGTATCTTCAAGTCTTTGAATAAGATTTATAGTATTGCAGTGTAAATTAGCTCCATTTCTAGATTTTAAGAACTACTCACATTCGCTTTTGGTAACAAAAATAATGTAAAACTGGATTCCAAACAATCAAAATACTAAAATTTTTCTTTAAATTATTGTCATAATAATTCTAATTAATTTACTAGAAATGCATTTGCATGTCGCATGTGGCCCGCAGGCTGCCAACTTGAGACCACTGCTCTATGGGAATATCTTAAATAATTGTGTGGAATGTTAGAGGAACAACACCCGCAGTGCTGCCTCATCTCTTTGTTGAATTGTGATGGCAACCAGTGAATGAGGAGGACAAATTTATGGCCTTGATGAGAGACATCATGATAGCATTTGTGTGATTGGGAAATAGGAATGGCTATCAGTGTTCTTTTATATCTGATTGCTGTAGTAGAATGATGACTATTAACAAGTGTGGACTGCTTCAGTTGACAGTTGTCAAATAAGATTGTTTGAAGTGCTTTTTTGATGTCTTTAAAGTGCCATGTTAACCATCGAGGGATATGATAGGTTCTCTTCAGGAAGACATCAATACATTCTTCTGGATGTTGACTAATATAATAATCTAGTAATGTAATGAGTCTTTTGATTCAGTAATAAAGGTATGTATATAATTTCTGTATTTACTTATGTACTGTTGCTTTTTATTATGGTTTAGTACTTTAATGTTATCAGTTTGGTTTTGATCATGAGTCAGTTCATGGGTAGTAGGTCACCTATTGTGAGTAGTAGGTCACCTCAAACAAAAATTAAATGGAAACTGAAATCACAATCATTCTGAGCAAAAATTCAACCCTGGAGGCACTGCATTCGCTTTTTAACCTCACTACTGCCAGTTTGGCTGCTGTCAATAAAAAATGTAAAAAGTTCTTAAAAATGTGGTTATTATGTCAAGTTACTTGTTATGGCTTAAAAATGTGTGTCTGCTAGAATAAAAAGGAATATTTTAATTAAGACATGACCACAAGCTTCTTTCTTCATCTTAATGTTCATATCAACATTCCAAAATTGATATATCAAGTTGACAGGATACATTTGTGTAATTCAACATAAAGTACATCTTCAAAATTAAAAGTCATTTCTCAACTGAAATTCAAAGTTACTTATACAGTGCTTGCATAATATTTCAGCCAGCTCTTCAAATTTTTGCTCAGAATAATTTAGTTTTTATTTAATTTTTATTGGTTAGTTTTAAGAGTGTAAAATTATTATTGCTGAAATGGATAATTAAAGGACTCTTTAAAATAAGGTAAGTATTTTGATTTGCATAATTTTTATTTTGCCTAGTCTTCTCATCAGCTTTTTTGCTTTGCTTTTCTCAACTTGCTGCCACCTGCCATTTTCAAAAGTGTAAAAAGTTCTAGAAGAAGCTCAAAAGAACATGGAAGCGAGGCAACGCTGTGACAGGTTTAGTTTTAATCAGGGTGCACAATGAGAAGGCCTGTCACCTTACACCCTAAAAATGGATAAGGAGCATATCGACAAATGCACTGCACTATTGTCTTTTAATTCTATTGTTCTTAAGTATTAGTAAGCAAGATCAAGGCTAATGGCTCAGTGCTCCAGATATCTGGATTTGTAGTTTTTTGTATTGTTTTAAAAAATTTGTGTTAACTAGAGTAAAAAAGATAATTAAAAATTGGACATGATTGAAAGCTTTTACTTTATCCATCTCTGCATTCTTATTAACATTTGAAAATTATTGCATATACATGTATATATATATATATATATAACACTTTCATTATTTTTCTAGGGGATGAATTACCAAAACTTGAACATGGTTTTTATCAATTTGTGTATATCACATGTGATAAAGAAATCTGTGGAGCCAGCATGCCTTTTGAAATAAGGGGTTCTGATGCCCAAAATGATTCATCTGATGAAGATATAGTGGCTGAAAATGTTGAAGATGATTATATTCTTGTGAAATCGAATGCAAAAGAAAAAGTTACTCTGTTGCTTAGTTTGCTCGATGAATATCGTGTAAAAAATCTCACCCTCTCATCAGAACTGGAAAAATGTACAGAAGAAAAAGCAAAATTGATGAAAGAACATGAAGTAAGTTTATTAGTAGTCTCATTAATATTGTATTTGAATCTAAGATTTACTCCTTATTCAGTGCTAGAAACGTGAAGGAGTCAGATTCTATTTTATTTGGTGCTTTCTGATTATCTGCATATCTGATTTCCAAGTACCATAGAAATGCCATGTTTTTGGTGTATTTTGGAATATACATACTATAATAACCAATATATGTATGCACATGTCACGCAAGTGTTTGAGTACATATTTATTCATACTTTATAGTTAGTTACCTGTCATGTTGTTGAATAGCATTTCCCATATAGATTTGTTTTTCCTCATGACATCTAATTTCTTATGAATTGCTTTTTCATTTATGAGTAGAACAGTACGCAGGAACCATAAAGGTAGCCAAACAAAAATTTTATTCCAATTTACATAGTCGAATCTTGACGACTCAAGTTATGAGTTGTTGACAACTTTTTGGCATTGCAGATAATCAGAAATCAATTTTTTGTACTATTTAAGTTTGAGGCTAATCTTTGGAATATGATAACAGGTAGTTTGGCGACATTTTGGTAAGGCAATAAAAGTTACTAGCTAGGACTTTTGCAGTGTACATAAATAAAGTCAAGAGTGTGTGCAATGCCATATTTGTGCAATTCTGGGATGTTTTTTTAAGTGAAAATAAGTCGATGTGTACATGGATACCGTGTCTGTGCAATTCTTAAAAAGCGGCAAGCAGTGAGCAATTCTGCACTTTCTCCCAATTTCGCACCTAATCTTCGTCATGATTAAGCACTTTTGTTCCATAAAAGTTCTAGCATAAGTGTAATTTGGCTAGCAGTTTGTTGAAAAAAAATGTTGAGTAAAAAAAAAATGCCGTTACTTCGTGAAAACAAAATGGCGTCCCAAAAAAAAAAACTAGCAGGTTGCTGTAGCAGGGTTGGTCGCCAAATTTTCGCCAAAAAATCATTAAGTTACCATAATCCGAAGATTAACCAATTTTGATTTATTAATGATAATAATATATTGGAATAATTAATTTGGAATTTTTAGGAATTCAGAAAGATTTGTAGTTCTGAGATGCCATTGATTTTAAAATATACCTAAGTTTTATCAGCATTTATATGGGAAAAAGTAAATAACTTGAATGTGGAAGTTTTATATTTTAAAATAATTGTATGTGAATTGATTTTCGTGATTTTTTTTTTTTTTTTTTTTATGTTATAGGAGGATGTCCAGAAAAAATATAAAATTTTGTCGTTTGCTTTTTAATTAAGTTGTAAGTTGAAAATAATTAATTTTTGTTATTTTTTATTATTATGTGTACTATAGAATTTGTGTAAGACATTCCCATCTGAGGAGGTTTGTCATTTGAAATATTTTATAAAATCTTATTTTATATTCAGGGAGCTAAACTCTTGCCACTCAGTAGTATCTTTAGTAGACTCAGATCCTAAAATGTATTTCAGTAGGTTTATTTACTTGTTTACGTTAGATAAGTCAAAATAGAAAGGCTAACCACTGTTCTGTCACAGCCATAAAAGAGGCTTCAGGTGTTACAGATTTAAAAATTTTCTTTTGCTTAATGCAGATATCGCTATTTTGCCATTAATGACTGGACACTGGTTATAAAATTGCTCAAATGTAGGTAGTATGGTGTCAGTTTGATACTGGTCTGACATTCATCACTTTTGTAGCCTTAGAGCAAGGATGTCAAACTCGCGGCCCACAACAAATATTTTTGCGGCCCGGCCAATATATCGGCAAACAATAATACATAATAATAAAATAACATATCGACAAAGAAAAAAATGAAATGTTTACTGCTAAGTAATTAACGATAATTTATTCAGTGTTGTTAGATTACTCACAGCGAGCTGACACACACACACTACTGAAATTACAAATGCATGTGAGTAGCTTGCGTTCGGCTACCTTCGGCTTTTGGGGGACACGTGCACTCAGAACTTGTACGCATCCCCCGATAGCCGAATGTGGCCGAACTCATGGTCTCAGTTTTCCAATCATAGTTTTGTACGATATATTGGTGCATGCATGTGCATGCACTTTGCTTTATTATTAATTATTACTTAATTCATATTGTTACAGATTTCATAGTTATTTATTTATTTATTTTTTTTATTTAGAATTGTAATTACATTTGCTTCATGTTGCCTTAGCAACGCAGACGATTTTTGAAAAGACAACTGCGTTAAAAATAGAACAGCGCGTGCATTCAATACCTAATAAATAAATATCTCGTAATTGCTGTTGCCATCCACAAAAATCCAGATATTTATAGATGTTTCCAGTATATTCGAGAAATTAATTATAAAGCTTTTAAAAGCCGAGAACAAATAACTCATCTCAGTAGTAGCTGTAGTTCTAGCGAACTGTTTGTTTACTTAATGCTGTGATTGATTTGTAGCAATTTCGCTGTGAGATAGAATTAGTTTCTCCGTTTTGAATTGATTTTTGCTAAACATTTGACATTTTGTGATATTGTTAGAATATTTTTGAAGAAATATTTCAGCATTTTGATTTATCTCTTGTGGAAAGAATAAATTTTTGTTAACTTTTTAACGTTAACCATGTTTATTCCAGCCCTTTTTATTCAGTATATCTATATCAAAACTAAGTGGTAGTAAAATGAAACGAAAAATCGCTGACGAACATAGAATATTCCAAGTAAAATGGGAATTAGAATATTTTTGCTGTGAAATAAAAGATAAAATAATCTGCTTGATATGCAATAATACTATTAATGTACCAAAGTTATATAATATTAAATGTCATTACGAACAACACAAATCGAAATATAACAATTACGAAAGATTAATGAGAGAAGAAAAGTTGAAAGAGCTCAAGTTAGGAGTGAAAAAGCAACAGTCCATGTTTAGTAAAGTATTGCAAGAAAGTGAAGCGGCGGTACATGGCTACGTCTTGTCCGAGTTGATAGCTAAACATTCGAAGCTTTTTGCTGACGGTGATTTCATCAAGGAATGCCTAATGAAAGCTGGAGAAATTGTTTGTCCTGGAAATGTGAAGGCTTTTCAATCAATTTCATTCTCTCGAAATACAGTTGCGGAAAGAGTTACTGATTTAGCCGCGAATTTAAGTGATCAGATCAAAGCAAAATCATCTAGTTTCGAAAGTTTCTCCATTGCCTGTGATGAGAGCATGGACATTAGTGGCAAAGCTCAATTAGCAGTGTTTCTTCGTTCTTGTGACAAGAATTTTAACATTTTTGAGGAATTACTGGAACTAATACCGATGCCTGGTACTACCACAGGAGAAGATATATTTACTTGTGTTTTTGGACTTCTGCAGAAATACAATCTACCTTTGGCAAAATTAAATTCTGTAGCTACAGATGGTGCTCCATCAATGACTGAGAAAAACAAGGGCTTCGTAGCATTACTAAGAAAAAAACTTAGTGAAATTCACGGTTCAAACATTCATCATATGCATTGTATTATACATCAAGAAGTTCTATGCACGAAAGTAATAAATATGGAGAATTGTCATATATAAAAAAAGTTATAAATTTTATAAGATTTCGAGGTTTAAATCAGCGTCAATTCACTGCTTTCTTAAGTGAGTTAGATAGTGAATATTCGGGTTTGTCTTACTATACTGAGGTACGTTGGTTATCTTGCTCCAAGATTCTCAAACAATTCTGGGATTTGAAAGAAGAAATATGTCAGATTTTAAAAACGAAAATCAAGACGTAAGTTTGTTTTACGATCCAATATGGATACAAGATTTATCTTTCTTGGTTGATATAACCAAACGCTTAACCGATTTAAATTTATCGTTCAAGGAAAAGATCATATCATTACGAACATGTTTGACATAATTAAAGCATTCAAATGTCAACTAGTTCTTTGGGAAAAACAACTTAAAAATGAAGATTTGATGCACTTCCCGACGTGCAGCATGAACAAATCAAGTTTAGATGACACTTGTTTGTATCAAAAATACGCAGAAAAAATTGCAAATTTAACAACTGAATTTCAAATGAGGTTTAATGATTTTAGTTCCCTCGAAGACAAATTTTTTTTGTTTTCTTCGATTTTCTCAATAAGTGTTGACTCAGTACCTAGCCATATGAAAATGGAGGTGATCGAGATTCAATGCAACTCAAATTTGAAAGGAAAATTCATTGAAGTGGGCGTGCCTGAATTTTACAAATATTTACCAGCCAGATTTGAAAATACTCGAAAATTCGCATATGAAATTATTTCCATGTTTGGTAGCACTTATTCTTGCGAGCAGTTATTTTTGGTCATGAAAGGTAATAAGTCTCCTATTAGAAACCGTATTAATGATGCTCACCTTCGGTCAGCGTTGAAAGTTATCACTGCAAACAAAATTTCTCCCGAAATAGGAAAGATAATAGCAGAGAAGAGATGTCAAGTATCAGGACGTAAACATTAAATTTTTCTTGTTCTTTTCTATATAAATATATATATCTATGTTTATTATTGTATTATTCGAAATAAATCTACGTTTCTATGAATATTGTTTTTTTTTTTTTTTTTTTTTTTTTTTTGCGGCCCGCCTAAACTTAAACCTTGTTTGTTTGGCCCAAGTGTACCTATGAGTTTGACATCCCTGCCTTAGAGGAAGACTTACCATTATGTTTTTGAAGGTATTAGATATTTTGTTCCATTACTCCTGCAATATATGGTGCTGTGGTAGTTTTGGTGAGGTTTGGCTGACTTGCAACAATGCTATGCTATCCCAAGTATATTCAGTTGGATTGAAATCTGGGCTTTGAATTTGGTACTCAAGTTCATTCACTCCCATTTCCTTGAGTCACTTGGTTACAGCTTTCACTTTATGTATAAGTGAACTGTCACATGAAAATGATAAAAGGCCAGTTCTAAATTTTTGTCTCAAGATGGATAGAACAGAATTATTCAATATTTACAAAAGCATTCAGCATTCAAGGCTTCGGGTAATAAAAGGCATTGGGCCTAGACCAAACCGAGGAAAACAAACCATACCACAATTCTGCCTCACAGTGCGGAACATTTTCACAATGTGAAAAGTTATATTCGCTGAGTATTTTAGTAAGTAATATTCACCCACGATTCACTAGTCCACACATGTTGAATAAAATGCCACAACATGCAGTATGATTTATGATTCCATATAATGTTCCTCTTTTGTATAGAATGTGCATGTCATGTGTTCTGCATTACTGTAATTAGAAGTGAACATTTAGTTTTAACTATCTTTGGCTTATATATTAGAGCTTGACTATGAAATCCAAATACAGATATTTTTTGATGAATGGTAAGAGTGCTGGCATCACTTCTAGATGCCAATGGAAGCTCTCTAGTCACTATTCTTAACAAAGCTTGTGGGTTTGACTTCAATACGAAAGGTATTAACAGGCCCTAGCTATAAATTTTTTGTTTCCTTTTCTGATTGGTATAGGGTTGTAACTCTCTTCTATTTCATCATTACGCCAGTCTTTTATTTCAGTTGTACCTGTGGCAAATAAATGACTTGCTAGTAATTTTTTTTCCTTCATTAGGTGTTTGGCTATTTATGGCAATGCCATGCATTGCAGTTAAATCGCTGTGACTGAAAGGTTAAGAGGTCAAGTAATCATTTACTAATTTATCCACATTTTATTATTTATTCTTTTTTATAAACTTGGTCAAGCAATGAATTTCAAACAAGATAAAATGGATTTGATGTCTGCTTTCATGTTACCATAGTTCAGTTTTAGGGTAAATAAATGTTTTTGGAAATATAATTAACGTATCAATGCAACCACGTTGCTAGATTTTCAAGTGTGCTAAACTCTTGCAACCATGGGCATAACAATTCTTCCATTTTAACAAGCAATATGATTTTCATACACGTTCTTTTTGTTGTATTCCAAGTTCCAATGATTTTTATAAAAAGATCTGAGTGTTTGATTTAAATTCAATTAAGTGTGCATTTGCCTGCAGTGGCAGAAACTGCATTAAAATTTTTAAAGGAATACAATACTTTGCTGTAAAATTATTATAGAACATAATTTTCCTGAATATTCTTAAAGCATTTGTCATGAAATTTCTACCAGGAGAAAAGAAACAAAAATTTTCTTGTAAATAGGTTTATTGATTTTTCAGTATAAATATGTAATGGAAACAAAATCTGTATGCATGTGTTCTAAGAACTGTGAAAGTTAGTTATTATAGAACCATGAATATTGGTGAAGGACCCACCAATGTTGCGCCAATGGTTCTTACGAAATTCTGAGCGATACTTATATCTACAAGTCTTTAAATAAAAAAATTCATCTGTATATTTGCACAATCCACCAAGTAGTTACTGCTCTGAAAATATTTTACCCATTTCATTTTTTATGCTTCGTAGAAAGCTTTTGATGATTGCTGTTGTTTTATTAGACCCTCAAAACTTACCAGAAGCTGTTTAAAAAGCTATGAGTACCCCAGGTAACTGTTTTGAATTATTCTTGTTTTAAGACACAATAACACGCCGAATAAATACTAATTCAGAAGACAAACAACAAAAATCAGCGTTATATTTACAAAATTTCCACAGGACTAGTTTCGATGTTTTTACCGAACCACCATCCTCAGCTGCAAAAACGCAAATGAACAAGATAGGAAAAAATGATTAGATAAGATAAGAAAGCCTGGACAAGAATAAGCAAGTGACGCCATCTGTTGGTGAAACCAGAACTAAAACATAATTTCTTTAAAGGCCGAAGGCAAATTTGGATTGGAATTAGGATCGTTAACTAGAACAGAAAGATTTTTATGAATGTGAAATGCCTCTAGAAAATCCAGTTCTCCAATGGAAAAAGTTTTTTGAATAATTTTGGCAGCAGAAAAATTGAAAGTGTGATTTTCGGACAACAGTGTTGCGCAACAGAAGACTTCTGTGTTTCCTTTTTTCTAACATATGCCTCATGTTCCTTAACGCGAAATTTTAAGGTTCTCTTAGTTTGGCCAATGTAAATTAAACTACACTGGCAAGGAATCCTATAAATACCCTAGGAATTCATATCCGGAATGGAGTCCTTAAGTATGGAACTTGGAATTTTATTGATGGGAGAATAAACAACCCGAAAGTTAAATTTCTGCAAAATATGTGCAACTTTATAGCTAATTGATGGAAAGAAGGGAATGACAACAGAATTTTTATAATCTCCTAAAACAAGAGTGTGCCTTTTAGTGTGTTGAGATGAGAATTTTTTAACTGCTTGATTAATAATGTTGGGTGAAAAGCCCCTGTCAGTAGCTATTGCTTTTAAATAATTTAGTTCTTCATCAAGGGCTAGTTTGGAGGAGCAAACTTGAAGAGCACGGAAAACATAGGAATAAAATGAAGCTAGCTTTTGTTTAGTCGGATGACATGATTTAAAGTGTGGTGGAAGGCAAACCGATGAAGGTTTACGGTAAACTGTAGCACTGAAGTTGGATGTGTTATGTGTGACCAGAATGTCGAGAAAAATAAATGTTTTTGGAAATATAATTAATGTATCAATGCAACCACGTTGCTAGATTTTCAAGTGTGCTAAACTCTTGCAACCATGGGCATAACAATTCTTCCATTTTAACAAGCAATATGATTTTCATACACGTTCTTTTTGTTGTATTCCAAGTTCCAATGATTTTTATAAAAAGATCTGAGTGTTTGATTTAAATTCAATTAAGTGTGCATTTGCCTGCAGTGGCAGAAACTGCATTAAAATTTTTAAAGGAATACAATACTTTGCTGTAAAATTATTATAGAACATAATTTTCCTGAATATTCTTAAAGCATTTGTCATGAAATTTCTACCAGGAGAAAAGAAACAAAAATTTTCTTGTAAATAGGTTTATTGATTTTTCAGTATAAATATGTAATGGAAACAAAATCTGTATGCATGTGTTCTAAGAACTGTGAAAGTTAGTTATTATAGAACCATGAATATTGGTGAAGGACCCACCAATGTTGCGCCAATGGTTCTTACGAAATTCTGAGCGATACTTATATCTACAAGTCTTTAAATAAAAAAATTCATCTGTATATTTGCACAATCCACCAAGTAGTTACTGCTCTGAAAATATTTTACCCATTTCATTTTTTATGCTTCGTAGAAAGCTTTTGATGATTGCTGTTGTTTTATTAGACCCTCAAAACTTACCAGAAGCTGTTTAAAAAGCTATGAGTACCCCAGGTAACTGTTTTGAATTATTCTTGTTTTAAGACACAATAACACGCCGAATAAATACTAATTCAGAAGACAAACAACAAAAATCAGCGTTATATTTACAAAATTTCCACAGGACTAGTTTCGATGTTTTTACCGAACCACCATCCTCAGCTGCAAAAACGCAAATGAACAAGATAGGAAAAAATGATTAGATAAGATAAGAAAGCCTGGACAAGAATAAGCAAGTGACGCCATCTGTTGGTGAAACCAGAACTAAAACATAATTTCTTTAAAGGCCGAAGGCAAATTTGGATTGGAATTAGGATCGTTAACTAGAACAGAAAGATTTTTATGAATGTGAAATGCCTCTAGAAAATCCAGTTCTCCAATGGAAAAAGTTTTTTGAATAATTTTGGCAGCAGAAAAATTGAAAGTGTGATTTTCGGACAACAGTGTTGCGCAACAGAAGACTTCTGTGTTTCCTTTTTTCTAACATATGCCTCATGTTCCTTAACGCGAAATTTTAAGGTTCTCTTAGTTTGGCCAATGTAAATTAAACTACACTGGCAAGGAATCCTATAAATACCCTAGGAATTCATATCCGGAATGGAGTCCTTAAGTATGGAACTTGGAATTTTATTGATGGGAGAATAAACAACCCGAAAGTTAAATTTCTGCAAAATATGTGCAACTTTATAGCTAATTGATGGAAAGAAGGGAATGACAACAGAATTTTTATAATCTCCTAAAACAAGAGTGTGCCTTTTAGTGTGTTGAGATGAGAATTTTTTAACTGCTTGATTAATAATGTTGGGTGAAAAGCCCCTGTCAGTAGCTATTGCTTTTAAATAATTTAGTTCTTCATCAAGGGCTAGTTTGGAGGAGCAAACTTGAAGAGCACGGAAAACATAGGAATAAAATGAAGCTAGCTTTTGTTTAGTCGGATGACATGATTTAAAGTGTGGTGGAAGGCAAACCGATGAAGGTTTACGGTAAACTGTAGCACTGAAGTTGGATGTGTTATGTGTGACCAGAATGTCGAGAAAAATAAATGTTTTTGGAAATATAATTAATGTATCAATGCAACCACGTTGCTAGATTTTCAAGTGTGCTAAACTCTTGCAACCATGGGCATAACAATTCTTCCATTTTAACAAGCAATATGATTTTCATACACGTTCTTTTTGTTGTATTCCAAGTTCCAATGATTTTTATAAAAAGATCTGAGTGTTTGATTTAAATTCAATTAAGTGTGCATTTGCCTGCAGTGGCAGAAACTGCATTAAAATTTTTAAAGGAATACAATACTTTGCTGTAAAATTATTATAGAACATAATTTTCCTGAATATTCTTAAAGCATTTGTCATGAAATTTCTACCAGGAGAAAAGAAACAAAAATTTTCTTGTAAATAGGTTTATTGATTTTTCAGTATAAATATGTAATGGAAACAAAATCTGTATGCATGTGTTCTAAGAACTGTGAAAGTTAGTTATTATAGAACCATGAATATTGGTGAAGGACCCACCAATGTTGCGCCAATGGTTCTTACGAAATTCTGAGCGATACTTATATCTACAAGTCTTTAAATAAAAAAATTCATCTGTATATTTGCACAATCCACCAAGTAGTTACTGCTCTGAAAATATTTTACCCATTTCATTTTTTATGCTTCGTAGAAAGCTTTTGATGATTGCTGTTGTTTTATTAGACCCTCAAAACTTACCAGAAGCTGTTTAAAAAGCTATGAGTACCCCAGGTAACTGTTTTGAATTATTCTTGTTTTAAGACACAATAACACGCCGAATAAATACTAATTCAGAAGACAAACAACAAAAATCAGCGTTATATTTACAAAATTTCCACAGGACTAGTTTCGATGTTTTTACCGAACCACCATCCTCAGCTGCAAAAACGCAAATGAACAAGATAGGAAAAAATGATTAGATAAGATAAGAAAGCCTGGACAAGAATAAGCAAGTGACGCCATCTGTTGGTGAAACCAGAACTAAAACATAATTTCTTTAAAGGCCGAAGGCAAATTTGGATTGGAATTAGGATCGTTAACTAGAACAGAAAGATTTTTATGAATGTGAAATGCCTCTAGAAAATCCAGTTCTCCAATGGAAAAAGTTTTTTGAATAATTTTGGCAGCAGAAAAATTGAAAGTGTGATTTTCGGACAACAGTGTTGCGCAACAGAAGACTTCTGTGTTTCCTTTTTTCTAACATATGCCTCATGTTCCTTAACGCGAAATTTTAAGGTTCTCTTAGTTTGGCCAATGTAAATTAAACTACACTGGCAAGGAATCCTATAAATACCCTAGGAATTCATATCCGGAATGGAGTCCTTAAGTATGGAACTTGGAATTTTATTGATGGGAGAATAAACAACCCGAAAGTTAAATTTCTGCAAAATATGTGCAACTTTATAGCTAATTGATGGAAAGAAGGGAATGACAACAGAATTTTTATAATCTCCTAAAACAAGAGTGTGCCTTTTAGTGTGTTGAGATGAGAATTTTTTAACTGCTTGATTAATAATGTTGGGTGAAAAGCCCCTGTCAGTAGCTATTGCTTTTAAATAATTTAGTTCTTCATCAAGGGCTAGTTTGGAGGAGCAAACTTGAAGAGCACGGAAAACATAGGAATAAAATGAAGCTAGCTTTTGTTTAGTCGGATGACATGATTTAAAGTGTGGTGGAAGGCAAACCGATGAAGGTTTACGGTAAACTGTAGCACTGAAGTTGGATGTGTTATGTGTGACCAGAATGTCGAGAAAAATAAATGTTTTTGGAAATATAATTAATGTATCAATGCAACCACGTTGCTAGATTTTCAAGTGTGCTAAACTCTTGCAACCATGGGCATAACAATTCTTCCATTTTAACAAGCAATATGATTTTCATACACGTTCTTTTTGTTGTATTCCAAGTTCCAATGATTTTTATAAAAAGATCTGAGTGTTTGATTTAAATTCAATTAAGTGTGCATTTGCCTGCAGTGGCAGAAACTGCATTAAAATTTTTAAAGGAATACAATACTTTGCTGTAAAATTATTATAGAACATAATTTTCCTGAATATTCTTAAAGCATTTGTCATGAAATTTCTACCAGGAGAAAAGAAACAAAAATTTTCTTGTAAATAGGTTTATTGATTTTTCAGTATAAATATGTAATGGAAACAAAATCTGTATGCATGTGTTCTAAGAACTGTGAAAGTTAGTTATTATAGAACCATGAATATTGGTGAAGGACCCACCAATGTTGCGCCAATGGTTCTTACGAAATTCTGAGCGATACTTATATCTACAAGTCTTTAAATAAAAAAATTCATCTGTATATTTGCACAATCCACCAAGTAGTTACTGCTCTGAAAATATTTTACCCATTTCATTTTTTATGCTTCGTAGAAAGCTTTTGATGATTGCTGTTGTTTTATTAGACCCTCAAAACTTACCAGAAGCTGTTTAAAAAGCTATGAGTACCCCAGGTAACTGTTTTGAATTATTCTTGTTTTAAGACACAATAACACGCCGAATAAATACTAATTCAGAAGACAAACAACAAAAATCAGCGTTATATTTACAAAATTTCCACAGGACTAGTTTCGATGTTTTTACCGAACCACCATCCTCAGCTGCAAAAACGCAAATGAACAAGATAGGAAAAAATGATTAGATAAGATAAGAAAGCCTGGACAAGAATAAGCAAGTGACGCCATCTGTTGGTGAAACCAGAACTAAAACATAATTTCTTTAAAGGCCGAAGGCAAATTTGGATTGGAATTAGGATCGTTAACTAGAACAGAAAGATTTTTATGAATGTGAAATGCCTCTAGAAAATCCAGTTCTCCAATGGAAAAAGTTTTTTGAATAATTTTGGCAGCAGAAAAATTGAAAGTGTGATTTTCGGACAACAGTGTTGCGCAACAGAAGACTTCTGTGTTTCCTTTTTTCTAACATATGCCTCATGTTCCTTAACGCGAAATTTTAAGGTTCTCTTAGTTTGGCCAATGTAAATTAAACTACACTGGCAAGGAATCCTATAAATACCCTAGGAATTCATATCCGGAATGGAGTCCTTAAGTATGGAACTTGGAATTTTATTGATGGGAGAATAAACAACCCGAAAGTTAAATTTCTGCAAAATATGTGCAACTTTATAGCTAATTGATGGAAAGAAGGGAATGACAACAGAATTTTTATAATCTCCTAAAACAAGAGTGTGCCTTTTAGTGTGTTGAGATGAGAATTTTTTAACTGCTTGATTAATAATGTTGGGTGAAAAGCCCCTGTCAGTAGCTATTGCTTTTAAATAATTTAGTTCTTCATCAAGGGCTAGTTTGGAGGAGCAAACTTGAAGAGCACGGAAAACATAGGAATAAAATGAAGCTAGCTTTTGTTTAGTCGGATGACATGATTTAAAGTGTGGTGGAAGGCAAACCGATGAAGGTTTACGGTAAACTGTAGCACTGAAGTTGGATGTGTTATGTGTGACCAGAATGTCGAGAAAAATAAATGTTTTTGGAAATATAATTAATGTATCAATGCAACCACGTTGCTAGATTTTCAAGTGTGCTAAACTCTTGCAACCATGGGCATAACAATTCTTCCATTTTAACAAGCAATATGATTTTCATACACGTTCTTTTTGTTGTATTCCAAGTTCCAATGATTTTTATAAAAAGATCTGAGTGTTTGATTTAAATTCAATTAAGTGTGCATTTGCCTGCAGTGGCAGAAACTGCATTAAAATTTTTAAAGGAATACAATACTTTGCTGTAAAATTATTATAGAACATAATTTTCCTGAATATTCTTAAAGCATTTGTCATGAAATTTCTACCAGGAGAAAAGAAACAAAAATTTTCTTGTAAATAGGTTTATTGATTTTTCAGTATAAATATGTAATGGAAACAAAATCTGTATGCATGTGTTCTAAGAACTGTGAAAGTTAGTTATTATAGAACCATGAATATTGGTGAAGGACCCACCAATGTTGCGCCAATGGTTCTTACGAAATTCTGAGCGATACTTATATCTACAAGTCTTTAAATAAAAAAATTCATCTGTATATTTGCACAATCCACCAAGTAGTTACTGCTCTGAAAATATTTTACCCATTTCATTTTTTATGCTTCGTAGAAAGCTTTTGATGATTGCTGTTGTTTTATTAGACCCTCAAAACTTACCAGAAGCTGTTTAAAAAGCTATGAGTACCCCAGGTAACTGTTTTGAATTATTCTTGTTTTAAGACACAATAACACGCCGAATAAATACTAATTCAGAAGACAAACAACAAAAATCAGCGTTATATTTACAAAATTTCCACAGGACTAGTTTCGATGTTTTTACCGAACCACCATCCTCAGCTGCAAAACCGCAAATGAACAAGATAGGAAAAAATGATTAGATAAGATAAGAAAGCCTGGACCAGAGAATTGCAAGTCTCAAGTTCAAAAGTGAACTGAATAGCAGGATCAATAGAATTCATTGTTGAAAGAACTTTATTTAAATCATCTTTATTACCTTCAAACAGAGTAAAAGTATTGTCTGCGTAGCAGAACCATGCCGGGAAGTTTAAAGTTTCAAACAATTTTGATTCATAATAATGCATGTAGATATCAGCCAGGATGGGACTGAGGGGGCTTCCCATGGCTAATCCCTCAGTTTGCTTGTAATATTTATTTTGGAAAACAAAATGTGTTTGTTTCAAACAGAGTTGAGTGAGAGAAATTAGCTCATCAATTTCGATGCAAGAGAAATGAAATTCGCGAAGTCTGGTTTCTAGACATCTTAATGCACCCTCCACCGGGACATTGGTGAATAATGATTTTACATAAAAAAAAAACCATGAGTAAATTACTAAGAGAAATGTTTTTAACCTTTTTAACAAACTCTATTGAATTTTTTATGGTGTAAATGTTATTGTCTAAGAGAGTGGAAAATCTAGAAACCAAATATTTAGCTAATGGATACGAGGCAGTACCTAAATTTGATACAATAGGGTGGAAAGGAATAGCACTTTTATGAATTTTGGGAAGAGCATATAATCTGGCACAATTCACAACAGATGGGATAAGCGAATGTTTTAAGTTGCTTGAAATGATTTGCGAAGATTTGATTGCAGTTTTTATTTTTGACATGTCGGAAGGTGAAGGATCTTTAGGGATCGGATTATATGGTCCTTTGTTTAAGAGTTTAGTGACACCATCGATGTAAGTGTTCTTACCCATGACGACTATCTGGCCACCTTTGTCGGCCTTTGAAATGATAATATCCGGGTTAGAATGAATTTCGCGCATTGTAGCTCTTTCTCTCGCAGTTAGATTTGGTTTTAAAGGTTTATTATTGATATATTATGATTTAAATAAAGTTCTCTCAACAATGAATTCTATTGATCCTGCTATTCAGTTCACTTTTGAACTTGAGACTTGCAATTCTCTTCTGTTTCTCGACATTCTGGTCACACATAACACATCCAACTTCAGTGCTACAGTTTACCGTAAACCTTCATCGGTTTGCCTTCCACCACACTTTAAATCATGTCATCTGACTAAACAAAAGTTAGCTTCATTTTATTCCTATGTTTTCCGTGCTCTTCAAGTTTGCTCCTCCAAACTAGCCCTTGATGAAGAACTAAATTATTTAAAAGCAATAGCTATTGACAGGGACTTTTTACCCAACATTATTAATCAAGCAGTTAAAAAATTCTCATCTCAACACACTAAAAGGCACACTCTTGTTTTAGGAGATTATAAAAATTCTGTTGTCATTCCCTTCTTTCCATCAATTAGCTATAAAGTTGCACATATTTTGCAGAAATTTAACTTTCGGGTTGTTTATTCTCCCATCAATAAAATTCCAAGTTCCATACTTAAGGACTCCATTCCGGATATGAATTCCTGGGGTATTTATAGGATTCCTTGCCAGTGTGGTTTAATTTACATTGGCCAAACTAAGAGAGCCTTAAAATTTCACGTCAAGGAACGTGAGGCATATGTTAGAAAAAAGGAAACACGGAAGTCTTCTGTTGCGCAACATTGTTGGTCCGAAAATCACACTTTCAATTTTTCTGCTGCCAAAATTATTCAAAAAACTTCTTCCATTGGAGAACTGGATTTTCTAGAGGCATTTCACATTCATAAAAATCTTACTGTTCTAGTTAATGATCCTAATTCCAATCCAAATTTGCCTTCGGCCTTTAAAGAAATTATGTTTTAGTTCTGGTTTCACCAACAGATGGCGCCACTTGCTTATTCTTGTCCAGGCTTTCTTATCTTATCTAATCATTTTTTCCTATCTTGTTCATTTGCGGTTTTGCAGCTGAGGATGGTGGTTCGGTAAAACCATCGAAACCAGTCCTGTGGAAATTTTGTAAATATAACGCTGATTTTTGTTGTTTGTCTTCGTAATTAGTATTCTTGTTTTGTCAGCGATGTCCCAGCTGTTCATATTCCCATTCAAGAGGTGGTAATTCTCCTGATGAGCTGGAAATTAACTGTGGTGCTGTCACAAAAGTGATTCTGTATGCCTTATTGAGAATCGATCAGAGCTACATCAAATGAAAGCACAGATGTCTTGAGTGTGTTGCAACATCATGCTAATCCATAATTGGTGCTAAATGGTGCTGCTTGGCGATAGTTGCATGGTCAACAGGATAATATTTAAGTATCTGTGCGTATAATGAATATATGTATACAATTATCAGCCATCATATTTATGCTGTAAAAAACTGCAAACTGTGTCAAGGGGTTTGTTCTAATGCGGTCTTCCTCTTTTTAACCATGTAATTTAACTGATTTTGAATGCAAAAAATAGCTGTTTTAAAGTTAGAAATTTAGTGCCAGAAATGCAAATAGTCTAAGAGTAAAGAGTAATTATTAATAAATATATCTATTAAAATAGGTAACTGCTTTGAATATTAAGTATTAAATAAGAAACTATGTCATAATTTATAAAATTCCTCTTAGATACAATGCTTTGTAGAAAAGTTAAGATCTGTGTGTGTGTGTGTGTGGGGGGGTGTCTTTTAAAAGAAATGAGGTTTCCTAAAAATGTATGTAATTTTAGGAGAGAGAGCTAAATGTTCATTATCTTACTAATCTTACATATTTTTTTCCCTATACAATAGTTAAAAAAAAAAGGGAGAGGTTGAGTGTTATGTCTCTTCCATGTCACCAAATTTAGCAAGTTTTTCTCCATAAAGACATCTGTTCTAAAAACCAATAGCCTTTTAGTGTAGCTTGTTTTGATTGTATTTCTGTTATATTTTCAGTTTTGTTTGATTTTCCGTTATATTTGTTATACATAGTGTTTTTTCACAATGCATTAATTATTTTAGGAAACTTTTGCCAACATGAGAAAAAAAATCATGATTTTACAAGATGCTAGACATGTGGAAGAATTAAAGGCAGAGGAAAAGTTAAAAGCTCTTAACGAAGCGCACATGAAAGCTCTTGAAGATTCTGCAATGGCTAAAAATCAGGAAAAAGTAGAATTAGAAGCAAAATTAAAAGAAGTAACAGAGGAGCTGTGGTCTGCCTATTCATCAAAAAAGGAGCTTGCTGATAAATGCAAATACTTGGAAGAACTTACTGTGATGGTAATTATGTTACATGCAGTTATTTTATATGCTTAACAAAAACGTAGTTTATGTTCATTCTCTTCTATATTCAGCCATGCTTTATCCCGAAATTTTTTAAAGATTATTAACTTTATGTATTTTAAACAAAAGTGTATTTTCATAAGTGCAAAGAAAGCAATGTTTAGTAATAAAGATAAAAAGACCCCCCCTCCCCCCAAAAAAAGGAGGAGCGAGTCCAGGAGTAGATTGGTAAATTGCAAGCTCAGCTAGAGCATAAAATTGTTAAGGCACTCTGAGGTGACACTAAATGCTGAATCTTCAAATTATTTATTTATTTTACAGTGATTTTTCCTCCCCTCTTTTTTTTCTTGCAGAGTATAGTAATGGAGAATACCAAGATAAATTAGGTGTGCCACAAAACCATTTTTTCCACCAAACTAACTCAGATTCATGCATGTCACTTTCAAACACCATCTGGCTAGGGAATTGTGTTGTGGCCAATAATAATAAATAGATTGAAGCTGGCCACGACCACACTTTTAGTTTTTGTGAGCAGTTGTAGGAGGTCAAGGTTGGCATTTTTCTGCCCAACTTAAATAAGAACTGAAGCTTCTATATGGAATGGAATGTTGCTTATACGTTTTTGCTTTCATTAGCATAGAAGCTTATAAGGAAGAGAGATTCCAAGGAACTTGTTATGTTAACTGTACTTCAGGGCCCACCAGCGGCCGAGCGGTAAAGTCGCTAAACACTGGTAGTTCGGTCCGAGGTTCGAATCCCGAACTGCATGGGTGTTTTCGTGGTTTTCCCCATGTGTAACGTGTATACGAGCCAGTTTCCCTTAGAAAGTCCTCCACGAAGGCATCCCTCCCCTTAGGCAGATAGCCCTAGTGTGCTTTGCCGTAATTAAATACACAAACTGTACTTCAGTTAATATAGCAAATTGCATTCTTCCTTTAATTTGGTCCAACTTGTTATTTTTTGTAAGGTATTATTATTGCAGCTGTTTTATAAAAATTAAAGTGTGAATTTTCCATTACGTTAAAAGAGTGTCTAGCTCTGGACTGCAGCACGATCTTCAAAGCGAAATCACTTTTCAATGCCAAGGAAGTAAAAAGTGGAATAACTGCAATAAATTAATAAAGGAACTCATCCATCTCAGAATTATTCTATGAGTATACATTGGTAAGGTATATGGCATTAAAGAAAAGGAACATTTACAATTTTTTTTTATGTGGATTTTAACACCCTATTTGCAATAAATAACAGGAACATCATTCTTTATACTAAAGGTAGTGATCATGACAAAGTGATGATTGGATGGATAAGACAACATTACAGCAAGGGCATACCATTTATGGGTTCAATGCTAATGGCTCAAGCCAAAGTATTTCTTGGGGAAATAGACTCGAAGCCTGAGTGCACGCATTTGACAAATTAGTGAACCAGATTTAAAAATCGTTATCATATAAAGCATGAAACAACTAAACAATTTGCAGATGTATTCATACTCAAAGCTATCTCCAGAACAGATTTAAATGGTGAAATTGGTCTGTTCTGGCATATGTGTCCTGAAATATATTGACCATCTCTTCAGGATAGAAACCAACTGTTGTCAAAGATTCCAAAGTAAGACTAACAATTTTGGCACATGCAAAGATGCTGCAGGGCTGCACTTTTCATAATAATAATAAGACATCAGGCATTTAAAGGAGTATAGGTTTTCCCTGTCATCTGTTGTTAAAGTAAAAGAGTGTGGATGTCATAAATATTAATGAATGTTTGTTTTGAAAATAATTCCATATCCAAAGCTTGGCAACATAATGATTATTTTACCAGATGGTTGTAGATGAACTGTCTACACCAGATGATTACCTGGTTGTAGACAATTGTTTGGCTCATGTTTCACTTCAGGTTTTAGTAAAAATGGTGTTTCTGTCTTATTCTTTCCTGCAAATAATAAATTCACCATTAAACCTATGGGTATTTGAGCCCTGTACTTTTTGAAATGCAGATATAAAGTAACCTTTTTTAAAATCTGTGTTAAATTTTCTAATGCTTAAAATACTTTAACATGAAATCTGCTATGTGGAGGATAGTGAAGTCGTGGGAGGACTTGTCTGCAGATATTTTTTAAAATGCTCTGCATAACTTATGACTCGTTATCATATTTAATGGTGATGATAACCATGAATTTGAAGGTTTTCAGATAGTTTTCCTTTTGATGGAGTTTGCGCAGTTCTCTTTAGTGCTAATAAATGAAGATGATACAAGTGACTACTAATAGTGAAAAAAGTGATGAACATTTTGTTGAGAATTAAAATTTTGATTGACAGTTTAGTGGGAATTCTCAACAATTACGCAACTTGAAAAAGTGGAACTTTTATACTGAACAAGAAATTATATCTGTCTATAAAATTAAAGAGGAAGTATTGGAAGCGGGGAGAAGAAACAGATTTAATACTTTAACATTGAAGGAAATGTTTAACCAAAAAAAAAAAAAAAAATGTTTTTCATTTTAAATTATATCTAAAGGGGCCTTTTTTTAACATTTTGTGTGTTACCTTTATTTATTAAATATTATGTTCATTGAACTTAAAAAATAAAATTAAGTTTAACAGCAATGTCACAAAATAATTTTAAAATGAGCATTTCTTTAGAATTTCCGATACACAGTTCCGTGCGCTGAAGATAAAAAGGTTTTTGTTCCCCCATAGAGTGTTGCCATTGCTCGCTTTTAAATCGTTGAGTTTGTTAATCAAAAATTTGTTAAACATGCGACACATACTTTTAGTAAGTGTAATTAATTGTAATGCCTTTATGAAGTGCTAGGATGTAGGCCCGTCACTGTCCATCATGCCATCCTCCCAAAGTTATTCAGAGTTTAGACAACAGACTGGGAAATATTGAAAGCTTCCACCCAATACATAATCTCCACAGTGTTTGTGGGAAAATGCATAGTGTGCTTAAGCCAACACAAGAAGATGAAATATTTTGGTGGATGGAAGAAACTCCTAAGTTAAACATATGCACACTAGCCAGGAAGCTTAATATGGAAAATATATATGAATGGAATTGCCGCCAACTCCATTCATATTCATAGATATAGAAAGCAGATTTTTTCAACAAGTACAAAAAATATATACAAGCATGTTATCAAAGATAGTTGTTACAGTCATGCAAATGAGTCTAAATATACAGATAATATTGAAATTGATAATATCAGGAGTACATTTAAGTATGCTGTTTTATTGCAAAAGAGTGGTATGGTATTGTCCATCGCTATCCACTAAGTTTTCCCGACTTTCTGGAAGCATATGGGTACCGTGTCGATAGAATACCATCTTTCATGGCTATCTACTAATCAACTCTATTTTTGTAGCTTCTTATGATGTGAAGCATTGCTTAGACAGGCCATGAGTCATCAGTCAAAACAAGTAAGGTTTTGACTGGAGCCGCAATATGTGGATGAGCATTATCATCAGGGCTGTGGAGTCGGAATCGGAGTCTGGCAAATTTTGGAGTAAAAGGAGTCGGAGGTGGAGTCGCTAAAAACACGTCGACTCCAACTCCAGTTTTTGTTGGACAGTTTGAATTTGAAATTAAATTAAAATGAATTGAAAAAAATTAATAACAAGCTGAGTTATTTTTATTTATGGACTATACATTAATAAATGTTATTTTCTATTTTATTTGTTGGCAGTGGCGATAAAGGCAAAGCATATTTTGCTTCCCTTAAATAAAACTAAGACTAATCTAAATCAAATTCATGCTTTTCTCTGTAAATTAAAATAAAATAAGCTAACTTGCCTTTACATTTAAAATCATTTGATTGAAAGAAAATTAGCATTATGCTAACTCATAATAAACATTCGCCGATATCGGCGTACATATAATACTTGGCCAACCTGCCGATCTCGACGTCATCGGCCAATCAGCGGCAACCATGTTAGCTTACCACCGATTGACCTCCGATCAAAATTTGCATAAGGAAAACTAAAGCCACATTATTGACCTAGTAATAAATAAACATAAAGGAGGAGGATGGATGAGATATTTGCCATTAGTGATTAAACTGATTCATTAGTTACTTCATACAAATCTCGGTGGCAAATTTAGGTAAGCAGCAATAGCAGCAAGAACTCCCAAAATTGATGCTATTCTTAGGAAGCGAGCAGGAAAAGGAGCAATTATTGATCAAACAGTGCGATAAGGAAGTGCATATTTGATGATAAAATGGCTGTTAGAATTAAGAACGTTTTTAGAAGATGTATATAACCCTAATGTTTCACTAACAGAAAGACTGTGGAATGAACTTTCAGAATTGAAACTCTGCACTGTATATAGCCACAAAAAAGCTGCAGTTTGAAGAATTGACAAGAAGTGAGAATGGGATGTTTGTTCTTTCTGAAATGGAGGGCTTATTGCAGAAGGAATCATTTCTTCAATTTAGAAAAAAGAAACTAGTTTGCTAGACAATGAGATCTTGCTGGTTTCAATGTATGGAGATCCGAAACACCGAATTTTCTTGGATGACGAACAAATTAAAAAGGCAAGGATAGTCATCTATGAACTTTCATTAAGAATGGAATTATTCTCAGAATAATTGGAGAATTCAAATCAGTACAGTCAAACTGCAGACATTGCAATTGAGTCTCTATCATTCTTTTCCCAATGATGAATTAGATTTTGAGAAATATTTTTTGATAATATTGAAAAGGGCTAAGGCAAAGCAAATGAAAATAAAAAACAAGAGCCTTTAGATATAAAAATGAAAAAATACAAATAAGATTTCTACACGCCCTTTGAAGAAATAGAAAAATATGATTATGCTTTCAAGACACCTCTTTTAGAACTTATAAAAATATATCCTGAAACGTTAAAAGAAGTAGCTCTAACAGTAACAGCTCTTCCTCCTACTCAAGTTAGTGTGGAAAGACACTCTTCTCAGCTAAAAATTTATCAAATTGGATCTATGGCCCTCCAACAAAGAAAATCTTGCTGAAGCTATACTGTTTCTTAGAAATAACTAATGCCAGTTTTTCCATTTCATAATAAATGCTACCTAATATCAATAATTTGCTATGCCATCATTTTTTTTCTGTAGCATCTATTACTTCTTTTATATTAAAAAAAAATAAGCTGTAACCCATGTGTATATGTTTACGTATATATACATGAGGGAGTTGGAGTCATTAACCCCTTAACTGGTCAATTTTTTTCCAGAAATGTTCCAAAAAAAGCATATTTTTTTTATTGCATATAATTAAAGGCCTAACTTAGTATAAAAGGAAAATGAAAGAATGTTTTAAAAAATTTTCATAAATAATGAATTTAAGCATTTTTTTATTTTATAACTTTGTAACACAAATGCCCCTACATGTTGGCTTTTTGTAATCACGGAGTTTATGCAGTGAAGCCTATTATACAGATCTCACGAACTGCGAATCTAAAAGAAAACTTACCATACGTTAAAAATTCATACTTCCAATACCATTGTTGAGTAGTCCTTTTTTGTGTGATACAATGTAAAACACGGTGTCAGACAAAGTCCTACATCACAATCAGGACAGAAATACTGTGTTTCCTTTCAGATTCTCTTTCCACTTTCATTCCTCCTGGAACAGCATACAACACATTGTCAGGCAGGTCTAAGTTTTTTCTCTGTTGGAGCAATAACTTCTATGAAGTGTCTCTTGGTCAATCTCAAAGGATTAGGCTCAGAACCAGGTCGTCCATATTTGCAAGTCATCCCAGAATGGTATTTCTCGATAATTCTGTCAACAAGATCAACTGTAAATGAGTTTGTAATGTAACTGAGTTTTCTTTCTACCTTTTTTACAATATACGACATACGAGTTCCATACGGCAATATCAAAAATGTGGAAAAAAATTTTTCTATAATATTTTTTTCCTCTCTTTCTAATGACTTCAAAATTTTTCAAATTTTGGTCCATGCAGTCTACTCCTCCTATTGTGTTATTGTAATCCATAGCAATTTTTGGTTTGTGTTTCATTTCAGAGCGGACCTGTATTTCTACCTTTGCAGTATTATGAATAGTAGACAGTAATGAAACATTCTTTTTGTCCATCCACTTCATAACAGTAACTTTTCCTCTTTGAAATGCAATGATTTCTCCTTTTTTTAGTTTTTTCTTTTGCATTTCCTTTGGGACTTCTTTTCTCTTTAGATTCAGGATGCCATATGTATCCGTTCGACACAAAATTAATTTATCAGCTAATTCTGGCAACGAATAATAGTTATCCGTTGTAAGACAATATCCTTTATGCAGTAACGGATGCATCATTGTCATAACAACTTGTGACAAAATACATAGATTTGAAGACTCTGGTTTCAGAATAGTGTTTTTGCCTGTGTATATTATTACAGAGCATACATAACCAGAAATCGATTCGCACAGCATGAAGCATTTTATTCCAAATCTTGTTCTTTTTAGGGGAATATACTGCTTCCACTCTAATCTTCCTTTGAAAAGCATAAGGCTTTCATCTATAGTTACATCACGTTGTGGTGTCACCGTCGAGCGAAACTTCTCATTCAGATGTTTCAAAACTGGCCACAATTTCACTAATTTTGGGCATTCGTGACTTTGTGCATCAAATGCTGAATTATCCGAAAAATGTAAGTATCGTTGCAAAAGGTGAAATTGACGATGAGTCATTATTTGGGGAAAAAAAGGCGTGTACGTGGAATGTCTCTTACTCCAGTGCTGATCAACTGCGGGCTTCCTTATAATTCCTTGCAGTATAACCAGAGCAAAAAATATATGCATCTCTTCCTGAGTTGTTTGTTCCCAAAATTTACTTCTTGAGAATTTTTTTGCAGTGCTTGACTGGATGCACTGTGTCGCATATCTGTTTGTTTCTTCCACAATTTTATTCATCAAAGAAGAATCAATAAATGCTTCATAAAATTGTAGTTCATCAGAAGTATAAACAATTTGTATATTTACTGCTGGAACACCAGTAAAATTGAACCTGGGACACGGAAGAGGCGGATTTTCTACATCAATTTCAATAAAATTTCTAGCAGAAGTCAAGTCTTCATCGGAGCTGATCTCACTACACGTGTCATCTGAAGAATTATCCAGAACATTACAAGACAGTTCTGAATTTGTATCCGAATCATCAGAAGCATCTAACAATAGAGTATCATCATCTATTGTATCATCCATAACTAAAGAGCTTTGAATTCACAACCAAAAAACCGTGTAGCAAAGCTTTCAAGAACCAAGAATGCAAAATATTTTCGACTTCGGTAACAAAAGAAAAAACTGGTTAGAATGATTTTAAATAGTATGGACAAGCTACGCCATCTATTGAAATCTTCTAATACTAAAGCTTCTCTTTCAATATATTAAAAATACGGGCAAATCAAAATAAGAAAGGGGGAAATATCGATGCACGTACACCATACGGGCAAACCAGATGTGCCCAATGATCAGTAGCCCGTACACTGTACGGGCAAACCAGTTAAGGGATAAAAATTCCAGGACTCTGAGTTGGTCATTTTCCCTACAGACTCCACAGCCCTGGTAATCATGCAGGGGAATAAATTTTGTCATGTCTTGAGTAGTAGTAGGTGCATTTTTCTTTGATTACTGGATTTAGTCTTATCAGTTTTGTTTGGTAAAGAATCCCATTGGTGGTTTTGTTCAGTTTGAGCAACTTATACGACACCAAGTTGATTCCACCATATATACGGCATGATTTTTTCCCCATGAATTTTCAGCCTAGCTGTCGATTTTAAAGCATGGCCAGGTGGTCCCCATGATTTCTTCTTCTCTGAGTTATCGCAATGGGATTATTTTTCATCACCAGTGATTACGGAATGCAAAAAAAGAAAAAAATTTTTTTATGCCTACCAAGCAGTATTTCACATGTAAAGAATTGGCATCGGTTCATATGGAACCCAATTTCCTTCTTTTAAATCACTCCCAATGATTTTAAATGATCTGAAATTGTTTGTTGAGTCACTCCTAATGTAAGTGCAGGTTCTACTTGCATCACTGTTACCACATGCTTAAACCATCAGTTGCACGAATATTCATCCAATAATGCTTCCAATTATGCATGCATCTTAAATTTTTGAAACCACTCATGACAAATTCTTTCAAACATGACTGTTCTTTCATTCATGACTTTTCTTTCACCATATGCTTCTGTAAGCAACTGAAGCACCTCTGTTGCAGATTTCATCAAAATAAAGAATTAAATTAAAAGTTCCTGCAAATGACGTTCATTTGTCTTGTAACTTGGCATTTTCGCATGAAAAAATATGTGATACGGGTGCAAAATTGCTAACATTTCAAGGTTATATTGTCAGCAGATGTTCAAGCTTATGATATGACGTTTTACATCAGACAATTTTAATTATAACTTACTGGTGGTGCCATTATTTGTCAAGTGGTGGAGACTTATTTATACTCCCAATAATATTATTATAAATAAAAAATTGATTTCTTCTGGATGATTTTCTTTACCTGGGAAGAAACTTGCCAACCTTCCAGCGAATGCATCATTTCCAAAATCTTATTTAAACTTGATGCTGGCTGTAATATATTAAACCTTGTTTAGTAGAAAAGAATGCATTGTTTCTGAAATTTTTAATTATGTAATGCAGTTAAGATTAAAGTTCAGTATTTAAATTTATCCAATCAAAATTGCAAAATACGTCATTACCTGCAACAGCAAAAACTTTTAATTTATTGCACTGTTTTTATGAGAAAATAAATTGAATTTTTTAATTTCCTTTTTTAATTTAATTTTATTTTCTATTTTTTCCACATATATTTTTCTGCGCTCACTTCTGTGAATTTAGATTCTGAAGCTGAATTTTATTTATCTCTAACAAAAATGTCTTTGTTTTTGTTTCATATGTAATGAAGTAAACATAGATGTAATGATGTTGTAGATAGAGAAATACTGCATTTTTTGTAGATTTAGATCTGTAGTGAAGAGAAACTTGGGAACCGAAGCAGATTAAACACTCATCTTTTTCTCAGTAAACACGCTGCGGTCACAAACAGCTTGGCGCTATAATTGGTACCTATTTCAAAATGCTTATATTTTTGATAGCTTTCTGGTGAGAAGAAGCTAGCAGCAGTCTATCTAAGCCGAAGTACAGAAAATAAAGTGTTCTGCGTTCAGCATGAAATCTCAATTCAGGATGAGTTAGTTTCAGTTTCATTTGACTGGATAATTATGCTTTAAATTTGTTATTGGCTGTGAGTTTTAGTTCTATTTACATCTATTATGCAAGAGCCATGAGACATGGTTTAGTTTCAAAATAATGCAGTGCAGGAAAAGATATTGCTATTTTTAGAACAGAGAGGAGAAATACTTAAATTAAAATTAACATTAAGGGTCTGTTGCTAATTTAAATTATAATTTATATTCACATTTTTAAAAACTTATATTTCCACTTTATCTTTCATGTATTAATTACTGAAAAAAAGGTCATTGGGATCTTATAAATAAGATTAAATTTTGTAAAAAGTTATTTAAAAAATTGTAATCCTCCTGCAGTTGAGAGCACTAGGTGGGCTTTGTTTATTACTAAAGCCAGAAGTGATGCTCACTTTATTATGCGAGTACCTAATAGGCGGGCCACCATTGCCTTTTATGAACGGACAGGAAAATGAAACATTTAAGTTGGTAACAAAAAAAGGGCAGATGACACTATTCAAAATTTTCTCTGTCCATTGATTCAATCAATACATTGTACACTGCAAAAAAAGGGGGGGCAGTTCTGTATCTCCTGTTCTACTGGGACAATTGACGAAATTCAAATTGCGTTTTTCGTGTCTCAAAAGTGAGACTTAGGATATATATTAGATTTATATATAGCATTATTCTAACAATCGCACAAGTAGTTTTTAAAAAATTAGCTCTCAAAATTTTAGCTCTTCAGTGTTAATTGAATTTGGCATGTATTTATTAATATCTCTTTTTTTATTAAACTTTTTTGATTCTTCGTTTCACATTTTGAACTTCAGGTCCATTCTAAATAAAATTTGCCCATTTTTCATGATTTATTTTTAAATAATTTTTATAAATTTTTTGAAAAAATTCTCAATTATAACCTATAAAATTTTTACCATCATCTTAAAGTAGGTGTGTTTCTAAGCATACCTGCAAAAAATTAGTTTTTATTCAAAATTTTCTAAGATATACACAAATTTACATATTGGCACGTTTTGAAATTTGGTACCTTTTTTTTTAGCGATAATAATGCCAAATGTGGCTTATGGATTTTGTTATAGTGAATTGCCACAGCTATTTTCGACCTTAAATTTCAAATTAATTTTGATGGAGAATTAATTATAAGAAATTTTCTTCCTCGATGATGCGTAATAAATATTTATTGATACTATATAAAAAGCTATTTTTTAAAATTGTAAATGAAATTAAATATCTTTTCTGATTAAAATTTCTTTTTCATCCTTTTTTTTTTAACTATTTGTAAGAGTAAATTTTTACTTTCGCTGTGTTATCGTCTGCTACTTCACCTTAACTTCATTTAAACTGAATTGTCTAAAACTGAGAAAGTTTATTTGATGTTTATTTTCACAATGTTTTTAAGTAAACAGAATGTTAACAGTTTGTGTCATGTCCCAGCTTTAAGAAATATATGTATAATTATAAATTTTTACATTAATTCTCTTAGAAAGAATGTTTTAAATAGTAATTTTCTCTCACATTGTAGATTATATAAAAAACATATTTTTAATATAGAAATTATTAGGCTTAAAAACTCTAAATATTATGATTTAGGTTGCTTGCACCCGATATAAAAATGGGCCACTTGGTGGTACAGGATAAGCGCTGCTGGAGTGGTTTATTTCTTGCTCATTTAACAAAAATCTTTTAATTCAAATATTTATCCTTTGGACTGCTTTAAACTTTATTTATAGTTAAAATGTCTAGAAAATGAAAAGCTGTCTTCAGCTGAAATGCATTTGATTCAAATGATATTTTAAAAAAATTGACAAGAATGCAAAATTTATGGAAGTGTAACAATCAATCTTAATTTTCTTGTGTCAGCACTGAAAACAAATGTAGAAGGAAATTAGAATAAAAAAAGCAAAGAGAAAAAACACTTGGATGTGTACACCAGCAAATAGCAGCAGTTTGTACTAACGGAAAAGACAAAAACAATATCATTGCAGGTTAAAGTGAAGAGCGACTGGTTTACGACTGTATGGTTGTATAAATTTAATACGTCATAGAATATCATATCGTGTTGAAACCGGAGCATCCTGTGATTTCTCAGTCAAATTAAAAATTTATCCAGTGACGTACATATATGGATATCATCTAAAGATGTTTTCTCTCTTGATAAAACCAGTCTTTTCTTTCATCTAATACCTTCAAGATGTCTAGCCTCTAAAGACTGGTAAAGGTTCTGACCAAATACTGATGAAATGGATTGAATTGGATTATTAAGTTATGGCAAAGCAGGTCTATCTGCTTAAAAGGAGGGATGCCTTTGTGAAGAACTTTCGAAGGAAAACCAGCTTGTATACATGTTACACATGAGAAAAACCACAAAAACGCCCATGCAACCAGCTCGCTCGCTGGGATTTGAACCCCACAGCGAACTACTAGTGTTCAGCGACTTTACCGCTGAGCTATTTGTGGGCCCTTTTGAAATGGAAGGCCATAACTTTATTAAAAATTAATGTCAGAAATATAGAAATGTTTCAAAAAGTTGGGTGCTTTTTAATATACTTGCAGAATGTCTGAAGAAAAAGAGCAAGCCATTAAGAAGAAAAAATAAATTTTTACATTAAATTTAATATTTCTTTTAATTTAAAAATTTTTTAATTTCATGATATTTGATTCTTGCAATTACAAAAATAAAATATTTGACTAAAATATGAATGACATTTTAAGAAACTAAATGTAAGATGGTAAAATTGTGTAAAATTTATAATGATAAAACAATGATAAAACTGTTTAAATCAGTGCACGCAAGTCTTCTTAAGTTCAAATGTCGGATATACATTACTCTTATTTATATATCTTCTCTGAATGGAACAATGAAAGGCGTGTTAACTGTGCTTTACTGTATTTTCCCTTTTAATATATGCAGTTTTCAAATGCTTCGTAGTCTGGGTCACAAAGTATTCTTCCAAATGAAATGCAATTCAAATAAATAAAATCAAATTCTGGAAAATTCATATTGATAAATATATTTAAAATACGCAGTTCAAGTGAATAGAAAATTCTAAAACAGTTATCTGAAGAGACAATGCAACATAAACAATTAAAATAGAAGTCTAAACTTAAAAATTACCTAAAATAATAACTATGATGAAAAATAGTGTAACGAAAACTATTTAAAAAAAATAAACATTTTATGCACCTTTTATTTAAACTATGCAGTTCGAATGAGTAAATAGAAATTTTTAAAACAGTTATTTGAAAGAAGCCATGCAACTTAAACAAATGAAATTTGAAAAAGAAAAAAACTTATTTAAAATAATAACAATTAAAATTAAAAATTTAATATAAGGAACATTTTTTGAAGGATCGATGTGACTTATTTTCCGCTCTCGAACAATGTAAATAGGTAGCCTTATATTAAGAAGTTTGCCAAGTGAGCTATTCTTAGTGCAAACTGGGAAAAAAAAAAAAAAAAAAAAAAGCATCAAGATAAATTTTTTAATTCTCCATAAATTTCACACCACATTTTACAAAATTTAATACTTGGGCATAATTTGAGTCGTAGAATCGAACTATGTAAAAAAAAATTGGTATGTTATTTCGGAAAAGGTCCGATTTTGTGTCAAAATACCTATGTTGGAATAGTGCTATATTTAAATCTAATACATATCCTAAGTCACGCTTTCGAGACATAAAAAATGCAGTTTGAATTTCGTCAATCGGCCCAGCAGAATGGGAGATGTAGAACTGTCCCCCCTTTTTTTCACAGTGTACAATCAGTTAATCAGTTGTATATTACACAATCTAATGTACTTATTGATTGAATCATGAACCTTATTATAGTGCTATGTATATACAGCGGCTAAATATAGATATTATATATTAATACGCTCAAAAATTAGTTTCTTCCACTTTAATGAAACAAATCTATTTCTTTCAGCCAGTTTTTTTCCTCCCCCCACCTGCAACTGTGGAAGGAAACGTGCCAATCCCTCCTCTTGTATGTAATTATTTCAATTACCCATTGCATTGTGATTCATTTGAAGCTACAGTTTGTCAAACTCAATAGACATTAACCGTTGAAAACATCAGCAAATTAATGTATGGCCATAATGAAAAAAATCTGATGTGTACACCACATGACTTCCTTGTACGGAATATTAAATTATGCGCATTTTTTCTTGCATTTCGTTTAAACTTATTGGAATTAAATCTACTTCGCCGACAGCGCATAAACCGCAATAGAATAAATGGATTCTTTAAAATTCACTCTACTTGCTTACCATAGCAACACTCTGTCTAGGTTCACCTAACAGTATTATATTTCGTTCATATTATAACTCGGAATGCACAAAATTTATATCATTTAAAGAATTATCTAATGGTTGCCACATGTCCTATTCAAATATTATAATAAAGCTAGAATGACGTATAAAAGAAATTGAGCAAACAAAACAAAAAAGAAACAGTTTTTCACAGACGATTGAGTATTTCTCATTCAATTAATTCAGTTCTCACTTCGTGACAAGGCAAAAATACATAAAAACTCAAAATATCTGTATTAAAAATTACAAAGTAAAACTTAAACACTTATTTCCTCGAAAAAATTCCAGAAAGGATTAAGCATGATTTAATTTGGGATAATAAATGAAGGCGTTACCTTTATTGTTGCGAATCTAAGTTTCTCTAGATTGGCAACAAATCCACTATCCTGCTGTTTCAAATGTAAACAAGCAATGTCCGCCATAAAAAAAAAATTATTAGGCTTTGCGGCTCTTAAACAACTTTAAAATTGTTGATAATTCTAAAATTTTTCTATAAAGATATACTGAAGGCATAAAACCTTAACCGGTAATAATAACCTTAACCGGTATAAGATAAAAATAACATAATTCAATCATTTTTAAAGCAAAAAATGTACAATTTACAAAGAGTAAAGAAACTGAGATCACTGTTCGGGTAACAGAGTGGATATATATAAAAATATATTTATATACGTTTGATGCGGCCGATTGCAACCAAAATACGAGGTGCACATCTACATGTTAAAGCAGTCCTATATACAAAATTTCAATGTTTTGAGGTTACTCGTTTTTGAGTTATGCGAAATACGTACATACATACGTTCGTACAGACGCCATGAAAAATTCTCTTCAGAATTCATTTTAAAGCAGTTTTATAATTTTTTGGGAGGGAAAGAGTATTATATTCTGTCCTTACGTACAGATATAACGAAAAAACATTGTTAAATTGCATTCGATAGCGGCCAAAAGGGATATTTTCGTTGAAATGTGCTGCCTGAAACTTTTCGTGATTACAATACTTCCTTTTTACTTTGTACAAGGAATTAAAAATGGGGGATTCCGCAAAACACATTTAACACCCTTTTTCTTACTGGTATGAACAAAGCTGCAAAGCCATTTCAATTTTAAGTTGTAATTTAAATTTCATGAGGTGGTTATTCAAGCACAATCTTTTTTTTGCGTGTGTGTGAAGAATACCTTTTTCTTGAAAATATAGAATGGCCACTTGTTCGTCTCTTTTTGGGCAAATTCTAAATCATGAAATTCATTCAAGAAAAACAGCTTTGATTAGATGAGTAACATGGCTGCATGAGCAACCAGCTGTGATGTTTATAAATTCATCATTGAGGAAACACACCCACATCAAATAAGTAAAAATGAAAATATCTGAATGGATGACTTTAACAAAAAAGCACTGAGGCGTCAGTCATGGAAATGTATAGTCCTATTTTCTGATGTTAATGTGAGTGTCATTAAATTGTGCTTTATTTCTGTGCATAAGCAATGATAGGTTCACTGTAAGTTCATAGGTGTATATTTTATGTGCTCAATTTTTTTACTGTTTAAGTATTTATTGTAGTGTTGATTTTGTATTTAATGGATAACTAAAAGATTTCTGTAATTGCCATTTCTAAAATCTGTATTAACTTTTAGTATAGATTATGAAAGCTAAATTGTTGAAAAAAAGTTTTTTTTGTTTCATTTTAGCAACAGGCTTTTGAAAAGGAACTAGAAGAGAAGGAAGTTTTAATTAAAAAGTTTGAAAATGAAATAGCGGAGAATAAGGTTTTAATAGAAAAGTTTGAACATGAACTAGCAGAGAATAAAGTCTTCATTGAAAAGCTTGAAAAAAAACTAGGAGAGAAAAATACCTTGGTCGTAAGGTATGACAAGATAATATCAGAGAAAAGTATATTAGTGGTTGAGTTGGAAAGAGAACTAGCAGAAAAAAATTCCACAATTGAAGAGGTACAACAATTCTAATGATAAAAAATTATGAATTATTTCTTTTATGTTTTATTCTTCCATGTGTCCAAAAAATAATAATAGCAGTTGATGAATTTAATTTGTCCCATAGTAATAGTAGAAAAAAAAAGTATAGAATGTAGCATTTATTATAAAAAAAACTGAATTAAACTGAGCAATAAATTTAAAATATTACTCCTAATTTTGTATTTTCAGTTTTCAGATAATTTTTTTGATTTTTCAGTAATTTCTTTACTGCATTTTAAACTTGCAAGTAGAATAACTTGGCTGTGAAGCTTTGCTTGTTACATGCATGAGCGTAAAATTATTGGAGCTGTCATTCTTCATTGCTTTCAGCATAACTTGTTAAAGTGACAGAAACATATTATCAAAGGCGCCATGTTTACTGCTTTTATGTTGCCTTATCTGCTAAGAGGAATATGTCAATGTTTTTCAAATTTTTCTCTATATTCTTTGCATTTACCTCCACTGTTTTGTTTATTCAGAGTCAACATTAGCATGAGATAAATCTTGCCAACAATTTTTGGAAGCACATTTCCAAATTCTTAATATGATCATTCCATTGCACTTAGACAATTAGAAGGTGATCTTTGTTCGAAAACCTTTTTTTTTTTAATCTTACTTTCACAATGTTTTACTGATATAAAGCACTTGTTTTTATCAATGGATTAAATTAAAAAAATAGTTATAATTTTTAATAATAAGGTTAATCTAAAAATTTAAATGTGAAAACAATTGACATATGTAATGAAACATTAATTTTAATGGAAGGCTTTGCAATTTTGCACTACAACATAACAGCTGCATTCGCCAATAATTGCTGTTTAAATATTCACTTATTATTATTATTATTATTACCTATTATTTGGAAACAGTGGGCGTAGTAATTATAGTAATCCTCAATTTTATATTGAGTATATTTTATTTATATAGTATTATTTTGAATTTTGTGTTATAAGAGTCCTCAATTTTTAATTTTTAGCTGAATTTCTTCTTTTTATAATAAAATTATCTTTGGAATTTATGCAATTTTTGCTATATTCTTTTCACTATGCAGCAAGAGCTTGCTGTAATGACAACTTGTTTTAGTTGGGTGGGACAGGACCCCATAAGGACCAGTGCCGGGAGAACGAAGCACTGTCACGGGACCAGACCCTCTAAAATGGATCGTCACCACCGGCCCCCGCATTTTCAGCACTTAAGCCTAATTTTGTGGGGGAAAAAAAAAAAAAAAAAATCATATAAAATCAGCATTTTGATATTATGACTTCAATTTTTGAAGTTGCATATTTAATGTACTTGATTTTTTAATGTGTATTAAAATAAAGAATATCACATTAATAGAAATAAATTAAACAGGCAAAATAATAAATACTAGAAACATGAAAAAAAAAATTTACAAATACGAAATTTAAAAAACTAAACAAGAATTACCTATAGGTAATTAAATTCCAGTTTAAAAATTCTGCTGTGTGTGAAATAATTCAAAACAAGAATCGACACACAGTCCTACATTGCATATTTCACACTCAAAATACGTTGTTTGCTTTCGCTTTTCCTTGGTTTTAGTGCACACAACGCATCTTCTCCTACTTTTATTATTACCTCCTCCGTCAATGTAAATTTTTGGAAACTGTCTTCCATTTAGACGGAAAGGTGGAGAGTCCAGTGATTTTGAACAAATTTTAAAGTTTTTAAGTAAGGTCTTTTAGCCATGGCTAACGGAATGAAAGTAATTATAACCCCAACACATCTCACAAAACTTCAAAAGACACTCAGAAATATTTCATCCTCAAATACTGTATGACATCAGGTTTATATTGGAAGGCTTCCTGTTTTTCTAAATCGAAAATGTCTACGATTACCGGAAAGTAAGTAAAGACCCCCCCACTGGCAGGATATCCGTTACTGATCACGTCAATATATATATAATTACATTATATGTAAAGTAAATACATTATATACCAAAATATAATGCCTGTGCCATTATATATAATGACCATTCAAGGCATTATATATAATGACTTATTAAATTGAGTAAGAAAAACAAAAATGCTGGCTCTTTCCTGAGAAATGCGAGCAAGACGCATTATGTGTCGAGAAAGCTGATAGTATTTTCCCTTCTGTAATAATTTTGTAATGTTACTTTTTAATTAACCAATAAAGCTTATGTTAAGTTTCAAAATAAATAGAAAAACCAACAAAAAAAGAATCCTAACAAAATAAACAAAAACACCCTTTAATTCACAGGCGCACTTATAAAGAGCCGTGATGTCCAGTTTGTTTATTTCAATAAATCTCTCAAGACCAGAAGCACAAAACAGAAAGCCATATGAATCAATCTATGTGAAAACAATTACCACTTAGCTCCATTTACTGGCTTTTAACAATTCAAATAATTCGTTCCATTTTAATATCTCATATACGAGACGCTGGGCTTGTAGGAGCACAATCGTTGCGTCGCGTATACGGGACGCTAGGCTGGTAGGAGTGGAATCGTTGCATGGCGTATATGCGACACTGGTCCTGAACGGGTTAAATTGCAGCAGAGTTCATCAGAGCTGAGCTCTGGTACTTCTCAGTTTTTGAAATAAATCATAATTTTAGTTGGAGTGCTTTGGCATTATTTTTATGCAACTGAATCTTTCATCTGACAAATTTTATTCTAATAATAAATATGCCTTAAATAGATTTTCTGAAATAAACTTCTAAATGCATGCCTGTCTTCCACTAGAATACAAACTTTGGACTGAAGTTGAGACTTTTGTGGAGAGAAAACCCCCACCTGCATGTCAAAAGCTTATTCTTCAGAAAGTGCAGTGAATTTATGACTGCAGATAAATTTTTCAGTCTTAAAAGTACAAAAGGTAATCACCACGATCCTACATGCGCCGCACTAGGGAACTTCCGCTGCAGAGATCTTGCAGACTTTTTGAACTGTGTAACTAAACATAGGGGACCACAATTGTTACTTGTGCAGAGGAGCCTAACATTTATTCTCACATTGTTATCGGATCGGCTTTAGAGAACATTTCTGTTCGACAACTACAGTCAACTCCCAATTTATTTGAGTAATATAGGGGAGGATATGCATGGTTAACTCAAACTATGGTAAATTCAAAGCCAGTAAAACAGTAAGCTGAAGTAAATAACTATAATATATGAAAAAAAAAATACTACAAGGAAATTTACTTGTACAATATTTTTAGGAACTGTGGTTAAATAAAGTTTCAAATCCACTAGAATAGATGAGAAACACGCCAATGTGACAATTAAAATCGCAATAACAACCTTGTGTTTGGCGTACATATATTACAACACTCAATCGATTTCGAGGGCAGCTAAAAGTCTCTCCTCATCAGAACTAATTTACGAGAAAGGGGGGGGGGAAGAAGAAAATAAAGCATTGGCAAAAGGAGTCTCAGAAATACATGCTCGTTATCAGCATTGCATGTGGTTGGTTGCAACCGGACTTATGAATCAAGAGTTACACTAGCCGCCTACTTTTACTGAGCCAGGCTATCTGATCAAACATATAATAAGTAGACTAAAATGCAAGAAAAAATCAGCGAAGTCAAAAATAAGCAGTGAGGAGCAACTGCACCTTCACGCATCTAGTCTGAGCCTCAAATAAAAAAAAAAAAATAAAATAATTTTTTTTTTGTTTTTTTAGGCTCAGTCTAGGTGTATGAAGGTGCAACATGCCTCTAAAAGACCTTTTGATCGCTTATCCAATGGTAAACAGTTTCAATTTGTGTTTTTCCTGCCAGGTCATAATTGTCACGCAAGATTTACTGATCATGTGACCAGGAGCATTCTTTTCTTTTTCAGACATAGGAAGCTTTATTGGCAAGCATTTCCAAAATAACTGATTCATCAATATTGTATATTTGCTCTGGAAGCAACTTTTCAGTCTAAATAAAGTTTTTAAAATCACTGCAAAAATCTTGTTCCAGTCTGATCACCACTCAAAAGTTCACTGTGTATTTAGAGCTCTCAAATACCATGTTTGAAATGAATAAGTCATCCTGATGATGCATAGAATTCGCCCTCAAGTCCTAATTGCTAAAAAAAAAATTATTTAACTTTTTCTATACAAATCAATGGGTTTCCTTGTGCTACCTCCTGACTAAACCACTCCAACATGGCTTTATCCAATTTCTTGTAGGTTGACTTTTTCATTGTTTTCCTTTCCCTCATTTCCAGGCAGAATTGGATGCCCTTAATAAATTGCACAATCTGCTTGCCAACTCCTTACTGCAAAGACAGTGATTTTACACTTGATCCATTCTCTACTTACGTATTGTTTCAAGCTTCTGATGAATGGAGAGAACAACACCATTTCTATTCTTTTCCTGACATTTTGCAGGCGATACAGATTACAGTAATTCACGACCACCTGGTCATTGAAAAAGTAAAACCCGCATTCTCTTGAAGCATTCAAGCTAGTTGCAATTTCTATTTCGGCGAAAGTATAAAAATTATTTACCAACTAGAACTTCTTCAATTACTGTATTGCCAAATTAAGAGTGTGCCTATTATCAGCTGTAAGGAGAGCTCAGGCCACAGGAAGGGATTTGTAACTACAGACAGTTTGTTGAAAACATATTAGAAAGAAAGAAGGGGGAATAAGCCTGAAAATTCATCAACTAAAATTTCATATCAATGTCTGCTCTCTCTCTCACTAGTATGCCTGCTGATGATTCTTGTAATATTTTCCCCACAAGTGCTTTTTTTTTTTTTTTTTTTTTTTTTTTTAAAAGCCAGGCCTTGGTTAATGCCCCCTGGTAAATCAGGAGTTGAATGTAGAATTATATCAGCAAGCCATGGCAGTCAGAAAGTGGTAAGACTCTCTCTTCTTTTTCAAAGCTACACTTCTCCATTAAAACTTCCTTCCAATATTCTCATAATTTTTCTAGCATTCTCTCTGATATTCTACTATTCTTTCTAGCATTCTCATACTGTTTCTAGCTTTCTCATTAGTGACACTTTAAACATTTTATTTATTTATTTATTTTTGCTGGTGTGCTGCAAAAAAGAATGGTTTTTGTATCTGTCATCCCTTGAAATAATACGTAATGTATAATCAAGGCTTGAATTCAGCCGGAGGCTGAGCTATTTCTTAGTTTCAGGGGCAAACTCTAATCCCAGCTGGAGCCCCAGTTAAGAGGAGGCCCTATATTATTTTATTTAACTATTTATAATAGTATTTTTCTACTTTGATGGTCAAACCAGTATTTTTTGCAAAGCAACAGAACATGCACCCAAAAATAATGGTTTATTTAAAATTTTCTGAAAGTTAGAATCTGCTTTTAAATTAAAAAAAAAAAAAAAAAAAAAAGGTGTTAATGCATATGCAAAAATGCTAAATAATTTCAATAATTCACTTTTTCAGCTGAAACATGTTATAGTATAGTTTTGTTAAAAAAGTTAATTTCTTTTTATATATAAGAAAAAATAAGTTTTAAAATTGTCATGCAAGATTTTCTAAAAAGATTTGTTTTCATCAAAAAATGAGTGTGATTGTAGAGATTTTCAGAGTAAAAATGGTTGTAGGTTATTAGAATTTTATGAAATTTTTCAAAAGTTTATATGTGATATTCATTGTAATATAGCAGTTTTTGCTGTTTAATATATATATATATTTGGTATTCATTGGAAGTATATTCTAATAACCAAGATATGTTGCATTTCTTTTTTTTAGCTTGAGGAGGAAGTAACTGTCTTCAAAGAAGACCTAGATGACAAAAGTGTTTTAATAAATAAGGTAGTAGTATTCTTTGAATTATTTGATTTTTTTTGTTTTGTTTATTTTTTAAATGATATTAAATATTAAACATCTAATAAAAAACCCGATGTGGGAATATTTTAAAATTTTCTTTTTTCTTTTATAGTTGAAAAGAGAAATTTCAGCTCTGCAAAACACTATAAAAAATTCTTCTGAAAGTCAGGCAGACAAGGTATATACCTTATTGCTTACATAAAGAATTAGTAGTTTTAGTAGCATGTGTTGTGCAAGTGTCAAAATTTAGTGCTGGATTAAGTATCCAGCAGGCCCTTGCCAAAATGTAAATAAAGCCTCCATTTATAGTATGGAGCCATATTCTAATGAAATCTTAAATAGTTGTTTAAAATTAGTATTAAAAATGATTAATATAAACAAAAATAGTTTCTGGTATGAAAAAGAATGTGTAAAAATATCACAATCAGTTTTTTAAAGATTTAAACAGTGTATTTCCCGATTTTCATTTCAGAAAATTAATCTATAATATCTAGTCTAGCTGTTTGAAAGTACTCTTTCTGTGGCAAAAATTGCTAAATATTTTAGCCTTTCCTGTCCTTTTGAATTAAACTTTTTAATTACTTTTGAAATAGAGAAAGCTTGTTTTCTTGTTGCATTACTTAGTTGTCATTAAGTAAATTAACATTTCATTATTTGGAAATGAATTATTTTTTATAAATTGGTACTATCATTAAGGCTGCATAATTTTCCCCCCATTACAATAAATTGTATGATCTTACTGTCTGAATCTTCATTATCATGCCACTGAAACAATCCCTTTTTTTGGGGGGGGGGAGGATCATTTGTATAATCTGACATACTCTTAAAATTGTTAAATTCTGTAAAATGTTTTTAAAATGTTTTTATAATTTTTTGGCATGTTTTACATTTCATATAAATTTTGCTATATGTTTTCCTTGATCATTTTGCTAGAAATTTGTCTTAATTGCGGAACTAATTTTACTTCTGCTTGATCAGTTAAATATTCATTAGTTTAATTTTCGTTAAAAAGTCATTTCTGTTTCCTAGGTCTTCCTTGACTATTAACATACATTTTGATATTGGATATTGCTTTATTTTAGATTTCATTACATTTAAACATTAAGTAGTGTATGTATTGCAGTAATCTTTGTAACACATTTATGCACATTCAGACGTTTTTACTAGAATTTTGTAAGGATTTGAAAGATGGATTCATCCTTGTCAATATTTTGTTTCAAGTAGTAGTAATAAGAATAAACACTAGTTTTCTTATTTTATCCTCAGGGTGTTTTGCTTTGCCTTGAATATAAGAATTTTATGATTCACTTTGAATATAATGAAGTAAAAATCTTAGTATTTTCATAATTCATTTTAGATTGTGTTTATTGCATCTATTCGGCATTACTGCATAGAATTGTATAGTCTCTTAATAGTGAAATATATTTCATTTCTGATAAATTTAGATTCCAAAGCATTCCTGTGGCTATTCAATGTAAAATATCCAAATTCTTTCTTCTAAATTAAAATACAATGCAGCTTATAAAATCCTGAGCAGCAGTATTCCTGAGCAGAGCAATTAGGAGAGAACTTTATGCAATCTTCAGATCAGTAAAACAATTTCATGAACATCTGTATGGAAAAAAAATTATAATATTAACGGATGCTAAACCTCTTGACTTTCCATATTAATCTTGACAAACAGCCAGATATTGTAGCACACTGGTTGTTATATCTACAGGAATTTTAATACATGATGGAGCATATTCCTGGTTTAAAAAACACAGCAGATTACTTGTCAAGAGTTTCAGAGGATGTAGTGGTAAACGATGTAAATATATTTAGGACCAATGATAATTTGTCTATTCAAAACATAATTAGTAAACAGCAAAGTGATCCATACATAAAATCAATTATAAAAAAATTACAGGATAACCACAAAGAAAGTGCAGAACAATACTTTATTGATAGTCATACAGATGTAGTGTTGATAAAATTAAAACCTGTAAATGCTAGAAAGAAAGACAGAAGTATCCAGAATAAAATTCTAATTCTTAAGGCATTAATTAAAGATGTATTACAGACAGTTCATGCGCCTCACTTTGGTGTTCAAAAGACATACGAGTCTGTAAAGGCAAAGTATTGTTGGAAAGGTAAGTACAGTGATACTAAAAGTTTTGTAGAAAATTGTTCAGATTGGTTACAAAATAAGTCTAGACCTCACAACACTGCCACGTCTAATTTCTAAGAAAGATCTTGCTCTTGGAGAGATGATAGCTATAGACATAGTTGTTAAACTACCAAGATTCATAGATAATAAGTTTTATTGTACAGTCAAATGTCGTTAATTCGGACACCCGTAATCCGGAATGATCTATAATCCGGACCTCAAAGCTAAAATCTTTCTGCGCATGCGCCGCATTGACGCGCACGAGTAAAACGCATCGGCGTTTTACTCGTTCGCGCAAGACATTTACGACTGGGCATATGCGTCTGCGCAAGTGCAGAATACGTTTTCGCGTGCGCATTTAATGTATAACGGACGGTATAAGCTAAAATTATGTAATTATCTATTTCAGTTAATGTTGATAATTGCGTTGTTCCTTAATCTTCGAATTGGATCCCGCTTATTATTTTTTGCAGACTGTAAGAGCAATTTTCTAAAAGTAAGCTTGAACTTTCGATTATGTCAAATAGAATTTCCGATGCTGGAGCTCCCAAAGAATCTAGAAAACGAACGTATGTTTCGATGTCCATCAAACAAAAAACGAATTGCTACAAAAAATGGATAAAAGCATATCCTTTGTTTATCTAGCCGTTCCGAAATCTGTTTATCAATTTCACCCTGCTCTGCACAGGGGGAGGGGGACGTCCTGGCGCGCAATGAACTGGAAATTGATCTGTCAACACTATCGTTATCTTCAGGGCAGATGTTTTTATTTTATTCGGTTTATAATTCCTTACTAAATGTAGTATTTAATTTCGATGTACTCCGTCTTTGATATGATTTAAATCAAATTCCTCGTCATTATAAATATCACGAATACAAATCAAATAGTTTTCTGGTTGCAATTTTCTAATTTCGGCTATGCGTAAGGTATGCTTTACGCATCTGCGTGTTGAAAGAAATGTTTAATAAAGTAAACAAATAAATATTAGGCTTCTTTTTTAGTAAACTTTGATACCCTTTAGATCATAATTGCTCATTATTTTATAAATTACGGTTTCATATTTTTAATTTTATAATTTCTACATGCCATCTTACCAGATTTAAACTGATGATCTATAATCCGGAAAAATCGATAATCCGGAAGTCCCGACGAGTCCGGATTAAAGACTTCTGACTGTACTCACTATCATTGATCATTATTCCAGATATTTGAAAACAGTTCCGTTAAACAACTGCATTTCTCAATCCATCATAAAATCTTTAAATGATTATTTTGCCAGATTTGGCATTCCAAAAACTTTGTTATCAGACAACGATTCCTGTTTAATATAGCAGTAGAATTGCTGAAGAGAATTTTAAACTGTTTAATATAGCAGTAGAATTGCTGAAGAGAAATAAGTTTTGTCCTACAGGATATACAAACAAAAAACTTTTCAATCTTTAAACTATTCTATTTAATAATTTAAAAGCATTGCATGCATTTATAAAACGGTAATTTCATTTCTGAAAATAATCAAAACCATTACAAGATGAGTATCTACTCTTACTTCTTCATGGTACACATTTTTATGTGTTGTTAAATAATTCAAATATAAAAGAAGTATAATAACTTTTGTTTCATAAAAAAATTTCTAGGGGAAAAAATGTTCTTAAACATTCATTCCAGACTAGCAGCTTCGCTGCCAGCCTTCGTCTGGCTTTTAAATGTACCAGAAAAATAGAAGGGAACACCAAATGTTAAATTTAAAAACTGCTTAGAAAAAAGCTTAATATTTATTTGTTTACTTTATTAAATATTTCTTTCAATGTAAGTTGTTTAAGTTGCTTTGCTGTTTATGTGATAATACATTCTCTTTAATTCTATAAACAGACATAATTTCTTGTTCAGTTACAAAGTTCCGCCGTTCAAGTTTTATAATTGCTGTGTTGAGAATACCGACTAATTTGTCAATCGAAATTTTTCCGTTTTCAATAACCTCTGTGTCACTTTTTTCACTATCAGAAGCGAATTATAATGACGAGGAACTTGATTTAAATCATATCAAAGACGGAGTACATCGAGATGAAATACTACATTTAGTAAGGAATTATAAGCCAAATAAAATAAAAACTTCTGCCCTGAAGATAAGAATAGTGCTGACAGATCAACTTCCAACTCATTGCGCGCCGCGGTGTGAAATTGATAAACAGATTTCGGATTTCGAAACATACTTTCGCTTTGTAGATCCTTTACATATTAGTAAATATATATCGGAAATTTTATTTGACATAATCGAAAGTTCAAGCTCACTTTTATAAAATTGCTCTAACAGTCTGCAAAAAATAATAAGCCGGATCCAATTCGAAAATTAAGGAACAACGCAATCTGCAACATTAACTGAATTAGATAATTTTAGCTTAGCTTATACCGTCCGTTATACATTAAACGCGCATGCGCACACTCATATTCGCAGCCGTAAAGGTATTACGCGCACGCGTAAACGCCTATGCGCAGAAAGTTTGTAGCTTTGAGGTCCGGATTATGGGTGTCCGAATTAACGACTTTTGACTGTAATTTTTTTAATTTAGCACCAGGTTATTAGTCAACCAAGAGAAATCTCCCAAAATTATCAAATCACCATTTTGGCATTTCTTTCATTTTACCAAGCAGGGTTTAGTCAAGTCAGTAATTTAGTATGGGAAACAAGTAGATTAAATATTTTTTAACAAAGTGATTTAAAATTTAAGTAATTGAATATTTTTAACAAAGTGATTTAAAATTTAAGTTAAGTAATTTTTTGCCAGGTATTAAAAATGTATATATATCAAGCACAGCCATATTAAAATCAAACTTTTGTTTAATAAAAGTCTGTGATTTTATCTTTGAAAACTTTTTTATATTTGTAAAATTAAAAACAATAATAATCCCAAAACAAAGCAGACTAAACCATTTCCCCCCTTCAAAACTTTTGTTCATAACCTTAGTTTATAGCACATGAGTGTGCTAAGTTTTGAAATTTGAAAGTCACCCAAGAGAAATCTCCCAAAATTAAAGTTGTTATCAAATCAACATAGTGAGCTCTCATTTAGTATAAAAAACAAGTAGACTGAATATTTTTAAATAAAGTGATTTAAAATTTAAGCAATTTTATACTAAATTGCATTAATATATCAAGCACAGCCATATTAAAATTAAACTTTTGTTTAATAAAAGTGTGTGATTTCGTTTCTGAAAACTTCTTTATGCTTGTAAAATTACAAACAAGATTCTAAAAATAATGAATATAATAATGAAGCAAATTAAGTAAAACTTTTTTTTTTTTTTTTTTCAAGCTTCACTTCTCCATTAAAACTTCCTTCCAATATTTTCATATTTTTTCTAGCATTCTCTCTGATATTCTTCTACTATTCTCTCTAGCATTCTCATACTGTAAGAATAATCTCATGTAAGGATATAGGTAGAAAAGAATTAGAATGTTGTTTTCTGTGAGCAGTAAACCAGAATTAAGGAAGGAATTTTTAGGTTGCCCCTATTAACATTTTGTATATTACCTTTATTTATTAAATAAGAAGGCCGCACTTAAACCACGTAGAATTCAATTTAACAGCAGAAGACATACAATAGACGTCCAGAAGTATTGCTAAAAAATAGAAAAGGCATGCTTCAGTATTGACAAAAATTGAAGAAATATGTGTACTATTTTAACAGTCTCTCAGTACCATTTTGCATAAATTATCATTGCATTCTATTCTCATTAGTGACACTTTAACCCTATTATCTTTTTTCACTGGTGTGCTGCAGAAAGAATGTTTTTTGTATTTATCGTCCCTTGAAGTAATACATACTGTTGTGGAGCTGTTTCTTAGTTTCAGGGGGAAACTGTTATTCAAGACGGAGCCCCAGTTAAGAAGAGGTCCTATATTATATTATTTTATTTAACTATTTATAATTAATAAGATTTTTCTTCTTTGACGGTCAAACCAATATTTTTTGCAAGTCAACAGAACATGCACCCAAAAGTAATGGTTTATCTAAAACTGAAAATTTTCTTAAAGTTAGAATCTGCATTTAATATTAAAAGAAGTGTTAATGCATATGCAAAAATGCTAAATAATTTCAATAATTCACTTTTTCAGCTGAAACATGTCATAGTATAGTTTTGTTAAAAAAAAGTTAATCTCTTTTATATACAGAAAAAAATAAATTTAAAATTTATCCTGCAAGATTTTCTAAAAAGATTAGTTTTCATCAAAAAATGAGTGTGATTATAGAGATTTTCAGAGTAAAAATAGTTGTGGGTTATTAGAATTTTATTAAATGTTTTAAAAGTTAATATGTGATGTTCACTGTAATATAGCAGTTTTTGCTGCTTGATATACATAGTATATTCTAATCACCAAGGTATGTTGCATTTATTTATTTTTTATTTTTTATTTTTAGCATGAGAATAAAATAAATAGCTTAGAAAAAGAACTAGATGAGAAGAATATTTTGATAGATAAGGTAGTATTCTTTAACTTATTTGATTTTTTTGTTTTATTTTTGAATGATGTTAAATATTAAAAATCTAATAAAAACTGGATGTGGGAATATTTTAAAATTTTCTTTTCACTTTTATAGTTGAAAAGTGAAATTTTAGCACTGCAAAGTAGTATAAAAAATTCTTCCGAAGATCACGCAGACAAGGTATGTACCACATTCCTTACATAAAAAATTAATTTTTTATGTAAGGTTTAGTTATTAGTTTTAGTGACATGCCATTGTGCAAGTGTCAAAATTCAGTGCTGGATTAAGCATCCCATCCATCCAGCTGGATTAAGCATTCAGTGCTGGCCCTTGACAAAATGTAAATTAAGCCCCCATTTATAGTATGGAGCCATCTTCTAATGAAATCTTAAATAGTCATTTAAAATTAGTATTAAAAATGGATAATATAAACAAAAACAGTTTCTGGTATAAGAAAAAATGTGTAAAATTATCACAATTAATCAGTTTCTTAAAGATTTAAACAGTGTATTTCCTGATTTTCATTTCAGAAAATTAATCCGTGATATCTAATCTAGCTGTTTGAAAGTATTCTATGGCAAAAATTGCTAAAGATTTTAGCCTTTCCTGTCCTTTTGAATTTTTAAACTAGTTTTAAAATAGGAAAAGTTTGCTTTCTTGTTGCATTACTTAGTCTTCATTAAGTAAATTCTTAATAATATTTCATTATTTGGAAATTAATTAATTTTTATAAATTGGTACAATCATTCAGGCTTCATAATTTGTTCCCCATTGCAATAAATTGTATGATCTTACTGTCTGAATCTTCATTATCGTGTCACTGAAACAATCCTTTTTTTTCGGGGGGATCATTTGTATAATCTGACTTACTCTTAAAATTCTTAAATTCTGTAAAATGTTATTAAAATATTTTTATAATTTTTTGGCATGTTTTATATTTCATATAAATTTTGCTATACGTTTTTTTTTATCATTTTGGTAGAAATATGTCTTAATTAACGATCTAATTTTACTTCTGCTCAGTAAAATATTCATCTGTTTAATTTTCGTCAAAAAGTCATTTCTGTTTCCTATGAGGTCTTTCTTGACTGTTAACATAAATTTTGATATTGCTTATTTTAGATTTCATTACATTTAAACATTAAGTAGTGTATGTATTGCAGTAATCTTTGTAACACATTTATGCACATTCAGACGTTTTTACTAGAATTTTGTAAGGATTTGAAAGATGGATTCATCCTTGTCAATATTTTGTTTCAAGTAGTAGTAATAAGAATAAACACTAGTTTTCTTATTTTATCCTCAGGGTGTTTTTCTTTGCCTTGAATATAAGAATTTTATAATTCACTTTGAATATAATGAAGTAAAAAGCTTAGTATTTTACATAATTCATTTTAGATTGTGTTTATTGCATCTATTCAGCATTACCGCATAGAATTGCATCGTGTCTTAATAGTGAAATATATTTCATTTCTGACAAATTTAGATTCTAAAGCATTCCTATTGCTATGCAATGTAAAATATCCAAATTCTTTCTTCTAAATTTAAATACAATGCAGCTTGTAGATAAAATCCTGTGCTGCAGTATTTCCTACTAAATGAAGCTAATGGGCTGTGTGTTTAAGAAAATGTGGTATTTAATTAGCGTGTAGAGTCATAAGGCTATTTTGAAGCAGGAGACATGAAAAATGTGCAGTGCCCTCTCCAGCACTCGAATCCTGGACTCCTCGAATATAATTTGGCATACTTGACAGTATGCTTTCAAATACATCAGAAACGCATGTGGAAAGGAGGAAGAAAATGCTGTATAGTGTTACATAAATAGATTTCATTTGCCTTACTACTATTAATTTTAGAATAGTACAATTTAGGCTTTTTGTTAGCATGAAATTGTGATCCTGAAAATTTTTATATCCAATAAACAGGATATGTCTAATAAATTTTTTGTCAAATCTTTACTTATTTTAATCAAGGATTTATAGTATAGTAAAATCCCAACTGTGCAGTATTCAGCTGATCAGAAAACTCTTAACAACTGGCATGTTTAAAACAAATTTTTACTCTAAAAAATTAATAAATGAGAGGCTTATAATGCCATAATAGAGTTTATAATACTGTAAACATGTATGCATTGTCCAGGGTTTGTATGGTCCTTAATAGTTCTTAAAAGTCATTAAGTTTTTTGGAATCGATTTTGGTCCTTAAAAGTCCTTAATTTTGGCCAAAATCAGCAGAAGGTTCTTAATTTTAATCATCTAAAATAGCTATCTGTTTTTAGGACTGCCATTTTGAGTGTGAATTAGCATTTTGGAGGAATATTTTTGGTGATTCAACTGACAGATATGGTTATCTTTTGAATGGGTGAATGGATTATAATTCATTCCTATTTCTAATATAAATCGTTAGATTTTCGAGTTTTATAGTTAAAGAAGTGCAGCATAACTATTTCAAAATTATTTCATTTTTTCTAATGAATAGCTCTTAAACAACTTTTGGCTTTTGGAGATGTGAATTCGTTTATTAAACGGTTCTGAATTCTTCGACTTATCAACATTTTGGGCGATTTTAAGATCAGTTTCTGTAAAAAATTTTTAATTTTGAGATCTGTGAATTTTTCGGCAATTTTTTTAAAACATTGTAACATGGATAAATTTCGTTAAAATAGTGGTAAAATATTGAAATTATGTTTAAAAAATAACATTAAAATAAAATGTTTTTAATTTTTGCAGTCATATTATAAAGTTCTACTTTGGCCACTTATTATGCAATATTTTGAATCTGCAAAATAAAGAAGGTATAATGCTCTAAAGCTCAATTAACGAAACAGTTTTAGCAAAAGCAAAATAGCTATGTAAATAATTTAAAACGTGTTTTTAAATTTTTTCTTGGTAAGAGTTTTTCCCATGTAATTGTCTCAGAGTATTCAGAATTCTTAGAGTATTCAGCTTTCTCTATAAAATTAATTTTACATCTTTTCCCTGTGATATTTTTTCTCAAAATATTTCTGGCTTTTTACTGTTACAGAATTTTTTTTAGGAATCTAGACATTGCACCTTGGAAAGTTTAGAAGGATTTGAAGGAAAAATTTATAGACCCATAATTCTAGAACATTACAGAAAAATGCCTCCATGCTATTAACACGCAACGAATGTATTTTGCAGAAAGTTTGCGATGTATTTCTTACTTTTTGGAGAAGGTCTGGAAGAACAAAGAAAACATAATATTTGAATGTTTTACTTCTGGTACTAGAATCTTTTTCTTAACACGTTTATCTTTCCTTTATTTTCTCTACTTTTCACTAGACACAGGCATGGAAAATATCAAAAATGCTTTTATTCTTATCAGAAGGACAGGCATTATAGAAAGATTTTTTTCTTAGTAAAGAAATTGAAAACTGACAATTTAAATGATTCATATAATATGTCTGAATGCATCGTACACAGGGCTGGCGCTAGGCATTTTCCGACATGATGCAATTTCTGTGCATCCTAAATTCTGCTGCCTAGTGCCTTTCTAAATTCTGCTTCCGATGCCTGCTCTAAATTCTAAAAGTTTTGCCATTTCTAGATTTTGTTGCTTGGTGTGTCACTAAATTCTAAAAGTTGTGCCACACTGTCTCTGTAACCAGCCCTTTCCATATATATTTCATATTTCTTCTGAATGTTCATATTACTAAAGAAATAAAATTAGCAGCTTTTTTTATGCTTTCTAAAGTTAGTGTTTTTAGAATAACAGTAATCTTTAATTTAAACTCTAAAATGAAAAGGAAATGTGCTGAAAAAAGAAACCTATTTTTCAAAGATATGTACTGCTATTATTATATACGGTTATTATTATGTAAATTACCCAGTTGTTTATAATTTCAGCCTTTACTATAATTTCCCATTTCTGTTTTCTCACCAGAATGCAAATCGCTTAGATAGTTTTTAAACTGAGGTATATGGAATGTAAGACAGAGTGTGTTTTTTATCTCCACTTACTCGCTGCATTAGTTCTTGTCAGCTCTGATAATTTGTAATTTTTCGTCTTTGCATTATCGGTTCTGACATTTGAATTTGTTATGAAGATTGGGTTACTGAGCCAGCTTAAATTAAATTTAAATTGTATAGTATTTGATCACTAAGTCTACATTTTTAGTTTGAATTTGACGCTTCTCGTTTAATTGTAATTGTAATTGATTTGGTTAGCATAAGAACACGCCTTTATGTTGTAAGCCCTTTTTAAATAAGATGTTTATTTAAACCTTTGTCTGACTTTGTAGTTACTTTAACACAGAGCGATAATTTGCTTCACATCTGTCTGGGGTTTTGGACTTTATCAAATCAAGTAAACCCTCATAGTACATTGTGGATAGGCTAATAAATTAGGAGGTAATGCATGCAGAAACTAGTGAGAACACAGGTTTGCATATTGGAAACAAATTTCTAATTGTTAGAAAATATGCTTAAAGAGAATGAAATTGATATAAATTAGCCAGAGTGTCTGCAAAGGCTTCAAATTACAAAGACGCATAAATATTTTGTTGAGTACTGTTGCTATACATGTTTTGTAGCTTTTAATGTGTAATTATTCTAGTATCGTTTAAGAATCAATGTTATAAATTACATATATTTTAACCTGTGACATGTTAATAGATTGTGATTTTAATAGTGCTTTTTTAACAAATATTTTTAAAAGATAAATTTAACAGTGACTATGTAAATCTATAATGAGTTAGAGTGTTTAACTACTTAATTTAATTATTTATAACTAACTGCTTACCCTTAAAAATTATCTGCGTATTGAAGCAAGTTATTGCCTTCATTAATCCTTACTGTAGTCACAAGATAAAACACAAATATGTAAAAATTAATGTAAAACTTATTCTTCGCATCTAGTGAAACTTAAAATAATGCAAAGCAACTGATCACCTCTAATGCTTTATTGGCTTATTGAAACCTTAATGTATATTAACTGGGTTACAACCTCTGAAACTCTATGCGAAGCTACGACACTAACTGCATCAGGCAGAGCCCAACTAATTTTCAAAACTTGCCAGCCGTGCCTACATCAGGCCTTTCAGGTTTGTTCTGATCAGCAGGTATCTCTCTAGACAAGCGGTGACAACAGCCAGTCTTTTGTTAGGAATCATGCTGATTATGATTTTACTTCTAATTTTGGTAAAAGTTTACAATTGGGTGCCCCTTGTTTCTTGACGATTCGTTTTTGATGCCAAGATTGGAGCCAGGAAGGCACGATTTCAAGATGGCCGTTACACAAAACCAAAATAAGAAGTCAAATATTTGCACAGACTCTGTGTCCATGTGCACATCGATCTATTTTCACTTAATCATCCTAGAATTGCACAAACTACACATTGCGCACTGCCTTAAATTTGTCCATGTACACATCAATCTATTTTCATTTAAATAAAATCAAGAAGCTGAAACAAAGTTAAAACTATCATGGTAACCAGAAGTAAGATTTCATCGCCAAGATTAAAAAAAAAAAAAAAAAAAGAAAAAGAAAAAGAAAAGTTGCTAATCGAAGGGGGCACCCAATTCTACACTAGAGCTCTAATTTTAACATATGCTGCTTGGCATAAAATCTACCTACCATTTACTAAACCTCTAGACTGAGCAAGTATGTGGCAAAAAGAGACATAAAAGAAAAAAAACCAACATAAAGCTAACTGTTAGTAAAACGTAAATAAAATGTCACTTATCTTCTTTCTAGTATGTTCAACTATTATAAGTGTAAAATATTTAATGTTACTTGATGGATTTTATAAAGTTTTATCTTATTCTATAACTTATTAATAATTATGTTAATTAAGTTATGTTTAATAGTAATGTATCCTACTTTTAATTTTAGGATGGTATTACAAAAGTTCAGGCACAGATAGTATTTTAAATTGAAGTTGTTCAGTTCCCATTTGCTCATAGGTCCTTAATTTTTTCATTAATTGTCCTTAAAAGTCCTTAATTTTTATGTGCAGAAAAGTGTACGAGCCCTGATTGTCACCAGCTAATGTTATTTAGAGCCATTAATGAGTAAGCATGATGTCACAACACAATCGTAAAAAGTTCATTTTGGTTTAACATAAAGTCAATTAATTCTCAATAAGCTGGTTTAATTTTTGTAAAGAAGAATATAAATTCTATTTTTTCCCTTACATTTAAAAAAGTATGATTAATATTTGGTACTGTATTAAATGGGGGTATTTTCAAAATTGTGTGGCATAAAAAAAGCCATGATATGCCATTTTCAAAATAGATAGACAATGGCAATGTAACATGACAAATCATGATAGGCAATTTAATTTTTTATGCTATATCCATAATTTATATCTCTTTATTATCTTAATAAAAAACAACTGTTTATATATACATCTACCAAAATGATTGGCAACATTTCCAATTTTCATATTTAGCAGGATTTCAATTAGTGAGGCTTGTGAAATACCTCGACTTTTATATGTTTAAAATACCTCCCTCCTCCAGAAAATTTTAATCTTAAATGCAGGCATTTGATATACAAGTTGATAACAAATAAGATTATTGATTTTATAATTTTACTGAAATTTTACCCATTAATTTTCCTTTCATTACATGAATTCCATTTCTTATGTGCTCAACTATCTGGAATTTTTGCAAATCCAGAATTCGGCCTTTCCCTTTTTGCTGTATAATAAGAGATTTGTACTGTTTTACTTATTTATTTACAATTTATATTTGTAATTATTTGTTTACTTATAACTGTAACACTTATTTATTGTAAATTGTAAATAAACATGTATTACAACTGTAATATTTATTTACAACTTACATTTATTTTGCTGTTATTTTATTTACTGCAGTAATGGCTAGCGCCATGTTGTTCATGAGGTCTTTTTCTGTTACTTGTAGCTACTTTAACAAAGTTTATTATTGAATAAATTTGTAGTTTTCTGTATATTTTAATACTTTTAACCATCTTAATCCTCCCAGCATTACAGGTTTTTCTCTGAAATTTCGAAGTTCCCAAAAATGTCATGAATAAGTTGCATTTTCTTGATTATAATTCTAAAACGACCCTTTGTATATAGACTTATTTTCTTCCACTATACATCCACCCCGAAATTAGATTTATTAGGTTCAGGCAAAAATTTTCACGTGTAAGAAGTGAGAAAGCCATCCTTCATTATGGGATTTTATAAGTCCATAATGCTCAGAAGGTGAAACGGGATTTACAAAAGATCATTTGTTGCTCTGTAGTCCCTGCAGTTTAGTAGTTTGTTTGCCGTAGAGTTTTGTCATAAAACAGCAAATCATGCCTACAGAGGGCGATATACTCTGAAGTTACTCTGATTTACTAAACCAGTATTAGGGGTTAAAGTGTATGAAGTTAATTTCTGTTGAATAAGAAACTTCCATTACACTAAGAGTAGACATGATTTTTAAAATTTACACTGACTTTTATTAATTCAGGATTTAGTTTAAAAAGTAAGTAATGGTAGTAGTAGTAGTAGTAGTAGTAATAATACTAAAGGGGGCTTCAATGGAGGCATATAGGAGTATGATTTTAAAAAAAATGAAAAAAAAAATAATTAGAAGGAAAGTTAATGATAATTTTGAGCTGGGAAAAAACATTTATTCTATAAAATATTATCATAATTTCTTTTGTTATAACATTTTTTATTCGATATTCTTTCGTAATTTTTTTTATTACAGTTTTGTACAGCTTTTATTCAGTAGTTTTACCTCAGTATTAAATTTTTGTTAAAATAAGCAAATTAGTATCAATTTAAAACTGTTTAGTATAGCAGAATTTCTGAAGAGAAATGAGGCTTGTGTTTTGTCTTACAGTATATACGACAAAAAACTTTTCAATCTTAAAATTATCCTAATTAATAATTTAAAGGCATTGCATGCATTTATAAAACAATAATTTCATTTCTGAAAATAATCAAAACCATTACAAGATCAAAGTCGGCAACTCTCCCGATTTTCGACTGCTCTACCGACAACCCGATTTACAGCATATTTCTCCCAACTTTTTCTTATTCTTAAAATTTCTCACTATTTTTATGGAACTTGGCTTAATACTTCGTTATATGAAATACAACAAAAAAACTGTTCAATCTTAAAATTATCCTAATTAATAATTTAAAAGCATTGCATGCATTTATAAAACAATAATTTCATTTCTGAAAATAATCAAAACCATTACAAGATCAAAGTCGGCAACTCTCCCGATTTAGGCGGGAGACTTCGATTTTCGACTGCTCTACTGACAACCCGATTTACAGCATATTTCTCCCAACTTTTTCTTATTCTTAAAATTTCTCACGATTTTTATGGAACTTGGCTTAATACTTCGTTATATGAACAAAAAGAAAGTGATTTTGGGCGTCTGAAAGCAATTGAATTTTCTCTGGATTATATCTAAAACAAAACCTTCTGAATCAGATGAGAATTTCTGCTTTATGAGTGAAAGCATACGTATCCAAAAACGTCGTTCTCCAAGGCTCCAATGGGCATCGAGCTCCACTGCCCGTCATCTTGTATATATTAGCCAATGAGCACAAAGCAAGCTCAAGGCTGTTATTTGGATTTTCTTTAGTTATTTCGTTCATCTTGTCCTGAGTTGTGTGAGTACGTTTTCCGATTACTGTAATGCGACTGCAATATTATCAATGACAACATCTTGTGAAGAACGAATATTTATGTTTTTTTCTTCAGACCTTAACAAAGCTTTTTGCTTTTTTTACAATTCATTTTGCCATCATTTGATGTTTTTAACACAGTTCTACAAAGCAGAATTCCATTAATTCATGTTTTGCAATACATGCTAAAGTTGCTGATGTTTGGTGCTCTAGCAAATGCATCTTTTTCTGATATAAGGTACTTTTTTTTTTAAACAGATTTCCTGTGTTACTTCATTTAGTCATAAAAGATGATGATATTGATGTTGCCATTGATAATATTGCAGTCGCAATTTTGCAGTTTACAATTAGAAAACTTGGATGAAGTTATAAAATCAGCTAGGATTGACACCTAATGGAGTTTAATTGGAAAACTGAAATGAGCTGATGGAAATTTAAAATATAGTGAACTGTCTAGAATTATGTTCGCCATCTTGACAGTTTCCCATAGTAATGCAGAGTGTGAGAGGATTTTCGGTATTGTTGCAAAACGAGGACTAAATTTAGATCTAATATTAGTGATGACACATTAGAAACACTTTTATTAGCGAAAGCAGGCCTTAGTGGTAATTGCTATGAACAAAATTATGAAATTTCTTTCTGAACGAAAGCAAAATCTACCACTGTTCATAACATTTGTACGAAAACTGATTAAAGTGTCTTTTTCTTTCTTTTCTTGTTTTGTTTTCTTAAACGAATCAAGTAATAAAAATGATGCAAAAAATAAAAATGTTTTTTATGTGTAAAGTATTTTTGTGTTCCTTGCATTTAATTAGTAACTATTTAAAGTTAATTCATTATTAAAAATTATATTTTTATCATTTAAAAAGTCTTTTTAACATTGTGAAAAATCTCCCGATTTCTTTAAAAAATCTGATTTTTGAGTGTCATAGGTTGGCAAGTATGCAAGATGAATATCTATCCTAACTTCTTCATGATACACATTTTTATGTGTTGTTAAATAATTCAAATATAAAAAAAGTATAATAAAATAACTTTTGTTTCATAAAAAAAATTCTAGGGAAAAAAATGTTCTTAAAAATTTATTCCAGATCAAGCTAATCCGATCTCACTGCAAATTCGCTGCAATCAATCACAAGCAGTAAGTAAACAACTGAATTGAGATCTTTTCCTCCAACTTTTCTAACCTATTTAATCATGCATGAGAATATTCTCGATTTTTCTCGATAGCAAAAGCAAGTACAATTTATTTATTAAATGTGCGTGCTCTTGTATTTTCACTTTTCCGATGTAGCTTTCTCTTCAAATAAGTCTCGTGGTGTATTGCACGGGAATATAAAACAATTTTAATTACAAATTCTTCTAAAATAGCTAAATAAATACAAAAAATGTAACAATGATTCAGTATTAGTCTGGTTATGATTATTATTCACACTATAATTACATGATTATTATCCAAAATGAATGCTATTCCATAAGTTACATCTGTTGAAATAACAGAAAAAAGCTCCCAAGTAATTCATTGCATTTATTCAGTAAGCGAGAAACTGGATTTGTCATTGCTGTTTGGACATACGATTCTTGTATGCTTTTGCGTTCTGGTGGGTCAAATCGTGAGAAACATGCTCATTGTTTTTTTCCTGGTTAGTATTGTTGATGCAAGCAGTGACAACATGTTTTGAGTGAGTTTGTCTGTGTGGGCAGGCTGTTGTGGATGTTGGAAGAATTAACAGTATGTGGCTTCATTTAGATGTAGCTTTAGAACTACATTTATGTACATTTTCTACATTAAGATTATTTGAAGAAATTATATGAATCTTGAGAAAATAAGCATTTGTTATTTTAGAATGTATATATCAATATTGGTTAAGCATAGCATAATATGCAGCTGACACACAAGCTATAAAGGGTACAAAAGCTGACTATCACTGATTTAAAATATAAAATTTTCAGTTCCTTTTTTGTCATTAATCTATTTTAATTACATATCTGGTAATAAAATATATTGTTCATTTCAAACATTTAACTCTTTCATAGATAATTTGAAATAGCTTGAGATAAGGTTTAATACTTGATTATATAATGATTTAATTTTCAAGTTATCTGAAAATTTCTTCATTGAATTATGCATAATTGATAGCTATTTCATTTAAGGTGTACCGTGAAGCTATCCAGACTAATACTGAATCATCAAACATTATTTCTGGAGAAGAACCTTCGTTAAGCCTTGATGTGAAGTCATATTGTGAAAAAAACGTAATTTCTCTTTTTTTAAATAAAATTATCATTTTATATTGAAATAAGGGATATGATTATCAACATATCTTTTGTGCATAGTCTTTCTTCATATGTTCATCAATTAAGCTTATAATGCATACATTGATGAAAGTTTATTTTTCATTTACAGATGCTGGTATAATATCAATACTTCAGTGTGTAGTTTTAATTTAGTTTTCTAACTATTGCTGATATTTAGCAAATGTGTTTGGAAACCAATAGGCATTATTTTCTTGTTCTAAAGTTTATTTTAAATGCCTTTGTAAGAAAGTTAGTTTTTGAAACATTTCTTACAAATTTTGTCTGAATAGTATTTATAAATTGTTTGGTAAAATTCCTATTGAGTAACCAAATATAATAAGCTCTGTTTTAAGAAATGTTTATAAAGATATTCTTAATGAGAATCATCTTTGTTATCAGAAAACATTTCAAAATTACTTGCTTAAATTAAACATTGAGCAATACTTTTGATCATCTAAAAACTTGTTTGAATTTTAAAGATGTGTTAGTAAGTGAAGCTTTTTTTAGGAGATATCTTGCATTGAGCTTAAATTTGGAGGTTACCAACATAAATGATCAAGCAAAATTAAAACAATAATTCAAAGTAGAAACAAGGATTTGAAAAAAATAATAATAATAATAATAATAATAATAATAATAAATAAATAAATAAAATAAAATAAGAAAGAATTTTGTTGTTTATTTGAGCATTCAGAGAATGCTTGTGGCAGAATAATTAAATTAATGACACTTAATTATTTAAAGACTAAACTATTTAATAAGGAGTTAAAAGCTCGCATTAATGTTATGGATATTGAAACCCTTTATCCAGAAGTGAAGAATTATTATTGGTTTATGTAACAGGAGTGTGTTTCAGGAGAAACGTGTGATTTATTCCTGTAAATCGAAGAAATTGATACCTAATTGATTAATTTTGCGTTGATTTGCTAAAATGGAAATATATTGAGAAAATTTCAATTGTGCAGCATGCAAGTGTGAAACCGAGCTCTTCATTTTGGGAATCTTTAAAAGCATGTAATAAGGAATTAATTGATGTAGTTGAAAGTTATGTAGTAACTTTAACGTAAATTTTATAATATGCATAACAGTTATCTTAACATATATGTGATCCTATTTTTAAATAATAATTCTTTCACTGAATCTTGTATTTTATATTTAAATATATATATATATATAGGCTGTTTTTAATTTTTATACTTTTCTGCTTCATTCTAGAAGGAAAAATCAGCACTTGAGTTGAAATGTGAAAATTTGAGTCTGGCCTTGAAATTGTCAGAGAAAACAACTGCTCTTTCTGAAGTACTGACATTTTGTTATATTTTAATTAATCTAAACTTCCTGGAGGTAGAAATAAAAAAAAGCTTTTTTTCCCTATAAAGAAGAAATCCTATAAAATAAGGGGAATATAGAAATTAATTAATATATTTTAAAAATCAGTGATATTTTTTATGCAATGAGTGCCAAACACAAAAAAGTAAAATGTCAACGTAATGGTCATGCAAAGTCAAGATATTCCGAAATGGTGGGTTTGACCTCTGAAGAGCCAAATGATATCCTAGTGTGCTCTATCGGGTTAAGATTTGGCGAGTTAAATGACCAGGACATTAATTGGAATGCATCCATATGCTCCTCGAACCACTCCTTACACAATATGAGTCTTGTAACATGGGGCTTTGTCCTGCTGGAACATTTAGTTTCCAGTTGGAAAGACGGACATCGTGTAAGGTAAGGGTGCAACTGATCTGCAGTTTTGTTCAGATAGTACACAGCTTCCATGGTCTCTTCTACCACAACTGATGGTCCCAAACATGCCCATGAGAACGTTGCCCGTAGCATTAGACTGCCATAACTAGTCTGTGTATGACCACCTCTGTACAAGGAGGGAGCTACTGTTCACCAGGAAGTCAACATGCACTGACACAACCATTGATGTGATGAATGAAAAATCATGATTCGAGCAACTGTCTTCTACGTATCCATGGCAACTGTCTTCCACTTATGTGTTGTCTAGTCTTTGGGTTCCCAGGCCCGCCGTAGGCATAGTTGACAATGACGCTTAATCAACATAGGCACATGAGTGGGACATCTGCTGCACAGTCCCATATTCAACAATGTCCACTGAACTGTGTATTCTGAAATGCTTAGGCTTGCATTGGTCTCTCAGCAGAGCCACTGTCTGTTGCTAATTTTGATGTACTAAGTGGGATAGTCTCTGATGTCTTTTTCTTTAATGGCATCTTGTCGTCTACTGCTGGTTTCACCATCATTTATACACTTTGCATAAATACTGACAATGGCAGATCGTGAAAAACCTACCATTTGTCTGGTTTTGAAAATTTTCATTTATTTGAGTCTTTGAGTCATTATAATCTATCCTCTATCAAATTCGCTTAGATCAGCAGCCTTTCCTGTCACTCACAAAAGTAAGTGCAAGAATGATTCCTTACCTTCTCCAACAGCAGTTAAATACCATTCCCACTTAATCATGTGCCCTGCACATGATCCAAATGAGTTCATTGAAAAATGTGCATATGGTCGTAATGCTTTGGCTCGTCTGTGTAGCTGATTCACGAAACATGAGTGTGCTAATTTTTTTTAATTAACACCAAGTTAGAAGTCAACCAAGAGAAATCTCCCCAAATTAAAGTTGTTATTAAATCTACATATTGACATTTCTCTCATTTCGCCTAGTGTAAGCAGGCTTTAGTCAAGTTAATAATTTAGTATGGGAAACAAGGAGATTGAATATTTTGAACAAAGGGATTTAAAATTTAAGTTAAGCAATTTTTTTGGCAAGGTTTAAAAAAAAATTATTTATATCAAGCATAGCCATATTAAAATCAAACTTTTGTTCAATAAAATTCTGTGATTTTTGTTTCTGAAAATTTCATTATATTTGTAAAATTACAAACAATAATAATCCAAAAATAATAAATGAATACAAGTAAACTATTTTTTTAAAAAAAACTTTTGTTCATAATCATAGTTTAATTGTTATCTTTAAATTATCTGTGTTATGATTAGTTTGTATAACTACATGCTAGAGAAAAATGTTAATAATCCCTTATCTGGGCAGTCTGAAGCCCAAAGTGGAGCACAGAAGTGATATCTGATGATGATTTTGGCCCTCAGTATTGTCTCTTTGAGAGGATTGATTAATTCTCTGAAAAGTCACATTACTTTCAAATATGGATTTTGCCCATCTTGTTCAAATTTTATACCTCAATGGATGTGCTGTCTATCAGGATGATCTAGTTCACACTGCAAAACTGAGTTAATATCCCGTAATCGGGACGAGTGGCAAACTTGGTGAGAGTATTTTTATTTGGCGCGATTTTTTGATTTGTTTGTGGTTTCCGGCTGTATGTTTTATTGTGGCAAACCTAGAGCTTTTTTTCGGTTATTGCAAGAGTGTGAATTTAGTGAAGCCAGAAGATTTTTTTTTAATTTAATTTTGAAATATTGTGTTTGCTTTTAAAAGTTATACTGTTTAACATTATTATTATATATATGTTTAATATTATATTTATATAAATATTTGCAGAAGGTTAAGGGGATGTTGATGGGAGAACGTTTGATGTCGGATGACATGAAGTTTATAATTTATGAATGTTTTCATTTAATTTTATTAATTAATTTTTTTTTTTTTTTTAGTTTTGTTTCTTGCATGTGGCAATTGAATGATGTGGAATATTTAAAGCTTTGAACGAAAGTTGTTTAGTGTGTTGAATTTCACTTGTTTTATCATTTAATCAGTTTCATTTACTATTCTGTTTGCACATAATCGAAAGTTGTTTAGTGTGTTGAATTTCACTTGTTTTATCATTTAATCAGTTTCATTTACTATTCTGTTTGCACATAATCGCTGTTCACTACTGTAAACAAAAATTTATTTTGTTTACATTTAAAACTCACTTTGCAGTGCTCTGACCTGATAAGTGTATAATATATTATCTACTCAATAATTATTTAAAAGAATTATTCATTCTACTATTTTATGATGAATTACATAGATAGGACTATGTTTTTACTCGCAAAGCTGTTGGTCTTTGTTTTACTCATCTAATATTTTATCATCTCATTTTACTATTCTGTTGACATAAAAGAACCATGTTTCACTTAAAAATTACTATTCTGTTTACGTTTAAAAATCACATCTTGGTGCTTTCATTGCCGCCAAAAAAATCTGCCAAAATAGTTTGGCGCCAACTTACCCCACTTATGGAATATTAGCACAAAACTGTTGAAAGAGTTGTTTCAAGAGCATAAAGGTGAACTTGAATATCTTTCATATCTTGCATGATAACATGGTCTCAAAACCATTGAGCCTGTTTGGAGTATGGTAGAGAACAAAGTTTGGAAACATTTTCCCATGTCACAGTTATAAAGTAAAATAGAACTGACTTTAGAAGGGGAATGGTTAAAAGTTCTTTTAATGATTGAATAGTAATTACATTTTGAAGAAAAAATACTGTAATTTTGCCATCCAAAGACGATCTACATTAATCAAGTCTTACACTTCAGGTACAGGTGTTCGAGTTGAATTGCCCAACAACTGTGTAAAATACATTGTTTCATTCTTTATTCTTTGAACTTCTTTTCTTTCTTCATTCATACTACCTTTTGTGGTTTGTCTTTGGCTCAGTTATTTTATTTTTGAAAATAGCTATTTAAATGCCTTTTAAACTTAAATGAAAGTTATAATTTTAATTATTAATGGAAAATTAAATTATTATTGGATTATTAGTAGAATTAGGAAATATTCCATTATGACCTAGTCATCATTTCTGTTAACTTTCTAACTGTAAACAGGCTTCATAGTGGTCTTTATAAGTGCTTATAATTCCTTACTTTTCCTTTAAAGCCCTTATTTTTTAGTTTTTAGTACTTTTTTTTTTTTTAATGAACGCGCTATTTTTCCCCGTACCAAAGCCGAAACTAAATAAACAACTTTTCTTCCTAATATGGAATGTCAGATGGTGAGTCATACTCCCGGAAATAGCTTTTCCCCATATCTCTACATTAACATAACCTTTGGTGTGCATGAAGAGTACAGACAGGTGCCCGTCGTTCTATTGGTCAAAGAATTGTGAAAGCAGTAGAATATTCCGCTACATTCGGCATTCTTTTTCCTCCCACCCAAATACTACACACGTTTGAATTTCTATCAAGATCTTAAAAATTTGCATTCTCATTCTGCTTGGTCAGTTCATATTCGTGTTTACTATGATCTTTATGCTTATATTATGAGCATATGTATGAATGTTTATAATAACATAGTTGCAGTAACTGCTGAAGTATAGTAAACTTCCAAAAATGGTTGTGTTTTAACACAGATTAGCTTTCTAAGGAATAATATTCGGAATGGCTTAAATAAAGCGAAAGCAATTGAATTGTCAAAATAATGAAATTATTTTGGCCAATACATTATACAGTACGAAGATTGGGAGGTTGTCACCTTTCTCCGCAAAATCTTGAATATTGAAACTGTTACAGTTCGCTGCAAAACAAGCAACAGACGTCTTTTTTTTTTTTTTTTTTTTTCCCCAATATGGATTGAATAGGACTAAAAGTTCTGCGGTCTACCAACCCAAGTAAAGAATGATTCTATTCCGGAAATTTAACGCCATCTGTTGAAAATTAGAATGAAAAACACCCCAGTTATTTAGTTCTTTATTCTCCCAATACAGGCAGCTGTTCATTCTGATTGCGTAATATCATGTAGGGAAGAATCATGGTACATGTATTGTGCAATAACATTTGCGATATTTTGAAGAGATAATTAATTTTGATGTTCTGTCCGAGATTTGTTTATGAACACTTAAGAGTTTTACTGTGCTTGCTAAGCAGTTCCATTGGTTTATTTTTATATGATGCACATATTGAAATGTCAAAAGCATTTATTTAGCGGAAAAATCTAAAGAGCAGCTACAGTCTACCCCCTCCCCCGCTCCTTTTTTTACATATCGAAATGTCAAAAGCATTTCTTTAGCGGAAAAATCTAAAGAGCGGCTACAGTCTACCCCCTTCCCCCCGTTCCTCTTTTTCAAGTTACACTCAACTGTCCGAATATTCGCCAATTTCCAAGTATGAGGGTTAGTTAAGCTTTTACTGTTAAAGGATGACTACATGAAGCAAATTTCTGTCTTCTGATTTCAGAAATGTTCCTCTTTTTTACTTAAATTACTTTGCTTGCAAAAACTGTTAAGGGAAAACTGATATACAATGAAAATTTAGAAAATGTTCAGAATTTAGATTTAAATTATTTAAATATCAATATGAGAGGAAAAATAAATTGTATTTATTATTAGGTTCCAAGCGAATACAATAAATGTGCCTTATTATTATTTATTTTCTCTATGTTGAACTGAAATTTCATCATTAAATCTTGTAATATAGTTTAGTTCTGCATAGTTTTTTTTCTCTCATAGTAAACTAGTTGTGTAAATTGAACTGTTATTTAAATTTTAAAAAAAAAAAAAAAAAAAAAAAAAAAGGTTATTATTTTCCATGGTTGAGGTAATGCTTATTCTCTCTTAATAAATACTGCATTTCTCATATTTTAAATTACAAGTCTAATTTTTAAGGTTATGCAGTTGTGTGCAATGTAATTAGACAGGTGCTTATTTTTTTTCTTAAAATCTTCTTGAAAAGTGCTTATAGGTGCTTATTTTTTTTTAACTAAAATGTGGCTATGAACCCTGTGTAAAGCTACATTTGTCCTTAACCCCTTGGGTACATTTGATGTCTGAGACATGTCATTCACTCCCCCCCCAGGAGCCAATGACGTGTCTAAGACGTCAAACCAAAAATTAAACTCTTGGGTACATTTGACATCTGAGAGACGTCATTCACTTGTTTTTCCTAGGAGTGGATGACGTGTCTAAAATGTTATTTAAGGTTAGGCACAATTCTGTTCATTTCATTGTAGCTTGTATCAGTCTTAATAGAAGAGGCAATTACAGTGTTTCGGTGAACATTATTTGTGATACACTGCCCCATTATGTCAAAAACAAGGAATATGTTTTATGATAGTGATAGCGAAAGTGACTTTAAGAAATCTAAAGAAGAATTGTTTAGTGATCCTGAAATTGACAATTACAATGAAATATAAAGCGAAGATGATGAAGACGATATTGAACTAGAAAATGATGACAATTGTAATATAATATCAAGGTTTCAAAGATGCACAAGACATCTATCGAGCAGTGATGGTGAATCTTCTCGTGAACCAGAAAATGATGACAATTGTAATATAAAAACGAGGTTTCGAAGACGCACAAGACGTCTATCGAGCAGTGATGGTAAATCTTCTCGTGAACCAGAAAATGATGACAATTGTAATGTAAGACCAAGGTTTCGAAGACGCACAAGACGTCTATCGAGCAGTGATCGTGAACCAGTATCAGAGGAATGGATTTGGGAAGAATAAGAAAATGTAGCCGATATAAAAAGTTTTTCTGAAATATCTGGAATTAATCCTTTGAACCTGCGTAGACTAGGTGGTAATCCTACACCTTTAGGTGTCTTAAATGAAGATTTTTGGGACGCTGTAGTAGAAGAGACAATTAGATATGCCAGGCAAATGATAGAAAAAAAAAGGTTGTATTAAAAAAAAAAAAAAAAAAAAAAGGTGGTTTCCTGTAAGTTCTGATGAAATAAATGAAAGCTTATAATTCCATTATGCATCTTGATGTCGCGAATGAAGAAGCCAAAAATGCATATGTATTGGTTAAAAAGATATGCAATAAGTACTCCAATTTTTGCCAGCACTATGCCACGCGATATATTTTTTGATATTTCAAGCTTTCTACATTTTACGGATAATGAAAAGGAAAATAAAGATAACAGAATAGGAAAGATTAGAAATATAGTGTATTACCTAAATAATAAATTTTGTTACCTTTATACTCCTGATAGTGAAGTAGCTATTGATGAATCGCAACTAAAATTATATCCGTTCCACATGCAAATATTTTCTCAAATAAATCCGTACCCAAGGGGTTAACCGCTTGCCTGATTATCCTGAATTATCTCGTGTTCGTATATATTGCAGTTAATTATCATCCCGAGAAAACTCGGGCAAAGCAGAATTTGTCAATACGATTTGTTTTATCACGGTTTTACTCGACCTGGTGGAAATGAAAGGAAATATTCAGCTTTTGTTGGAAGTTCGCCAAGTTTTGTTGGTTTCACGGTTCTTTTGGCGGGACTGTTCACGTGTTTTCTTTTGTTCACGTGTTTGTTTTGTCTAGTATACGTCTAGTAGCTTGTGGATTAGTAATGTATAAAGAATGATAGTTGCCTTGAAAAAAAATAAAATAATGGCAATGATGCAAGATAGCGAAAGCGATGATTTTTCCGATAGTGATTATAACCTCAAGGCATTTTCCAGATGTTATTCCTGCTACTGACAAAAAAATCAAATCCAATGAGACAGTGTTCTCTATGCTCCCGTAAAAGAGATTCTAGAGGTAAGCCAGTAAGAAAAGAGACCAGATACCAGTGTATACAAGGTTTGTAGCGGTCCTTATAAGTGCTTATAAGTAATTATATTTGAAAATAAAATATAAAAGCCCTTATAGGTGCTTACTTTTTCTTTAAAGTCCTTATCTTTTTGTTTTTAGTGCTTATTTTTTGCTTTTAGTGCTTTTTTTTTTCTTAATGAACGCACTATTTTTCCCCGTACCAAAGCCGAAACTAAATAAACAACTTTTCTTCCTAATATGGAATGTCAGATGGTGAGTCATACTCCTGGAAATAGCTTTTCCCCCTTTCTCTGCATTAACATAACCTTTGGTGTGCACGAAGAGTACAGACTGGTACCCGTTGTTCTATTAGTCAAAGAATTGTGAAAGCAGTAGAATATTCCGCTACATTCGGCATTCTTTTTCCTCCCACCCAAATACTACACACGTTTGAATTTCTATCAAGGTCTTAAAAATTTGCATTCTCGTTCTGCTTGGTCAGTTCATATTCGTGTTTACTATGATCGTTATGCTTATATTATGAGCATATGTATGAATGTTTATAATAACATAGTTGCAGTAACTGCCGAAGTATAGTAAACTTCCAAAAATGGTTGTGTTTTAACACAGATTAGCTTTCTAAGGAATAATATTTGGAATGGCTTAAATAAAGGGAAAGTAATCGAATAGTCAAAATAATTTCATTTTTTTGGCCAATATATTATACAGTACGAAGGTTGGGAGGTCTAACCTTTCTCTGCAAAATCTTGAATATTGAAACTGTTACAGTTCGCTGCAAAACAAGCAACGGACTTTTTTTCTGTTTACTTTTCAATTTCGATTGAATAGGACTAAAAGTTCTGCGGTCTACCAACCCAAGCGAAGAATGATTCTGTTCCGGAAATTTAATGCCGTCTGTTGAAAATTAGAATGAAAAACACCCCAGTTATTTAGTTGTTTATTCTCCCAATACCTGCAGTTGTTGATTCCGATTGCGTAATATCACGTAGGAAAGAATTACGGCGCACGTATTGCGCAATAACGTTTGCGATATTTTGCAGAGATAATTAATTTTGATGGTCAGTCCGAGATTTGTTTATGAACACTTACTTACTAACTGAAAGAGTTTTACTGTGCTTGCTAAGCAGAATATTTTTTAGTTCCGTTGGTTTATTTTTATATGATGCACATATTGAAATGTCAAAAGCATTTATTAGCGGAAAAATCTGAAGAGCGGCTACAGTCTACCCCCCCCCCCACTCCTTGAAGTTACGCTCGACTGTCCAAATATTCCCCAATTCCAAGTATGCGGGTTAGTTAAGCTTTTACTGTTAAAGAAGGCTGCATGAAGCAAATTTCTGTCTTCTGATTTCAGAAATGTTCCTCTTTTTTACTTAAATTACTTTGCTTGCAATTTCTGTTAAGAGAAAACTGATATACAATGAAAATTTAGAAAATGTTCATAATTTAGATTTAAATTATTTAAATATCAATATGAGTGAAAAAATAAATTATATTTATTATTAGGTTCAAAACCAATACAATAAATATGCCTTATTATTATTTATTTTTCCTATTTTGAACTGAAATTTCATCATTAAATCTTGTAATATAGTTTAGTTCTTCATAGTTTTTTTTTTTTTTTTTTTTTTTCCTCTCATTGTAAACTAGTTCTGTAAATTGAACTATTATTTAAAAAAAAAAAAAAATATTTTCCATGGTTGAGGTAATGCTTATTCTCTCTTAAAGAATACTTCATTTCTCATATTTTAAATTACAATTCTAATTTTTAAGGTTATGCAGTTGTGTATGATGTAATTAGCCAGGTGCTTATTTTTTTTTTCTTAAAATGTGCTTGAAAAGTGCTTATAGGTGCTTTTTTTTAACTAAAGTGTGGCTATGAACCCTGTGTATAGAATGTGAGGTATCACTTTGTATTGCCCCTTGTTTCAAAAACTCTCATGCAACAACTAATATTGAATTTTTTTATGTGCCCGAGATAACTCGGGATAGTAAAGTAATATTAAAACTAAATGCTCTTACACCTGTAAAAAATTAAAAATTCAACTTAAAACCTATATATTTGGTTTTGTTTCATTTCCTTGTATTTAATAATAAAATAAAAAAAGTGATGATATTTTGCTTTTTTTTTTTTCAAAAAAATGTATAAGGGAAGTGGTTAAGTAAGGTGATGGAATCTGTAGGCAATCATACTTTGTATTGTAATTGCAAACTTAATTAGTACAGTTCCAGATACTGAATGTCCAGTATCTGGAATGATTTAATACTTGACCCTTCAGACCATCAACTCAAATAATATAATAATAATAAAATCCCTCCCTTTCTTTAAGTCTAGGAATGGAGAATATAATACTCAACAAAAAGAGCAGGTCTGCCATAAATGCAATTTTTCTTCCGACTAACCCTGCATTCAAGTACCTGCTGGTGAGGAATGTATCATCCTGGCCGATGACAATGCATTGATTAATGTTTGCCGGGATCACTTTTTTGGCTCTTCAGTTGTTGTGGGGGATTGGTGTTTCTCTGTCTGACCTAAATAATAAGTTCAGTCCCAATGTTATCGTGTCTGTATGTCATTTTATAAGATTTAAACTAATGATCTGGAATCGCCGAAGTCCCAAAGTTTAGATCTTTGAATTTGTTTACTGTATTAGGGTTTTGGAAAGGAGGGAAGAAAACCTATGTAGGAAGACACTGGTTTTAAGTTCCAGCTGACAAAAGGGGCTAGCATCTGTTAAACCTTCAATAGAACAAACTAATGTAGCTGTTAACATATGTAGAACTCATCCCATTATTATTTATATGCCAATTATTGCTCCATTCTTTTCATATATAATACAAATTTATATCAGTACTTTATGTGCCAATATATGTAGAAATATGATGCAAATGTTTATGCAGATTTGTAAAATCATCAGTGAAGTAATTGCATGTGTCATTAGACATATCATATTTTTCATAATGCAGGGATATTTAATGTTGTAACATTCTGTGATTATTAAATGTCTTTTTTTATTTAATGAAATCAATAAAATGGAAAAAAATTAAGGCTATTCCTTATCATATAAAATGTGTGTATATGTTTTTTTAGGAAAAGAAATCCTACAGCATATTAAAAAATGAATACCAGATCTTGAAGTCAGAGTTGGAGAAAAAAGTTATTTCTCTTAATAAGGTAATATTAAATTATTTCTAATAAAGGTATTAGTGAGGACAAAAAAATTAGAGAATCATTCAAAAGTGCTTTTAGAATTAAATACAGGGAAATCTTTTTAAGGCGACAATTCATCATTTGAGATGATTTGATTTTTATGTGGAGTTGGTTGCTTGTAAAGTGTAATTATTATTTAGAAAGACTTAATAATTTGAAACTAAGCACTTTGAGTCACATTGTTAAAATTTTAAGTCCGAGTTTGAATACTAGCTCAAAATGTATTGAATCATAATGTCAATATACCAAAGCTGAATTTGAACATTAGCTCAAAATTTATTCAGTTTTATTAATTAATGTCATCATATTTCTTCAAAAATTCATGTTAAGAATTAGATTAATATTAAACAAGGCTTTGCACCAGAGCACGGCTTCAGTACTTCTTTCTTAGTTTTGGGAATAAATCGTAATTCTAGCCGGAGCGCAGTGGAATTCTAAATAAGAAGGCTCTGCCATTATGTTTATGTAACTGAATAACAAATTCAGAAGAAATTTGATCTCAAATTTGATTTTTAATAATAAAATTGTACTAAAAACCGATTTTTAACTTCTGAAGGCATGCCTTTCCTTCATTGGAAAATAAACCCTTGGACAAAGGTCGAGACTTCTAAGGTAAGAAAAGCTTCCACCCACATTTCAGAGGCTTATTCTCCAGAAAGTACAATGAATTTGTGACAGTGCTTAAATTTTCTTATTCCAACACTATTAGGGCAGTCCGATAGGTACTTAGCCTACAAAAGAAAAACGAAAATATTGGAAAAGTGGCGATTTATTTCTCAACATAGTCTGCTTTCAACTCGATACACTTGACCCAGCAATGCTCCAACTTCTTTAACCCGTCTGAAAAATGTTTTCTGGAGGTCTGCAAAGTAGGTCTCTGTGGTGGTGATAACTTCCTCATTCGACTAAAATTTCTGCCCGGCGAGTGACGTTTTCAAGTTTGGAAACAAAAAGAAGTCACACGGGGCCAAATCTGGAGAATACGGTGGTTGGGGTAGCTGTTCTTATCCTAATGCGACCAATTTGGCCGTCGCAATGGCGGAGGTGTGAGCCGGTGTGTTGTCATGGTGGAAGAGCACTTTTTTCTTCGCCAAATGGGGCCGTTTTTTCTGCAATTCAAGGTCGAATCGGCCCAACAGTTTGGCATAGTAGAGCCCTGTGACCGTTTTGTCCTTCTCCAGGTAGTCGATGTAGATCACACTTTGTGAATCCCAGAAAACGGTGGCCATCACCTTTCCGGCCAATGGGACCGTCTTCTCCTTCTTCGGAGCACATTTGCCTGGCAAAGTCCACTGTTTTGACTGTTCCTTGGTCTCTGGTGTGTACCAGTGAATCCATGTTTCGTCAACGGTCACGAAACAACGCAGAAACTCCTTCGGATTGCGCTTAAACAGTGTCAAACACTACTCTGAAGTGGTCTCACGGATGCGCTTGTTGTCCGGAATGAGCAAACGCGGCACCCATCGAGCCGACAGCTCTCTCATGCCCAATTGGCTCATCAAAAACTGATGTGCGACAATGTTGAAATTCGTTATACCAATTTTTGATGGTCGCCGTTGAAGGAGAAGATTCGCTGTACACAACATCCAAGCGCATCGATTTCCCTTCCAAAAACAAGAATTGAATCACCGACCGATATTGCTCTTTTTCCATTTTTCTAAAATCCGTGGACACGCCCGCTTCTACACGCGGTCAAATAAAAACTATAAATCCAATCTGGCTGAAATTTTGACAGTAGCCGTCTACAAGGATGTACTACACGATAATAAATTTCTCTTTCGATAGTGGCGCCATCGGGCGGTGAGGCTAAGTACTTATCGGACTGCCCTCGTCGTGTCTTCTTGTGGAAAAAAGCACCTGCAGGCTTTTTGGAATGGTGTAACCAAAGACGGGTTTGAAAATTGTCACTTATTGCTTTTTTTTTCAGCCAACCCTCAGATTTGGAGAAATTTTGTTCTGCTGTCACCATCTGCTGGATAGGTAGAATTTTATTGAGATGGTCAGAAAATGTTTGACTCTTTTCTTTTTATTTTCATATCTGTACACCATCTCCTAAAAGTTTTTCTGTATACTGTTCTGTTTATAGCATTCTCTCTAGTATCATTAATGATACTTTAAATATTTTAACATTTTTCATTGGTGTGCTGGAAAAAGAATGGCCTTTATTTCTATCATTCCAGATATTAATTTCAGCAAAAAACCGGTTGAGCTATTTCTTAGTTTATGTGTGAAATTTTTAATTCTAGCTGGAACCACGAATAAGTCATTCCCTTTTTTTTTATTATTTAACTATTTACTATTTATTTAATAACTTATTAAATTTTTATTTATCTCTTTGCATTTTATTAAATTTAAATTATTTAATTGTTCTAATAATTAATTACGTAGCTATCTTAATAATTATCTAATTTTTAATATTATTTATTTTTTAGTCATTTATTTATTTACTCTTGTTCCTTTTACGTGATGGTCTTATGTAGTGCTCCGGCACTTCTGATTTTAGAAATTAATCCCTGATATTAAAAAAATAAAATAAAAATTGATCTTTATTAGCTTACTCTCGAAAGTTTACCAATCAGATAAGCTGTATTATTGATATGTATTACTGATAAGCCAATGAACACCAGTATTGTGTTGTATGTGAGCCAGTGAACACCTGACTATCAAATTATAAGTAAGAATGAGAACTGGTTGGACATATCTTCTGACAAAAAAGTTATGGGAATATGGAGTTAATAACTTATTGAAACTTCATGCACAAAGAAATTAAACAGGGAGAGGGAAATAGAACCTCAAAACTTCAGACTTTCAACAATGGTGCAGGTAGAAATTGGCAGGACACCAGAATTTCACCAATGGTTCTTTAGTTTTGAAGAACATCCTGAAAGGTGGTTTGAGGGTCTTCCACCCCTCTTTCCCTACCAGCAACCTCTCAAAAGGACTTTTGGCTTGACATGTATTTTGAATGCTCTCCTGCTGCACAAGACTCTCAGCACAGTAGGTCAAGCGGAGAGACCGAGAGACCTTTGTCGCTAAAATAACTTCCAAAGACAAAAATGTGGCAATAAGAAAATCCAGTACTTATTGTTACAGCCCCCATTTTGTAAATGGTCCAAGATTGTTAATGAATTATCAACCTAAACCATCATCAAATGGCTGTCAATCCTAAGCATTATTATTTTCAGTTAGCTTGTAACGAGTAGACTCTGTCATGAAAACAGCTGTGATTATTCCACATGTAATGTATTTTCTTTTTTAAAAATATTTAAAATGCTTTATTTACTGAGAACGCTGTACCTTTCTTCTAAGAACCTAACATTCAAATGTGTAAAAATGGTCATTAAATAAAATTACGTAGGTAAGTTGAAAAATAAGTTTCCCCCTGTCGACTGTGGTCAGAGTTGTGTATGAAAGTCAAAAAATAGAATGAGACATTAAAGGTATGAAATACCTTGATTTTATTATTCTCGTACGATTACGTTGAGACATTTGTCATATCGCTTGATAAGCTTCAAAAAGTCCTCCCAAGAAAAATTCACGCTTTGCATATGAAAGAAGCGTTGAACGGCTATGGGCGAAAGGCGACACAGCAGGAAAACGCGCAAGTCACCGATACACCATTGGGTAGAGGTCGCTGCAAATCAAGCAGATGACGCTGTTGCAGTGCCTGCGCAAAGCGGAGACCAGCCTCTCATTTGAGCCCCGGTAGGTATGGAGAGAAGGTGCATTTTGAATTCGTGGTCAAATGAGGAAGTGAGAGCGGTTATCTGCTATGAATGGGCACGTAGAGTATCAGGAACAGAAATTCATAACTGCCTCGTGGAAGTCTATGGGCCAGGTGTGATGTCGAAGCAAATGATGCGGAGATGGTGTCGCACATTCAGTGATGGACGTCAGCAAATGGAGGACATACCGAGAGCTGGACAGACGCGCACGGCCACTACAGATGCAAATGTCAGGAAGGTGGATGACATGATTAGAGCGAACCAGCGTATCACCATCGATGAAGTAGCGGAAGAACTTGGAATCTCGCATGAGCGAGCTCAAAACATCATCCACGACATTCTTCGATACAGAAAAGTGTCAGCACGATGGATGCCTCGACATTTGACCTCGACACACAAGGAAAAATGCATGGGGGTCAGCCTGGAACATCTCGTGCGTTACCATGAAGATGGCAATGACTTTCTGTTTCAGATTTTAACGGAGGATGAAACGTGGGTCCACCATTTAACGCCAGAATCGAAGGCTGCATCTATGGAGTGGAAACATCCGTCATCACCTGTCCGAAAGAAGTTCAAGACAACTCCCTGTGCAGGTAAAGTGCTCCTCACAGTTTTCTGGGATGCAAAAGGAGTTTTGTTGCTGGACTTTTTGGAGGTTGGAACCATCAATGCTACGCGCTACCCAGTCGAAATTGAAAGGGGCGATTCGGAAAAAGCGGCCTGCCCTTCTCACATCTGGCGTTCTGCTGTTGGATGACAATGCCAGACCACATTCGGTGACGGCAACGCAAAACTATATTGCAACTCTTGGTTGGGAGCGCCTACATCATCCGCCATACAGTCCTGATCTCGCACCAAGCGACTTCCATCTGTTTCCGGCTTTGAAGAAAAATCTTGGGGGAAGGCGCTTTGGAAGCAATACTGAAGTGAAACAAGCCGTTCAACGCTTCTTCCATATGCAAAGCCCTGATTTTTTCCTGGAGGGCTTTTTGAAGCTTATCAAGCGATATGACAAATGTCTCAATGTACTTGGTACCTATGTGGAAAAATCAAGGTACATCATATCTTTAATGTCTCATTCTATTTTTTGACTTTCATACACAACTCTGACCACAGTCGACAGAGGAAACTTATTTTTCAACTTACCCTCATACTTGTCATCAAAAACATTTGTAGGTGCAGCATGTAAAGTTAAATGAAGGAAAAGCATTTGCTGTGATAGGTGGTTCACTGGTTTCAGAATATTGTTTGTTACAGTGCTGCAATTTATTTATCATTGGACGGAGAAATTAACTTGGATTAAGCTGTGGAGAAGAAAATAGGACTACAGACTTTCTCACTCAAGTTCTGACTTAGAGGCACACCCGTACTCATGGTAGAAAGCATTAATCATGCACAAGAAAGACTGACGATATATTTATACTATTGGATAGCATATAAAACTGAGGAACTAAAAAAGTAAGCTAGACACACATTTTATTGGGAACCACAAATTTCAGTTTGTTGATCCAGCAACAGCTACTCGGCGATAGTGAAAACCTGTAGTGTTCCACTGAATGAAAGTAAAAATCAATGAGGCGCGGTTTGTCGTCATCATCATCATCATAAGTCTGATGCTGTATTAAAAGCCATCACAGAAATATGGCAGCCACAAAATGTATGTGAAAATTAAATATGAACTTGCTGTTTAAAAAAAATGGGGGCTGTAATAATAAGGAAATACCCAAAATTCTTTTACATCCACAATAATTGCATTCTTTGCTAGTAACATCCGTTTTTTACTTTTGTGATCAGTTTACTAGTTACAGTTAAGATCAGATTATGCATCCCCCTTTAGGTAACTAGTTGGAAACCTGATGAACAATTGCTAAACCAATCGAAGTCAGAAACTGTAAAGAAAATTAGTTGTAAAATTGTTACATATTTGAAGATGGCTGGAGTAATATCCGTAATAAAGTGGTTTTTGTTGAGCCATTCACACTAGTATTGAATTTATTTTCTTTATTTCTATAAATTCAGTGTTTCCAAAAAACACTGCAGCTTATTGCACATTAATAGCCAAGGATATAGTAATAGAAACAGGAAAGGAATTCAAGTGGAAAGGGAAAGCTTTTATAACAAAAAAGCATAAAAGTGAATTGATGTGGGAAAAATTCCATGAAGACAGCTCTTTTTTTCTTACAACTTGTTAGTCTGATTCAGAAGTCAAACAACAAAAATTTGTTGTTTTGACTTCTGAATTAGTATTTATTCAGCGTGTTATTGTGTCTTAACTTATTAGTCATTCTTCCAATTATCTTAATATTCTTGGCTCAAACTATTATATTAATATTTGTTATGAAGATTGTGATATTCGTTAAGAAATGAGAGGCAAGATATTTGGTCTAAAGGAATATACAGATGCTGTAAAACCACAAATAACCATCACTACAGGGAGAGAGCAGTTTGATAATTTGTTTAGAATAATTTACAAAAAATCGTATATTACAACCGAGTTGAAATAAAATTCCGGATAATGATTATTTGAGGTGCGCAGGCAGCAAAAATAAGCATAATATTCATAAATTTGCAAGGCTAGTTTGAAGGTTTAAATATAGAACTTTTGAATTGCACTTCTGAAAAAAGTTCTGTATATAAACCTTCAAAGCTAGTCCTACAAATTTATGAATATTATGCTGAGTCTTATTGCCTTAAAACTTTCTGTAATCTTAAAGATGTTATTATGATGTTGAAGGCAGAAGAGAAGCAGAACTGTCAGATTGAAATTAAGAGCAATTATTGTGACTGGCAGGTGTTGCAATGCCACAAAATGTGTCCTGTAAAGTACATGAGTGAGTTTACATAATTTGCTACCAGAATTTTCAGTAAGTTGTTCATTTTAACTGTAATATAATTTAGTTTTTAACTATGGTGTAACTTTCCTTTTAACCATAATTTCATTACATAAGCTAAATTCAAAATGACAAGAAAAGTAAAATGAATTGAATGGGAAAAAACACAAATTTGCATTACATAAAGCATGTAACACTTTTAATTATATTATTATTGATAGAAAAGTAGGTTAACCAAAAATCTAATTTGTAAACTATGTCTTAAAAGTTGACAATGTACAATGAGAACTAAATAATAACTTGGGTGTTTCGTTGAAAAACATTTTATTTAAATGTACACAGCCTAAGTAAAACATGATGATAAATCATGAGCAGTACCTGCAGACATGCTTACATTATGATAAGAGCAACTGTGCTGTTGCCATGAATAAAAACCAAACAGTGGCACAAAAAATATAAATTCAGTTCAAGAAAAATTTTTAAATTGTGTTTGAAATAATAGAATTGAAGTTCATATTTTTAACATTATGGGATAAGTATTAGACTGAAAATTGAACTATTAAACATTAAAAATAAATAAATAAAAAAGAAGGGAAAAAAAAGATATATAACACTGTGATAAAAGAATTGGGAAAAGAAAGGTGGTGGGGAAGATAAAAATCAACTGAGGCAAATTAAGAATGAATTGCAAAAAATATTGGGTTTTAACAAAAGTTTCCCGCCATTGCAAATATCATCTACGCGAACAATTCACATTGGCATGTTTAATCATATTTTGTCAAACGATTTTTCGCATTTGAAAGAGATTTGCTTTAGAACACTGTGTTGTGAAATTTGTAAAAACATATCGTTATTATTAAGTAGAAGTTGTCTAAAATGGAATTTGTGCTACCAGATTAGAATCATCATTTACTTCAGTTCTGTTGCAAAATGGTCAACAACAGAATGTCGCCTAGTCATGTGTATGGCTTTAGGTACTAATGTTGTATTGTATGACACTGTGAAGGTTTGGTAGTGCTCTGGCCTCTGATGTTGATGAGGCCTGCCTGCGAGAACTTGTGGAAAAAGATCAGAGAGCTTGCTAAACAGTTAGACGTTAGTGCCATGTCATTAGCAGCACTATGCATCGCATAAACTTGACATTCAAGTTCAATCGCTGGCGGTCACATGAGCTGACTTAAGCAGATAAGGGCAGACATGTTCAGGCCTGCACTAATCTGCTTGAATATCAACGCAAGGACAAAATTCTGACCTGGATCATCACTTGCGACGAACAGTGGATTAACAAAGGCCAAAAAAGGGGTTGGTCTGCACCTGTTGAGCCCATCGGCAGCATCACAAAGCGCAATTTGACTAACAAAAAGGTCATGTTTTGTATCTGGTGGGATTGCCATGGCATTATCCACAAGAGTATCTGGAAAAAGTTAAAACCCTCGACAATAAGGTGTAGAGCGAGATGCTAATCTGTGTTGATGCTGCTGTCCAGGAAAAAATGTCAAACTGAGTTTTGGCACAAAAAGGTAATGTTTCATCAAGATAATGCAAGACCACATGTTTCTACATTCACCGGCTGGAAGAGATTGCTGCGGCTGGAAGAGATATGGATTCAAATGAGATCTTTTGCCACACCCACAATATAGCCCCAACATTACTCCTTGAGACTTCTACTTTTTTCAGACCTGCAAGAATGCATAATGTCTGCTGTGAATCAGTGAATTAATGTTATAGTCTTGTATGACAAAAAAAATAGTGGGAGAAATTTATACGAACAGAGGCACTTTCAACAGTGTATTAGTCGGAATTAAAACTACTCAGCCTGTTCCATAACATTTAATTAGCAGGACTGTGTGTCTTGACAAATTTCCAGTCAGTTCAAAAAATGGTCATCAAGGAATGATTTTGTACTGCTAGGATTGTCAAGCAATAGTCTTGACCTAAACCCAGTTGAAAACTTTTGAAGGCAATTAAAAAAGCAATTTAGTCAAATGAAAACACAGGGAAAAAATGTGAACATAAATTAACTCTAAAAAAATTATGTAATCATATTATTAAAATGGTGAAGACAGTAGTATATAGCTTTTTGCTGGCTGCATGATATCTGCTTCAGGATTTTTGTACTTTTAACTCATTTTCTGTTTTGATTTTTGTACTTTTAACTCATTTTCTGTTTTGATTTTTGTGTATATAAATATTTATATTATATTTTGCAGGTACTTAATTCATTGGATGAGTATAAGATTGAAAATTTAAGACTGAAAGAAGAACTGGAGAGAGAAACTCTTACTTGTGCTGAGGTATTTCATTATAAACTAACTAACTATAATAGAAATTTTAAACTTATCAAGAAGTTTTATGTTGATAAAATTTTTCTAAATAACTTTTCTGACGTTATTTATTAGAGGTGGGACAAATCCTATTTTATGAAATCCAAATAAGAAAAGTTTCTTGAAACTCTGGAATCTTTCATATAAAAACTATTTTAAAAAAATTACGTAATATGATTATTCTTTTTTAAATAAAAATTTTTTTTATTTAAGAAAAGAATAAAAATTCAGTTCCAAACAAGTTTAATTCTTAGTTAGCAAGAAAGCAGTTTCACTTATATGCAGACTGCCAAAATGAATTTACTTAAAAGCAGGGGTTGGCAAATTTCTGGTAATAAACTGTCTACATCTTAATATTATTTTTTACATGAAAAAAAAAAATGAATCAAATCACTTTTTCTAATGTAACTGCTGGTAGTCGAGTTGAAAAGTTGTAAATAATGACAGCATATAGTACTACTAATGTCGAATATTTTTGTCTACAGTTGCTGTAGAACAAGTGTTGCCGATTCTCGCAACCCTTTGTTGGCAAGAAAGCAGTTTCATTTATGTGAAGACTGCCACAAATGAGTTTACTTTAAAACAGGGTCAGCAAACACTGGACAGCATATTAATATTTTTTACATTAAAAAAAATTCAAGTAAATCAAATTACATTTTATAATTTAACTCCTGAGAGTAGAGTTGAAAGTTTGTCAATAATGACTGTATGTACAGTCAAAAGTCATTAATCCGCACTCGTCGGGACTTCTGCGATTCCGGATTATCGATTTTTCCGGATTATAGATCATGCAGAAATTCTAAAATTAAAAATATGAAACCATAATTTATGAAATAAAGAACAATTATGATCTAAAGGGTATCAAAATTTACAAAAAAAAAAAAAAAAAAAAAAAAAGCTTAATATTTATTTGTTTACTTTATTAAACATTTCTTTCAATGTAAGTTGTTTAAGTTGCTTCGTTTTATGTGATAATACTTTCTCTTTAATTCTATAAACAGTCATAATTTCTTGTTCAGTTACAAAGTTCCACTGTTCAAGCCCTGTAATTGCTGTGTCGAAAATACCGACTAACTTGTCAATCGAAATTTTTTTTGTTTTCAATAATGTTTTCTGTTACTTTCTTCACTATCGGAAGCGCGAATGTGTAAACTCTTTACTTTATGCGCATGCGTAGTGGACGTGCGCATCAAACGCGCATGCATAAACGCTTTACGCACATGCACAAGTTTGTGACTTTGATGTCCGGATTATAGATCACTCCGGATAATGGACGTTAATGGACTCCGGATAATGGACAGACTTTGTACTGTATTCAGAAGTTGCTAAAAGTGAACTATCACTAAAATTTAAAGTTTAAAACAGTGTTTCATCACAGTACAATTAATTCAGAAAACTAAAAAATTATAATAAAGCAGTAAGTCAAATTTAGAATAGCTCATTAGCTATGAATCACGGAAATCACTAATGAAGTGGGGAATTGATTTAATCATAATGTTTGCTTGTGGTAGCAGAAAAAATGTGCTCGGAGAAAATAGATTTGTTTTGATCTATCGGTCTTTTAGCGAGGACAATTGTTAGAAGTGTTAAAGAAGTTGTGAACCACATCAAAAGTAATTTAAATGTCAAGGCAAAAATATTCTAGTGCTTTTCGTTGATTGTTAACAGATATTGCAGATACTGACCAATTGCTGCTGTTTATTCGAATGGTCAGTACTGAATTTGATATGACTGAAGAATTAATATCTATCAATAGTGTAAACTAAAGGTGAAATTTTCAAAGGAATCTGTTTAAATGTGTTAAAACTGGTAGTGGTAGTAATATGTGTGGAACGGGGAAAGTATCAAGTTTCATGGATTTTTATGGCCTGCAAAGAAACTAAATGCTCAAAACCGTTGATAACTCATTGTATTATTCAACAGCAGGTAGTCTGTGTCAAATACCTTAATGTGTCATGTTACTGAACCAGCTTTGTGTCGACGTTTCATTTTATGTGGGGCCCACCAGCGGCCGAGCGGTTAATTCGCTGAACACTGGTAGTTCGGTCCAAGGTTCGAATCCCACAAACGGGCTGCCTGCATAGGCATTTTCAGGGTTTTCCCCATGTGTAACGTGTATACAAGCCAGTTTCCCTTAGAGAGTCCTCCATGAAGGCATCCCTCCCCTTAGGCAGATAGCCCTCGAGGCTTTGCCATAATCACACACACACATTTTATGTGCTCTCAGGAACTTAACTGTGATCAGGATCATGTTCCCCTTCCCCAATTATAGATCAAAATTGAATATCCTGACTTGCACAACCATGCAACAGTTTGATGAATGGGTAAACAATGGAAAGTTTTATTGTCATTTTTTTAATTCAGAGAATTAATGTAATTTTTTCTTAGAGAGAAATTGCCCATAACCATTATTATTGAATTATGAAGGACTATGGAAATGGGCATTTGCTGCAGACAATGTGGGATATCTTAATGAATTTATGTTAAAATTACAGGAAAAACAGTGCTTGTATGTAAAATGTATGTATAATATTGCTGAAAATTTGCGTTGTTTTAATCACAAATCCCATTGAACAAGTTTGATTATTTTCTATGCTGTAAAAAATTTCACATACACTGGCTATCATTAATTAAGGAAAAATCACATAAATGGCAATTTCTCAAAAAGTTAACATGTAGAATATAATGAAACTGACCCACAGTATACAACACATAGTAAGATATAAAATAACATGCAAAGAAATTATTAGAGAACTATGGTGTTATAGAATTAGCTTAAGTATAAAATGAACAAATTGGATGTGTCAGTTTGGTATAGGAAAACTACCTTCAATATGGAGTATGATGCCCTGTAGAAGCAATATACAACACATACAGCGATATACTACACTGTCAACTATGCAATCTATCAGTTCTGTAAGAAGTGAGAGCCATTGCTCTTGAAAAGCAGTTGCAAGCATAGCAAAGGTCTGAAGAGGGGAATTGAGAGCAGCTGTATGTCATCCCAAATATGCTCGATAGATTCAGGTCTGGTGATTAAACTGGCTCTCCATGCGCTGAATTGTTTACTGCTGAAGACAATTATCCACAATGTGAGCCTTGTGCAATCTAGTGTTGTCCTATAGCAAGAAATTATCACTTATTGATTGACCCAGCTTAAAAGCACACATAAGCATCAAGGTTGGCATCTCTATAGGCCTGAGTGTTCATGGTTCTATGTGGTAAGACAGGGAGGTCTGTGCATCCACCCAAAGAGATACCACCCCAAACACAATCAGTGCATTTTGTCCATCTCTCTTTTTTTTTTTTTTTTTTTTTTTTTTTTTTTTTTTTTTTATGTTTGAGGGATGGTAATGGGTTTCAGGTTCTCTCCAAATCAAATAGCGCCTGCTATTGCCTTGAGGCTAAACCTGGACTCACCCGAAAAGAGAATAGCCCTCCATTCATCAGCTGTCCAGTGGACATGATAGACTCACCTCAAGCGTTCTCTTCTATGATATGACACGAGCGGCACACAAATGGCTGGTCACTTTGTGTACAGATCTCTTTTGCGAAGCCTTCTATACACAGCTGACTTTGACACCTACTATCCATTGGCTGCAGCATGGGAGAATCTGAGTTGAGTTGGAGTAGAGATTCTATTCCTTCATGCTCATAACAACAAATAACGGTCATCAGTGCTTGTTGTAGCTTAGGCTGTCCTTGGCTGAAACTCCTGGACGTCGAATCTGTGGTTAAAAATTGTTGCCGAAGTTTATGAACCACAGAGCTACTCACATTTAGCTGTCTGGCCACTTCTTCGTCCTGCCTTTAGTATTCCCAATAGCTCTCCATCACAATTCTTTGGGGAGGTCATTGTAATAAATTGACTATCCCAGATTGCTTATCTCAGTATTACAGAAAAATTTGTAGGTTTACTCTGAAGCATGCAATTTTATGCTGCTCTAAGATGACATATTTCGATTGCAGTACCACTAATTTGCATGCTGCAATTTTATCCAGCAATTCTTATTTGATAGCATATTAAAATTTTATATGGATTGGCTTATTTTTGAATGTTTGAATGAATTATCCTAAGTACTTTTGTGATTTTTCCTTAATTTTTGGAAACCAGTGTATTATCAAAATCTCCACTCCCCCCAAAATTCACAGTGGATATATTTTCTGAACTTGAATTACAGTTAAACAGAATTTTTTAAATTTTGATACATTTTCATATTTCAAAACCAGTTTGACTGTACAATTGCAGAACTTTTGTCAGAGCTTCAGTTGAAAGTGTTTGATCTGCAAAATGATGATGTTTAAAGAAATTGATCTAATCAAATCTATTAATATCTGTTGGAAGATATTCTATAAATGTCTTTCGGAAGATAAATTAGATCATTTAAAATTATGTGTGCTGGAGTTTATATTTGTATTTGGGTGTACATTAAAAGCTTGGGAAATGTTGAATTCCAGACATGTTAAAATTCCGGATTATTGAGCATATAAGAAATGTCAAAAAAGACAAGTGTGGGAAGTTTTTGCTTTAAAATTTTAAAAAAGTTATGTTATTTATTACTAACTTGAATAATAAAAACCAACATTTAAAATAAACGTTTTATGATTATGTTGTAACATTTTGCGTATCCATTATTGGTGCTAAATCACATGGTTTGGCTATCTAAAAAATGAAATTCATGTCAAAAAAGACAAATCAGAGTGGAAAGTTTCCATTCTAAAATTATGAAAAAGTCGTCTTATTTGTTACCAACTTGAATAATAAAAACCTACATTTAAAATCGTCTTTTCAAGAATTAATCAAATTTACATTAAACCGCAATAAACTTTTTATGATTGTGTTGTAACGTTGTGCTTATGCATTATTGGTGCTAAATCACATGGTTGGCTATTTTTCTTCAGAGTTTAATTTATTAGTTTAAGCATGCACTTTCCCTTATCCCCATTGTTTAAAGTAGAAAGATTTAAAAAAATAGTACTAATTATCTAAATGCATTTTATTAGTTGAAATACAATACAAAGTTCAAGATCCAGAATCATTAGCAATTCCGAATTGCGGAAATTTCTCAGTGTAAATCTAATGAGATCACATGTAGACATGGCAACATTTCAGCTCCACTTATTGTTTGATCAGACTGAAGAATGGGCAGCAGAATTCAAAAGTAGGAAACAATTATATAATTTAGAAGAACAACCAGCAGCAAAAATTAGGGATGACAATATTTTTAGAACTTAGGACAGAAACTGGACAAAAAAGTTTTTAGATTTTAGGGAGATAATAGCAGAATTTAGGATTTGCAGATATTGCATCAGGCAGCAAATGCATAGCTCCTCGCACGGACAACCACTCGAGCTGAAAGTGTGTTCCTGGCCAACATAAATATAACACAGTCGATGCATTATCATTATCTACAGTGTGACTTCCATTTTGGTGCTTGAAAATTATATGCAGGAATCTCACTTAGGAGAAAAATCACATTTATGGCATACCTGTTTCTTTTTGTTGAGTATTATGCATTCCTAAATTTTGTGAGGGGGCAGGAATTTATTATTTCATTTTATTTATATTTTGGCTAATAAACCAAGATCCAGAGATCATTTCGTATATGTCTTTATTTTGTGGATGTCTTTATTTTGATTTAATACTGTGTATATTTTTCTATATAACACATGAAACGTAGTTTTGATGCTATAACGTAAGTATTTAATCCTGAGGCTCTAAGGCAAGTAAGAAGGAGATCCTTTATAATGATCAGCCACCCTTCATATGTGTAAAATTTATCAATTGAAGTTGTGTTGATTTGCAAAGTAGTCTTCATTTACTTTGTGATATCAGCCAGAAATAAAGTTATAATAATTTGTCCTATCTGTTAACTTTCAAAATTGTTTGGTTCTTAAACAAAATTTCGTCTTGTGGCAAATAAAATTTTATTTTCATTCTGAAGTACTTATCCTAGTATTTAATATTGCTGAATACAGACAAAAATAGTCTCTTGAAAGTAACAAAAGGAAAAAAAAAAAAAAATGAAAAGCTACTGAAACAACCTAGCAAAAATAACATCTACCGGATAGGTCCATGCACTGCAATTTAGAAGGGATAGGCTCTAATTCCATTGTATAAAAAGAAGTGTAATAAAAAAAAGGATGTAAAATTTAATGAATAAGTCAAGTTCTGAAAGTTTGGAAATGAAAAAAAAATTGAAGTGTTGTGACTGAAAATGATCATACAGGGCATGATCATTTTCAATCACAGCAATTTAGTTCTTTTTTTTCTTCCAAGTTTCCATTCAGTGTGTATATGTGTAGTTGTGTGCAGTGGGTTAAGAATGCAGTTTGTGTAAATACATCTTTATTAATTAAGAAGATGCAAATGAAATTCAGTATCTTGAATCTTGAGATTCATTTTCTCAACATAGTTTTGGGTAGGACAGTTTTTGAGTAATAATTCAAACTTGTGATTGTCTGCCAGAAACTTAAATCAAAACAATTGTTGGATAAAGAGGATTATTTCAAAATTAGCCCAGTTTAACACCTAAGATGAAATGCTAAATTCTCTCCATAAACCATTAAGAAAAATCACTTTTTTAAGAGTTTTTAAAAGTATATTTATTGTATGATTTTTATAAAAGCGTATTTACAATATTATTGCCTTTAGGTGATATTAATGATTCAAAGACCGTTGGTATTGAAACAGTCATTTTCTTTTTTTAATGGATATTTTTATTGGACTTGAATAGAACTAATCTTTCCAAAATTTTTCAAACATTTCAAAAAAAAAAAAAAAAAAAACATTAGGATTGAAAATAACAAAAAGGCATGGACATTCCAGTTTTCAAATTTTGTATCTTTTTCAAGATCTGAGAGTTTGAATGTTTCATCATTATTATAGTATTAAATTTTGAAGTTTTACTTAAATGCAGTAAATTTATATGATTACAATTTGTATTTTTGTTTCTTTAAAATGTTAAGAGCTTATTAATGTAAAACAGATTTTCAGTGTTTTAGGTGTTTATACTTCTGAAGAAGCCTTTATTTTTCTGTATAACAGTGTTAATTTCCTCTTTTTGTAAGACATTTTATATTGTAAAGTTTCACAATAACTTCCCCAAATATTGATCTTGTTTATAAACTTTTATTAAAACAAATCTTGAATTCATTTATATATAGCATGATAGTAATTTGATTTTATATAATTTTATTACTAGACTTGAATTTTGATATAAATGTAATGGTATTTTTCTTTTTGTAGCTTAAACAATTATCTAATGAAAAGGACTATGAAATTACTGCTTTAAAATTAATGCTGGATTACACATCAAAACAAATGGTACTAGTTTTTTTTTTTTCATTATTTCAGTTTGTATTACTTAATCAGTAAAAATTATGACTGCATTGAAAATTATTGGTACTTGTTGGTTTTACCAGTGATTAATTGCCAAATTTAGCAATATTTATTACAAACCATATAGTTAACCACAACGAAAACCTTATAATAAGAATTGTGAAATCATTTTTTTCTTCATAAAATCTCTCTCTCTCTCTCTCTCTTTTTTTTTTTTTTTTTTTTAATAGGCTCAGAATGGTGATAATTTTCAATTTACCATCAAGTGAAAAAAACAAACAAACAAAAAAAAAAAAAAAAAAAAAAACACTATTTTATTTTTACTAGAGAGAGGTGTTTTGCACTCCACCTGAATTTACAAAAATGGACATGAAATTGAGTTATATACTATTAAAGTTATATAGAGACATAGTGTGAAAAACTACCAGGAAAAAAAAAAAAAAAAAAAATTGGACAGCTGGTTCACTATTTTAAAAATCACATTGCTGATAATGGTAAGTTAATGTTGGTTTATGGTTGCTTGAAAAGTAAATAGTAGAAAAAAAGGTATTTTTTGGTCACTGGTAAAGCCAACAAACATTAAATTATTTTTTCTTGTTAATGTAAGCCTTAAGTTCTTAGCTGTATTAATATTTCCAAGGAATGAGTTACTGTCAAATGTTAAAAAATTGTTTCTGTTTTAATGAATTTAAAAATTTATTATTTATACTTTATTGTATGGTCATAAATAAAAAAACTGCATCTGCTGCTTTTTTACAATGATGAGTGTACCAAAAGAGTTGATAAAAGGTGGCCACCGAAACTTAATCAGTATTGACTGTTAATACTTGTACAGGCTGACTAAGGTAATAGTGCAGTGCTTCACATCCAGGCTATGTGAAGTAGTCATATCCAGCCTATATTAGCCCTATGGACTGTTCATAAGTAGACATTGTAATGTGCATTGCAGACGCTGTGATCCAAAAGCCTATGCTATACATGTTGTTTCAAAATATTCTAAGACCTATAAATCAACATCAATCACTTTAAAATGTAAGTTTTAATATGTACAATATTTACAGATCATTAATCAAATATGGTGGTTCAGTTGACAAACAAATCTATATGCTTTCATAATCGAAATCCTTTAAATAGGAACCGAAGTGTTCCTAATCAAATAGTGTGCGAAGCATCAGACATCCATCTAGCGAACTGCCGGTGGAGAGCCTATGGAAATTCAGAAGGCACGTCGTGTTAACACGCAACGCTAGCGCCATCTATCAATTAATCAAAATAATTTCCACACACTCCCCACCTGAACTCTGTCAAGAGTTCACATTAATCTAACAACAATCAAATTTATATCAATAAGTATTTTAACATATAATTATGAAACAATTGATAAGTATATTAAATGAATAGAAAATATATTCAAATTATAATCACTATACTAAATTCTAAAAAAGGTATGTTATCAAATATAATTTGACACAGTAAATTTAAACTATTCTTAATCTAATCATATGAAATTAAATTAACAAAATAAACAATTGCATAAAAACATATTCAATCTTATTCATATTATTAAACAATAAAAAATATTTTTAAAGTTCTAAAGGATATAATAATTGAACTGGTCGCTTTATTATTGTTCCATCAGCAGTTCACAAGAACGAACTTTGTTATCACGACCACGGAAAACGTTTATCACGACCACGGAAAACGTTTATCACTCTACCACAATTCCACAAAAGTTTGCACTTATTGTTGCCTTCAATTAATACAAGATCATCAACTTTTAGATCATCATAAACATTAGGATTTTTTAATTGATGAGCTTTTCGAAGATCCATCAAATAAAGATGGTTAAAGAGAAGGAAATCGATATAAACTAGCCAAAATGTTTGAGAAGGCTAAAAATTAAAAAGATGCATATTTTGTAGAGTGTTGTTGTTACCAAACATAAATGTTTCATAACAACATTAAAAGCTACAAACAAAACATTTATGTTTTGTAGCTTTTAATGTGTAATTATCCTAATATCATTTAAGAATCAATATCATAAATTACATGTATTTTAAACTGTGAAATTTTAATAGTGGCCATGTAAATCCATAATGGCTAGGGTTATCTAACTACATAATTCAATTATTTGTAACTAGCTGCTTAGCCTTAAAATTATCATTACATATTAAAACGAGTTATTACATTTCATTAATACTCATTGTGGTCACACGATAAAGCACAAAAAGGTAAAAATTCAAGTAAAACTTAAAGAATAAGTTTGTAAACTTATAAGAAGTTGCAGACTTTTAAAGAATAAGATGCAAAGAGCATCTAGTGTAACTTAAAGTAATACAAAACAACTTATCACCTCTGGTGCTGTATAATAGCTTATTTTAACCATAAAGTATATTAACTGGGTTACTACCCCTGGAACTCTACATGAAGCCACGACACTAACTGCATCAAACAGAGTCTGATTTTTCAACACTTGCCCAACCGTACCTACATCAGCCTTTCAGGTTTGTTCTAATCAGCAGATCTCTCTAGACAAGCTGTAGTGGTGAAAACATTCAGTCTTTTGTTATAAATCATGCTGATTATGTATGATCTTATGTCTCATTTTAACCTATGCCGTTTGATATAAAATCTACCTGCTATTTACTAAGCTTCTAGACTGACCAAGTATGTGACAAAATGAGACATTAAAAAAATCAACATAAAGCTGTTAGTGAAACGTAAATGTCACTTATTTTCTTTCAAATATGTCCAATTATTATAAGTGTAAAATATTTAATGCTACTTGATAAATTGCATAAAGTTTATTTTATTCTCAAACGTATTAACAATTATGTTAATTAATTCCTAGTTAGTAATAATGTATACTACTTAGGAATCTATTTTATTTTTGGGATGGTATTGCAAAAAAGAAATTGAGGCAAAGATAATATTTTTAATTGAATTTATCATGTCCCAGTTACTCATAGGTCCTTCAATTTTTTATTAATAATACTTAAAAGTACTTAATTCCCGTGTGCAGAAATGTGTACGAACCCTATAATACAGTGAGCAGGAGGGGAAAAATATGCTTTGTAATAATATTACTATTGAAAAGTTTAAAACTGGCAAAAATTCAATTTTAGATTAGTGTAGATTTTGAATAAAACTATTATTTAAGGAGTAATTGGACACAAATCTTAATATTGAGTTTTTGCTTGATTTTAAATTTTAGGTTCGCTTGTTTCTTTTCCAGTTAGGTTTCTCTTAAGGGATTAATGCCTCCCACGTGTTTCCCCCCCTCTCTCTCTATGTATATATCTTTTTTGGGGGGAGGATTGTGTGTGTTTCTTAAACATTTCTTGCATATATTTTACTGTTTAAAATATTTGCTTTTAGTTTAGATGGCAGAAAAATAGAAAATTTGTTGAAACTTTATTCATAAGTTTAAATTTTTTGGGAAATGTTCTGATTTTCTTCAATAGTAGTGTCTGTTTTATTGATTGAATAGGATGGTAAAAGACTGGGTATTATAGTATTTATCATTAATAATTTATGTTATCACTGTGGAACAAGCCAAGATGACTGCAAGTCAGTCAGTCTTCTTGAAGAATATTATAATGTATTATCTAATACTAGTGCAGAGTTGCCAACTCTCCCGATTTTCGACCGCTCTCCTGCCAACCCGATTTACAATATATTTCTCCCGACTTTTTCTTATTCTTAAAATTTCTCACGATTTTTATGGAACTTCGCTTAATACTTGGTTATATGAACAAAAAATTTTTGAACAGATTTCCTGTGTTACTTCATTTAGTCATGGAACATGATATTGATGTTGCCACTGATAATATTGCAGTCGTAATTTTGCAGTTTACAATTAGAAAACTTGGATGAAGTTATAAAATCAGCTAGGATTGACACCTAAAGGAGTTTAATTGGAAAACTGAAAGGAGCTGATGGAATTTTAAAATATAAAGAAACTGTCTAGAATTATGTTGGCCATCTTGACAGTTCCCCATAGTAATGCAGAGTGTGAGAGGATTTTCAGTATTGCGAAAACGAGGACTAAATTTAGATCTAATATTAGTGATGACACATTAGAAAAACTTTTATTAGCGAAAGCAGGCCTACATGGCAATTGCTATGAACAAAACTATCAAGTTTCTTTCTTAACGAAAGTAAAATCTGCCACTGTTCATAACATTTGTACAAAAACTGATTAAAGTGTCTTTTTTTTTTTTTTTTTTTTTTTTTTTACGATGCAAATAATATAAAAATGTTTTTTATATGTAAGGTATTTTTGTGTTGCTTGCATTTAAGAATTAGTAACTATTTAAAGTTAATTCATTATTAAAAACTATATTTTTATCATTTAAAAAGTCTTTTTAACATTGTGAAAAATCTGATTTCTTAAAAAAATCTCCTGATTTTTGAGTGTCATTGGTTGGCAAGTATGCAAGTGTTTATGCATACTTTTTAGAAATACAAGTCATTTTTAGAACTGACCAACATTTGAGAGTTTTAGTATATACAGTCAAAAGTCTAATCCAGACTCGTCGGGACTTCGGCAATTCCAGATTATAGATCATCGGTTTAAATCTGTTAAGATGGCATGCAGAAATTATAAAATTCAAAATATGAAACCGTAATTTATGAAATAAAGAGAAATTATGATCTAAAGGGTATCAAAATTTACAACCCCCCCCCCAAAAAAAACTTAATATTTATTTGTTTACTTTATTAAACAGTTCTTTCAACGTGCACATGCGTCGAAATTAGAAAATTGCAACCAGAAAACTATTTGATGTGTATTTGTGATATTTATAATGACGAGGAATTTGATTTAAATCATATCAAAGACGGAGTACATCGAGATGAAATACTACATTTAGTAAGGAATTATAAGCCGAATAAAATAAAAACATCTGCCCTTGAAGATAAGGATAGTGCTGACAGATCAACTTCCAGTTCATTGCGTGCCGCAATGTCCCCCCCCCCTCCCCGCAGAGCAGCGTTAAATTGGTAAACAGATTTCAGAATGGTTAGAGAAACAAAGGATATGCCTTTATCCATTTTTTGCAGCAATTCCACTTTTTGTTTGATGGACATCGAAACATGCTTTCACTTTGTAGATCCTTTGGCAGCCGGAAATTCTTTTTGACATAGTCAAAAGTTCAAGCTTACCTTTATAAAATTGTTCTAACAGTCTGCAAAAAATAATAAGCCAAATCCAATTAGAAGATTAAGGAACAATGCAATCTGCAACATTAACTGAACTAGATAAGTAGATAATTTTAGCTTAGCTTATACCGTCCATTATACATTAAACGCGCATGCATAAACGCATAATGCGTTTACGTATGCACAGAAAGTTTGTAGCTTTGAGGTCCAGTTTATAGATCATTCCGTATTATGGATGTCCAGATTGAAGACTTTTGACTGTATGTGTTTGTATATATACACATACTATATATACATACCCATATTGTGAACATGCAGATCGTATGTTTGTGGACTTAATATAATTAATTACTGCAGGCAGCAGAAAGAAATTGACAGTTTATTGTAATTAACTGTATGCAACTAGCAGATGTAAATATCTTAAGAAAATGTAGAAATTATGCAGAAGTACATACTAAAATTGTTACCTAAAATATAACAAATTATAATGATACAAAAAAATAATAATGCAATCAAATGTATTGAAATAGTTACAGAAATTTACATTTAGTATATTTGTAATTCAGCCTTTTTTTTAAATTTAAAATATGTGCAATTAGAAATGCTCATTATCACAATAATACATACTCACTTTTGGTTAATTCCCAATACTAATAATAAAAGTATTTTTCTAGCTGCTGAGAAATGTTGTTAAACTTATTTTATACTTTGTATGTTTTTTCAGAAAAGTGATTTTGAAAAAGAAGTGGCAGGAAAAGAAGCCTTAATTAAAAAGGTAGTAAATAATACTCAAAGATAAAGCTATTAATATTAGTTATTGATATAATCATATTTTAAATTAAAAGTATATAACAGCTTTATTGAAGTCTGTTTAATTTTTGTTATAATTTCTGTAATCTTTATTTTAATGTGCTCTCTTTAATGTGTAGAATTCTGCATTATTTCAATTACATATGAAATAGTGTCAATATTAGGGCAAAACATAGTCGAGAGAAAGAGATAAAATGACAGAGAAATTATTTGAGGAAAAAAATCTATTTTTGAAAAGTTTTAAAAATATTTCATTATTATTTTTTACATGCAAAATTACTTAAAAACAATTTTTTTCCCCTTTAAACAGAAACAAAAACAAATTTATTATTTACAAACAATCTGAGGCAAGTTGGATTTTCCTAAAATTAATCCTTATGCATATATTGTAGTTATGTTCTTTGCATGTGCAATTGAATACATAACATACTTAGCATTTTATATAAAGGGTTAGGACTGAAAGTTTGAATTTATTTTTAAAAAATGGTCTCTTTTCAGCCCTCTTTTCTTTGTTTTGTCATTTTTTTACACAAGGAAAATTTCTTCAGCTGTTACTTTTAGGAATTTATGCCTATAAACTGGTGGTCCAATACTTCTTTTTGGCACATTTGTCAACTTTGGCGAGCATTTACAATGTCATTGCCAGCTTTCGAGAGAAACATTTGTTTGACCATCTTTGAGTCTATTTCAGTGATGCATCAAGCGCAACCTACATTTTTTTATACCCCCCTTTTTTTGCCATGTACACAGCTGTATTGTGCTGTATTGTGTGCTTTTTTTCTGCTTAAAAAAATAAGAGAATTGTTTAAACGTGGCATCACATACATTTCTGATACCAGAATCATAAAATGAGAAGAAAAAAGTGAGCCACATTAAGCTTCATGCATGCAGAAAGCTATATAGTCCACTGCTGTTGGCAGCATCAGTGTGTTGTCACATAAATATTTTTTGTTTTTGGCTACATCATGCGTTGCCTCATAAATACTTTTTTGTAGTACAGATAATCACAAAGTTCCTAAATTTCTTATATATGTTAATCATACAAATTAAAAATGCATTGTTACTTTTATATTAAAAAAGTTTATTTGCACCTGTTTCTGAAATTTTTGTGAATCAAAATTTGTTTTTATTTACATCCAAAAATTAGGACAATTTATTGAAATTCTCTTACTTCATTGGCATTTAAATTTGTATTATCCTATAAAATCTGCCCTTCTCTCCTGCAGGTAATAAGTCTGTTATTATTAATGATGAAAAAAGTCTCCTCTCTCGTTTTTCCTTTTAAATGGTTATGAATGTAAAGAAGACTTTAAAAGAGAAATTAACCGAGAAAAATAGTATGATAGATGTGCTATTAATTCTTAGATTGCTAACCCATTTTAATGTTTTAAATAATTTAAAATATGAGTCATGGAAATAGAATCATGTTTTATCTTATTATTTTTATAGCTGAGCATGGAAAATTCTCAGCTACAAGGTATGAGAAATCAGTCTGAAGACTTAAGTGAGGTGCGTATAAGTTTGTTTTTTATTCGGGCGGGGGGGGGGGTAATCAAAGTTTAAAATTTTATATACATAAAAGTGTTCTAAGAGTCTTACATAATTGGTGCAGTTTTTAAACTCTACAAATTTTGAAATATTGTTAAAAAATATAAGATTTTGTCATATAGTTATAAATTTAAAATTCATGTTAATTTCAGAAGTTTAAAATTTGTGCTTTTCTGATATAATTTAGAAAAGTTATTTTAATATTTCTTCTTAAATTAATAGGAACTGTAAATGCAATTTGCATAATATATAAAACTAATGAGACTGCTAAAGTTTTTAATATATGTCATGTTATATATTTGATAGTTGTATTAATAAGTCTACCAAAAATATTGAAGAATAGATATCGGAAGAAGAGATTGATGAAGCAGATTTGATAGAAATGAAATCTGTGATAAACAGATCAATTCAGAGACAATAAATAATGCAGATGGAAATGATTATACAATTGCCTAAACAGCATAAATAAAAGCCTAGACTTAGTTGAACCACTAGTGCGATATTTTCTAAATGAAGATCTTTCTGCTGAAAGTATAAAATTTTAGAGACCTGCACAAAACATTTATGTCAAGATGCTGTTGAAGGAAATTTCGAAGATATTGGGAACTTGCTTTAACCCCTTGAAATACAAATACAATTGCCTAAACAGCATAAATAAAAGCCTAGACTTAGTTGAACCACTAGTGCGATATTTTCTAAATGAAGATCTTTCTGCTGAAAGTATAAAATTTTAGAGACCTGCACAAAACATTTATCTCAAGATGCTGTTGAAGGAAATTTCGAAGATATTGGGAACTTGCTTTAACCCCTTGAAATACAAATACAATTGCCTAAACAGCATAAATAAAAGCCTAGACTTAGTTGAACCACTAGTGCGATATTTTCTAAATGAAGATCTTTCTGCTGAAAGTATAAAATTTTAGAGACCTGCACAAAACATTTATCTCAAGATGCTGTTGAAGGAAATTTCAAAGATATTGGGAACTTGCTTTAACCCCTTGAAATACAAATACAATTGCCTAAACAGCATAAATAAAAGCCTAGACTTAGTTGAACCACTAGTGCAATATTTTCTAAATGAAGATCCTTCTGCTGAAAGTATAAAATTTTAGAGACCTGCACAAAACATTTATCTCAAGATGCTGTGGAAGGAAATTTGGAAGATGAGGCTATTTTACCAAAAGAAAATTGCTTTTTCTAATAGCAGTTAGTAACGATGAGGAAAACCTTTTGATCAGTTATTGATGTAGTAAATATATTTAACAAACTTCATAAAGCGTATTGGGAACTTGCTTTGACCCCTTGAGATACAAATAAAATGTGCAACGACGTGTCCAAAGAATACTATTTAATTTGGCTCAACTGTGGACACTCATTTACAAGCTTTTAAAAAAGGAGGTTTTATTTTCAAGTTTACATTGCTATATAACATTTAATAAAGCTGATATATAATGCTAATGTGCAATAGTTAAGCAGATTTGCCAACTCTCGAGATTTATGACTATTCTCCCGTCAACCCAATTTTCAATAGATTTCTCCCGACTTTTTCTTATTCTTAAAATTTCTCACAATTTTTATATATCTTGGCTTAATACTTCGTTCTTTGTGCCAAAAAAAAGTTGTTCTGGGCATCACTTTGTTTTTCTGTCGATTACATCTAAAAGAAAACCGAACCCGTTTCAACAGTGAGAAATTATGCCACGCTTCTGCTTTGTGAGTGAGAGCATATGTGTTCGAAAATTTTGTGTTCCAGTTCTCCAAGCAGCATCGAGCACCAATGCGTATCATCTGGCATATATTAACCATTGAACACAAACTAAGATCAGGGCTGTTATTTTTGTTCATCTTGTCATTGACCGGTGTGAGTGCACTTGCTTTCGAGAAATAGTTTAACCTTTTGAAGACGGGATGGCCATTATAGTGGCCATAGATTCCTCTTTGAAAAGACGGGGTTGTCCACTTTCGTGGCCATGTCTTTTTCCCCCATCGTCCAGGCTGAAAAGTGGGGTGAAATGTCAAATTTGACGTCCCTAGGGTTTTAACCACTTATCTCTTTCAAAGGTCTTTCTTTTGCGACATAGATGCACCCCTCTGAGAATCCATTAAACTACACACAAGAATCTTCATTGCAAATAGGAGGTGATTTCTTAAAGGGAGGAAAGCATTCGGTTCAAAATTCCCCGTCCTTTGGTAGCAGTCTATTATTTCTTCTTGGAAATAATAGACATTTGTGATGTGGACTGTGTCATTGCAATTTTTTATTTCGCATGTTGGAAGAACCGATGCAGGGTTCGTAGCGGTCCTTACAAGTGCTTATAAGTCCTTATATTTGAAAATAAAATATAAAGCCCTTATAGGTGTTTGCATTTTCTTTAAAGCCTTTTTTTTATTTTTTATTTTTATTTTTTTTTTTTTTTTTTTTTTTTTTGTTTTGTTTTTAGTGCTTTTTTTTTTGCTTTTAGTACTTTTTTTAATTTCTTTCTTTTTTTTTTTTTTAATGAACGCGCATTTTTTCCCTGTACCAAAGCCGAAGCTAAGTAAACCACTTTTCTTCCTTATATGCAACGTTAGATGGTGAAACATACTCCCGAAATTGCTTTTCCCCCTTTTCTCTGCATTAACGTAACCTATGGTGCACGTCATTCTATTGGTCAAAGAATTACGAAAACGGTAGAAAATTCCGATACATTCGGTAATATTTTCCTCCCACCCAAATATTACACACGTTTGAATTTCTATCAAGATTTGCATTCTCGTTCAGCATGGTCAGTTCATATTCGTGTTTGTTATGATCGTTATGCTTATATTATGAGCATATATGCATGAATATTTATAATAATATAGTTGCAGTAACTGGTGAAGTATAGATAAACTTCCAAAAAATGGGTGTGTTTTTACACAGATTAGCTTTCTAAGGAATAATATTCGAATGGCTTAAATAAAAGGAAAGTAATCGAATAGTCAAAATAATTTCATTTTTTTTCCCTGCCAATACATTATACAGTACGGAGGTTGGGAGGTTCTCCCCTTTCTCCACAAATCTCTAATATTGAAGGAGCAGACTCCTTTTTTTTTTTTTTTTTTTTTTGTCACTGTCCAATCTGGATTGAATAGGACTAAAAGTTTTTGCGCTCTACTCAACCCAAGCGAAGATTGATTCTATTCCGGAAATTTAACGCAGTCTGTTGAAAATTAGAATCAGAAACACCCCAGATTAGTAAGTCTCTTTTCCTTTATTTAGTTCTTTATTCTCTGAATACCGGCAACTGTTGATTCCGATTGCGTAATATCGCATATGGAAGGATTACACTGCATGTATTGCACAATAACGTTTGCGTTATTTTGTAGAGATAATTAATTTTGGTGTTCAGTCTGAAATTTGTTTATGAACATTTAAAAGAGTTTTACAGTGCTTTCTAAGCAGAATATTTCTCAGTTCCGTTGGTCTATTTTTATATGATGCACATATCGAAATGTCAAAATCATTTATTTAGCCAAGAAATCTAAAGAACGGCTACTATCTCCCCCACTCCTCTTTTTTCAGTTACTATCCGGAAAATTCGGCAATTTCCGAGTATGCGGATTAGTTAAGCTTTTACTGTTAAAAAGGATGACTGCATGAAGCAATTTTCCGTCTTCTGATTTCAGAAATGTGCCTCTTTTTTACTTAAATTACTTTGCTTGGAATATATGTTAAGGGAAAACTATTGTGCAATGAAAATTTAGAAAATGTTCAGAATTTTGATTTAAGTTAAATTATTTAAATATTAACATGACTGGAAAAATAAATTGTATTTATTTTTATGTGCCAAAGGAATAATATTAATATGGCTTATTATTATTTTTTCTGTATTTTGAACTGAAATTTCATCATTAAATATTGTAATATAGTTTAGTTCTGCATAGTTTTTTTTTCTCTCATTGTAAATTAATTCTGTAAATTGAACTGTCATTTAAAATTTTTAAAAAAGTTAATTGTGTTCCATGGTTGAGGTAATGCTCATTCTCTTAATAAATATTGCTGCAAAAAATAGATAGAGGCATATCCTTTGTTTCTCTAACCATTCCGAAATCTGTTTATCAATTTCATGCTGCTTTGCGGGAGGGGGAGGGACGCCACGGCACGCAGTGAATTGGAAGTTGATCTGTCAGCACTATCCTTATCTTCAGGGCAGATGTTTTTATTTTATTTGGCTTAGAATTCCTTACTAAATGTAGTATTTCATCTCAATGTACTCCGTCTTTGATATGATTTAAATCAAATTCGTCGTCATTATAATTTGCTTCCGATAGTGAAGAAAGTGACACAGAGGTTATTGAAAACAAAAAATTTCGATTGACAAATTAGTCGGTATTCTCGACACAGCAATTATAGGACTTGAACAACGGAACTTTGTAACTGAACAAGAAATTATGTCTGTTTATAGAATTAAAGAGAAAGTATTACCACATAAAACGAAACAACTTAAACAACTTACATTGAAAGAAATGTTTAATAAAGTAAACAAATAAATATTAAGCTTTTTTTTTTTTTTTTTTTTTTTTTTTTTTGGTAAGTTTTGATACCCTATATATTATAATTGTTCTTTATTTCATAAATTACGGTTTCATATTTTTAATTTTTTAATTTTTGCATGCCATCTTACCAGATTTAAACTGATGATCTATAATCCGGAAAAATCGATACTCTGGAGTCCCATCGAGTCCGGATTAACGGCTTTTGACTGTAGTTCTTTAAAGCATGATACATCTCAAAATATTTTGGAATATGTAGTGGAACTAGACATGTTTTATACTACCAAGTTGTTCATTTCTTATATTATGCACACATGGCATCTCTTTGAAGGATGTTGCTTTTTATCCTTCATAGGTATATGTTCAGGAAAATGTGCGCAATTTTTTTCTTGTAACCGAGTTGGGCATTTACCTTGCGATGGTCTTCCAGATGTCAGATAGTTCAGAAGATTCAAATTATAGAGCATATCTTCTGCAATATTGTCTTGAAAGTTCACGATTGATTGCTTTTGTAAAGTTTTTCGAATATAAGACGAAAGCATTATAAATAGCTATATTGAATATATAAAAGCATTTTTTATATGCTTTTACATGCTTTTGCATGAGAGGGAAACATGCAAGACATTGGTATTGGACACATCCCATTCCTTGACTGTAGTTCACAACATAGGTCGGTTTCAGCACAGGTTCTTCTTTGCCTCCCTTCTTTCTTCTTATTTTCCCTCCCTTTTCTTTTTTTTTTTTTTTTTTCTTTTTTTTTTTTTTTTTTTTTTCTGGCTTATTATATACACATCTTTTTTGTCATGCCAGCATAAGGACAGAATACCTGTACAAGAGTGTGTTCTTACTTCTCCTTTTTTTTAGCTTATACTATGCCAGCTTCTTTGGCATATTTTTCCGATTTTTTTTTCACTGTTCCAACAACATTTGTGTTTTTCTTCATGCAAAATTTTGAATAATATAGGAGACGAATACCAATTATCCGAGAACATAGTATATCCTTTCCCTAAAAGGTGTTCAGCTAGTTTTTATACTACACTTTCCAATACAGGTTTCATCACTTCTTGGAGTTTTGCCTTGTCCTGTGTAAATTTTAAATTGATAATAATATCCAGAATTGGATTTGCACAATTTATAAAATTTAATTCCAAATCTGGCTCATTTGGATGCTATGAATTGTGTATACTTTAGCTGACCTGTGAATTTCATTAGAGATTCGTCTATGACAATTTTTTCTTCCAGAATAACTGTTGAAATCTGGCATTCAAGCACTCCACTAGAGATCGAACTTTTTGTATTTTGTCTTCTTGAGAAACCATCTCATTATTCACAAAATGAAGATAGTGCAGTATGGCCAGAAAAACATTTATGATTCATAATTTTCATAGATATGGGTGTTTCTATTATTTTTTGCTTTGAACAATACATATCTATTTTAGATTTTTTTTATCTGCGACATTATAATGCATGATGCAAAAAAGTATAAACACTTTGATGACCATTTTCAATCTCATTGTCATCACTAGAGTCGCCTAATAAATTTCCATTGTCACTTTCATATAATTCATCCAACTGAGACATGTTGGGAGCATTATTTCAAATTTTTACTAAATTGAAATATGTACTACAGCATTCGTTGTGCGAGGTCAGTACTCTACTGATTACCACTGTTATCGTGTGTTGTTTACTGGTTTAGCCGATGCGTTTTTGTTTATCGGTACTGTTGAGAGGGGGAAAACATATGAAACAGGATCAAAGCATGACTGCTGCAGTGCTGCATTCGCCGAAGAAAGTTCTTCTTGTTTCGGAAACATCAGTGCATCGTTCGCCAAAGAATGTTCTTGCTTTCTCGGAGATGTCAGAGTTTACAATGAATGATGTCTCCCACACACCATTGTATGTCAAGGGATTAAGAAGTATTCATGTCTTTCTAATTTTAATTATTGCCACGTACATGTTGTATATTTTGTTTGAATGTTACCCATATATTTATTAATATAGCCACAGCAACAGATTTTGATTACCTTCTTGTTTTTATAACTATGTGTACTCCATTTCTATTCTTGACAGTTAATAAAAAATATTAATATACAGTTAATAAATAATATTTTCCTTCTTGTTTTTATAACTATGTGACTCCATTTCTATTCTTGACAGTTAATAAAAAAATTTTGCAGTTACTTGACAGTTAATAAAAAACACATAGTTTTTATAACTATGTGTACTCCATTTCTATTCTTGACAGTTTATAAAAAATATTTTTTGTTTTATGTTTACAATAATTATATTTTGCTCTACGAATAATGGAGATGAATTGTTATTAACTGTTATACAAAAATAATGTGATGAGTGTGGCATTTTCTAATCATGATTATAGTGCATAAGTGAGCATTGTTAAACTGCACATAAAACTAATTATCCTGCTCATTATGAGTGATGAAACTTTTCAATATTATGCATTTACATGTTGCACCAAATGTATTTGATTTTATTGCATTTGTATAGAAAAAAAAAAAAAAGACTGGTTAAAATAAATGCTACATAAAAAACAAACATGCTTTATAAAGGCATATGAAATCTATGTAAAAATATGTATTAATTAAATGCCAGTATTTTTGTTTTTACTTACAAGAAAAAGTTATTGGTCGTTTGTTTTAAAACATTTTATTCTCTGTAATTGTTGTATTTCTTTGTGTATTTCTTAATTATCAGAATAATGAAGCAAGTGTGCATGCAGCCTTAGCTGAATCTGTGAGCAGGTTAAAAGAAGCAGAGGAATTATATAAAAAGCAATTTCTTGAAATTTCGAAACTGAAAAAAAAGTTTAAAAATAAATGTGGAAAAAAACAAAAGGTAAGTGAAATGCTTAAAATTTTAAAAATTGCTAAAAACTATGAACAACTAATTCAGAAGTCAAACAACAAAAATCAGCGTTATATTTTCAAATTCACAGGACTAGAATATAACACTGATTGAAAATATAATGCTGATTTTTTTTTTTTTTTTTTTTTTTTTTATTATTATTATTATTATTCCTGAATTAGTATTCGTTCGGTGTGTTATTGTGTCTTAATTATGAACAACTCTATGCAATTAGATTTCTATCTGTTTTAAACTGTTAATACACAAAAAATAATAAACTTTTATTTCTACATTGTTGTTTTTTATGTCAAAAATTCGCAGGTATCATTGATGTCATGGTTACTGACATCAAGCATAGCTCAGTTTCTAAGTGCTTAATATAGTATGGGCACTTCCAGATTATTTTTCAAAAATTTTCAATTTTTTATTTTATTATTATTTTTATGGATCAGTGGTAATGAAATATTTCGGAGGGTTAAGTATTGCTTCCTGTAAGTAGATTTAGTATCCTGACTTTAGGGAAATATTTGTGGCTTCAATGCAAACTGATCCACTAAGATAAATGCACATTTATATCCTAAATAAATCTTTTTCATCACTTCCTTTTATTCAAAAACTATTGATGTATGGTAGTACTAAGGAGCATTTCATGAAATTTCCTATAAGATATTCCTATAATATGTATGATATTGTGTCAGTCCAAAACAGGGAAATTTTTAAAAATGGGATACAGAAGTTGCACTTCTCCCTCCTATCAGCTGGTATTCAAGAAGGATCCTTCCACTCATTTATAAAGCCTGTAGGGCAGCGATTCTCAAATCAAAGTAGTTTTCACTATTAAATTCAAAAAATCTTGTCAAGAAGAAGAACAATTGATAAAAATGTCCTTTGATCGTACTCTAACTGAAGATTTCAAAAATAAGACTTTTTAACTTTTGACTAAACTGGGGGGGGGGAAGAAAAGGAAAAAAAAAAATAAAGGCATTTCGAATAAAGGTATTAAATTTTTAATGCCTTTTTGTGAAACCTATTTGTGTGAACAAGGATTTTCTTCCATGTTGTATTTGAAAAATAAATACAAAACAAAATTAAAAGTGGATCCTAATTTACAGTTAAAGCTAAATGAAAGAAAACCAAACATAAAGAAATTGATCTCTCTTAAATAGGCCCAGATTTCACACTAAATTTTAGAACTAAAGTATTATGACTTAAATTTTGATAATTAAAATGGTAACGAATTTTTAATCGAATATTATTATGTGTGCATATTTAATACAAATAGCCAACAGGTTGTGCAAATGGCAAAATATACTTTTTTTTTTAATATTTAAGAAATTGGAAAATAACCATTGTAAAATGTAGTGGTACTAAAGTTTTTCAATTTTTGTTTAGTTAGACGGTCGCATTAGTGAAAAGTTTGAGAACTGCTGCTGTAGAGGATTGTTTTTGTCAAGCTCATGACAAATTCTGTGGCTTTGAAATCCAGTGCAAATGAAGAACAGTGTCTCGTTGATGCAGAGAGTGGGGTTTAGGAAAATTTCAGTCAAATCCATTTTATTGGAGTACAGTACTTGTGGACCATGGCTTAAATATTAAGGTATGTATTCATACCTTAACATTTAGGCCATAGTCCACAATACATTAAATGGATGAATTACGAAAATCTGTGATGCTACAAGTAACATAACACAGCAATGAAAAATTTGAGAATTTGAGTTTTATAAATGGCAGAGATAAGTTGAATAAACTGCCGCAGCGCACAATGAATTGGAAGTTGATCTGTCAGCACTATCCTTATCTTCAGGGCAGATGATTTATTTTATTTGGCTTAGAATTCCTTACTAAATGTAGTATTTCATCTCTATGTACTCCATCTTTGATATGATTTAAATCAAATTCCTCATTATAATTCGCTTCCGATAGTGAAGAAAGTGACACAGAGGTTATGGAAAACAAAAACATTTCAATCGACAAATTAGTCGGTATTCTCGACACAGCAATTATAGGACTTAAACGGCGGAATTTTTTAACTGAACAAAAAATTATGTCTGTTAATAGAATTGAAGAGAAAGTATTATCACATAAAATGAAGCAACTTGAACAACTTACATTGAAAATGTTTAATAAAGTAAACAAATAAGTATTAAGTTTTTTTTTTTTTTTTTTTTTTTTTTTTTTTTTGTAAATTTTGTTATCTTTTAGATCATAATTGCTCTTTATTTCATAAATTACGGTTTCATATTTTTAATTTTTTAATTTCTGCATGCCATCTTACCAGATTTAAACTGATGATCTATAATCCGGAATTGCCGAAGTCCCGACGAGTCCGGATTGGCTTTTGACTGTATATGATGCTGGAAAATGATAAAAAAAATTTTATAAGTAATTTATAGTTCTGACATGTAATAAAGCATAAAATATTTCATTTTTTTCTGCATGTTTCAAACATTTTTCTGATGGAGGTTTGTTTTAAAACTTTAGGGTGCTCCAGAGTAAGTTTTTTTTTTTTTTTTTTTTTTGTGTGTGTGTGTGTGTAAATTATATAGAGTCATAATCTCTTGCTCTGTGACACAGCTTTGTTGTTCGAAAAATTTTAGGTATTTTTCACCAAGTTCCAGACTCTCATTAAAAGATATTTTCTCACTTCTATCAAATTCACTATCTGTGTCAGTGTCAGAATTGTCTTCTTGCTGTGGCAAGTTCAAAACAGAGCCAGTGATTTCATCATCAGTCATCTGATATGCCAGCGTTAGCTCATCTGAACACAGCATCCATTCAACAATATGCAAAGCCTCCTCATTTATTTTTTCTTTTGAAAATAAAAGCAATTAATTCTCTTGCTTTAATCCTTGCTGCACTGACCCTAAAACCAGAAAAATCACTGTCATCACTCTCAGTTTCAATAAACAGAGAAGATGGCCATACATTATGCTGGCATTTACTAATGTCGTTTGGGAAACAGAATTCCATGATTCAGCTAACAAATAAATGCAGTATTTGATGGTGAATTTTTTTTTTTATTATTATTATCACAAAGTGGAATAGAAGGATCACATGAAAGAATTTTTTTCAGAAACTCTGATTTATAGTGGCATTTAATACTGTGTATTATGCCCTGGTCCATTGGTTGGATCAATGATGTAGTATTTGGGGGCAAAAAAAGAGCCATGACATTATCATGTGTTAAAATATTTGCATCTGGATGTGCAGAGCAGTTGTCTAACAATAGTAAAATCTTGCAATTTGATGGTAACCTCACACTCTTACAATGCCTCTTTAATGAAATGCTCCATGAACCATTCAGTCATAAGTTGTTTTGTGAATCAGGAATTTTTATTACTCCTGTAAATCACAGGTAAGGATTTTACTCCTTTCAGAGCTCTGGGATTGGTGCTCTTACCCACTACCACTGGTTTACATTTTGTAAGTTCCAGCTGCATTGCTGCATATTAAAATGGTAACTCTTTCTTTAGCATCTTTCACCCCTGACGATGCACTTTCTTAGCTTATCACAAATGTCTTTCTTGGCAAACATCGCCAAAAAAGTCCAGTCTGGTCCATATTAAAAACCTGTTCTGGGCTAAGATTTTCTTCTGCCACTAACACAGAAAACTCATCAATAAACTCCTCTGCAACATCTTTATCTGCTGAAAGTTTTTCCCCACATGCTTTCTGATAACTTATACCGTGTCTCTGTTTGAATCTGTTCAGCCAACTGCTGCTGAAATTGCACGGCTCTTCTATTTTTAAATCAGCATGAATCTGCTTCACCTTTTCTCTCAGGAACAGTCCTGAAATCGGTACTCCATCATTCCGCCGCTGCCAGAACCACTCGTACAAGACAGCATCGAGGTTTGCTGATTTCACCTCGTGCAAAGATTTCTGGTTTCGGATTCCAATGTTAGAATCACTGTTGCTGTAAAATTTCAACAGTTTTTCTTTATTTTTCTGTATATCATACACAATTCATGTCGCTATTCCATATGATTTTGCTATAAAGCGAGGAGTAGCACCTGCCTCCATCTTTTGCAGAATTTCCACTTTTTGCATTACCGTCAATGCAACGTGTATACGTTTTTCAACGTTGCAAACAGTAAAATCATGAGTGCATTTCCTATCTGTCATTGTAAAGCACTTAAAATTTTCTTAATTGATCCACAAAATAAGCAGATAAAAAAAGGCAGCACTAAACAATCTCGTGAAATAACAAAGTTCAGAAAATACAACAACGTGAATCATGAAGTTGAAAGAAGAGTTGAGTGAATCGTCTGCTTTTTTACCTCGATGCAGATTGCAGTGGAAAACCCTTCTATTTTATCATAATGTCGATAATTTACTATTTACGTTATGACTCATTATTATTCGGTAATTATGATTTCATTATTCAGTACTTATGATGTCATTATTCGGTAAGTATTTTTTTTTCGATATTTTATACTGCATGTTGTGGTTTCCGGAACCTATAAAGTCAATGTTTATATTTTGAGAAGCAACGCAGATTTCAGGTCGGCGGATTTTTGGGATTTGACTGTACTACTGTTTATTAGAATAATATCATATATTCATGTAAGTACCATTCCATTCCATGTATCATTGTAGCAAATTACTATATGTAAATCATCTGTTGTGGTTATTCCACAAATGAATGCTATCACTTTCTTAAGTGAATATGTATTTTTTTTACCAAACTCAGTATTTGTAAATTTGTGTGTATCTTCATCAAGTACCATTTCATTAAGGTATTATCACACATTCATGTAAGTACCGTTTCATGTATCATTTCAGCAGATTAATAGCTATGAATCAACTATTTTAGTTACTCTACAGATGCATTCTATGACTTTGTGAATATGTATTTTTTACTGTAATCATAAATATAACTATGTGCATCTTCTTCAGATTACTAGCTATAAATCAGTTATTTTGATCACTCCAAGAATGCATGGTGTCACTTTGCTGTATGAATATGTATATTTTATTGAGCTCAAAAGTCATAAATGCTCTTGTCATCACTCTGTTTAATAGTTTTTTTCCTGTCTAAGAAACATATAAGCCTTTTATTGAATGTTCATAATATCTTGCAAAAACTGTTACCCTGCTAAGCCTCACTGCTACTTAAGCCTTTTTTTAATGCATAATAGATAGTATTTTCTTTTGTGTGAAGATTTTTAAAACTGCTTCATTGATAGGTGTTTTATAATAATTATGTTCCCACCAGTTTCCTGGTCAGTAAGACTGCTGAACACTGACAGTTCAAATTTGAGCAGAAGTTGGCATGGATTTTTTTTTTTTTTTTTTTTTTTGGGGGGGGTTGTTTGTTTGTTTGTGTGTAAATTAAATGCAAGTTAGTTTTACTCAATAAGCCTTTCATGCAGGCATCCTTTCTTTTGAGAAATACATACCTCTTACATGCTTTGTCATCTAAGTGAATCATTATAACTCTGTTAAGGTTTGATAGGTTTTTTGCCCCTACAGAATTTTGCATGTTTTTAAAGGATATTTTAGTATGTTAAAAATTTAAAAACTTTTAATGCTTAAAAAACTTCTCTTTTTTTCTCCTTTTCTTTTTTTGGAGGGGATGAGGAAGGTATATTTTTAAATTATATTACAGTATCTATTGAAAGTGATGTTGTACATATTCAGCATTTTAAATAAATTCTAGGATTCAATTCTTAAACTTTGTGATTGATGATTAGTTTTGACTGCTAGTAGTCTGCTTGTAAGACTGTACATTCATTCTTGCAATAAAGTGTTCGTTTTAAGTATTTAATAAAAATATTTGTATATAAAGTTAATTTCACAAACTGTACAAGTCCATTAAATGGGTGTGTTTTTAGGTAACTCTATCAGAATCATGCTCCCAAGCTTCTGAATCTTTTTCTTCTGTTGAAGTTAAAGAGAAGTCTTTTTCTTCTATTGAAGCCACTGGATTTTCTCCAGGTAATGATGAATTTATAAATTCTTTTTGAAAGTGCATTTTGCGTAATTTTTCAATAGTTCGGAAAAAAATTATGCGATGTTCAATTCTAGTAGCGCATTTAAAGAAATGAGTTAATTGAATCCTTTGTGTTAAAAAATAGTTGTGATATTTATATGATTTATAATTCGTCTGACATATTGTGTTTATTAATCTAATTGGATAAAGTAATCGGTGCATGCACAAGCTTAATGCTTCCTTTTTATTGGCTTTTGTCTTTTGCTTCTTAGCTTGCCAAAATATTAGTTACTAACCTTTAACAACTTATAAGGAAGGGGTATGTATAATCAGAAATTACCTTATCATTCTCTAATAACATACAAAGGAGACTGTAATGTGACTGGCAAAGCAATTGATGCTAAACAGTAATTGAGGCAGTTTTCTTGATATATTTTAAACATTTTTGTGAATTATTATTTCTAAAAGAAATAATGTCAGCATTTTGTATATTTTTTTAAATATCGTATCTGCATGTGATATAAGTCATAGCTACCAGTTCTCCCAATTTTTCATTGCATATGGCAAATTAACAAATCTCCTGGTTTTTAATTTTTAGCCTTTACGTAGGAAAGCATTCCCTTGCAGTAAATGAAATTCATTGAATTAATGATACTTAAATCGTACAAATTCCATTGTCCTTCTCATAATGGTTTTCAGCATAATATTTCTTACTAAATTTTATTTGATCTGAAACGTTTAACTCTCTGCAGACACATTTGAAATTTTATATGATGATTCACCCATGTTTAATCAGTTAATATCTGTATTATTTATTTTACATAAATATTTGGTTCCATTACTAAGTTTTTCCACATCATAGTGCATAATTAATTATTATTTTCATTGTATAAAAGTGTTAAATTAAAAGTGAAAGTAAAATTTTTTAATTCTCTACTCGGAATTTTCTCAGTATAAAAGTGTTAAGAAAAATTACAAAGTAATTGAAAGGGAAAGTAAAATTCTTTCTTTCTCTACTCGTAATTTTCTAAGTGTCAAGTAAAATTACAAAATTAAATTAGTATATTTTACATTAGTGTCATATTATAAGAAATTCAGTAACCATGAATCATGTATTATAAAATTAATTGAAGTCAATTTAAAGTTTTTTTTTTAAGTAGCATCCTCACACGATACAGAAACTCATGGTTTGAGAAATGAGGACTTCCTTGTTTTTCATTATTCAAGGTTGGCAGCTATGGTAATTGTGAAATATGAATTCATGTTTTTTTATAATGTCCAGGGGTTCCAATTTTAATAAATAGTTGGATTTTTTTTTTTTTTTTTTTTTTTTTTTTTTTTTTTTTTTTTGGTCTTGTTTGAATAAAAAGTACAGGCAGCCATATCTGATAGAAAATATGTTTCTTTATGCATGGTATAATTGTTTTCAATTTTCAGCAGTTTTCTTCTTAGTTTTACAAGCTTATAGATTTCTTCTTGTTGGAAATTACTTGGTTTTTCTTCAAAAAGTTGTGAGTAATTTTTGACAACTTCTATGAAATCAAATTTCTAACCATTCAAACTGTTCTGCTGAGATCAGAACAAATGAAAGACTGAAAGAAGTAGTCTGGAAAATTTTCTCTCTATTTCTACAACATAGGGTAGGCAACATCCTTTCAAGTGACTAAAATCAGATTTTTGTGAATTTCCACATTGAGTTTTGAGTTTGTTGAGTAGCTCATAGTATTTATTCTTCATGATTATTTTGCTGGATGATAAAAACTCGAAAAAATTATTTTCTAATAAACTCTGCAAATCAACAGTTTGCTGCTGGCTATGAAATAAGCACTAGTGCTGCCCTGTGCCTATGTTTCTGCTTCCTGTGATTGAATGATTTTAGGATATGTAGAATATTTAAATATTAATTTAATCATAGTTTGATGTTAAATAGGTATTTAAAACATTTTACTCTAGATATCAGCATTTTATATTATATGGACTTGGGTTCCTCTTGACTTGTTTTGGAAACATGAACTGTCCTGACTCGGAACAGGGAGCTTACTCAAGCTATGTTCAATAAATTGTGAAGTAGACAATACACACAGGAAGGGTATACGAAACCCTTTATTTTTTTATCTTTACAGGTATTTCCGGAACTTCGGAATACAGAGACCAACCACTTGTGGTCTGAACGTAAGAATATAAAACTACTAACTAAAACTAACTTTGAATTAGTATACAAGTGCCTAGCATTAAGATTGGCCTTTATTTAACAAAGGTCCGTATGTAGTACGCCGAGTTGCTAAAACTACAATACATTTGAAATTATCAAGAGGACTAAACCTCTGGCCTTGAAGGCAACCAGCAACCGAGTGAAAACTCGTAAAACTACTATGGCAAGCGGCTTGCTTCCAATAACTCCTTCCTCTATCTTGCTTGGCAAAAAAACCACAACTTAAGTATTTTGGTAATTTGCATAAATAAGTTAAAGCTTTTAATTCTGGCCAGAAGTAGAAAATAAGAAGTGATAGTAAAGATTTAAAATAAAATAAACGTTAGTAAAACTTAGGATCCTTACAATATATTTTGTTGTATAAAGACAGGCCATATATTTCTGATCATAAGCGTATCTATGTACACTGAGAGAGGTGATTTTATTGCAAACCTTTAAAACCTGCATAAAAGTTAAATTTAAAATCAAGCTATAATCATAGCCAGGTGTCATCAAAAATAATCAAACATAAAATGCAGCTAGATCTATGAAATGAGCTGAAGATAGGTGCAAACTTCTCATCTTTTTAATAGAATGGGGGAGAAATTATTTTTTTTGTTAACACGTTGAGTGCCACGCATATTTTTTAGGCAATATCGTTCAGGTCACGCGTGCCACTTAAAAACCCCGGTATTGTAGGGCTAGTGATTCTTATCACAGTAGAAGATAGTTTACATTTGGAACATGATTCCTATAGGCATTCATTCAACACATTACGCACCAAGTCTGTTTTATAAATAGTTACATTCTATACAAATATATTACGAAGCAGAAAATTAGCATTATTGAGTTCCGATTTCAAGTTGTGAAAAAGAAGACATTCCATCAAACAGAAATGCATGAATATCTAAAATCAACAACATAAACTCCAAAAAAAAACCAGGAAAAGCCTCTGAAGTACGGAAATATTGTAAATTATGTTATTATAAAAATGCAACAGAAGCTGGTGCAGTAATGGCCAGAAAAAAAGACTAAGATAGTTGTCACATTCTGTAATAGCTGTAATGGAGAACCGTTTTCATGTTTACAGTGTTTCATTGAGATTTATTAGACCTGTAATGAATCAAAATTAAGTAAATTTTAAATAAATTTTCTGTAATTCCATAAAACAGTGTAAATTTTATAGTTATATATCATGTTACACACTGTCAGCCAGAGGTGGTCGACGCAGCCTAAACGGAAAGTCTAGTGTCCACCACAGATGGCTGACGTGGTGCTCAACGTGTTAAAAAATAATGTGTCAGTAATATAAGTAAACTTCAAGATGCTATTGATGCTGAAATGGAGGGCAGTGCCATTCACATTTACCTGCAATAGAGAGCAATTTCTGTGAATTGCTTGAAAATTCCAAATCTTTACTGATTTTAGATGTATGGTTAATTTACTGGAAGATTAATTCAAATATGTGTAGTGTTTTTCAGTTAATTTCATGTTATTTCAATAATTAATATTTCATTTATTCATTTTTTGATCAAATTATTAGTAAGACATTTGAACTTATGTGTAAGCCTATCAGATATGAGTACCAAAAAATTTGCTAAAAATTTTCCTCTTATGCACAGAAATATATGGTAAATGGTAGTATTTTCGTAACATTTTTGTAGGATTCATTTAAAAAGAATATCCAACAGCTACAGTAGATAAAATCCAAACTTTTAAGTTGAGATCAGCATGCTAGTTAACAGGGAAAAAAATGCATGAATTTTTATGTGTGATAAAGTAATATATAGTCATACTATGATAAGCTGAAATGATAAAAGCAGAGGAAAGAAAGAAAGAAAAATCAAGTTATGACGAATATAACATGAAGAAAAGTTAACATTGATTGTGAATTCAACAATTTAGTATTTATGGTTTCATAGGATTATTGAATATAGATTATATCAAGCTTTTTAATCTGGCAAACAAATGAGCTGTTTGAATGTTTTAATGTTTTTTCTTTTTGTAATATGAATATAAACTTGTTTTCTTTAGAAATTCTTCCATGAAAGCATCCTGTGAGGAGATAGTCCTTGTGTACTTTGCCACAATCAGTTACACGATTAATTATTTTAATAGTCAGGTAAAATTATTGAACTGCTAATGTAAATATCGCAATAAAGAGCAAAAATTGACTGATGCTAATTATTCAGATTAAGACAGTTTTACTTAAAAAGTCCATGTATTATGAATATATATATGTGTATAAAATAATTAAACTTCTTCTCTTTCATGTAATAATTTGTATTAAGGACTTTGATTTGTAAATGTCCCCCCATGCAGTTTATAGATAAGGCAAAAGTGCACTTTTATAAATTACAGTTTCTGTGACTAACATGTGGAGAAAGTATTTTGTTGATATTTATTAATTATCTTTTTAGGTGGATCACTAACTAAGAAAGTTCCGTCTGTGAAAGACTCTAGTGATTCTGATACTGGAGAACATGTTTTAGGCAATACTGTTCCTTTATATCCACAGGTGTGTATTTTCGTAGGCTGTTTGTTAAAAACACATCAGCATTTTATGTATGTAATTAACTTAGTAATCTTAATTCAAGGATAATATCCTTGATTAGTAATATAATATATAATGGAGCCATTAGATATACTATAATTATATTTAATTGTCAGTATATGAGTACTTTCTTTCCTATAATTTATTTTTTAAAAAACGGGAAGCATGTGGAAAATGGTGTAACAGGGAGAAAAAATTTATATCATGCAAGTTTATATCATGCAAGGGAGGTGTAAAATACATTTATATATACATTATTTAGTCATTTTGTTTTCTAGAATATATAGTAATGCAAAGTGGTTGGCATCTTGAATGGCAAAAATCTTGAAATATTTTGAATAAAATGATCTTTCTGTTTACTTACTCTGTAAAATATTTCAGATGATTGATTTGCCTTAAATCTTTTCAGAAGTCTACTGTAAAATCATAAAAATATCCTAAAATTTTCCTACCCAAATTTAATACAGGGTAGTTCAGTAAGTTTTAAGTGTGCCATGCTTGTTTAAAATAAAGGTGTAAAATTACGTTTTACATCTTTTTTTTATAATGCTTTTTTACATGGTTCTCAGGGTTCTTACAGTCCTTAAGAGTCCTTAGATTTTTTGGTCCTTAATTTTGGCCAAAATCAGCAGAAGGTCCTTAATTTTAATCATTTGAAATTTCTGTCTGTTTTTACGACTGCCATTTTGAGTGTGAATTAGCATTTTGGAGGAATTTTTTTGGCGACTCATTGAGGTATATGGTTATCTTTTGAATGTGTTCATGAGTTATGATTTTTTTCTATTTCTAATATAAATGATAGGATACTTGCGTTTCTAAGCAAGAAGTGAAACGTAAGCATTTCGAAAGTAAATTTTTCTAATAATGAGCTCTTAAACAACTTTTCGTTTCTGGAGATGTGAATTCTTTTATGAAACAGTTCAAAATTTGGCGACTTTTCAACATTTTGGCGATTTTAAGATCAGTTTCTATAGAAACTTTTTAATTCCGAGATCTGAGAGTTTTTTGACGATTTTTTTTTTAAAACATCGTAAATTTCAGTAAAATAATGGTAATATATTGAAAATATATTTAAAAAATAACATTAAAAGTAAACATTTTTGTTTTTCGCTGTCATATTATGAAGTTTCATTTTGGCAACTTATTGTACAATATTTTGAATCTGAAAAATAAACAAGGTATAATGCTGTAAAGCACAATTTACGAAACAGCTCTTAGCAAAAGCAAAATTAGCTATGTAATTAATTAAAAATGTCTTCTTTTTAATTTTTTCATAGTAAGAGATTTTCCCATGTAATTATCTCAGAATATTCAAAATTCTCAGAATGGGCATCAGTTTCCTCTATAAAATTAATTTTATACTTTTTCCCTCCCTTTTTTCCCAAAATATTTCTGGCTTTTTGCTGTTACAGAAATGGTAGGAATAATTTTTCTTAAGGATTTTAGACATTGCAGCTTGGAAAGTTTAGAAGGATTTGAATGCAAGATTTATAGATCCATGATTCTAGAAGATTCGAAAATTATGTGATGACAAAATGGAAAATGTCTCCATGGTATCAACATGTAATGGATGTATTTTACAGAAAGTTTGCAATGAATTTCTTACTTTTTGGAGAATGTCTGGAAGAACAATGAAAACATAATATTTGAATGTTTTACTTTTGATACTAGAATCTTAACATGTTTATCTTCCTTTTATTTTCTCTACTTTTCACTAGACACAAGCATGGAAAATATCAAAATCCTTCTAATCTTATCACATATGGGCAGGCATTATAGAAAGGGATTTTTTTTTACAAAGAAATTGAAAACTTACAATTTAAAAGATTCATCTAATATGTCTTAATGCATCATACACATAGCTGGCACTAGGTATTTTCTCACATGATGCAATCTGTGGATCCTAAATTCTGCTGCCTAGTGCCTTTCTAAATTCTGCTTCCAATGCCTGCTCTAAATTCTAAAATTTTTCCATTTCTAGATTTTGTAATTCGGTGTGTCACTAAATTCTAAAAATTCTGCCACGTCAGCTCTGTAACCAGCCTTTATCATATATATTTCATATTTCTTCTGAATGTTCATATTACTAAAGAAATAAAATTAGCTGCATTTTCTGTACATTCTGAATGCATTTAGTGTTTTTTAGAATAACAGAAATCCGTAATTAAATCCAAAAATTCTAAAAGGAAAAGGAAACATGTTGGAGAAAGAAACTGAATATATAAAGAAAATTATTCTTCAAAGATATGTGCAGTTATTATTATGTAAATTACTCAATTGTTTATGATCTCAGCCTTTACTATAATTTTCCCATTTCTATTTCCTCATATGATAGAGTTACTGAGCCAGATTAAATTAAAATTAAATTATATAATCTTTGACCACTAGGCCACATTATTAGTTTGAATATGACTGCTTTTGTTTAATTACATCAATTTTGTTTAATTCATCATAACAGCTGTAATTGATTTTGTTAGCATCAGAATATGCCTTTATGTTAAGTTCTTTTTAAACTTTTCTGATATTGTAGTTACTTTCAGACATAGCGATAATATGCTTCACGTCTGTCAGGGGTTTAGGACTATTTAACTTTTACCAGATCAAGTAAACCCTCATAGGTACATTGTGTAGAGGTTGACAAGTTAGGAGATAAAGCACGAAGAAACTAGTAAGACTATGCATATTGAGACAAATCCTCTAATTGTTAGAAAAGATGCTTAAAGAGAAGGACATTGATATAAACTAGCCAAAATGTCTGGAATGGCTTCAAATTAAAATGACGGATAAATATTTTGTTGAGTGTTGTTATAAAACATAAATGTTTTGTAGCTTTTAATGTGTAATTATCCTAATATCGTTTAAGAATCAATGTCATAAATTACATGTATTTTAAACTGTAAAAAAATAAAATTTAATAGTGGTCATACATAATGACTAAGGTTATCAAACTACCTTTATAACTAACTGCTTACCCTTAAAAAGTATCTCTACATATTAAAGAAAGTTATTGTCTTTCATAAATACTCACTGTGGTCACAAGATAAAATACAAAAATATAAAAATTCATGTAAAACTTATTCTTTGCATCTGCTGAGACTTAAAATATTACAAAACAACTTATCACCTCTCTTGGTTTAGTCTTATTGAAACCTTAAAGTATATTAACTGTGTTACAACCCCTGGAACTTTACACAAAGCTCTGACACTAACTACATCAGAGTCTGACTAACTTTAAACGCTTGCCAACTGTGCCTATATCAGGCCTTTCATTTTTATTCTAATCAGCAGGTCTCTCTCTCTAGACAAGCAACAGTGGTGACAACATTCAGTCTTTTGTTATGAATCGTCCTGATTATGATCTTACTTCTTATTTTAACCTATGCTGCTTGACATAAAATCTACCTGCTATTTACTAAACCTCTAGATCAGTGTTTCTTAAACTGTGGGTTGTGACCCCCAAGAGGGTCGCGGGACCTGCAGCAGGGGGTCGCCAAAAATTTTAGCAGTTTTAATATTTCTTTAACTTATTATAATAATTTTACAGTTGCCAAATATTTTTACTCAATGTATCTGAAAATAGATAAAGAAGACAATGCTGATGGGAAAAAAAAAAGTATTTCAATGCCCTCTTTTTATAATATAAATGTTCATTTTCTTTGCTTTGCACGTGACGCTGTCATTTCTTCTGTTACTTATTTAATATTTTCACAGTGTTCTATGTCTTAAAATTAGAAATTAAAGTTAATGACCTAAAACTGGAATAGTATATTACAGTAAAGTGAAAAATTGATAGTTTCACTCACTCGTGTGTCGGATTTGCGCAATACTTATGGGGTCCCACAAAATTTTTGTAAATATTATGAGGTATTGGGATGGGTCGCAAAAAAATCTCAGTGATAAAAGGGGGTCACAACGGAAAGACGTTTAAGAAACCTTGCTCGAGACTGAGCAAGTATATGACAAAATGAGACACGCACACACACACAAATAAATAAATAAAATAAAAAAATAAAAAAATAAATAAATAAATAAAATAAAAAAAAATCAGCATAAAGCTAACTGTTAGTAAAACGTAAATGTCGTGTATCTTCTTTCAAATATGACCAACTATTATAAGTGTAAAATATTTAATGTTGCTTGATAAATTGCATAAAGTTTATTTTATTCTGAGATTTAATTATAATTATGTTCAGTAATTCATGTTTAGTAATGATGCACACTACTTAGGGATCTATTTTATTTTTAGGATGGTATTACAAAAGTGAAATTCAGGCATAGATAATATTTTTAATTGAATTTATAAAGTTCCCATTTGCTCATAGGTCCTTAATTTTTTCATTAATGGTCCTTAAAAGTACTTAATTTCTGTGTGCCGAAAAGTATACGAACCCTGGTTCTATTTCATTTCAGTGCATTTAGCAATCCATTAATCATCAAATTTAAGCTTAAAAATTATTTTGCCATGGTTTTTCTAAGCATTCCTGAACAGCATCCTTCAAATCATCATTGCTGCTAGAATGTGAACCTTACAAATGTTGCTTCAGTGTTTGAAGGGAAAAAAAGTGTGTGTGTGTGTGAGAGAGAGAGGTCTGTTGGAGCCAAATCTAATGAATATGATGATTAGGGAAGAAACTGAAACCTTCCCTTCATTTTTGAATAGCTGTATAGGAAATCTGAGCTTCTGTGATAGATCAATGACATGGAAAAGCAACACTTTTCAGCTGAGTTTGTAATGCCATCTCAAATTTGAGTTACCAGGCTAGCATCATAAATGCCTGTTATGATTAAACACTAGAACATGGGAAAATCTGACCTACTGGAACGGCGGTAAGGGGTCATTTTGACCCTTCGATGAAAGTACTGAAATAACAGCAGTAAAACAATTTAAAATCCATACATTGGCACAAATATGTATTTTATATGTATTTCATAATTTATATTTAATATCACACAGTTCCAGACATGTTGAATTGAGAAGATTATTGTTTTCACATTATTCTCTCCCCCAAGATCAGTGTAGTGAAACAATGTTTATTCTCCTGCCATTAGCTATGAATAAAATTCGAGAATATTTGATACATGCTTCTCCGTTTCTGGCATCAGCATTTTGGGCACGCATATGGCACAGACCTTTGACATCTTCAGCATTTCATGCAAGATTTTTTCCACTCATCGAACACATGCCTATTCTCAGAAACTGTCGCTTTCATATATTTCCTACCTTGTATTCCTGAGCAGTAGCACTAATTTCTTCTGTGGTCGTAGCCATTTTGCAACGTGATCTGGGATTATTTTTGAGTGGTGCTGTTCCCTGTTTAAACATGGGAGACCACCTTAAGACAGTGTCACAGGAAGATGTTGCATATCACCACACCCTGCAGCCTTGTGGTCATGAGTAATTGTTATGTCTGCTTAGTCACTAAACAATATTTGAACTTTCATTATTAAGAGATTGATCATTGATTAACAGATCATCATATTAACTATGACAATCTTTTTTTAGGCATTAATTAATAATTATCATATTAACAGATTATCATTGACTAACTGATATTTAACAGCTTTTTAAGAATGCTGTGTATGCTTTCATTAACATTGTGTATGTATTCTTTTTTATACTTTCAAGGATGTTGCAACCATTTCACTGCTTTGTCATGCTACAGGTTTTACATCATACTTAGGCTTTAAACTTGTATGCCCTTTACAAAATATTATTATTTATTCTTTCTGAATTGAGAATTTTTTGAATTAAATATATGTTCACTATTTTTGGACTTTTTGGTATATTTTGTTACTATGATAGAAAAGAATAAATTCAAGTTATATAACTAAAATTTGGAAACATGTTGCATTTTTCATTGTTCTGCGAACCAAAAGTGTACTATCCTGTTTGCCCTTTGAACTCACATACTTGTATCTTTCTCATTATAAAATGTATAAAAAGGAAAATTATAAAATATTTAGTAATATCATGTAAGATATGCATACAAAAACAATCATTCATATAAAAATGACATCCTTTCTTATGAATTTTTTATTAGCATCTAGGTTATATAATTATTAATCATTTTGTTTCCTTTTGTAAATATCAATGTTAAGTTCATCAGAAAAGAGTGTTGGTATTAAGAAAACTGGCTTAAAATCTGTTAAATTTATTGAAATGGTATAAGTGTTAAAATGATAAGAAAAGTCCAAAATTTCATTTACTTTAGGTTGATCTAGTTACAAATCTAAATCTTGATCTAATTCCTAATTCACTGAATGAAGGGTCTTCAGTTGCAGTGCCTGTTACAGTCTTTTATCATAACTATTGGAGATTATATTATAATATTAAGTGCTTCTGATTTTCTCTCAAAATGTAACTCTGATTAGACTGTCACTTGAAACTGTTCTGCAGTAATTTCCAGCAGAATTTCATTAGTCCATTCCTATGAATTTAGTGTAAGGAGCAGTCATTTATATCATCTTCAGACCATGTCTATCAAAATTTAGCACTGTTTTACCACATTTTAGCACTTGAATCTTTTAGTGTAATATGTTTTTATGATCCCAAATTCCTCAGTAATGCTTCATTACATTTAGCCTAATGTCTTGTCCAGATTATATTTTGTTTACTAAGGTGCTTTTTGCAGAAATAAGTTATAGCATTTTTTAAAATGACAGTTGAAATTGTTTCATACAGTTATGATTTTTCATACAGTGTTTTTGTAATATGTTTATCTGATTACCTAATTCTTGTAACAAGAAATAAAATTTTACATAATAAGTCTCTAAACTCACTAACATTTTTCTTCCTATAATATGATGATAGTAGCATTTGAAAATATAAATTCTCAAACTAAAAGCTGTAGGCTTTCTATGTTCAAATGTTCATAATTGAGCATTTGTTATTTTTCTTGTAATCTAATGGTCCTGAATATAGATTGGTGTTTAACATTTATCCAGTTCTCAAGTATTAACCAAAGCACTTTTCTTGAAGAATAACTTGATTAGTACCCTCCAAATTTGTCTACTTACACCTGGCTCAATGGACAATATTCTGCAGAAATTTTAAAAACTCTTCAGCAGTTCTTTTGTTTATTAAATTTTTATAAATTTGTTATTTTATAGATGGTTATATAAAAAGAGTTGCATTATTTTCTTTTCTCCATGTGATTGTTTTAGATTTGTATTTGTGTCATTTTCTTTCTTAAATTGATTTTTTCCCCACAGTTTCAAAATATTTTTCCTGAAGCAGAGCATGTTAAACAACAATTACAACCTAATGTATCTTGTAAGCCAAGCAATCAAAAAAGCATTGTGAATGAATCAAATGCATGTCCTTCTACGGGTAAAGTATATTATTCTTTATAATAACCAGGAAATATATATATATAATGAAATTACATACTTAAATTAATACATCCCAGGAATAAAAACAGTGAAAAATAAAAAAAAAGTTATTAAAATTGCATGTAATGCTTTTATGCAAACTGCTAAACTTCTTTGGCTAAAAATGATTCAAGATGATAGTTTAAAGGAAACAAATGAAAGTTTGAAAAGTTAAACAATTAATGATTGTACCCAATTGAGCAAATTCACAAGAAACACCAGGAGGTGTTTATCTGAAGTTCTTCCATAAGTTAATTGCTAGGAACCCTTTATAAAGCTTTTCTGTCCGTGTCGATATCTGAAAGTCACTCCTTTATTCTATATTTTATGTTAATAAATTTTAATTTAAGTGGCGCCTTTTAAGTAGCCTTACACATATTTATAACAAACTCTGAGAAATAATTGTAACCATTTCTACAAAATATTAAAAAAAAAAAAAAACTAAACATGACTAAAAATTGCAAAAATTCTTAAAAACTATAAAAACAATTTAGAGCTCTAGATTTATAAATAATACGATTACTTAAAATTAAAATAATTAATTAATAAATGTTAATTAAGATTAAAAAATTATGTAAATTTTACTGTGAGTTACATATATATTAATAAAGGGGCCTAAAATGCTATGAAGGTTGCTATTTTTACTTCTAGCCTTGGCAACAGTAAATATTGGTAGGCAACCGCAGAAAATTCCACTCAAAAGTTTTAAATGCAACTTCTTCAGAACGTTTTGCCATTTTAGCATGATTTGTGTTGTTTACAGTAAATTCAAAAATTCATCCCGGGCAAAAAATGGAATTGACTTGTGAACATTTTTATGTGATTATTTTTATAACTTTTGACTTGGATTATCAGGACAAGAATGCTTCAGTGAACTTAGTTCTTTATACAGCAATAAAGCACCATTCTACAGCACTGTAAAAAAACTGGTATAACAAATTCAATCATGGTCAATGTTCACTGCAGAACGAATTCACAAGAATTAGAATTAATCTGTTTATAATCTTACAAATGCTCAAAAGAAGGCTCCTGTCGATTGGTGCCAAGAAATGTTGAAAAAATACATTCAAGGTGTATCAAAGGCTGTGTATAACATCTACACAAGTTACTGCATGTAATTTTAGTACGTTCTGTATTTTTCATTGTTTTTTTACTAAATATCCTGGAATATTAATTTAATTATTTAACAATATCAGCTGCATTAGTGCTGGATTTTACTTTTGAAGTCTCTTTATTGTTTTATTTTATATATTTGTATAAAGTGGTAAAGCAGATTCAAATATCACACTCAGTTTGTTTAAAGTGAAAAAGAAATAGCATAAATATTACAAATACCACCGTATAATGTTTGTAAAATAAGCAAATAAAAGAGTACTGATTTACATTTCCTTGTATCCCTTCAGTGAGCTGGTATTTCGAAAAATGCAAAAGAATAAACCTGTTTTTGAGCCAATAGATGAACTATTAAACTTAATATACAATTTAAATAAAAAAAATAACCTGGCCATCCACCAGCCCAATTCTAACAGGGTGGAAATGAAAATATACTGTAAAAAATGGAAGTAAAGTGTGGAAATATGAAATAAAATTGCATTTTAAACAATTTTTATGAATTTTTTTTAATTTACTGCAAAATGAAATTTGAAGAATTTTTTAAAAAATCAGTGTCTTATAATGAGAAAAATTTTAATTCATAGAAAACACTTCTATACAAAGCCAAAAAAATTAAATCTAAATTAATATTGCATTGTAACAAGCTGCCAATAAAGTAACCCTAATTTTTGGAAACCTCGCATTAAAAATAAAATTCTATTAATTATAAAAAATTATTATTGCATACATAAAAAGTAAGTAAGCAGAAATAAAAACTTTTCATTTGGAAAAATAAGCACTAAATAAATCTTTTAGTACTTGACAATGGCAAAATCATGAATGCTATGTTTCTGTTTTCATAGAAAGCAAATATGTAATTAGTAGAAGTACTTTGGTCAGATATATCTAAGCACGCATCATGTCCACAAAAGTCCTCACCTGGTCTTTATATTTACAATTGTTGGTCATTGACACATACTTCTAGCTACAGAAACATTTTAAAATGATGAAAAGATTTCTGTTTTAGCATTTTTAAATTTCAAGAAATCAGTTTTGTAAAAATTATGAAATCTAACTTTTTATATGTTCTTCCAGTCTCCATATTTATTTTTAGGAGAATTTTATTGTCATTATAAAAATTAAAACACAATTTATTTATTTTTTTTTTTTTTTGTTTGTTGTTGTTGTTGACTCCTGTTCAACAAAAATTCACCGAAATATTTAATATAATAATCAGGAATTGTATTCAGGGGCTAATTTGATATTTGAAGAGATTTTAGATTTGTTTACATATTTATGTAACTAAAAATAAAATATTGTTTAGGGGAAAAGGTTTATCTTAAAAGATTATGTGACGAGCATTTCTGTGCAGATTGTGAAAAATATATACCGTAATTTCCGGAAGAAAGGCCACATCAGCGTAAACGCCACACTCAAGAAAAATGGCAGGAAAAAAATTAAAATTACACAGAAATGCCGCAATAGATTTAATTGTGCGTGGCATCGTCGTGGGCCATATAGATGGAAAATCTCAACCTATGTCTGGATATATGACATATAAGTTAAGAAAAATGCATGAAATGAAATCATAACTCAAAAATAAATTAAAGGTAAGAAATGTTGAAAATATATTTGCGTTCACGAATATACTTATATATATCCATTAAAGAAGTCCATATTTGTAATACTCAGACTATATTATAAAAAATGTTGCAACAACGAACTATTAAATTTGGATTACAAAAGGAAATTTTAAATTTTACTTACAAAAGGAATTACAGCAAACAATACATCATATGAAGCCATCAAAATCTGATTCTTCACTTTCTGAATTAAAAAGATTTAGTAAATCCTGATCTAAGTCCAAGTCTTCCAGTTCGTCACATTCATCCTCTTGGTTTACAGTCTCTTTATCTAAAGATATAAATTCAGCTTCTTTGAATCCTGCTATTATTGACGATGTTTTTACCGATTTCCACACATTTCCTACCCGCTTTGCAACTTCTTCATAAGATGGTCTACGCATTTTGCCGCTTTTGGTATATGTATGCAGTCCTTCACTCATCCAATACTTCCACCACTTTCGGACTTCAGCTTTGAAAGATTTATTACCTGACAAATCTAATGGTTGTAAGATTTTTGTCAAACCACCAGGAATTATTGCTACGGTCATAGACAGTTTTTGACATCTGGTTTTCACTGACTCAAGTAAATGCGCGCGCATGGAATCCATTATCAATAACCCTTTTGTGTGGAAAAAAGATCCCTTATGATACTGCCAAACTTTTTGTAGCCACTCATGCATGATTGTTTCGCACATCCAGCCGTTCTCGTTTGCACATATAATTACGTCATTAGGAAAATCTCCCTTCGGAATAGTTTTCCGTTTAAAAATGATCATTGGCTTTAGCTTGTCACCGTTTGCGGCACAAGCTAATACACATGTAAATGACGTTCTTTCATGCCCTGTCGTAAGCACAGATACAGTTTTTGCACCAGTTTCATCAACAGTTCTGTTTGCAGGAGAGTCGAAAGCTAACGGCATTTCATCCATATTTATTATCTGTGACCAAAGAAGTTTTCTTTTCTCAATAATATCTGTCACATATTTTAGAAAAGATGCCTTTTTATCCCTCCAGTCCATTGGTAATTGTTGCCCGACTGTTGTTTTAGTACGCACAGAAATATTTTTTCTTTTCATAAATGTGCTACACCAGCAAGGCCCTCCTTTGAAATCATTTATGTTCATTTGCTTTGCTGTAAATTTTGCTTGTAAACGAATTTTTACAGTCGAAATTGCCATTCCTTTTTTTCGTTGCTCCTTTATCCAGTTTGCAAGGTCGTCCTCTAGATTTGGCCACCTTACAGTACCACTTCTTTTGGCTCATTTCTGTTGTGGTATATTTTTAAGTTCTTCTTTTTCAGTTCTCCAACATCGAATACATCTCTCGTCCACTTCAAACTCTCGAGCTGCTGCTCTATTTCCAATTTGTTCAGCACGTGAAATTACATTAAGCTTAAAACCAGCAGTATAGCTTCTGTGCCGTTTAGGTGCCATTTTAAAAAATTTTCCCCTCTTAAAAACTATCCAACAAGTACTTGTACTTAAAGTTAAAAACTGTCCAACAAGTTTAGGAAAACTTTTCTTTTCTTTTTTTTTTTTTTTCGTACTTATATGGTAAGGAAAATATAAAATTTTAAAATCTTTTCTGACAATTACGTAAAGTGCCAACAATTGGACCATAAATTTAATTTATACAAATTTTTCCCGAAGTTGGGCTTAGCAGAACAAATTGCCCATCACCATAAGACAGAACATCCTGTTAGCATGCCAGCCCAAGAGAATGGTTCGATGATTAAGGCGATTCAGTGACTCTTCCTTCAGTTGTTTCACCACAAGTGTGGTAGATTTTGTTAGCATAAGAAGGTGCATCTAAGGGCTGTTTAAATAAAAAGGTTGTTTAAACTTTTCCAAGACTTTGTAGTTATTTTAGACATAACGATAATTCACTTCATGTCTATAATGGCTTTTGGATTCATTAGCTGCTCCAAATCAAGTAAAACCTCATTCTGTTAGCTGGGCTTATGTTCTGAATTTGGGTAATACAAACTGAAAGTGTTTGGGAGCCACTGCATTAACCCATTGAAGGGCAGTATATAAAACAATTAAAATTGTGGTAAAATTTTGCATGAATTGTAACTTATGGACCCTTAGAATACAAAATTGAGACTTAAAAAAATCTAGAGCAAAATCCTGAATTTTGAGAGCCGGTATACGAGGGCTATCCAGAAAGTAGATTACGTTTTGGAATAAAAAAATAAACAAAGTATAGGAAACAAATTTTATTATATACAGATGAAAGCCACACTCAAATACTACTTTTCTACATAGTCACCATACAAATTAAGGCATTTATCGTAGCGATGTACGAGCTTGGAAATTCCTTCGTCGAAAAATTTGGCCGCCTGCGCCTTCAACCACTTCGTTACCTCTTCTTGCAGCTGTGCGTCGTCATCAAAACGCTGCATAGCCAGCCACTTCTTCATTGCTGGGAATAGGTGGAAGTCGCTCGGTGCCAGGTCGGGACTGTACGGCGGATGAGGAAACAACTCCCACTTAAAAGATTCAAGAACTTTACGAGTGACATTTGCCGTGTGGGGCCAGGCGTTGTCGTGAATCAACAAGATCTTAGAGCTCAACATTCCTCTGCGCTTGTTTTGAATTGCTCTTCTGAGTTTTTGGAGAGTTTGGCAATACCTTTGAGAGTTTATTGTAGTGCCTCTTTCCAGGAAGTCCACCAAAATTACACCTTTTCTGTCCCAAAAAACAGTCACCATCATCTTCCTTGCCGACATTGTTTGCATGCATTTCTTGGGTTTTTGGGGAGAACTTGTGTGCCCCCACTGCATTGATTGCAATTTCGTTTCACAGTTCACATGTTTCACCCATGTTTCGTCACCAGTAACGATGGGATCGAGTAAAGAGTCACCATTCTTATGGTAAGCGTCCAAAAAGTTCAACGCTGCAGCCATTCGCTGATTTTTGTGGTCCTCTGTCAAGATTTTTGGAATCCATCTTGCACAAAACTTGTGGTAACCAAGCTTTTCGCTGATGATTTCGTGCAACAAACTTCGCGAAATTTGTGGAAAACTCAAAGAAAGTTCCGTTATTGTGAAATTTCGATTTTCACGGACTTTAGCATCGACTTTTTCGAGAAGTTCGGCGGTCACTATGCTGGGTCTCCCACTTCGATCTTCGTCGTGAACATTGGTTCGGCCATTTTGAAATCTTATGACCCACTGACGCACTCCACCTTCAGTGATAATGTTGTCCCCATACACTTCACGAAGCTGCCGATAGATTTCTATCGGTTTACAGTTTTTTGCAGTCAGAAACCTTATTACTGAGCGCACCTCGCAGCTCGCGGGATTTTCAATTAACGCAGACATTTCAAACCGTCACAGTATCTGAACGGAGCACAGCACGAACCTCTCACTAGCACGGCTAGATGCAGACTGAGCTGCGCAACGCTCTGACCCCAAGATGGCCGCGCTAGCCCCGCCCCTAGCGGACACAGACGGAAACGTAATCTACTTCCTGGATGGCCCTCGTATATTTTATACCAGTGCCTCTAAGATATTTTTTTCCAGGTTACTTCGAATTGTTAATTTTTGTTTTTAAAATTAATTTTGCGTACTTTTGATGTTTGTCTATAGAGATGGGTGCTTGAATGCAGATATGCAAGTCTGAAGACAAAAACTTTTAATTTCGTAGAAATTTAAAATTCTGGCACTTCAATGACCCAGCTAAACATACTTATGTAAAATATAGGCAAAAAGCTTTTAAAGTTTATCTAAGTTCAATATGATTATTTTATGAAAAAATTTAGCAAATATATATCACTGCATGTGTAAACTGTATCATGCTGTAACTGAACTAGTATAAATGTTACAAGGACACGACTCAGCTGAAAAAGTACAAGTACGTTGCTTTTTTTTTTTTTTTTTTTTTTTTTGCAAGTTTGCAAGTACGGTCCTTACAAGTTCTTATAAGTTACTGCTTATAAGTTTATTCTCCGAATACCCACAGCTGTTGATTCCGATTGCGTAATATCACATGTGGAAGGATTATGCTGCATGTATTGCACAATAACGTTTGGGCATGTATTGCACAATAACGTTTGCGGTATTTTGTAGAGATAATTAATTTTGATGTTCAGTCTGAAATTTGTTTATGAACACTTAAAAGAGTTTTACTGTGCTTTCTAAGCAGAATATTTCTCAGTTCCCTTGGTCTATTTTTATATGATGCACATATCGAAATGTCAAAATAATTTATTTAGCTGAGAAGAGAAATCTAAAGAACGGTTACAATCTCCCTACTCCTCTTTTTCCAGTTACTATCCGGAATATTCTGCAATTTCCAAGTATGCGGATTAGTTAAGCTTTTACTGTTAAAGGATGACTGCATAAAGCAATTTCTTGTCATCTGATTTCAGAAATGTGTCTCTTTTTTACTTAAATTACTTTGCTTGGAATATATGTTAAGGGAAAACTGCTATGCAATGAAAATTTCGAAAATGTTCAGAATTTTGATTTAAATTAAATTATTTAAATATTAATATAAGTGGAAAAATAAATTGTATTTATTATTAGGTGTCAAACGAATACAATTAATGTGACTTATTATTATTTATTTTCTATATTTTGAATTGAAATTTCATCATTAAATCTTGTAATATAGTTAAGTTCTGCATAGTTTTTTTTTTTCCCTCTCATTGTAAACTAATTCTGTAAATTGAACTTTCATTTAAAATAAAAAATAAAAAAAAAAAAAAAAAAAAAAGGGTAATTGTTTTCCACGTTTGAAGTAATTCTCATTCTCTTAATAAATATTGCATTGCTCATATTTTAAATTACAAGTCTAATTTTTCTTTTAAGGTTATGTAGTTGTGTGTAATGTAATTAGACAGGTGCTTATTTTTTCCTTAAAATGTGCTTGAAAAGTGCTTATAGATGCTTATTTTTTTAAATAAAATGTGGCTACGAACCCTGTTTTATGCTTTAATATATAAAAAAGAGCATGCTTCATGCTATGATACCAAAAATCCCCCCCCACAAATACACACTTTCTATTATCAAGCTCTTTTTAATTTTTTATAAATATAGGCTATAATATGTCATTTTGTTCAGAAAGAAATGCTGTTAAATGATTTTATTTGATGCACCTCAAAGCTATTATTTCAATTTCAGCCTCTTTGACATCTTTTCAGCTTTTAGATCAATTTTGGTTTGCATCTTAAACTGGCCTTGGAAATATTTTCCCTCCTTTCACCAACCGAAAATTTATTTTAAAAACCACCTATTTTTATCCTAACCAACTCAGGGGAAGATTTCTCTTTCCCTAGTCTCTCATCTAAAATTTACAAAGACGATACCCTAAAGAATAAAAGCATGGCTTTCAAATCAGCAGTTTTTCCGTTCCTGCAGGAGATGGACCTAAAGTGCATTTCTTTTTTTCGTATTTTTAAATTAACTTTCCCTTTGTGTGATGTTATCACAGCCCCTTTGTGAAGATGGTGGGACCCTTAAATGCCAAATTAGTTGTCAATCACCTCATTTCATTTTCCCTGCACTCTAAGATTTTGGAAAATGTGAAGCAATGGCTATCTTTTGGGGCTAACATGCCACATTTAACTCCTACAATTGTGTAAGGTTTTGACGCCAGACGACTATTTTGAAATAGAGAGTCTTTCTCCTGGGAAAGGGCGAAGTGCTGAAATTAAAATTTTAGCTAAACAGAGACGATTGAGAAATTTGAGTGGAATAAACAAGGAATGAAAAGAAACTAATATACTTGTATTCAGTCCTAACACAGTAAGTAAACTCCCCATCCCTCTATGAACATAATACTGAATTCCTAAATAACTTTTAAGTAAAAAGTATTACATCATAAACTATTATAATATAAAGAAATTCTGTCATCTCACAGAGTAGAAAAGAAGTTTGGCGCTGCCATATATTGGCGTGGTACCTCAGTTTGGGCACCGATATATGTTATATACTGATCTTTAAATCATATAAATAATCTTCTTTTAATATCATTTCTGACTTAAATTCAGTAAATATATAAAATTTAGTATGTGTATGTCATTTGCAGATTTGTAGATTTTGAATTTTTTTGTTTTCCTCCAATAGAGCAAGTTATATTATTTCACAACTGCAAAATATTGAGCATTCATAGGGTAGTGCTGCCATTTAGAATCAAAAGGAAATACTAGAAACTTACAATTACAGCTTTTGGTGTAGAAAAATTAGCATTTTTTTTTTTTTAGGAGGTTAAAAAATTGACAAACATCCTAGTATATTTTATATACCTATGCCCCTTAAAGAGTTAAGAAATAAAAAGCTCACCATTTCATTGAGATTATAAAATCTTAAAATTGTTTAACTTATGGGACTGAAAGCATTGAATGACAGTTTTTTTTTTTCCTTCTTATATTATCAAATTAATAGTAATTTCATCGTGTAACAGATTTTTTTTTTAAACTAAATATTTTATCCCCTTTGTTATTACATAAATAACATAGCACATGCATAATAATGGACATTCATGTTAACATAGACCTCTTTTTGTTTAACTATTTTTTTTTAAATTCTTAATTTAAATTTTGTATTAATTATATGTTTCATTTTTTAGAAACCACCAAAAAGGATGTAGTTATACAGCAGATGGCCACTTCATCAGCTTGCCACAAAGCATTTGAACAATGTGTAGAAAGGCCATGGTATCTATAAATAATTTTTTCTCCATTAATTCCAATTTAATGATTTTTTTCTGATTGCCCTCCGTAAGTTAAGCAAAAAATATCAATTTAACAGAAATGTTATTCAAATTAAAAAAATTATCAAAAAGGTTCTTATTAGTTTTTTAAGCAATTTTTCCATGGCAATTATGCCAACTGAGTTGTTATTTTAAAACTACTTATGACTGTGTTTACATTCAATTGATATGGGAAATATGATTATTTAAAATAAAATATTGAAAACTGTTAGCTGGTCAAATATTAAATGATTTACTTGTGCAATTTCAAACTGCAATATTAAAACTCGAATGTTTTTGTGAGGAGATGAGTTTTTGGACAGAGCAAATTAATGTCCAGTGCCATTAGTAAATGATTTTAAAAAATGGATTTTTATTACTAAAACAAACAGATGCACTCTACTCGCTATTGTGAACACCAATAACTGCAATTCTTTGATAATATTTGTAAATAAACTCTGAACCAAATATAAATAGAAGCTGTATAGAGTTTTGTTTTCTGTGGTAATATAAACTAGCATCAAACTCCTAACAGCCGGAGAGCAAATTATTGCTTTGTCTGAAATGAACTATAGAGTCCTGGAAATGTCTTAAAACAACCTTTTTATTAAATCAGAACTTAATATAAATGTACAACTCGTGCTTGACAAGCTTTACCACCACCACGTGTGGCGAAGTAACATAAAGTAACAGTGAAATTTTAATTAAAAATAAGTCTAGGAGCCAAAGACTACAAAATCTATTTAACTAAATATTGGCAGCTATTAAGCAATGCCGAAGAATTACAATCTTATTAGAGCTAACAGAACTTAGTTATGTGGCCTTGAGGGGTCTTGCTTTGTCTTACAACCCGAAAACCTCAGCTTAAATACTTTTAAACTCAGTGTGCATTCTGGTAGGAAAATTAAAAGTGACAGTATATATCTAAATCATAAAAATGGTTAAATAAACATAATAGAATGTTATAATGTTCCCCCACGGGAATTGAAGTAATCACAACGAAGGTCTTAACAATCTTGGTAAGATTTTTAAATTCTTAACCTAAACAGGAGCCAACTTTTTACGAGTAAGAAAATTTTAGCTCTAAACTAAAACTAATTTTGCAGAAGATTAAAGTCATGGAAGATTTCTTAAGGCGTGCTAGTAGTTTAACCATGAAAACTTCTCTCCTTCCAGGCATATGGAGGGAAAAACATTTTAGCAACCAAAGCTTGCACATTTCATAAAGTTCACACTGTATTTCAACTCACTCACATACACTCTCTATAGTTTTATTTCACACACCCCAGCTCTCCAGCAATGTACTGAATGTAAGAACATGTATCATTGTACATATGTTCCAACTCTAATAACCTGACTGAAATCCACATGTTAATAACTTAGACACATTATGCTTCACAAACATCTTAAATTTAAAAACTGTTCCTAATGTGCTAAGCAAAACTTTAATATTGCCTGAAGAGCCTAACTTTTAATTACTGGCATTTGACTACTATCTTTTATTTTAATTCATTATCCTTTGCTAGCTTGAACTTGGTATCCCATACACACATTGTCGATTCAACTTGTATTAGTTTCCAAGAGATTACTTTTGCATATAACATGTAATTAACAGAAAACTTTTATGTGTACAGCATTAATTTAGCAAACATACTTCATAAGACAATTCATTTATATTGAAAAGATTATTCACTTTGCACTTTTCATCAAAATGCACAGAAGTTGCTTAGAATTTATTCGACAAATAAGTCAAACTTTTCTCAAAACAGTCTCATGGACTAAAATCAAAATCTCATTTTCATACTAAAAATGAAATCATTGAAATAATACACAATTAAATTAAAAGCTTCTTGCTATACGTAATTCTAAAATGTCCTTGCTTGAGGCAAAAACGTAAATAGCAATTGTTGTACTTTAGACAAACTAAAAATTGAATACTTAAAAAATAAATTTCATTTATCTTTTGCTTTGGTGGTAATTATTAATCAGTTTCTCCATGAATTGACTCCAGAAAGGATATGTAATGGACTGGTGAATACTTATTTTCCGATGGAGGGGGCCTTTGCTTACCTTCCACATGCGCTGGTGTTGGGAAATCAGTCTCCCATGTGCATGTTCCATTTCTGACCAACTGGGAAATTCTGTAGATGTTGCTTTGTGGCTTCTGGCCTTGGTTTAGAAACCTCCTTTGGCATTCTTGAGCCATCATTGCCTGGGCTTGTTGTTGACAGGTGTATGGAACCTCTGTATGGCTCTTTTGGAACTTTTCATTGCAGCAGCTCATTGTTCACTGGGCATTTCACACATGAACTTCAGGTGGGATTACCATGCTTTTCTCATCACTGCAAATGCCTTTTAGCTACTGGCTCCTCATGCCTTGGCTTTTCACTTGCCGTTGCTGATTACTCAGTTGCTCTCTGGAAACTCCCTGAATCTCTCCCTGTAAAGGGGCAATCATATCTAGTTGACGCGAGTGGCTAGGCGAGGCATTTCCGAAAAACGAGATTCTAGTAGGACTGGTTTAAACGGGAGGTTTCCGAGATATGTTTCGTCTAGCCGAGGAAGGGGTGTTCCGGCTATGAGGAACATTTTGAAACTTTTCCCAAAATGTTTTATTCGCAGCTGTGTACCACATAGAGATCAACCAATTGGACGAAAATTCTGCTTCTGAAGGAACACGGGTAATTTTCAATATGGCGATGGCTGCATTTGTGAGATCCTAAACAATGGAAATAGAAGCCGATTTAATTGAAAAAATACGGAAAATGCAGTGTATACAGTGGTGGCCAAAATTGTGGACACTTTTGGAAATTTTTATGTTTTTGAACTTTGTATGCGTACAGAAAATGTTACGTTTCACAAAATGCGAACTTGTATAGATCATTTTAAAGAGAATTTATGACTGAATTCAATACAAAACACAAAATTCAATTATTTGCAATACAAACAAAAAAAAAAAAAAAAAAAAGGTAAAAAGTTTACAATTTGGGTGCCTCTTGTATTTTGGCGATTCTTTTTTGACACCAAAATCGATGCCAGGAAGACACAATTTCAAGATGGCTGCTACACAAAACCAAAATAAGAAGCCAAAGAATTGCATAAGCTCTGTGTCCATGTACACATCGATCTGTTTTCACTTAAAAAAAATCCCAGAATTGCACAAACTAGGCATTGCGCACAGCTTTAAATTTCACCAGGTACACATCAATCTATTTTTATTTTAAAAAAAATCAGGAGGCTAAAGTTCAACTATCATGGTAACCAGAAATGAGATTTCATCGCCAAAATTTTACCAAAAAAATTGTCGCTAATCGAAGGGGCACCCAATTCTACACTAGAGCCAAAAAAGGTTATACTGTCAAAAGTCGATAATCCGGACTCGTTGGGACTTTGGCGATTCCTGATTATCCATTTTTCTGGATTATATATCATCAGTTTAAATCTGGTAAGATGGTATGCAGAAATTATAAAATTAAAAATATGAAACCATAATTTTCATAGAAAATGTTGAAGTTTTATGATCTTGCATGCAGTATTTATTTTCTATATATTTTGAAATTTTCTATAAACATGCCAAAGTTGAACCAGTTTGCCGATTTGTTACCCGGTTTATATCGTAATATGTGCTCTTAGTAAGCATTTGAATTTATTACATAAAAAACGACTTATTCTCTTTCTGGAATATAAATGTTTTCATTTTGTCACTAAATTTGGGGATTTTTATTTTTGGAATTACATGACAGTTTTTTAACAACCATAATAACATTATTGTGCAATGTCTTTACATTAGTGATAGCATATTAAAATTAGATTTTTTTAGAAAAGCAATATTAAAATAAAACATTTTAATTTCCATTTGTCATCATTTAAAATGCCTTTAATTTTGTCAAGTATTGAATATGTAGATTGTGAAATTTAAGCAAGATAGTAAATAATATAAAGCTGAGTATTTTAATTACTTTTTAGCATTACAAAAAAGTTGCTGCAGATATTTTTAAATTTTGTTGTGATTTGTCTAATTTTCCACTTTTAAGAAAACTCCCCCCCCCCCATATAATTGTTTTAAAAATATTCAAATATGTGTAAGTTTTCTCTGTAATGTTAACTTTTTCTGGATATTTTAAAAAAATCTTCAGTTTTTACTCATACGAAGTTGGCAAGTATGTAAAATAATCTAACCAAATTGTGAATTTTACCCCCATTTAAATGTGTAGTAAAGTTAGTTTTTTTTTTTTTTTTTTTTTTTTTTTTCCCCCTTTTAATTTGGCACCAAGTGGTGTAAACATTGACTTGGAAATATAACCCTATGTTGGTAACCCTAATACTTATAATTTGGGAAGCTTCATGAGAAGAATGACTATTTTATTAAATTCTAGAGTAAATACAAAAAATAAAGACAATTACTAAATAGATTTTATTGGATTGATTTCAGAGTTCACAGGTGGCATAAAATAGCCAATTTCATTTAGCATTGCCAAAAATATTTGCATCCCTTCATATAGTCACTACCACATTAATCTGATGAGACAGAAGTCTAGATGGTGGTAGCCAGTGCTGCCCTGATAGTTATTTTGCTATTTTATGTCATCACATATCAAGATTAATGCTGTATTTGTTGTTAACTTGCAGATGTTAGTACGTGGCAGCTGCATTTACCTGAGTCATCTATCTACCAAAGCAACTGAAAATCTAGTAGAGATAATTTCTAGATTGATATTCATTCTTCTCATTACTTGCAACAATTTCATTGCACATTCATGTCATGATACAAAGAAGTACCACTTTTTGTCACTCTGATGTGCAATTTGCCATTGATGCCCTGTGAACAGAAAAGTATCTTTTTGTATTTTATATATTTAAGTGACCTTTCTCTCTCTTTTTATTTATTTATTTTTTCCAGTTATGCAGTTGAAGACGAAATTTTCTATTCTGTTCCATGTGTGGTTTGTGAAGTCCCTATTAAAATATCTTCAACCTTTAATGAAAACATGGTAAAGCATTTAGAAAAAGTGCATCAGCAACAAATGTGCCCAATATGTGGTCGATTGTATAGCATGAGCCTTCCTCAGAAATACTTTCTGTATCATGTTGATGACCATTTTGCTAACTAGGAGTTTTTTCCTTGCATATTTTGTTACGTTATTCGTGGATGTTTTCGTACTGCTTCAGACAGTTGTAATAAAAATTAACAGTGATACTACTTGTTTTTCTGTCTGTTACTGATTTAAAAAATATCAAAAGGACTCTGTTATTGTATTTAAATGTATTTGGATATGTATATATACATATATATGTATAATATATGTGTGTATATGTGCTTGCGTGTATATATATATATATTATCAAGAGTTAATTGGAATATGTTACAGCATTTTAACCCTCCGAGCATTACGAGTTTAGCCCTGAAATTTCAAAGTTCCTCAAAATGTCATGAATAAGTGGTATTTTTGTGATTTTAGTTAAAAAATGAATCTCTCATTTTGTACCTTGATTCCCTTTTCTTCCAATATACATCCAAACCGAAATCAAATGCATTAAAAGCTAGCAGAAATTTTCATTTGTAATAAATATAGAAGGCAGTCTTCTATATGGAATTTTCCAGCCGTAACGCTGAGAGGGTTAAAGTCAGATATCACCTAATAAACTTTGTCAAATAAAAATATAACAATATTAAATGTTCACAAATACAAATTCTGTATGCTTTGAAGTGTTGAAACCAGAAATGATTTTAATTTAAAAAAAAAAAAAGAGAGAGAGAGAGAGAGAAAGGGGGAAAAAAAAAAGGAAGGAAAAAAAAGTTAAGTGTCTAAAGGAAATAGCGAAGTTGGCTAATTACGCTAAAAAAACTGTGCAGTGTGTACTTTATACACAGAAAAGACCTGTTCAAATCAAATTGAACTAAAACATTGTAGACATGATTCATTTTTCAAAAATATCTTATTTCAATTTTTTTTTTTTTTTTTTTTTTTTCTATATTTAATTATCTTGCCGAAAATTTTTAACATACATATAAAGGTTTTAAACAAAAGTTTTTAATAGATATTTGAGATAATATGAGCTATATAATTCCTTGCTCAAAAAAATTTTGTATCAAATATATGCCTACTGGTATCTGTAGTGTGTTAATATTTAATATAAGCTTATTCTTTGAAATAATTTTTGTAGTTTTACATTTGACATTGTGTCTTTTTATAGACTGGTGTGTTGTCTTTTAAATGCAATTGTTATTAAAATTTTTAATAAGGTTTTTCTTTTGTAAGAGCTTTTACCTGTAAAATGGTATTGGTATTGATCTTTTCTGACGTCATTATTCAGTCACATTCCATTTTTTCAGTTAGTTCATCTTTGTAATAATGATTTAAAATTTTTGTTTGGAATGGTCATTAGCAGCTTAACTTGTAGTTTTACTTTTATGTACGATCAATAAAAATTTTTTTTAGTATATGCTTTTGTATTTGTGCCTATAATTATAAAATTCGTCAAAAAGGAATTTTTTAATCAAATGCTTAATAATTATATATTGTATGCTGATTTTTTATAAAGATGCTTATAGCCACAAGCTTCTTGAGAAAGTGGTTTTTAGTAATTTGTCTGTTTCTATACAGATGACTTCAGAAAATTGTAAGCATTTTAAATAGTTTTAACTCATAAAGTTATTGTTAACAGTTATGACTTATTCATTTAAAAATTGTTAACCAATGATTGTGTATATCTTCATTCTGACTGCACAGTGATCTGAAAATAAGATTAAAGAAAGTGCAGACATGTAGACCGAGAAAAAGAGACTTTCTTATTCTGTTTTCCATAAACAATTTTCTGAAGTTTCTGTAATGTACTTACGATTTCTTCTAACAATTTTGTTGACTAGTTCTCATGTTATTTATGGTAATATCAAAAATAAAACATTCATTTTGCAGTCATCAGTTTAAATCTGGTAAGATGGCATGCAGAAATTACAAAATTAAAAATATAAAACCGTAATTTATGAAATAAAGAACAATTATGATCTAAAGGGTATCAAAATTTACAAAAAGAGAAAGCTTAATATTTATTTGTTTACTTTATTAAACATTTCTTTCAATGTAAGTTGTTTAAGTTGCTTCGTTTTATGTGATAATACTTTCTCTTTAATTCTATAAACAGACATAATTTCTTGTTCAGTTACAAAGTTCTGCTGTTCAAGTCCTATAATTGCTGTGTCGAGAATACCGACCAAGCTTACTTTTATAAAATTGCTCTAACAGTCTGCAAAAAATAATAAGCCGGATCCAATTCGAAGATTAAGGAACAACATAATCTGCAACATTAACTGAATTAGATAATTTTAGCCTAGCTTATACCGTCCGTTATACATTAAACGCGCATGTGTAACCGTATTATGCGCATGCGCAAACGCATATTCGCAGCCATAAAGGTCTTTTGCATAAACGCCTATGCGCATGTGTCAATGCGACGCATGCACAGAGAGTTTGTAGCTTTGAGGTCCGGATTATGGGTGTCCGAATTAACGACTTTTGACTGTACAGTTATGTAATCACTCATGCAATGCAATAAAATCTCAGTCAATTAGATTAAATAATTTTTTATCATAAATACCATTGTGACTGCACATTCCTTTTTTTTCCCATTTTGCCTGATGATAGCGAACATGCCGCTTTGTTTTATTCATAAGATGTAAATTGCTATCGTACAAAATTTGTGGGAATTTATGTGCACCAGGGTTCCCTGAAAATAATACCTAATCTAAAAAAAGTCTTAGCATAACTTTCCAGAGTACTTCTAAATTAAGCCATAGTTAAGATCACCAGCCAGATGGGCATCTTATTGCGAAATGACCAAGTGCAGACGAAACACACATGCAGATCTGAAACAGATGTGGTTGTGGCAAATTAGGATCTTCAGTATGTTGTATTAGCACTTGATTTAGTTATAAATTTAGAAGATACGATGCTCAGATAAAATGAGTGCAAAAAGGAAGGTTCCTGGGTTAAAAATCATACAGCTTTTCCCAAAGAGAAGGAGTTGGATCTATGAATAGTCCAAAAATGGCAGTTACAGTACAATAACCTTATTCAACAGATCGACGAAGGAAATGCAAAGAAATGTGTATCAAATCGGCAACCATTATTTCCTGAATTGGATCATATCACTTATGAACAGATTGCCAGTAGAAGAGTTTGGTTGTTCACAATGCTGATATTCAAGCATTTGACCTTGTAATGGGTCTACATATATATCGCTAGATGAATTCAAGCATCACAACACTGGGTAGATTTCTTCTTTCAGTGATATAAACTGTCTCTAAGAAGATTGACAACACTATTCAAATTGAAAGATACTGAAGTGATTAAATTTGCATTTGCATTCAAGTGCTTCATTGATGGCATTAACGTCGGTAAGTACCAACTTTCAAACATGATTACTCTGGATGAAACTGCAGTATTCATGGGTCAAGTGTCTAAAACTCCCATTGATCAGAAAGGAGCTTCTGTGATATACATTACCGCCCCTAATTAAGAAAGTGCACACACTACATGTATTTTGGTATTCACAGAGTGATATGCTAGTTTGGAATTCTGGCAGCACTCACAATGCTAGAACCATGAAGAACTTCATTGCAGAAGGAACTATTAATCAAATAATGATTCCTGAAGGAATGTATGATGAATTTCGAATGGAACACACATGACAAATTTCTGTCTTGTATAAAATAAGTGTTAGGTAAAACTCAACCCATTTCTGTTTTGATCCTATAAAAATGGTGAAAAATCATTTGAAAACTTCAAAGACTATTTATATGGATGCAGGAAAATGAACAGATTGCAGGGTGTTAAGGGGGGATATATTTGTTTTCTAAAATTGACCACTATACTAAGATTCACTATTATATTTTGCACAATTCAAGATATTTAGTCACTTTAATTCTTGCCTATACTCATCAATAAGAGAGTGAAATTTGACTTTTGCTTGGGGTTTCCTGTAACACGGCTACTGAGTTTAGTTTTTAATTGAGAAATTCTTCCAAAAGTAAAAAATATTTATTCATTTACAGAAAAAATGTAAAACCTACTGCCAACTGAATTACTTGAAATGGCTTATAAATTTTTATATTTCCATTTATCTTTGTTAAATAGCCATTTCCTTTCAACTGTAATGCTCAAACTCTTATTTATTTTATGAAATATGTTCTATAAAATTTGTAAATTTGCTCAGTAAAGTAAAAAAGCAAACTAATGGAATCTTATGATAAGAATATTGCGGTTATTTTTAAAACTATCCACTATTCTTTTCTGTTACTTGTAGTTTTTGCTTAATTTGAGTATTATGATAATGAAAATAATTTTATTTCAATGTTCGTGAGAATTTGTGCATTTAATTTACTAATTCATTCTTTTATTGTATTTCTTTTATTATTATTCATTTCATGTAATCTTATTATTAAGTACAGATCAAAATGACAGTCCTCCTGATTTTCTGAAATACATAACTTGTTCGAATATAGTGAACTCCCCATTAATTAGACTGTAGATTAACAGGGCCTTATCACTAGAGAAATTAGGTTTGTTTATTGCAGAACGATGGAAAAATTACTAACGCAGATCATCAGAATAAAATAAAATTTCTATAGATATCCAAGAAGTAGACAAAATTGTGTTGAATAACAGCAGTGTTAGCAGATGATGTCATTATATTCAGAAATTATTTTTATTCACAGTAGACGTAATTTAATTGCACATAAACTGGAATACATATAAATACTTTGAAAATGAATATATGTACTCATTTTCAAATATTCATTTATTTTTATTAATTCAATAATACTTTGAAAATGAATTGTTGAATCACAAAAATAAAATAATTATATAGCTTCAGCTTGTTTCTTTCCGATTGATTTTTAACAAAATTTATATAAACTATAATATTGTTCTTCCCATTTTAAAGTGTGTTCTTGTTTTGAATTCGTATTTAATTTTCATAATCAAAGGAACTTTCTTCCTGACTAAACTGTCTTAAAATGTAGGTAAATTGTTAAAATCATTTGTCTGTTAATTACGGTACGGGTTATTTCTCTTTGCTGATTTGAGTTAACTAGATTAATCATGAACTGAGGTTATTCATAGATAGTCTATATGTATTTCTAAAAATTCCTAATTAAAGCATGCATTTTTTCACTCCATTCAGTCTTCTGAATTTAGAGAATATACTCTCTCTCCACATCACCTAAAGAAAAAGCAAAACATTTTATGAATTTTGAACATTAAAAGAAATTAACATTGCAACAGGTACATACAAATAAATGCTTGTCAAAAACATTGAATGCATATTCATTTTACTTACAAAGCATCTGCTACAGAGAACGAATTTTTAGATTTTAAAAGTGTATGATTCAAACTATTATGATTCAAGAAAGCGGAGAAACTTCACATTGCCAATTAATATAATGTTTATTATTATCCAAATTTATGACTATCGTATATTTAATCGTGGAAAAGGCATATTTCCCCTAATTCTGGAAAACGGCTGTTATTTCACCGAAACCCAAACCATTGGACAATGCTACCTCATATCAGCCAATCAACTTGCCACCCGAACTCAGTAAGATCGCCATATGCGTAATAGAATAAGAGCCTAATGGACTTTCCCTCAGAATAGAGCAATCGTCATTCCTGAACAACGTGGATTTCATTTGTGGCATTCTACAGTTCATTACTTTCTTTGCACTCTAAAGACATTAGAATATTTCGAAGCTGAAGAGTTGAAAAATGAGCAGTGCCCTCTCCAGGACTTAAACCACAGACTTCTTGAAGTCTCTTGCATTCCTCTTTTATTGCATTCCTTTTATTATTATTAATTTCATGTAATCTTATTATTATTAAGTACAGATCGACAGACCTCCTGATTTTCTGAAATACGTAACTTTTTCGATTATAGTGAACTCCCTATTAACCGGACCCACTCGGCGCATCTTCAAGAGGTCCATGGTTGACCACTATGCCATGAAGGCATGCTAGGAAGGTGAAAGAAATACCATATCTACTTCCCCTTTTAAAGGGCAACTGGAGATTAGGGAATCGCCAAATATTGGTGCTAGAGAATCATTCACCACCTCCCTTTTTTAGTTCGGGTGCCACTGGGGATACATTAGGCTATTTAGAAGCAGGAGATGTAAAAAATGAGCAATGCCCTCGCCGGCGGGCAGTTTATTTCGTAAGTGCACTTCTGTATAGCCACCGAGAGAGTGGGCTTCCAATAATATTTCTGGCCTTTTACATGACCTTTGCCGTGGTTTAAGCAAAATGGTTGAAAATGCTTCTCTACACAGTTTTCTTGTGTACAATAATTAATGCATTTTAGATTTCTAGTAAAAATTTTCAATGTGAAATTAACTCAAATGTAAACATATTTACATATGTAAATAATAAAAGTCTTAGCAATTTTTATTGCAGTCTATATGATATAATAATAGCCAATGCACAGTTTTATTCAAAGTGAATTTTCATAATTTGCAATCGTATATATTCAGTGTGGTAAATTTCACATCTGTAACTGTTCACTCTTAAATGTATTTCATGCGCAAGAAATACTGTTCAAACAGAATGGATGTATCTTTTTTCACAACGAATATTTTTAATCTATTCATATATAACTTTTAACAATAGCTATAATCCAATCATTCGGAATACATAACTTGAATCTTACACTTTCAAAGTCAAAGGAATGCAAGCATATTAGATTCATTGTAAGACTCGGGTCATTGCAAAACTTTTATTTTCAGTTGAATAAAAAAATTATACACTTGAATTCTCTTAATACTCAGGTGTTAGTAAACGAATAATATTGAAAGCTAATTGGATCTTGAGTCATTTTAATCCATATTAAGAGCAATAATATGCCACGAACATTAATCTGAAAATCAGTGTGGGATAAGCTTCACGAAAGTGAAATTTGTTAGAAGAGAAAAAAAGTTAAACTTATAAATTCACTATGAGGTTTTCTACTAAAATTGTAGCAGAATTTATACGCCATACAATACAACTGGGGAACAAATGCAAAATAAAACGTAAACAGCAACATTCGCTCATATTCACAGTTTCAAAGATTCAGCATCTGAAGAGCAATAGAAGCTCATTGGTCTACAATGGAATCCCTCCCCTCAGTGGCGATACTGATGTGTATTTTTGAATTATGCAGCTGGGCATCGAACATCGGAACAATCGAAGACGCGCCGAGTGTGCTGACCACGAAGGCATGCTGAGAAGGCGGGAGAAATACCTTATAGTGTCACTGAAAACAATTCGCAAATAATTAACAATCATGAATCAGATGGTGAACTCTTTCTCGATGTTTCAAATACTTTTGATCGTGTTTGGCTGGAGGTTGGTGTTGGTGTATTTAATTTTGGCAAAGCACACTAGTCCTATCTGCCTAAGAGAAAGAATGCCTTCGCGGAGGACTTTCTAAGCGAAACTCCCTCGTACACACGTTACACATGGGGAAAACACCCATGCAGCCAGCCCGTTCGTGGGATTCGAACCTCGGACCGAACTACCAGTGTTCAGCGACTTTACCGCTCGGCCGCTGGTGGGCTGTTTGGCTGGAGGAATCACATACAAATTTATCATTCTGGGTTTATACACAGAAAAAATTCCTTTCTTACTGACAGAAATTTTGTCTTTCTCTTAAAAGATATGTACTCCACAGGCCGGCAAATCAATGCTAGCGTATCACAAGGATCAATTATCAGCCCAATTTTATTCTTACTTTTCGTGAACGATGTACCTCGCACTCTCAACACTACTCTTACCATATATGCTTATGTTATTGCGATCTTTGTACGAAATGCATCTTTGTGTTCAGTTACACATGCACTAAAAAATCATATACATGCACTTTAGATCTGCCTTCAGAGATGAAAAATCAAGATCTGTGTGGACAAGAAGGTGGTAATGAGGTTCGTAAATCGACGAGTCATCCTTGTTAATATCAGTATGTATAATACTGTTATACTGTGGTCCAAGCAAGTAAACTATCTTGCGTTATCCTAGATTAAAGATTAGCGTAGAAGGATTGCACAGGTAATTTCGTAAGTTTCGTAAGTGTAAATCTACTCTTGCCCCTTTAGTTCGCGGGAATTCTGTTCTGTCATCAGATATCAAGTTATTCATATGTAAGATGATGTTTCGTGTAAAACCACCTATTTTTACGGAAAAAGTCGCCAAAAAATTCTTTAATGGAATCTCTTATGTCAATAATACTTCTGTTTCCTGTTAAATTACGATCCATAACATGTAAATAATAGTATGCAAACGAGCCATACTCAGAAATTTAGATTAATTTTGTTTGTTTATGTAGTGTTTTTAATTCCCTCCGTTTTGGTTATCCCTTTCTAAGAGTATGGTACCTGAATTGAGCCTTTCTCCTCTCTATATTCCACTTGCTTTCAGCTTGTAGTATTCTGTTTAGTTGTTTTTACTTAAATACCCACTGCATTTTTATTCTGTTACACTATGTAAAATTACTCGCAAAGTGCTTATTTTCATTTACTACCGGAACAAAACCTGTAGTTTCCTCTTACTCTGTTACTCCCCTCTCTTTCAGCCAATAGCTAAGCTCCTATCACGACTGCTCATGTGACAACTGACCACATCACTCGTTCTTCAAAATTCACTTATTCTACAGACGGGGGCACAAGAGTCTCCGTCGTTAGTAACCTCTGAGTTCTAGCACAGCATGTGCACAAGTACTTCTATATTATTGGATACAACTTATTCACTTCTTCAACTTATTCACTTCAAGTCAAGTATAATATATTGATAAAGGCCGTTAATGGCCGATTGCCTCTTACTAAGTGATAAGATATAGACATAGCAACTCCACTGTTGTCTTTTCCGTCAAGCCTCGCCTGCCAACTTGCACGCCTTCCCTCTTTAGTCCCATCGGCATCTACCTGCATCATTTTGTTACTCCGAACTTTGACTTTTGCACTTTTGTCTTACACTTACAAACTTATTCCTATTATTACCTTATTGCTATTTCACTTTGAAATGCTTATCATATAGTATCTGAAATGCTATCTTTGCGTTCAATACATAAAGAGTGTTTCATAGATCATGGGACAAACTTGGAGGTGTGGTGGAGTGTACTAAAACATGCATTTTTTATATAGGAATGTAGGGTCTAAAGCGACGAGTCAAGGCAGGAACATAAAAAAAAAAACCGACATGAGAGGAAAATGTGTTTATGTACAATATTAACGTAAAGTGCTTCTTTGCAGCAATACAGTATTCACAATAAATGTTCAAAGAAGGAAACACTAGCAGTAATAAGAACTGCATCTGTGATTGGCTGGCAATGCAGCGGTAGGTAGCCGGACAAACCACGATCCGATGCATCAGAGGATCATCAAACGCCTCTCGCACTCTCACTCTGTCGGTCGCTCTCGCACATCGGCATACTCTCAGTTCGGAGTCTACTCTCTCGAGGACATCTTAACTTAGTTGATAAAACGTTTTTTCCTTCATTCCTAATTTTTCGGACGTTTCGGCTTCTCAAGTTAGATTGCTATCTTAGATAAGGATTGTTCGAGACTTGGTGAATTGAAAGGAGGCCTGGCGGTTTTGGATCGCTTTGGTCACGATCAAATTCGAGCTTTGGATTTGCGGAGAGAAGGACGTACTTGGTGCAGCAGTCTCAGGTTCGTAAATATCTTTGCATCTCTTTGTGTTTGGATTTTGCTAGGATTTTCTAGGAGGAGTATCATGATAGACATTGCTTTGCTTAAGGATAGGATTAAATATTTTGCGTAAAATATTTAAGATGGATAGCAGAGAAAAATTAGGAGCAGATATTGAATTCCATTTGGCTCAGGAAAAACCTAAAATTTTATATATTTGCGCCAACGGCACACCTGAGGTTATAGATGGCACAATTGCCTATGTTAGCATAAAACGTAATCAAATTGATAATGGATTAGCGATAGTAGCTAATGATAGCGTAGAAGAAATTCATGCTCTAGAAGAGCTATTATTAAACATAAAGATAAAATTAACTCTGACGATCTTCAGGAAATTTTCAAGGGGAAAACCAAACTTAACGAAGTTATTCATTAATGATAAACTAATACTTCGAACGGCTAGGAAGATGAAAATAGTAGCCTAAAAGATGAGTGGATTAAACCAAAAAAGACTCGTAAACGAAATTTAAGTGAATCTAGTGATATTTCAATTACCTCGGTTAAAAATAAATACGTGCTTCTGCCTAATGAGGATGACATGGAGGTACAAGTTATTAATTCACAAGATACGAGAAATGAAGCAGGAGAATTCATTAAACCTTATAAAACCACAAAAAGGATACCCCGATCATAGTTTCAGATGTACAAAACTGGAAAAAATTAAGAAAGGAAATTAAAAAGTGAACTACTCAAATAGAATTTAATCTAAAAGGTGATGAATTTCACATTAAAGTCAAAACCTCGGATGACTATAGGAATACTACTACCTATTTGGATGAGAAAACCATGCCGTACCATACTTTTCCGTTGCCTAACGAAAAACCCATTAGAGCAGTTATTAAAAGATTGTCCGCATACACCAAACCGGAAGATATCATGATGGAGGAATTAAAAGAAAATGGGATTCCCATTAAATCAGTTAAACAATTCACAAAGATAAAAATGCTAAAAACAATCCACCAGCCAAGGACTTCGAAAATTTTCCATTGTTACTGACCAAGACTTCTGCTAACAGCAACAAAAGAAATGATGATGAGGAAGAAAATAACAACACCAATAAGAACACAGAACAAGGAAAATGAAAATAGTAGCTCAGTCCAATCGTTCCTAAAATGGATCATAAATCTTATTAACCAGGGAAAAACACTATTTCGAAGATTTTTTAAAGCAAAATCCATAATGCATAAAATCCAAATTGGCTGTGAAGTTCTTGAACTTATTTCGAGTATTAATTATGAATTCTAGACCATATAGAAATATTACAAGTTTTCATATTACTTGCTCTTAGTAGTCTGAATATCACGTATTTCAACGCGAATAGCATAAGATACAAAAATGCCGAAATCCTTAACTATATTAATGAGCACGACATTGATATCTTTCTTGCCAACGAAACTCACTTAAACGCTAGCGATAAATTTAAAATACAAGGATTCAAGACCTTTAGAAACGATCGCCAGCATAACCGCGGAGGTGGAACTCTAATCTTGGTTAAAAATTACATGCAGTCCACACGTTACGACCTCACAGGCATCACCAGCATAGAATTTACAGCAGTTATCGTGCATTCACGCACCAATGATCCAGTGATTTTCGTCTCTGCTTACAATGCCCCTAACAACACCGTAAGTGCCAGCGATCTAAAAGCTGCTTCAACAATATTACTCTTCCAGTCATCATCGCAGGTAATTTCAACTCCAAGCATCACACATGGAACTCTCGACGACCTAACTCAAACGGAAATTTTCTGTATAATTATGCACTTCTTAATGATCTAAAAATTTATGGCCCAAATAGCCCCACGAGATATCACCATACAGGAAGGGGTGAAGTTTTGGACATTGTGATTACCAAAAATATTCAGCAAATTCCTTATCTGAAAGTTAAAAATCAACTACAGTCGGACCATCTCCCTGTTAACTTCATTTGTTACAGTTTTGAGAACTCAATTCCATTAAGAAACATCACCAATTGGGATAAATTTACTGAAAACCTGGACAAATTACCAGCGCACCCGGATTTAACCGATATCTCTTACATTGAAGAGCAGATTACAAAAATTAACCGCAGTATCAACTATGCCCTAGAAAAATCTACTCATACTGAGGAATTTAAGAAGCCTAAACTTCCAGCAAATATTCGTAATAAAATTAAATACAAAAATCGTTCTGCGAAACTTTGGCGCAGGACCGCGGACCCAGCCATTAAAAATATTTTAAACAGGAAAATCCGTGAAGTCAAAGCTGCCCTCGAAGAATACAGATCAGAAGAATGGGGCAACTTACTTGACAATACGGAATATAATCATAACACAGTCTGGAGAATTTCAAAAGCCCTGAGGAAGAATCACGAGTATAATATAGGCCCTCTTAATTCCGCAAATGGCTTAATTTATTCTGAAAAGGATATGGCTGAGGCTTTAGCTTCCCACCTAGAGAATACCTTCACTGTGAACAACAGTTTTCAAGACCAAGATACTAAGGAAGAAGTCTACAACTTTAACATTCATCTCGCGGATAGAATTGATGCTAATCATATTAACCCTACTTCCCCAACCGAAGTTAAAGACATAATTAAAAATCTCAAAGACCGCAAAGCCCCAGGGTTTGACGGAGTTTCTAACAGAATTCTTAAAAAGCTTCCAAGGAATTATATAGTTTTACTTACAGATATTATTAATGCATGCCTCCGACAAAATTACTTTTCATAGCAGTGGAAGCACGCTAATATTATTACTTTTCTGCAACCGGGGAAAAATCCTAAAGATCTAAATTCTTATCGACCTATCAGCCTTCTCCCAAGTATGGGTAAAGTTTTTGAGAGAATATTAAAGACTAGACTTACTAAACATCTAAAAGATCGCAATATAATCAGAAGCGAGCAGTATGGATTCCGCGCTGGACATAGCACCACACATCAACTTCTAAATGTAACACAGAATATCTTGCCGATTCTCTTTCGAAAAAGAACACAGTTGCAAGTTGTTTTCTCGATCTAGAGAACGCTTTCGACAAGGTGTGGCATAAGGGTTTGCTATACAAGCTACACCTTGCTCGACTGCCCCTCAATTGCATAAAGCTGCTCAAAAGTTACTTGAAAAATCGCACCTTCCAAGTCAAAATTAACCATAGCTACTCTACTAAAAATATGTATCAGAAGCGGAGTCGCTCAAGGAAGTGTTCTCGGACCTAGTTTATTTAATATCTATACAAACGACATGCCAGTTCCTCTTAATTCTAAAATTGTTAAATATGCGGATGACACAGCCATCTTCATTAAGTCTCTTAAATCACAATTGGCCGTGAAAAAACTCGAAATTGCAGTAAATCACATTACTTCATTACTTAAATTTCTGGAAACTGAACATCAATCCGAGCAAAAGTCAAATTCTACTTTTCAGGAGACACAGAAGACATAAGCCTGTTATTATCAATATCAAGATTAATGGCCATCCAGTCCCTATTGTAACCATCACTAAATATCTTGGAGTTAATTTCGATTCCCAACTTTTATTCAAGGAACAGCCAGAATATTCTTTAAGAAAAGCTACAACTGCCAAAATTGCTGTCCACCTTTAATTAATAGAAAATCAAAACTAAACATCAGAATTAAGAAAAGAATTTATATCACTTTGATACGCCCTATTCTCTTATATGCCATTCCAGTTTGGGCAACTGTCTTTAAAACTTACAGAAATCGATTCCAAGTTTTTCAGAATAAAATTCTTCGCGAGATTGTTAACGCTCCATGGTTTATACCAAAACTTCAAATTAACACAAGGAACTTATAATACGACCGATAGCATACCAAATTCTAAGTACAAGCCACAACTTCTTCAGTAAGACAGAAAATTCGAGTTACGACCACCTGAGGGAACTGTTAAACTATGATCCTACTACTGAAAATTCGAGAAAAAGTTGTGAAATTTCTCACAACGATTAATGGTGACCTGTATATATGTATATATTTTAACTTCAATTTCTAATTTTGTGTGCATTTTTCCGACCATGAGAGACTTCTCTGCAAAGAAGAACTTATAGACTTTGCTTTCAACTCAACTAGTAGTTTTGTTTAGTGTTTGTATTTCTTTATTTTTATCTTATTCTGCACAGAAGGGATTTTGGACTTTGCGATGTTATACCCTGCAAAGAGGGACTTTTGGACTGTGCGTTTTGTTTTAATGTATAATATTGTGCTAAAAACGTCACCACTACGTTGTGAAGTAAGTAACAAAATGAACAATCTGTTAGAAATATGCTTTACTATTGAGTTAGAAGTACTTGACGATTCCAAGTACTTCTGTGAGCAAGAATCTTCTGTGAAGCAAGAACATTACCTCAGTATCAAGATGAAGCAGTAGAGGTCAGTTCTCGAGAGAGTGACCTCCTCGTGACGGACTCCGCCCATTCGTTTGCGTTCTTCATAAAAACTCTGAAAATTTCGTGCATATTCATCTCTAGTGTGCCATTCACGTTGATCAATTACCTTATTTCAAGTGTTATATGATTTATTTAATGAACTTTTGTAAGTTTCTAACTGAATTTAAAGTAAATAATTTATTATGTTTCAATCTGAAAATAGTAAGGTGGGCGCTACCCGCATTGTAGTACAAGCCTATCAGCTTGTAAAAGTATTTTCATATTCACAGCTCGAACAGCTTTCTCAGATGCTGCTTCTAAATTGTTTCAATTTAGGTACTATTGTACCTTTCCAGCTTCGCCTCTCTAGGCGGGGAGGTTATCTCCTATGAATAATTTTGTTTCCCCAGCCCTACGGGCAATCTCCAAGTTAGGCAGTAAAAGTAGCAGAGGCTACTAAAGGCTGCTCTTGCCAGTTTCATAAGATAAGATAAGATCAGAGGATCATTCGCAACTCTGATGTCGAGCATAATGCGTGTGTTTACATACAGGGAAAGAGCTGACATGCATCTCATGTATGGTGCTGCTAATGGGAACGGCAGAGTAGCACTACAGTCGTACCAGGAACGGTTTCCGAACAGGCGTATGCGGAAGCACACAATGTTCGAGAGGTTGCATCGGTCTCTGTGTGAAAATGGGTCATTTGAAGCCACCTTTGACACTAGGAGTGGAAGAAGTGCACGACAACCTAGCATTGAAGAATCCATCTTGAACATTGTGCATGAATCACCTCAGACACGTACAAGAGCTATTGCACTTCGTCTGCAGCTGAGTCATTCCACCGTTTGGAGGGTATTGCATGAAAATGGTTTGCACCCATACCATTTGCAGAGAGTCCAAGCCTTGCAAGAGACAGATTACCCTCTTCGAGTTCATTTCTGTCATTGGTTCTTGTAGCAGTGTGCATAACAGGCGGATTTTCCATTGGATATGTTATTCACGGACGAGGCAACTTTCTCACAGGACGGCATCTTCAATAGCCATTACATGCATGTGTGGGCAACTCATAATCCACACGGCACACGTCCACATGCATTCCAAACCCGCTTCTCCGTGAATGTGTGGGCGGGTATTGTTAACAACTACCTCATAGGCCCATATCTTTTACCTGCACGTACAAATGGCTTATGTTATCATATTTTTCTGCAAGTGAAGCTACCGGAATTGCTGCAGGATGTTCCGGCTGTCGTTCGTGATCGCATGTGGTTCCAACATGATGGTGCACCAGCCCATAACCACATGCGGATCCGCAATTACTTGGATGGGACATTTCCGGGGGAACGGGATGGCCACCCCGTTCGCCCGATTTATCCACCTTGGATTTTTTTATGGAGCCATCTGAAGAGCATCATTTACGAAACTCCCGTTGACTCACTGGAGGACCTCGTTGCATGACTAACCATTGCGGCTGAAAGCATGCGCGAAATGCCTGTCGTTTTTCAAAATGTTCGTCAATCCCTTCTGCGACGTTACCAAGCAAGTATTACTGCTGGTGGTCGCAATTTTGAACATTTATTGTGAATACTGTATTGCTACAAAGAAGTTGATTTGCGTTGATTTTGTACATAAGCACATTTTCCTCTCGTGTAATTTTTTTTTTTTTTTTGCGTTCCTGCCTTAACCCGTCACTTTAGACCCTACATTCCTATAAAAGAATGCATGTTTCAGTACGCTGCACTACCCCTCCAAGTTTGTCTCATGATCTATGAAACACCCTGTATATATTAATAGTTTGGGATATGGCTGAGGCCCAAGAATACATTTCTTTTGGCCTTCGGCCACCTTTGCGCCACCAAAGGCGCCTCACTCCACAAGCCTGGCCTAACTAGCCACGCCCAATGAAGCTGGAGATCTCAAAAAAGCAACAACCAATCACATCAGCGCAATGGGTTCGAAGTATGGCAAAAAAATCGCCCCTTGTCATTAGAATACAGCTGCTGGGGAAGGGTATCAGGCGTTCCCAGAGCAGATCAAAGTTCACAAATTTGAAAGGTTCGGAATTCTTGAATTTAGCGCGGAAGAGCTCTTTTGCGCTAGTGGTGAAGAAATCCGCTCGGATGTGGTTTTACAGATGTCGATACGAGCAAAAGCCTCCTCTAGGAACACCGAAAGCACCGAACAACAATGGGCTATAAATCAACCTCGCCCTACCAACTGCCACAATGGCTTACTTCAATTCTGAAAGAGCACGGTGGTTTCCATTAGAATGGCATAAAATTTCGAATTTATAGTTAAGTCTAAAATTATAAAATGTTAATAAATAAGTTAAAAAGCAAACATACTTTTATTATACTTTTATTTTAATGTCTCTAATTAATGTTATTCACATTGCACTTAATGCATGAAATTTATAACGCATCTACACTCATGTCCATAAATTAAGGATAATGCATAATCAGGCAAAAGAAGAGTTAGAAGCAAAACAAATTTGACTTATTTGTAAAGCTTATGTATTAAACAAAAGGTAAAGAACAAAAAAATACGCTATATGTTTGATATTATTAAAAAGTTAGCGCTTTTTTCTCCCTGGAGCAAATTATAAAAAAAAAAAAAAACCCCTATTTACAAAAAACCAATATTACATGGTTGGTATGATTGTTAATACATTGTATGTCTCCCAGACGATGCAATACAGTCCGTACAACGCCTAGGCATGCTGAGTATCAAATTATCGATCTGATCTTGGGGGATATTACACCACTCAAAAAGCAATGCTCTCCGAAGTTCCGGTAGACATATAGGAGGAGGTTGACGGGCTGCAACTCGTCGGCCAAGCATGGCCTACACGTGCTCTACTGGATTCAAGTCCGGTGAGAATACTGGCTAGTCCATACGGGTGATATCCTCCGATTGAAGGCATTCGCTTACGATGTTTGCACGGTGAGGACGGGCGTTGTCATCCATAAACACAAATTGTGTGCACATGGCGCCCCGAAACAAACGTACATGTTGTTCCAGAATGACGTCCAGATAGATTTGGCTTGTCATGGTTCCAAGTTGAACATGCAGGTCAGTTCTGAAAGCCATCGTAATTCCACCTCAAACAAGCACTCCTGCACCACCGTAACGGTGTCGTTCAATGATGTTTTCTTGGTGGTAACAGGTACCTGGAACTCTCCATATGAAAGTCCGGGGAGAATCAGACTGCAAGCTAAACCTGGACTCGTCGGAAAACATCACACAAGCCCACTGTTGCGGTGTCCACAATGCATGCTCTCTACTCCAGGCTAACCGCAGGCGACAGTGAGTTGCAGTAAGTGGAACGCATCTGACAGATCTACGAGCATATAAACCAATCTGCCCTAAGCGTCTGTACACGGTCTGCCTTGAAATTGTCGTACCAGTGGCTGAAGAGAGCTGACGAGACAGGTCTGAGGCTGTGCTCCGCCTGTTTCTTTTGGCAGTAACTACCAAATACCGGCCCTCATTCGGCGTTGTAACTCTGGGGCGACCTGTGCTGTAACGTCTACTCACATTACCATCATCTTGGAATCGTTGCTAAAGCCTGGAGATGACACTCTGGGCAATTCCAAGTTCGTCTGATACTTCCAGTTGGATACGCCCACATTCCAGACGGCCGATAATTCTACCACGTAAAAAATCATCCAAATGCGTCCTTTGTGTCATAACTATTCGGTTATTGCACTGAAATGCTTATAAAGCGCCTGCGAACAATTTTACTTCTTTGCCTGTATTCCTTATATATCACACTCTTACACTCTCGTCATTGTGACGTACCGGTGTCATCTGGTTACTTTTTGAAATTTGCATATGATTCTTGAAGATGTGTGTAGTGATTTTACAGGTGATATAATTATTTTAGAGTTCCAGTTCTGCGTGACTCAGAATTATCCTTAATTTATGGACATGAGTGTAATTGGTGATATTTACAAACATCTGCACCATTTTCATGCTCAACGGTAGCGGAATAGCCCAGGTTCAGATCCGACGAATGTTCAGTCTCCATAGGAGTTTTCTTGTATTTTCTCCTCGCAGCGTAAATGCAAGCTTGTTTCTCTTATAAAGCTCTTCACAAAGGTATCTTTTCCCTTACGCAGAGAGCCCTCACATACTTAGCCACAATCCAAATGGTCATTATTATAATTAAAATAGAGATCTTTCCAATTCCAAGTACTTACGCCGCATAACAGCCTATTTTTAATCCACTGTACGGAGGTAACTTGGTCGGAGTTTGAGAGGCGATATTATTAATTTTTTCCATGATATTTTCATTGTTGGCATTTAAATCACTGACAGTAACTGTATGTTACTTTTTTCAAAGTTTAAATAAATAAATAAATGAACCACTTTTTTAAGCGATACTGAATTTGAGATACAAAAATGTGTCAAGTGACAATATCAAAATTTCGGTTGCTATAGCATGAAAGTCCTATAAATTGTCAAATGGTTTTAAAGATTTATTTTGATGACACGGGCAAAACATGTAACTTTCTTATCATATGAAGTATTAAAAATTCTTCTGAAAAACATTTCATAATAATTTTCTGTTTAACCATATCTGATCAATTTTACAGTAAAAGTAGCTTAACCTTTTTATAAACAAGACAAATACGGAGGCTGAAGGAAATAAAAATTCTGTGAAAGGAATTAACTCGATTAGTTTAATTAAGGAAATTAATGAAGAGTTTCAGCCAATACTGTTACTTTCATCCCTTTATACTGACATTCACTTAATTTATAAGTTTTATTTATTTGTTACATACAGGGCAGATGCTTAATAAAATTATCAGTCGAAATTCCAATAGAGGTAAATATAAAAATTCGAATTAAGAAGTTACGACATTTAATTCTGAATACCAGTGGCGGCTCGTGGCTAAAATTAATGGGGGTGCTGTTCCAAAAAAATTTAACCTTTGTTTTAAAATTGTCTAAAAGGAAACAAACATTTATAAAAACTAAATTTATTTTGAAACTTCATGAAATCTTACAAAAAAAAAAAATTAAACATTTCTTAATTAATTTAACCAAAATTGTTACAGTTCAGTGTTTGTCTAATCATTTAAAAATGAAATCCATTCTTCTTGTTTTAATTTGCGCGAAAAGATCAATAATTTTCTCCTTGATCTCTGGATGATAACTGAGGAAATTTTTCTTTATTGAAAGCCATGCAAGCGCATTTAGTCTTTCCGAATTCCTACTGCTTCTTAGAAAAGTTTTTATTCTTTTCAATGTTGAAAAGCAGCGTTCTGCCTCAGATGTAGTCATGGGACCTCTCAAGAGAATTTTTATTAGTTTCGTAATTTCACTAAGAACATCATCTAGATTATTTTCGAAGATAAATTTCAGTAGCGCAGTATTCATGGATATCAGACCTACAACAGAATACTTTTAACTCAGTTTCAAGCTTTTTTTTTTTTTTTTTTTTTTGTCAATTATTGGATATGCTTTAGTGGTCCGTACTATTTCTTCTGTAGAATGTTCATTCCTAAAACTAGCGAAACATTTCTTGTTTAACAATTTAGCAGCTGATAAGTGTTTAGTGGAAGAATATCTGTGCATTATATCAATACATAGTTATAAAGTCACATATTTCCTTAGCTTCTGCCATCGATGTCTTTCAGAAATTCTCACAGTACTTTGAAATTCTTAATTCTAAAATAGTAGTTTTGAAATTTGTTATATATTCGTTAATTTTAAACACATTAATTTCTCTGGATTGCATTTAGTTGTATATTATTTCAACATGAGGCATCTGATAAAAAAGCTCTAACCAAAACTTGAAATTATCACCATTTAGATATTTTAAAATTCCTGTTGCTTTTGCAATGGGAACAATTGTTTCATTTGTTGTTGTTGTTTTGCATTTGATGTTGATTGAATTTCAGTAAGGCAATTTTTTAAAGGTTGAAAATTTTCATGAACTCTGTGGTCCGTATGATGAAGTTCCTCCTTGTGGAGAAATACCACACGCGTGGAGTAAAAAGAAGTCACGCTTCCAACAACATGCCAGAATTTCGGCACTGCAACAGCGACAGTGCAATTCTCTCTGCCTGATTCGCGTGCTGTTTTCTGTGTACGCATGCGCAGAACAGCCAAACATTACGTCGCTGGAACTGTGAAGCGCACAGTTCCAAAGACTTTCGTACGTTTCTCACTAAGTGGGGGATGGCTACTGACATTAAGCTTAAGGATTATGTATTCTAAAAGTATAAAGAAAGAATTAAAGACTAAAGGACACACTGTATTAAATAATAAAATTAATGATAACTGGAAATAGGGGGTGCTGCAGTTCCACAGTGCTTATTACGAGCCGCCACTGCTCAATACAGTAGGTTACAGAAACACATTTACAATATTTTACCAAAATATTTGAAAGTTTTAGTTTGGAAGATATTTACCAGTTTCGCTGTATATCATTTAGGGCAATCGTCAAAAAAACAACACTCGCAATCCGATCTTGTTGGACCTGTACATCTACCGCTGGGAAAATCGTTCCTTATACAGAATGCAATACAGTCCCTTTCTTCTTCATGGCATCGATAAGCTGTTATAGTTTCGATGATGGCTATAAAACGTCATAAGATAATTGTTCTACTTTGCATAATGTCAATAAAATAGACCTGACAACAGCAGGTGAGAAAATAAAATACACTACTGATCATCCAAATTACAGCATCACTAAGGAAGTTTTCATAAAACCTATAGAAATTTGCACAACGCATAGACTTTCAGTAGGGCATTCAGTGTACTGTGTGTATACAAATCATGTGCTGCAACCTAGAAGTACTATAAAAAGGGAGATCAGAAGTCTGTTTTAAATACTGGAATTATGTAGTTTTCTGCTGTTCATATTCTGTGATAAGCTTCAGTATGTCTTGCCGAAAAAAAGAGCAATCATGTAAGAACATTTCTGAGTATGACAGAAAAAAAAAATTGTAGCTTATAAGTGAAATGATCCTTCCAAGAAATCAGGGCTGGTGTTGGATGAAATAAAGCAGGACAGATATGACTATGGAATCGGCGAGTTCAAGACGGAATAATTGACAGAAGAGAACGATTGCATGCGATCGCGAATCAAAGGACAGACTTGTGCGCATGGCAATGGAAGATCTCACAGTAACATCAAGAACCCTGATGCAGGAATTAGGATTTATTGCAAAACAACCTGTGCTAGTATCATTTGATGCTGTCCATAGAATTGATTTAGTTTTCACTTACCTTAAAGTGCGCGAGGGCTATCTGCCTAAACAGAGGGATGCATTCGTCGAAGACTTACTGAGGGAAAATGGTTCGTATCTACGTTACATTATGAAAAATCTACGAAAAAGTCCTTGCAGTCAGCCAGGATTTGAACTCCCCTCAAACTTTCAGTAATCGACGATCTTAATCACTCACCATTCGGTCCCTTGTCGATCTGTCTGCAGAAAAGGAGAATATTTTGAAGATATTTATTACTGGGATTACCGTTGACTCTGTACCATAAGCGTATGCTGCTGCAATCAGTGCGTTCAACACCGGGCACTGACAAATGAAAGGCACGACATTGTCTTTTCAGACAAATCTCGATTCTGCTTATAACACCGCTATGGTTATTCGAGTCTGGCGGAGCTTTGCGAATATTATAACTCTTGCTCTTTGTATCGCCATACCGGTTCTGTGATTGAACTTATGGTGTGGGAATAACGAGCGTTTATTCCCACACCCGTGTAATAGGCATTGTCAGCACACTCAGAACCCATCTCTAATCTTTAAAGTTCTGGAGCCAGTTATCTCTCTTATCGTCAAGGCTGGACTGCGGCTAGATTTCAGTAGGACAACTAGCAATTACCAATTACCAATTCATCAAGTCAATTACCGAAAACAAATGCCAGCATACAGTACCTTCAGCTATGCTAAATGAATTTTGGCAACGTATGGAAACAGCATAAAGACTGAAAGACTCCAAGCCTATATGCAAAGCTTCTTTCCTTCACTGCCAAACTGTGTCAAAACTGCCATCGATTGTGGCTATACAAAATACTGATTCCTTATGTTCTGCAAGTCAAACAGGCCGTAATTTTATCGAATACATCCTTGTACATTATTATCTGTCCAGTAAATGTGGCTTTGATAACTCCGGCTCTTAACGTTGCTACAATTTGGATGGATAGCAGCGTATTAAAATCAGGTTTTAAAATGTTGTACAGTGAGACATAAAATAATTATTATATTAAAATTTAAATGTATAATTGAAAATATAATTCTTTTAATTAATATGCTTCATCAGTTTTTAAAATATTTACAGACAGTTCCTGAAAAACAAAATTATATCGAAAAATTAATATGTACATCATTAAGCGATCCTATATTACAAAAACCTAAAAAGTAAGCAATTGCATTGATGTTAGAAATATCCTTACCACAGTATTTCTAAAAGTTTAAGCCACAAAACCCATTACATTATGTTAAGCATCATTCATATGACATCCGTAGATACTGAAATGTGGCACCACTGAGCGAAGAATAAAATCTTTTATTCATCATATACGTGTCATGGTGCATAATCAGTTCTCATAGCTCTGGCGTTCAGCAAAAATTATCAATCTGTAATTAACGTGTAATATAAGCAATTAAAAAGGCATAAACGCATTTCTTGATAATTTAAACTTTTATTTTATATATTTTTCATAACGCTGTAATTGGATTAAATTAAATTTATTTAATTAATAATAATTCCGATTGATAATTTTTATGAACATATCCACCTTAATCGTTATTAATAACTGATGATTCCAAGGCAAAAAATTAGGCGTCTGATACAGAATTGTTCGATTTTTAAATGCAATGCAATGAGGGGACGTTCTGTAGGAGATAAATGCGTTTAATGATATCAGTTCCAGTAGCTTTTAAAACGTGTTTTATTTTTTCTTAGAACGGAGATGCATTTAATTGTTGAATTTCTTTTTCTCATTGGTATCTTGATTCTTTACCTTCTTTGGAACTTACTCAGAATTATATATTCGACACTCTACACATGTGTTTGATAACATGCTTTTCTTTCTTCCAAAGATATTAACTGACATTATTCCAAGGACAATACCTTAAGGGGACTCATACACCTTAAAACTAGCAAGACCTTCGAATATGTGACTGTTGCAAGAATAGGGATAACTTATTTATTTTAAAAGCAATTACTTCCAACTTTTTACAGCTGACTACATAATATAGCTGCTTTCTGAAATAGTCATCAGAAAGTTTGTGTTGCCAAAAATATTTTAATAATTTACTCCGCTTTCTGACAAAAGTTTTCGTCCTGTTTCCACCTTGCGCGCACAGTTTAAAACATTCTGTTGCATAATTTAATTCTATATTTAATATATAACATTTATAACATTTGGAAACTATTGGAAACCTAAAATTCTAAAAATTTTATGTTAAATTTTTATTTTATTTTGAGTTGAGTTTATAAAATGTATTTTGTTAAAAAAATCTGTAATGTTTTCGTCCATAAATTTTTTCAATATTAAAATATTCATCAGATTTTGGGTTCAGTTAGAAAATAGTGCCTATATAAAAAATTCCATCCAATTTCAAGGATGTACTATTAGCCATTTTTAAAATATCATGCGCGCAAGGTGGAAACATGGCGAAATATTTTGTCACAAAGGGGATTAAATTACAAAAATATTTGTGGCAACACAAACTTTCTGGTTACTAGTTTCAAAAGCAGCTATATTACGTAGTCAGCTGTAAAAGGTTGGAAGTAATTGCTTTTAAAATAAATAAAATATGCCAATTCTTGCAACAGTTGCATATTCGAAGATCATAAGGGGTTTAAGGTGTATGAGCCCCCTTAACGGTTCCTCCTATTTGCTTCCAAACAGCAACACCGAGCCTGAGATTTAAATGACATTACAGAGTAGCTGTTTGAAGCTTTTTATTCTTGTAAATTTTAATGCTCTCACTCTTCCCTAGCAAAATAAGGATATCAAGTCATGAGGCAGGGAGATCGAAAATGTAATAGAAGACCACTGTTCTTGTTGAATAATGCACAGCACGTACTGCAAAGGACGTTTGATTCCACTGGTCTAGTCGTTTGTTTGCTTTCCTTCTGCCACTTAAATCACTTATATATTTGCTTGTTGCTGGTATAATATATATTTATTTAAAAACGAATTCGCAACAATTTTAATGGACGTCTTTCTGAGGGGAACTACCATAAATTTTGAGAAATAATCTATAATGATAACCAAATATCCGTTTTTATTTATTTATTTATTATTTTTTTTAACTACGAATGTAAAGACGTTTTAAATGAATTTCTATATGACTTCGTTAGGGAATGTGGCTTTTAAGCTATTTAAGTGCCTCGCTGGTTATAATTAATGCCGTTAATTAATTGTAAAGTACTTCAGCATTTGACAGGTTTAGTTACAAATCTGTGTAGCTATGCAAAAACAAACAACTTCCGCTTTAGAAGGACCCACTAGTTCATCTTCTGCGCGTTTTTAGCTTCTCGGGGAAAAACGCTAACAAGATCATATAAACAGATCTTTCTTTGGCACAGACAAAACTGCAGCTGGTATGCATTTCTGTTTATACAGACGGATTGAAAGGAACTAATCATGTTGGAGCATCATTTGCAATTGGCAGTCATATGGAGAGCATACCTTTGTATAATGACTGCTTAATTTTCACTTTTGAATGAATTGCTGTATATTATGTTCTTTTTGTAATTTCTAAGCTATGCCATAGGAAATTCTTAATTTATATTGACTCGTTTAGTGCATTAAAACTTCGCAAACATTTTCTGACGATCAGAGGACTAAACCTTCCTGAAGTTTTAAAGCTAAATTTATACTTAAACAGATATCAGATTCTTTACTGCTGGATTCCTGAGCATGTAAGAGTGAAAGGTAATGACCTATCAGATATCACAGCAAAGTTTGCTGTGGAACTGTCTAGACAATTCATTTCTTCCTGAGATATTAGCATTACCATCGAGTAGAAGATCTTAAATTAGTATGAGGAATGAAGGCCATGGCTTCATCTGTAACTTCATAACTAGTTAAGAACTGCAATGTTTTGAATGGAAAATTGGATGACCCATAGAAACCGGACGAAGGGATCCCCTTTAATTGTGTTAGAATTGATCATTTTTAACTTATTCTTAATTATTTTCTAAAAGCTGGAAGTGAATCTCTTTGCTCAAATTGTAATGCTGTCCCCACTTATTACAAATATCCAGAGACGATTAAGATGAAACGCAGCTTTCCATATCAGTCTCCGCTGGGTCAGAGCCCACGTTTGTCTTGAGAGCAGTGATGGCAAAGTGAATGAAACGCCAGCGAACATGGAAAATGAACTTACGATTACATTCCTAGAGTCACCACGCTCCGATTCTACTCAAGTCCGCAACTCATTCGCTACATCTTTAGAATGAATTGCTTTATTTTGTTAATTTTATATTGCTCATTATTGCGCAAAATTTGAGTTGCAAAATCTCTACATATAATAAAAGAAAGCGTCTGTGTGTGTGTCTTTCGTTCGCGCTGCGCGTAAGCTAATAGACTCGCCCGAAATTTGGTACATAGGTGCATCTAGTCTTGACAAGAGCCACTGCACCTCGAAGCGATTTTTTCAAAATTCGAATTCGAATTTTTTTTATTTTATGTTTTGTGACGAAATCGCGTCATTTTGAGACATAATGGGCTATAGGAAAACAAGATTTTACTCTACACACTCCATTTTCACATCGTCATGAAACGTAGGCACTTAGCTATTTTACGAACTTAAAATAAATTTCGTGTTTCAATAAGTCGATTAAATACGAATTTATTTAACAAAGGGAGCTTAACATCTTTCTAACGGGATTTTTTCTAAAAAAGTTTATTTTTAAATATGTACAGTTTATTTTTCTTTGATTTTTGGACACATTAAACTTTCATCCTTGCGACTGCTTTTACAAAAAGAATTTTGGAAAAATGATAATATTTTATATTTTTTAAAAAAAAATTTTAAACGAAGCTTCCGAGTACACTTCTCACATCTTTAAAAATGTGATTTTGGCAACAATTTTCCTGTCTTATTGTTGTTGATAGATTGTGGATGAAATCGCATCATTTTGAATAGTTTCATTCTTTTAGAAATATGGGTTTGGCAACAATTTTTCATCGTATTTCTTATGTCACTGTTTTTAAGAGATTGGCAAATTTCATTGTCATTTTTTATATATATAATACATTTTTGTTGATTTTTTTTTAAATAAAATTGTTCTGCAGAGTAAAATTTTGCGCGGATTTTTTTTGTTTTTTGAGTTACTTTCATGTTATTTTTTGCTTATTTCACTATTTGTAAGATATTGAAAAGTTTTGCATGATTTTTTTTCTTCAACGGAAAGTTGGTTAACTTTTTTATTAGGATAATTAATATTTGTATTTAGGGATATAACTTATTTCATTGTAATTTTTTTCTCTTGAAAATATAAGATAAAATATCATTAATTATACTTTGCTCTTCAGAATTTTTGTTTTTTGTATTCTTTTATGTTATTTATTGCTCATTTCACTGTTTTTAAGATATTGAAAAGTTTTGAGTGATATTTTTAGGAAACAAAGTTCTTAACCTCCTTTATACCATTTGAGTTCTTAAGATTTTGCAAAGGGAAGTTGGTTAATTTATTTATTAGGATAATTAATATTTGTATTAAGGGATATTGCTTATTTCATTGTAATATTGTTATATGTAATAACTTTTTTTTTATAAAGTTGTTCTGCAGAGTAAAATTCTACGCAGTTTTTAAATTTAACGTTTGGTGTTTCCTTCAGCCATTTTCCCGGTACATTTAAAAGTCAGACGAAGGCTGGCAGCGAAGCTGTTAGTAAAACCATAAAGCAATTGATCAACCTTCGCTTAATCTTTATTTATTATTGTTTACTTTCGTTTAATCTTATCTTCAAGTCACAAAATGCAGGATGCTTATAAAGTCCCGGACCCATTTTGATGTTTAATAACTCATAAAATAATAAAGATAGATTAAAATTAATAACATAAATGGTTAGATAGACTCAAAAATTTTATGACCCTTGTCAATGAACTTCCACGTGTGCCCCCTTCGTCGCACGGAGAATATCAAGTCGATATTCAATTTCACGCCAGGTACCGGCAAGCATGTGTTGTGGTATATGCATTCTCCTTAATATCCGGTCGAATAAAACATCACATGCAAAAGTACTAGAACAAACACATCAAAAGTAAACATAAAACATTGCAATAGTTGCCAAAAACAAAAGAGAGAAAATGCAATTAATAAGCAGACGATATTTAGAAAAGTACAGATGAAAAATGAAATTATCTGAAATTAACCACACGCGCAGACGATATATACAAAAGTAAAGATATTCAAACCTGAAAAGGAAAATATATAAGTTACTCCATCAATAAATGCGATAAGTTTGTTTATATCTTCTTTATTTTATGAGTTATTAAACATCAAAATGGGTCCGGGACTTTATTGCAGCGAGTTTCACGCGTTCGCTTATTCGATTCTTTAGAAAATTGAAGAATTCCTACAGCAAATTTAAAGCAAGATTAGTATGTTGGTTAACTTTATAAATTGTGCAATTCATTAAAAATATTTTTTTCTTTCTGTGTGATTATGCGTCGATTTAGAGTAACATATATAACAAGATTCTATCTACTTAAGACTATTGTATCATTGACACTAATTCTATCTACTTGAGACTATTGTATCATTGTAAATATTGCACTTGATTTTAAATTACTAACAGTCAAGTCCGCTACATAAAAACCAATTTATAACGAAACCTTAATTTTGATTGAGTTCAGGTTCTTTTGTACAAAGTAATTTATTCAGCTTGCAGCATATTTCCAAGCACTTGAAAATCAACTACGCTAAAACCGACCAGCTACTCAAAAGAGGTACATAGAACTATTCTTGTGTATCTCTTATGTAAGCTGATCCGTTTCCATTTGCAGTCCCATAAATAGTTATATAGCCCTATAAATAGATAAAAATTCATATCGGCGAGCTCTGGGACCATGTAAAGATGCATGCTCAAAAACGAGCAGGGAATGAAGATGAAGATTTCTGCACTAATATTCCGTTACAATTTTTTTTTTTAATCTCGGTCCCCTCTAAAATAAATTCTCCAAAATAAAGTATTAAGAGCATTGCTTAAGTTTGAAGTCATTAGATAAATAATTACGAATTTAAAAGTTTAAAAAAGGAGTGACTTACCCAATGTTGCTATAAAAAGGAAAGTAAGAGCTACAGCACAGAATTTCATACTTTTCATATTCTTTTTGAAGAAAGAAAATTAACTTTAGCAGAATAAAGCTAGAATAAAAATTATCAACCGAATTAGTGTGTAACAAAGAGTAAATTAAAAGTCAAATCTTTTTTTAACCAAGTACGACATGTATGACGTTAGAAAGATCGTTTACTATTAAAAAATTAGAAAATATCTAATCAAATTATCATTTAAATATTATTAAAAATTAAATGTAATTAAAATTATAAAATGGAGTGTACTTAAAATCATATTATAAATTAAATGTATTTAAAATCATGTTAAATATTTAATATATTTAAAACCATTTTATAAACTAAAGGTATTTATAATTACATCATTTATGCAGATTTTAAAAATAACATTAAACGGGAAAAGACATTCAGGATCGTTGGGCACCTGTAGTTAGCCCTATAATGTGAAGCAACGCAGTACGCCGTTAAATTAAAAATACATCATTAGATACACCACTAAATTCAAACTAAACTGAACGCCATCGGTGACCGTCAAGACTTAGATCTGTCATCGAAGACTTAGACTTTCAGTCTTAAGAAGACTTAAGAAAAAGAACTTAAGAGTCTTAAGAAGACTTAGACTTTCAGTCTTAAGAAGACTTGTCACTTGTCATCGAAGACTTAGATTTTCAGTCTTAAAATCATCAGTAACTCACACGCTGATAATTAATTGAGAGTAGACAAAGTTACCAGTGCTTTAATGCAGAGTCAACAGGAGCTGACCTTTGACTTCGATGCTTTGATATTTGGATATGGACTGGCAGCGCATCAGATAATCGCCAGGTGGAGTAACGATGAATACACAACCTTAGATGAGAGTTCTAAAAGAATAAATGCATATTAAGTAATAAAAGACCCATGCCTAGGAGAATTAATATTAAGTAAATAATAAACTCATACCTAAGGGAAAGGCAGTCGAACTGTCAGTCAGGGGGGAAAAAGATTTCTGCAAATCGAGTCCATCATGTGCCGCAGTAAGGGGATTAAATAAACAAGGAGGTTGAAAAAATTGGTATTTACGTATTAACGCAATCACCTTGGCGCAATCTGGCAACTTTTGTGCAGATGAAAAGTTACTTATCGATGAAATCCAGTGGTTTTCGCGAATTTTTTTAATGGAGATTCCCAAACTTCTGATATTTATGGTAAGTTGCCAAACGTTATCAATATGTAAAAAGGAAATATACTTCAGTAATTTAAAATTCCAAATTTAAATAATTCGATAAGTATTGCGTGATACATTAAAAATAAAAACTGAGATTTTTTTTCTAAATCTTTCTGTAATTTTTTGGACTATCTTTCTCTCCAAGTACCTAGCGATCGGTTTACAATTAAAACAGCAGAGAACTGCAGGAATAAACTATCTCACACACTCCGATAACATCGGCCATCTACCAACCGCATCTCCTCGTTGTTTCCCTTTAGAGATTTTGCATCAAAATTCTGTATTCCTGAAGAAATTTTACCGCAGTTCTTCCGTTGTTTGCAAATAATCCAAGCGCATATTTTAAAATACGTAAGGCATAAAATATCACGATTTCTGTATAAAAACCTTTGCAATACAACAAACACAGCGCATGCGAAAATGGCGACGTTGCTTGCCTGAAGGATTATTCTGAGGATGGTTCTGTGATGAACTGTTATAGTAAATTCTCAGTTGTGTTTGCCTTTGTGTATCTTGTTTCTAGGTTCGCGTAAGATCGGGTGCCTCAGCTTTGATTGAGCATTTTTTATCGCTAGAGGTAGTAAATATTGAAGACGAGGTTCTTGGAAATTTTCTCTGTTATCTTGACCTTTTACGTAATTTTTCACATCCAGAAAATTTCTGGGATGGAAAAGATGGCATCTCAGGAGGATAGGCTCTTCATCAGTTCACAAGTAAGATTTTCATTTCAGTTCACAAGTAAGTTTGTGTCAAAAGTTCTCCAGAGCACTTGAGACACCTAGGTTAACGCACGTCACGTTATATGTCCATGAACAAACTTTTGACATCTAAAAAACTGTATGAGTAAACACCGGGCATTATAATTCTCGATTCTATTCAGTAGTTTACGGTTTCTAAATTTTTCGGCCTTCTGTAACGTGAGAGCTCCACAAAATAAATAGGGAGTTTTTTGAGTACATCATGATTCTTTCTTGATAACTGCTGGACCTTTCTGGCAGGAATGTTAAGTCCAGTAAGGGCATCCAGCGTAGCTTTTTCCTCAGTGTTCTTTTGACTGTTACACTCTATGAGTTTAAAATCTGTATCACACCTAGAAGCCGAATAGAGCGAATAGCCTCAATAGAGCGCCGAAATAAGCATTTCCGAGATATGTAATTAGTTGAATTATGAGAAAATCAGTTCTTGGAAGAAATGATATGACGAATATAGCTTCAAATGAAATATTTTTATATCAATTTCAAAAACTGCAACAGTAATGCTTGAGTGTACCTGTGAGAACGAATAAGTTGTATATGGGTGCTGTTGCATTTTTGACGATGCAATATTTGCGAAGAATTGTCATCTTCGATCAAGTCATAGATCATTGGTGTTGCTGCAATATAGTTAACTAGATTTTTCCATTAAATCTAATTCAGAGTGCACCGGTGTCATTGACACTTTTGTTGGTCACAGACAGGGCCGAATTGATACTGATGGAGACCGCAGGCGCTTAGAAGGTTTTGGTATCCCGTAATATTTACAGTATAACACCTGTTTTTTTTTTTTTTTTTTTTTTTTTTTTTTTCCATTTCTTCAGGATTTTAGTGTAGCTGTGCTATACATTCCTTGGTAAAACGAGGAATGATAATTTTTTATAGTGTCTTCTTTCCTTGACCATTTGCTCGTTTTGCTTAATGGTTAATCCAGCTCTAGTCACAAGTTACCTAGAAGCTGATGGTCACTGGTATTCAATATATAAGGCACCGATGGGAAAATGAGCAATGTTTTAGGCATTTAGGTCTGATTCACCTCAGGTATACAACTACTTTGAGTTTTGACCTGTTCAATCTGTGCCGCCTATGATTACAGAAAAAGTTTTAAATCGTAATTAAACTATAGAACTTTCAGCCTATCAAAGCAATTGGTAATCGGTAACCTGTGTGTATTGGCGGTCAATAAAAAGATTACTAACGTAAGGCAATGCGATGCATTGCTAAGGATAAGCTGTAGAACACCACTGATGGGTCACACAAACCCACGGTAATCGATTTCTGTCAACGCGTCTTACGACGTTCTGAGTTTTTCTAACACAAAAGTTTATTTAAAACGTTTAATCTACAGATGAATTTCACTAACAAACATGTTCATTTTGTTTAACTAATACAGAATTTGACAACAAGACTTATTGGACATGCTTCTTCAGAATTTTTAAATTTAAAATTCTCGTTTCTTAACATCATTTCTCTCTCAAAAGTTCAAAATGTGTTCCGAAGAGTTAGGATACCAGAGGTACTTCTTTACAGCTATCAAAAGGAATTCACAACGTCCTACCCCTCATAAACTATAACTTCATAAATTAAATATAATTTATTAATAACACAATAACTACTTATAATGACCATTATTCAATACTACATTAAAAATAACTGCACTATTACAGTAAAAAATAACTAAACAGTAATGATGGATCATAATAATACGAAATGTAGGGTTTTATGACAATTATAAATCATAGTTTTTGAAATATTCCAATGAATCAGTTATCAGCAACTATTTTATTCTCAAAGTTCTAATGGATACATATCTTGTCCGGTTTTCTTAGATCATCAAATTCCAGTTTTACATTGCATGAGTGGCAACGTTCAAGGTTGTCATCTTCGCCCACGACATTACGACAATAATAACATTTCATACTATTTCACAGTTATGTGACCTCCGATCACATTTTCGGATTCAACATTGTTCTTGAATGAAATGTTTGATATGAGAAGTCTCACCTTTCCAGCAATGAAGCCTCAAATGGGGCGATTTTTAAAAAACGCTTCTTCTAATGTAGCCTGAAATGGAGCATAACCTTCATAATCATATTATTACCAACGACTGTGAGTTTTTATTCATCAAGCTAAGGCACAGCAATATATGTTGCAGTGGCAGCACTGTATTTTCACCTTATCCCTTAAAATGTTCCAAATAGGTGCATGATAAGTACAAAGTAGCGTAATACAATGCAATGGTAACCATGAAGTTATGTATCGTTGCAAAAATTTTTGAAAGTCTGTTCTGAAGACGAACGTTTCTAGTCCCCAAAAATGGTATAAGGTTATATGTTTCATGCTTCTTAGTGCATATGTTTAAAAAAAAGCATTAACCCACCCACCCCCATTTCCTAAAACTGCTGGCCAAAGCAAATCCCATTTTCCCCCTTTTTTTAGCCCGAAATTGTTCACAAAACATCTTCTGTTGAAGAATTAGATTTCTTAGAAGCATTTCGCATTCATAAAAATCTTACACTTTTGGTTAATAATCCCAATGCTAGTCTGCTTTTACCTTCAGTTTTTGAAGAAATTATTTCATGGTTACTTTCACTTTTTGTCAATAGATTACTCCAGTGTCTTCGTCTCCTCTTCCTTGGCTGGAATTTTCGAGAATTTTTGTGCTTTTTTATCGCTTGAGCACATGTTTACCCTTCGTCATTTTCACTTCTCAGCTGTGGAAACTATAATCCTAAAAATTTACGCAATTTAAGCTGATTCTTGTTGCCATAGTATCTTTAACCTTTGTTCTTCGGCGTTTTGTTTTTTGTTGTAATTAAATATTTTAAAATTCATTCTTGACTGGCCACTGTGGGCTTCTTTATCTGTAGCTTGAAATTTTATCTCAACAATTGAAATTATTTATTCGTCATTCATTTCGCTTTACAGTTGCAGTCGTACATTTCCCATTTCTATAGATAAGATAGTATATTCCATTCCAGTATAACATCGAAGGGAAGCAAGTTTGTAAAGGTATTGATTAACAATGTTTTCATTAATCGTCACTTTTTTTGTTGATGTCGAGAGAAACTCAAGTTTGCAGCTTTATTTGAACAAATGAATTACTCTTCGATTAAGTTATCTAACCAGATTATTAACACTTACAGTTTCTTCCTCACATAGTTTTGTTGTAGCTTAGATTCAAAATTTACTTGAAATTTATAAAATAAAATGAATAATGTCAACAATAATTAAGCACTGAATGTTGTGAGAACTTTTGAAGATTCTCATGTCACATTTTGAGGCTTTGACAGGGAAACCGTGAACGCATTTATTTGACAGGGAAACCGTGAACGCATTTATTTGACAGGGAAACCGTGAACGCATTTATTTGACAGGGAAACCGTGAACATTTTATACTAAATATGATAATGTTCTTATCTTATCAGAATGTTCTTATCGCATCGGCACTAAAATTCAGAGGTACACCAAGGGGGGAAAAAAAAATTGTACAGTTCTTATATCAACCGTTCTACTGGGCCGATTGAGGAAATTCAAATTACGTTTTTCATGTCTCGAAAGCGCGATTTAGGATACATATTAGATTTATATATAGCATCATTCTAACATAGGTATTTTGACACAAAATCGGACTTTTTCTGAAATGACATGACAATTTTTTCCATATTTCGATTCTACGACATAATAACGACATAATAACATTCTACGACTAAATATTAAATTTTGTAAAATTTGGTGCGAAATTTACGGAGAAAAATTAGGAATTTGTCTTGGCATATTTTTTTCAGTTTTCGTCAAGAATAATTTAATTGGCGAATTTCTTAATTTATAGCAACCTATTTTCCTTTAATTCTTTTATTTGTAGACCACCGGGGAAAAAGTCATCGTTCATACTTTCAAATAATTTTAACGAAATGCGAATTAACATTAAAAAAAAAAAAAAAAAAAAAAAAAAAAAAAAAGATGCTAGATTTCAAAACTCTCTAACATGTAAATTCATGTATACCTTAAAATTTAAATATGAAAAATAAATGTATATCTTAAAATAAAAAACTCTAATTTTTTGCACGTGTGCCTAGAAATACACTACTTTAAGATGATATTAAAAATTTTATAGGTTATAATACCAAATTATTTTGGGAAAATTTATAAAAAATAATTAAAAATATACGTTATAAAAATAAATCATAAAAAATCTGCGAGTTATATTTGGATTAACCCTAAATTTCGAATTCTGGAAGAAGGAATCAGGTAAGTTTAATAAAAAAAAGAAATATTAATCAATATATATCAAATTCAATTAACATTGATGAGCTAAAAGTTTGAGAGGTAATTTTTTAAAAACTACTCGTGCGATTTTTACAAAACTTGGCAGTTTGGCATAATTTGAGTCGTAGATCGAAATGTGAAAAAAATTGGCATGTTATTTCAGAAAATGTCCGATTTTGTGTCAAAATACCTGTATTAGAACAATTCTGTATATAAATCTAATACATATCCTAAGTCGCGCTTTCGAGACAAGAAAAACACAATTTTAATTTCGTCAATCGGCCCAGTAGAACGGGAGCTGTAGAACTGTCTTTTTTTTTTTTTTTTTTTTTTGCTCAACGTACATTAATGCGACAGTCCCTATTTCTTCATCAATTTGTGATCACATTTCCAATTTGTAATTGAATTTATGATTACCTTTGGATCAAATTTTCCTTTTTATTACTTTTGTGGCTTCGGTCAGAGGGTTAAGATATATTGTTTAATAATAGTATCAAAAAAAAAAACTGAAAACATTTCAGATTTTATATAACGCTTAAAGGGGCGTTTTTTTAACGTTTCGTGTGTTACTTTTATTTATTAAATATCATGTTCATCGCACTTAAACCATAAAATTCAGTTCAACAGCAGTATCGCAAAATAATTTTAAAATGAGCATAATTTTTAGAATTTCCGATACACACTCTCGCGCGCTGGAGATAAAAGTGTTTTTTTTTTTTTTTTTTTTTTTTTTTTTTCTTTTTTTCTCCGTACAGTGTTGCCATTGCTCGCTTTGATATCGATGAGTTTGTTAATAAAAAATTAATTAAAGTTTTACAAAATATGAAATAGATAATAAAACAAATTTTAAATTTGGGCTTCCAAATCCCCATATTCGGGTGGAAACGTACGTTATTCAAAATTTACTGGCTCTAGGTACCATTATTTTATCACAACGCAAGAAATATACATACATTTATGCAGATTCTTCATTATTTAATTTCTTTAAATATAATGCAGGACTCTAATATTTGGTGGCAACAATTTAAAAAGTGAATCAACGCAAAATGACAAAACGAAATTAAGAGTCCTTTTGGGGCAAATTGCCCCTTTGGACTAATAATATTCCAAATTATTTTAATAAATATACTTTTTTTCATAAATGAACAGTAAATTAATATTACAAATATTTTAAATGAATTTCTCTCACCTTTGCTGAACAAGTGCTTCTGATCTTACAACCAAAATACTTTCTATCGCTTTGTGAAAGCATTTTCGATTTTTATAAGTTAGCTATCATCACGTAATCGTTTAGTTCCTTATTAAGTAGCATGACCAACTGCTTTTGAATGCAAAACAGGAGGCTGTCTCCCCCCCCCCCCACCTTTCTTCATTTTAGCTTTTGAAAGAGCTACTAAGTTTTCCCATATTGGTATTTTGGACCTTCACAGAACAAACAACATTTCGAAGAATTCTCTAAGTTTATTTATGTGACTCATGCTATTTAATAAGAGAATAATATATTGCCAACTAAGTCAATATAATTGGAAATGAGATTAATTGACTGAAAAACATAAATAATTGTTTCTTAAAAATTTATAATGATTGTTTTGAAAAATGACTCGTGAAAGAATATTTTACAGGGAAAAAAAACAAATGTTTTTAATTCTCTAATGTGAGACAGCACTCGTAAATTGCTTGGCTCTATTATCTAGATGTCGTAAATTGCTTGGCTCTATGCTTTGCAATTTTGCTTTCACCCGTTATTCATTTGCCTTGACATATTACCTTTCGGTGCCTTCGTTCTGGGGTGGTTTGTTAACTTCGTGATGTTTGGCTGCGACCGTTTCTTTTATATTGCCAGCTAGAAGATCCATATCGTTATTTGGACTTTTCTCTAAAAAGCCTAGCCGAAATACCGGGCTACTTGCCATTTCCATCTTTTATCATAGACATTGCTTTCGAAACATAAAATTGTTTTATTTGATTTTATTTGTGATGAATTCACACCATCCCTACCCTTTAAATACACAAATTAACTTGGAAACTTATGAAAAGCTAATTCAAATGTGTAACTCATTTTGTTCCCAAGAATAATTCAGCGATTGTTTTCCCCATGGTTATTTGCAATTTTTAATGTACACGCAAACTAATTTATGTTAGTTTCATTAAACATTCCAAACTTTCATTAAGCGTTAAACATACGAGTAGATAATTTTATTTATATTTCTACTCACGTGCTCTAATGTGGGTCTGAGGCCAATATGGAAACGTCTTTAAATGCTTTATGTCAAGGACAGTATGCATTTCCTTAAATACTTGATTAATAATTATCCTTAAATACTTGATTAATAATCATCATCTGCAATTACTTTTAATGGAGATCTATATTTTAAAATTAACTTATTTAGGAAAGAATAAATTAAACTGCTTGGGGAAAAGCAAGGCGAAATAGAATCCTTTCTGCCCTCTTTTAAAAACTATTATTGATGTTTAACAGAAATTTATGCTTATTTAACTTATTTTTAGGACAAGTGCGTAACAAATTAATTCTATCTAATTCATTTCAAAATCAGATTTCATTTTGCTTAAATATTGTCAGCCTATAATTAAAATCATTAACGAACTGACACATTGCTGAAGATTTGATGTATTCAGTGAAGAATTTATGAAACTGAGGGAGTACACTGCTTCCCAATGTCATTCTTATGATTACGCTGCCAAACAAAAGAAAGTCACGCAGTTCATGGAATATATTGAATCTTAACTAGGATTACTTACTTAATTTCGCTATTAATATTTATATATTTCTTGGAAAACAAGAGCCGGTCAATTATTTCATACTTGCTTGACCTTATTCTAAGTCTTGTTATGTCCACATGTTCAAACTGATCCGTATCCATTAGATATGCATGAACAATTTTTAACTCAATTTAAGATTAACTCTCTCAGTCATGCTTTAAAAGAGAGTCCAAATTTGTAGAAGCCAGCATTAAAGTTGGTTACACTCCTTACTTAATTTGATTCTACAATGTACGTAGGTAACAGTATTTTCATTTCCTGGTTTATATGCTGGATCTTAAAATTAAATTATTTTATTGTATTTTTAACTTCGACTTCATCAACCTGGGGGAAACATTTTCTCGGAATATAGAATTTCTCGAATGATCTATGAAACATGTCACTTGCTCCTTCCCCAAGAACCTTTAAGGAAGAGTTAGAGGAACTTAGAGGTTCTTTGTCCTTCCCGATATAAATTCCAAATTTCTGGACCGAGATGAAGAAGGCGAAAGTCTTTCTGTCTGCTGTTGTATATCGTCTTTGGATGTCATTCAAAGTCATACTGAATTACGTGATAAGCTTATTATTTTGCATGAGTATTAAGGCAACTGTATAATCAGATGCATCATTCCCATAAATAAACACGGATTTCCTCAGCATTGCCTTAAAAATAATACCCACTATCTTCCGAAGTGCAGTGGAATCTACATACTGTTCGATTGGCAATCTATGAAAAGAAAATACTTCGGATTTAGTAATAAACGCTGTTTTACTAACATCCATCAGGCGTCATTGCTGTGTGAAAGAAGCCGCAAAAGAGTTTTAAAGTGGCATGTATTTAGTAGATTGGCTGAATTACTGGTTAATAAAAGGTGTGAAATAAAGCACTTTTTCAGTTTCAGTAAACATTTGTGTGGCATTCTTCGAAATGTGAAGCCAAGCATTGTTAGGATAGTTAATCAGTTTAGGAAGCTTTGATTCGATTCTGCTTTTAAATTGCCATTTGGGAACTGTATTTTCCATAATTTAATATCTAGTTCGGTGGCAATAATTAACAGTGTAACAGTTAATTTTTTATTCCATCATACCTAAAACATTACGTTTTTGAGATGCAACCTCCTCTCGATGTAAAAACGGAGTTTCTTTTAGCTTAGCCCATGATTCTTTCATTCTGACGTTGTCGTATAGTACCCATTTCTTATTTCCAGTAATGAACCATTTGAAAAATGGAGCTCCTTTATTATTTAGTTTCAGCAAAGAATCACATGCCAAAACTCTACCAAGCATATTCTGCTCTGTTAAAGTATGTGGTACCCATACTTTGCAATTTACATGCCTGATTTCTCCAAATAATCGTATACTGTACTTGTCGGAATATTTATCTGGAATGTGGATTTTCAGCAGTAGCTGGAAATAATGATGTGGATAATAGATGATAACAATGTGGATTTCCAGCAATAGCTTTTTTTAATAGGCCATTGTTTGCAAGGGAGGGTCGTCCAGCGTGGGCATCGTCATCGAGACTGAATTTTCTGCACTTTGATATTTCAAACTATCTTCGAATTGTGTCATTAGAAATAGCACTTTGTCCATATACAGCACAAATATTTCGAGCAGTCTGACTAACAGGCTTTAATTTTCCAAAGTAAAAGTGCATAGTATGACGAAAATAAACTTTTGAGCTCTCCAATCGTAGAATTGAACAGAAACATAAATTATGCCACAAAAGAAATTAAAAAAGCTATTGCTAATTAAATTAGTAAGTTATTAGAAACTTATTTTCTTAGTTTACATTTTATATATACACACACACACATATATATACAATGGAAAAATTTATAAATGGCATGCAAAAATTTCAGTGAAAAATCATTTTAACGCTAGTTAGTCCTTAAATTCTGTTTGTTTGCCTATTAAGTCGGAAAATGACACATTGCACTTGAAACTGGGGTGAATAAACAAAAATAAAAAATAAATAAAATTCAATTCCGAATAAAAAAATATAATGGTGTTGTGTATAATAAAAAAAAATTAAGAAAATCAACTACTAAAATGAATTATTGGAAGAACCCTACATTTATAAAATGATATATGAGTATTGTAATTTCTTCGAAAATAATTTATGAAGTGTGCATAATTTCTTTAATTAGCTGTTTTATGTTTGGAATCTTTATTGTCGCTTCTTTCTTTCTGTTTTTCCGCCAGAATGCAAATTAATTTGCGTGTATTTAAGTGAGGGCTTGAGATTGCTAAGATAGAGTGTATTTCGCCTCTTGAAGGCGATGTTATTAGGTTTCCTATTCTAAGATAGGAGTTCTTGTGTTCGGCTTTGCATTATTCTTACCGATAGTTAAATTGACGCCGGTGAAGTGCGAGTCAACTTCGCGATTAAATTACTCTGTGAAGCCTTTGGCTATTAATATTTAAATTTAGTTTTACATTTGAATTTCTATTTTGAGTTCTCACCACAAATGCTGGTGGATTTGTAAGCACCTGGTGTGCCTTCTGTTCATCTATTTTAGTTTAAAATAAAGGATCTTATACATTTTTCCAAGTCTCTGTTGCATTTACAGACATAGCGATACATCTATCAGAGGTCTGGTCACAGTGTACAATAGCGGCGAAAACCTTCAAATCTTGCAAGTTCTTAGAACAAGAAAAGAATGGTATTGCATACTAATAGATTTAAATAATTCACATTACACGCGAAAGAGAGAAAAAAATATCTATAATCATGTGCCCTGGCTTGAAAATCGTTCTCCGTTAATATCACATGATCACACACAAAGCTGTGTTAAAATCATATTATAATACATACGTAAGATAAAAAAATATAAAAGTCAAAATTACTAATTTTAATTTGGCTACTTCGCCTTCCTGGAATCTAAACTGCATCAATTCTGTTACTCAATGGCAACTCGTAGTGCAAGGCAGCTCTGTCCTGTTATTCAATGGCAGAGCTTAAAATTTTAACAAAGGAATCGAGTTTATAAGTACCCTTGTTACCACTATGCAGCCTCTTTTTTCTACTTCGCCTTCCTGCTGCTTAAGACTACGTTCAGACGGCGGCGTAAAGGGCATAGAGGCATAGTCATAAGAACATAAAGTAGAGAATTCCGTTCACACTTTGCAAGAACGGGGTGTAAGCCGTGGCCAATGAGAGAAGCTAAATTTGCGCATGCGTGGATGTGTCTACAACTTTCCAGCGCTGTTCTCCTGCTCGATTAATTTCCCGCGTTCGCTCTGCTTGTTTTGTGACAGCGAAATCTTCTGTAAAACGCCGCTTCGTGTTAGCTTCACTCTGATTGATCGACGCTTATCCCAAACTCTTCGTAAAGTTGAAAACTTTGAACCCTATGCTACGAGCCCTAAACCAGATTTTGTGACGTAGCACAGACTGGTTGCCTTGGCAACGGTGCTCGGCTTTAACCACTTATGCCCTTTACGCCCCCGTCTGAACGCAGCTTAAGGTGTCACTTAACTAGCCGTTGCTCTAGTGCTAGCTGTTGTTCTGTATTTTGGAAATGTAAGCTGTATAAAATTGTGCGATGCATCTCGCCAAGGCCAACTAGATATCTAGTTGGCCTTGATCTCGCCCCCATAAATGAGGCTGCGTGAATTTGTTTATATGTATCAAAGCTTGTTCTGTTTAGAAAAATAGAATTATATATTCAAATCAGCAGCCAAGGCTAAAAATGCTTTTTCTCCATTCTCTTATAATAAGCAATTGTTCAATTCAAATCCCCAGATCATCCACGGAAACTATTATATATGTGTGTGTGTGTAATGTGAAAAATTACCTAATTAATATCTTTTTGCAGTTCTTGTTTTAAAAGAAGGAGAAAATTATGATTTGTAATCTGAAAATATTAGTCTTAGAACTACTACCTTTTCGGATGCATTTTAAAATAATTTACATGGAAAGTTGGAAAAAAATGACAAACATCGGTGACTGTGTTAATATATTAATAACAAACATTATTTAAAAGACTTCTTCCCCCTACTCTATCCGAAGGTACATACACTAAAGGTCTTAGATTATTAGCATTTTCGTTAAGCGAAGATAGAGCAGAAATTTCTCCAAAACTCACTTTAAAGAAAATATTATTAACTATAGGCCATTTCTCGTTCCTCTGCAATAAAAAGCACTACGATTGCGCACCTCCTGGCAACCTCTGTCCTGTAACCTTGGAGGGATTGGCGCAAACACCCCTGGTGTAACACAGACCACAGAGTGTCACTGGTCGTCAATTTGCTACCCACCAGTTGCTCAGGCTGCCCGTCGCAGAGGAACAATACCCAGCGTACCCGGGCGTCACCATCGAGATAGATAAGGCCTGCGCTCTGAAACGAAACTGGCTTGTGACGTCACGGTTAAGGGACCCTCAGCAAACTTTTTGTTGGCTTTTATAAGTTGTAATTTTTTATTCATTATGTTTTAAGAATTGAATTTATGTTTACTTTTGACACCTGAAGCATCATCCCTTGTAATAATTACTAACACTAGTAATATAAAAATTGTCAGCAAAATTTATGATTATTTATTTTAATTGGAAACTAATTTTATATGAAATAACTGTCCTAAGGGGTTAAAAGCATAACACTTATTTCATTACATAATATGTAGAATATCAAATGCAGAGTAAATTTGATTCTTGAGTACTGTGTTCTTAAATTTAAATATCAATGTTTTTTGCAAATAATTAAATATCATTTTATCATGATGAAACTTAAATGCATATGTTTAGCTAATATAGCTTCTGTTCACTTTTATATATGTTATTATCATGCAATCAGTTTGTTTAAAATTTGTTATGCAATATAAATCTTTCTGAGAATGATAGAAAAGTTTCTAAAGTAATGTATGTAAGATTCATATTAAGGTAATTAAATTGCGAAACTGCAAAATGAAATTTTAAAAATATACAGTTATTGAAGAAGCAGTAGTAATTGAATTCATATGTAGACATACTTGTTTTCATTGTATTTCAATTCAATGCAATTTCAAAAACAATTTTTTTAATTATCTTTTAAATTACAATCTTTAATTTGAGTACGTGGCACCACCAAAAGCTATGTAAGTTAAGTTAAAAAAATTGCTTACATTATACAGAAAAGTTTTGAACATGATGTTAGGATTTATATTTTCTTTTCATGTGGATATTAATAGAAAAAATATTTTCAGAACAGAGGTAACGCTTATAGTTAAATAGGTATGATGTAAATATTTGCAAGAAATTTCAGTTTCTAAAAGTTTTTTAAGTATTTCGTATATTTTAAAAATATTTTCAAAAAATTGTGTATAACTTTATTTAAAAAACTTTTTTCCTGTCTTATTTGGAATTTTAATATTGATAGTCTTCAGAGCTATGTAATAAACATTATCTCAATTTAACTACAGATTCTGTCGAATAATTATGTAGCATTAAGAGGAAAACATTAACTGTAATACAGATTAACATACAATATGTAAGTAAGAAATAATTTTAAGACTAAACTATTTAGTAATTTATTACATTCAGAAAAATTTTCTGACTGATATAAGGCATTTAAATGTTAGTCTAAATATTAAGTAGTCTCTTGCTTTCGTTTGATGTTTTATAATCCTGCTACATTAATAAGATAGTTATAAAAAATATGCAATAATTATAGAATGAGAGATAACATGTGTTCCCACTGGCAAACATTTTGTTAAAGTAGTGGGTGAAACAAAAAAATTTGATGCGGTGATGAGAATCAACGAGAGACACAAAGACAGTGCAGAAAAATCAAAGTAAAAATTTTAGCTACTTAAATTTTAAAACCAATTTTTCTTCAAAGAAATGATTTGCTTTTAAAAGCACCACACCATTCTCAAATAATTTTGTTTTGAAAATAAATACTAACAAAAGAAAATGAAAATATTTCATATTCGTATAAGCTTTATAAAACATTATATTGCCGCTTGTAATTTTGTTTTAGACTGATTTTATAGTATTAGATACCAATTTCATAGAATAGGTTTAGAAAAATGGGTGTTTAGCAAGGAAGCTAAACTGCGCGAAGACCGGTCCCCTAGCAGTGACGTAGTAACTCAGCGCGCAGGCCTTATCTATCTCGATGGTGACGACCCGGGACGCTACCTCCGGGCTACTAGAGCCCTAAGCTCTAGATTCCGAGTATGGACGCGGACGAGGACGGTCGCTCGCTTTGCGAGCTCCCGCCGACACAGCCTTCAACTATGGAATTTTGTGATTCTTCACAGCAAAATGTGCAAAATACCAAATTGGATACTTCGCCTGTGCAATTGTGTACTACAGTGTGCAATTCGCAACCAGAGCAAATCACCCCTGCACCGGATGATGAACGGGGAAGACTTGTCAGTCAGTTTTACGAACTCAAACATCAGTTCGAATCAATTCAGAAGCAGAAAAACTTCATGAGACGAACACCGACTCCTGTGGATACTGCCAGCTACAATCAGCTTGACAATGCTGGTAAAGTACTTTTTCATAAGATCAACGAGATAGCGAACGTGTTAGAAGTTCCTATCTTTCACTTGCCTCCGACCAGAGATGAATTTCTGAAAATCATCGAGACTGAGCGGTTAGCCAAAATGGCCGCTACAGCCGTTGAAAATCCTCTCCCTCTCCAAACGGAGGCGAAAACGACCCACGAGATCCGAGGAAAACCTGTTTCTGCCCGTAAGCGCAAGACGCAAACAGTGGACTCTGAGGGGTTTATTACTCCCGCCACCAGAAAAATGGGAAAACCTCCCATAATTGATTTAACTGTGGATAGTAACAGTAACCAAAATACTATTCAAAATTCAAATACTCCTATTTCAAATTCTTACTTAGCTAGTACTAATATTACTAGAAGAAACAGTAAAAATAAGTATGAAGCTATTAAAGAATGGCTCATCAACGGCGGTGACCCCGTCAAGGAGCAAACCCCCGAGGGAGAAACCAGTTCCGAGCAGGCACGGAGCGTTCCCCCCCTCCACCACAGCCTCAAAATCAAATCCCGGCTATTCATATGAGGAGTAGCAAGAACTGGAAGACCCAGGTGTCTTTCTTAAGAGAAATTGCCCCAAACCTTAAGAGTACTCTCACTGGACCATATTTAAAAATTTCTGTACAGACTGAACTGGAGTTCAGGGAGGTCACACGTTGGATGAAGCAAGCCGGCATCCAATTCAAAACTTTTGATCTTAAACAGGACCGGCCAGTCAAAATTGTAGTCAGAGGCCTCCCTGTGGAAACTGATGTCGAGGACGTCAAAGAGGAAATCGAGTCACTGGGATTTAAAGTGCATCGCTGCGTTCGGCTTTACCAGCCAGGCTCCAGACATCCTATGCCACTTGTTTATGTACAAGTCATCCCACACCCTTTCCTCGACCAACTGTTTGCCGTCACTGACATGTGGGGCACAGAGGTCAGCATTGAGCGTTATCGCGGCCGAAAGGGCCCTACTCAATGCTTTAGGTGCCAGGGATTTTTCCATTCTTCGCAACTCTGCACTTTGCCAATCCGTTGTGTGAGATGCTCTGGACCCCACTGGGCACGTGAGTGCACCAAGGGGCTTGATGTACCTGCAACTTGCTGCAACTGTGGTGGAAGTCATCCAGCCTCATATAAATCTTGTCCTCGACACCCAGCTAATAAGCGGTCTCGTGGAAAGAAAACCACGCTTAAAAATAGGGAAGCTGCTCAGACAGCCCCCCTCAAGGTTCTTCTAAGCCCAAAGCACAAGCTACTAAAGCACGTCCCATGCCTGCTCCCCCTAACGACGTCAACTCACCGTCGTATGCAACGGCGGTGAAGAACGCCACCGGGCACGGATTCAGAGCTCAGAATCCAAGACTGCCGGCCGCAGAAAAACCTGTAGCCCCAGCAGTATTAACCTCAGCAGAGTGTGCAAATGATTCCGAAGATGTCTTCGCATCCACACTAAAATGCTTGATTGAAATCTCCCGTGACCCTACGGTAGACAAGCATATTCTGCTCCAAGCCTTCAAAAGAGCTATGCCAAAGCTTAGGCAGGCAGACGCTCTGATGAGGGCCTTTTACTTATATGAAAGCTATATCGAGCTTTCAAATTAATTTCGACCTTCATTAGACCCATGTCTTCTGTTTTTCAGCCAGGAATCTTTTTAAACGGCCTAATATTCAATTGTGTCAGAAAAAGTTCATTTACCAACTCTGAACTAACCATTGGCTCCTGGAATGCCAATGGACTTCAAAACAAGATCCATGAAGTAAGAGACTTTGTGGTAGAACACGATCTTGACGTGTTTTTAGTCCAAGAGACTCATCTAAACTCAGGGAATACTCCCAAAATTGGGAATTATGACATTTACTCGACGGACAGGGTGTCACAAGGCAGAAATCCGAGTGGTGGCACTTGTATTTATGTGAAACATTCGATCAAACATCACATAATACCGTCCCCTGATTTAAATACTTTGGAAGCGACTATTATCCAAATTTTCCTTCAAAATTCTCCCCCACTCACAATTGTTTCAGCTTACTTACCTCCACAATCAACTGCACGTGGAAGGCCTTCTTTCCCTGTCAGTGATTTTGACAAACTTTTGAATATTTCAAATCACCTGATCATTGCTGGCGATCTAAATTCACGTCATACCGCATGGTTTTGCCCTAACAGGAACAGGTATGGCATTAGTCTAAATTCATGGTGCCAGAGTAACCATGTACAGATCATAGCTCCTACCCTCCCGACTTACTACCCTGTAAGAGGGTCCCCTGCAGTACTCGATCTGGCTGCTTTCTATAATATTTTCTTTAGGCATGAAATTGAAGTGATACAAGACTTAGACTCTGATCACTATCCTATTTTGATAACCTTAGATGTTCAAAATCGTTACTCAAAATTACAGGAGCGAGTCTCAACAAATTGGGACGATTTTCGATTTATTTTGGAAAACACTGCACTCCCTCCCATACAAATTTCCAGCAATGCGGACTTTGACAGGCAGATTAAAAATCTGGAGTCTTTACTTAAAGAAGCGAGAGCTGCGGCTTCAAAACCTGTTCAGCACCCTGGTGCTAGACTCCCACCTGAGACTAAATTCAAAATTAAGCAGCGGAACTACTTGCGAAGAATCTGGCAAAGGTCGCGCGATCCCAGTATCCGCGTCCAATTTCGCAAGATACAAAACGAGATAAGGACTGAAACCCGCTTATTAAAACAAGCGGAGTGGAAAAATTATATTGAGTCCCTAACGACTGAAAACAAATCGATTTGGCGTGCAGCCGCCCGATTACGCAAACATTACAAGCTCATTCCGCCCCTTGAAACGGCCGATGGCGCACAGATGGCCTACACAGACTCAGAAAAGGCCGAAGCTATTGCTGACAGCCTTGCTCTCAATTCACACCAAACAACGACTCCTACTGTAACCGCCCGGTTACACAGGGGCGCATACATTCACGGGTTGAAGACTTTCTATCACAACCTTTCACGCCTGACCTCAGGCCAACTGATCCAACTGAAGTCATGGTTTACATTGATAAAATTAAACCTGACAAGGCCCCCGGCATAGATTCAATTTCGAATCGCATGATCAAAAACTTCCCCGTAATGTTTATTGTCTGGATTACGGTCCTTATTAATTTAATGCTCAGGAGAAGCTATTTTCCCGACTGTTGGAAAACTGCAGCTGTCGTGCCCATTCCAAAACCGGGACAAAATTTAAACTTACCCGTCAATTACAGACCAATTAGTCTGCTCTCGTCTCTCTCAAAAATCTACGAGTATGTCTTGCTTAATCGCCTGAATGAATTCTGTCGAGATCAAAATTTGATCATCCCGGAACAATTCGGCTTCCGACCTAAACACTCCACTGTACACCAGTTATTACGTGTAGTGGAATTCATTCATGAAGGCTTTCGCAAGCGAGAGAAAACTGGTATCGTCTATCTTGACGTAGCCAAAGCCTTTGATAGGGTTTGGCATGACGGACTTATCTACAAGCTCATGCGGCTTGGTTTCTCGGCTCATTTCATTAAAATTATTAACTCGTACTTGACCGGACGAAGTTTCCGTGTGCGAGTTAACCACGAATTCTCCACTCCCCGCCCAATCTATGCCGGCTGTCCACAGGGCAGTCTCGTCGCGCCTTCAGTTTTCAACCTCTACGTAAATGACATTCCTAAGGCCCCTAGTATCGATCTTGCTTTATATGCGGACGATACAGCCATCATCGCACAACATTCCAACACCTTCACGGTAATCTCTACACTACAGAGTTACCTTTCAGCCTTAGAACTCTGGCTCGGTTTGTATAAAATCAAAATCAATGTCGCAAAATGTGCTGCTACTCTGTTCATCCGAAGAAATATCCCCCGTTTAGATAACTTAATTCTCTTCGGTGAACCTATTCCCTGGGTTTCTTCATATAAATATCTTGGTGTATTACTTGATTCAAAATTAACTTGGCAACCTTACATTCAAAAAGTCATTGCGAATGCGACGGCTGTCAAATCCAATCTGCGTCCCTTCTTCGCTTTAAATAGCGACCTGTCAATTGACAACAAGATTTTGCTCTACAAGTCTATCATAAGGCCTGTTCTGACCTATGCATGCCCCATTTGGGGCCCATCAGCACTGACTAACAGAAAACATGTCCAAACTTTTCAATCTAAATTGCTTCGGCAAATACTCAAAGCTCCGTGGTATATAAGGAACGAAAAGATTCATAACGATCTCAAAATTATGCCCATTAATCGCTTTATACAGCGACTTTCGGAAAACTTTTTCAAAAATATTCAACATGTTGCAAATCCTGTGCTGCATATGCTACCTGTATATGATCCTGCAGTCGCCTCATCTAGGAAGAGACCGAGATCGGTTCTCAACCCGGACTATGCTGCAAACCCATTTAAACGGGCAAGGTATGCTCACACTGACATGCATGTGAATAATTACTTCTCGTTCCTTCCCCTTCCCGCCTCTCGAGTCTTGAATGCTTAAGTCATTGACCAGAGGAACCCCTCCTGCTTCTTTAAGAAGAAGCTTTACAGTCGCAGGCGACTGAACCTAACTTTTTAAATCTAAAGTCAATTGACTATTTCTCTACTTCAAAATAGCTCTTTCAGTTCTAAAAGGGCTTTTACTTGCTTTTAGCACCCCTTAAGAGGTGTCAATCATTTGGCCTTAAAGACCGCACTGAATAGCGGGCGGAAACGAAACTGCTCCCTCCGTCAGCTGACCAACTGACACAGCAATTTTTTTCGACGCGTAAGAGCGTTCCCCCCGTCCTTTCCCCTCCGCGAAGTTGACGTTCGCAAAGAAAGATCAAGTATCAAGGAAACACCTGCTTTTATTTTCTAGTCTTTAGCAAAAATTTTGTTTAAGATGACTGCCCCTATCAAATTTATTCTGGCTCTTATTTTGGCGCAAAATTAGACCTTCTGAGTTTTTTATTTGTTTTCAGTGTGAAGGCACTTATTCTTAAAAGCTTTTTTCGGCTTAACAAAAATTTTTACCTTATTAGAATATTCCCTCTTTTGATGATGACATTTTATTCTTCAGAGATGTGGAGGTAAAGGCGTTTATGCCTAAGAACTCCGTAACACGAACTTCCTTGATCCTTGATCCTTGATCCCTAAGCTCTAGGACTGCCAGACCCTGGGGTCGACCAATGAATGATCTTTCTGGGGCCTCCAGAACCATAGGTTCATAATCTGTATAGCCCCCGTAGCCGAGACTGAGGCAGTAGCTTCGCTGAATCTCTACGTCAAGCCCCGGGAGGGAAAATTATATTAAATCGAATTTCATGATACACACCTTCACCACCTTTATAATATTTGTGCTAAAGTTCGTAATTCTAGGTCTAGAATAGCATAACACGCACACAGAAAAAGAAAATTTTTTTAAATTTTGGTATTATTATTATTATTGTGGATATTATTTATCCTAACTTTAAAACTCTCTCAAATAAAATAATTTTTTAACTAAAATTCTATTAAATGGAATTTTTTGTAATAGTTACTTTACAAACTCAGCATTTAAATCTTCAAACTCATTCATAAGCACAAAATATGATATAAATATTTATATATATGAAATTCATTTAAAAGACGCAAATATTTACATTGTTCTAGGCGAAAAAAACAGCATATAATTAGATTATATAACCCAAATGAAATGTAAATTTTATTGCATAAAAGACATTCATAACTTATGAAAATTTGTTTCCAGAGTATTATTTATTTAGGTGAAGTATTCATTGTTACAGAAACGTTTTTGATAATCCATTCAGATTTTCCTTGTTCGTATTATATAAAACCTCTCAATGATTAATTCCTTGGAATAGCTCTTAGTGTTCCATTGCCATCTCCTGGTAGTAAAGTGAAATTTTGAAGCAAAGATGCAATGATAAGAAATACCTCCATCTGGGCAAGAGATTCTCCAATGCAAGATCGTTTGCCTGAAATAAAAAGTTAAAAGTTTATATTAAAGTTCTACCAAATATGTTGAAAGTCTGAAATGGTTAGCGCATTCTAATGTTTTCAGATTACATGAATCCATCAGGGACAAACTCAATGCAAGGTCAAAGAGCACTTGCATAATGTGCTTTTCCTAATGAAGCTGGCAAATTATCAGTACAGATTTCCAAAAACTATTTGCAGAAAGAAGCATACTTCCGATACAATATGAGAGGTAGCAGTAACAATATCAGATTTTTACGAAAGGGAAACGACACTATTCCCTGAATATAAAACATTTTTAAATCAACTGAGAAGAAAGATGAATAGCAAAGCGGCAGATTCTGTATGTTCTACTTCTAAAAAATTTCGGAAGGGCTCGTCAACTTCACTGAAATAGAAAGATATACACTGAAGTGACAAAAGTCATGGGATAGCAATATGCAAATATACAGATGGCAGTAGTATCGCGTAGAAAATGTATAAATGCGAAGTGCTTTGGCAGGGCTTTCATTTGTGTTCAAGTTATTCATGTGAAGAAGCTTTGACGTGATTATGGCCACATGACGAGAATTAACAGACTTTGAACGCGGAATGGTAGTTGGAGCTAGACGCATGGGTCATTCCATTTCGGATATCGTTAGGGAATTCAACATTCCGAGATCCACAGTGTCAAGAGTGTGCCGAGAGTATCTAATTTCAGGCATAACATCCCACCATGGACAGCGCAGTGGCCGACCACCTGCACTTAATGACCGAGATTAGTTACGTCTGCTTAGAGTTGTCAGTGTTCACAGACAAGCAACACTACGTCAAATAACCGCAGAAATCAATGTCGGACGTACGAGGGACGTGTCCGATAGAACAGTGCGGCGAAATTTGTCTTCCTTGGGCTATGCCAGCAGAAGACCGACTCGAGTGCCTTTACTGACAGCACTACATCGCCTGCAGCGACTCTCGTGGGCTCGTGAGCATATCGGTTGGTCCCTAAACGAATGGAAAACCGTGGCTTGGTCAGATGAGTCACGATTTCAGTTGGTAAGAGCTGATGGTAGGGTTCGAGTGTGGCGCAGACCCCACGAAGCCATGGACCTAAGTTGTCATCAAGACACTGTTCAAGCTGGTGGTGGTTCCATAATGGTCTGGGCTGTTTTTACATGGCATGGACTCGGTCCTCTGGTGCAACTGAACCGATCATTGACTGGAAATGGATACCTTCAGCTACTTGGAGATCACTTGCAGCCATTCATGGACTTCACGTACTCAAACAACGATGGGATTTTTATGGATGACAATGCGCCATGTCACCGGGCCACAATTGTTCGCGATTTGTCAGAAGAACATTCTGGACAATTCCAGCGAATGATCTGGCTACCTAGATCGCCCGACATGAATCCTATCGAACATTTATGGGACATCATCGAGAGGTCAGTTCGTGCCCAAAACCCTGCACCGTCAACACTTTCACAATTATGGACGTCTATAGAGGCAGCATGGCTCAATATTCCTGCAGGAGACTTCCAACGACTTGTTGAGTCCATGCCACGTCGAATTGCTGCACTTCGCCGGGCAAAAGGAGGACCGACAAAATATTAGGAGGTATCCCATGACTTTTGTCACTTCAGTGTACATTTTGGACAAAACTGTGTTGAAACAGATGCTGAGTAGAATATTCACGTTAAAGTCCAAAAACATACGGATTTTAATAGATCCATTGATTTATTTTGTTAAAGTAAGAATAATCAGTAACCTTATTTGTCCGATGAATAGGCACTTCGATAATTTTATCATTGAAGGAACAGATTTTCAATACAGATATTCCTCGACTAGAATCAAATTATTTTTTGATAAAGTCATTACAAGTTGAAATGTCAAACATAGACAATAAATACCACACACGTAATGTACCGAGCATCATAACCTATCCGAGACAAAATTAAATATGCTTTGAAGACTTTTAGATAACCGGTTTGTCATAATCATTCAACAACAAGCTTATAATAAAATTTTGAAAATATCATTCAATTTACTGACTATCATGTTGATTGTAAAAATCAGTTTATTTGTACCGGCATTTTGAAATGTACGAAGGAACACCAGTTACCAGTTTTCCTTCAACGAATACAAAATCGATTGCTAATTCATTATTTTATTAAAAATATGATTTCAGAAAAATTTTCTATTTTCTGATAACAGTTTAATCATTAGTAATTAATAAGATGCTATTAAAAATTTGCCATAGATACTGAAATGCTAATCAACGTACTAGGCTTGTCATATATGTTCGTAGGTTTGGAGTGACATAGGCGTATCCCATGAAAGACAGAATCTCTGGATTAGTCCAAACATATAAACTATTGCCAGTAATGAGAGCTGTTAACAGTAGATAAGACGAAGAATTTCGTAATCTTCTGAGGAGAATAAAATTAGCTGGTAGTAAGGCTATGATGGTTTTACATCCGTTGATCACCGTTATTCCTATCAGGAAACAAGGCAAAGAAGCAAGCTCTCTTCAGAGTTATACACCTATAGCACTTACCAGTGTGACTTGTAAACTAATGGAAAAAATGATTCTTGCAAGACTTCATTGCTTTATGGATCTCAATCATCTGTTACCACCTGAACAATATGGTTTTAGAAAAGGGTATAATACCACGGATCAAATGCTTTATTTTTGCCAAAAGATCAGGGACGCCCAAAACCTGACATTCCGTGGCATTCTTACTGGACTTATGTAAGGCCTTTGATACTGCCTGGAAAGACAAACTTATTTTTAAAATCAACGACACTTTCAACATTTAGAGTTCTGCCTTGGTTTGGATAGCTGTTTTTCTGCACTAGAGATCCATTAGAGTTAAATTTAATAAGACTTACTCGGATCCTTTTAGATTGGGACAGGGCGTTCCTCAGGGATCAGTCTTAACCCCTTCGAGCCGGGTAGCGAAAATGCGCGCTTATCGCGGAGGCCGGCAGTGTCTTCCGCGAGCGTCTCTCCAGGGCCGGGGGCTTTTTTGCTACTAAGCCTAAATCCATGAAATTTCCGAAGTATCAACGCATTGTTTAATAATGCTCTATAGAGTATTTAAACGGCCTATGCTTTATAGATATTTTTATATATATACTTTAATTACCTTATTTCTTGTTTAAATGCATATTTTACACATTTTATTTTAATTACTCACCATTTTATGACTTTTAACATTATACATCTGAAAACTAAATATATTACTTAAAATTCTCTTTTCGTATGAAAAATTTGAAAACGGGGATCTACACACTGTCCTACGTTACATTCCTTGAACTCGTAATAACTCATTTGCCGTTTTGGAGGATTTTTCCGGGAATGTGAACAAACGAAGCATCGTCGTCTCATTTTCTTATCAGTCTCTTCTGAACAAAGTTTTGGAAAATGTCTTTCAGTTAATCTTTCAGAATCAATATCAGAATATCATAATTTCAGAATCAATATCTGAAATATTTTGCATCATTTCTGCTATTTCATGCTGTGTTAAACATTTTCGACGCTTCGACATTGAAACGGTAAAAACAGAAAGAATTCATGTCTAACAAGATCTAATTATTTTCTAAAAACTGAACTGTAAACCGAAATACTCAACGCTTTAGCGCATATAAAACTTCCACTTACAATAAACAACTACCACGTGCGAATAAAGTGCGATTTAAAGAGACGTCATAAATCACGCCATTCGGAAACATTTAGTTCCCCGTTTGTTTATATAATCAAAAACACGTGTATGTGAGTCATGCTTCTCTCATTTCGAGTAGAAAGTCTAATGTACATGTATCTGAATCCATATGGGCATACAGGGCCATCTTGTGGCAGAAATTATAGTTTGAAAAACGTTCCAAGGTACTGGCACAAATACGTGACAGTCGGTAGAGAATGCAACAATGCTCTGGCACGCCTGCGTGTCGGTGATAAGTGATAAGTGACGGTGGACGTGGGCACTGTCCCTTTGCCGTAAAGATTAATCAGTGCAGCACCACGTCCACCCTTATCTAAAGTTGGCTAGAGATTGCATATAGGTACATATAGAACATAATAATTATTCCTGTAATTACGCAAATGAACTTGGGAGAGCTTTCATGCAGGGCTAGTACATATGCACTACATGTGTGCAGAAGGCGGTTGCAACTAAATTACTTCAGTGCACGTATAAATAGTGCTGTGCATATACATATTTACATAATTATGACATTGCATGTCTTATATAGACACTATGCGATACGGCATTGACATTATATATGAGGTATGAGATAATAGTGGTATTACATTACCATTATTGACATTACGTTTACGAATTACATTATGCAGATTCAACTCTGTAGACACATTGTCAGGAGCAACATTGCATATATTTGCTCTTGCTTTTATGTGATTGAACTTCAGGATGGCGTACAGGCAGACCTGATATATAGACATTATAGGTGCTCAAGGCAGAGGTCCTGCTGTACCTGTGAGATTTTTGTACAGGCACATAGATGCTTATTTATGACAGTGTTTGTATATAATGCGGTACTGTAAGTATTTTCTATATTATGTTACGTAATTCAATACAACATTGCATATGACTTTACATTACTATTCAGAAATGACGTTACACCTGCGTTACGTGGTATTACATTTACAGTTTGTGCAGCGTTCGGATTCAGCAGTGTTTTTATTATGTCCAACGTGACATTAGATTTTGATACATATTGAGCAATATAATTGCTCTGGCAGTTATGCAAATGAGGTTAGGATGTCTGACATGGCGGGGCATGTGAGTATACATTTCTACTGTTCATAGGAGCATCTTGCTATGTCACTGCGGTATGCGCAGACTGTACTGTACATATGCTTTTGCATACATATTCTAAGATATTGTCCTTTGACTGTTCAGTACATCCGATGCGACATTTACATTTAAATACACGTATTTAAAGCAGTTAGGTTGTGCAGCCACTTATGGGATGGGCATGGGATGGGCACCTGCGTGTCGGTGGGTAGATAAGTGTGTTCGTTGCTGGCACGTATACGTGACAGTCGGCGCTACTCTATTCTCCGTCTTTTTGGCCGGTGTAAAGAAAAGGAAACCCAAATTTGTCGATATTGCTATCTTTGCTGACGATATTGTTCTTTGGTATTTAAGCGCAGATGCGAGTAACATCGAAACGATCCTTAACACCAATTTGATAGCATTCTCTGAGTTTGCAACAGAACATAAATTGACTTTCAATCCAGCAATCTAAATCAATAGTGACCTTTTTTACTACTAATAAACACCTGTATAACTAGAAACCAAAGTTGTATTTCGAAGCTCACGTATGAAAAACATCCCAAATACCTAGGATTAATCCTTGATCCTGAATTTAATAGCAACAGACATATAGACTATTTGATTTCGAACGTCCGTAAGCGCCTAAACATCCTTCAATATGTAGCTGGCAGAGATTGGGGAGCGGAATCAAACACTCTTAGAACCACATATATTGCGCTAATAAGACCTATTCTAGAATATGGCTACCCAATTTATTCCCTACGCGTCTGAAACCAATCTTCAGAAATTAGAATGTGTAGAACTGAGTGCCGCTCTAATTATTCTTGGACTCAGAAATATCTGCCCTTCTGGTACAGCCTTGTTCGAGACCAACTTACAGCCACTGCATATTAGAAGAAGAGCCAATTTAGTTAAGTATTTCAATAAAATATACAGCTACGGCCCTCAACATCGTACTTCGTTGTATCTCCATACTTGGCACAATAATCAAAGACTCAAAAAATACACCCATTTTAGCTTGGCAGAAACTCAGAACCTGATCTCTCGGGAGGTTGTACTTCTATCTCTAAGATCCTTTATTGATCTCTCAGTAGGACTACCGAGAGTTTTCTTCCATTTTGATCTGAAATCCACTGCAAACAAGCAAACTCACCATGAAGACCTTCTCAGGCAACTGGCTCTGGAAATTATTAGTTGCATTCCTAAAGATGCAATGCAGGTCTATACTGATGGTAGTCGTAAAGAAGATCGTACTGGCAGTGGTATCTGTATTAAGACCCCTCACTTTGAAACTACAGTAAAGCAACGCAACCCTGACACTTGCTCTGTCTTCAGGAGCGAGTTAATTGCGATTAATGTGGTGCTTGATATCATCTTGGCATATGATTGTGATTTTGGGGCACTATGGATTTTATAGGACAGCCGCAGTGCACTACAACATCGTGATGGCTGGTCGTCGGCATGCGATGAAACCAGCATATCTATTCTGCTCAAATTAAAGTTCAACAACTAAATTCTCTCACCCACTACGTCCCCTTCCAGTGGATCCCATCACATGTTAATATTAGTGGTAATGAGGTCGCTGATAGACTCACAAAACTGGGTAGTGAAAATGAAACGGTCACTGGCTCCTCACTTACCAAGAACTTTACTCAAATGAAAGATCTAAACTTAATATAATATGACGTGTTCCACCTACGCGCCAATGGTACACAGGAACATCCCCGGATTCCCTACTGGAAATGAAATGTGACCGTGGCTCCCAGACTGCTCTGACTAAACTAACAAGAGGCCACCTTAAATGTCTTTCCTTAGATAGTGGCAGAAAAATCCACCCCGCTTGTAAAAAATGCTGTGACCATCCAGCTTCACCGGATCACATACTTGCTGCATCGGACTTTCTAAGGACTTAACATCCGATTCCCTCGCTCGATTTATTGATGTTTTGACGGTCAACAACCTTCTGGAGCTGACCTGACATATGTCAGATCTTTCAACGATAAGCAACAACACAACAACATATGCTGATGATTGAATAACCAATGTCTTTCAATGCTTGATACATTGATATGCATTTAATTATAAAACACATTACTTTGGCACAAATATATTTAATATCAATAAAATCATATGTAAATTTCTATTATATTTAAGGATATTTCTGTGGCATGTGATGAACACTATGCTTGATCAAAATTTGCCAAATGCATTTAAGTCTTAGTTCACGCATTCAAGTATGGAATAACGGAAACAAATCTTGAAGCATAATCTTCATAGTCACTCGAACACGGGAATGTTTAGATATATCAGATCGATAGGACGTTGTAATCTTAGTATACCTGTAAGCAGCTATTGCTGAAAGTTGAAGAGAAGTCTCAAATTAAGTTTATTTTCATTTTAATTGTAATATCCAAAAATCGTGGTTCATATTAGAATTAGAAGATTATTAAGTTTATATTAGATTTTAACTTTGAATTACCTTATGACTTGTGTACTAGTGATTAAGTAGTATCAGAGATGATAACTCATCAGTCACCGTACGTGATTTCTGCGGACAGCCGTTAAGTTCAAAGACAAGCAATGCAAGTTTGGCACCACAAAAATTTTAAAAGCTGACAGAGAACATTTCCGCCAAGTTCGCTGTCTCAAGGAAATGCGTAATGTAGTACTGCGCTTGACTACTACGCTTGACAGGTCTAGATGCTCGGAGTTCCGAATATTTCCAAATCTACTCTCTTCCGTCGTGAATATACCTATGCCATTATAAGTCTAAACATTGGGACGATAAGACTGATATGTAGATTAACTCTTCAGTAGCTTGTATTTTGAAGTATTTTGAACGAGCATCATTTTTATAACACATAACTGAAATATCTTCAGATACGAGAGGAAGATTTTAATATCTGCTACGATATTTGCATTAAGTAATGCATTCCATAATTCATTTACATTCGATGGCATATTATAGGTAACTACTGTGCATTAGTGCACATCTGAATGCTAATTATAATAATTAAATGATGCTGTATGATTTTTATAACTAAATATTTTCTTCTCTCTGTTTTCATAACAAGTGAGATTTTTTAACTAATCACCCGCTAGTGGGCTGCGCAATCTCTTTCATTTGATTTGGCATGTCTTACTTACTTAAAGAATTAAATTCGAAATAAGGGTTGAGTTCTAGCTTACTTTGCACAGCGCGTGTTAATTCACATAACCGCCACTACTGCTGTAGCATATTACAGCGTTTCCCAAAGTATGGGTTGCGACCCGGCACCGGGTGGCAGAAAAATTCAGCTGGGTTCGTGGCAAAAATTGTAAAAACATAAAAAATCTATGACATTTTGCTCTAAATTTAATATTTTTCGAAACGTTTTCAAGTATTGCAGCTGGCAAGCCTTTACCACCGTTTCCTAGCGGACCATTTAAATTCGGATGCTCTGATTGGCTGATTTTGATTCGTCATTCAATGCCTTCTCTGGTACATGCGCCGTAAACTCACGTGTATCAAAACAAGGTTATGCTTGAATTTTTGTTACCTATTTTATTTGACAATAATTATTATTACCTATTATTAATAGCAACTTCATATTGGTAAGTAATAAAAATACTTTTTCTCATAAATCATTAATAAACAAATTCTGTTTATTAAAGCTTTCAACCTTTTTTAAAATGGATAAATGGTTAATCAAGAAAACCACAGATTTAAATGATGATGATCAACCGAGCACGAGCAAAGCTGGACATCATGATCGTGAAGAAACTGTGCCTGAAGCACCTAAAGCAGATATACAGCGCCAAAAATAACAAGCGTAAAGCTACTTGCACTCGCAACTATTGTGACGAATATTTACGCTTTGGGTTCATTGCCGGCGGCAGTCAGAATAATTTGCCGCTATGTGTTATTTGCAATGAGCAACTTTCAAATGAAAGTATAAAACACTCAAAGTTGAAACGGCATTTAAACACACTCCATTCTGAGTACTCAGATAAGCCGATTAACTTTTTTACTGATAAGAAAAAGGAATTGATTGCTGCTAAAAAAAAAAATGAAAAACACACTCTTACCTCACCAGTCAAATAAAAACCTCTCTTTGACATCTTTTTTTTTTGAAATTTCCAAATTAATAGCTGAAACTGGGTATCCTCTTAGTGCTGGAGAAAAATTAATACTTCCCGCTTTGAAAATTGTCTCAAATAATTTATGCGGAATAAAAAAAAATGCTTTTTTTTTTTTCGGCGATACCATTATCAAATAATACAGTTAAACGGAGAATTGATGATTGCGCGAAACATATAGAAGAAGAACTAGTTGCTCAAGTAAAAAAGAGCAAGTTTTTTTTCCTTACAAATAGATGAAAGCACAGATATCAATGATAATGCATATCTAATGTATTTTATCAGATATATTGATGAAGACACTATACAAGGAAATTTTTTGTTTTGTAAAAGGTTACCGACAAGTACGACCTCAGATGAAATTTTTAAGGCTACTAATGATTTTGCCACTAGTCACGGTATTGATTGGATGAAGCGTGTTGGGCTAAGTAGCGACAGAGCACGTGCAATGGCAAGCTGTCATAAAGGTTTGTTTAAGCAAATTCAAGAATTAGCAATTAATTGTGTATGGGTGCATTGCAATATCCATAAACAAGCGTTGGCGGTAAAACAAATGCCTTTAAATTTAAACATGACTTTGGAAGAATGCGTCAAATTTGAAAACTACATAAAGTCTCATCCATTAAATAGCAGACTTTTTATCGAATTATGCAAGTAAATGAGGAGTGATCATAAACATCTCCCTTTGTATTGTAATTCATGATGGCTTTCAAAAGGAAACGTTTTAAAACGTCTATTTGAGCTAAAAGACGAAGCCTTGGTATTTCTGAATGAACACCCACCATCTAAAAAAGATGCTATTTTTCCATTTAAGGATAGATTCCACGATTTCGAGTGATTAACAAAAGTAACTTATTTGGGCCACATATTTGCTACATTCAATGAATTGAATTTAAATTTGCAAGACTCTGGTTTAAATACTTTCAAAGTATCGGAAAATGTCGCTACAATAATTAAAAAAATGACTCTGCGGAAACAACGACTTTCAAAAGGAAATTTTAAATCTTTTGAAACATTACATAAATTTATCGAAACCAATTCAAACTACGATGAAGAAGATTTATATCTTGAAACATTATCAGCTTCAATTCAAGACCATCTTTCGGAGCTAATAAATAGTTTTAAAGACTACTTTCCGGATATTCCTTCAAATAATATGTGGATTAAAAATCCTTTTTCTGTCGATATTGAAAAGGAAGAAATGCTTAATCTTAGTGAACAAGAAGTTGATAATTTAATTGAAATTTCATGCGACACCGATCTTAAAACAGTGTTTGAAACTGTACCACCAATTAATTTTTGTTTGCGCTGTCAAAAGGAATATTTAAACATAAGCGAAAAAGCGATACAATTTTTAATGCCTTTTGTCACCACTTATACGTGTGAAACTGCGTTTTCAGCCTTGATGTACTTAAAAAATAAGTATCGAAACAGATTGGATGTCGAACCTAATTTGAGAATAAAATTAACATCATTAAGTCCTAACTTGAAATTACTATGTGATGAAAAATAACATCATCCTTCGCACTAAGGTCAAAATATGTAAAACAAAATTTACTTTAAGTTTTAAATGAAGATAATGGATTGTCTTTAATTACTTATGTTTTTGTTATATAATTATTTTGCAATTTTGTGTATGAAATAAACAAACAAATATTTTGAATTTTGATTTTTATTAACAAATAAAATTTGTTTTGTAAATAATTTTTTTTATATAAGGTGGGTCGCGAAAAATCTAAAACCTCGTACCGGGCCGGGGTCAAAAAAGTTTGGGAAACGCTGGCATATTACATACAGATATAGAAGCTAATATGTGAATATTTTACTAATCAGAGCAAACTTACTAATTCTTTTTTAAAAATGCTTTCTTATCGCATTTTACTCACCTATCCCAAAGGGATAAGGTCCAACTAATTTTAATTTCTTGTTATTTTCTCCTAAAAATCTTTTCGGATCAAATCGCTTTGGATCTGGAAAAATGTCAGGATCATTGTTGATGGTATACAAATTCACAATCAAGATGCTTCGTCGTGGAATTCTGTAACCATTGATATTAGTTTCATCTGGAAGAATATATTAGTATTAATTTCAAACAATTATCTAAACACTTTTTAAAAATAGAAGTGAAAATAAATTTTTACATTTAATTACATTGCGATATATTGTTCCGACATTTTCCTTATCCACTATAAAATTATAATTTTGCTACAAAACAACTTTTGAAAGTACGATGAGAAAGCAATTTAGTTCTAAACTGAAAAGAATCTGATTAATATTTAAAGCGATAACTTTAAATCTTCAAAAATTACTCTATACATAAAATATATAAGTAATTATTTCTGCGTGTATGGAGTCGTTTTCGGAATTTTCCTAAAATTATTTGAGTTTTATGTTGCACTTTAGCATAAAATGTAAACCTAATATTTCACAAAATTATCAGTCGTTCATTTTAATAAATTGGATGGCAAATATTCAAATCAAAGCGTTTTAATTTTTCTAGCACTTTTAAGAACACAATGCATAATTAACTTTCTCCTCACAATGAACTACTGTTATTGTAACTGAGAAGTTTATTTCTTAATGTTCTTTAAAATCATTATTTCATATTAAAATGTTCAATAATAATTTCATTCAAGAGATTTCTCGTTCTGATATTCGGTAATATGCTTACTAATATTTGACATTATTTCCCATGTCTCCCAGTATCTTACTCTATACGATCCTGGAAAGATTAAGACGCATTTTAAAGCGTATTCAACGTTTTCATTGGTGCATTTCTAAATTACTGTAAGAAAACAATTATATATTACCTTGACACTTAATTTGCCTGTTTGAATATGGCAACGTTTACCAGGGCTATCTACCTAAGGAAAGGGATGCCTTCTTGGAGAAAAATTTTCTAAGGAAGTCTAGCTTGTATCCATGATACACATGACAAAAAGCACGAAAACCAATCATGCGGCTAGCCCATTTATCTGGGCTTAATCTTGGGTCGAACTACCAACATTCAGGGGTTTTAAAGCTTCGGCTGTTGGTGATGACTATAGTATTTGAGATTCTTAAACATTACTTCTTTGTCTGAGATGAATTGTAGAGTAATTTTTTGTGGTGTATGGGGGGGATAGGAGACGGGATATAGGGAAAATCTATTTCTCAAATAGGGAAAATCCTGGCGTATTTGAGATCCGAGTTTCCGCTTTTATATGAGTTTTAGTGTCTTAAAAGAAACGTTAATAGATTCTTTTTCGGTTTTTGATCTCAAATGAACCAGGAGAACGAAACACGTTTTCGAAACATACTAAGTGACTTTTGCGAAGCTTTAATTTATTTTCCCCTGATGAGTTCTGAATTGGAGTTTCAATAAAAAGAGATTAATTATTATTTTTATATTTTTATTATCTTGCGTTTTTTCCATTTTGCATTTTCATTTTTAATTTTAGAGTTTGTACTACTATGAATTTTTATTTTAATTTTGATATGTTTGGATTTTGTGTTAACCTCTTATGCACGTATTACTATTGTTGAGAAATAATCTTGCTTTGACTCCAATTTACTTTTAACTTTAGAATCTTGAAGTCTCTATATATAGGAATTTAGCAAACTAGTACGCATTATTGCACGCAATGTCAAAAATCTAGTCATTTTCGCTAAGTATTTTGCACAAAACGAAGCATGTTATGTACAAAATTAAGGTTCTTATTAAGCTAATTTTCAATACGAATACAATTTGTCAACTAATGTCATTCCAATTATTCTTTCTAAAAATTTTGAACAATCAGCAGCATTTACACGTAAGCATAGCTTGATATATAAGCAATAATTTCAGACTCGATTAGAAATTACATTTCTATTTAAAATCCTAATGCATCTCATTAGTACGCATTCTTTCTCGCTTTTGAACTTTCATTGAGCCGCCCAGACGGTACTGTGGTCAGGGAAGCCTGACTGCGATACCGAAGGGCCTGGTTTCTAATCCCGGAGAAGGCGTGGTTGTCTGTCCCCTTATAGGAGGTAAGGCTGGCAGCCTATAAGGTGCCTCCACAATAACTACTTCTGGCCTTAGTAATGGCCAATGCCGTAATAGGCAAGTGCCCGCCATTGCGGTTTAAAAAAAAAAAAAGAAAAAGAAAAAGAAAAAAAAAAAAAAAAACTATCACTAATATCAGTTCATTGTGTCCTGAAATTTCATTTTAGATTTGCTGTAGATATCTTAAGGCTGGGTACTCAACCCCGTGCTCAAGGTGACCTTGCATAGTGCCCGCTAAGCTTCGGTTGCAGGTTTTTGCTGCAACAGTGTTTCTTGGGATTGCATGTAGAAGGGGTTCGACGGTTGAATAGGTTAGAAACTTGGTTGCCTTGTCTTGGGTTTCGAAAACATAGAGGGTGATGGCGTGTCTTAACTTGATATTTCTTATCGCCTCTGTCTGGTTTAAAATGACAATGCGAACGCGTGCCTCCGGCCTGGGAAGCCCGGCTACCCAATTTCTAAAAAATACCAAATTCCGGAAATGCCTGTGAATGACACGTACATGACCTTGAACGCAGCTACTGAGAAGCTCGAACTATTTCATCGAAAGGAGTAATTTCTGTAGTAACGACGGGTTCTGACAGGCCCGACGCGCGTGCTCGCGGGTTAATAGGACGATAAAATTTTAAGATTGGGGGCATGATATTATAAGGCTCACCACACCAAAAAGGCCTCACAAAGAGTGACAAAAGTGGAGGGAACTGCAGGTCAGAGTCGACCCTTGACTCGACTATATGACACAATTACATTAAGGATTTAACAAGGTGCAAAGGGCTACTTTTGACTCACCAACTTATTCGCCAGTCTTCTTTGAGCTTTTGGCAGTGACAGTGTTAGTGGTGCACCCAGTCTTGTTCAGCATTCTCATTGTCGGGGCTTAGCAATTTTTTTTTTTTTTTTTTTTTTTTTTTTTTTTTTTTTTTTTTTTACCACTGCAGCACAATGAGTGTGGCCAGCAAAAGGCAGAAGATATACAATTACAATTTCACCTGGGAAGAAATGTATTGGTTTTGTGAAAGGGAAGTGCATGTGTTTGCTGTGCGGTGCTTCTGTAGCATTGGCCAAGAAATATAATGTGGAATGTCACTTTCAGACAAATCATGGAACGAACTACCCATAGGGTTCGGAAGTTAGGAAGGAGAAAGCATGTGAGCTGAAATTGAAGCTTTCAGCGCAGCAATCAGTGTTTGTTAAGTCAGTTTCAAAGTCCAAAAATGCAACAACGGCTCCGTTTAAAATTGCTCACTTGCTGGAGAAGAAGAAAAAACATTTCAAGATGGTGAGTTGCTGAAGAAAGCATTTCTTGCAGGTGCCGAAAGCCTCTTTGACGTATTCTCTAACAAGCGTGAAATAATCAATGCGATTCAGGACCTTCAACTATCGGACTGCACTGTTTTAAGGAGAATAGAAGCAATTGCTGATGACATGCAATCTCAACTGAAGACAGACTTGGAAACATGTTAATGTTTTCTCTCCAATTTGATGAGTCCACTGATATTTCCGACTCGTCGCAGTTAGCTGTTATGATAAGAATGGTATTTAACGACTTTTCTGTTAAAGAGACGAGTGTTTTCTAAACTTCATGTCTTATCACTGCATCATTCGTCAAGAAGCGTTGTGCGCAAAGATACTTCCATTTGAACATGTCATGAATGTTGCCACGTCAATTATCAATTCTATTCGTGGGTCTCCTTCGCAACACCGGCTTTTTAAAGCACTGCTGGAAGACTCCGGAGATAAAACAGTCGACCTCATCTTGCGTGCAGAAGTCAGATGGCTCAGCAGAAGTAAAGTTCTATCAAGGTTTTTATCTCTAATCGAGCAGACAAAAGAGTTCATGCAATCTAACCCTGACAAATTCAGTAAACACATTGAAAAACTAAGTGACTCTTTGTGACTACTTGATCTGGCTTTCCTCGCCAATATCAATGAGAAACTCAACATTTTAAATCTGGATTTGAGTTTCAGGATAAAGACAAGGAGCTGGCTCAGATGATGGAATCTGTGAAAGCTTTCATTGCCAAATCGACATTATGGATGTCTCATATGAGATCAAAGTCCCTGGTTCATTTTCCAAATATAAAAAAAAAATGGCGAATGACGACAGTTTTGGGTCCTTGTGATTTTCTGGACATTTCGAGACGCTTCTGGACCAATTTGAAAAAAAATTCCAAGATTTCAGTTGCCTGGAGCCAGTTGTGATCTTTTTGTCAACCCATTCACCACGAAGCAACTGAAACCGGCACAGCAACTGCAAGAATTATTGCCGCAGAAGTGGAAAACCTCGAGCTGGAATTGAAGAATGATATTATTTTGCAAGCACAATGCCACAGATGTAGACTTCTGGAAACTTGTGGAAAAGAACAGATTTCCATTATTAAGAAGTGTTACATGTAAAATCAAATCTTATTTTGGGTCTACCCACCTCCGCCAATATCTGTTTTCAACCATAAACATTATCAAGTCAAAGAACCTGAATAAGCTTACTGATTCGCATCTTGACAATTGCTTGCATGCGGGAACCTCAGCTTATGCGTCTAACGTACATATGTTGGTGGACGAAATTCAGTGTCAAAAATCGTGTTAAGTGAAATAAATACCATAAAGAGAAGAGACACAACTAATAGATTTTAAGTAATAAAAAACTTTGTGCGTGTAATGTATATTTGTTTCTATCTCGATCCATTTTTTCGATCTTCTTTATGAGAGTGCGTTTTTTTCTTACGGGCTAGCATTAACTAGTAACGTGATACTATCGCCAAGGGATGGCCTAATTATCACCCGGGAAGGAAATGTTATGTGGTTCTCGCTTGTGAGTGTTTATTGCGTTATTATTTTGTATCGATTAACGTTTGAATTTTAAAGATAGCTCAGTTAAATCCTGAGATATGAGCACTAACAACAAGCACTGATTTATATAAATATGACTACGTTGAATCTGAGGGCCAGTTATTCAATTAGTTTTAGCCGAATAATTAATTTGCTACTATTCTCAATGTCTGCTCTGTGATCATTGTTTTAGACATTGCTTTGGAAATGATTCTTGCAATCTACGACATTCTTCGTGCGCTAAGGAGAATTTGCCTTATTTTTTGTTGTTTGCTTTAAGCTATTTACATATGTTTATCAGGTTCTGTGTTCCTCCTTACTTGCTTTGGGAACATTAAATGTCCTGACTCGGAACAGGGAGCTTACTAAAGCTATGTTCAATAAATTTGGGAAGTAGACAATACACACAGGAAGGGTATACGAAACCCTTTATTTTTCTCTCTTTACGATGATTTCCGGACTTCGGAATACAGAGACCAACCACTTGTGGTCTGAACGTAAGAATATAAAAATATTAACTAAACTCTAACTAAACTTAACTTTAGATTTGTAGGGTTTATATTTATTTTAACTAACATTTATTTTAAGTTTAAACTATCTTTCCTGTCAAGCCTTACTTTCCCCTGGAATTGCCAATGCCAGAATATGTAAATTTGAGTAGAACGCGCAAGGATTCAAATTATCAGCGGAAGTATTCTGATTTAAATAGAAGGAAACAAGTTCGGTGAGAGAGTTATTCTTACTTAGTGAGCGCGGAGGTAGAAATCGAGAATTGAAGAACCCCGCGTTGCGGCCTATGTGCTTGGCGGGAAGTAGTTGCAATTGTTCCAGTGAGCTTCAAGTCTGCTGAATTAGCTGCGGTATTTGTAAAACGCGGTGAGTTAGTTATTTTAGAGAGCCTCGTAGTTAGAATATTGTCTTTACTTTCTTTTCAGGTTCTTATTTTTATTTGACTGCCTAGTGGGCACAGTCTGTAAGCGTCAAGAGGACGCCATTGTAATTTATTACGTTGAATAAAAAGGGACTTAAACCCTTTATAAGACTCTGTGGTTTATACAAGCTTTCACAGTCACCTCTTGGTTGCGTGCTAGTTAGAGGCGCGCAACGTTATATTGGCGCCCGAACACTTATCGAACTGAAATGACCGAAAACTGGATGGAAGCCGCTGGACAACACCAAGAAATGACAACGCAGTTAGAAGGATTTGGATACCTGGTCGAGACTTTGAGAGCATCTATCAAGCCAAACGTCTATTTCGACGGAAAAAATTCGGTGTCCGTATTTTTAGAAGGTATAGAAAACCACTTTCAGCTCTATCCTGTGCCTGAAAGACAAAAAGTTGCTATTGCCATATCAGCACTAAGAGGACAGGCCGCGCTATGGTGGAAAAATATAGGCAAATTTCTTCTAGGTGAATTTGGAAGCCCGACGTATACATTTGAAAATTTCAAAAAATCGTTAGTAAAGGCCTTCCCCATAGTGAAAGATCGCGCACGGCTGGAAGCCGAGCTATATAGTTTCTATCAACGGGATACAGCACAATTGACGGTCTTTATTTTACGAAAAATCAAGCTAACGGATATGCTGTATGGCAAGAAACCCGATGCGGAGATTATTGAAATAATATTACCAAGATTGTTACCCGCTGTTCAAGACTACTTTGAAATTAGAAACCCAACCACATTGCAGGAACTTTTCGAATTGGCGGTGAAATTTCAAAATCGCAGAATAGCGGAAAGAGCGAGAGGGGAAACATATTCTCAAAGTACCAGAAGGAAGGAGGAAACCAGAAATGGAAATCGCTCGTATGGGGGAAAGAACTATCAAGCTAACGCATCGAAACTCGAAGGTCAAGGCCCAAAAAGAAAATTTGAAAATAAGCATCCGCGTACCCAGAAGACACAGATTGAAAGGAAAGCTTTAAACGACTAGAGGGGCCTGTGAAAGGGAGGGTCCAGACCCCGGAAGTTTTAGAAAAACCCTCAAATAGACATCTAAATACAGTCATCGTAAAAAACTCACAGCTACCAATTATACAAGTCCTGGTTGGCGATGTACCAGTAGAAGCCCTCATCGATACAGGGGCAGAAGGAAATTTCATGAGTGAAAAGTCCTTCAAAAAGAATTTTTTTAGGATACGACTCTTTAAAACCAGAAATACGGAAATTATAGCGGCGCAAGGAAAAACATGTCACTGCATCGGGAAAGTATCATTAAACTTACAGATAAAAGAGGAAAATCTCAAAGTATTAATTTTTGTGGTGAAAGACCTCCAACACTCTCTTATTTTAGGTATGGACTTTTTAAGGGCCGCGAGGGCCAAATTAAATTTTCAAGATAGTTCCGTGGTGCTGGAGATGGACCAGAGGGTGGTGGAACCGGTGGAGACACCTGAATTGGACCTTAGCCATTTGAATGACCAGGAAAGTAAAGCAATACAGCAAGTGGTGAGTAATTTTTCTTATTTGTTTTCAGAAAAACCGGAAAACTGTCAGATCGTGACTCACAAGATTCAATTAAATGCCGAAAAACCTTGTAGGACTAAACCGTATCGCTATGATAAACAAAAAGACTTAATCATCGAAGAACATATTAAGGAGATGTTAAAGAATAAAATAATAACGCCCATAAATAGTGAGTACGCGAGTCCAGTCGTACTATGTAGGAAAAAGAACGAGTTTCCTCCTTCGGATAAAAGGGCTTGGAGGTTTGCTATCGATTATAGAAAACTAAATAGCATAACTAAATTTCCAGTTTACCCTTTGCCGGTTATAGACGAGATCATTAGACAGATCAAATCGACGAGATATATGTCTACTTTGGACTTAACGTCTGGCTACTATCAAATAGCTATGAGACCCGAAGATATACATAAAACCGCGTTTATAACAAAATCGGGCACTTATGCATTTTTACGCATGCCTTTTGGGTTGTGTGGGGCCCCATCAACATTCCAGAGAGCTATGGACATTGTTCTAAAGCCTGTCCTAGGAAAATCAACTTTAATTTATCTAGATGATATAATTATAACGAGTAGTACGTTGGAACAACACATTAATGACCTCGAACAAGTTTTTAAATTATTAAAAGAGGCCGGTCTTACAATTAACGCCTCAAAATGCAAGTTCGCAACTAAAGAACTTAAATATCTCGGTTATAAAATTTCGCAAAAGGGTATAGAAACGCAAGATTCAAAAATAAAAGCTATTAAGAATTTCCCACCGCCCAACACCGCCAAGAAACTTTCGTCTTTCCTTGGATTATGTTCTTACTATCGATCTTTCATAAAAGATTTCGCTAATATTGTTGAACCACTCTTAGTAATCAAAAGAAAAAAGAGTAAATTTACGTGGACAGCGGAAGCGAACACAGCTTTTGAAAGATTAAAAGAAGCGCTTATTAATGCCCCAGTTTTAAAATTCCCTGAGGGGGACGAAAACCTGAAAATTGCGGCAGATGCATCAGACTATGCGGTGGGCGCGGTTCTTATGCAAAATAACCATCCGCTGGCATTGTTTAGTAAAACATTGAATCAGACACAAAGGAATTATACAGCTACCGAAAGAGAAACATTAGCCGTATTAATGGCTGTACACAAATTTCGAGTTTATTTCGGCAAATCGCCAGTAACAGTCTTTTCGGATCATGCGGTTGTTGGTAGACTTTACCCGGGAAAAAACCTAACGCCCAGGTTAATAAGATGGGCTTTAAAACTCCAAGAATATAATATCACAATAAAATATAAACCGGGTAAGGAAAACAATGTAGCTGACGCACTTTCTCGTATAAAACTGGACGATGAAGGTAATGAACTTAAATGCGCTGTGTTGACTTCAAAAATTTTAGATTCTAGAGATACGGTTATTACTGAACTGAAAGCTGATCCTGAATTTGGAAATATCTATGCTTATTTGAAAGACCCCGAAAGCTTTGAGCATACAGATATCGATGCGATAAGAAATAGAGCAAAAAACTATGAAATAATAGATAATTTATTATTCTATACGAAAACAACAAACGAAAATCTTGAGTATAAGCCAGTCATCCCAGCCTCGCTTCGATTAAGCATTTTGAAGGAGTTGCACGAAAAAAAAACAGCGGGCCACCTCGGGGTCAGAAAGACTATAAAAAGGGTACGCGAGGCGGTATATTTCCCGCAATTATACAAAATAGTAACGGCGTATGTCAGGTCCTGCAATCAATGTCAGTTAATAAATGATATTAATTACAGCCCGGCCGGGTACTTAAATAGCATTCGCGCTACATTTCCGAATGAAATTTTAGGCATAGATCTCCTTGGTCCCTTCCCCCAGAGCGAGTTAAATAAAAATCGTTTTCTTTTAGTAATAGTAGATCATTTTTCAAAATGGATAGAAATTGTTCCACTTAAACGCGCGTCAGCCAAAACAGTCGCAGATGCATTCTTACACAGATACATTTTAAAATACGGTGCACCGATAAAAGTCATTAGCGATAACGGAAAACAATTCATTAGTCAAATATTTGAAAACATATGCAATGGACTTGATATACGCCATATCAAAATGGTTCCGTATAGACCACAGGCTAACATAGCAGAAAGAGTTAATAAAAACATTGTAAAAATAATTCGCAGTTACGTTAGCACACATCACAAGCGCTGGGATGGCTACATAAATGAATTAGCTTATGCTTTAAGAACGGTACATCATGATACTACGGGAAAAACTCCAGCAGAATTATTTTTAGGCAGAAAGTTAATTATGCCTTTAGATAAATTATTCTTTGTGCAACAAAGAGAGCAGGAATTTAGACAACAAGACGTGCAAAAGTTGATTGAACAGGCGCTTAAAACCTCGGATACTGCAAGAAATAGACAGAAGTTATATTATGATAGAAAACGCCGTGAAGCAGATTTTAAAGTTGGGGATAAAGTATTGAAACGGAAATTTTCTTTATCAAGTGCCCCAGACAATTTTATGGCAAAGCTAGCTCCAAAGTTTGAAGGCCCCTATGTAATTCAGGAAATCAAAGGAGTAGTCTTATATCTTAAAAACGAGAGAGGGGAAATCTGTAAAGCAAGTCCCGACCAGGTGAAAAAATACTATAATCCAAATGATTTTGAAATCCTTAAAAGTTTCTTGCAGGACTCAAGTCTAAACGAAATAGAAGGGCCAGAGACTGCAACAACTGTTCCACCACCCAAGAAACGGAGAACTGAAGAGAGACCTAGCACTTCTACAACCCGGACGTCGGTATCAAAAAGAAAAAAGGATTTTCAAACTCCGGCGTTTAAGAAAAACAAAAATACAGATGAACCGGGTAAAGAAACCGTGGTAAAGACGAAAACACCACCTACAAAAGATGGCAGGAGAAATTACACATCAAGGAGAACGCGCACACGGCCACAGAGTCAGGTGCCAGCAAGGCCGCCGTTCCGGAAACTGAAACGCCAACAGGAGGCACCAAAATACGACGAACAGAAGAAATTCAAGAAGTACTCCAGACCGGAGGACGTCACGACCAGCCGTCCCAGGCAGAAACGCAAAGGCCAACAACCAGACGATTACTCCGTCAAGAGGCCAGCATGTAGAGGACGCAAAAGAAAAAGCAACGGGGACGACACTCGGAGATCAATAAGGAGAAGATTGACATCCATGAAACCTCTAACTTGGGATCAATTTTGCCAAAAACGGATGACGGAATTTCAAGCATCGAAAACTCAAAGATAAGTTAAAACCTTCTATAAATATTTTTCTCTTTTGTTCCGAAATGTTATGCATAAGTACGAAGTTCTATGTTTTGACGAAAGTCAATATGTCTCGGTTGAGACTTAGTTTTGTTTTACTTTATTTAGCTAAGGCAAAAGTATTATTTTCTTTAAGTGTAAAAGCTAAAAACAAGCATTTTCTGTTGGTCGAAAGACTAATTCTGTTATGTTAAAGCCAAAATTTGGCCGGAGATAAAAATAACTTCGTATTCTTGTACTAATAAGAATTTTAGTTTCAGTGCCGCCAGTTTGGCGAAGAATGAGTAAAGTAAAAATTTATTTTCTCTTATTCATTTTATGGTAAATTGTAAAAAGCATATGTATTAAACTTTTGTAAATGTATGTAAATACTTGCATGTTATGTAAAAGTAGAATTTAGTCTAGAAGCATAAAATTGTAGATGCTAAAAGTGAATGCTTAAAAGCAATGAAGTCAAAATTTAAGTATTAAACTATAAAGTCATGCTTTAGAGCGAAAGCCTGCATGTTTAAAGATGAATGAGGGGGAAGTTAGAATGAATGTGTTTTGTAGGGTTCTCCACCTACATTTGAATTTTTAAGAATATTAAAGTAGCTCATTGAGTTGTAGAATGTCGAGTAAGGTGTGTCTGTTTGGTTGTTGAATTCTAACAAATCATGGTGGTTAGGGGAAGTGTTGCAAGACTAAAACACGAATATTCCCGTTTGACACCACACACGGTGGAGAGCCAGGGTAAAGTTAAATTAATGCTTGAAAAATTGAATGAATGTGAAGTAAGCAATAACTAAGAAAAACGAAACGTTAAAAACAAAAATTTATTGTGTCAAGAAGTGTAAATTATAATGTATGTAGAAAGATACTGATACTTATTCCTTCCAGATGCTGGAAGGAAAGACCAAGATTGATTGATGAAGTCCAGGAAAAGTTGCTGTAAGAAGAAAGCTTTGTAACGACTAACAGAATTTTAATATATAATTGTTACATAAGATTTTTTTGTGTAAACGAGGCTTTCGCCAGTTAGTTCAGAATTAGATAAACTTACAACAGGTCGTTTGTAGGACCTGCTTCCAAGTTTTCCAAATTCTGGCAGCGGCAAATGTAGGGTTTATATTTATTTTAACTAACATTTATTTTAAGTTTAAACTATCTTTCCTGTCAAGCCTTACTTTCCCCTGGAATTGCCAATGCCAGAATATGTAAATTTGAGTAGAACGCGCAAGGATTCAAATTATCAGCGGAAGTATTCTGATTTAAATAGAAGGAAACAAGTTCGGTGAGAGAGTTATTCTTACTTAGTGAGCGCGGAGGTAGAAATCGAGAATTGAAGAACCCCGCGTTGCGGCCTATGTGCTTGGCGGGAAGTAGTTGCAATTGTTCCAGTGAGCTTCAAGTCTGCTGAATTAGCTGCGGTATTTGTAAAACGCGGTGAGTTAGTTATTTTAGAGAGCCTCGTAGTTAGAATATTGTCTTTACTTTCTTTTCAGGTTCTTATTTTTATTTGACTGCCTAGTGGGCACAGTCTGTAAGCGTCAAGAGGACGCCATTGTAATTTATTACGTTGAATAAAAAGGGACTTAAACCCTTTATAAGACTCTGTGGTTTATACAAGCTTTCACAGTCACCTCTTGGTTGCGTGCTAGTTAGAGGCGCGCAACGTTATAGATTAATCAAAGTAGGAGCCTACTCCAAGCCTACTCCAATCAAAGCCTAGTCCAAGATTGGCCGTATATTAGCAAAAAGCCGTATGTAGTACAGAGAACTGCTAACACTACGATACGTTTAAAATTATCAAGAGGATTAAACCTCTGGCCTTGAAGGCAACCAGCAACCGAGTAACACTACTATGGCAAGCGGCATGCTTCTAATAGCTCCTTCCTCTCTCTTGCTTGGCAAAAAGCCACAACTTAAGTACTTGGCGTTCGCAAGACAAATTTGCACAAATAAGTTAAAGCTTTTAATTCTGGCCGGAAGTAGAGAATAAGAAGTGATAGTAAAGACTTAAAATAAAATAAACGTTAGTAAACTTAAGATCCTTACATACTTCCCGGAAGAGTTAATTAGTTTGAAACTGAGGTCTAAAACGACCTTGTTGAAAACTTTTAGCTCTAGAATCTAACGCGAGGCCAATCTTTAACAAACATTTCTCACTAGAAACTAGAAATTAAAAAAAGTCGTTTTTACATTATCAACTCCTTGAACAATTACTTTTCATCTGTACTGCATCTAAACAGGAGTTCTTAGTTGAAATCTGGTTCCTTCCAGAGATCTGGAAGGAAAACTAGTTTAATGAAATGTTACACAATTAAATGGCAAGTAACATTGTAAGGATCTTAAGTTTTACTAACGTTTATTTTATTTTAAATCTTTACTATCACTTCTTATTTTCTACTTCCGGCCAGAATTATAAGCGTGAAGGAGTTTATGCAAAGTTGTCTGGCGAACGCCAAGTATTTAAGTGTGGCCTTTTTGCCAAGCAGAAGAGAGGAAGCCGTGAGTTCGAAGCAGGCCGCTTACCTTAGAAGTTACGTAGTTGCTACTTTGCCTTCCAGGCCAGAGGTTTTAATCCTCTTGATAAATTAAACGTATTGTAGTGTTCACAGTCTCTGTGCTACATACGCTTCCTGTTATTATAAGGCCAATCTTATTCTAAAGTTAAATTAGAGTTTAGTTTTATTTTGATATCTTTTAAGTTAGACCCCGAGTGGAGGGTCATTGTATTCCGAAGTACGGAAGCCATTGTTAAAATTAAAAAGGAAAAAGGCAAGATTCTCGTGGACGGCCGAAGCCAATAGTGCTTTCGAAAAATTAAAACAAGCATTAACGCAAGCCCCTGTGTTGAAATTTCCTGAAAAGGATGAAAATTTAGAAATTTCAGCGGATGCTTCGGATTATGCGGTAGGAGCGGTACTTTCACAAAATCAGCAGCCAGTGGCATTTTTTAGCCGAACTTTAAATCAAACACAAAGAAACTATTCCGCGACCGAGAGAGAGGCACTTGCAGTTCTGTTAGCAGTGCAAAAGTTCCGAGTCTATTTTGGAAAGGCGCCGATAACAGTATATTCTGATCATGCGGCGGTAACTAGATTGTACTCTGGAAAAAATTTATCCCCAAGGTTAATAAGATGGGCACTCAAGCTGCAAGAATATAATCTGGTAATCAAGCATACCCCCGGAAAGGAAAATATCGTAGCAGATGCCCTGTCACGAATTAAATTAGACGAACAGGGTAATACCGTAAAAGTTGCAATGCTGACAGCGTGTACAATAAATTCCCGAGAAACTGTAATAACCGAACTGGGTAAGCATCCTGAGTTTGGAAGTATTTATGAGTATTTGAAGGATCCTGAAAATTTTAGCCACCAAGATATTGTGGCGATAAGAAATAGGGCGGCCCATTACGAACTAATAGATGGTCTATTATTTTATACAAAAACTACGAATTCCAACAACGAATTTCGACCTGTTATCCCAGCTAGTCTTAGATTAAATATCCTGCAAGAGCTCCATGACAGCCCTTTAGCTTCTCATGCTGGTATTCGAAAAACTACTCAACGCGTACGCGAGGCAGTCTACTTTCCTGAACTGCAAAAGTTAACAAGGGCGTATGTCCAGTCCTGCCCAACATGTCAAGCCGTTAATTATATTAATTTCCGCCCGGCCGGGTTTCTAAATAGTATTAAATCCGAATTTCCAAATGAAATAATCGGCATCGATTTATTGGGCCCTTTCCCAAAAAGTCAGTTAAACAAAAGTCGTTATCTCCTTGTTATAGTTGATCATTTTAGAAAATGGACCGAAATTGTTCCCTTAAAACGAGCCTCCGCGAAATTAGTTACCGATTCTATTTTAAATAAATATATTTTAAAATACGGGGCGCCCCTAAAAGTTATATCGGATAATGGTCCTCAATTTGTAAGTAATATATTTGAAGACATGTGCCAAAAACTGGGCATACGTCATTTAAAAATGGTCCCGTATCGGCCGCAATCAAATATAGCGGAACGGGTCAACAGAAATATAGTGAAAATTATCCGTAGTTATGTTAAAAATTTTCATAAAAGCTGGGATAACTATGTCAATGAATTTGCTTTCGCCCTTAGGACCGCAAAACATGATACAACGGGCAAAACTCCTGCTGAGTTATTTCTAGGCAGAAAGGTTATAACACCGTTAGATAAACTATTTTATGTGCAACAAAGAGCCCCAGAATTTAAAATGGGTGATATAGAAAAACTAATAAAAGAAGCAAAAAAGAATACGGAAGTAGCACAAAGAAAACAAAAATTGTATTATGACTTGAAACGACGGGGAGTAACTTATAAAGTAGGGGATGAAGTACTAAAAATTAAGCATTCACTTTCTTCAGCACCAGAAGATAAAACTGCCAAATTTTTTCCACGCTTTGAAGGACCATATGTTATAGAAAAAATAACTCACGCTGTTGTAGTGTTAAAGGCAAGAAATGGTGAAACCTGTTCCGCAAATATGGATCAAATCAAGCCCTACTTCGATCGTAATAAAATGCAAATCTTTTCAGATCTTTTGCAGGATCCGGTACGGCAGACACCGCAGGTACAAGTTCCAGAGGTGGGAAAACGACAAGTACAAGGGCAAGCCAATGAGAGACAGAAGCAAGTGAAAAGAAAATTGCCCCGCGGAAAAATTGAAGGTACAAAGAAAAAGAAGCCGTTCCACCGTCCAAAAAACAGAGTTCACGAACACCCCCAGAATGAAGAAGGGAGAAGGACGACGTATGTGGAAAAGACCGGGAGAAAGGACGGCAACTATAACCCGGCTGTGAAACGGAAGATTGACTCATCCGACAGAACTCTCCGCAGCAAAAGTCGCCGAACTGCGGAAGGGCCATCAGCGGCGGAGGAAAAAGTACAAGAAAAATTTGAACGGCCAACAACGAGGTCCAAGCAGGATCACGACAGAAGTTTCCCGATTCCACCAAGACCAGCTGCCTTCAAACGGCCAAGACCACAAGCAGAGGACAGAAGGAAGATGTTCAAGGGTGGCCGTAGTGGTGAAAAACGGAAGCTTCCAGAGGAAAGCACTGAAGGGCGAGCCCGTACAAGAAGGAGGATCAACCAAGCTACGGTCTGCAGCACCTTTAAAGACTGGGCCCAGAAAAGGATGTCTGAATATTACAAAGATAAGTAAAATTTTATGTTACTTTACAAACTTAAGTTAATCTTTCATTTTTACTGCAAGTGGCAGATTTCAAGAAGTTTTACCTCATGCGAGGTCTACCTTTATCGCCAAAAGGGCGAGAAATGAGTTGTGACCGATTTTCTTATTATGTTTTTCAATTACTCGCGCGTAAAACTAAAGTTGATGTATAATAGCGTTGTATAAAGACTTAAATATTGTAAAAAGTTATTGTATAAATTTTATTTAAAACATTCTAACAAGAAAGAAGTTTTAGTCTGAAAGACTTTTTGAAATGTAGTATTATTTCAATGTAGAAAGAATTGGCACTTGCTTTGAAAAGAATAGAAGTTAACAATGTACTACTAATGTATGTTTTCAAATGTGTAAAATTAACGGCATCTTGATATGTTCTTGTATACATGTGAACTGTTATTTTGAATGTTTAGAAATACCGTGATATGGTAAAAGTGAAAGTAATGTTAAAAAATTTGTTATTCGTGTGACTGTAAAGATTAAATCATGGTGAATATGTGTTAAAGGTTGAATGATGTAGTTAGGCTCTCTGACGCTACACTTTAGAGTTAGCCACTTTCAGAATAGTACCTCAGGGTCTAGAGTTGAAATTAGGGTGTGTTAAGAGGTCTCGTATGTTGAATTTTAACACGTTAGTGTTTTGATTGTAGGAGGAAGTGTTGAACACATAGACAGAAACACATTCGTGTTTGGTGTTTTTACAACACATGTCAGAGAGCACGGGGAGAGATAATTAAAATAGTCATGAATGAAATAAGAATGTTAAGAAAAGTATATTCTATATGTTATTTGCAATGTCATTCTGTAACATTTCATTAAACTAGTTTTCCTTCCAGATCTCTGGAAGGAACCAGAATTGAATAAAGCTCCTGTTTTGATGCAGTACAGATGAAAAAGAAAAAAGATTGTTGTATATTCCGGGAGCTGCTATTGTAACAAATTTCTTTCTTTTAAAATTTTCTAGTTTCTAGCTAAGTTATGATTGTAAAAGGTTGGCCTCGCGTTAGTTTCTAGAGCTAAAAGTTTTCAACAAGGTCGTTTTAGACCTCAGTTTCAAACTAATTAACTCTGGCGGGAAGTATGTAAGGATCTTAAGTTTTACTAACGTTTATTTTATTTTAAATCTTTACTATCACTTCTTATTTTCTACTTCCGGCCAGAATTATAAGCGTGAAGGAGTTTATGCAAAGTTGTCTGGCGAACGCCAAGTATTTAAGTGTGGCCTTTTTGCCAAGCAGAAGAGAGGAAGCCGTGAGTTCGAAGCAGGCCGCTTACCTTAGAAGTTACGCAGTTGCTACTTTGCCTTCCAGGCCAGAGGTTTTAATCCTCTTGATAAATTAAACGTATTGTAGTGTTCACAGTCTCTGTGCTACATACGCTTCCTGTTATTATAAGGCCAATCTTATTCTAAAGTTAAATTAGAGTTTAGTTTTATTTTGATATCTTTTAAGTTAGACCCCGAGTGGAGGGTCATTGTATTCCGAAGTACGGAAGTCATTGTATATAAAGAAAAAAATAAAGGGTTTTGTATACCCTTCGTCTGTATCCTGTCTACTTACTACAATTAGTGAACATAGCTTTAGTAAGCTCTCTGTTCTAGTCAGGTCATTGTATGTTTCCGAAGAAGGTTAGAAGAAACATTGAACCTGATAACATGAATACTTATATTTCTCTTAACATGCTTATTTCATTCATGACGTTATTTAATTATCTCCCCGTGCTCTCTGACATGTGTTGTAAAGGAAAACACCAAACACGAACGTGTTTATGTACAAGTGTTCAACACTACCGCCTGCAATCAAAACACTAACGTGTTAAAATTCAACATAACAAGACCTCAAAACACACCTTATATTCATCTCTAAACCCTGAGGTACTTTTCTGAAAGTGGCTAACTCTGAAGTGTAGCGTCAGAGAGCCTCACTACATTCATTCAACCTTTAACACATATTCACAATAATTACAGTCACACGAATAACTTAAAATTTTTTGGCATTACTTTCACTTTTAACATATCACAGTATTTCTTAACGTTTAAAATAACAGTTCACATTGTATATAAGGACATATTAACATGCCGTTAATTTTACGCATTTTAAAACATACATTAGTAGTACATTGTTAACTTCTATTCTTTTCCAAGCAAGTGCCAATTCTTCTACATTGAAATACTACATTTCAAAAGTCTTTCAGACTAAAACTTCTTTCTTGCCAGAATCTTTTAAATAAAATTTTATACAATAACTTTTACAATATTCAAGTATTTACACATTCCTATTATACATTAATTTTAGTTTTACTCGCGAGTAATTGAAAAACATAATACCAAAACAGGTAACAACTCATTTCTCGCCTTTTTGGCGATAAAGGTAGACCTCACATGAGGTAAAACGTCTTGAATTCTGCCACTTGCAGTAAGAATGAAAGATTAACTTAAGGTTTCAAAGTAACATAAAGTTTTACTTATCTTTGTGATATTCGGACATCCTTTTTTCTGCCTAGTCCTGGAAGGTAGCGAAGATTACGGTTTGGTTTATCTTCCTTCTTGTGCAGGTTCGCCCTTCAGTTCCTTCCTCCATGAGCTTTCTTTTCCTTCCATTTTGGTCACCCCTGAAAACCTTCTTTTTAGCCTCTGCCTGTGGTCTCGGCCGTTTGATGGCAGCTGGTCTTGGCGGAACCGGGACAACTCTCTCTCGTTCCTGCTTGGATCTCGTTGCTGGCTGTTCAAATTTTCCTTGTTTCTTTGCCACCGCAGCTGGTGTTACTTCATCAATTCGACGACATTTGCTGCGTAGAGTCCTGTCCGATGGGTAGATCTTCCGTTTCGGAGCCGGGTTATAGTTGCCATCATTTCTCCTGGCTCTCTTTGCATTCGTCGTACTTCTCCCTTCTTCATTCTGGGGGTGGTCGTGCTCTCTCTTTTCTGGTCGGTGGAACGGCTTCTTTTTCTTTTTACCTTCAATTTTCCAACGGGGAAAATTTCTTTTCAATTGCTTGTGCCTCCTAATGGCTTACCCTTGTGATTGTCGTTGTTCCACCTCTGGAGCTTGTGCCTGCAGTGCCTGCCGTGCCGGATCCTGCTAAAGATCTTTAAATATTTGCATTTTATTACGATTATAGAATGGTTTTATCTGGTCAATGTTTGCGGAGCATGTTTCACCATTCCTGGCTTTTAACACCACTACAGCCTGAGTTATTTTTTCTATGACATATGGTCCTTCAAATCGTGGAAAAAATTTGGCAGTTTTATCTTCTGGTGCTGAAGAAAGTGAATGCTTAATTTTTAACACTTCATCTCCTACATTATAAGTTACTCCCCGTCGTTTCATATCATAATAAAGTTTCTGTTTTCTCTGTGCTACTTCAGTGTTCTTTTAATCTTCTTTAATTAATTTTTCTATATCGCCCATTTTAAATTCTGGGGCTCTTTGTTGAACATAAAATAATTTATCTAACGGCGTTAGAATCTTTCTGCCTAAAAATAACTCAGCAGGAGTTTTGCCCGTTGTATCATGTTTTGCGGTCCTAAGGGCGAAAGCTAATTCATTGACATAGTTATCCCAGCTTTTATGAAAATTTTTAACATAACTACGGATAATTTTCACTATATTTCTATTGACCCGTTCCTCTATATTTGATTGCGGCCGATACGGGACCATTTTTAAATGACGTATGCCCACTTTTTGGCACATGTCTTCAAATATATTACTTACAAATTGAGGACCATTATCCGATATAACTTTTAGGGGCGCCCCGTATTTTAAAATATATTTATTTAAAATAGAATCAGTAACTAATTTCGCGGAGGCACCTTTTAAGGGAACAATTTCGGTCCACTTACTAAAATGATCAACCATAACAAGGAGATACCGACTTTTATTTAACTGACTTTTTGGGAAAGGGCCCAATAAATCGATGCCAATTATTTCATTTGGAAATTCGGATTTAATGCTATTTAGAAACCCGGACGGGCGGAAATTAATATAATTAACTGCTTGACATGTTGGGCAGGACTTGACATACGCCCTTGTTAACTTTTCCAGTTCAGGAAAATAAACTGCTTCGCGTACGCGTTGGATGGTTTTTCGAATACCAGCATGAGAAGCTAAAGGGCAGTCGTGTAACTCCTGCAGTATATTTAATCTAAGACTAGCTGGGATAACAGGTCGAAATTCTTTGTTGGAATTTGTAGTTTTTGTATAAAATAATAGACCATCTATTAGTTCGTAATGGGCCGCCCTATTTCTTATCGCCACAATATCTTGGTGGCTAAAATTTTCAGGATCCTTTAAATACTCATTAATGTTTTTAAATTCAGGATCCTTACCCAGTTCGGTTATTACCTTTTCTCGGAAATTTATCGTACATGCTGTGAGCATTCCCTCCTTTACAGTATTACCTTCTTCATCTATTTTTATTCTTGACAGGGCATCTGCTACGATATTTTCCTTTCCGGGGGTGTGCTTGATTACCAGATTATGCTCTTGTAACTTGAGTGCCCATCTTATTAACCTTGGGGATAAGTTTTTCCCTGAGTACAATCTAGTTACCGCCGCATGATCAGAATACACTGTTATTGCCGCCCTTCCAAAATAGACTCGGAACTTTTGCACTGCTAACAGAACTGCAAGTGCCTCTCTCTCAGTCGCGGAATAATTTCTTTGTGTTTGATTTAAAGTTCGACTAAAAAATGCCACGGGCTGCTGATTTTGGGAAAGTACCGCTCCTACCGCATAATCCGAAGCATCCGCTGAAATTTCTAAATTCTCATCATTTTCAGGAAATTTCAAAACAGGGGCTTTCGTTAAAGCAATCTTGCCTTTTTCCTTTTGAATTTTAACAATGGTTCAGCAATAGCTGCAAAATCTTTTATAAAGGACCTATAATATGAACAAAGTCCTAGAAAAGAAGAGAGCTTCTTCGCGGTGTTTGGAGTCGGATACTTTTGTACAGCGATTATTTTTGATTCGTCTGTCTCGATTCCTTTCTGAGATATTTTGTAACCTAAGTATTTTAATTCAGGGGCTGCAAATTTGCACTTTTCAACATCAACTTTTAGAGCGTCATTTAATAATGAAAACACCTGTCTTAAATCCTGTACATGTTGGTGCAGATTATCACTAGTAATAATGATATCGTCTAAATAGATAAATGTGGACTTTCCAAGAACAGGCCTTAGCACAATGTCCATACATCGCTGAAATGTTGCCGGTGCCCCTGAAAGGCCAAACGGCATACGCAGGAATGCATAAGTGCCAGACTTGGTTATAAAAGTAGTCTTAGGCACATCATCCGGTCTAACCCCTATTTGAAAATAACCAGTCGTTAAGTGTAAAAGTAGTCATGTATTTGGTAGAAGTTATGTTCCTTAGAATTTCTTCGATAACTAGGTAACGGATATACCGGATATTTAGTCATGGAGTTTAATTTACGATAGTCAATTGCAAAACGCCACCTTTTTGGATGTGTTACCGAATAGTCATTATTTTTCTTACATAACACAACCGGGCTAGCATAACTACTTGAGATGGGCGTTATGATCTTTTTACGTAACATATCTCTAATGTGCCACTCTATAATTTTTTCTTTATTCTTATCATATCGGTATGGTTTGTGGCGAACTGGCAGTGAATCTCCGGTGTCGATACTATGGTTAGTAACTTGAGTAAATCCTGGAATATCACTAAATAACGAAGCAAATTCACTTACCACTTGTCGAATTTTTTGTTGCTCTTCCTTAGCCAGGTGGTCGAGGTTTAACGTTGGTGGTTCTGTTTTTCTTCTCGAACTGGTTTCATCGTCAGCTTAAGGGACGCTTCGTTAAAATCTAGCGTTGCTTCTGCCTCTGAAAGAAAGTCTATCCCTAAGATGACGTGTGCTTGCAAATTCTTTACGATAAAAAACATAATCTTTACTTGTTCGTCCTTGATACGAACGTATAACGGTAATTTACCTATGCACTTGCATCTTTCTCCCTGCGCAGCTAACACTGTCGTATTATCCGAATTATATATGCGGCATTTACGGAAATACTTCCTAAAAAAATCTTCTGCCACACAGGAACACTGCGCGCCTGTATCCAGGAGTGCGGTGGCTGGGATGTTATTCACCTACACTTCAATCTTTGGAAGAGTCAAATTTTTCACCATCACTGTATTTAACTTGAAGGAAGAGGGTTTTTCTTGGTCTTCGGATTTTCGCACCCTCCCGTCAGCAGAAATCCGTTTTAGTTTAAATCTTGTTTCTTCCTTTCCATGCCTTCCTTCTTTTTCCACTGGCCTTCAGACTTTTTTTGTGGCTTACTATTGAACTGTCGACGTTCGCCGGTTGTTTTTGGATACTCGAGTTTCCTTGCCCACTGATTCGCTTTGCTTCCGTAGCCGTGTTCTTGACTTTGCTGTGGTCTTGGCGCACCAAATTGGCTTCGTTGCTCATACTGGCGTTTTCTTTCAATGTCCGCCGTTCTTCTACTTTCAAACTGGATTGCTAGCTCAAATAACTTTTCCAGTGTAGTCGGATTCCTTAATTCAATAAAGTCTTGTACTTGGGGAAGTAACCTCGGCAAAATCACTTGAATTATCTCAGGATCCGGACGGTTTCCATACAAGAGTTTAAAGACGTGAATTTTTCTTAAAATAAAGGTGGAAAAATTTTCGATTCGTTGCTGATATATGCTGAAAAGTTCTGTTTCTAATCTTGCACGATCTCTTACGACAGGGAAGGCTTTTACTAAGGCGGTCTTAAAATTTTCGTAAGTATGGACTTCCCGCTTGACCCAAGAGGCTTCTGCCTATACGTTTGAATCAATTAAGCGCTTGGCCCCTCAAAGCGCTGGTAGCTAAGGTGACTTTCTGGAACTCATGCACTGGATACAGCATGAAGTGGTCATCCAATTTTTCCAAAAAACTGGTTACCGGTGAGTTTCCATTAAATGTTGCTTCTGGTTTCATCGATGCGCGCATGGTCTGGACGATGTAACCAAATCCTTCCAGGGCGGCAGCTGGCATTTCTGGATTCTGAGCCGCTTCTGCAGGCAGCACAGGTTCTTCTTGAAACTCGACCATGGTTATTCTTCTTCGTCGGGCGCCACTATAAGGTTCTGTGTTCCTCCTTACTTGCTTTGGGAACATTAAATGTCCTGACTCGGAACAGGGAGCTTACTAAAGCTATGTTCAATAAATTTGGGAAGTAGACAATACACACAGGAACGGTATACGAAACCCTTTATTTTTCTCTCTTTACAATGATTTCCGGACTTCGGAATACAGAGACCAACCACTTGTGGTCTGAACGTAAGATTATAAAAATATTAACTAAACTCTAACTTAACTTTGGAATAACAAACAAGGGCCTCCGAGAAGATTGGCCGTATATTAACAGGAAGCCGTATGTAGTACAGAGAACTGTTAACACTACGATACGTTTAAAATTATCAAGAGGATTAAACCTCTGGCCTGGAAGGCAACCAGAACCGAGTAACACTACTATGGCAAGCGGCCTGCTTCTAATAGCTCCTTCCTCTCTCTTGCTTGGCAAAAAGCCACAACTTAAGTACTTGGCGTTCGCAAGACAAATTTGCATAAATAAGTTAAAGCTTTTAATTCTGGCCGGAAGTAGAAAATAAGAAGTGATAGTAAAGATTTAATATAAAATAAACGTTAGTAAAACTTAGGATCCTTACATGTTTACCTTGATGTACGAGGTGTGATTTATTTCAACAAAATATCAATTTCTTCTTTCTCATCTGACGTAATTATTAAAAGAATTCCTCTAAATCTGGAACTCGTAACAGTATCGCTTTTGTCAAAAGTGAAAGCGGAAGAAATGTTATTATTAATCGCATTTGAACATCTGCTGTCATATGTGCTGTATCCAGAGTTACCCAAAATGAAAGGATTACAAGCTCTCTCAGACAAAGCAGAATTTGTTTATATGAATTGGCAAAATCATTGTACGAGTAAAATAAGTAAAAATAATTAAATGTAAATTGTACGTAATTTTTTTAGAAACTGTAGAAGTAATAAAATAATAAATACTCACTAAAATTACAATAATGAGTAGATATATAAAATGGCATGTCTGTCCTGTAGAGCTCTTGTATCGTTGCTTCCAAGTAAGGCAAGTTTTGTCTATCCAACCATGAAGGTAGCCGTTCTTTTCCAACCACAGCATCAAGCTCTTCTTGGGCTAATTTCTGCTCCACTGGATGTTTACTGATAGCAGTTAACAGGGTAGTAAGAGCCGAAGTTACAGACTCGGTTCCTTCCATCATCATATTCATTGATATTGCTGTTAGTCTATCCACTGAAAGATAATAGTTTGTGAGTGTGCCTTCAGACGGCATTAATCAAGAACGTTGCTTATTATTAATATAAAATACAGAAAGCATTGTAATCTGAAAAGAGATTAATGGTGAATAAAAATAATGAATTAGAATATTAAATTAATAATGACGATTTATTCGAAGAGCTTCATCTGCTACCTGTATACTGTTTTGCCCAATTAAAATGCGTATAGAGTAATTGTCATTGGGGGGGGGGGGAACGGTAAAAAAACACCTTATCAAACCCTCTCTCCGCTTCTTGTCAGATGAATAAATAATTTATTGCAGGAAATAATGCGAGTGCAAACTACTTAAAGTGGATGATTTTCGTGAAATTGAGGATATTAAACGGAAGGATTAACCAGTCTAGACAAAAGCACTTTAGCACAAATCTGGGACGCTGTAGTGAAGGCAGCTTCAATTCGCCTTTCCGCTCCCAGAAACCTCCAAAATATTGCTGAAGCAGTGGAAACATTGCCACAAGTGCTAATAAATTGCCTCATTTCCAGTATGAAGTTATGCTCTGTTCGTGCATTCAATTCGCATAGAATTTGAGTATGAGACCGCTGATTTAAAGCATTTGAGTTATATCTGTCTACCAGTTTTAGTTTTCAGGAATTCAATATCACATGTCATTTATAAACTAAGGTGGATAGTTTATATAAAAAAAATTTAAAAAGAAGAACACTGACTTGTAAAAGAACTTGTTTGCAGCTCTTCACTTTTCTCCAGCTTTCTCCGTTGATCCAAATATACGTCGACATAATCTCTAAGATGGCTTGGATTGAAAGTCTTTACATGATCTTCTATAATATTTTCCACGGTCCTTTTCAAGAGAGCCCTACCCTTACGAACTTCAGATGAACTCGGAAATAGCATCATTGCGATGTACCTTAAATACAACAATAATTAGATGAAATACACTATCACTGAAAACCAACTAAACTTTGGAGCTGTTAAATCTTAATATGTAATGAATATTGATTGCATTTTATATTTAACAATCAACTAAAGTGCTGCGTAACTTACGATTTGATAAAGAAAGAATAACTGAAAGTAATTTGTTATGATAAATATAAGATTTTTAATTTTTCATATTAAAGTACGGAGGAACAATCTTTATATTTAAGCCATACTTAAAGCCCCTTTCTCTAAATCACTAGAGGTTTGAAATGATGGATTTATTGAGAAATATGCTAAGTAACTATCCTTATCAATAAATTAGGGATGTATAGAGAATCAGATAAACGGAATCCGAAAATGGTCCCTTAAACCATAAAATATAAATTTTTCAAAGCTATTAATCTTACGCTGCTTTTAAAATTCAGTTAAATTAAAATGATATTAAAACTTTAAAACTTACATAGATGTTTACAAGAAACAACGAATATATATCCAATAACATATCGCAAGTTAATATCTTACAGACAAGTATCGGAAGACCTATCAAAACTCATTCTCGCAAAACAACACTCTTTCTGTTGAAATGGACTTTAAGGTACTGCAAGGAAAAAGTAATATTTATTATGATAATTTAAAATTTTGTTTTTAATTTCTTTCCTTAAGAGAAGAGATAAAGATTCCTACATAATCCCCATAAGAATAATAGAAACTTCAGTGTAATACCTTTTCAAATTATGTATGGTATTGGATTTTTATATGAATTACAGCAAATGTGCAAGTATGGGTTGACTTTATGAAAAAGTAATTTGCCTCTTCTTCCTTTAGACCAGTTTTTTTTAAGATATTTATAGTTTTTTCGTACCTTAGAGAAGATGATGTATCATCGATCTTCAGTGAAATAACTTATTTACAAAGGAACTAATTTATTAACTAATTTGCTATTAAAATAATTACTAATACTAACTAACTATTAAAATAATAACTAATTTCTTAACTAATTTACAAAATACATACTTCTTATGTACGATGGAAATTTTAAAGAAAATTTCGTGAGTATGGCAGCTTGTATCTTTTCTACTTCTCTTAATTTTTTCATGCAAATGAAGGAATAATTTAGAACAACTTGAAGCATTAAAAAGCAAAACTGTCTATGATATTAAAGAAGCAAAATTGTGAAATTTGAGGAAAACTAAGATAGCAGTGATTAAATAATTGTAATATATGGATCCATCTAGTCTAAGGAGCTCAGTAAGTGCGAAAAATGTGTTTAAAGGTCTTCATTGGCATAGTAGAAGAATTCTCCTATTGAATAGAATAAAAGCTATAGAGACAACCGCTAATAAAAGCAAATCTTTTAACAATTTGAATGCTTAAATTCAGAACTATTTCACCATATAAAGCAGTAGCTTTCAAACTATGGGTCGAAGCTTCTTGAAATATTGGAGTATTTTATCGGAGGCTCCACGAAACGTAGAAAATGATGTTTTTGTTTCAAAGTTTGTTGTAGTTGCTTATTTAAATATTTATAAAAATATTGTTACGAATTGTACAAGCGCGGTAAGATAGCTTCTCCGCAAAGCAGTTTTAGGGTTGCCATAAAATGGCAAGAGAAGGTAGGGTTTCCACATTTGGCGAGAAATCGCCTATTTGGCGACGATTGTCAACAAAATTGGTGATATGCCATGAATGGATGGAGAACCTTCTGGAACGAATTCTTACCGATTTAGCCCAGAATGTTCTCGAACACAAGCCGAAAGCTATATAAACCCTGATGGTCCACAGTCAGAGGGTGCCTCGTCTAGAGTATCGGGTTAGTGTGTCTCATCTAGTTAGTCCGTGCGGAAGACGATCGATTTGACAGCCGGCCAGTGAGTACCGAGTGGGTCGTCGAGAGTCTCTTAGCGTATCGCGGTTAGTGCATCGTCGAGAGAGTGTGTTAAGCTCCGGGAACGACTGAACCGAAGAGTCGGGAGCTGTGCTCTGCGTGTCGTCGAGTGCATTGTAGCGTGGAGAGTCTCGAGAGTATGTGGAGTTCTGAGAACGACCTAGCAGAGTCGGGAGCTGTACTCTGGTGCTTTGCAATGAAGCTGTCTCCACCGTTATAGCCTGATAGTGTGAAGGCTGTGTCGCTGATTGTGTCAGCGTGTTTATAGTAGTTCTTCGATGACTGTAACGCATCAAGTGGTGTCGTCATTATTCACTCCAAATCCTCACGAACCCCGTATATACGTAACGTAACAACTGGTGTCAGAAAAAAACGTAACAATATATTTATTAAGTATGTTTCCAGCTTAATTAAATATGTCTATTCGTACCTGTTTATATATATATACCCTTATATCTTGATTGTCTTGCATATGACATCTACGTCTCTCTATGTTTGTCATTAAGAACGTAGTTCTTGATTAAACGTGGTAATGCCGAAGAGGATGTCAACGGTTAACTCGAAGTAACAGTTCATTCAAGAGTAGTTGGGAAACACAGAAAAGGGAAAAAACACATACCATAATTAACAGAGAACTACAACCTGATTATTAACAATTCAGCTAAATTTTCAAGCATTTTAATCCAGAAAATAGTTCATTGGTTACATAAATTAAATTAACCTTCGGAAAAAAAAAAAAAAAAAAAAAGGAACATACTGTGAATAACGGTAAAATAAACATTATAAGAACTGAAAACACTTGATAAACCCAATAAACGATTATGACATTACTTGCTATTACTTCAATTATCCGATGAATTTTTATTTTCCTTTTTGTATTTCTGGTATGTTTTCTGTTATAATTTTCTGATAGTAATATTTGAATGCCGAATATTCGAGAGTTCATAGTATTATAAAATGAGACTTAGTTAATGAGAGATTTAAATATTAGGCAAACTATGAGACCATCATTTTACAGTAATCAGATGAAATTACACCCTTAAACAGAAGACCGAAAAATGTAAGAGGAAAATTTAAAAGATTCTTTTCCTATTTGCATATTTTTTACGGTAAATAACTTATATGGAGATAAAAAATTTCATATCTGTTGACAATTGTCACAACTTATTATCCTCATTGATTAGGCCCTTTCATAAGCAGTTGAGCAGCACAGTTAAAACATAGACCTCCTGAATATCAAGTATCCCTCAGCGCCAATCAGCAAGAAACATCTTTTGGTATCTGATCCAGATTTCATTTGAAAGCTATTTTTTGTCAGATTTTTTCCCATAATTCTATACAATAGTGAAGAGGAAGTAACCAAAAATTTAATTCTGGCGATTGTTTTGGCGACTAAGTCTCCAAAATTGGTAAGAAATCGTCAAAAGTCGCGAAGCTTGGCTAACATTTGGTGGTGTTTGGGTACCGTTCCTGTATAAATATAATTCGTATTGTAATTGAATAATTGTAATTGATCCTTACATTTAACTGTAACCGTCCCCCGCCTTTTTATGTAACTGTACCAGTATATGGCTTTTAGTAATTTAGAGAAAGGGGCATTTTTAGGTTGCCTAGAAAAAACAATAGATAACCGGGGCCCTCAATTTTTCAGTTCAGAGTCAACTTCGGAATACTGAGCGTTGAGCTCCGTTGAGCTTTGTCTTTTTAGATGCACTTTGCATTGCTCTGGGCTTAATGTTCTTAGTACTTTGAAGTGGTAACTACTGATTGCACTCTGTCACTTGAGAAGAGCTGTACGAGTATTTTTGTGAAATGTTCCAATAGTGTAAAGTGTTTCTTTTGGGAAAATAAATTTTACCGAGCTATCTTCGTTTCTGTGTGTATTCAATCCATTACGAACTCGTAAATACGCAACAATGTAATTTATGACATTGATTGTAAAACCGTATTAGGAAAATAATGCATTAAAAGCTACAAAACGTGTGTTTCATAACAACAAATACACAAAAAACATTTATGTGTCTTTTTAATTCGAAAATTTTTCAAATATTTTAGTTAATTTATATCATTTTCCTTCTCTTTAGCATCTTTTCGAAGTTTATTTACTGCAAGAAACAAATAAATGTTCTCAGTAGTGTCTGCTTCATCTCCTAATTTGTTAAAATTTTGACAATATACATTTGAAGAATAATTAGCTATATATATTTTTATGTAATTAAATTTCATCTCAGTAAGTTTCCTCTTCGTTTTAAAATTTAATTAAAGACTTCTATTAATCTGAAAACTGCACTTATTAAGGATATATAGGAGAACAGTAATTTTATTTCATTACTAAATATAACTATGAAATAGTGTATGGTAAAAGCCGGTGTGACCGAATTTTTAAAACTTACATGAATCAACAATCAATAAAATTTAAGGATGGCAAAAATTTTATGATTTAGGATAGACATTAAGCAGTAGAAGTTTTCACCTAGCGGCAAAATGAACAACATAATAAATCACTGTATATAGTGCACTGAGATATATGAGATGAATCTTTTGAATTCTCAGTTTTCAATTTCTTTATTAACAGAAAAATTCCTTTACAGAGATACCTGTCCATGTAACAAGATAAGAAAATTTTTTGCTATTTCCAAGCTTATGTCTAGTGAAAAGAAGAGGAAATAAAAGGAAAATGAACATGTTAAGACTTAAAGATCAAAGGAAGAAAATTCAAATAATTTTGTTTTCACTGGTCTTCCAAAAATTCTCCCCAAAATAACAAATTCATTACAAACTTCCAGTAGAACACGTCCATTACCATGTTAATACATGAAAGCAATTTTCATTATTCATTCATATTTTTCTGAATCTTGTTAAATTTATCACTAAATTTCATTCATATTTTTCCGAATCTTCTGGAACCGCGAGTCTATAAATCATGCATTCAAATCCTTCTTAAGCCTTCAGAGATGCAAGGTCTGAAATTCAAAAGAAAAATTATCCCTACCAATAGTATAAAACCATTCGGAAAAGACAAGGATAAATTGAATTTTAAAAGCAAAGTTGATATACATTTGAATATTCCAAAGAAATTACACCCAGAAGCACTCATTTAAAAATATAAAAGAAAATAAATGAATTTTAAAATAATAGCATTTCTTATCTTATTTTTAGAATCTAATGTCCTTAAGTCGCCAAAAAGTAATGCAGTTTTAAAATATGACAGAAGAAAGTTAAAAAGTTTCATTTTAATGTTATTCCTTAAGTATAAATTCAACATATTATGACTCTTTTAAAGATATTTGTCTATGTTATTATATTTACACCCTTCCCGAAAAAAAAAGTCGTCGGAAAATTCGCAAATCTCCGAATCAAAATTTCGTATACAAATGATTTTAGCAGCGAACTTTTGATAAAACGCAAATTTAGCGACACATAACAAAAGAATTTATATTCGAAACCACAAAAAGTGCTTTTAATGTATTCTATGAATTCTTGATTGCCAAGAAAAGAAATAATTTCGAAATATTTATTCTTCAATTGCGATACCGAACTCAAGTAACGCACTCTTTATATTAGAAGTACGAACGAATTTAAGCTATAACCTATCAAATACATATTTGTCATTAAAATATTGCCCCAAAATGTTGATTCAGCTTCAAAATGGCAGAAATAGAAAACAGACAGCAAAGTTAGATGAGTAAAATTAAAAATCTTTTGCCAATTTTGACCGAAATTAAGATTTTTTTAAGAATCAAAAATAGTTTCTAAAATACCCTAAGGAATTTTAAGGACCGTACGAACTCTGAAGTCGCATTTTCTAAACTTTCATTAAACAAAGGGCCGAAATTTGAAAGCCTAATAAAGCTCGCACTTACTCCTCAATGCCAGATTTTATACAAAATTTATCTAGAACTGTAGGATTATAAAAATAATTTTCTATAAAATAAACATGCATGAATTTATAGTTTGAATAATTATCTTCTTCCCTTAAGATTTTTGGAATTTTAGAAAAATTTTCCCTAACATATTAAAGTCTCAAGCCCTGTAAAATATATCTTCAGCTACGTATATATAAATGATATTCGTTATAATGATCAGAGAAGAAGGAGTTTTAACGAGTGGATGATATAACAAAAATGAATTTAATATGTTTTTATCATGAAACATTCTGCAACAGTCACTATACCGCACAAGCCGTGTATAGTCGCGTTATGAAAAACTTCGAATTTATACATTTTAAAGGATTTATTTACAATTAATTAACTTTTTTTTAGTCCAAAGGGATTTGAATCCCGAAGGACTATTAGTTTCGTTTTGGCATTTTGCGTCGGACTCATAAATGTCGGTTCACTTTTCAAACTGTTGCCACAAAATGTTAGAGTCCTGCATTATATTTGAAGAAATTAAATAGTGAAAAATCTGCATAAATGTATGTATATTTCTCGTATTGTGATAAAACAACGGTACATAGAGTCATCGAATTTTGAATAACGTAATCCTCCAACGAATATGAGCATGTGGAAGACCAAATTTGAAATTTGAAATTTGTTTTATGATCGATTTCCTATTTTTTAAAACTTTGACGAATTTTTGATTAACAAACTCAAGGATTTCAAAGCGAGCAATGGCAACGTTGTGCAGAAAAAACATTTTTATCTCCAGCGCTCGGAAATTCTAAAGATATGCTCGTTTTAAAACTATTTTGCGATATTGCTGTTGCACTGGATCTTATGGTTTAAGTGCGAGGAACATGATATTTAATAAAGAAAGGTAACACACAAAATGTTAAAAAACGCCCCTTTGGACGTAATTTAAAATCTGAAACATTTCAGATTTTTTTTTTTTTTTTTTTTTTTTTTTTTTTGTGTGTGTGTGTGTGTGTGTGTGTGTGTGTGTGTGTGTGTGTGTGTGAATGGGTGGGCTTGCTAAATTTATGCACAAGCGAAAGGAATCCTGGATCATGAAAGTTTGAAAAGAGTTGACAAAAACAGTTTTACTTAAATTAAGAAAGAGCAGTATAAATTTAATAATTCAATCAAAATTCTATTTACATACAAGAACTTTAGAAAAGGTTCATTCAAACTTACTGAAAAAATGGTCCAACTAACATAAAGCGATTATCTGCAAAAATTTTGATTAGGTGATGAACTCCTTTAACAAGTTTAGGGAAGAATTCTCCATTTTTTTCGAATTTTCTGGAGAAAAGAATCTGAGAGATTATACTGTTAACGGCATAAGCTACATGAAATTCAAAATGAGTTGGTTTTCCTTGCATTTTCTTCAGATCCTCAGTTAAAATTCTGATTTGGTCGTGAATGCTTTCTTCAATCTCCAGTTTTCCAAAGCCAAAATTTTTAACCGTCTGTGTTCTTTCCACGATGATCCTTCTTCTTGAGTCACACCTTTTCGTAAACAATAATATTCATCATAAATGTGCATGTCCAAAGCAAGGGTTTACAAAATAAAGTTTATCTACATGAAGATTAAGGAAATAAACGTACAAAGCAATTGTTAATTAAAATAAATTTAATGTATAAGAAAAATGTAGTGCAAATGAGATAAAAGATCTTAACTGCTTTGCTTTACATTCAACTTTGAATGGAACCAAAAGGTGTTCGAATGCGGTATCACAGATAACATCTGCTAACTATTTTTTTAGGTTTCGTTCAAAATTGTTGTAAAGTAAAATGATTACTACTTCATTTATCGATAATTTTAACAAATACATATAATACATAATAAATAAATAATGTGTTTTTAAATATATTTCCCTCCAAAAGTTACGTAAGGAATAGATTTTATGCCATAGCTGTTTCAGATCAAACAAGATATAAACATAAAATTTAACACATGTGATACTTTAACACATAATGCAATTTTTCATCATATTTCGTAACTCTTGTACGCTCTGAAAATTGCCAGATGTTGTTTTGAAAACATCACATGAGAGAAAAAAAGGCTTTATAAACTTTTCTAAGTACAACTGAAAAACTAAACATGAGTATAGCATATTTTCACTCCTAGTGTAAATGCAGTCTTGACATTTCTTCATACTATCAATTCTTCTATCATACACTTTAAATAAGAGAAACCAACAGAGCTTAAATTGCGCCGGAGCCCACTGGAGCCCGGCTCCGAAATTTGCGATAAATCGATTTGCGATAAATCGTAATTCTAACCGGAGCGCACCGGAGCCCTAAATAAGAAAGCTCAGGCACTTCTTTTATTTAACTGAACAACAATTTCAGTAGAAATTTGATGTCGAAAATTTTATTTTTAGTAATAAAATTGTTACTAAAATCATTAATTTTTTTTAACTTTTTAATTATTAACTATTTTATTATTAATATTATTAGCCAAAAGGGAGTTAGCCCAGAAGGGCTATTAATTTCGCTTTGGCATTTTGCGTTGGTTCACTATAAATGTCTGTTCACTTTTCAAATTGATGCCACCAAATATTAGAGCCCTATGTTATAGTTAAAGAAATTAAATAATGAAAAATCTGCATAAATGTATATATGTTTCTCGACCTAGACTCATCTAGGTAAAACAGATATACCTAGAGCCATCAAATTCTTAGTAACGGTAAGCTTCCATAGAATATGGGTATCTGGAAGTCCTAATTTGGAATCTGAAATTTGTTTTATCACATTTCATATTTTGTAACATTTTAAGGAATTTTTGATTAACAAACTCAAAGATTTCAAAGCGAGTAATGGCAACATTGTACGAAAGAAGAAAAAAGAAAGAGTTTTATCTCCAGCGAGCGAGATTGTGTATCGGAAATACTAAAGATATGCTAATTTTAAAATTATTTTTCGATATTGCTGTTGAATTGAATTTTATGATTTAAGTGCGAAGGACATGATATATAATAAATAAAGGTAATACACAAAACGTTAAAAAATGTCCCTTTGTGTGTATTATAAAATATGAAAACATTCAGGGTTTTTTTTTTTTTTTTTTTTTACTTATTTATTCTTATTCCTCTTTTCTGACGGTCTAGCGTACTAATTTTAGAAATTAAGCCCTGGAAACCAAACTCCTATTATGCTCCGTTCAGTGATTTTGGAAGAGCGGACATGACAGCTTTCTGTCTTCGTAGGTAGAACTCTAAATGCGCATATGACTTTCTATTTTAAACTGTAAATGCACATATGACTTACTATTTTATGACAAAACTTGTTAAACCACTAGTTCAATTATGTGACTTCTAAAATAAAATTTCAATGCATTATCTCTGATCAAACTGTAATTCTCATTCTTTAAAACAAATGCATCCAAAACAAATCCACAGGCAAGTGGTGATTCTCCTCGTTATTAATACACATAAATTTATCGAATAACTCCAGAAAGAATGCTCGGAGCGCCACCTAACGGCAGGCGCTATCAATTCATAACAAATTATAAGGGACCTCTGTAGCTATAGTGAACTAAAGGGACTGTTGGTAACGAAACGGCAGGCTTGTTAAGAATCTGATTCCATATCCCATCAACAGCAGTACAATTAATGTTTAATTGTTCTGCCATTTCAGCCTGTAATAGATCCTTTTCTACTCAGCCATTTAATCACCATCACGTAAACGATTTCGCTGAAATATCGCGCATAATTAATGCAAACACAAAGTTTCAATAACTAGTAAGACATTTTCGAAATCAAAGCGTTTAAGCAGAAAACATTATCAGTTTCGTTATTCACAAATTATGAACTTAATTTTAAAAAAAAATGTGAGTTACTATCTTTAATGTCGTAAATTTTTTCCCGATAGTCCCCTTATCGTAAATTGTATGTCATAATCTTATCATTTCTTTTTGATAAATTTATAGGAAAAACTTTTTGCTGCTTAACATTTGGAGAGGAGAATATATTTTATAGAATTTCGATTATGTTAAGGTATTATTAATATCCACTTATGAACATAAACTTCAAGAACTGTAATCGTCTTAATTTTTTTCTCTTTACTGAATTTTTTTCCTAAATCATGAATAATTTTTTATAGCTTCTCGTTTCTATTATCAACAGTGTTTTCATCCGAACTAACTTCATGAAACCTGTTCATGCAAACTTTCGGTTCGTTCTTTTTATGTTGTCAAAAATTATTAATTAGATATGCATAAAAAATAACGTATATTAGTCTCTTGAAAGGAGCTGACCGGTTTGTATGGGGATTAGCAGAAACAATTCAGCATTAGTGCGCATAAAATCGAATCCCAAATGTTCATGCTTTGTTTCCCACTCTGAAAGGTTCATATCGATTAACCCTTATGATGCATGGTGGTCAGTGGTTCCCAAATGTTTACTTATTGCACCGCATATGCATGTAACTGCAGTTTTGTCAGGACCTATATACATGCAGTTCTTTTAAGAAAAGGAGAGAGAGTAAAGAAAGAAAGAATGGAATAGTGAAATAATAGTAAATGCGTGTGTGTATAGATATCTTGAAAATAAATGTATAAATTAATTAATCACTCTGAACAAGTATATAGAATTATATTGCATAATAAAAATTTTAAAACTTTCTGCGATCCCAGAAAATTTGTCTTCTGTTCATTTGTGGGACGTAACCGTCATACTGGAAACCACTACCTTAGGTAATAACGTATTGAAAGACCCATAGCTTCGATCCTTTCTTAATAAATGTTGGATTCATAAGTATTCGAAAAATGGGCAGAGATTTTTTTTAAGTCAATGGACTGATAAAGTCATCTAAAAAATGAAAAAACTATAATTAACTCTAAAGTATAATAACGCAAGCTGAAAATAACTTTAATGACGATAATATTTTCAAATTAAAAAGTTAGTGATAATTAATAAATAAATATAACTTATATGAGTGTATTTGCCGTTTCGATTTGCTTTAGTTTAATTTTAAGAATTAAGTTATTACTGCTTAGTTGATCATAAGATTGATACTTGCCATTCAATTGAAATAAAATGCTTCTAAATTTTACGCATTTTTTTAAGAAGGATATTGAATAAATGATTGCAAAAGTATATTGTAAGGGAAAAATTGTGAAAAGTTATTAATTGTATTCAGATTAAATTTTAAAAAATAGAACGATATGAATCGCACAAGGGGATGCAACATCTTATGCTTGACCAGGCTTTACGCACTGGAGGTATTAAAACTACTCCCGTACTTACTATGCATCTGCTTTGTGACCTACAGCCAGTGACTAACCTGGTTCGGAGGAATGCAGCTATCCTTTATAATAGACTTAAGTAAATAAATATTTGGGAGTCTTAATAGATTCCCAAATATTTCTTTTTGGCGTCAATACGATTTTAACAGAGTACGTAATCTAAAGACTCAGAAGAGCTTCATTCAATACGTCCAGGATAACGTTCAATATAATGATGAATTGTTAACTCACATAAATGCACTGGAGTTTATGGTTCTCGATGTCAGACTGGACTTGACTTTGAATGTGAGGGAAAACGACCTATGCACAACTGCTCTTCGTGCCATCGCTTTGGAAAACATTAATACTTGGTATCCTCCTGGCGAGTGGCTTCATATTTACACTGATGGTTACATTTTGGATTTCATCCAGGGTGCTGGTGCTGGTGTCTTCTGTGATCTGTTTTCCTTTTACCTACATGTTGGCTCTGATACAACCCATTTTGACGGTGAAGTAGAGGCCATCCATTTAGCCCTTCAACAGCTTTCTGCACGTCTCTCTCCTTTTGATAAGGCTGTAATTTTATCGGGATCAAGTTTTGCTTTTCACGCTATAGCAAGTGACTTAGGAAAACAAAGTATTCCTGTCCAGAGATGCAGAGAACTGTTGAGCAGAATTCAGATAAAGGTTGCTTTCCAGTGGGTGCCATCACATTGTGGCTATTGGAGAAATGAGATGGCAGACCGTTTGGCAAAACAAGGTACGGATATTCTCCAAAGGTCTTCCAGATACCTATCTCTTCCCTCTTCTAAACTTGAAATCAATAGGATTTATAAAAAATCCCTTTGTAATGCTGCTGTTAGTCCTACTGAAAATACCTCATGGAGGATCCTATTAAAAGCCGACTGTATCTCGATCTCTCCTTGTGCTACTGCTGTGGCTGAATTTAGACTATTGACTAGACATGACTGCCTTGGTGCTCATTTGTTTCGTTTTAATCTGACTGCCTCACCTTTATGTGCTTTGTGTGATTCTGGACAAGTCATGGGCGCTGCTAATCTGGACGTGTGCTATGCACTTAAGAGTTTGGACTGTATTGTAAAGAAGTATTAGAGAACTCGTTGCAAATGACCTGGTGGTCAATGGCCAGGCATTTGATAAATAAATAAATAATAAATAATAAATCTTCTGCTTGACTATTATTAGATTAAGAGAAAAATAGTTTTTAAGCCTAGAAAAATCAATATTTCTATTTTCATTTATTCTAATATTACAAAGATAGTTTTAAAGATTTTGAATAATAAATTATTATATTCAGCATCCAACATAAAAAGAGCAGAAAACAATTCTTTGGGAAATAGTAACCTTTAAAACTAAGGTTTCAGTGACAGCACAGAGCTCACAAGAGAGCAGTATATTGTAGCTGTCTTCGGGCTCCAGCTGGAAGTGCCTGTCTTTTTATCTCCGTTAATCACCGTTACCCTTGAACTCTCTTGCCAGAATACTTGGATATAGATCCAATCTTCTGAAACTGTTCTACAACTTTCAAACGAAGCTAAATTTTACACTGAAATCTCTTTCAATTAACACTTGGGATATCCCTTCGTGTAATCTACAGCCGATTCTCCACGTCATTCTGTCATCTAAACGTTTTTGGTTACTCATTCTACCTCACTGCTCACGTTATTTAATAAAATTTTATAAACGCCATCGTTATCCCTTGTGTGTATGAAGTAAAAGCGAAACCGCAAAAGATTGCTTTACAGATCTACCGCTGTCTTAGTGCCACAAGTTGAATTATATATTCGACGCAAATCGCCTGATCTAGATTATTTCATTGTTATTTGATCATACATTTGCAAGTTTTATTTTAATTGGTATGCTATTTTTATCTTAATACTTTCCTGTTTCTTCTTTTTCTCTTGCTAACCTCCCAGAATTCAAATTAGATGTATTTAAATAGCAAGCGATTAAGTAATGTGGAGACGATTTGGTAATAATGCACTAACAAAACTGTTTCTATCGTGAAAGAATCACCTGTTGTGCGAACTAGGCTCTGTGAATGTTTCCAGTATTTTAATAACCTTTGTGTTTTAAAGTCGCGAATAATTGAAACCAGATTAGTTACGCCTAAATATAATAGTGTAAATAAACTCGGTTAAGTTTTAATTCTTGTCCGTGTTTCTTCGAATCTAGACTTCAGGTTAGTGCAAAGATGATAAATCATCCATAGCAAAAGTTAATCAAGGTATAATTTAAAATTAGTGTGGTTTAATTGTATATGCTTTCCAATTTCAATTCAGCATTTTTTTAGCACGTAGGAAGTACTTTTTTATTATCTTAAGTGCACCGGTGTAGTTTCAGAATGAAGCTTAAAATTTTCTTTGAAAGCATGTGTACTTTTTACTCAATTCTGAGAGCTAGGTTTAAAAGAACAAAAAACTTTCAACATATACCTCAACAATTACTGATTTAGAACATTGTTTTCCACAAGTATGTGAGTTTGTTCTCACACATAAAACTTAAAACTTGAAATGCATAGACACAATGAAATTCAATGCTTCTTGTGAGAAATCATTTACAAACAGAATAATAGGACTAAATTATTCATGTCGTATTTATAGAACAATATAATATATAACATCTAAGAAAATAAATAAAGATATAATCATACATACGTAAAAGTACTGTTTGGAACTACTTTGATATGCGCCCTCAAGTCGCCAAATTTCTCGCCAAATATTTTTGGCGAGAAACTCCACGCTGCCATATTGCTATCTAAATTTTTTGTCTACATTTCGAACTTTAAGCCTAAAATGTCTCCAAAAACACGGTTTTCGAGAATGCAAAAACCACGTTTTGAACACACAATTTAAGCTAAAAATCCGAAACAAAAACAAAAAATTTAGATAGCAAAAACCGTGAAGTTTCTAACCAAAATTATTTGATAAGAGTCCATGTACACAGCGATATGTCTTAACTTAAAAAAACATCTACGAATGGCACAATCTAGGCAACGAACGAATCTACGAACTACGCACACCTCGCTTTAATAAATTAATATAACAACAATAAATTTCAAAGAATACCATGTACACAGCATTCTGATTAAACTTAAAAAAACATCTACGAATTGCACAATTTAGGCAACAAACGAATCTACGAACTACGCACAACTCACTTTAATAAATTAACATAACAATAATAAATTTCAAAGAATACCATGTACACAGCGTTCTGTTTCAACTTAAAAAACATCTATGAATTGCACATATTAGGCAACAAACGAATCTACGAACTACGCACACCTCACCTTAATAAATGAACATAACAACAATACATTTCAAAGAATACCATGTACACAGCGTTCTGTTTCAACTTTAAAAAACATCTACGCAATTTAGACGGTACGCACTAATCAACAAAATAACTAAAATAAACTTCAAACAGTTAAAAAAAACAACAATAACGACAGAAATTCATACTAAAAAAACAATGAACATAACATTCTACAAAATAAGAACAAGAACAAAATAAAATGCACTTACCATTAATGCTTTTTCGAACAGCAGAATTACCAAAACCTTTAACATGCCGCCACGTAATCACTATGGTATTTATATATGTCAGCCAGGCACACTATCCAGAAAATTCATACTATGGTTCACAAATAAATAAAATAACAAATAATCACAAATCCCTACTTCTATCATGCACAGCCACTAAAAATAATCTCCCAGAACCTCTTTCCACACCTCCAAATACCCACTGCCCCTTAACAGGATGGCCACGACGATATTTCCTTTTGCCGAACTTCAATTCAACAACTTCCACCATTTTAGCTTCTCAGACACAGAACATGACGCGAACCAACGAACTCCAGCGAAAGATTTTTCAATGTCAACAGGGTTACCATACAACACGCAATCGCACCAAAAACCAGCGCAGAACACATATCGCCACATTTGGTGAAATTAGGGCGTATATCAGAGTTGTACCTACTGTTTAAATAAAAATGAAATTGTATGCTTTTCTTTGTTTTCTAGAATATAATTTTAAGCAAGGAATAAAATTTTGAAGTATGATATACATTTGCAACTAAATCCCTATTCATTTCTTTTAGCTCGGTAGTACATATATATATAATGTTTTCTAACTGTGTAAATTCTCACTGATATTTTATCATCTAAAATTCTTCTACCACGACCTATAATTTAGAAAATACCACGAACTTCGAAGCTGACAGTGGCCAAGATTAAACATTGAGAGCCATAAAATATTTCAAAAGAACCCAACACAATTTTCCGAGATGTAGTGATTGATGTAGATAAAGAATGTTGCAGAAAAAAGAAAGAAAACCAGAAAACAAGGTACAACATGTAAAATAATTATATTTTATTGGAAACGATATGCTCGAAACACTTACCCAATCCATCTGATATCCATTCCAACAAATTACTCTCCTGAGGACGGCCTATAAATTCTTCAGCTCTGTTGACTAAAATTTCTTTGATAAGCTTCGCACCGCTAAGTACAACAAAGAGCTTTCCACCAATAGTTCTGAAACTAAAAACATCACCATAACGTTTTGCTAGATGGTCAAATTCTAAATAAGGTTTCGAAGAAAGGAAAAAGTAGTAACCAAAGAATGGTAGGCCCCAAGGACCAGGAGGAAGATTTTGATTGTTCTTCCACCAATTCACGGTTAGCCATATCAGAAAGATTGCAACAGTGGTTAAAATTATTGGCAGAGATAAATACTGAGAAAACAGCATGATGAACATGAGAGACACACAGAGGTTTTTAAAACTAACTAAGAGATGATGCATTGTTACATATACATTTATTTATCGATGAGTAACCTGTGATAAGTAAATCATAATCTCTTAATAATGTTATCATATTTCAGAAAAACAAAAACTTTCCGAAAATTATCATTCTCACTATAATCAATAATTACTGAAATTTAAAAAACAAATAACGGCAATCAGTTCGTTTTGTTTAAGCAGCTGCCATTTGGATACTAATTCTAAATATTCCAGTATTATTTCAAACATTGGAACGAGGAACAGACGCTAATAAAACGCTGATTGGTTTGAAATCTTATGTACAGATAAAATTATCGTCTAAACTGAAAACTCCCCGCATTCAGTTCGCTGACGTTAAAATTTAATGACCTCATTTCTATTCTCTTATACTTTAAATTCATAAATGCCATTAACGGAAAGAATTAAATTTTTTCCCTCCATGCTTGATAAGATAGCTCTTACCTGTCATTTAATTATATACAAAATATGTAATAAAAAGTAACAGATTCATGGAATACGATAGCGAGAGGCATCCCAAGAGATAACTATTATTAACGGCTCCAAAATTCCATTGATTACAAGAAAAAATGTATTTATATAATTGATAATGAATTGCATATTGATATAAAGCGTTATTGTCCTGATAAATTAAGCTTTCAATACATGGTACAAACATGGGTACGCTAAGTTTTCAAAACACATATGTACAGTAAATTTTGTAATTTAAACGTCATCCGGTAGAAATATCCCAAAATTGTTGCCAGACAAACATTACTGACGCATTCCTCTTCTTACCCAGTGGAAGCGAGCTTTATTAATCAAGTCTGGAATTCATTACATATTTCCAGAAACAGGTTGATTTAAGAATTAAGTTAAGCGATGTTGTGCCAAATATTCGAAAAAAACTGTATCAATACACCAAACGCAGCAACTGCATTAATTAAAATCGAAACTTTGGGCATTTGGAATTTGTAGTTTTGTGTCTGATAACTTGTTTCATATTTGTAAAACTGAAGCTAATAATAACGCAAAAAATAGTAAAATAGAAGTCGAATAAATCTTTTCCAAAACTGTCGTTCATTCTCTTAGCCTAATTGTTACGTTTAAGCTATTTATGCGCGATTATTTATATTGTTACGAATTTGGTATTTAAAATGCTAATTTTAGTAGAATCATAATTAAAATTTTTATACTTCCCCGTGCAATACAGCACGAGGAAGAAGAATAAGTTTAAGACAAAGCTATGCCGGAAAAGTAAGAATACAGTGGTGCGTGCATTTAACATTGAGTAAATTGTTATCTCGGTAATTTGTAATGAAATTGAATATATGTAATTGACCACTGTGTTAGTTGTAACCGGAATTCTATCCTCGTATTGCTTACCGGAAATCTTGAGAAGCAAAAAGTACTAGAAATTTCTTGCGACCGATTGAAAAGTATAGAAGGTCGGAGATAGAGCATCCCAGCTCAGTTGCTTAGTTAAAGCGTTATCACATTCATTAGCTGTTTGTTGCCGGGACAAAACGTTTGTAGCAACAGTTCTGAGAAATGGCCTTTGGCGAAATAGGGTTACCATCTTCACTTGGCAAACAGGCTGAAAGCCAAACAAGAATCAGTTATCGCTCAGATTGGCGAAAGTTACGTTTCCTTTGAAGTGACATTCGCTTCTTCGTGTTGTTTTGTATCGCTCACACGCTTTTCGTTTTAAACTTTATTGTTAGTAATGGAAGATAATAGAAAGGTGATTGCTATCAAGTTAATCACTTTGATCTCCACTCTGGCACTTCTGGTTATAGCAATCAATTACATCAGTAATAGCCAAATTCTGTATACACTCTAAGAATAGTTTAAAAACATGTGCTGGATAAGTCTATTTATCACACATCGCTTATGTGTATTTTCTGTTGTCTGCATTTCAATGAAAATTTGATGGCTCACTGGAAAATTTGTGACCTGGTGAAAACATTTTCTGACTAACTTTATGGCTCATAATTACTGTTCTGTCCATTCAAATGACAAAAATCTATATGGCTGATATTTACCTCCTCACAGCCAGCAGATACTATTCAGCAAAATGAAGATCAAATAAAGCATATGAATACATGAGCAATCAAACATGTGCGAGTTGTTTACTGTCCAATAGAACACTCGGTAATATACCTAAAACACATTAATTATACCAACTCTAGAAATTAGTTCACATCATGAGTTTGTTTTATGGTTTGATTTATTGAGATTACAGCAAAGCACACTATCTGCCTAAGGGAAGGGATGCCTTCGGGGAGGACTTTCTAAGGGAAACTGGCTCGTATACACGTTACACATGGGGAAAACCACGAAAGCGTCCATGCAGCCAGCCCGTTCCCTGGATTCGAACCTCGGACCGAACTACCAGTGTTCAGCGGCTTTACCGCTCGGCCGTTGGTGCGCTCCGTTGGTTTTATGTGATTACCGCAAAGCCTCGAGGGATAACAACAGGAGGGATCCCTTTGTAGAAGATTTTTTAAAACTGTCTCGTATACCAGTTACAAATGGGGCAAACCAAGGAAACGTCATGTAGCCAGCCCGTTCGCGGCATTCTAACCTGAGACAGAACTACCAGTGTTCAACGATGCTTCGGCCACTAGTAGGCCCGTGCACTTAATTGGAAAGTGCAATTCATTATGTAAACAGACATGAAGGTGATAATCAGTTGTGCGCTGTTTTAAGTAATCAAATGTTATAAATGCACAGCTGTTACATTTCTTATTATTTATTAGTCATGTTTTTATTACGTAGATCATACGTATGATATAATTATGAATTAACCCAATAACAAAATGTGTACACTCTTTAGTACTCAAATACTCATCAATTATTTTTCAACTGATTATTACATACCCATAATAATTTGCAAAGAACTTATGACTATAGTTGCTGCCAATTACATAATCGTTATCTGAATTAAAAGTAACTTCAAATAAACTTCTTGGCAATATTCATTTTTGTATTCATACATACTTATATATATACACATCTAATAAGTCATATATTTACATGCAGATAGAGAGATGCGATGTTTTAGAAGTTGTTAATATATATTTATTAGTATTAATGTAATGAATAAGATTTATATTAATGAATGCATATACAAATGTTTTTCATCATGCATAATAATAAATCCATAAATTTTCAATGTTTCAATATGTAGCATTTACAATAAAAGTATAGTTTCTAATGTATTTATAATTCAAAAAGTATTTCATTAATAGCATGAAAATAATAGACAAATTTAATGAGTATTCTCATTATTACATAAGCTATGCTTTTCTTTTTTATGCATCTTTTATGCTGTTTAAAATGTGTCACTGATTATGCAGTTAACAATTTAAAAGATAAGTAATTAGGAGAAAAGCCGCGCATATACAAACGGATTTTAAAAAATTATTCAACTTAAATTTAAGAAATAAAATTCTATTATATAACAGTGTTATAATACACGATCAGCACGAAATACGACAAATTTGGCGAACTTTTGGCTACGAACAATTTGTAAACAAATCCGAAATGCAAGAACGTCGTAAAATACTGTCAACTCTGAAATTTCCACGATTATATATTTAATAAATATATACACATTTAAAAAATGACTCAGGCAGTGGTATTACAACAATACATCAATAATTAAATCGGCCTCTATTTCCACCGTCCATCACTTCACAGTGAGAGCCATCGCCATATTGAAAGTTACCCGTGATCCTTCAGAAGCTGACCTTTCGTCTGATTGGTTGAACGTTCGAGGAACACGTCTCCAGCCGGAACATTTTGGGACAAGTTTTAAAAGGTTGCTCGTAGCCGGGACACGTTCCTCCCAGCTAGACGAAGCATTTCTCGGAAGCCTGCCGCTTAAAGCCGTGCTACTAGAACCTCGTTTCTCGGAATTGTCCCGGGTAAGCGCGCGCGTCTGTAGATGTGATAACAGCATTACTGTTGTTGCGAGTTGTTATTTTCGTGTGAACTGAGAAAACCGAGTTAGCATTTTCTTTAGATGCGCTTTGTATTGCGTTGCATTTAACGTTTTTAGTAGTTTGAAGTATAACTACTGATTATGTTGCGTGATATTGTGAACACTTGTACGAATATCTATGAAGAAAATTACAGAGTTGTGATACATTTCTTTTGACAAGAATAAATTTTATTAACCTTGTAAGGTTATTTTAAACAGTTTTATTTTTGAGTTAAACTTCTTTCCTATCAAATCCTTAACTTCAACTTACGACTTCCGGCCAGAACGTAATTTTAGAATCACGTCTGAATACTTAATGAGGAAGAGCGGTATTTAACCTCGAAGTTCTACTTAGAGAGAATCGGAATTTCTGATTTACGCGCGTCTGCCTTTTTGGCTACTCTCTCTCAAAGCTGTTATTACGCTCGGCCGTACTCAGGCCCTTGATAGCTTCGTAGTCAACTAGAGTTAAGGGGCCAACTCGGTTAGAATCTTGATAGCTTCGGCTATATCTCTTCAGTTTAGATTAGTTTTAGTTCTTTATACCTTAAGTTCAAAGCCCGAGCGTTCGGCTTTATTGTAAAACTCCTGTTAACTTTTATCTGAATAATAAAGGGTTATTTTACCCTTTGTGCTTGTTGTTTCATCTACACGAACTCCAGCGATTATTCGCTAACTATCTTAAGGTTACTCACTTTTGGCTGCAAATACACAGTGGTAAACCTCACAACCTAATTTCGGACCTGTGCATTCAATCTATTACGGACCCGTACGTACGCAACACCTTTTGGTGTCAGGAGTGGCACTAAACGACAGTGACAGTAGCGAAGTATGAGCAATTAAGACAGCTGCTGGCAGCCTTTGCCACATTCAAAGAAGAGATAAAAGCCTGTCAAGACTCCGTTAAAGGGAGATATGAAAGCCGTTCAAGAAAGATGAAAGTCGGTCAAGAATTCGTTAAAGAGATGAAAGCTGTTCAAGGAAAGATAGAAGAATCCGTTAAAGCAGAAATGGAAGATATTCAAGGAAAGATTGAAGCAGGTCAAGAGGAAATAAAAAAATTATCTGTATAATGAAAACAAATTTCAGGCTATGGATGGCAGAATAGATACTTGGAAATAAAGTTGGATACACTTAAGAAAGATTTTCATCTGTGAAGGAGCAAATCGAAGAAAGAGTTTCGGCCATCCAACAACAAATCGAATAGCAAATTAAAGAAAGAGTTTCTGCCGTCTAAAGACGAATCGAACAACCAACTGAAGACAGGGTTTCTGCCGTCGTAACCTAAAAAGGTGGCACATTAAAAAAATGCATAGCGACTGCACGAAGCAATTCTGATGGCTTTGGATTTTTACACGTGAATGCTCGTCGCTTTCTGAAGTTATCCGCATATGATGAAAGGGCCTCTTGGCAAGTATATCAGACACAATTTTTTATAGTGGCAGAAGCATATGGAAGCTTATTATGGCTATAAATCTTGTCCCTGAAATACTTCATTGACGGTATCTGGGATGCGTATTTCCGAACCCTACTCCACTTTTGAGCGTCACGGAAAAATCGACTAGTTTCGCCTGGATGGTAATTCTTGAACATGCGCTGAAGGGCAAGTGCATTCGTTTATTTAATTGCATAATTTGACTGTTTCTGTAATAAGAAATCTTCATTCAGATAAAATTAATTTTAATATTAATTTCTGGTTATAGGATTATACGAAATGCTGAATATACTGTAGGTATTACCGAAATCTTCACATACCTTTCACATTGGACTTTGCCTTATCATTGTAAAATATATTGTATTATAAAGATTAAATCAAAGCAAATTACTTTGTTATAGTAATTAGAGATGTGAATGTTTTAACCGGATTCTCTTTTTATCACTTATTATTTATTTCCGTTTTGAAAACACATTCATATTTGACAAATACTTATCTCTTCTGAAAACTTTTTGTTTGTTTAAGAACTATATTAGTCAATAATGTAATAAAAACTGACTAATCTAGTACTTTGTAGATCAATATAACAACGAATTCAAAATGTTTTAAAAAAGAGTTCTTTAATCTTTAGTTTGTAGTAGATGCAACTAAATGGCACAGAGAAAAAATATTTAAATAAAAAAATTCTCCATATTAATTCAGTATCAGAATTATTTCTATTTCAGTGAGAAATCCAATTTCAATGCTTATATAACAGAGAAATGTAACATAAGCATTTTGGAAGCTTTAAAATATAAGCTATACATAAAATTGTATAGTAAACCTTTAGCAATATAACTTTATAATTTACTTTCATTCCTCTTAAATCGGCATATTCGTTTCCAATAGATAGCTAAAATTTTTGGCAAGTTAGAGACTTAACTTGAACGCACAGTATTCCGTCGCCTCAAATATCAGTTAATCGTTCTTTTGCATTTAGGGGTACATTGTAATTGAAAGTACTAAAGGAAAATAGGTCACGGATCCATTATTTGGAAATTTTTCAAAAAGTTTTCTGTCAGTTTTATCATATGTTGTTTTAAACAAACAATCTGCATTATTTTCTTTAGTAAATTCTGAAAAACATGTTTCTGTTGTTTTTGTTAAATTTTCCTTGCCAAAGTATTAGTTTAGTTTTAAAAGCTTCAATATTGGTGCTCAGTATTAAATGTTCCTAACCAATCATTATTAATGAATGAACTTCCTGATGTATGTTTCTATTCTTCCAAAAATATGTAAAATGTATTTCTCAAATCGAAAAATATGTCGCAGTATTTTTCTGTGTGAAAGCCAACTGACTTTGACAATAATGTCTCATACACAGAACTTATCGCATTACAGCGTATTAAAAAGAGACGACTGTTTAGGACCTTGCCTTTTAATGTAATTAATTGCAGTAATAACTCTGCAATATCTTGTGCAATTCTTCATTAATGTCTTTTGCAACAAGAGCTTGTCTATGTGTCATACAATAGTTGAGTACTCTATGGGGATAAATTTTCATTATTAACCCTCTTAGTCCTTTATTAGATTACCAGCTAATGCTGCAGCATCATCAGTACAAACTGCAACACAGCGTGTCTGCGTAAGATTATTTGTTTCAAAATATCTGTTGATAATTTCAAATATTTTCTCTCCAGTTGCTTTTCCTTCCAAAATATTACAACATAAAAAATATTCTACTGCGTCGTCTTCAAAAACGTATCTCGGATAAACAATGAATTGAGACATTTTAGTAATGTCGGTAGTTTCATCAAGTTGTGTAGCAAAGACTTTTATATTCTATAGTGCCTGGTATGACAGAAATTTGGCGAGAAACGGTATCTCTTGATAATGCTATTGTTTTTAAATCATTAATAAATTTTTCTCCATGCAAACATGATGTCATTTTAATTCTGAAGGAAGAATGAGCGATTCTCCAGTTGTATGAGGTTTGAAATGTTTCGCAATTAAATATGAAACTTTTAAGGATGTCCATAAAGCCTTCTCAGGAACTGTTGTATAATTTTTCAAAAACACATTTTGATTTTTCCTGCTCTGAGCTCATTCCTTAAAAAATTCTTCAGACTCATTTACTAAATCTTTATCTTTAGTTTCTAAATGTGTTTTTGATTTCGAAGGTTTCATGCTTTCATGTGCCAAGTTTTCACTGCATTTAGCACACAATGGATATTCATTTTCCTTTGATAATGCAACATGTAAAACAGTATAAAATAAACTCTTCTTGATATTTACTGAATTTTTTATTAGAAGTAGAAAGAGAGCCAGTGGATTCATTTTTGTTTGCATTTTCATTAATAGTTTTTACCGAAGTTTATTTGATGTTGGTCCATCCATTCCATTTCTCTTGTGAACATTAGGTATCCATTTTGGGCCATTTAACCATCATGAACAAAATTGCAACTAAAACAAAATTGTTTTTATTATCTTTCGAGCAGGCTACTGAATTTTCCAATACTTAGGAAATGTTATGTGTTTACTTGACAACTAATTTGATACCATATTTTATAAACGATGCGTATTACAATGACGAATTGCATATGCAACTGCTTTGAAATTCGATTCGAGCTGTTTGGAAATCATCAAGTATAACACACAAATTAAGTGGAAAATAATAAAATTAAACTTTAAAAATTTGGAAATTTTTAAATTAAAATTCCTGGCAAATGTTAAAAAAACATTCTCTTCAAATGCCGTATATCTTTTATTGTCAAATAAATTTCTTTGAATTTAGCGACCTCCACACATTTGTTTATGACTCCCAGTTTGCACAGCACAGCCATAAGGGATAACTGGACATAATGCTTTGTATTCACGTAAACCCGATTAATTCTTAATAAGTGGTTTAAATTGTGTAAAAAAACGGCATAAGTTATCAATTTTTCAATTGAATTTTGAAAAAAAAAAAGAAAGATTTAAGACTTGTCTTTAACAGAACAGCATGCAACGGAGTATTTTCAAAATTACGAGAAAATACGACTTATGTGAAAATGGATAAACATTGACTATCCAATGCGAAGTGAATTACGGTTTAATATGTTATGTCCATAGCTTGTGTATGTTGATTATGTAACTAAATACAGAATGATCCGTTCCTTCAACTTCTGCCAGAACTACTGCTAGTAGATCTATCCCATTTGAGATGAACAGAAAGCAAGTGTTGTATTCTTATTCAATAATTACAGTACTCTCGCATAATACTGACAAAGAATGAGTTAGGTTATGTAACTAACGTGCAATCAATTTTATTCTTTATTTACCTGAATGACATATCACACAATGCTGTGTAGGCTGGTGATCAAGCGATCATGACTCAAACTGTATCTCTACGTTCAGTCATACACTCCTTACAAGAATATAACCATGCATTGGAGTTCTAGCTACAGAAGGTACATTTTTCTGTGATATGCAATCTCTGTGGGTCCTAATTTCTAAAAACTTTTCCACTCCTAAATTCCAAAAATTTTACTACTCGATGTTTCTGTAAATTCCAAAATTTTGCACATCTGCCATAACGTCACTGACTGTGACCTCAGTTATCCAATGTTCTAACAAAGTCAAATATTGTAACGTTAGTTTAGACCATAAACTTGTAAGGATCTTAAGTTTTACTAAAGTTTATTTTATTTTAAATCTTTACTATCACTTCTTATTTTCTACTTCCGGCCAGAATTAAAAGCTTTAACTTATTTATGCAAATTTGTCTGGCGAACGCCAAGTACTTAAGCTGTGGCTTTTTGCCAAGCAAGAGAGAGGAAGGAGTTAGTAGAAGCAGGCCGCTTGCCTTAGCAGTTTTACTCGGTTGCTGGTTGCCTTCCAGGCCAGAGGTTTAATCCTCTTGATAATTTTAAACGTATTGTAGTGTTAACAGTTCTCTGTACTACATACGGCTTCCTGTTAATATATGGCCAATCTTCCACGTAGGCCCTTGTTTATTATTCCAAAGTTAAGTTAGAGTTTAGTTAATATTTTTATATTCTTACGTTCAGACCACAAGTGGTTGGTCTCTGTATTCCGAAGTACGGAAATCATTGTAAAGAGTGAAAAATAAAGGGTTTCGTATACCCTTCCTGTGTATCTTGTCTACTTCCCACATTTATTGAACATAGCTTTAGTAAACTCCCTGTTTCGAGTCAGGTCTTTGCATGTTCCCAAAGCAAGTAAGGCGGAACATTGAACCTGATAAACTAACGTTAGACGCATTCTTTTTATAATATAAACATTCATTTTACTTGCTTTGCATATGGCGCTATCATTTCATCTGTTACTTATTTAAAAATTTCATATTGTTCTACGTCTTAAAATTAGAAATTAATGACCTAAAACTGTAATAATATATTACAGTACAAGTGAAAAAATGACAGTGTCACTCACGCGTGTGTCGGGTTTTCGTAATGCTTATGGGCTCCCACAAAATTTTCGTAAATATTTTGGGATCCTGGGGTCGCGAAAAAATCTCAGTGGTAAAAAGGGGTCACGACTGAAAAGACGCCCTATTTTAGACCAATCAATTTCCTGACACCAACCCATTTTTTTTTTTTTTTTTTCCTGTTTTGTTTCTCAGCCGAATTATACTTCTGTAGGAATTGTTCTGTACTTTTACTGTTTCAGCTGAATGGAAATACACGCTAAAATGTTTCAAATAACTATTAGGGGAAGAAAATCGAATACCCGTACATTATTATTATCTCTTTTTATTTCCTGTTTCAATTCTGAAATGAATTATGTTTTCTGACAGAATTTTTCCGTGTTACATATTTTAGTTCAACAAAAAATCAATTTTTTTAATACTGAGCAAAAGCATGTACTAAAATGTGGGATAAATAAATACATAAATTAGTTTTTTCTAGGAGTGTAGGAGTTCTTATATATATATACATAAAGAAAGAAATTTAGAACCAACTTTTCACAAAGACTAAAAATTGAAATTCAAATGAACTTCAGAAAATCGTATAAATGGTAAATAAGAATGTTATAAAATGTAAAAATTAAAATAAACCATCACAAGAAATACCAAAAAAAAAAAAAAAAAAGAAAAGAAAAAAGAAAAAAAAAAAGAGTATAAAAGAAAACGAAAGAAGAGGAATCCAACCAACTTCAACATAACATCGTCAAGAGGAGGTATGTCGAACTTAATTACATTTCCCCTTCTAAAACAAAATCCTTACTTTTCTGTATCCAGAATCAGCTGATGAACCTGTTGAATATATTTTTTAATCTTAATAGTTCACCCGAAAATTCTGGTCCTCCTCAAAACAAAGGAAACTGTCAAAAATAAAGTTAAATAATTAAAAAATATCTTCCAAGTAAAAAAAAAAATCTAATCCAAAAAGAATCTTAAAAAAATGAAAACATGCCCTTAAAAATGTAGAAAAAATTAGAATCCTACAGTGAAAAATCTTTGAAAGTTCAAAATAATCTTAACACAAAACTTTGCTAGAACCTCTTATCAAACACTGTTCGAGATTTGCAAGAACTAACCGTTCTCCTTTCTCCCAATAAACTTAAAATAAAATAATTTTACATATAAAATTCCAAAGCGTCATTTTTATTTTCAAAATCCGTAGATCTACAACAAACTACAACAAAAATCGGATGGTTGCCAATCTTACAGTGACAAACTATGAAAAGAAAAATAACAACTGAGGCTCGGTTCTAAAAATACTCCCACCTTTTGATTGATAACATACAGTGTCTCACAAAAGTGATGGGAAACTTGTGCTTTACAAAAGAAAACTGTAATAAAATTAATTAAAAAACATGTAAACATTTTTTGTGGGTGTGTTTCATACTTAAATTTAGTAACAATTATTACATAACATACATTTTCTCAAAATATTAAAATATTAATTTAATAAAAATACAATTGTTTAGAACGGAGCAAAAAATGGCTCACATAAGTGATGGGGCACCATTAGATACTACTACATACTACAATAAAAATATTTTTGGGGGTTTTTATTTTTACTCAAAAGCAATTGGCAATAATTTATAAAATCGTCTGCAGTATTTCTCTCCAGTTTGTTTCAGAATTTTTGTGTTTTTTTAGCTCTGTGCAGCCATGAATGCTAAACGAAAAGAAACTTTGGCCGAAATTCGAAAATTAGTTATTAATTTGCATATTGAACGTCGAAAATCTGTTAGAGAAACTGATGAAAAAGTTAACTTGAGTCATTCAACAGTTTTCAATATCATTAAACGATATAAAAATAATCATACGATTCAGGATAAAAGAAGACCTGGCCGACCATCAAAGCTATCCAATGGAAGAAAGCGAATTATCGTTCGAAATATTAAAACAAAATCCAAGAATGAGTGCTCCTAAAGTTGTTGCTGATTTACAAGCATTATATGGAATAATTTTTAATCCTGAGACTATTAGAAGAATAATTCGATCTGCTGGATATGACGGTAGAGCAGCCAGGAAAAAATTCTTCGTGAGTGAAAAGAATAGAAAACTCAGACTGGCTTTCGCAAAATCCAACATAAATAAGAATTCTGATTACTGGAATGAAGTTATATTTGCTGATGAGAGTAAATTTAATATATTTGGTTCTAACGGTAGAATCTTGGTGTGGAGAAAACCCAGGAAGAATTTCGCAAACAGAACTTGGGGCCAACAGTAAAACATGGTGGAGGAGGAGTTAAGGTATGGGGGTGTATGTCGTCCGCTGGAGTTGGTAATTTTGTTTTTATTGACAGTATAATGGATCAGTACAAGTATATTGACATTTTAAATCAAAATTTGAAATCTTCAGCACGAAAACTGAAACTTCATAACGATTTTAAATTCTACCAGGACAATGACCCTGTGATGCTTCTTTGGCGATATGAAGCAACTCCAATGATGGAACACAGCAATAACTTTTATTTAACACTCAAAAATGGCGACATACAAACAAGAAGAGAAAACATATTCTATCATATAAAAATAAATTACATTCTTCGTGCGAGAGTCGCACGAGGCACTCGAGTCTGGTTTCAAATATTGCCATTCACAAATACCTTAATGTTCATCTATTTAAATTATTTAAACTACAAGATTTTAATATTATTTAAAGCTGTTACAACCCCAAGCACACTGCTTTGAACGTTAGACTCTGGCTGCTGTATAACTATCCTGAAATAATAAAAACACCACCACAATCTCCAGACTTAAATCCCATAGAGAATATTTGACAAGAATTCGAATCAAGAATTCGCAAACACACCATTTCTTCAAAATAACAACTAAATTCGGCGCTTCAAGAAGAATGGGGTAAAATCACTTCAGAAATCCAAAAAAAAAAAAAAAAATTACTCGAATCCATCTCAAGAAGATTAAATCATGTTTTAAAAGTAAAAGGAAATCCAACAAAGTATTAAAACCTTTTAAAAAGTAAATTTTTTGGATAAATATTTGATGGAAAAGTAAGTGTCCCATCACTTAAGTGAGCCATTTCTTGCTCCGTTCTAAACAATTGTATTTTTATTAAATTAATATTTTAATGTTTTGAGAAAATTTTTGTTATGTAATAATTGTTAATAAATTTAAGTATGAAACACACTCACAAAAAATTTGTACATGTTTTTTTAATTTATTTTACTACAGTTTCCTTTTGTAAAGCACAAGTGTCCTATCACTTTTGTGAGACACTGTATATTTAATCAATCAAAACAAAATATAAAAAAATGCTGTCCATACAAATATTAAGGCTAAATACAAGTAGTAAACAAAAGAAAAAATTAAGTTCTTAAATTTCTACTCTAAAATAACTCAAGTAGAGTTCAGGTTAGAAATCTAGATTGAATTTTGATTTGTCGTCCACTTCTAGTCACGACAATCTTAATGTTCTTTGATAAATCTGCAGTTGAATTATTCTTTGGTAATTTTGAGACTAAACTGTCTTCACCCTGCGTCTCAGTTACATTTGCCGCATCTGACTCCAAAGATGAAGGTATTTCGAGAGGGAATATTCTCTGGATTGGTCAAACAAATTCTCCAGATATGGTTTTGACACAAACTACTCGAATGCTGCCGTCTTTTCCAGGATATACTTCAATCACTTTTGCTAGAGGCCACACCTTGCGTTTGTCATCACATTCGAAAAGAACTATATCCCCGACTTTTATCTGTTGAGAAATCGGCACTGTAGATGGACGTTGCACTAACAGGCAGAGATATTTATTTCTAAATCTCTTTCTCAAGAGCTCTCGTAAATTCTGTAAATGTCTCAGTCGCTTGTTGAAATCAACTTTATCAAGATAATCCAAGTCAGGAAGTCCAAATATTGGAATTTCATCTAAAAACAAGGACGGTGTCAAAGGGATGAGATCATCTGAGTCTTCTGACACATAAGTGAGTAGTCTGGCATTCACAGTTGCTTCGCAGTCGCACAGCACACTTATCAGTTCTTCATAATTCAGACATGACTGGCCTAGGACTCGACGCAAAAGCTTCTTAATCATTTGAACAAGTCGTTCCCAAAGGCCATCCCACCATGGTGCTGCGGATGGACTGAACTTCCAATCGATCTTGTTTGTGGCGGCTTCTATCTCAATGGTATTCCAATTAATAGATATCAAGAGATTATTGGATCCGACAAAATTGCTTCCCTTGTCGCTATAAATTATCGATGGCCTCCCTCTACAAGCAATAAATCTTCTAAGACCAAGTAAAAATCCTTGAGTTGAAAGGAACAAAATCAGTTCCAAATGGATCGCCCTGAAAACAGCACATGTGAAAAGTAAAATCCAAGCTTTTTTTTTTAATCCTTCAAAATTAATGGGCCAGCTAAATCAACGCCGACAATCTCGAAAACACGAGCCTCTCTAACTCTGTTTTCTGGTAGACTAGCAGGCACAGTCTGTAGTCGTTTACCTCCATGTCTCCTGTACCTGACACATGCATATAAAGCTTTTCGAACCGTAGCTCTACTTTTCAGGATCCAAAACGTCTCTCTAAGTGTTGACATCAGTACGTGAATTCCTGCATGAGGCATAGATAGATGTTTATCAATTATCAGTTTCTCCACAGTCTTATGATTCTTTGGAAGTAACATCGGATGAATAAAATATTCATGGTCCTTCCTTTCAGTCAACCTAGACCTGACACGTAAAATGCCTTCGTCATCTTTGAACACACTTATTGACTTCAGCTTCTTAATATCATCAAATAAAAAAGAATCATGTTGAATAATCTTCACGACAGATTTCTCATCCCTTATCAATTCATAAACTTTTAACTCTCCTGCTTCTCTTTCTTTTTTCCTCTTTCGGTTATTTCCTATGAATCTGTGCATCCACCCAATCATTCTAAATATTTTCTTATACTTTGAAATAGCCAAAGAATTGTGAAAACATATCGCTAACATTGCTTACCGAAACTATAACTGCTTTAATTTTTTTGTATTAACCTCTTCTTTATTATCGATTGGGATAGAACGAGGCCATTCTTCTTCCGGCAGTGCCAACCAAGGTGGGCCCTCCCACGATCTTGATTCAATGAGTTTCTTCACAGAACATCCTCTTGATGGCATATCAGCTGAGTTTTCCACACCTGGTACATGATGTCAATTTTCATGATTCGATAGGATTCTAATTTCTGAAACTCTGTTATTCACAAAAGTGCTCCAAACTTCTACGTTCTTTATACAGAATAGTGCTGTTGAAGAATCGGTCCAGTAATATTCCTTTGAAATTTCGACCTGAAGGTTCTTCTTGACAAATGATGCTAATCGCACCCCAATAAGACAAGCAAGCAATTCAAGTCGTGGTATACTTATTTTTTTCAAGGGAGCCACTCGTGCTTTGGCTTGCACTACGGTCACTTTGACTTCTTTATTTTGACTTCTCAAATATACTGCATTTGCATAAGATCCATGTGAAGCATAGGCAAACCTATGCAAACTAAAAGATTGTCCTTCCGTCAATGAAAGTAGTCTAGGAGTCTTCACAGATGATAACAAGGGCAATTCTTTGACCCACTTCAAGAATTTTCTTTTAATATCTTCAGGTAGCTCTTCATCCCAGCTCAATTTAGTTTCCCAGCTCTTTTGCAAGTATAACTTTGGAAGGAGTGTAAAAGAGCAGGTGAAACCTATTGGATCAAAAACTCTCTGTACAAATGATAGTACGTTTCGTCTTGTCACTGAGAGATCAATCAAGTTGATATTAGGGATGTCACAAAACAAAGAATCTTCATATTTATCCCACAGAAGAGCAAGTATTTTCAATGGTTCGCTCGTTGTAGATTTTCCTCTGTTCAGTTCTGTTTGCTCCCAGCCTCTTAAGTCAAAGTTAGCACTTGCCATTAACTGAGTTGATTTTGCAATAAAGTATTCTGCTTCTTCATTCGAATTCACTGAAGTGACACAGTTGTCAGCATAGAAGGAATCTTTCAATTTTATAGCCACTTCCTTCAAAGAAGGTTCACATTGGTCTAAATGAGAGTTGATCACTGCTCCTAAAAGAAACGGAATGCATTTTAGTCCGAAGACTACTCTCCAATGGCGAAATTTTCTTATTTCCTTTTGTTCCGAGTTTTTCCACCATAGGAATCTTAGGAAATCACGATCAGATCTTTGAACAGATATTTGAAGAAAAGCTCTTTTAATATCTGAGATAATCCCTATTTTTCCTTGCCTAAATTCAAGAAGCAATCTAGATATTAATTGAATTAAATTTTGACCTTTTTCTAAACAGTCATTAAGTGATAGGAAATCCTTTTGCTTGCACGAAGCGTCAAATACAGGCCTTACTGCTGTTGTACAGTTATCTTTGAAAACCAGTCTGTGGGGAAGATAATGATTGTTAAGTAGTTCCTCTTCTTCCGTTACTTCTTCAATTACTCCAGATTCGAGCCATTCTTCGAACACTGCATTGTATGTTTCAAATTTATCTTTCAACATGATCTTCTTTGTCGTGGAAATCAATCGCTTTTCAGCAACTTCTTTGTTACTTGGTAAAGCTTCTTTATCGTTGATCCAAGGTAAACTGACTTCATAGAGATCATCCACCCTCTTCAGTCTTGTGAAAGTGATCCCACACTGCTTCTTCTAACTCTGAATCAGTTTTATTTTCTTTTGCATCTGTAATTCCCTGTGCTTCTAGCTTCCACAAGTTTTCTATGTCACTGCTGTGAGTCAACATCGACATTATTGTTGAAGACATGAACAAGGAGTTTCTTTCTGATACGTTATATTTTATCTTTCCCATGATTGTCCATCCAAGTAGTGATTCCACGGCAGTCAACCCATTTTCTAATTTCTGAATTCTTCTGGTTAACAGAGCACCTGGAACATCAGCTCCAATAAGAACTTCTATTTTCAAAGTCTCTTTTCCTACATCAGACGCATGGATATTCTTCTGTCTTAGTTCTTCTATCCATGGTCCAGGCTGTAAACTGACTACTGGTCCACAAATCTTCGACAGTTCCAACAAGATTAGTCGTCTAGTAAAATCATCTGTTAGGTTTCTAATGTTTACTTCATAGCGTTTGTGAATTTCTCTCTTTGTTGTTACTCCTCCAAAAAGTGCATGAATTAAAGATTTAGATCCAATTCCGTGGCAACCTATGTCTACAGCAGTCTCCTTTAATATGTACGAACGTTGCGATCCTGTGTCGATAAGTGCCCTTACTGTCTTCTGGTTTTTGTTCGCGTCGATATTAATTAATAGTATTTGAAGAAACTCTTCATCTACGAAATTGGTGCTCGCAAGTGATACGTTTTGTGTTTCCTATTCTCTTTATTCTTTTCAACATCATTGCTCTTTTCATTGGTGGGCAAACCCGGACACATGACACCCCAATGTCTTTTCGAGCATATCAAACATCGTACATTTGTCTTGCATTGCTTGGCCCTGTGTCCAATTTTGAGGCAGAAGAAGCAGCCCTTCTTTTCTTAATTTCATAATTCTTTTGACTCAGAGGCATCTTCTGAGCAACAAAGCAATCTTGACTTTCATGATTTTTTCACAAAATATGCAAGAATTCTTCTCACTATAATTGGTTGCTTTATAATGGCCTGAGAATAAATCATTTGCTGTTGGCACGAAATGTTCACTCCAGTACCTTTTATCTCTTCTACTTTCTTTCTTTGCACCCGCAATTAATTGCAATTAATTTAAATCCAGCTTTTGCCAAAGAAATTCTCCACTTCATTCTTTAAAAACAATAATAATTGTTTCAATTTCTCAGAGTGAGAATTTTCTGCTGTAATTTATGATGCATGATTTCTAATCCAAACTCGTAAAATTTCCTCGGGAATGCAAGATTCCACTAGCTGAAACAGCATTGCAGCGTATTTATCGCTTGTCATTCCTATTGACTCCAACGAACGTAAATACGACTCCAACTTGTCATACAATTCTGATATACTTGCATTTTCCGTTTTGATCAGTGACATTTTTAAAAATCAAACCTAATAATTCGCGAATATAGAATTCTACCAACAATTCTTCCCTGCCGAACCTATTTTTTAAGCTTTCTATAACCTTTTCATAATTTTCGGCAGTTGCAGGGAAGCTATTTACAATATCACGTGGTCTCGTACCGGGTACGGTCGCTTGAACGAGATAATGCATCTTATCCTCGTTTTGAATTTCTTTATCTTCATGTATTCGCCGAAATTGTCCTCAAAACGGTAACCAATCTTTTAATTTCGCCATCGAACTGTTTTAACCTTATTTTAGGTAATTTCAGTTTCCGTTTGTTCGAATTTGGCGGAACACTGCGAATGGATAGCGTCGTTTGGCGATTGAAGAATAATTCCGTTTCTACTCGTATTAAATCTAATTTTTCTTTGTATTCTTCAATTTTCGCCCATTCACTTTCAAATTTATCATTTGAAGAAAATTCCGAATTTAATATTTGAGTATCAAATGCATTAAGTTCAACAGATAAACGTTCTAAAGTAACAAGTTTCGTTTTAGAGATTTTTCATCAGGAATTTCCTTTTCTAATTCCTGCAAAATTGCATTAATTGTTCTCGTAAAAGACGCTCTGACAGGTTTTCGTTTCTCAATTAAAGATTCCATTTCAATAAAAATAAATTCAACAAAGTCAAATAGAATTAAATTCGATAAAACCAATAAAATTACCTTGACTTGTTTTACCGATCACGTCCGTCGTCACCAAAATTGTTCGAGATTTGCAAGACCTAACCATTCTCCGTTCTCCTAATAAACTTAAAATAAAATAACTTTTTATATAAAATTCCAAAGCGTCATATTTAATTTCAAAATCCGTAGAACTACAACAAAAATTAGATGGTTGCCACTCTTACAGCGACAAACTATGAAAAGAAAAATAACAACTGAGGCTGGATTCTAACAAACACCAGTATCAAAAGGAATGGAGGAAAAAAAAAAAAAAAAAAAAAAAAAAAAAAGTAAAATCATTAAAAATATCTTCCAATTTAAAAGGATTTTACTAGAATATTTAATATTCTACATTTATAGGATTTTATCAAGTTGAATTTCAATTTTTAATCTTTGTGAAAAATTTGTTCTAAATTTCTTTCTTCATATATTTACTGATCAATTTTCAGCAGCATAATGCACGAAAATTCTTGGAAGGATTATAAATTTTCCTTTAAAAATTACTTGTATGTATAGTATATAGTCCAAACACATTTGTATATATCTATTGCACAAAAATCCCTTTCTTAAATAATATATATATATACTATATATATATATAATTGAAATAGAAATTGAAAAGCTAATAAGTAAAGTGTGGTAAGACCTATTTGGTCTTAAAAATTTTGCGCAAAATGCTGCAAAAATATAAAATAATAGGAAGAAATATTGTAGAGAGCTCGCTAAAAAGTTACCAGGAGCTGTGGCTCCAAGAAATAGTTCAACGCAGTATTTAATAAAATATTAACATGGAAGTAATTTAAAAAAATATTAACATGGAAAGGTGAAAAAACAGCCTACACGCGAAATAAAATACAGAACATAAAACTGTTAAAATCAATTGTTGGAAACATGTGAATGCACAAAAAAAAAAAAAAAAAAAAAAAAAAAAAAAAGAGCAAAACCTATCGAAGTGATATGTGAAAAGTTAACACATATAAAAAACTGATTGACGGAACAAGTTAAAACAAAATTAAAACATAAAATGCAAAAATTATAAAAATTACAAAGCGGAAAATGGTAAATTAGCCCAATTGGACCTCCAACCAGGCTTTTCAAGGGAAAATTAGTTGAATGTCGAACTAAGCTAACACCATTACGCGTTTCGCCGAAACAGACAATTGAAGCTCTTGTTTGACGAAAAAATTTTTTAAATAATATGAATTGTCCCCCAAAAAAACTTTTGGAGCTTTAATTCTCTGTTCCATTTTCCCAACGGGTCCGCAGAAAAACACATTAAGGTGTAAGAAAAAGTAAATGCAACTCCGAGCAAAACAAAATTAAAATAAAATAAAATAAATAGCGGTCTCAGTTAAGATTACTCAACATGGCCCACAAAAGCTAGAGTAAAATGGAAAAAAGTCATTTGTTAATAAAAGTCGTAATTCTTCAAGCTAGAGGGCGATCAAGCTACAATGAAAAACGAAAAGGCCCGATTTGTTAATAAAAGTAGAATTTTGGCCATCTAAGTAATTCAAAACTATTAAAACAATAGTATTACAGTATTGTGCCAAAATCTTTGGAGGAAAGAAAATGTAGTGACAAGAATTATCAGTACATTTTTACATTAGATTTCCTGAATCAGCCATCCACTATCCAAATCAAATTATCTAAAAATTGGTAAAGCAAATGCCAGCTTTTTTTAAGGTATTTTTAATTATTTTATGAGGAATTAGGTAATAATATGTTAATACATAAGCAGGTGACAGAAGTATCACATTTGAGGTCTGCATCTCCATCTCTTTTTGATGCAACGACGTTGTATTGTGATGCCTCACTGTCTACAGGAATCTATCCTTTTTGTGATTTTTACCCATAAAAAACGCTGCAACTTGTTCTTAGAAAAGAAATTTTGCGACATGCAAAACCTCAAAACCTGCATGTAAATATGATTAGGAAACCGAACTATCCAAATAGTTATCCCTGAATATCATCGCCCTTAGTGTAGATCATTATAGTTGAAAAAATTATATTTACCTACATGTCTATTTATTGTATTAACTATATATCAATATAACATATTTGAAAAATATAATAATAATGCTACGGATTTGGTATTTAAGTAGCTAATGTTAGTAGAATTATAAATTAAATTGTTTTATTCCCTGTGCAGTGTAGCACATGAATAATATTAAGAGAAAGCTAAGCTGGAATATTAAAAATACAAGAGCATGTGCTTTTTAACATTTAATAAATAAATATCTCTTTTTGATTTCGAGAAAATACCAGAGAATTCTCGTGCATTTTAAAAGCTTATATAAGCAGCATGTAAACTTCTCAATTCGTTAATAGTTGTTTTATGAGTTTTGTTTAGAAAACTGCTGATGTTTACTGTAGCGAATTCACAGATTAGCTTTCTATGTTTTGAATTCAGTTCTGTTGAACGTTTGAGTAGTTTAAAAGATAACTGTGAAGATAAAGATACTGTGAGATATTGTAGTATTGTACGCATTTCTGTGGAAATTTAAGCATTTTATTTTATTTGTTGTGACAATAATAAATTTTTATTCATATTATCAGACTTGTGCATTCAATTTAATATGAACCCCTATGCACGCAACAATAATTAATTTTGAAAGTCACAGATACGATTTTATGTTGATAGCAGATATTAGATTTATGATGTTTAAGATATTTAGTCCTTGTATTTTTCAAGGTTTACCACACTTGACATCATCTATTAGATCTATACAAAAAAGGTATGTACAGAGAAGACATGTTGAAGAAGTGTAATGATTAAAATGCATGAATCTCCTTCACAGAAGCAAAACCTGCAACATTATTGCGGTTCATTGCAACAAACTAAAAGCACCAACACCATTATAAGAAAGTCAAAGATTTTTCATAAAAGTGCCTTTATGCAAGGGAAGTGATTCTGCATTAAGGTATCCTAGAAGTATTTCATTTTTCATGCTTAATTAATCAATCTGTAGATCAAATGAAAATCAGACTTGCATAGTGATGTCTTCTAATAAACATGTTGGCAGCTTTGTGGAGGTTGCTTTCTTCAGCCTACAAACTGACTTATACAAACATGCAGGAATTTTTATAAGGGTTTCTGCCTCTTTTCAGCAGTAGCAGATTTGCATAAAAGTGTTCACATCTTTATGAAAGCAGTCTTTAACAGAAAAAGCAATTTTCATATTTCCAATAGAAAGGTACTAGTATCTTAATGATGGAGTGCTATACTGTAAGTTGAAATTTCATTTTCTTTACTAATTAATTAACTAGAGGATGACATAAAATCACAGTACCTTTAAGAAAATACTCGATTTGCAGAAAGACTTCACCACTTTTACTATAAACCATAATTTTTCCAAGCAGCGCCAATACCTTTATATAGGCTGCATCAAGCTGCTAAAATTGTGAATAATTTTACAAAAAAGGGGCTCTACCAAAATTTAAAAATTGCCTTTCTTCTTTTATGAATATGCTGGGAAACTCAGTATTTCATAACCTATCACATCCCCCTGCACTAAATTTTTTGCTTTATTATGTATTTTAACAGATGAGACTTGTAAAAAATTATTGTTTAGATTTGGTGTTTTAAGAAATCAGTTTAGAATTTACACATAATGGTAATTTCAAATACATATTTTCTTTAAAATTAATCAAAATTTATGACTACAGATAAATATAGATTGAAAAGGCCAAATAAAAATGTCTCAATTAAAAACTTGATAGCAATTCTAATTTTTAACTGTGGATGAAGAAATTAAAATGAATTCTAATAAAACAAACCTAAAAAATCTTATTTCAGCATCTTTTAGGTCTACAAACTTTGATCACACATATCAAAATTATAGTAACATAATATATTATATAATTATTAACACATTATACAAAGATGTCAAAATAAAACTGGCCTGAAAAAATAATTGGAATCCTGACACAGAATGTATCCTTGCTCATGAACAGGAGAGTTTCCCTTTACAAAAAATGCTTAAAATGAGCACCGGTGATGTAAATGTAACCATCAATTGCTGTCACATGTCTGCACATGCTCAGCCTCGAGTTCTTACCTGTGTCATTACATTTGAGTGAATGAGAGGTGCACACGTTTAGTGACCGGTTGAATGCATAAAATGGTGCTCTTAATAAAGCTGTGTGTGTTCACTGTCAAGTATGCAAAGCATAATTCATGGAAAACTTGTGCAGAACTGTTTGCACAAGACTAAAAGAATGGACATGGTTTGGCAAAAGCATAGTCTTCAGTGCAAGAGTTACGGAGAAAATTTGGGCATGAAATGAGCTTTGTAGCAAATAAAAACCATAACTATCCCAAAAGAGTCTGAAAACCAGAAAGCATTCACCGAGTGAAGAAAAGCCTGGATCAAAGTCCAACAATAGTACAACTTTATCTGTGCAAGTAGGGATCACAAGATCATTCATTGTGTCAAAACATTATCAAAAGGGACCTGTATCCATATCCTTACAGATTCCAGACAAACTTGATGTGAACTCACATAACATGCACTATTACGCATGAGAAAATCGCCATCAGTATTTTGAAGAGCAGTTGCATGAACTTGGTGTTTGGTGAGTAATATCTGGATCCCACACTTTAACACGATTCTTTCACCAAACCCTTTATGTTGTCCAGAATCAGTTTAATCCATTTGTGGATCCCAGAAATGCAGTATTTGGTGAGGAAAGGACAACAGAAGAGGTAGAACAATCATCTGGCCCCCTCAATCGCCTGATCTCTCACTTTGTAATTTTTAACTGCGGGCCAAACTGTAGGGACAGGTGTACTCAAATAATCTTCAGTCACCAGAAGAGCTGCAACAGAACACTAAAAATGGTACTGTCGCTACCCTTCAGACAAAGCTGCTACATGTGTCTTTCAGTTTGATAAATCAAGCACAGCACTGCATCAATGTCAAAGGTGGCCTTTTACAGCGCTTTCTGTAATGGGAAGTTCTCCTGTTCATCAGAATGGGTCAATTCCGTAAATCTTATAAATATTTTCCGTGCCAGTTTTATTTTTCCCGCACTGTATATAATAATATAATATATATTGACCTCTAAGACAATTTTGATCTTCTGTAGATTGGTCACTTTAAGACAACTCATGCTCAGGACTGATGTTTGCTTAAAAAACTTCTTTAATAAATCTTCTAAATGGATTCTATATATTCTATGAATTAAAAACACATCTAGCAAACAATACAATTACAAAAGAACTTTGATAAGCTGAAATTTTTTACTACATATAGCAAAGTGTTTTAAACTAAAATAATGAAATATATTAAAAACTAATGTTAATTAAGTCATAATTTTTAACTTTAAAGATTCAGTAGGCTGAGCTTTTGTTGAATATCTGAAATTATTTTTTATTCCTGGATAAGCCTAATTAAAATTTCCTGTATTCTACGATATGTGCAAAAGGATTAAGCATATTTACTAAAACTAGAAAAATACTGAAGTGGAGAAACATTCTACTACTAACAATAAGAAATGCCATATTATAATTGAAATCAAGATGCAGATCAGTGGTGACCAAATGGTAAATCTCGGACCAAATCCGTTCACATCACTTTCTGCATCCCTGAGCAGGACAAATCAAATTTATTATCCCATGTTAATGCCAGTCTTAGGTACCACATTACAGAAGATTTAATAGCAAATTGTTGCAGTGGTGCTTCCAAAATTTGTGGATAGATATAACATATATAGTATAAAATAAAAATTGCTTTTATGACTTATGGAAGATACATGTACAAAATGGGTGATGAGAAATTCTTCCTCTCACTACATGAAGTTTGGTACATGGGTTTTGTATTGTAAAAAATAAGAATATTTCAAACAGGCTTAATTTAATTTAGCGGTCCTTCAATTCTTTCCTTTATTTTTTTGTTACAGCAACTTTGAAACATAATGAACCTTCTCTAAGAACACCCAATTCTTTCTTTTCTGTGCAAATGTACAGGTAACTTTCAGTACCAATGTTTATTCGCATTTCTAAAAGCATTGATAATTTTAAGATGTGTTTACAATGAAAAGGCTTATTTTACTTAGAAACTGCATTTCTAATTCAAAAGTTCACAGTTTGGAGGAGAATATATTAATTTTAATGTAAATCAGCACCAAAAGTTTTGTTACAAAATTTAAAATGCTAATAGAAGGACACTCTCATGAAATATTCAATACTAAAAATTAAACAGATGTGCGCACACATTGATGAGAAGCTAGCATAATCTATCTTAAACACTATGAATCAAAACATTTTTTGTAATAAATGTTGCCAAATTAACTAGTTTACCAAAAAAATATATGGCAAAGTTCGAAGCCCAACTTTGCTTATATTTTTTATTGCTTATATTAAAAAATATAAATTTTATCCATACTGAAAAAGAGAGCAGAATTACTTTGTTTAAAACTCTTATGGTTTTAAACACAACATAAATAAGTTTTAAATCACAACTATTTAAAGAAATGTGAAAGTTTTGTGCTTTGTTAATGTTTAATTAAATAAAACAAAAAACATTAAAAAAGTCTGCAATATTTACATACAGTTTATTTGAGTATTACTGTCAGCTTGTCATAGTCAAAATTACAGGGGGAGAAATTTTTATCTAGAGTCAGAAAAGTAAAATAAAACAAACCTTACATACAATCAAAACTAACATAAGCTGGTTGGATTACTTAAGACAAACATGGCCAAATATTGAGTATTCTGAGAGACTTAACATATTATCATATAATAAAAAAGTGCAGCAAGATGTTTAGTATTTACAGATGTATACATTTTGAACAACTTAATGGAAAACATTTCATTGGATGAAAAAATACACACGATAAGTATGCTTACACAAGAGCTAGAGGGGATAATGAAATAAATTACTAGAAAAATATTTTTGTCAGAGATATCAAACCATGGCAAAATAATGAGGTCAGATGGATAAAATATGCTCTTTTTTTCCCCTTTTATGTGAATTCAGAATGAGTAATTAGTACAACTTAAATAACACAAATGAAATGCAAAAAAATGATTCCACACATTCATCTCTAACAAAGAAAAACAAGATAATCTTTACAGTAATTTTCAAGCATATTTGACTGTTAATTTATACATTGTAAAGAATTAACTTTTAACCTTCATGTGGAAGTGTATCAACTGAAGCAGTCTGAAGGAGACTTTCAATATTAATTTGTCCATCTGCATCAACAGGCAACATAAGTTGTTGAGGTTCACCACTTTCATCTAAAGACATTGTTCCAGGATCTAATGCTAAAGTAATATTACCATCACCCGAATCCTCACCACCTAAGGTGAAACCTTGTGGTAATGTTAACACAGCATTCCCACTCTCATTGGAATTAATAGGAATAATCAGCATTTGATGACCTCCATCTGCAGTAGGTATCTTTAGAACAGCAGCACTTGTATATGACTGATCTCCGGGTATTTGAATAGGTACTTGTTGAGGTTCCCCATCCTGGTCATCAGATACCATCATAACAATTTGTGCATTTTGAGAATCTTCTCCTTCTAACTGTCCCAATTCCAGTTCTGGTTTCAGTGAGGTTTCACTTTCACTTTGTATGTTTTCACTGTTTGCATCATTTTTGTTTCTTCCAAGTGATATGTGAGCCACAAATTCCTCAGTTGCATCTGGTTGATTATGCTCGTTTTGAAAATCTAAATTGGACTGATTTTCCACTGGAAGGTGTTCTTCAACAGACACTAGAACTTGCTGATTGTCACTATCTACTGCAAATACAGACTGTTCAGAAGACTGCTGTGTCTCATCTTTTGTATGTTCAAGCAAATCTGTACATTCTGTTGCTTCCTGTACCATAGTGTTTTCTTCTCCATCCTTCTGAATCAAAATTGATTCACTTCCTTGCTCCCCTGAACACAATTCATTTGCCTGAATTTGAAGTCGTGCTTGCTCCACAGCTTCAACCAGTTGATGAGCAGACATAATAGAATTAGTATTCTCATCCTGAGTGAAAACTGCAGCAGCCTCTTCTGGGAGAACAGCTGATCCTGTAGAATCATCAAATTCAGGTATGCTTACAGATACAGCACCCCCTTCATCTAATTTGCCATTAGAAGCTATAGAAACAGTCACTTGTCCAGGGCCGCCTGACCCAGCAGCTTGTGCTACTGCTCTAACAAGCTGTTCTGTAAATTCGTGTGATGTCAAGTTCAAGGAGTTAGCTAAAGTCTGTGTGACTAACTGATCAGTGACAATTGTATTATCTGCTCCACTGCCTGCAGTCTGAAGTATGATCTGATGATCTGATCCAAATACAGTTTGGCCTGAAGTGACAGCTGCTTGCCCTTGACTATCAGCTCTAAAATAAAAATTTTAATTTTGAATTTTATTAGCATGCAAATGATTTAAATAAATAATATAAAAATATCAATAAATTTTACAAATCACATATACTTAAAATGCCTCATTTACCTGTCTTCAATGGAAAACAAATCAACAGTAATAATATGTAAACATGCAGTTTGCAAATTCTTATGAACTGTCAACTGGTTTTGAATGAGGGAAACTTATATTAAATATTTCCTTTATGCTTAAATAAGAAAAATTAAATTTGTATTCCATAGTAGACCATACTTCAGTTTTATGTATATTAAAATTTAGTTATGTTTTATATCTCTCCCCTATTTACACTGTATATGCATGTACAGCCTAAATAGGAAATTCCATTTATCTCTAAACTGGTAAACAAAATCAGTTATAGTTATAAATATAATACTTAGCTATTAAGATTCATTGCAGCATCCCATACCAGTGAATTTCAGAACTTAATGATCATGTCTAAAAACTATCAGATATGCAGGAAAAAACATCAATTACAAATTTGTAGAGCATCATGGATTTAGTATCAAAAATATATTGTGAAAGAAGAAATGGTAAATAACTGCTTATACAGATTTAAGCATACAGAACCTATGTGTGACATTTTGTTCATGTAAAATTCTAAATTTCACTGAAAGCAGGAATTTCACTTTTTTAAATCTATGAAAGTCAAAAAAGTCTTTTTAAAGTCAAAAAATTATCATACATAATCATGACACTCAGATTATGATTTCATTATTAAAACAGCAAATAAAAATTAAAAAAGCAACTTCACTGTTAACAGATCTAGACACTGTGGGTAGAAATGCTATTTTCACTCATAAGCAATATTGCGAGATTGGGCTCCTATGGTAAATACCAACGAAATACCAGACAGGCTGTAGGAAGGAGTGCCATTGCATTTTAAATACATTTTCATTCAAGGTTACATACTTTAAAATAATTTGATGACTCAGGAAAACAAAACTTAGTACAAGAGATCTTCTTTCAAGTAGAACAATAGGTGGAAATGTTATGTATAAAAGCAGAAGACATTTTAGAGTATACACTAATCCATCCACAAAGCATTATGAAAAACATCAGCAAGAGATCTTGCTTATTACAACACCATCTATGGCAAATACTGCATGAGCATGATGCTTCTAACCCACATCACATGAAGAAACAAGCTGTGAGACAATCAGTGATGCATTTTTTTTATCTGATTCCACTGCACTGAAACAGTTGGGCTGAGAACAAATGATGGTGCAAACTTTTCCTCCAATTTTCTATACATAAATGATGCAATATTCCAACATGGTGGGTTTTTAAGTCAACATAACAGTCTTTATTGTAATACGGGCAATTCTTCCATGGGCTGAATTATCAAACATCAGGTGAACTGGTGTAATATTTGGAAAAACCATTTATTGGGACCTGTGTTTTTACCAGGACTCAGTAACCAGAAGCTTATTCATCTGTCCTTACATTCCTTGCAATTTCAAAACAATAGTGCTTCAGCCATGGCCAGTGCACTACCTGACAAATATGTTTACACAACAGATCATTAGCCACGGTGCACTGTTGAGTGGCCTTCACTATCAACAGACCTCCCTCCACTGCATTTCTTCTCTTGATGACACACAAAAGATCAAATATATGTGACATCATCTACTTACCTTTTAGATCTCTGTCATTAGATTACTATGCATGCAGTAGAACCATTTATTGGAAAAGAATATATATTGATGAACATGTGTAGATACTTTCTTGAATACAAATGTATACTACAATCAAAAGTCACCTTTTTGAACATCTCAATATTACTTGTATGCAATGTAAGTTCATTTGATTGTTTTATTTTATTGGCTGATTTTTATACAGTAGAGATGAAATATGTACAGTAATTTCTGGTAGATAAGCCATGGCTTAAACATGCTTCAAAGTTGAAAAAAATTTTTTTTTGTCTGCACCATATCTGAAGGAATTTTATTTTTCCCCTGTCCTTAAAACTTTCATAGTTTAGATCATTAGTTATGTACAAGTGAAACAGTTTATATAGAATTGGCAGCAACATTTTAGCCTCATGTGAGTGCTCAGATTGTGCTAAGGCACTGCAACAAATTCAAACTGGCATGGCGAATTCACCTAATTATGATAGGGTATGCTTGGTGTAAAGACACTGTAAACGATGTACTTTCTGCTGAACTCCATGTTTTGTCTGCGTTTTCCGATGACTTCCTTTTTAATGGCTAACTTTTATTTTGTCAAGTTCTGTGTTGATTCTTACACGTGTCTTACTGTTTTGTGGCTTGCTCATTGCTTACTTGTTACAGTGCTTATTTCATCACTCACACTTGTTTAATTTTTAAATTATCATTTTTATTATTACGGTTCCTATTCACAGAAAAAGTTATATAGCTTTTAAGCTTTTGGCAATTAAGAACATGATAGAAATCAGAAATCAGGCTGCAGCTAGAGAATTTCCAATTGACAAGGGATGCATCTGATAGTGGAAGTCTGAACAAGAAGAATTGAAAACGCCAAGAAAAGATCTTGTCGAACTAACATCATAGCCTGGCCTGTTTTGGAAGACAATTTAGAGACATGGACAACAGAGCAGAAAGAAAAGGGATTATCAGTGTCAAAAGTTGGAATTTGCCTTGAAGCAAAAATAATTACTCCACAAATAAGGATTAAAAACTTCGTTCGAGTACCTAACTGGTGTTTTGGGTTCATGAAATGAAAGAAGTTATCCATCAGGACCAAAACAGCATTTCGACAGAAGCTTCCCATGGACTGGCTTGGGAAAAAGGTAACTTTTTTTTGGAGATCTAAGAAAATTAAAGAAAATCTACATCTAAGAAATCTTTACATCTATGAAAATTAAAAAAGAAAATTTGAATAGAAGGCAAATAAATAATATTCATTCAACAGCTGAAAAAAACTATTTAAGTTTAAGAACCCAGAATGAAAAGACTTCTTTTGCTTTGTTTTCAGTTATGCTGCAAATTGAGATAAGTTAACCCCAAAGAAACATCTCTAAAGATGGCATTATTTGTGCCAGTGAAAAGGATAAATATGTAATGATGTGATGCTGTTTCAGATGAAAGAAATTTTTTAAAAGAGGAAAGGTGCTTTTTTTACAACCTTGGGGACTTATAATTTTTGATGGGGTAAAATCCAAAGCAAAAAACTTGGCACAAATGTCTCAATGATACAAAGTTGGTTTACAAAAATTTTACAGCCACTGGATCTCACCATAAATAGAATTCTAAAGAACGAACTATGAAAGCAGTGGGAGGAACAGATTGCAAAGTGGACTCCATTTCTTCACAAATTCTAGACAGATGAGAAAAACTTGTGGGTCCATAAAGCATGGCAATTAGTCCATGATGATATGATCACATTAGTTTTCATGAAAAATGAAAAAGAAAGCTTCATGAAAGAAGCTTTAATGAAAAAGAAAATAAAGATAGCACTGTTGAAAGAAGTAATTTAGAATAGAGTGATGAAAGACCTTGACGGTTATTTGTTAAGTTCATTTAATTTTGACATTGAGGAAACAGATTTTAAAGTCAAAATAAATAAATTTTAATTATAAAATTCTATTTGAATATCTAATTTATGCTTTCTTTTTCATAATATGGTAATTTATGAGGATAAACAGATATGATGATAAAAATAATAAAACAAATATTTTAAATATTAAAGCTTATATACACCAAATAACAAATACTGTGATAAGATAAAACTCATCACTTGGTCATGTCACATAAGGGGCTAAATGCATTATTTGTAAGAACAAAATTCGTTTTAGCCATTTATGTTGCTGAAACTTCTTCATTTACCTGAGATGGATTAACAAATAAATTTTATCTATTATTTATAGCATTTATATTATATTTTAGCAATTATTATTAACATTAACAATATTTTTAACACTAGGGCTTCTGCAGAAATTCAACTCTTAATTTCCCAAACATCCATAATGAAACAACATTTTCCTTGGCTAAACATAAAATTACAAATCAACAGAAATTAGCTGACAAGCTACTGGGAGATTACAGACAGACTTTAGCAATGATTTCTAACACAGTTTTAGCATCCAGGTTATGCCAAGGATGCTCAACCACTACAACAAATGCTAATGACATATTTATTGTTATGTGCCCAAAGGAACAGAACCTCAACTCTGACTCAACTGAGATCCTCCCTTGCTGCAGCCCTTTGGAAGGTTGATGTCAATGTCAACCATGCATAGAATCCTTCACGAAGGAAGTCTGTACGCGAGGTGATCACTCATTTGCGTGCCGCTCACATCATGCCATAGAAGGGAATGTTTGAGGTGGGTATGCCAAATATCCACTCGATAGTTGATCAATGGAGGGCTGTTCTCTTCAGGGATAAGTTCAGGTTTAGCCTCCAAAGTGAGAGTAAACATTATTTGATTTGGATAGGACCTGGAACATGTTAGCATCCATCAAACATTCATGAAAGAGTCTGTGATGAGGGTGGTATCTCCTTAGGTGGATGAACAGACATCCATGTTTTTCCACGTGGAACCATGAATGCTCAGGCCTATAGTGATGACATACTTGATTTTTATGTGCGCCCTTATGCTGGGATCTTCTATTTTAAAATTTTTAATTTTAACTTCCTTATTTAATTTATAAAAACTTAAGTTAATAATCTTATTTAATTCATAAAAATAAAATTTTAACTTAATACTGCACCTTAAAATATTTTTTTTTCATTAATTTCTACTATTTTTACCTTCAACTTAAACCACTTTAGCTCAAAGCTCAGCCCTTTAACTCCTTTTGCAAAAATTTCTCAGTCTTTTTAACAGTTAACTTACTTTGCGGTTCCCAACGCTTTTAGAAGAAGTTCTCCGTCAATCTGACAGTTAACCAGCTTCACGGTTCTCAATGGGAGGTTGGAGAACTCTTAGAAACATTTCTCCATCAATTCTACAGTTAACAAACTTCACGGTTCTCCGCGGGCGGTTGGAGAACTTTTCGCCTCAGCAGAATGGACTAACTCCCCCCCCCAATTTCACCTCCTCGATACCAGTTTTTAGTCGCAAGGCTACTCCCCCCCGCTCATCCCCAAGGTATTAGCAATATCTGCGGTTTTCCTTATTACCTCACTTAAATTTCCCAGGCCTTGGAACAATATGTCTCCCGGCCGATTATCTTTCAACCTTTTCAATTCCATTAACGCTGTGCGTTCAGGAATTTGCCTTAACAATTACCTCTCTCTCTTTCAATTTTGTAAAACAAGTTGAAAGCTGAAAGAAATTTTCGTCCCTTGTGTGGACTTCTTATTCACTTCTCTTTTAACTAAACCCTTAATGGTTTCGTTCACTTCTCTTTAGCCATTGCTTTTTCTTAATTAATTCAGTTTTTTTAACGAAGTTGTGGAGGTAATTGCATTAATTTGCAAAGGTACACCGGAAGCCAACGCCTTGGGCCTTATGCTAAGGCAATAAGTAATAAGTTCCTGCTATAAAATGACAACGTTTGATCGCACAGGGCTTGCAGTGTGAATAATTATCTTCTACAACAAACAATTCAGCGCACAGAATCACCAGCTCGATCACCGGAAATGAAACCTATCAATTCGATTTGGGCTGCTTTAGGAAGACATGTAGCTGTTCTCAGTCCTCCTCTTCAAACCCTTGCCATGCTTGCAATTGCTTTGTAAGAGCAATGGCTCTCACTTTCTATGGAACTGATAGACTGTATAATTGACAGCATCACACATTGCTGTATATATTGTATTGCCTCTAGGAAGATCATGCTCCACACTGAAGGTAATTTTCCTATACCAAACTGACACATCTGATTTGTTCATTTTATACATTATCTATTTTCTATAACACCATAATTGTCTGATAATTTCTTTTCATGCTGTTTTATACTTTACTATGTGTTGTATACTCAGTTATATACATAAGTTATTTTATACTATACTATGTCATATATACTTGAGTCAGTTTTATTAAATTCTATTACTTTTTGAGAAATAGTCATTATTGTGATTTTTCCTTAACTAATGATAACCAGTGTAATTTTCAAATTAAGTATGAGTAACTTAGAAGTGTCAACATTTACAACAAAGTAAAAATATTATAAAAGTCAAATTTTCCAAACTCATTACTGCAAAACAAATGGAAGAAATGTATGTAGGAAATATGCACTCAATCCATTCAAAAAAAGTAAATATAGTTTAAAAATAAACACCAGGTTTAGGGGGGAATCATTCTGTAAAAGAAATTTTTTTAAGTACATCATTTATAATAAATATTATTCTGATAGTGTTCAAAATGAAACTACGAAGATCAGAATTTTTATTTCCCTGAACTTTTTCAAAAAGTGTTCTGATTTGGAGTTCTTACTTTCCCTGACCACTTTTTATTTCCAACAGTTTTCAGGCTTTTCCAGGTGAGTGGGAACCCTACATTATTTGGGTAGGCACATCAGTGTCTTGAAGAAGTTACATATCTAGCTTGATATTAGGTTTGATGACCTCATACAGCTTGGTATTTTTTTTATTTGATAAACTGTTTGTGGCTATGCTTCAGAAAAGCATCCGAATATTTTGATGTTCCTGATGCAACCTTCTGATGCATAGGTCATAATGCCTGATATTAACTTAATAAATTTTCTTTTTGTCTCAATTTCAAACTTTTTCCAATAATGCTGCTAGAACACTGCTGCAGCATTCACATTGTTACACACAGCTTCAATGTGATATCTAAAAAGGGTTTATCATCTAGATCAGGGCTTCTTAAACTATGGGTCGCGTAGCAAAATTCTGGGGTCGCGAGAGATTTTAATGTCAAATATTTATATATAATATATATATACCATTTTATAACATCACTAGAGTTGGCGGAATACAGTGGACTTGCAGCGTCTAGACACGCGCATTTGTTGAAGGTTTTGAGCTATCTCCACCGACAGCAGTAAACGATCGATGATCGCTATTATTATACTGTGGCTATACATTGTTAGTGTGTTTGTCGGTATCATACATGTTGAATAAACCGCTGACTTCCCACAAGGGAGGAATGCGCGCGCATACACACGTGCAACCTGCAGCTAAACAATGATTCAATATACGCGCTGGCAAATACGCATTAACCAAACCGGTCTGTGGGGCTCTTATAAAAAAGCACGCATAAATACTTGTAAAACCCGTTGAAAAATTTGTGAATTTTATGCTTTTTAAGCGAATTTTCATAACATTCCGTAACTCGCATTGACTAAAACGCTTGTGTAAACTAGCCTACACTGACTGTAATGTGAATTAGTGGAGTGTTGACGCTCTTCTAGTGTGGTCAATTGTCAGTGTCCTCCGTAACAAGATTTTAGTTTTTTTTTAATTTATTCGTTAATTAAAAAATCAATTATTATCTGCAATATGTTATTTTTATATATTTATTTTATTTTAGGATCAAAATAATTTTTGGCCATGGATAAATGGTTGAACTTAAAGAAGAATGGTAATGATGCAGATGATAATGCTACAAACTCTTCTCAGGCAGGACAAAGTATTGGAAAACAGGCATCTAATGTGCGAAAAAGAAAATATGATGAGTCTTTTTCTTCAATTTGGCTTTACATTTCAAAATTGTGAGGGTAATGAACAACCTCTTTGTTTGATCTGCAATGAATTATTGGCTTCGGAGTGTAAGAAACCATCAAAATTAAAAAGACATCTTGAATCAAAGCATGTTTCGTATGTCAATAAACCAAAAGAATATTTTGAAAGACTGTTGAAATCTTTAAATAAAGAAAAGAAAATCTTTGAAAAACTTATAACTGTTAATGAAAAAGATTTACTAGCGTCATACGAAGTTTCATACTGTATTGCTAAAAATAAAAAGCCGTTCACCATTGGAGAAGATCTTGTGTTACCTGCTGCTATTAAAATGGTAGAAATACTACATGGAAGAAAATATGGCGATGATATTTGAAAAATTCCTTTGTCGAACGACACTGTCTCGAATAGAATTTCTGATATTAACAAGGATCAAGTAATACAACTTATTACAAGAATTAAAGAAAGCCCAAAATTTTCAATTCAGTTGGACGAAACAACTGATATTACTAAATTGGCTCAGTTGTTAGTATATGTCAGGTATGTTTATAAAGAAAGCGTGGAGGAAGAATTGTTATTTTGTCTTCCTATGGAAGACTATACTACAGGGAAAGACATATATTGTAAAGTTGACGAATTTTTAAAAGCAGAAGGTTTAGAATGGAAAAATTGCTGTGGAATATGCACAGATGGTGCAAGAGCGATGATGGGCAAAAATATTGGTTTTAAATCACTTTTCAAGCTGCTCATTATGATCATATAACTTTTACTCACTGCCTTATTCACCGAGAGGCTCTTGCAGCAAAAAAATTAGCACCAGAATTGAACGATGTGCTTCAGGATGATGTTAAGATCATAAATTTTATTAAGAGCCACACCCTTAACAGTCGCTTATTTTCAAATCTCTGTAAGGATACGGATTCCAACTACACAACTTTGTTATTACATGCAGAAGTAAGATGGTTGTCAAGAGGTCAAAGTTTAAGAAGATTACTGTTATTAAAGGACGAGATCGAAATATTTTTAACCGAACGAAAATGTGAACTTGCTGCTTTTTTTCAAAATGACTTATGGCTATCCAAGCTGTGTTATTTGTCAGATATTTTTGCGAAGTTAAACGATCTCAACTTGTCTCTTCAAGGAAAATATTGCGATATATTTACTTCAAATGATAAAATTGAAAGTTTTATTAAAAAGATCAACATTTGGAAAAGTAGGGTCGAAAAAAATTCGTTCGAAATGTTTTCCAGTGTCGACAATTTTGTAATCGAGAAAATTCATTGTAAAAATTTTATTGCAAAAATTATTGTAGATCACTTAAAAGCGCTAGAAATACAGTTCCGGACATATTTTAAATAAAATATTGATTTCCAAAAATAGTTTGGATTCAAAAGCCGTTTTGGATTGGCATAAGTGAGATTGATCACCTGCCACTTAAAGCTCAAGAGGAATTTGCTGAGCTTTCGAGTGACTCAAACTTAAAACTACAATTTCAAAAAAATTTGACTGAATTCTGGATCGGAACTAGAACTGAATTTCCCACAATCGCTGATATGGCGTTAAATGTACTTCTGCCATTCAACACCACATATTTATGTGAAGCTACTTTCTCAGCTTTAACACATATTAAATCCCAATATCGTTCAGCGTTAAAAAATGTTGATGAGGTCTTACGTCCAGCAGTTTCAAACATTCCACCAAGATTTGATTTGTTACGCAATAAAAAACAGGCACATCCATCTCATTAAATTTTTTACTTATACTTTAATTTAATACTTACCACGCAACTACTTGAATATATTCGAGAGAATTAAGACGGTCAGAATCCACTTTTATTTTTGAAACTATAATAAATACAATTTTATAATTTTTTGTGGAATTTTTAATTTTAGATTTTTGTATGTTTCAAAACGAATGCTAAACTTATATATTTTCATATGTATATGTATATTGTTACCTAATAAATAAATCATCAAAAAATATTAATTTATTTTTCTTTTATATTTGTATGGGGTCGTCAAGAAACTCGCAATCATAAACGGGGTCGTGAATGACAAAAGTTTAAGAAGCTCTGATCTAGATCATAGTTTTCCAACCTTTATGGGCCACTGCTATTGATTTTATCTACCACATTGAATGATTATTATTCTACAAGCAGAAATAGGCTCCAACTGATCAATAAGTAGTTTTTGTAAATTCAGAATATCTAAAACACATTTTACTTACGTTGCTTGCCCGGTACATATGTGAGCTTGGAAGTGATTTTCTGATTCAAAAGGCCGCATGCAACCAGCACAAACAAGCTGAATCATCTCCGTTGGGTTTGAGTCAATAGATTCTTCAGCTTGCTCAATTTGTATTTCTTCTACTTGTTGATTCATATCTACATGGGTGCCCCTACCCATCATGTGTGAAACACTCTTTCGACCTAAGAATTAAAATTTTACAACATAATGATATACAGATACACACAATTAAATTAATTTATACAGGTATACAATTTCTATTTTACAAATAAGCAATAGTATAAATTTGATATTTATAAAATAATGAAAAATATACCTCGAGAAGAAGGTATTTGCAAAGGTGCTCTATCATCATGTATCTTCATGTGGCTTTCTAATGTTTTCTTCTTAAAGAAACCTAGAATCATTCATAGAATTTATTAAAATAAGTAAATAAATAAATAAATAATACAATACACCACTCAGAAAACCTGACACCCTTTTCTTGAAACTACATACAGAATACTAAAAATGCTATAGATTAATATTAGTTAAGCTCATAATAAAAAAAGAAGAAAAACAATCTCACAAGCATAATAACAATAAACTAATTCTTCCTTTGTAGTGAGCTAATAATAATAATAATAAATAAAAAGAAAAAATCTGAAGGCTTTCAGATTTTCCATTAAGCCCAAAAGAGTGTTTCTTTAATGTTTTGTGTGCTACTTTATTTATTAAATATATGTTCTTTGACTTAAAACATAAAATTCAATTCAACAGCAATATCACAAAATAATTTTAAAATGAGCAAATCTTTAGAATTTCCAATACACAGTCTCACACGCTGGAGATAAAAATGCCCCCCCCTTACAGTGTTGCCATTGCTCGCTTTGAAATCGTGGAATTTGTTAATAAAAAATTTGTAAGAGTGTTACAAAATATGAAATCGATAATAAAACAAATTTCAAATTCAAAATTTGGGCTTTCAGATGACCATATTCGCTAGAAGATTATGTTATTCAAAATGTCATGGCTCTAGGTACCGATGTTTTATCCCAATGCGAGAAACCTACATACATTTATGGAGATTCTTCATTATTTAATTTCTTTAAATATAACACAGAGTGATAACATTTGGTGGCAACAATTTTAGTGAACTGACATTTATAATGAATCAACGCAAAATGCCAAAACCAAATTAATAGTCCTTCAGGGCAAATGGTCCCTTTGGGCTTAATATAAATTAATATGATACTTTGCCTTCTTTGTCAAAAATTACACAAAATCTTTATTTAAATCATTGTTTTAGCTTCAATTGCAATGATTTTAATAATACTTTAATAATTTTGATAATACAACTTTAATAAAAAGTTCACTAGTGCCTTAAATTTTCTAAAAACTCTTTTCTTTTCCTTACAAATTGAATTTGAATTAGTAATATTATTTAAAATACCCAAGAAATAAATGGCCAGATTTACTATTTAGGTAAACAGCATAAGACAGGGTTACACTATTTTGGTTACTATTCCATTTTGAGGATCGTAAAAAATCGCCAAGGTATTGTTGATGACTGTGCTGCCAAAAATAATTGTGGCAATCCTAATGTAAAAAAGGAAGTATAATAGTAAATAACTATCTAAAGATTATTGTTTTAATTTAGATGAAAGGTTAAATTCATATAATACGTTTTTATTATTATAATTTGTATAAAAAAGACTAAACATAACTGAATGGAAGGATAAGAGTAAATAACTATTGCAGGTCATTATTATAATTTATATAAAAAAAGGCTAAACATAATTGAATGGATTCCTGCATCACTGTTTTGCTACCGAGTTATCGCTAAATTATAATTTCATCTCATTGGTTGTTCAAACATAATTTTCTAGAATGAATTATGCCTTTTCTTCGAAAAAATTCTACTGCAGACTTTTCATGACTGGGCAATTCCCAAATTGTTACATCCACAGCATTATCAAAAAAGGATTTAAAAATTAAACTAGTATTTCAATGGCGTCTTAAGAAATATAGAACTATATCTAAACTTATGCAATTTGAAATCAGCGCGTACACTAGATTTGGGACGCTAGATTTAGAACAGAGCTCACGCTGTTAAATGGGCGCATTTGCTAGATTTGGCGCTTTTACGTATACATTTTCGCTGCAATTTTTTTATGGTCTTCAAAACGGAATAGTACTCTATTTTGTACACATAAATCCTAATCTTAAAATAGAACAGATATAAACCTTCCCAATATTTTCAATTTCTGATTTCTTCAATTACTTAAAATTAATTTCTTTAATCTTGAAAACGAAACAAAAATTATCAAATATTTTATGCAAAAACGACCAAAAGGAAAGAAAACTGAAAAACTCCTGTTTCATAAAACAGAAATAATGATGGATTTTCCCCACATTCTCAAAAAAAAAAAAAAAAAAAAACTTTATCTATAGCTATGATTGTAATTTGTTCAATTGGTGGAAAAAATCAGACTGATATATACATACACACACACACAAACACACTGACAGAAAAAATAATCCCAACACCAAGCAGAAATTCATATATAATAATGAAATTTCACAAATGCATTTGTCTAAGTAACATATCTAATTGATTACATTTTCAAGATCACAGAAACACAAGAGCCATTTGGAATGTGAAATGCTTGCACATTAACAATTAATGTAACAACCTGAATTTTGAATGCAAGCATGCAAATGTACATTGTGCAGGGGGGGGGGAAGAGAAAAGAAACAGGGACAGTTCTATATCTCCCGTTCTACTGGGCCCTTTGACAAAATTCAAATTGCATTTTTCATTTTTCAAAAGTGCGACTTTGGATATATATTAGATTTATATATAGCATTGTTTTAACATAGATATTTTGACACAAACTCTGACTTTTTCTGAAATAACATACCAATTTGTTTCCATATTTCGATTCTAAGACTCAGATTATGCCTAAATATTAAATTTTGTAAAATCCGGTGCGAAATTTACAGAGAGAGAACTTCAAAAATTTATCTTGGCACATCTTTTTCAGTTTGCGCCAAGAATAATTTAATTGGTGAATTTCTTAATACGTGGCTATCTATTTTCTGTTCCCTTTCATTATACAGGAGTGGAAAAAAAAAGTCACATTGTCCCTACCTTTTTACATTGTGCATGAGCAGAAAAAGTCACATTGTTCCTAATTTGAAAAAATTTTAACAAAGTGCCTAAAACACTTTGATGATGTTTTTTCAAAAAATCAATAAAAATTATTTAAAAATGCAAATAAAAAAATCATAAAAATTGGGCAAATTTTATTTGGAATTAACCTAAATTTCGAAATATGAAAGGAAGAATCAAATAAGTTTAATAAAAAAAGAAAGAATAATAAATATATAATAAATTCCATTAAGACCGAGGAGCTAAAATTTTGAGAAATAATTTTTTTAAAACAATGCGTGCAATGTTTTACAAAATTTGGCAATTTGGTGTAATTTGAGTTGTAGAATCGAAATATAAAGGGGGAAAAAAAAAAAAAAAAAAAAGGGCACGTCATTTCAGAAAAAGTCAGATATTGTGTCAAAATACCTATATTATAAAAAATGCTAAATATAAATCTAATACATATCCAAGGTCAAGCTTCTGAGATATGGAAAACTCCAGTTGAATTTCATTAAACGGCCCAGTAGGACGGGAGATATAGAACTGCCCCTTTTTTTGTGCAGTGTATATGCATTGTATGTACAAGTGCCAGATGTCAGTTTGTGGGATCAAGTTCCATGACTGTGGTACTTGGTCAGTAAATATAGGGATGATTAATGCTAGTTGCGGATGATGCTGGAGTCGACGTCCAATGACATCCCATATGTACTCAGATGGAGAGAGATCTAGTGATCTAGGAGGCCAAAGCAATATGTTGACACTCTGGAGAGCATGTTGGTAGCATTATTCTGTTTGAAAACACCCCCTTGAATGCTTTTCATGAACGACAACAGTATAGGTTGAATCACTGTTGCACAAATTTGCAGTCAGGGTGCAGGAGATTTCCATGAGAGAGCTCTAGCTGCCATACAAAACTGCTCCCCAGACCATAACTCCAGGTGTAGGTCTAGGGTGCTCATGCCACAGAGGTTGGTTGCAGGCACTCACCTGGCCTCCTTCTAATTAACATACACCTATCACTGGCACCAAAGCAGAACTGGCTTTCACGAGGAAACACAAAAAATCTCCTCTCCTTTCTCCAATAAACTTTAGCTTAACACTACTGGCATTGCAAACAGCAGTGGTTTGAAGTCAGAAGAATGCAAGCTGCAAGGCATGTAGCTCAGAGCTGTCCTTCACATAACTGATTTGTTACAGTTCGTTGTGTTACCAACTGCAGCTTGAATTTCTACTCCAGATGCAGTACAATGTTCCACAGCCATGAGCTAAGTATGGCAGTCTTCCCTCTCAGTAGTGCTACACTGCCACCTGGAACCCAGTCTTCTGGAGCCAGTACCTTCCCTAGACCACTGCTGCAAATAATCTTGCACAGTGGATACATTCCTGCCAAGTCATTCTGGAATATCGCAGAAAGAAAATTCTTTTCTTATAAGAGAGCTTAAATTGTGCTGGAGCCCGGCTCCGGTACTTCTCAGTTTTTGAGATAAATTATAATTTCAGCTGGAACGCATCGGAGCTCCAAATAAAAAAGGTTCGACACTTCTTTCATGTAAGTGAACCACAATTTTAGCACACAAATTTTGTTTTAATAGTAAATATGCCTTAAAAATCAATTCTAACTTCTGAATGCAGGCTTGTCTTTCCCTCGCACTCAAGCCTTGCACAGAAGTCGAGACTTTTAAGGAAAATAAAGCCCCCAATCATATGTCAATAGCTTATTCTCCAGGATATGCAATGAATTTATAAGAGCGGGTAAATTTGTATTATTCAAAGAAATAAAAGAGATACCCAGTCGCTAGTGGCTTTCTACTGCAGAGCTCCTACAGACATTTTGAATGATGTAACCAAAATGCTGCCGCTTGTACAAAGAAGTCTTATGCTTATTCTCATATTGTATTCAGGAAAATTTATTCAGGGAAAATTTCTGTTTGACGGATAGAATTACGTCAACAGGGCATCACAAATAGAAAGAGCTAAACTCTTCTCTCTTCATTTTTGAAACTACACTTATAGAGACATTAGGTTACTTTGAAGCAAGAGAGATGAAAAATGAGCAATGCCCTTGCCGGAACTTGAATCACAAACCCCTTGGACTCGTGCAGAACGTGCTGACCACCACGCTACGAAGGCATGCTAAGAAGGTGGAAGAAATACCTTATGTGCTCCTCCTTTTAAAGGGTGACTGAGTTTTAGGGAACCCAATCGCCAAACCCTGGCGATGAAGAATTATCATCACGACCTTTTAGTTTGGGCGCCACTGTCCAGACATTAGGTTATTTTGAAGCAAGAGAGATGAAAAATGAGCAATGCTCTCGCCGGGACTCGAACCACGAACCTCTCGAATTCACGTTGAACGTGCTGACCACTACACCACGAATGCATGCTAAGAAGGCGGGAGAAATACTTTGTACACTTTTCCGTTAAATTTCTTTCCATATCCTCATACTGTTTCTAGAAATCTCACTATTCTCCTTAGTGGAGCTTCAATCATTTTATCTTTTTTTACTTAGTGTGCAAAAAAAGTGTGGTACCAGTTATCCTTTGTAATAGAACATTATATGTATAATCGGGACTTAAACTCAGACGGAGATCAGCTGAGCTGCTTCTTAGCATCAAATTGGAATTGTGAATACAGCCGATGCCCGATACTTTTTTTCAAGTATCGAGGGCGGCCGAGCGGTAATGTCGCTGAACACTGGTAGTTCGGTCTGAGGTTCGAATCCCACAAACGGGCTGACTGCATGGGTCTTTTCATAGTTTCCCCCATGTGTAATGTGCATACGAGCCAGTTTCCTTTTAACCTTTTAACTGTCAAGTTATTTTGAAGATTTGGGTGCATAAATTGTCAATTTTTTTTATTCCAAAAATGAAAGTTTGCCTCGCAATTAAAAAAATAAATAAATAAATAAAAAAGCTGCACACTTTGAACTTTAACCTCTATCCTTTGAAACATTCAGTAAAGCCCTGCCATCTGTTGAATTGAAGCTGTTCTCACAATATATATTCAGGCATAACAATACGATGCACTAAAAAAAAAATTAGCCCTAGTAATGTTCGGGCTTGACATTTTGGAATATCAGTGCTGTGCCCGAGGTTATTTCGGACATGACAGTTAAAAGGTTAAAAGTCCTCCACGAAAGCATCCTCTCTCAAGGCAGATAGCCCTCGAGTGCTTTGCCATAATCTAATAAACCAAACCAAGTATCAAGGAAAGTCCAAGGTCTGATATGTTCCCCCCCTCAAGTATCAAGAAAAGTCACTTCACTGAGTCATTCCCTGATATCAGAGCAAATGTTCTTCCGATTGTGTTTTTGCTCTTGAGGTTCCAAAAAAAACCTGTCTCATGAACAAACTTTTGTTATGTTTAACTGATCGTGCAAAATTTGTCTTACTGTCTCTTTGTTAATGTCTACCATGTCTGTGATCATCTGAATGCTCAGATGTCGGGATTTCCGCATAATTTCATTAATTTTTTGAACCTTTGCTTCCGCTCTTGAACTCACAGATCGACCGGGACCATCTTCAGCCTCTTCTCAACTTTCTGAAAACCATTTGTGCAATTCAAAAACTTGCGCACGTTATCACCAAACACCTTCTTTAACATACGAAAACATTCTGTTGCAACCATTTTTAATTTACAAGGACTTTAAATGTGCTGGATTTTTAAGTTCACCATGACCATGGCACTACTACAGAACAACATCCTCTACAACCAATACATAAAAGCAAGCTAAAGCAGACAGAAAGATTAAATGAATAATGGCTGCTCTTGACAGTTAAGGTCAATTGCATTCCAATACCAACCACCTCCCATTCAGCTGTGTGACAGGATGTGCACAATCTTGTTATATAATTGCCTCACCTAATATGTATTAGAAATTCAGCCAGACCCCCCCCCAAAAAAAAAGATAAATCATCATAAAGAAACCATAAAAATAAATTTTCCAATAATTCTGTTCAAGTTTCAATTTCGAATGATCTTTGATTTTATGGAATAGTGATATCTTTCAGCTTTCCAATACAATCGTTGAAATATGATCATGTTTCTTTACATTAACAATATAAAATTATTATTAAAGTAAAAACATAGCAAATATAAAATATAATGTGCAAACCTTTATTGCAGATTGTACATTTAAAATCTGTATCCCCTCTGTGCATTCGTAAATGGTTAAACAATCCAACTTTTGTAGCTAGTTTTCTATTACATCCTTCCCAAGGACAAGGAGTTGGTGGACTGAAAAGCATAAACACATATATTAGGAACTACAAGACTATTTACCTTAAACTTTTAATGATGATCAATGAACTCAGCTCATATTATAGTTATACATCACAGTTAGCACAAATAAACATAGCTTGCATTACAAATTTATAAATGACAAATATATCACACAGTTGGGGAGCGGGAAATTCATTAATTTTGCAATGGCCGAAGGGTTAATTATTGATAAAAAATAATAAAAGAAACTCTAGACAAGAAAAACATACATTCTGCAGATTTTTAAGCATTGTTCATACTTTAAACATTTTAAACTGGAACTTGTTTTCTCTTGATCTTTAATCCGTGGCTCCTATTAATCATTACAAACTTTCTTACAACTTATGTAACGTTCTTTTGGCACTTCATTGTTATGAGCCACAATAAAATTTTCTACACTGGACATATTTAATCACATCATCTTTTTAAAGACTTTAATCAGCTTAAGGCTTAATAATTATTAAAAGAAAAATGAAATAAAGAGATATTTGAGAATTTATTTTCAAAGCAACTAGAAATATGTTTATCTTCTAATTCTTTTGAAAGTCATGCAATCTGAAGCAAACAAATATAGAAACTTTTCAATTCATAAACAGAAGAAAATTTATTTATCTGTTGGTTATAACTTTGATAGACTCATGCATCAAAAGTGTGATTTTTAATCTGGTTCCAAAAATTAAAATAAAGTAAATTTTTATAACATAAACTTTTATTTCAAACTCATAAGATACTTTATATATTTTAATGGGAACAAGAGATTAAACAATTCTCTTCCCAAAATTCATCTACAATTTCATATCACTAATAATAAATGTGTGCGGTGCTCTCAATGAGCTTATAAAGAAAATAGTTTTAGAAAATGCAATTTGATTCAATTTCATTATTTAAGTGCCCAGGTTTGTATTAATCATGATAATAAAACTGTAGATGAATTTTGTACACAGAATTATTTAACCTATTATTCATTAAACTATATGATAAATTATTTATCTCCTTTTGGTTCATAAACTATGAGTTTTAAATAAAAGCTTACTTAAACTTTCAATTTTTTCATTTAATTATTTTTTATTCTGAATTACACATTATCAATTAAATTATTCAATTAAAAATATTTTTAATAAAAAAATCATTTTTAATTTTCATCTTTATGACACATTACCAATCAATTTATTCAACAAAATATAATCACTCTTTTACTTCCAACTAGTTACTTCAAACTGTTGAAAATATTCTCACAATTTTGCCAAAAAATAAGAAATTATGTTAAAAATCTCATATCATATTTCATTTAAAAGATTTCCCCTCCCCCACTCTAAAAGATGGAGGGGGGGAGAGGAACAGAAAAATTGAGTTTTTTTTTAGTTTGCTCATTAAACGAACATATGGAGCGGTGCATTAAATTTAAAAAAATCACTTTATCATATTGTACTGTTATAAAAAAATTAGGAAGTTGTTTAATTTGCATTTTTGTCTATCTATAAAGAAAAAGGGGGAAAGAAATTATAAAACGACACAAGGCATGACAGTAAGCTTAATTTCTTTGCAAGTCATTTTATAGCAAGGGAAGCGAGATTAAATAAATAAATAAAATCGGTATAAGAGACAGCAATATAGAAGAAAGAGGGAGGGAAACAGTCCAACTGAATCACCTCTCGCCAAAAAAAAAAAAAAAAAAAAAAAGCATTATAATTTCCTCTAGTGCAAAAAATCAATTAAAAAATAGTTTAATAATATTGCACTGTCACAAATAAACAGGCAATAGCTTATCAGAAAGTACACTCAGAAATACTGAAAACGGCACACCAAGAAGGAACAAAGATACAAACATGAAATCTTACAAATAAGTACGAGATTCAATAATCAAATAATCCAAGTGTGGGGAAATATGCATGACCACACATTCAGTGGTGCTGCAATCAGGAAGAGGGCCCTATATAAACTACTACATAGGCGAAGAACCTTAACCCCTTCGCGCCGGGTAGCGCAAACGCGCGCTTATCACAGAGGCCGGCAGTGTCTTACGTGAGCGTCTGTCCAGGGCCGGGGGCTTTTTTGCTATTAAGCCTAAATCCATGAAATTTCCGAAGTATCAATGCATTGTTTAATAATGTTCTATAGAGTATTTAAACGGCTTATGCTTTATAGATATTTTTATATATACTTTAATTATCTTCGTTGGGGGGTAATGTTACCCGCGTCCGTGATTATCCTTAAGTCAGACGTGCCCTCTGGGTGGTGCTAAATGGGTAACTGTCACAAAGTCCTGTGGCATACTGGGGTTCAGTGGGATGAGGTTGGGTCTGATGATGAGTAATCTTATGACGACCCAACGGACCGCTCTTCCCTGGGAAAACCAACGATTGTGGGGAGGATTTGAAATTCCGAGGACCTTTGATCTGGAGAGGAGGGGTCTTGGAGGAAGCAGCCATGTAGAGGATACAGGAGAAAAGCTGAGTTTTGCGTCTCAGGCCGCCAGATAGTACAGAAGCCCGGGGCAGCCTAACCAGCATGTCCTGGCTGCTCTATCAGCTGGTGTATAATCTCGCCTGCCTTGTAGTTCCAGGTGGTGCCTGGGTGGGGTCCTGCATGGCAGAGCGGGGGGCTCTTCCGAGGTCACTACTGGCTGCTGAATCTGGGGCTAGCCCCTCCAAACTGGCTATTAGAAAATCGGAAGGAATTTTTCTCCCCCTTCCTTCAATCTTATACCAAAATGGATGCTTGTAATACAAAATTAGATAAAAACGCATCTTCTGAAATCCCCACTATAACCACTGTAATTCCTTCTGAGGGAGTGAATGTACCCTCGGGTGCGGACGCTCTTCTCTTTAGGACTACAGAAACCAGAACCGCTGGTGAAAGGGTGAATGTGCCTTCGGACACGGACGCCTTGAACCCAGTGGGGATGGATACTGACTCCTCTGTCAGAAGTACTGTGCCAGATGCGCAAGCGGATGACCAGTCACCAATGATGGAGGTTGTAAATAAAAGAAGAGAAAAAAGGCAACGCCAGAAAGAGCGGAAACGACTGGAGAGGGCCATGGAAGGAATCTCGATCTCTGGGGAGAAGGGAGCGAAAGAGAAAACAGATAAAGCTGGGACCTCTGGAGCAACCTCCAAACCGGTGAGGAAGAACCATCCAAGCAATGAAGAGTCTTGTAAGAGAGAACGCATTGCTGGTGACACCCCGGAAATGGCCCTCAAGAAACGATGGCTATATAGTCAAGCTGCAAGAAAGGCAATCACTCTGCGAATCGTCTGCAAGGATGATTTCAGAGACATAACATCGGTGGATTCAGATTTCATCACCTCTATAATTGATGATCGAATTATAGATGGCTCTATCACCACCTGCAGGGTCCACAAGACAGTCCTGCAGCCAAATGGCCTCAACATTGCATGTGAGGACCAGGAGAATTAACTTTAATTAATGATCTACCCGGCCCTGAAGAAAACCATCCAGGTTATCATGCCATGGCTCCCGGAGACAGACCCCCCATGAAGAGGTTTTTCGCTTGGTTTCCTGGAAACAGGTCACCAAAAGATAACATCAAGCTCCTTGATGCCTGCAACAAGGGCCTTGATGTTAAGAAGATCGCCATCAAGGCAGTTATCCCTGGAGACGGAGGTAATACCTTGGTGCTAGGAGTAGAACATGAACTTATGGATTACCTGGAGGCCCAGAATTTCAAACTTTTTTGTGGTGCCCATGGCTGTGTACAGTTGAAGGAACCAAGGCAACAGGAGAAATCAATTCCTTTGCCCAGCGATCCTCCAAAGAAACAGTTGACGGAAGAAAGGGAGACCGAAAAGGAGTCGGAACCAGAGCTTTCTTTGGAGGCTCTGGAGAAGACACCTGAATAGGTCTCCCTTGTCACTACTTCCTTTGAAGTAGTATGCTAAGGATGCGGCTTTTAACTAAGTCTCTCCTAAAATCCTTCAGGGTAAGTACTTTTCTTTCATTTAACCTGTTTTAATGGTTAAGGTTAGTCAGTTAAACTTGCAACATAGCAGAGCAGCTTCATATAATTTAGCTGCTCAATTAGGTAAGCAAGACACTTTTGTTGCATTAATTCAAGAACCTTGGGTGTACAAGGGTAAAATCCTTGGTAGGCCCATGAACGCGCACTTCTTTTCGACAGAGGGACCTGATAAAAGACCTAGAACTAGCATTTACATTTCTAAAAATATAAAGGCTATGAAATTATCCCAATTTACATCAGAGGACTTAACTGCTATTGTAATTAAGGACATAAACAGTTCACTGAGAGGAAACATTTGTTTTTGCTCAGTTTACATGGCTTATGACCTTAACATTCCGCAAGAATTTATAGATCTTGTGAGCTTCTGTGAAATAAACAATATTTCCATTTTTATTAGTGGTGATGTTAACGCTCACCACCTGTCATGGGGCAGTTCTGATACTAATCCTAGAGGAGAAAAACTCATGGAATTTATAATGAATACCAACCTAACTTGGGTAAATAGGGGAAATCGCCCCACCTTTGTTAACAGAAGAAGAGAAGAAGTCATTGACCTCACATTAACTTCATCTGATATTTATAACCTTATTGAGAATTGGCATGTAAGTGACAATCCCTCACTTTCTGACCATCGCCTTATACAATTTTGTATTAGAGATGAAATTCCAGTTGAATATTTCAGAAACATTAAAAACACAAATTGGGACCTTTATAAGGATTTCCTGGTTTCTAATGTTATTAACCTTCAGGTTTTAGACAATAATTGTACAGTCGAGGAGCTTGATATTCAAGCAAACAACTTGACAAATATCATTATTGAATCTTATCATGCATCCTGCCCTCTCAAACGAAGGAAGTACTCTCCTAGCAAGAGAGTTTGGTGGACCAAGGAGCTTGAAAGCCTCCGCCTAGAGGTTCGGAGAGCGCACAGGAAAGCTGTCAGAAATAAATCTGAAGTTAACTGGTCTAACTTTAAAATTCCAGAAAGGAAATTTAAAAGTGAAATCAGGAAAACTAAATACAACTCATGGAGATCGTTCTGCACAGATATTCTGTCCTACCATGAGACTGCCAGAGTACATAAGATTCTTAAAAGATCTCAGGAGTCTCAACTCTCATCGGTTATGCGACCTGATGGCAGTTATACTATAAACCATTTGGATACACTTTCGACCATGTTGAATTTTCATCTGGGGGACAGAGGTGTCCCAGGAAAATCCATTGGAACTACTTCATAATCCATTAGATCTGGATTTTGCTAAGACAATTGTGAATTTTGAAAAGGCTAAAGCGGCCCTTGATGTATTTCTTCCCTTTAAATCTCCAGGGAACAATGGCATTTACCCAATTCTGCTTCAGAAAGGCTGGGATATTTTTGGTCACATTCTCGTGGACATATTCAGGTCCAGTTTGATTTTAGGATATGTTCCTAAGGTTTGGAGAACTTCACGAGGTGTGTTTCTTCCTAAACCAGGAAAAGATACATATGAGAAACCAAACTCTTTTAGAATGATCACGCTAACATCCTTCCAGCTTAAGCTGATGGAGCGATTGATTTTTTGGCACCTCCAGTCAGATAATAATCTGAAACATATCTTTGGCTTAGACCAACACGGTTTTAGGCCTGGCTTCTCCACTGAGTCGGCCTTACACCAACTCGTGTGGAGAATAGAAAAGACAATTGTAGACGGACACTTTGCCATTGGGATTCTACTGGATATTGTAGGAGCCTTTGATAAAATCGGTTTCGAGAAAATACATAAGGCCCTTACTGGAAGTCATATTCACCCTATGATAACTAGATGGGTCATCTTCATGATTAAAAACAGGAATATCTGTGTTAGTCTCGCTGACTATAAAAGTAAAGAGAGATATTACTAAAGGGTGTCCGCAGGGTGGTATTCTTTCTCCGTTCCTGTGGAACCTGGTTTTCGACTCACTCTTAGTACTTCTACGGGAGGAACCTGGCATGTCACAGGCTTATGCAGATGACCTTATTGTGTTATTACAGGGTTTCGATATCGGAACCCTACATAATCAAGCTCAGCAGATCTTAAATAAAGTTTCACACTGGGGTGATACAAATGGCCTTTCTTTCTCTGTTGAAAAATCTGAGGTCATAGTTTTCACGTGGAGAAGGAAATGGAAACTGGCAGATTTATATCTGGGTCACCAGATTATTAGGCGTAAGGAATGCGTTAAATACCTAGGATGTTACCTGGATAGTAAACTTACATGGATCACCCATATAAAAGAAAAGGCACAAACAGCCACAAATGTTCTAGTACTTTGTAGGCGAATCGTTGGTAAACAATGGGGCCTTAACCCAAAATCTACTCTATGGATTTATACTGCCATTGTCCGGCCAATGCTTTCTTATGGATGCGTGGTCTGGATTAATGTTATTAACAAAAGCTCGTATTTAAACATTTTACAAAAGGTGCAAAGACTTGCTTGCCTAAGCATTAGTGGGGCTTTAAATAGTACCCCTACTGCTGCATTAGAATTTTTACTGCAAATTCCACCCTTGAAATTATTCTTGAGCGGAGAAGCAATTAAAGCCATGTATAGATTGAATAAAAATGGCACATGGTGCCAAAGGACAGGTTTTGGTCATAAAAGCCACCTGAAAAGCCACATTGACATATGCCTGGACTTGGGCAATGAGATCCCTATAATCTATATGCCCAAAGATGCAATTACTAAAACAATAGTTCCAGATAAACTATTCTCAACTCATATACCAAAAAGGAATGAGATAGAATCTCTAATTGACCTAATTCCAACAGGCTCAATTGAATGTTACACAGATGGATCAAAATCCAACTTCACTGGAGCTGGAGCTATTATAAGGACCAAGGGATCTGAAGAAGATTTCATTAGATTTCATCTATACCTTGGTAAATTTACAACTGTTTTCCAAGCCGAGGTTCTGGCGATCAATATGGTCGCCAAGGAGCTCTTAGCTAAAAATACAGTTGATAAGTATATATATATTCTCTCTGACAGCCAATCAGCCATCCTTGCCCTGGCTAATCGTGTCAAGTTACAAAACTGTGTTTTGAACTGTACTCAAGATCTCAATTCTCTGGCTCAGGCCCATAATACCATTAGTTTAGTCTGGGTCCCAGGTCATTGTGATTTTGCTGGAAATGAACTAGCTGATAAAGTAGCTAAAGATGCTTCGCAACTCCCCATGTCTGGCCCAGAACCATTTTACCCAGTTTCATATCAAACGGTTAAAAAAGAAGTAAGAAGCTGGATAAAGAACAAACATGATGATATATGGTCTAAACTTCCAGACTGTGCTCATTCTAAATTGGTGCTCAGTACACTTAACTTTTCAGGTAAACTCATACACCTCAGAACTAACTTACGCCAGGTAATTCAAATTGTTACTGGACATGCTTATCTAGCTAAGCATCTCCACAAATGTGGTCTTGTTGAATCTCCTCTCTGCCCAGCTTGTGGAGAAGAAGAGGAAACATCTCTTCACTTTTTGGGACGATGTCCGGTGTTCTCTGTCCCTAGAAACAAATTCCTTGGGTTTCCCTATATTACCTTTGATCAAGCCCTTTTATACAAAGGGCTCTCTGGCATAATAGGGTTTCTGATGTATATACTAAACACCTACAGGTAAGGTGAATATGGAACCACAAGAAACAAGCTTTGAGACGCCCTATGAGTTCTTTTTTTTTTTTTTTTTTTTTTTTTTTTTGAAAAGAAACTATGCAGGGATTTCCCTCTCATAGCTGTGTTTTGGAATATAATGATATCAAATCTTTATACACTACCTGGCCATTTGGCTTGAGAATGCACCTCTGCCCTCCTTATTTATTTATTTATCTGACTCTCCATCGCACTCTTGTTTGGTCAAGAATTGCGTTTGGTGGTTTGGGAGGGATTGAATCGGTTTTCCATCCAATAGGGAAGTTTTTACGATCCAGCCGACACCTTGAACTTAGAGATGGGATCTTTTGCTGATACTATAGATTTGGTGTCAGTTTGAGATCTTATCTATTTATTATTTACCTTTTACGGGAGTTACCATTTAAATCCCTTAACTTAAATGATCAAATGGCAGAAGAGTAATGGGCAATTTTGCCTAAACTCCTTTCCTTCTTTTCATAAGAAGGAAGCGCCCTATTGTTATATTGTTATATATAATTATCTTAGTTTAAATGCATATTTTACACATTTTATTTCCATTACTCACCATTTTATGACTTTTAACATTATACATCTAAAAACTAAACATATTACTTAAAATTCTCTTTCTGTATGAAAAATTTGAAAACAGGGATCTACACACAGTCCTACGTTACATTCCTTGCACTCGTAATAACTCATTTGCTGTTTTGGAGGATTTTTCCGGGAATGTGAACAAACGAACCATCGTCGTCTCATTTTCTTATGTCTCTTCTGAACAAAGTTTTGGAAAATGTGATAGTGATACTAACATAGTATCACTATCACTACTATCAGAATCTGTTTCAGAATCAATATCTGAAATATTTTGCATCATTTCTGCTATTTCATGCTCTGTTAAACATTTTCGATGCTTCGACATTGCAACGGTAAAAACAGAAAGAATTCACGTCTAATAAGATCTAATTATTTTCTAAATACTGAACTGCAAACCGAAATACCCAACGCTTTAGCGAAAATAAAACTTCTCTACTTACAATAAACAACTACTGCGTGCCAATTTAAAGAGACGTCATAAAGCACACCATTCGGAAAGATTTAATTCCGCTTTTGTTTATATGATCAAAAACACGTGTATGTGAGTCATGCTTCTCTCATTTCGAGAAGGTCTAATGTACATGTATCTGAAACCATATGGACATACAGTGCCATCTTATGGCAGAAATTATAGTTTTTAAAACGTTCCAGGACGCTGGTAGAAATACGTGACAGTCGGGGCTGAACGGGAAAATGCTCTGGCAAGTTTGCGCGCTGGACGGGAAGTGAGTGTGTTCATTGCTGGCACGTAGACGTGACAGTCGGCACGAAGGGGTTAAACATGATGATCATATTCTGACTCTAGAGGACTTCAGTAAGCGATTACTGCTAGGCAGACGTATGAGAAGACACTTCTCACAGTTAAGTGAGTTTAAGAGTGGTTTGATTATTGGCAGGAAAACCACAGGCTGGTCAAAACGGCATGTTGCTCATGAGGTTGATCATTTGGAGTGTGTATTGGGAGCAGTGAACATGAGATGGCACCAACATGTGGAGAACTGGGTCTGGAGTGACCAAGACGACGATGAGGTGAGCGGATGAATGATGCTACTGTGTCACTTTGAACATGAGGTGGCTGTTCAACATTTATGGGCCCTGGACAGCCTCACGACTACATAACATATCTAATCAACTCAATGTTGGATTGTGTTTTGGCATATAATGCAGGATGTCGTCCAACACACTATTGAAGTTGCACTGTTGTTGTCTAATTGTACACATTGTATCTGTTTAATTGTCTTGATTTTGGAATCAAGTCAATCTCTCATGTGTACGTACCATTATGCAGAAAGCAGTGGAATCCCCTGCTTTCTTCTAGGTGTGCTATTTTCAACGTTGTTGAAAGTATTTTAAAATTTGATGATGCGATTTTGACCTTACCAACAAACACTGTGAATTAACTAAATAAAAGAGTTTGAATTCTAATCTTTCTTACCAAAATAAATAAATAAATAAAAATAAAATAAAATAAAATAAAATAAATAAATATGATATATATTACTTCAAAACATCTTTCAAAATATAACTTACCAGTATGGATTCACTCTTTTAAAATAATTCTACTTAATTAAACTTAGGAGATAATATAATCAATTAATCAATATTGTTTAGGAAATAAATTATTATTAACTAACTTTGCAGCAATTGCGCAAGTAGTAGTAACTTGTTTTCGCACTAAATGAATTTAAGATCATACAACATTATATATATATATATTTTTTTAAAATGTCCAAATAGCTTATTTGAATGGGAAAATATTCTTGTCCCAACTAAAACGTTTCATATCCTCTGAGGGCAAAGTCTGTAAGCTCAAAAAATGAATCTATGGACCTAAACAAACCTGGTGAATTAGGAATCTAAAACTAGATGAAACTCTGCAGACACTAAAATTAAAAAATTAACATCAGACAGTTGCAGTACCCATGATCAGAAAAGAACAGATGACTGTATCATAATTGCTATTTATATCCATGATTACATAATTCTAATTAAAAGTGAATCATCCATGATCTCTTAATAAAATTTTTGAGGTACTTGGGTAAAAATTAATCTTGAACAAAATGAAAATGAGTCAGTTAGCCAAATTCAGCTACTCTTATCTAAGTGTGGTATGCAAGAATGTTAGCCTATAGCAACACTGTTAGACCATGTATCAACAATATTAGCTTAGCATTAAGCTGTGGGAATCTTCTAGCATTGCGAAAGAAAATGAAAATGCACACAAAAATAAGATTCATTCTTTAATGAAATTCTTAATTTATTCAACAGTATCTACATGACTTGATTTTGCAAATTCTGTTGGTAAACTAGGTTAGCTTAACAGTAGCCAGAAATACTTTTGCTGTACTTAATTAAAACACATACTAGAATACCCCAAACCTACATTAAACGTGAAAATACCTTATCGGAAAACAAATGAAAATCTTAGATGTTACGTAGGCAAAGGATGACTTGAAAATACACAACATTAACTAATGAACTTATTTTTTCGGTTTTATTCTCTTTTCAGCTCTGTGAGGCAGAGTGTTGGTAAATTTGCATTCCCCTTACAGCTGCATACTGCTGAAGAGTAAGAAATACAATACTATACATTCCTGCAATAGAGGCCAAGACTGTTATGTTGCCCTAGCAGTTCTTTCCAGCATGGTGTGGAGGTGTAATGTACAGAATCCTGACATGGAATTACTGCTGAAGACAAGAATGGGAATACTAAGTCTGCAGTGTGTCAGACAGCATTATTATGAAGCAAAGCATGGAATACCAGCCAAGTATCTATCAATCTGATGTAATGGCAAAGCATACCCAATACAATGCAGCAGTTATCAAGTTACCTCCCTATAATCTCATCTTATGCTTTTCTTTTCATGTTTTCTTGAACTTTATAGACTCGATGTACACCTTGTACACCTATTCTGTAAAGTTCAAGAGGAAATTGTTCAGAGGCTATAGTTTCATAAAAGCAGAAAGTCTGATTTCTTGTGAATCACATAAGCAAAGAATTGTAGCACTATCAAATACTGAAACAGAATACACAGCATTAATTGAAGCTTCAAAAGAAGCAATGCACTTGCATTTGCTATTAAGAGAGCTATGTTTTTCAAAATAGGTAGCATAACCAACTGTACTGTATAAAGATAAAGTGTACAGGATTTAGTGAAATATCGCATTAATCACTCTTGAACAAAACATACCGATCCTTTTCATTTCACATTTCAAATCGGATCCTTCACATTTTCATTACATTAGAGAGTTATGTGACAAAAAGAAAACTGACACCCAGTATGTATCTACAGCAAAAATGCCTGCAGACAACATTAACTAATGAACTTATTTTTTCGGTTTTATTCTCTTTTCAGCTCTGTGAGGCAGAGTGTTGGTAAATTTGCATTCCCCTTACAGCTGCATACTGCTGAAGAGTTTAAGAAATACAATACTATACATTCCTGCAGTAGAGGCCAAGACTGTTATGTTGCCCTAGCAGTTCTTTCCAGCATGGTGTGGCTGTGTAATGTACGGAATCCTGACATGGAATTACTGCTGAAGACAAGAATGGGAATACTAAGTCTGCAGTGTGTCAGACAGCATTATTATGAAGCAAAGCATGGAATACCAGCCAAGTATCTATCAATCTGATGTAATGGCAAAGCATACCCAATACAATGCAGCAGTTATCAAGTTACCTCCCTATAATCTCATCTTATGCTTTTCTTTTCATGTTTTCTTGAACTTTATAGACTCGATGTACACCTTGTACACCTATTCTGTAAAGTTCACAGAAAGCAACAAATAAAACCAGTTATTTTACCTACATCTAGTACACTCCTTTGGATGGTTACCATGTATTCTACTAAACAATAACTCTCAACAATCCCAAATCTATAGACGGCCTGTTAAAATACTTTTTCCCCCCTTTACATATTTTTTATTTGGTTATTAAATCAGTTACCTTTTATTTCTGAATTTTGCTCTTTAATTAATAATTTATTTGAAAATCCATAAAATTACTGCAAAAAATCCAGATTAAATTTTCTTATCATTTTTATTCCTTATTCTCAATTTCAGCATTATCTTTTCCTGTATCTAAGATGTTCCTTCAATTTCATATAACTCAGTTGGACATTAATACATCATTTAGTTAAAATCTACACATGATGAAGGATCAGAAATTAATTTAAAAAAAAAAAAAAAAAAAAAAAAACATTGACTAATTTAGCAAACTCTCTCAAAATAATAACCAAAAATAAAAGTTATGTAACAGGTCGTAAATTTCATTTATCCTTTCGGTAAGTTACCAGTTCTAGATGCCCAATTATTATATTACAATATAACTGTGTTTAGGCGATTTCACTTCAGTTATAATATTCATAATAAATGTCTAAAAGCTAATAAAATTTTTAAGTGTTCTTTCTATGCTAAAAATGTGATATATTTAGGGGGGTGTAGAATAATTTAATAATAGAAATCAAATTTTAAGTTTTGGGCCATTAAGAACTAATACACTGAACAGACAGCAAGACCACATTAATCTATCCTTTTCCTAACAAAAACATGCAACAGAAAAATACAATTATTTAATGGAAATTGTTATTAATCTCAAACCAAATATTACCAACTATACATTAGCAATCACTATTTTATGCAATTTTAAGAATATTAAAGAAGAGATCTGAAAACAATGATGATTGTAAATATACATACGCATGAACTTCCGAGTGAGCAACAAGTTGTTCTTTCTGCAAGAATCGCCTGTGACATTTAGGACATTCATATACAATATTATGAACTGAGAGATGACTCCATAGTGCTTGAGAATTTGGAAGTTTCAGTCCACAAATCTAAGTTAGGATTTAAAAAACTTGATTAATATTTTTACTTGCTTCAACAGTATCAAATTTCAATTTTGGATCTTAATTTATTTAGAATATTTAGATATTTAATTAAGCTCTTTTAGTCCCTTCACTGTATTGAAAAGGCTGATTGCTTATATAACACTTTCAAGAAATTTTTAGTTACCGTTTATCCTCTTGGGGGGGGAGGCAAAGTCTGCTACTGCAAATGATGCTAAATCTTGATTTTAATGCAAAAACACCTAGATTTAGGTATTGTGTGACAATTTATCACCTAGCCTTTGTTTTGGTTTATTGTTTCACAATAAATCAGGACATTGCTTTTGTGAAGCAATACTTCCAGCATATTCTCCTCAGCATTGTTTGTTGTACACTGCATTAAAAGAAAAAAAATCTGATGTGTACACTACATGACTTCCTTGTACGGAATATTAAATTATATGAATGTTTTCTTGCATTTCATTTAAATGTATTGGATTGAATTAAATCTACTTTGCTGACAGCGCATAAACCACAGTAGAATAAATGTATTCTTTAAAATTCATTCTATTTGTTTATCATAGCGACATTCTGGCGCTAGGTTCATTTAATAGTATTATATTTCATTCATATTATAACTCAGAATGCACAAAATTTACATCATTTAAAGAATTATCTAATCGTTGCCATATGTTCTATTCAAATACTATAATAAAGCTAGAAAGACGCATAAAAGAAATTAAGCAAACAAAACAAAAAAGAAAAGTTTTTTACAGACGATTGAGTATTTCTCATTCAATTGATTCAGTTCTCACTTCGCGACAAGGCAAAAATACATAAAAACTCAAAATATCTGTATTAAAAATTACAAAGTAAATCTTAAACACTTAAAGGATTAAGCATGATTTAATTCGCAATAATAAAGGAAGGCGTTATCTTTGTTGTTGTGAAGCTAAGTTTCTCTAGATTGGCAACAGATCCACTATCCTGCTGTTTCAAATGTAAACAAACAATGGCCGCCATCAAGAAAAGTATTAGACTTAGCGACACTTAAACAACTTTAAAATTGTTGATAATTCTAAAAATATTGCATAGAAATTTACTAAAGGCATAAAACCCTTAACCGGAAGATAAGAACAACATAATTCAATCATTTTTAAAGCAAAATATGTACAATTTACAAACATATGGGAGTAAAGAAACTGAGATCACTGAACCGGGTAACAGAGAGGATATATGTATAAATATATTTATATATGTTTGGTGTGGCCGATTGCAATCAAAATACGAAGTGCACATCTACATGTTATAGCAGTCCTATATACAAAATTTCAATGTTCTGAGGCTACTCGTTTTTGAGTTATGCGAGATACGTACGTACAGATGCCACAAAAAATTCTCTTCAGAATTCATTTTAAAGCAGTTTTATAATTTTTTTGAAGGAAAAGAGTATTTAATTCTGTCCTTACATATAGATATCACGCAAAAACATAGTTAAATTGCATTCGATAGTGGTCAAAATGGATATTTTCGTTGAAATATGCTGCATGAAAATTTTCGCGATTACAATACTTCCTTTTTACTTCGTACAAGGAAGTAAAAAAGGGACAGTTCTATATCTCCTGCTCTACTGGACCAGTTGATGAAATTCAAATTGTGTTTTTCATGTCTATAAAGTGTGATTTACGATATGTATTAGATTTATACAAAGCATTGTTCTAATAAAGGTATTTTGATACAAAATCAGACTTTTTCTTAAGTGGCATGCATTTTCTTTCATATTTCGATTCTACAACTCAAATTATGCCAAACTGCCAAGTTTTGCAAAAATTGCATGAGTAGTTTTTAAAAAATTAGCTCTGACAATTTTAGCTCCTCTATGTTAATTGAACTTGATGTGTGTGTATGTGTACATATGTATTAATCTCTTTTTTTTTTTATTAAACCTATTTGGTTCTTTCTTTCACATTTCAAAAAATTTATTTTAAAAATAATTTTTATAAATTTTTCAAGAAACATTTTGAATTATAATCTATAAAATATTTTTTTCTAGATGTATTTCTAAATATACCTGCAAAAAATTAGTTTTTTATTCAAAATTTTCAAAGATATATGTGAATTTATATAGTGGTGTGTTTTGAAATTTGGCATATTTGTTGAAAGTGATAACATCAAATGTCGTTTAGGCACTATGTTAAAATTATCTGAAAGTAGGAAGAATGTGACTTCCCCCCTACTCATGCACATTTTTTAAAAAGGGAAAGGAAAATAGGTTGCCACATACAGTCAAAAGTCTTTAATTCGGACTCGTTGGGACTTCGGCGATTCCGCATTATCTGTTTTTCCAGATTATAGATCATCAGTTTAAATCTGGTAAGATGGCATGCAGAAATTATAAAATTAAAAATATGAAACTGTAATTTATGAAATAAAGAGCAATTATGATCTAAAGAGTATCAAAATTTACAAAAAAAAAAAAAGCTTAATATTTATTTGTTTACTTTATTAAACATTTCTTTCAACGTGCGCATGCGTAATGTATGTCGAAATTAGAAAATTGCAACCAGAAAACTATTTGATGTGTATTCGTGATATTTATAATGACGAGGAAATTGATTTAAATTATATCAGAGTACATCAAGATGAAACACTACATTTAGTGAGGAATTATAAGCCGAATAACATCTGTCCTGAAGATGAGGCTAGTGCTGACAGATCAACTTCCAGTTCATCATGCGTCGCGACGTTCCCCCTCCCCTTCTGCAGAGCAGCGCCAAATTGATAAACAGATTTCGGAATGTTAGAGAAACGAATCACCTCTCTGTCACTTTCTTCATGTCTTTATCCATTTTTTGCAGCAGTTCTACTTTTTGTTTAATGGACATCGAAACATGTTTTCGCTTTGCAAATCCTTTGGCAGCTCCAACATCGGAAATTCTATTTGACATAATCGAAAGTTCAAGCTTACTTTTATAAAACTGCTCTAACAATCTGCAAAAAATAATAAGCCGGATCCAATTTGAAGATTAAGGAACAACACAATCTGCAACATTAACTGAATAGATAATTTTAGCTTAGCTTATACCATCCATTATACATTAAATGCGCATGTGTAAACGTATTGTGCGCATGCACAGAAAGTTTGTAGCTTTGAGGTCCAGATTGTAGATCATTCCGGATTAACGACTTTTGACTGTATTGAGAAGTTCCCCAAGTGGATTATTCTTGGTACAAACTGAAAATAATTCAGTAAGATAAATTTTTGAATTTCTCTGTAAATTTCACACCAAATTTTAGAAAATTTAATATTTGGACATAATTTGAGACGTAGAATCGAACTATGTAAAAAAATTGGCATGTCATTTCAGAGAAAGTCCCGATTTTGTGTCAAAATACCTATATTACAGCAATGCTAGATATAAATCTAATATATATCCTAATTCGACCTTTCAAGACATGAAAAACGTAATTTGAATGTCATCAATCGGCCCAGTAGAATGGGAGATATAGAACTGTCTCTCTCTTTTTTTTGTGGAGTGTACATATACTATAGCAGTAACAATACTAGATATAACTTAATATTATTTGCAGTTTGAAAGTTAATGATTTTGATCTTCTCCTTTCTTTCCATATTTTACAATTGAAATTTACTACTTTTAACTTCAAAAGAAATTAAACCTATACACCATGTTCCTGAAAAGGAAGCTTAAGACATTTATAATTTTATATATAACATTTTACTACATTACAAAATTAACATTTTGTACAAAGCATAATTTTTTGGACTAGTGAGTGAGGAAAACGAATCAGGAGTTTCTGCAGTCTATGAGCCTTTGCAGCAATTTTCCTACTCTTAAATCTAACCTCATATTGTTCTATTTGATTACTTTTTTCCTTACTTTTATTTTTATTTATACTTTTGAATTTCCTTGTTTACATTTATCCTTTGAATATTACAGATAAATGTAAATATGTGGGAAACAATTTTGCCATTTAATTTAATTAATTTTGCCTGTTTCCATTTAATTTATCTAACCCTAGAATTTCATTCCAGGAATTCTTTTTAAGAGACCACTCATGTGTGTACCTAGCAAACCTGTTTTGCATTAGCCTTTATGAGTGACCTAAGGTGAGTTGTGCTCATTTCAAGCACAGCTGCACACATATATTTGTCAGCATTTCTCCTCTTCTTCTTTTGAACTTAATGTTAATTTAAAAAAAAAAAATTAATATAACATCTAAAAGGAAGAATGAAGAAGACAAAAAGCAAAAGACAACAAAAAGTGCAAGAGAACTAGTTATAAATGCACTACGTATAAGAACCAAGAGAATGAAGCTAAGATTCAATCTGAAGTCAAAACCTAAGGTTATATTTTGACACAGGTTGCTCAAGTTTCAAGAACAATTCTGCAACTGGAAAAGAGGAAGCCAAAGGATGATTACAAAATGATTAATGATACAAATTACAAAAGCAAATGGTGCAGAAGAGTTTTTAGAAGAATTGAATAATCTTATAAGACCAGTTGACAGTGAGAGCAATAACAGTAAAGATGATATATAATCTTCAACTTAAACTATTGTAAGTTGAAGATGATCTATTGTATCATCTTCTTCACTGTCACTGTCATTCACAATGAACTGTTAAAAAAGACACAGGTATTGTCTGATTTTGCAATGGAAATTAACCCAAATGAAGAAAGAAGACACTTTTATGAAAGGCACTGAAAAACTCTGTGCTCCTCTGTGCTCTGTGTGTAAACATTTTTAAGAGTTGCATCATTCATTAGTCCAAGCAAACATCACCAGCTTTACAAAAAATAATTGTCTTATGTACTTATTTATTATACATTAATAAAAATCTGTACTTATGTGTTATCTCATTGACCATGAAAATGGGCTACAATTAAACCATGAAAGTGGCAGAGCTCCTACTGAAGTTAGGCCCAATTATTCGCGCAGAATTCTGAAGCAACTGAAATCTCTTTAATAAACAATTAGTATCTAGGTGGCTTCATCAAAAGTTTTTAGGCAATTTCTACCATTTCGTAATTTAATTCCCTCTAGTTTAACCGGAAGTTCTTTTTAGAATAACACTACAAGGTCAAACTTACCGCAACTAATTGTTTCAATCTATTCCTGTTTTGTTGGCCATAATCAGCTGACTATTTTGTGTCCATGAACACATACTTTTTCTGATGGTAAGATCTCATAACATTAGAAGCTATCCACTGCTTGCTGTTCTGACCAGCTGACCATATCGTGTCCATTAATACATACTTATTTGATGGTAAGATCTTATAATTTTGGAAATAATTCACTGCTTGCTGATCTACAGAATGCAGATCCCAAAGTTTAATAATTTTTTCCTCCCACAAAATGCAATAAAAATGTACATCAGTTAATTACATCCTTATTTATAAACAAAAAGTGGCTTCTGGAGAAGAAATTAAGGTTACATCAAATGATAAAGAGTATGGTATGAGTATACCAAATGGTATGAGTGTGTCCTTCTTATTCAGAATTGGTGCTAAATCATGCTACTTGGTAACAGTTTCATGGTCAACAAGATTATATCTATCAAAATCTTTTCAATTAACATTTGTTTTATTTCTCTTTTCAATTACAATATCTAGGTTTGTTAAAATTATACACACTTTCTTAATTTGAATTATCCTAATATTTTTTTCCATAGAAAGTTAATTTTTCAAAATGCAATTTTTCCATTTGCATTGTATTAACGGCATAATCCCCACGTTTGGCAAGGTTTTACTGCATCTTGCTGTTTAGTATTTTATTTTGTTGAGATCAAGGCCTTTATTTATTTATTTATTTCATGGCATTTCTTTCGAACTGTAGTTTCAGTATACACTTGTAGTTATTCATGCAAGTAAGAAAATTTTATCAACTAGCTTTATATAATTCCCATTTTTATGCTTGTTTTTATAGCTTTCCATTCCTCAGAATAATATTAAGAAAACTAAACAATATATAAAGAAACAAAATATTTTAATAACAAGTTATTATATACTAAGTGACAGAAAATTTCATGACAGGATAAAAGTTGTCATGCCATAAAACTGTGAAATACAAAAGTTAGGTTTTGAAAAAATTATAGACTGTATTAAAGATTTTGTTACCTCACAGATATTTGCAACTTCTGGATGAATACTTTGAATGTGATTCCGTCTAGGGCCAGGCTGAACAAATAACAACCCACATTCTCGACACTGATAACTGTGACTTTCAGTTTCCATATGTTTGACAAATGTAGCAAATAATCCAAACCAGCTATGACATACTTTACAACGATGATTACGAGGTTCAGTACGATTATATTTTTCCTAGATTAGAGAAAAAATAGACAATTATATAATTATTAACTTTAACACAAAAATAATTTTTTAAATTATCAATTATGGGATTCATTCAAATTAGTCATTAAATTTTTGCTTGCATTAGTTTGGATTATTTTAATATTGAGCAATCCAATTCTAATAAGCAAGCAGATAAACAAAATCTACTGGACAATAGTAACTGTTCTAGTTAACAATAAAATGCTACTTAGTTTTAACTTGTAATTTGTTAAAAAAATTTTGTGTGAAATTACAGCACTTCAGAAGTCTGTTAAAAATATACTTACCTTTATAAAAAAAATAAGAATACTTCCCCACTTTTTTCCCACAAAAATACATGATCATTTTTCAAAAGAAAAGTGAAGATTAATCAGAATACATTGCATAAATAATTTTTAAGCTAAATATCAAGAAATGTTTTTAAATAATTATACAGTACAAAGTCTGAGATCTGAAATCATTGGGATTTCGTTGATTCTAATTATGGATAATTCAATTTAAATCTAGTAAGATGACAGTTAAGGCCTGTCCACACGAGTACGCTTGAAACGTAGCTGACGAACGCACTTTTACGTTACCAGCGTAAAAGCGTCCAAACGAGTACGCTTGCGAAGAGTGTGTTTAACCAATAGAATGATTTTGCGCAAAAATCATGTGACGCTGTAATATAGCGTCAACAGAGCTGTGTCTTATTACTTCGCTGTTTGCGGCAAGTTGTCCGAATCAGATGATTTTTTTTATAGCTGAAACTTTACTATTAAGTGCAATTATTAAGAAGAGGCAAAACTGCAAAAAATGGCAAGAATGGGTCTGAAAGATTTATTTAGAGCAACCTGTTCAAAGAGATTTTTTTTTTTACTGCCTTGTTTGCGAAAGGAATATCCGGAATTATTAAATTCCTACTATTAGCTCACACTCTCCCTATATCTTGTTGAAATTTTCAGTACATAAAATGCTTTTTATTCATCCACTCAAGTTCAAATACAATTTTGTAAACTTGTAGTGAATGACACTTGATGTTAATACAGCATTTTCACATATTAAAATTTTTTTAATTTTTAATTAAAAAAATTCTGTTTGTATTTTTATTTATTTATTTATTTTTGTATTTTAAAAATTTTTAATTAAAAAAATTCTGTTTGTATTTTTATTTATTTATTTATTTATTTTTGTATTTTAAAAATTTTTTCTTTGTGGATTTAAGTAGGAATTGACTTCATATTTCATAAAACCAACTTCATATTTTTTAACTCCCCTTCCCTTGGCCTTTTAATTTTCTTTTTATTTATTTTTGAATTTAGAATGAGGTTCAAACTTTGGACAGTTTATGAGAAATTATGTGCATGATAAAATATGCAATAAAGTAAAAATAAAGAGTGAATTTATAGATGGTATATGATAAGGAGTTGCAGATATATTATTACATAAGGATTTCTATTTACACAGAACATTTTTAAACTAAATTAAAAACAATAATAATAATGAATAAAATAAGAAATGAAAACAATAATAATAGGTAAAATAAGAATATAATGATTCATGGTTAAATATAAGAAACACGTTTCAAAATGAGAAAAGCTAACTGAATTATATATACCGTCTACGGGTGAGGTTCGAACTCACCACCTTTCCATTCCTCCGCCACCAAAGCAGCGCGCTGACCACTCAGCTATCTGTGATAACAGTGTTAGTGAAAAATAATGTAACAAGTAGAAATCGCTGCAAAGGTAATTTAATTAAACTTCAATAAATGATTGCTGTGTGACACAAGTTGTAACTTTCCTCCAAAATTTCGTAATTGTATTTTATTGAATACTCTTTCACAGTCAACTGCTTTATTTTAGAAGTTGTTATATTGCTGAAGTTAGTTTTTGGTGTATTTAATATTGGGATATTTATAGAGCTTTTGATTACACATGATATAGCCAATATTTATAATAATTAAGGAGAATTTTGTAAGGCAGAAACATTGATTTCATAGAAACTGTAGTTTATTTAGGTTCCTATTACTTACGATGTTATAAACAGGTGAAGCATATGGATATACTGGTTGGATCACTGCTTGATAAATATACAGTTTTTCCCTTTAATGAGAATTTTAAATGTATACCAATATGTACGGTTTGAGAAATCAGAAGATGGCGTGAACAATGCTGATTATTTTATTGCTGTATACAGTTATGATATTTCTAAGCAAAAACTCATCTCTGTGTGGTTCTGATGCCATATTGAAACGGGTAAGCAAGAAGGTTTCCTGATTATGACACATGAGAAGAACTTGGTCAGCTATTGGCTATACGCGCACATCGCGGGCGAAAAAGCTGAACAGGAGCGTACTCAGTTTTACGTCCCCCCACTGTGATTCTCTAGCCAGCAACTGTTTGAAAGTGACATGCAGGAATCTCGGTTAATCGGAAGAAAAATCGCATTTGTAGCACATCTGTTCATTTTTCTGTTGGATATTACATTCTCTATTCCTTGATTTCATAATGGAGATTATCCCCCCTCCCCATGCTGGTAGCCTGCAGGTCCAGACATACATTATTCCACATACTGGATGTCCTATTTTAGAATTTATACTATATTTATTCTACTTTCAAAAATTGGAATATTAAATAGCATTTTCTTTATACACTCCAGGTTTACTAAATTTTACACTTTTAGTTTACGTAATAACTTCTTGAATAAATATACACATTCTTGCTATAATTTCCAACAGGTATGTCATAATAAGGTATTCATGTCTTAGTGAATATGCTTATTTTTCATTTTATATTTTGTCAGGTTTACCAATGCAATAGCATTTCATAAATTATATAAGATTACAATAGTCGGATGTACAAAATTTAACAATTCGTATATCTAACCCCTAAATGATTTGCAATTTGATGTTCATTGTTCACGTCTGCTTTATATTTATTTTACAAAAATGCAAAATGTTAGTAGTTTTCAGTTCCATTTACAGCACTTTTAATAATTTTTTTTAATTTCTATTTCCATTGAGTTTAATTTTATGATATTTCAAGTTAATAATGCTTTACTCTTTACAATATAATAAAGAATTTTTTTAAAATTACCTGCCAATCAATTTTATAAAATAAAAATACATATAATAAATAGCAGCTTCTAAAAATTTTTAGCTAAATAACATTTGTAATTCTTTTATATTTATAGGAAAAAAAAAAAAAAAATTGTTGCTTTCTCATTATCAGCATTCCCATTTCAACATTACACATATATTTTAGTCATTGGGCATATATTTTAGTATACATGTGACAGGGGCTTCTTTGCGAAGGACAACGGAAGTAGCAAGCGTTTTTTATCGCTCCGCCTTAAAGTCGTGTATATGCAGATATAGTGTGCGACAATAGTAAAAAATAGTATCATCGCAAAGAGCAAGCTCTATAGTACATGTTGATTAACGATTTTGACTGTGTGACGCTTATGAAAATTATTAAGAAAAGCTAACTGAATTATATATCTAAAGTATCTCCATTTACGTGCATTGTGTAAAGCAAGGAGCTACAACTTCCCTAGAAGCGGCACTGCCGTTCGATAGGTCCGAGCTACCACCCGTGAACTTTGACCTTAGCAGAGCAACAGTGCAACCTTCCCCGCCCCCCCCTGCAAAGGGAACTTATGGAGCTGTAATAAGGAGAGATAACAAATGGAAGTGTGTGTTTATTTTCAAAGTCATATTTCTGCTGCTAATTACTTTAGCGCCTCCAAGCTAATTTTCCCATAAACAGCATATCGAGTGGAACCAAAGTTTCTAAAATTGAAGAAACTGTTAGTTCGAAAACTCCAAGTCTAGCTTTTTATACAGTTTGGTTTGAACTTTTTACACAGCGAAGGACACCACCAACTCAAAATTCAAATTTGACGGAATAGTAAGTTAATTGGTTTCAGTGATTTAAGCAAATTTTTCAATGACAAGCAATTATTTTTCAACACTTCTAAATTTATGTTTACATCTGTGCGGGAAGAGTGTTCTAGTCTGAATTTTGCAAGCCGATCTACGCATACAACTAATTAACTTCAGTTAAATTAGTAACTACATCTGTGTGTACAGCGTTATAGAGTGAATTTAGGCAAGGCCATTCCGTGTTCCACTACTAGATAATACCCAGTCAATTCGGGTAATTACATTAGTGTCTGTGTTTTCAGTGTTAACATTTGTATCTGCGTGTTTTATCTGTGCATTCTTATGAAGAGAAGAATAGATGTATATTATCATAAGAACAAGAAGTGTACTGTGCAAGTCTGCAAGGAAAAATTCAGCTGCTGCAACAGCAACTCAGCGTGAATGATATTCATTCTTTAATAGTTCCGGCCACACCAGAACACCTTCCAGAACAGACGGAAACAGAAGAAACCCCATTTACCGAAGTCAAAAAGAGAAAAAGAAAAGCACGAACTGCGCAACTTAACAAACAGTTATCAGACCCCGTCCTCCTATTAAAAGCAAAAGAAACAGATAGAACTCCAGAACAAGTCAGATCACAACTGACTACTGAACTTAGCGCCAGGGAACTGGGCATTACTGTTGAAGAAGTGCGGCCCACACGCTCTAACGAACTTTTAGTTAGGTGCAGCCACAGACAAAATATAGAAACACTCAGGAAAGCGATTGAGGAAAAGCCCTCACTCTCAGCAGCAGTAACGCTCAGACAGCCCTCTTTCAGGAAGTCCACAATAATCATCTTCTTTGGTACCCCCACATCTGCAACAGCAGATGACATACGTGAAGCTTTTGCGAGCCTGGTGCCCTCAGCAAGTGAAGAACAAATACATCCAAGAAATCCTATTCGCACAACTATCGGCCTCACCTGGATCGTCAACCTACAGCAGAATCTGTACGAGGATATTAAGGACCTTAGAAGAATTCTTATAGGATTCAGCTCTTGTGCTTTCAGAAAATACTTTCAAGTTGCAAGGTGTTTTAATTGTCAGCGGCTGGGACACTTGAGTCATTCTTGTAAAGCAGCGTTGGTCTGAGTAAACTGTGGACAAGCTCATAGTCAGGATAACTGCAAAGCAAAGACTCCACACTGCGTCAATTGCGCAACTCACAATAAATCCAAAGGCACTAGCTTTGACACCACACACCCATCTAGTGCAAGACAATGTCAAGCCTGCAAGGCAGAACTGTTCAGAATGAAATCAACGGTGCAGTGGTACATGAACAGCAGGCTATTGCATATCCAAGAACAGTACATGGTTTTGCAGTTCTTCAAAGCAACTTGCAATGCATCCAAGCCGCAACTGTCCATGCAGCCCGGGTTATTCTAGAAAACAATGTAGATCTAGCCGCACTACAGAGTTTCATTCCATTAACAACAGGATCACAGGATTCAGCAACTTCAAAACTTACCATTCAGTAGGCAATCAAGCAGCCATCACCTACAATGGTCCACTCATGCCCCTGCTAATGCATAAAGGAGATTACACAGTTACTGTACAACTGGAAGGGCCTTATGGTCAGATTGCCATCACCAGCGTGTATTTTCCTCCTTCGCACGACATTGTCACTGCACTCCAGGAGCTGGAACAACTCATGATGATTCCGACTAGGAATAAGATAATCGCTGGGGACTTTAACGCTGCTAGCCCTCTATGGGGTGCGCCAGAGGAAAACAGGCGTGCTTGCCCTGTCCTTGACTTCATCACTTCTCATAACCTTGCAGTCGGCAACCCCACCGACAGCCCTCCTACATACTGGACTACCAGGGCTCAGGGGTGGCCTGATATCACTTAAGCCACCACTGGTATTCTTAATAATATTCACAATTGGAAGGTTAGCGAAACTCCCTCGTTCAGTGACCATCGCTACATTGAGTTCAGAATAGATTCGGAGCACCAATTTATAACAAAGAACAGATGGAAAACGAAGTATATAAACCTGAACAAATTTAAAGATGCACTCTCAACCCATATTGAAAGTCTCGTGGCACAATGTAACAATTGCAACAGTAGTAAAGACATCGACGCCATGCATGAAGATCTTATGCAAACACTGCTCTCAGTGTGCGAAAAAGTCTTGAAAAGGAAACATTACGCAGCCCCGAAATGCACTCCTTGGTGGAGCACCACGCTGACTGCTGAACGCAGCAAAGTGCGTGCCCTAAGGCGCAAAATGCAAGCATGCAAGGATCCCTTAGAAAGAGAGACACACTCGCTAATTTTTCGAAAGCACAGAGCTGCTTACAAAAGACAGATTGCAAAAGCGACGTTTTCATCCTGGAAAGAGTACTGTACCAACACTGCGAATAAGTTCGGAACTGTCTTCCATATTGCACATGACAAGATGTTTACACCTACTAATCTTACTGCCACAATAAGCCACGGAGCAGCAACTAGTACAGAAGTAGTTGCGCACATTCTGGACAATATCTTTAGACCTGATAACGCAGACACAGATAATCCCGCACAAAGAAATATCAGAGCCAGTGTTGAGCAATATTACAATACCAAGAAAACAGATTTTGAACCACTGCCAAACGCCAAAGAAATGAGCGACATTGTTAAAGCGTTAAACACCAATAAAGCACCAGGTCCTGATGGGATAGATAATGGCATTCAGCAAGCCATTAACAGTACACATCCGGAGTTACTGCATGACTACATTACTGCGTATTTCCCAGCCGGCACGAAACTTGGTGAGGTGGTGCTCTTCCTCAAAGCGAAAAATGACCCTAATGTACCAACGTCTTACCGGCCTATTTGCCTTCTTCCTGCCTTGGGTAAAGTACTAGAAAGAGTCGTCCTTCAAAGACTTAAACACTATATCCTGTCTGGACAAAGCATAAATGACAAACAATACGGCTTCATTCCTGGCAGATCGGTGTATCCCGCGCTGCAGCACCTACGAAAATTAATAGCAAATAACAGAATAAATAACCAACATAGTCTCATTATCTCTGTGGACATACAGGGCACTTTCGACTCGTTGTGGTGGCCCGATGTACTGAAGAGATATTACAGGACATGGGTATCCCTAAGATTCTCTTTGACCTTATTTACAGCTACCTAAGTGATCGCCGCTTAAAAGCCACTACAGACGCAGGAGTGCACTCACGTTCCATCAATAGAGGCTGTCCTCAAGGATCCTGTCTGGGTCCACTGCTCTGGAATCTTGTAGCGGACACAGCGCTGACTCTCTTTAACACAGATCCTCACACGGAAATACTGGCTTATGCCGATGACTTTTTGCTGGTAACCAAAGGGCACAGCCGCAACGCATATGAGACTAGGACACAACAAGCAATGGACAAGATGGCCAAATGGGCCAATGACCATAACTTAACTATTGCCAACTCAAAAACCCAAGGTATGCTTATCTGTCCAGGTAAGCGCCATCGAAAAACCCCGTGCATCAACCTTCATGGGAAAAATATTAAAATAGTCAGAAACTTGAGGTAGAAACTTGGAGTTATGATTGAAGACACATTGACTTGGATGCCACATTTAAAGGAGGTCAAGGCACGACTTCACAGGATATTTCATTCCATGCTCAGAACAGCAGCACCAACATGGAGAGTTTCTTCGAGGATGCTTAAGACGTGGTACTCTGTAGTTGCTGAACGTATTGCACTATATGGGGCCTCCATGTGGGGCATAACGATCACTACTAAAATGGAGAATCTGCTACGCTCAGCACAAAGACCATTCCTCCTGAGCATTACCCGAGGATATAAAACCTCGCCCACTAATGCTCTAAACGTGATTTCAGGACTACCGCCTCTGCATCTCTTAGCTCAGCGCGAGAGTGCAATAGTGCGAGTGCTCCGACTCAAAGAGACAATAAGTTTATGGGATAGGACTTATGTTTATACTGACTATGAGCAAAGCATTCCCGAGCCACCTTGCCAAATTCAATATCTTGATTAACTGCAGGTCACCAACATGGTTCAACGCCACTGCAATCTACACCGATGGTTCCAAAGGAGAATGTGGCACCGGTAGCGGATACTGTGTTCTACTTGGGAACCAGATCTTAAAGACCTGGGAAAGAAAGCTTAAGTACCACAACTCAGTTTTTCAGGCTGAACTGATTGCATTAAAAGCTGCACTTGTCTACACACTGGAAAATAACTATTCCAGTATATATTCAGACTCAGCCTCTAGCCAATCCAAGGCACATGTAGTAAAAATCCACTCGTCAGAGCCATACAAAAACTCTTACTAAGAACACCTAAATACTATAGGCCTGAACTCCAGTGGGTACCTGCCCACACTGGAATACTGGGTAATGAAATTGCAGATGCAATAGCCAAAAGAGCAGCAACTGACCCCTACGTTCGCACACTTGATGTGCCTCTCCCGGGTTCGTTCTTAAAAGCTGAGCTCGAGAGAGAATTACTCAAACGTTGGCAACATCTGTGGGAGACAGAAACCACCGGCAGAAGAGTTTACAGATTTTTTCTAAAAGTCTGCCAGCTTCTAAAATCTGGCTCGTCTCACTTCACTCAGTATCTAACAGGACATGGTCCCTTCATGACTTACCTGCATCGCTTCAGACGACGCGAAAACAAGCATTGCTCATGCGGGATGGTAGGAGATCCGGACCACTATCTGTTCGCTTGCAGAGAGACCGCTAAATATCATCTTAGGCAACCAGTAGCAAACCATATCCATGCATGGGCCGAAGCTACTTCAAAAAATCGCAATGCATTGAAACGCATATGCGATTGCATAAACATTGCACGCAAAATCTCAGACAGGTTGGAGTAATTCTCAGCCACCATCCTCGTCACCCTGTATATATTTATCTCCTTGAACTGTAAACCTTGAATTATGAACCTTGAACTATGTATTTTGCCTTATTTTACGTATTGTTTCCACTGTTTTGCCTTTTTTTTTTATGTATTGTTTTACTTTCTAGTATTTTACTTCTTATTACTTTTAGTATTTGTAACCACCTATCCATTACTCTGTAAATATGTAACTGGAATTGTTCTTCACGCCCGCAATGCACCTTTCTTCCATCATGCACTATCGCCTTCATCCAGCATTTGTTTGCACTGCCCCCAGCAGTCGTCTTGAGCACAATATGTATTTATAAGTGTGTCTTTTGTTCAAGTTATTTCCGTCAGCGGGGCTACCTGGCCGATATGCTAACTACCCAGTGGACTGGCTGCCTCGCTGTCGGTGGAAAGAAAGAAAGAAAGTATACATGTGACAACAGCCAACCCACGCATATCCATATGTTTGAGTATACATGGATATACATGTTTTATATTTAAACAATAATATTTACTAAATACAATAGGTACCACTTAAAGTGCTTATTTTTAACCATGGCAATTTTGAAAATAAAAATTGAATGATAACATTACACAATAAGAAAAGTAGTCTTCAAAATTGTAATGGAATTCATCTACTTTAATGTAAATTAGAATCATAAAAATGTACTTTCATACCATTTTAATTACAGAAATGCAAAACTTTGTTTATGAACTGTTCATCATGTTTTAATGCAAAAGCTTACTTATGAATATTCATAAGGTTTCTGGAAATTACTTGACCAGTGTTGTATCCTAATCTTAATGCCTGGAAGGCATCCCTCATTAGAAAAGAACATATAATGTAAAATTTAAAAGTAGGCAAAAAGAAATCTTAGTTTGACTTATATGTTTTCAGTTTTTTTTTGGGGGGGGGGGCAGGATGGGAAAAACTGACTAGAAATTATTTGGTTGTTTTGCTCAATTTTCAGAGGTTGACTAAAATAATTTTTAAAAAAAGTATTTGGTGACTTAATTTCTTACTTAGCTGCATTTCTTGTCACTTGGCAATTTTTATAATCTATTTTGACATTATCTGGAGACTATTTCAGTTTTAAGAGAAGTTATTCAATGATATTTTGATTGCATTAACTGAATTGTTGATCATAACAAACAGTGCATTTTCTATGTTTTTCAAACACAAATGAGATGGACTTCAGTAATTCATTAATAATATCCGAATAAAATTAACTGCGATCATATTCAGCAGCCTCTATTGTAGTATAAGCTGACTATAAAAATGCAAATATCGACATATTTTTTCCACTTTATAAAATTCTTTGTTCTGCTACAACTTATGAACAGAGCAGTATCCTTGAGGTGTAAAGATAACCAAGTGGATGTTTTTTTAAAAAAATAATTTACAAAATTCCTCAAATTGTTGCCGACTTTTTTCAGTGCAATTTCAGATAATCAGAAAGCACCAGTTCATCTTCAGTTTTTATTTTTAAAGCTATTTCTTCCCCTATTCATTAGTATGCATACTATTTTATTCAAAGATGAAATGCATGAAGTCCATTTTATAATTCATAATTTATATGAACATGTACGTCATATGACTGTGGCCCTATTTATTGCCGTGAAATTTCATGCTTCACGGTCTGCGAGACCAGATTTAAACATTACGTTTTAAAAAAACTTACATAAAACGGGCTAGTTACAGCTGAAGAATAAAATAATATTTACACTACAAAAATCAACAACTAGAAGGAAGATCATTGACCATACCTTCTAACACTCCAGGCTCTACTTCCAGCCATATGTATTTGTACAAAGTATCATTCCACAGTTAATGTTGGATCTGTTGATGTCTTAAGATATTTGAATCATCTTGTACATAAAATATACATGACGGTTTAAAAAAATGGTCTCTAAATACATATTTTTAATCACAAAAAGGTTTTATTTGCAATTACAGCACAAGTTTAGAAATGTTGCATAAGTATATTATTTTCTTAGTAGTTGCAAGAAGTGTTAAAAATAAGAAGAAAATAACAGCTATACAGTAGATACCATTTAATGTGATTGTGATTAATGTTATCATTCAGATACTATTATTGAACTGCTGAAATCCAGCCTGCTTTTATACAAAAACATAGAAAGTATTGCTTATTGTGATCAACAATGCACTTAATAATATCAAAGTATTGTCAAATAAAGTTTCCAAATAAAAGACATAAAGTTGCAAAAGTAAGGTCAAAATAGATTATAAAAAAAAAGCCAAGAAACGAAAAAATGTAGCCAAATAAGAAACTATGTTTCCAAACAGCTTGTTTTTGATTTTATGGAATAATTTAAGATTAAGCCCCCTGTCCCTCCCCCCAAAACCCATAGTCTACAGATCCTCTTCTTCGCAGTTTTTTTTTTTTTTAATTCCCCTGAAAACATCTACACGAAGCTTAGGTTACTCTTTTGTCTAACTTTAATTTTTAAATTTGCATGTTCTCTTACAGTGAATGACATATGCCAATGATGAGTATTAAGATTGTGGGTATAGCATAAGTAAAATAATTTTCAGAAATGTTTTGAACAGTTCATAAATGAATTATTGTGTTAAAAACATCATGAACAGTTCATAAATTAACTGTTGTGTTAAAAACATTATGACCATTTTATAAACAAATTTTTGCATTTTACTAATTAAAATTAATGAAAGTATTTATTTATATGTTTCTTGTAGCATTTATCCTTGCAGTATTAGTTAAATTCCACTGCTGTTTTTATAGATATTTTTCATCGCTTAATGTTAACATTCAGTTAATGATATCAAAATAGCCATGAACAAATGTAATTACATGTTGTATGACAAAGAAAAAAGGAAGTAATTATCAGCATATTACATATATATACACTCAAACCTGTTTTTCTGTGTTTTTTTATTTGTGTGGTATATCAAAATTCCAATCAAGTTGGAACATAATTGATGTTAACAATAAAAATGTCATTTTCTTGCATTCTGAAAAGGCTTCAAAATTCCGAAAGGAGCTTCAATGTTGTATATCTGGCTACTGAGAGATATACAAGCGACTAGTGAAACAACAGTCATTGCAAGAACTGATCACCGACTACATGGTAACTGAAAATAAGTAAACTCTAAACAAATGCAAGGTAGCATCTTCAAGTAACAAAAGAAATTTTGAACCAATTTATTACAAGAATGTTCGCGTATTGTCAGACTATGAAGAATAATGGTTATGTGTAAAATAAGTACATATGTAAATAAAATATTTAAAAAAAAGTTCAAATATTATTTTCTAAATCAGATTTTGATAGGTTTGGAAAGATTCCAAGCAGCTGCCAAGCCTCATGTCTTGATTTCATTTTCAAAAGCAATTCCTAGTTATATCATACGGTTTTGAGTTATTTTCTACATGAGATTTTTTTATGTGGTCCTTATTCATTGCATAAAAATAATAAATTTAATTGTATTGAGTTTTTTTTTTTTTAAACTTTAGAAGTTATGAGTGATTTTTGTTTTTTAAATGTGCTTTTTGGTACTTACAGAAAAATCACGTCGACCAAAGAGACGAATCCAGTCGTGCCAAACCCCAAGAAAAAACATTCTATTCTTACTTTTCTTTCAAATTTATTATATTATCATTTATCTATATTTAATTTTTCATTAAAAATTTCGAATTGACACTCGTTTCGTGCAAGCTTAAACATTGCAGCGCCATTGCTTCTCAGTTCTTAAATAAAGAGTCATTTCGTGGCCATTAACACATTTTTTTAGACCGGTAAGATTCCATAACTTTGGAAATATTCAACAGCATGTTCTTATGTAGTAGGCAAGCCTGAAATTTTAATCTTGTTTTTTGTTTTGTCCTCCCCCCTAAAATGCGTGTCAGAGGGAAAAAAGGAGTCTTTACTCAAGAATAATAACAAACACGTGTAATCAAGGTTACACTAAACCCAGTGTGTTTGAAGAAGACTTTTCCATTTTTGGTGAAAACTGGCGTAGTTTGATGTCTTTTCTTTAATAGGCAAAAAATGGTTGGCAGGATTTTCCGTAAGTACCTGTTTTCTTTTTTATATAGCCCCTATCCACCACACAAAAACAAGTTTGAATGTATATATATGAATCTATGTTCTTTTATTATTTTAAATTTACACTGATTTTAGACAGCCAGTAAGCAGCAGCTAATTACACTATTACACACACACACACACAAAAAAACAAAAACAAAAACAAAACAAAAAAAAAAAAAAAAGTCTTACCTGAACTTGCATATATTTGTTAGCATGATCTGAACTAATTAAATGATCCTGTAATTCTTCATCATCTCCAAATACATTATCACACATACTGCAATAATGCTCACTTTTCTGATTATGATTGATGGCATGCTTTTGAAAAGCTAAAGTCTGAGTAAAAGTTCTACCACAAGCTGTAATAATACACTGAAAACGTTTCTCCAGCTGATGTAAGTTATACATGTGTAGATAATAGAGCCGATAACTTTTAATGACTGCATCACATAAATGACAGAAGTGGCCCACTTTAGTGGGAAATCCTATCTCTGCTAATTCTTTATCATCTGGCAGATCATCCAGAGAAATATCAAAATCACCTAAGCGTTTATATTCCCTGCTTACATCTGATTCTTCTTTTCCAGACGGAATATTATTTGATGACAAATCTCTATTCAGATTTGATTTTTCTCCATCAGTATCTTTAACAGAATCTACATCTAAGAAATCTATGGCTTCAAATACTTTTGTAGCTTTGTTAGGATCATTTAAGTCAGTGGAGATAAAATCTGTGCCAGAGTGCTGATCAAGAAGTGTTTCTTTAATTGAAACTGTAACAGCTCTTTCACCTTCAGCTGTTTCTGTTGTGCCTTGAGCAAATATCTGTTGCCCATTTATTTGAGATTTTACATTAATTTCAAATTGTTCAAGGTTACTCATAATGGATGAAGGATCATTCTGGTTCAAAGAAATTTCAAGAACAGAATTTTGCTGAATTTCTTGAATAGCCTGCCCAATTTCTCCTTCATTTTCATTTTGTGAAATTCCTAAAGGAAGGAAGGAAATGGAATTCATTATATTGACAGATTTCTAAAATTGCATTTATACCTACATAAATGTGAACATAATTAAAGAATATAAATTTTTCATAAATGAAATAATTAAAAAACATTATACACAACTGCACATTATTTACTAAACAATCCACACTGGCAACTAAAATATCCATTAACAAATCTGCCACACAGTCAAAGGACAAACCAATGATACTTACTTAAGTAAGTTTCACATACTTTTCTACTAACAAATTTTAATTGTCATAAAAATTAAATCTGGAAGATGCTTCTTCCCCCCCCCCCACAAAAAAAAAAAAAACATTACTGGCAACAAATAAAAACTTAAAAAAAAAAAAAAAAAAACTGGATGCCTTTAGATTTTTATATTATGCCCAAAAGGGTGTTTTTTAACATTTTGTGTGTTACCTATATTTACTAAATATCATGTTTGCACTTAAACCACATAAAATTCAATTCAACAGTAATATCACAAAATATTTGACAACAGCCAAACTGTGTATCTTTAGATTTTCTGATACACAATCTCGTGCGCTGGAAAATTGTTTTTTCCATAGGGTTGCCATTACTTGCTTTGAAATCTTTTGAGTTTTTTTATCAAAAATTCGTTAAAGTTTTCGAAATATGAAATAGACAATTAAAAAAAAATCCAAAATTCCAAATTTGGGCTTCCAGTCATCTCTAGGTACAGTTGTTTTTTTACAATGTGAGAAACATTCATGCATTCTGGCAGATTCTTCATTATTTAGTTTTGTTTAGTTTCTTTAAATATAATACGTGGATATAATATATGGTGGCAACAGCTTGAAAAGTGAATCAAAACAAAATACCAAAACAAAATTAATTTATTTATTTTTTTGTTTATACTTTTATTACATTAAAACTTTTATTTATTTGTTTATTTTTTAGCCCAAAGGGCATTAGCACAGAAGAGCTACTAGTTTCGGTACTTTTCCGTTTCACCGGCGCAAATCTCGCCAAGCAGACTTTATTGGCGACAACATACAGTATACACGTAAAAAATATTAAAAAAATGTTAGTTTTAAGAATTCTTTTTTTGAAGGCATAAACATTTTAATATCGCTTAAAATTTTATAAAAAGCCAATAAATAAAGACAATAAATTTGTAAAAAAACATTAATTTAAGAATTTAGTATGCTTTCATGGTTCACCATCCTGATTCGCCGGTTCATATCACGTGACTCCAAGCGATCTCATCTCACGTAAACTACTCTACAAAATTCTAATGCTCTCAGTAATTATCTACATTAATTTCAAGTTAAATCTTAATTTGGAACACAAGTTTAAATGCAAGAAATATTTCAATTCGTACGAATAGCTTACTCAGAAATTATGTAAAACTGCAGTGCTTTACTTCGCTAATGCATTCTCATTAGAATTGAATTTAACCCTTGACCTTACCTTTTCTATATTTTCGGCTTCAAGTAAGCACTGTGATTGCATTCTAATTGACTTAATTACCGAAAATGGCCTTAGACATAAAGCTGAACTATCTGATAAAAATTCTATGCAATTATATGCCAGTATTGAAAAAAACAATCAATCTGATAAGAAAAAGCTGCGACTTGTTTTGAAAATGAGGCGTAAAAGGTTACCAGCGAGAATATTCCGTTTGGCATCGGTTGTATCATTATTGGCAACTTTATCGCTTGCGCCGGCAAAACGGAAAAGTACCCTAGTTTCATTTTGGCATTTTGCGTTGGTTCAATATAAATGTCGGTTCACAACTTCTTAGATTATAAAAAATTGATTCCGTTTATTAAAATAATTACTAGCACTGTTCCTCATGTACACAATTACCTGTTTTGACTTAAAAAAAGAGAAGTGCACAAATTAACTTCATAGAATGCATATTCCTACACTCTCTACTTACTATATAAATCTAACTACAGTCAAAAGTCTTTAATTCGGACTCGTCGGTACTTGGGCGATTCCAGATTATCGGTTTTTTCGGATTATAGATCATTAGTTTAAATCTGGTAAGATGGCACGCAGAAATTATAAAAGTAAAAATATGAAACTGTAATTTATGAAATAAAGAGCAATTATGATCTAAAGGGTATCAAAATTTACAGAAAAAAAAAAAAAAAAAAAAAAGAAAGAAAGAAAGAAAAGAAAAGAAGAAGCTTAATATTTATTTGTTTACTTTATTAAACATTTCTTTCAATGTGCACATGCATAAAGCATACATTACGCATAGTCGAAATTAGAAAATTGCAACCAGAAGACTATTTGATGTGTATTTGTGATATTTATAATGACGAGGAATTTGATTTAAATCATATCAAAGACGGAGTACATCAAGATGAAATACTACATTTAGTAAGGAATTATAAGCCGAATAAAATAAAAACATCTGCCCTGATGATAAGGATAGTGCTGACAGATGAACTTCCAGTTCATTGTGCACCGCGCTGGTTGCAGGGTTAAGCTGTAGATTTTATCTACACTTTTTAAGAAGAATGATTAGTTCATGGAAGTACTTAACTTTACAATACTTTAACAATTGACCTCTGCCAATATTCCTATTCCCAAACACTAGGTCTTAAATATTAACCCGTTCAGGACCAGCATTGCATATAAACGACACAACGATTCCACTTTTACCAACAAAGTATCCTGTATATGTGACACAATGATTCTGCTCTTAATAGCCCAGCATCGCATATATGCGACAATAAAACGAAATGATTTACTTGAATTTTCAAAAGCCAGTAGATGGAGCTAAGTGGTAATTGTTTTCACATGGGCTAATTCATACGACATTTGACCTTCATGTACTGGCATTAATTTCTATTTTGTGCTTTTGGTTTTGACAGATTTATTGAAATAAACAAAGTGTGAATCACGGCTCTTTATAAGTGCACCTATGAATTAAAGGGACACAGGCGCTTTTGTTTATTTCATTAGGATTTTCTTTTTTTGTACTTAACCCATTAGCCACTGGCATTGTGTTGACGCAACGGTCAAAATAAATGCATACATATAAATATAACTACCTATGATATTTTGTACCAGCAGATGATTTTGTGTAGGAAATAGCTTATTTCTGTAAAAAAATATTTGCCTTCAACAATCATTTTGTTTATAATAATTGATCTCATACTTTAAGCAAAATTTTTGACTGGGTATTTTTTCCGAAAATATTTAACGAAAGAATCGCCGTTTTTATGAGTGATCTATTTTCAGTCAAGGTCACAGTTTATCAGAACATTACATCAATCAGACGTTTATATTTGTGTTGGGAAGAAAGGGAAAACAGGTGTTGCGCTGACCCAACGTCAGCAGGAAATGGGTAAGCTTCTTTTTTACTCATTCCTTTCGATGTTCTGGCTGCTTTAAAAATGCCTATAACGAGGTATTTTACATTAGAAGAAGCCCTTCAAAGATTTTTTTGATGAAGAAACTGATGATCATAATGTTAATAAAGACCAGAATGAAACTGATATTGTTGTTGTTCCCCAGAAATGGCAGAAGCTAGTGATGAAGAAGAAGGAATGACAATGTTTTAAATAATGATAATCATATTTTACCAAATGATATTGGTGGGGAAGTTGAAATTGACGTAAGAAGTAAGTTTCAGCCTTCTAAAAGCAGTGGTAGTCATATAGTAGTTGCATTCTAAAAGCAGTGGTAGCCATAAGAAAAAGTTTAAAAAGCAGAAAACTGAAAACTTGAAATGGATAAAAAAAGGAACCATCAATTATGTCTCAGGAAGAAAATAAAGAAAGACATAAAAGAGAAACTATAAAAGACAAAATACAAGGTAAAACTAGTGGAGAGATTTTCGATTTTCTTTTTGGTTTAGACATTTACTCTCTTCTCGTTGAACAGACAAATATATACACTCAGCAAAAAAATCTCCCTGAATTTATTGCATCTGAAGCCTATATGGGAAGATTTATTGGAGTATTATTGCTTACAGGATATAATTTTTTATCTCAAGAAGAAATGTATTGGTCACTTGATAAGGACATTACTGTTCCTATTGTACGAGAATAAATATCACGTTTACAGTACAAGAATATGAAGCAGAATTTGCATTTAGCTGACAATAGTCCAATTGACAATATCGATAAATTATATACGGTGAGACCATACCTAAACTTACTAAATATCACAACTTTCTACTACTGGAAATAAAAAGTAGCTTTTAGATTTCATACGCGAGATTGCATTATTTCTTTTGCAAACTCCTATTGAGAGTGTAGAATTAGCCAGAAATAGATCAGCAACAGAAAGACTTAGTAAATTCAGCATTCAAAAACCATTGCATGGAGATGGTAGATATTTTATCGTAAAATACGATGATTACAAAAGTAAAAAGTCGTTGTAAAGAGTGCCATAGCCAGACTGCTTATAGATGCAAAGTATGTAATCTAGCTTTACATCATGATTGTAGTGAAGCTTTTCATGCTTGAATCTTTCAATTGAAATAATCTGTATTTGTAAAAGAAATACAATGTATATTTTAATATTAAATTAATTACAAGTAAAGTAATTTATAGATTCATAAAATGTTATACAGCTAAAAAGTAATCCAGTGCTCCACTCAAAGGAAACATTGCACGAGTACAATCCTAGTCACTAAACATATGCAGTTTTATTCCGCTTATGTTGCGCGAATGCAACACTCGCTTTTTCCACAAGTAAGAGCTTTTTTTTTCCCCAATGTAAGTTTATGATATAAATGCTTAATTTAATATTTGTTATTATTTTCATGAGAAAAGAATCATTCCTTGTAGTTTTGGCAGTCAATAATGCCTTGAATGGTCTTTATATATAATGACACAGGCATTATATTTTGGTATATAATGTATTTACTTTACATATAATGCAATTATCTATAAATGTATATCTTGACATTATCAGTAACGGACATCCCATCAGTGGGGGGTCTTTCCTTGATCACTTTCCAGTCATCGTGTACTGATGTCACACAGGGTTTGAGGATGAAATATTTCTGAGTGTCTTTTGAAGAAGGTTTGGTACACTGCTCAAAAAAAAAAAAAATGGGACAGTGCTATATCTCCCGTTCTACTGGGCCGATTGACAAAATTCAAACTGCGTTTTTCATGTCTCGAAAGCGCGACTTAGGATATATATTACATTTATATATAGCACTATTCTAACATAGGTATTTTGACCCAAAATCGGACTTTTTCTGAAATAACATACCAATTTTTTTCCATATTTCGATTCTACGGCAAATTATGCCAGAATACCAAGTTTTGTAAAAATCGTACGAGTAGTTTTTAAAATATTAGCTCTCAAAATTTTAGCTCCTCAATGTTAATTGAATTCGGCAAATATTTATTAATATCTCTTTTTTTTACTAAACTTTTTTTATTTTTTCTCTCACATTTCGAAATTTAGGTTAATTCCAAATAAAATTTACCCATTTTTTGTGTTTTATTTTTTAAATTTCTATTTTTAAATAATTTTTATAAATTTTTCGAAAAAAATTTTGAATTATAACCTATAAAATTTTTACCATCATCATAAAGTAGGTGTATTTTCAAGCATATCTGCAAAAAAGTAGACTTTTTTATTCAAAATTTTCTAAGATATACACGAATTTACATATTTTCGCGTTTTGAAATTTGGCATCTTTTTTTTGAGCGATAATAACGCCAAATGTGGTTTATGAATTTTTGTTACAGTGAATTGCGACAGCTATTTTTAACCTTAAATTTCAAGTAAAATTTTACGGAGAATTAATTATATGAAATTTTTTCCCACAATAAGATGTAATAAATATTTATTAATACTATATGAAAATCTATTTTTTAAATTATAGATGATATTATTCAAATTTTCAACAATTTTTTTAAATTTCTCTCTTTCATCCTTTTTTTAAAAAAATAAGAGTATGTTTTTCTAAGAGTAAATTTTTACCTTCGGCGTTTTATCGTCTGCTACTTTACTTCGTTTAAATCGAATTGTCTAAAACTGAGAATTTTCGTTTAATGTTTATTTGAATTTAATGAAAATATTTTATGACATTAACTGCATAATTTATTTCTAAACAAACTGTTGCTTTTGAAGTGGCTGAAAGAGCGGCAGATACTATCATCCATATTTTTAAAGCATAATATATTTTTATAGAAATATAAGATTTTGAATAATCATTTTTATAAAAGTCAAATTATGATATAAACATACAACCCTGTAGAGACTGAATTAATGGAAGTTCAATGGTTATGTAGAAATGATCTGCAGCTACTTAATGGCTGGATAAGTCAGCAGATTCTGTGGACAAGCAAGAATAATTATATAAACGACACCCAACATTCTGTATTTTTGTATTTAATGTCAATTTAATCTGTAAAAATGTATTTTTGTGCGTAGCTTACTTTCATTATATCCTTAAAATTCTAATTTAGAATGTAATTGTCAAGAACTGAATCCTAATCATCAGTAATATAATAAGTAATTATTACGGTTATTAATAAATCCTTCTTATAAAGTAATTGCAAATATTTCAAAAAACGTTCTGTCTGAATGCAAATATTTTTCTATGCAAAATTTTTAATTTATATTAATAAAGATTGCACACGATATTATTTATTTGCACTTCAATTTTTACCGTCAGCTCTAGTAGAAGTTACAAATCAATTATATTTAATTAAGGATTGGATTGGATTATTTAATTATGGCAAAGCACACGAGGGCTATCTGCCTAAAGGGAGGATGCCTTCGTGGAGGACTTTCTAAGGTAAACTGGCTCGTATACACGTTACACATGGGGAAAACCACTAAAACGCCCGTGCAGGCAGCCCGTTCGCGGGATTCGAACTTCCGACCGAACTACCAGAGCTCAGCGTCTTTACCGCTCGGCTGCTAGTGGGCTATTTAATTAAGGAATGACCATCTAAATTTAAAAACAGCGTACCGTAACAGCAATTCAATTATTGGCGCCGTATCTTTCATGTTACTCCTGATTAGCAAGCTACATGATTTTTAATGAGTATTCGGGTTTTGCTAGTAACTTCATTTGGAAATCGGGCTTAAACTAGGTTAGTTGGTTATTTGAACATAGAAAGAATGTGGGAGCTATTTGGTTAAGATGCTTTCATAGAGAACCTTCATAAAGAGAACCTAGAAAACTACGAAAACCAACCATGCAAAACCCTGGGTTAGACTTCGTAACAAACAGTTAGTATTTAACAATCTTCAAATGCTAGGTAACTGGTGAGGCTCCAATTAAATCTCCAATTTAATATTTTATTTGTAAATATTTAAAATATTGTTGTATACTTAGACATAAAAAGCAGAACTACCAAGCCGTAGTGGAAATGAATATTCATTTTCTTTTGCAATAATTGTACTCACTTAATATTCTTGGAATATGAGCTAAAGATGGAACGTTCTCGGAAGATTAAAGAAGTGTTTAAATCCAGTGATATAAGGTTTGTCTTAGAAGCTCAGGATCAAAACGATTCTGCAATTGCCCCATTAGTTGACTTGTAAATGGTTGTGAATTAAGCAGATGACTTTTAATCTTACGTTTTCAGTCAGACAACGTATTCCAAATGTTTTGTATTGCATGATAATGCATCTTTTCATTATTCAATAACCAGTCGGAGAACCGCTTGTGTTCCGAAAATAAGTATGTATACTCAATCGTCCTGCATGTTTTTCAAATTTGTCTTCTTGTGATTTTTTTTCTTTCCCAAAAACTAAAGTTGCCTCTCAAAGGAAAGTTTTTTGATATTGAAGAGACAAAAGGAGTATGACATCTACTTTTAGAGGCATATCAAAAACAGATCTCTACAAGCCTTCTCTTCCATTACATGTTGTGCAGTCAGACAAAAAGTTGCATCAGCGTAAATTCTATAATCTATTTTTATTACACTCTGATTACTTTACTAACATACAATGAATATATGCTAAATCTTTTACATCAGCTTAAGTAATTTGGAATTTTTGACGGAATTGTTGTCGGAACTAGGACTTAGAAGATAGGTCATATTGAATATTTCGATAATCCAATAAATTGAAGGTCGAAGTTTCAATATTTTATTTTCGGAGGGAGGGGAATTTTTTTCAGTTTTGTTCCATTATCCTAAGTATATTTGCTTCGATTCTTTATTTTTTCTATAAAAGCGGAAATCTTACGCATGGTATACATATAACACATAGCTTCAATTAAAATTTAATAATGTACAGGGTGTTTATAATTAAAGTTCCACATTGAAACGGTCATAAAACAAAAACTACTGGATCAAATGTTATCAAACCTGGTAATTGTGTAAAAGAGATCATAGGAATTTATTTTCCGTGAAAAAAGGGAAGTTCCAAACCTCACCACCAGGGGGAAAATGGCGCTGTATGCAATATTTTTAAACGAAATATGGTTCGGAATCTAACTTAACCTTTTGTTACATGGGTTTAATATGTTGCATACCCTTAAGAAATTTTGAAGTAAGAAAATTACCATTTAAAGGCGTTAAATTCGATAAACGTTGAGTGCGCCATCCGTGTAAGTGAGAAATTCGTCCGTGAAAACCACGAATTAGCGATTAGAAAATGTGAGATCGCAAATCACTCGCACAAGTGCGTACAATCTGGAAATCGTTTTCTTACAGATCGCTAATTTGTAATTTTTGAAGCCTGAATTCGGCCCTAAAACATGAAGATACTGATTCAAAACGCTTTTAATCGATTTGGACCAAAAAAATCCCTCATGTTATCTATCTAGTTCCATTGCATTCTCCTACTGCATTCGATTGCATAGCAATCATTCCACACCGTTTGGTGTGCAATGACAGCTAGTTTTATAACTGAACCATTTTTCTCTGAAGAACAGTCGACAGCTGGACTACTGTGATTGCAGCTCATTTAGAGTCAATGTTAAAATGTTTTGTAATACATGAACTGCAGTAACGTGGCATTTTAGATACTACGATTTTTATGCACGGCTGGGCCCCACCTCACGTGTGTCACACAGTTACTTAGGCAACATTTCACGAATGAACGTCTTATACGCCAACACTTCCCCTCACCAGACCTCAACCTCTGTGACTTTTAGCTATGGGGTTTTCTCAAAAGTACTGTTTATGGTGATAATCTAAACAATTTGGCAGAAATGAAAAATGTTAAACACTGACATATCCGTAACATTCCTCCCGATATGCTAAGAGCTGCTGTTGAGAATGCAGTAACAGAATTTAACTTGCTTTCGGAAAATGCTAGACGCTACATTGAACATGCTTTGTAACATGTTTCGGAAAATATTAAACACATTTTAAACAGATGTTTTCGTGTCTTATTTCATTTAAGAATCTTGTATACAGCGTCATTTTCCCCCTGGTGATGAGTTTTTTTAACTATTTTTTTCCTCGCTGCAAATAAATTCTCATAACCTCCTTTACACGATTCCCAAGTTTGATAACATTTGGTACGGTAGTTTTCTTTTTATGACCATTTCAAATTGGAACTTTAATTATAACCACCACGTAAATTAAACTTTAAAAATTTTACAGTTTGGTTCAAGTCCCAGCTTTAAAAATATATATATAAATATAATCTTTTATATTAATCCTCTTAGAAAGAATGTTTTAAGAAGCTAATTTTTCTCTCGCATTATAGATTGTATAAAAAAAACATGATCTTTAATATGATTTAGATTGTTTCAGCCGATATAAGAATCGGGTTACTCGGTGGTACAGAATTAACCCTGCTGGACTGTTTTATTTCTTTATCATTTAGCAAAAATCTTTTAATTAAAATATTTATCCTTTAGACTTCGCTTTTTTTATTTATAGTTAGAATGACTAGAAAATGAAAAGCTGTCTTCAGCTGAAACGCAATTCATGTAATTGGTATTTTAAAAAATTGACAAGAAAGCAAAATTTATGGAAGTCTAGCAATCGAAAAATCTTAATTTTCTAGTGTGTGCACTGAAAATAACTGTAGAAGGAAAGAAGAAAATTAGGGAGAAAAGTAAGCAAAAATTTGCAGGGAAATTTGGCTCTCAGACATACCAAGATGTTTCAAAAAGTTGGACGCTTTTGAAGATACTTTCAGGATACTTCAATGAATTTAGGTGTTCAAAGAAAAAACACTTGGACGTGTACACCAGCAAATACCATTAGTTGAGCTTGTGGTTAACAGAAAAGACAATATGGTTTAGACTATATGGTTGTATAAATTTAAATTACGTTATAGAACATCATATCGTATCATAAATGGAGAATCCCATGATTTTCTCATTCGAATTATTTGAAGATTCAGGAGTTTATCCAGTGATGTATGTGGATGTCACCTAAAGATGTTCTTTTTTTCCTTCTGATGAAACAGCCGCCGAGCGATAAAGTCACTGAACGCTGGTAGTTCTGTCCGAGGTCCGAATCCCGCGAACGGGCTGGCTGCTTGGGCATTTTCGTGGTTTTTCCCATGTGCAACGTGTATGCCAGCCAGTTCCCCTTAGAAAGTCCTCCATGAAGGCATCCCTCCCCTAAGGCAGATAGCCCTAGTGTGCTTTGTCATAATTAAATAAACCAAAACCTCTTGATGAACCCAGTCTTTCCTTTCATCTCATACCTTCAAAATGTTTAGCCTCTAAAGACTGATAAAAGCTCTGACCAAATATTGATGAAATGGATTGAATTGAATTATTAAGTTACGTCAAAGCAGGGCTATCTGCCTAAAAGGAAGGATGCCTTTGTGAAGAACTTTCTAAGGGAAATCAGCTGGCATACACGATACACATGAGAAAATCCACGAAAACGCCCATACAACCAGCCTGTTTACCGGGATTCGAACCCCGGAGTGAACTATCAGTGTTCAGCGACTTTACCGCTTGGCCGTTTATGGGCCTTTATGAAATGGAAGGCGATAACTTTATTTAAAATGATTGTCATAAATATCAAGATATTTCGAAAATTGGATATTTTTTAATATACTTGCAGAATGCCTAAAGAAAAAGAGCAAGAATAAAGTAGAATGAAGAAAAAGAGCAAGAATAAAGTAGAATGCCTGAAGAAAAAGAGAAGAAAAAATACATTTTATGGTAAAATTTAGTATTTGTATTTTTTTTTAAATTTAAAACTTTTTAATCTTATGATATTTGATTTTTACGATTTCAAAAATAAAATATTTGACTAAAATATGAATAACATTTAAGAAGCCAAATGTAGGATAAAATTGTCTAAATCAATGGGCACAATGATAAAACTGTTTAAAGCAGTGTATGCAAGTCATCCTAAGTTAAAATGTCGCAATCCTAAGTTAAATGTCTCTCTTATTTATATATATCTTTTCTGAACGGAACATTGAAAGGCGTGTTAACTGTGCTTTACTGTATTTTCTCTTTTAATATATGCAGTTTTCAAACGCATCGTAGTCTGGGTTACAAAGTATTCCTCCGAAAGAAACGCAATTCAAATAAATAAAATCAAATTCTGGAAAATTTATATTAATAAATATATTTAAAATGCTCAATTCGAAGGAATAAATAGAAAATTTTAAAACAATTATCTGAAGAGACAATGCAACACAAACAATTAAAATAAAAGGTAAGAATTTAAAAATTACCTAAAATAATAACTATGACAAAAAATATATATAAAGAAAACTATTTGAAAAAAAATAAATGCTGCACCTTTATTTACGCAGTTCGAATAGGTAAGTAGAAATTTTTAAAATAGTTATTCGAAAAAAAAATCCATGCAACTTAAACAATTAAAATGAAATTCGAAAAAGAAAAAATTACTTAAAATAATAAGTTATAATTAAAAATATAATATAAAGAATATTATTTGGAAAAAAGGAACGATGGTGACTTTTTTTCCGCTCACAGGAAAGGAAACTAGGTTGCCATATATTAAGAAGTTCGCCAAGTGAACTATTCTTGGCGCAAACTGACAAAAAAGTGCCAACATAAATTTGTGAATTTCTCCGTAAATTTCGCTCCAAATTTTACAAAATTTCATATTTAGGCGTAATTTGAGTCGTAGAATCGAAATATGTAAAAAAATTGGTATGTTATTTCAGAAAAAGTCCGATTTTGGGTCAAAATACCTATGTTAGAATAGTGCTATATATAAAACTAATATATATCCTAAGTCGCGCTTTCGAGACATGAAGAACGCAATTTGAATTTTGTCAATCGGCCCAGTAGATCGGGAGATATAGGACTGTCCCTTTTTTTTTTTTTTTTTTTTGAGCAGTGTACATGTGTTGAGGTTATATTCAGTTTCATCCCATTAGCCATGGCTAAGAGACCTAATTTAAAAACTTTAAAATTTATGCAAAATCACCGGACACTCCACCTTTCCGTCTAACTAGAAAATATTTTCCGAAAATTTACGTTGACGGAAAAGTAAAGGTAGAAGATGCATCGTGCACGCTAAAACCGAGGAAAAACGAAAGGAAACAGCGTATTTTGAGTGCAAAATATGCAATGTAGGGCTGTGTGTCGACGCTTTTGAATTATTTCACACACAGCAGAATTTCTAAACTGGAATTTAATTACCTACAGGTAATTCTTTTTTTTTTTTTTTTTTTTTTTAAATTTCGTATTTGTACTTTTTTTTATGTTTATAGTATTTATTTCTGTGTGTATAGTTATGATTTTAGTATTTTACCTGTTTAATTTATTTCTATTAATGTGATATTCTTTATATTAATACACATTAAAAACAAGTACATACACAGCTTCAAAAATTAAAGTCAGACTATCAAAATGCTGTTTTTTTTTTTTTTTTTTTTTTTTTTTTTTTTTTTTTTTTTGTAAAATTAGGCTTAACTGCTAAAAATGCGCAGGCTGGTGACGACGATCCATTTCAACGGGTCCAGTCCTGTTATTCTCCTGGAGCTGGTCCTTAAGGGTTAAATTGATTTTTAAATTTTCAAAACCTGCTATAAATTCATTTTGTAATTATTATTTCAGTTTCACAGTTTTAAAATCATAAAAAAAATTAAGAGTGGTTATTATTATTTTTTTTAATTTACTTATCTCCCCTCTCCCCATTTTCAAGTTTTAAAATCCTACTGTGGCTTAAATTCGAAGTAATGTCATAATAGACACACTTCTCCTTTTTAAAACTGACCAGATAAAAACTTCTACAATTATTCTGTAATATGTATTATTTTCTTAACTTCTGAAATTCATATATTAACAACCCAGGCTTAAGCATTATGAATAAGGTATTTTTTAATTCCGGATAATATACTAAGTGAAACATTATTGAGCTGTCACTAACTCATATGAGTTAAAATAAATTTGTTTACATCTTTTATTTTTACTCACTGTTCAATTTTAAATTAGTTTTTGCTTGAAAACAAAAATGTACTAATGCATTTAAATTATTTTTAGTCACAAAAATGCTTACATGCATTGTCATGTTAAGTCTATCAATTCTGATAATTGTGAAAATTAATACTGAAATTCTTAATATGCACACTTGTCTGTGCATTTTGTTTTTTTATAATAATGCCCGAATTTACAATTTGTATGCCAGAATTATGCTCTCAACACTTTTCTTCATTCTGCAGAATTGGCAAATTCCATATTTTTTGTTGCCAAAGTCCCTTTTTGGTCTATTTCATAAGCTTTACTTATCTAGTTCTTGATAAACAATGGGCTAGATCTCAATTCTTCCATCAAACTGGAGCAGGGTTAATTCTGCATTAGAACCTTCCAATTACACCACATAAATTTGACTGTGTTTTTGACAGAGATAAAATCAAACGTAAAAGAATGTAAAATTACACATAAAGGATACTTAATTATAATTCCTTATTTATGTCTCATTAACCTTACAACTTTTTCAAATGTATATCATATTTTCAGAGGGATGCAGTATTTACTTCTATGTTGAATTTATATTTCTATTTTCTATAACATATGTGCCATTATTAAACACACACCAAAATATATATACATATACATTGAAGTGCCACTGAATTAGGGATAGTAATTTTATAGCGCTGCACGGCATCTCTGCTCACATGAAGTTGTGGTAAATACACATACAGCTAGTACTATGTTTGTTGTTAATCAGTTGTTTTAATTACCAGTATGGGTCAAACTTCTGATTTAGACAGCTTCAATCTTGGACAGATGGTAGGCACTCGACGGATGGGCCACTTAATTTCCAAAATCCTCAGTAGGCTAGGATTTTCAAGGTCAACAGTGTCAAGAGTATACTGAGAATGCACGCGTGGGAAAAAGAACTAGTATTCGGGCAAATTGCACAGGACAATTAACCTAGAACAAGCGTGGCGTGAGACGGTTCAGCCGTATTGTACATGGTCAACAAAGCCAAACATTAGCTCAAATTCCCACCCAGCTGAATCAGGGTGACATTTGTACAGTCAGTAAAAGGATCATGCAACGCTTGCTTAATCAAATGGGCTTCGGAAATTTGACCAAATGGGCTTCGGAGGCCATAGTCCCACAAGAGTACCTTTACTGAATGCACACTATAGAGCTGCACTTCTTGCCTGAGCAAGATGAGTCTCAATTCCAATTAATTAATACCAATGGGAGGCTGAGAATATGGCATCAGACTCATGAAGCCATGAATCCTGTACAGGGTTCGTAGCCACATTTTAGTTAAAAAAAAAAATAAGCACCTATAAGCACTTTTCAAGCATATTTTACGGGAAAAAAAAAATGAGCACCCCTTCTAATTACATTATACACAACTGCATAACCTTAAAAGAAAAATTAGACTTGTAATTTAAAATATGAGCAATGCAATATTTATTAAGAGAATGAGCATTACCTCAACCATGGAAAATAATTAACTTTTTTTTTAATTTTAAATGACAGTTCAATTTACAGAATTAGTTTACAATGAGAGAAAAATAAACTATGCAGAACTAAACTATATTACAAGATTTAATGATGAAATTTCAGCTCAAAATATAGAAAATAAGTAATAATAAGTAATAATAAGCCATATTAATTGTATTTGCTTGGCACCTAATAATAAATACAATTTATTTTTCCACTCATATTAATATTTAAATAATTTAAATTAAATCAAAATTTGAACATTTTCTAAATTTTCATTGCATAACAGTTTTTCCTTAACATATATTCCAAGCAAAGTAATTTAAGTAAAAAAGAGAAACATTTCTGAAATCAGGAGACGGGAAATTGCTTCATGCAGTCACCCTTTAACAGTAAAAGCTTAACTAACTCGCATACTCAAAAATTGCCGAATATTCCGTATAGTCGAGCGTAACTGGAAAAAGAGGAGGGGGAGAGATAGTAGCCATTCTTTAGATTTCTCAGCTAAATAAATGATTTTGACATTTCGATATGTGCATCATATAAAAATAGACCAACAGAACTGAGAAATATTCTGCTTAGAAAGCACAGTAAAAGTCTTTTGAGTGTTCATAAATAAATCTCAGACAGAACATCAAAATTAATTATCTCTGCAAAATACCGCAAACGTTACTGCGCAATAAGTGCGGCGTAATTCTTCCATACGTGATATTACGCAATCGGAATCGAAATCAACAGCTGCCAGTATTCGGAGAATAAAGAACTAAATAAAGGAAAAGAAAGAGACTTACTAATCTGGGGTTTTTTTTTTTTTTAATTCTAATTTTGAACAGACTGCGTTAAATTTTCGGAATATAATCATTCTTCGCTTGGGTTGGGTAGACCGCAAAACTTTTAGTCCTATTCAATCCAGACTGGACAGTGACAAAAAAAAAGTCCGCTGCTTCAATATTAGATATTTTGCGGAGAAAGGGGAGAAACTTCCAACCTCCGTACTGTATAATGTATTGGTTAAAAAAAAAAAAAAAATATTATGACTATTTGATTACTTTCCTTTTATTTAAGCCATTCCGAATATTATTCCTTAGAAAGCTAATCTGTGTAAAAATACACCATTTTTTGAAGTTTATCTACACTTCAGCAGCTACTGCAACTATATTATTATAAATATTCTTACATATGCTCATAATATAAGCATAAGATCATAATAAACACGAATATGAACTGACCACGTGGCACGAGAATGCAAATTATTAAAATCTTGATAAAAATTCAAACGTGTGTGAGTATTTGGGTGGGAGGAAAAGAATACCGAATGTACCGGAATTTTCTACGGTTTTTACAATTCTTGGACTTATAGAAAGACATGCACCTGTCTGTACTCTCGCACGCACTATAGGTTAATGCAGAGAAAGGGCGAAAAGCTATTTCCGGGAGTATGATTCACTATCTGACGTTCCATTATAAGGAAGAAAAGTTTTTTTATTTAGTTTCGGCTTTGGTACAGGGGGGGGGGGAACGCACATTCATTAAAAAAAGCACTAAAATAAAAAAATAAGCACTAAAAACAAAAAATAAGGGCTTTAAAGAAAAAGTAAGCACCTATAAGGGCCTTTATATTTTATTTTCAAATATAAGGACTTATAAGCACTTGTAAGGACCGCTACGAACCCTGCTGTATGGCAGATTGAAACTGTACAAGACCATGGTGGCTTAATCATAGTCTGGGATGTCTTCTCTTGGCAGAGTTTGGGATCTTTGGTACTTGTACCAACCTCCCTCAATATGATTCGGTACGTAGAGCTGCTAGGCAATCATCTCCATCCATTTATTCCTGTCATTCACACGGAAATTGAGTATCCGAGAAAGATAACTGCACCTCTCATAGGTTCTGGTTGGCTACTGCCTGGTTGGATGAGCATACTTCTGACTTCTCTGTCATAAATTGGCTACTTAAAAGCCCTGGCTTAAATTCTACTGAGCATCTTTCGGACGTTTTGGAGAAAGGTCTGAAACCTCATCATACAACACTAGCAACTCTTCCTAAATTATAGACAGCTCTATCCGATGTTTGACAAGCCATTCCCGTAGAATGCTTCCAGAAACTTATTGAATCTATGCTTTTTCGTTTGGCAGCCATTGTAAAGGCTAGAGGAGGCACAACTCGTTATTGACTAGCTATCCCGAATTCAGTGGCACTTCAGTGTATACAGTACAAAGTCTGTAAACCAGACGTCCATTATCTGGAATGATGTATAATCTGGACCTCAAAGCCACAAACTTTTTTTTTTTTGTATGCTTTATGCATGCGCATTTAATGTTACACATGCACGTTTAATGTTTATGCATGCCGTTTAGCACAAAAAACGAAGCAACTTAAACAACTTACATTGAAAGAAATGTTTAATAAAGTAAACAAATAAATATTAAGCTCTTTTTATAAATTTTGATACCCTTTACATCATAATTGCTCTTTATTTCATAAATTACGGTTTCATATTTTTAACTGTATAATTTCTGCCTGCCATCTTACCAGATTTAAATTGATGATCTATAATCCGGAATCGTCTAAGTCCCAATGAGTCCGGATTACAGACTTTGTACTGTATATATATGTAATAGATTCAAACTCAGAAGGTGAATGTCCAGCAGAAATTTTGATGGCGTAGAAGTGTTGATCCATAATGAATAGGAAATTGGAGACGAATGCAGACTAACTCTTCATTTTTCATTTCAGCAAACATGTTGCAGACAAATCAAGCTAGCACAATAATTGTGCCTATTTCAAGAGGTTTACATTTTTGATAACTTTGCAGCAAAAAGGAAGCAACAGACAGACAGCAGTCCAGCTAGGACAAAGTGTTGAAAGCAAGTGCATTATGCTCAGGGTGAAATCTTAATTCAGACTGAGTTAGTTTTGGTTCTCAATGCATTCTGATAGGATAGTTAATATTGCTGTAAAATTGCTATTGGCTGCTTGAGTTTTAGTTCCATTTACATCACCAGAATTATGTAGGAGTCATACTACATAAATTAATCTAGAAATGATGCAGTGTAAGGAGAATTTACTATTTTTAGAAATGAGAATTTAATCTTTCAGATATTCTTTATTTTTCTTACACACATGTGTGTGTGTGTATTTGTGTGTTTGGACTTCATTAACCCTAGAATTAGCAAATCGGTAAACATGAAAGCAACCAAATAACAAAAATAAACACATAGTATATGAATTATGGTACAGTCTGCAAATTTGAGAAACTGCTACACAATGCATATACCTTTTAATTAAGCCTCAATTTCAGTTTAATAAACAAAAATTCAAATCAATCTGATCTGACTCATATTTATGAAAACTAATCATAAAATAACGGAAAACAAAAACTCAGAAATTTTTTAATGTACTTGGCTAACTGGAAATTTAAAGCAAATTTAAAGCTTCAAAAAGAGGATGCATTGTAATCTTACTATAGGTGACAACATAACTAGTTATTTTTAGTAAAACACCAAAAAGTTTAAATAAGATCAATTTACAAAGAAACATACCTGAATATTCAACTTTTGAATAATCTATAGCTGATTTGGATACCCAACGCATGTGAACATGATGCTGGTGCTTTCTGCACATTTCAACACTGGGAAACCTCATGCAACACAAAAAACATGTATTGCGATCCACATTTGATGGATCATAGTTTTCTTGATGATTAACATTGGAAGCAACAATGTCATCAGCATTTCCAATATGAGCAGCGTCTGCCATATGTTTCTAAAAAATATGGGTAAAAATACGTAAGTATGCATCGTTGGTGTAACAGTGTGACACTCACAACATAGAAAAAATAACAATTTTCGTAAAGTGATATCTCATGGAATGTTAAAGTGGAAACACATTACATACAAAAAAACATGGAGAATGAAAAATAGTTTTATTCACAGATATGTGCAGGAAATAATGTTTGATATTTGGAAAAATTATTCCAATGAATTACCACCAACATGAATTACCACCAACTGTAACATATGTATCACAGCTACAGTAAAGTAACTGGCATGCACTCTGGAAGATATCTAGCTTCTCACATCCTTCGGTAGGAGTGGTGCTAATTATGGTGATAAAGTCTTCAAGAGAGTCAATATACTTATCATAAATGAGATCAGTCATCATTGTGGCACATGTACTACAACAATTAGTTGTTCATTTGAACAATTAAATATGGAACACTATTTATTATAAATATTCATGATTAAAACATTTATTCTTTATATTTACTGTTTCCACCTTCACATTTTACATTCTACTACTCAATCTATATATTATAAAACTGTTATTTTGGTGATGTTCTATCACTCCTTCAAGTTTTGTTACAGGTTATATATGCATGTATAATAGCACACAAACATCAGTATCAACATTTTAACAGTTGTTTAAATATATAAAATAATATTAAATGAAAAATCAGTTCATCAAGAAAGCTTTCATGTTAGTTATCAGATACTTGTCATACCTTTTACCTTCTGCAAATGGAAAAGATAACCATCTTTTATTATCTATTAAAAAGCCCGAGGTTCTAAATAAGTCATATAATGCTTGACTTTTATAATTTCTATCAGAATTAAGTTTTGTTGAAGCTTTTTTCATTATGTGACAACACATAACAAACAATCTTCTTTTGTAAGTTATATGTACTAACTTATATATTTATACAGCATGAAAACCTACTTACATAAGCAGTTTATTTTGGGGGGAAAAATGTAAGTATGATAACATTCTTTTAAACATAAATACAGTCAAAAGTCGTTAATCCGGACTCGTCGGGACTTCAGCGATTCCGGATTATCGATTTTTCCGGATCATCAGTTTCAATCTGGTAAGATGGCATGCAGAAAATACAAAATTAAAAATATGAAACCGTAATTTATGAAATAAAGAACAATTATGATCTAAAGGGTATCAAAATTTACAAAAAGAAAAAGCTTAATATTTATTTGTTTACTTTATTAAACATTTCTTTCAATGTAAGTTGCTTCGTTTCATGTGATAATACTTTCTCTTTAATTCTATTAAACAGACATAATTTCTTGTTTAGTTACAAAGTTCCGCTGTTCAAGTCCTATAATTGCTTTGTTGAGAATACCGACTAATTTGTCAATCGAAATGTTTTCGTTTTTAGTAACCTCTGGGTCACTTTCTTCACTATCGGATGCGAATTATAATGACGAGGAACTTGATTTAAATCATATCAAAGACCGAGTACATCGAGATGAAATACTGCACTTAGTAAGGAATCATAAGCCAAATAAAAATAAAAATAAAAAAAATAAATAAATAAAAAAAAAACATCTGCCCTGAAGATAAGGATAGTGCTGACAGATCAACTTCCAATCCGTGGCGTGAAATTGATAAACAGATTTCAGATTTCAAAACATACTTTCGCTTTGTAGATACAAATTACATATTAGTAAATATATATCGGAAATTCTATTTGACATAATCTAAATTAAACGCGCATGCGCACAAACATATTCGCAGCCGTAAAGGTCTTACGCGCACTCTTAAACGCCTGTGTGCATGCGTGAACGCGATGCATGCGCAGAAAGTTTGTAGCTTTGAGGTCCGGATTATAGATCATTCCGGATTATGGGTGACCGAATTAACGACTTTTGACTGTATATCTCTTAGGTTCATTATTTCAATAAAAGACAATGACAGACTTTAAAGACTTAGAACAATGTATTTAATTGTGGTTGATAAGCAATAAGATATTTTTTAAATCCTGGATCACATATCCTGCGCATGTATCTTAATGTAGAAAACTCTGGCATGCCTTATCTTTTCTGTGTTTTTCTCCTCCTTCTTCTTTCATCATAATCTATTCTACATTTTATTTTAGATGATACAAATAAGTAGTTAACTATAAAAATGGTTATAAAATTATACTGATTGCTTACCCAATTAAATTTACTTAAAAGCTGCTTGCTAGTATTGTGATCAATTACTCTTTAAAAACAACTAAAAGGAACTTGAAAACAACTATGGATTTAATTAAAAGAAATTATCCTTCTGTGGAATAAGTGATCTCTATATATATTTTTCTTTTTAATTTCTGAACTACTTACCGTATTTGACGGCATATAAGACGCACCCTTATTTAGAAGGCCACACACGTGTAGATGTAGAAAAAGTTATGTGTGTTTAGACCTTTATCCGGGCTAAAAATAGCATTCAGTATTGAAAGTTAACCTGTGTCCTTCACATATAAGACGCAGATAACTTTTTTTGAGACCAAATTTAGGAAAAAAAGCGCGTCTTACATGCCGTCAAATATGGTATATATTTTCAAATCAAACTACAAATGATCCACAATAAACTGAAGCCCAGTCAGTTGAATATATGTATGGAATGAATTTTTTATGAGTCCTTGAATCCCTTTAATAATAATAATTCCTCCAGAAAACACCTTAACCCTTTAATTGCCAAGTTATTTTGATGATTTGGGTACACAAATTATCAAATTTTTTTATTGCAAAAATCAAATGTTTAGTACAAAATGAAATATACTTAGTAGTTAAAAATTGATATTTTGAAGTACATGGGTAAAATTTTTAAAGTTTTGTAGCCACTGCATATTCGCTTGAGACGGCTGCCACTCAACATGGCAGTCGTAAAGTTCGCTTCAAGTGGGGCATTATTTTCTAAAAATGAAAAAATAATAATAATAATAATAATAATTACTTTCTTAAAAATAAATGAAAAAAATAAATAAAAGTGAATACCTATTAGTAGTTCAGTAATTCAGTCTTGTGTGGTACAACTGGAAACACTTTTCCAAGCACAAACCAACTCCACAATCATTACACCAGAATCATGTTTCTTTCATTATCTTTTTCCCATTTTTATCCTTTTTTGAACAACACACTTTGCACTGTCTTGTCGGCTCACGTTTCGCAGGAGTAGGAGGAATATGGGATATAAAATGTTGTTCAGTAAGACGGGCAGGGTTATCTATTGTAGGTGGTCTGCCAACATTCTTTTGTCCAGAAGCAGCATCATCATATTTATGTAAAAGCTCTTCTACAACTTGGATTCGAAATTCTAAAAATGTAATACGTTTCCCAACCACATTTTTATAGAGCAAATATGAGTTCCAGAGTACTTTGTCTAGTAAATGTAAAAATATCTTTTTATAATATTTTTTCTGACGTTTTCGGATTGTTGGATGAAAGGATATTTACTGATCACAGCAATCTACACCACCCATAGTTAGATTGTAGTCAGAAACAATCTCCGGCTTGAATATATTTTTATTTTTTTTTTTTTATTTTTGAGGCTGACCATGGAAGTATCATGAATACTGCTCATCAAACACACATCCTCCTTATCTTTCCACCTTATAGCCAAAATCTTACCTCTTTGAAAAGCTATGATTTGACCTTTTTGAAATTTTCTTTTAGCGAGTTCTGTAGGTAAATCTCGTCTATTCATCCTTACTGTGCCATAAATATCTGTTTTTTGGGCTATAAGTAAATCTGCAAGCTCGGGTGACATGTAATAAGTTATCTACAGTCACACAATAACCATTTCCAAGAAAGCGATGCAATAGGTGCATGACGACTTTTGTAGAAAGTCCATAATTTGTATACAATTGGTTGAAGACAGTACTATTTCCTGTATAGATAATGAAGTCACAAATATACCCTGTTTCCGCCTCACAAAGCATAAAAAATTGGATTAAAAATCACGCACGTTTGATAGGAATATATTGTTTCCAAGATAACCTTCTTTTATAAGGCATCCAACCGATACATCACTTTATGGTATGTAAAAATTACAAAATTTTTCCCGTAAATTTTCTATCACATTATACAGCTTCCAAAATTTTGGATTTGGAAAATCATCTCCTTTTTCAGCTTTATTACTGCAAAAATGTAAATATCGAAAAATCAAAATAAAACGATTTATGGGCATTACTTTTGAGTAAACTGGAGTATGCAAAATCCTTTGATGAGACCAGTACATAGCCTGATTTGGTTTTCGGACAATACCTTGAAGAATTATTAACCCAAAGAATAGCTTCATTTCTCTGTCATTTGTAGGGATCCATTTTTTACTGTGGGAGCACCTTGATATCTTTGCCCAATTTGCTTTTCTTTCTTGTTCTTCATAGTTGTTAATTTCTTTGACAATTACAGTCAAAAGTCGTTAATCCGGACTCGGGACTTCGGCAATTCAGGATTATAGCTCATCAGTTTAAATCTCGTAAGATGGCATGCAAAAATTCTAAAATTAAAAATATGAAACCGCAATTTATGAAATAAAGAACAATTATGATCTAAAGGGTATCAAAATTTACAAAACAAAAGCTTAATATTTATTTGTTTACTTTATTAAACATTTCTTTCAATGTAAGTTGTTTAAGTTGCTTCGTTTTATGTGATAATACTTTCTCTTTAATTCTATAAACAGACATAATTTCTTGTTCAGTTAAAAAGTTCTGCTGTGCAAGTCCCGTAATTGCTCTGCCGAGAATACAAATTAACTTGTCAATCAAAATTTTTTTCGTTTTCACTAACCTCTCTGTCACCTTCTTCATGTCTTTATCCATTTTTTTGCAGCAATTCCACTTTTTCTTTGATGGACATCGACACATACTTTCATTTTGTAGATCCTTTGGGAGCTCCAGCATGGGAAATTCTATTTGACATAATTGAAAGTTCAAGTTTACTTTTATAAAATTGCTCTTACAGTCTGCAAAAAATAATAAGCAGGATCCAATTCGAAGATTAAGGAACAACGCAATCATCAACATTAACTGAAATAGATAATTAGATAATTTTCTTATACCATCCGTTATACATTAAACGCGAATGCGAAAATGTATTCTGCATTTACGCACGCGCATATGCGCAGTCGTAAAGGTCTTACGCGCACGCGTAAACGCCTATGCGCATGTGTCAATGCGGCGCATGCGCAGAAAGTTTTTAGCTTTGAGGTCTGGATTATAGATCATTCCGGATTATGGGTGTCCGAATTAACGACTTTTGACTGCATATCCATTAGATTTGAATTTAGAAACATTTCTCAAATATCTAAAGGAGTGTAGTTTATGTTTACAGGAAAATTTACACCTGGAGTACCTGTAAAAGGGAAACCACAGGGGCCCTGATCGGCCAGAAGCAGTTATTTCACACCAGTCTCTCGCATTTCCTATATCACCATCACCGATACTCGTTGATTAACTTCTAATTTCAATGTCACTCTCCTCAGTTTCACCTGCGTCACTAGTATTGATGCCTTCAAAATCTTCATCTTCGGTTGAAGAATCTAAATCATCTATATAACGTTTCAAAGAACTGGATGCCAATTTACAACAAAAAGATACCGTGCACTTTGACGCAAAGATCTTCTAACCTCTAACCTTTGAAATCTGCAGTAAAGTGCTGCCATCTACTGAACTGAGCGCACATTAACTTTTCCTGAGATACAGTCGGGTTTGACAAAGAGATGAAGCCAAAATAAACGTCTCCTCGCTTAAAAAAAATTACCCCAAGTACATTTTCGAACACCAGTGCATGACAGTTAAAAGGTTAAAAATTCAAGTTTTTTTAAAGGAATTCTTAGAGGTTTCATACGTATCCCTAGAAGTATAGTAACCAAAATCCTAACATAAAGAAAATTACTTGGAAATTTTACAACCCTTCCAAAATTCTGTCAACCATTTTGTTACAGATAAACAAAATGTACTGAAATGGCATCAAATGAATATCTAAAATGCAAGAAGGTAATGAAATCTTCCTTTTTCTAATATCTAAGTAGTTATTTTAATAATTGTTTGAATATTATAGTTTGGTTTATTTCATTACGGCAAAGCACTCTAGGGCTATCTACATAAGAGGAGGGATGCCTTGGTGGAGGACTTTCTAATGATGAAAATGCCATGCAGCCAGTTTGTTTACCTGGAATTCAACTACAGTACACTCCCAATTATCCGCGGAATTGGATGGCGCGGCCGCCGCGGATAACAAAAATGGCGGATAATCTTGAAAAAAGCTAAAAATGGGTGTAGAAAAAGAAAAAACAGTCATTCCAACTTTGAAAAATCGTTTTATATACAATAAAACGTAAAATAAACAGCAGAAAATGTTTAACTAACACTGAATATTTTAGAATGTCACTCAAAACTAACCTAAAATGCATTCTGTTAATGAAAACAGAAAAGTGCTTTGTATACTTACAAGAGGCGTCAAGGATACACAGAAAAATTAATACATATGTACTGTTTTAATACTGTAGTGTATTATGTAATTACAAAAGCATAACTGTAAAACTACACCTTTTTGAAGAAAACAGTCATTTGTGTTTGCTTCTTGCTTTGGAAGCATTTTCTCTTGATCCGAGATTGCATTTTTGTAGCATAAGTTTCTCGGCCAACTCCGCGTCGTCTTGTTCTTCCAAATAGCTCGGCAATCCATCGACTTATTGCAAAGCTTCGTGAGTCTTCCGCATCTGCACAGTGGGCTCTTCTTTGCCTTCACTTCGCTGTCCTTCATTCTCGGTTTCTCCCCTTGCTTTCTTCACAATTTCATCGTCTGTCAAGCGTTCAAAGACAGGTTCATTGACATCACACTCCAACCACTCGTTAATGTTTTCAGCATCGACAGTCTCACCACCGGGAACTGTTTTCACCGTATCGGCAAGAGTTGCCGTGGACTTGTCTACATCTTCATTCTCTTCTTCACAACTCAAAAGGGTTAGGTTGTTGTTGGCTTCAACATTAGGCATGAGTTTTCTCCATGATTTTATGAGGGTTGACGGTTTCAATGAGTCCCATGCAGATGCAATATCGTAGATGTTGTCCAAGATTGTGTAGTGTTTCCAAAACTTTTCAGATCATAATCTTCTTCAATTTTATTCATAGCAGCTTGGTTCCATATGTTCTCTTCATTGTTGCAATAACTCTTTGGTCCATGGGTTGGATTAGCGTAGTAACGTTTGGGGGAAGAAACTTTGCAAAAATTCGTCCATCAGAAGACTTTAGCACGCTTGTTGCTGGGTGAGAAGGTACGTTGTCAATCAATAGCACAGCTTTTTCAGGCAGGTTTTTCGATTTAAGATGTTTACACACTTGAAGAACAAAGATGTTTTCAAACCTTTTTTGAAAATTGTTTCGGTTCATCCATCCTTGTTTTTTTGGTTAAAGTAATCAACGGGCAAATTTTCTATCCTTGTGTCTTTGAAAGATCCCGGTTTTTTTTACTTTCCAATGACAACAAGTCTAAGTTTATGTCCACTCGTGGCGCTACTGAAAGACATGATAGTGATCCTTTCCTTGATGCTTTTATGACGTGCCGCTTTACTTTCATTTTCAAATGCTAAAGTGCGAGTGAGAAGACATTTCCACAAAAGTCCCGATTCGTCAGCATTGTATATTTGTTTAAAAGATAGCTCTTCTTTTAAAACAAATTCTTCAAATTCATGGTGGAAATCGTCGGCTGCTTGTTGCTTGTCAAGTTTCTCCCCATGAAGTCCAATTTCTCAAATTCCATGTCGCCCCTTAAAACGAGTCAACCAGGCAGAAGACACATCAAAATTTCCTTTCAAGCCTAACAACTCAAAAAAGGTTTTTGCCTTTGCCACAATGATAGGACCATTTACAGGAGTACCCTCTTTTTGAAGTTGAGCTAACCACTCTGTCAATACCGTGTCTAGCTCATCAAAGGTAGAACCCTTCATAGTTTTTCACGCTTTCATTGCAGAAGCACTGTCTGACATTGATGCAAAGTTCACCAATTTGTCTTTTTGCTTTAGAATGTCACACACTGTTGTTTCCGTGATTCCGTAATCCATTTCCATCTGCTGCCTTGTTGCTACTTTGGAAATTAATTCTAGTTTTTGCACAATCGTCAACACAACCTTCTTTTGTTTTCCTGACATTTTAAATCGGTAATAAAAAACACAAAACCAACAAAAAAGCACAAGCACTGAGCACAATAAAAGATAAGAAATTAACTCGGACCGGCTCACAAACACTATCAGGCTTAAACTCACAATGGCGAGTCGGATGAAGTGGACGTGTCGGTAAGATTAAGACGAGAGAGAGCAGTGGAGCGGACACTGCAAGAATGAGTAAGAAATCACTTACTCATCAGAGGGGCCGAGGGGAAGGTTACGAGAAGGCCTGAGATATTTTTACAATAAATAAGCACCATGTTATCAAATTGAACGTTTTGTTCAGTTTTGCAAACATTTTTATTTTCTTTGCTTTACGCTTGTTAAAAAAAAAAAAAAAAAAAAAAACCTTTGTGCTGCAGGCGTGGATAATCCACTCGCGGATAATCGGGAGTCTACTGTACCAATATTTCAATGAGTTCATTCTGCTACCAGTGGGCCTTCAACATTATAGGATTCAAAAGAATGTACTTCCTATAACAGAGGCAATATAATAAAAGAAAATTTATAGCTATGCAAATTTCTTGAATGTAGGTGTAAATATATCTTTTAATGCAAGTGCAGGATTAACTTGAAAAACATCCATAATAATTTAACACATGTTTTCAAACACATCATGGCAAAAAAATTATGCCAGATTATGCACATGAAGAGTGTGAAAAGTTTACACATTGAAAGTTATAAACCCCAAAGACATTTCCAATGTTGACGAAATCTGAATGGGGTAAGACTTTATTTCTTTTTTAATTGTTTTCTAATAATACCACAATGCTTAAAAGATGAATAAATTTGCAATAGAACTATTAGTAAAGAATGCCTGACTGTAAGGAGTAAACATTTCTAGAATAGAGTACAGGTTACAAATAAATACAAGATCTCTCATTGTTTCAAGAATTTAAATTTTTTTCTCATATAATACAAGTTAAATAACAATGGGATAGTTCAAAGAGTACAACAGAAAAAAAGTGACACATGCAGAGGAAAACTTTTTTCACACACACTTTTTGACACTTCTTTTCACAGGAAAAAAGTGAAAAGTACAATTTTCATAACAATAATGTACAGCATTCTATGATTTTTTGCATTTGAAATCAACATGTTCTTCCCAAAGAAACAAATACAGCCAGCAGATAAGGGGATTATTAAATGTTTTAAGTGCTCTTATGTAAAACAGTGAGAACTGCACTTAATGATAATGACAGCAGAATAAACAAATATGACATACTGCCATAGAGGTAAGAAGATATAGAGGTAAATCATCATTCCCTTAGCATGATATAAAGAGGAAGGTTATTTAAATTCCTTTATTAAGCTTTTTGATAAGCAAGTACAAAATAATACCTTATAACAGGTATTATCAAATTATGCAAATATGAAAAATTTAAGGGATTTTAAATACTCATTATTAGCTTTTTTCATATGTTAACTACAGTTCCCATTTTCATATGGAATCACCATCTAAAAAAATAAATAGCTAACTAAAAAAGCAGTAAATCACACACTACATAATTACCAAAAAATCAATTAATTTTTATGTTTTATATTTTAATCACAGATTACTGTCATTATAAAATATTGATCAAATATGTTTTGAGGTACACAAAATCAACTCAATTGAAATTTCTTTTTTATTTCGAAGTTAGAATGGATTTTGGAATTTAAAATTTTAACCACTTATTTAATCAGATTCAAAATTATAAGTAAAAAATTTTTATTTCCCTTTCTGAATAAACTGTACATTAAGTAAATTACTTATAGAAAATATTATTTCTTTGGAAAAGCAAGAGTGATGCTAATAAAGATAAATCAATACTTTTAGAAGTTCTTTTTAATATATTTACTATTTCATCAATAGCAAAAAGTAATTTTAGAAAATGTATTATTATATTCAGAATCATAATTCTTACAGAACAAAAAATTAATATTCTGTATGTAAATGAAAAACACATAATTCATTGGATCATCTTAGGAACAAGAGTATAAAACATTAATTTATTTATGGCAACTTGAATGATAAATTTATAATATAAACTACGATTATCTCTTAGTTATTTACCAAGAGCAGGTTTTTTTTTTTTTTTTTTTTTTTTTTTTTTAATTTCTCATTTTGAATTAGTATTTACCACCTAGAAATTTCCAAATAGATAATATGTTTTTCATAATTTTTTATTATTGACAGAATTAATCACATGTTCATATAATCTTCATTTCACTAATGTTAACTTAATTATCAATCCATATTTAAATAGCTTAAAAAGGATTTAATTGCTTTAAAATCACTTCTCCCAGCCCAACACTGCCATTTACAGATATTTATTTATCAATAACTCAATTTAGACTTGCAAGTTATCAACACTTCTAAATTTATCTTTGATAAGTTTAGAAAGGTGTATAACAATAAGCTTAACAGTAATTTGGCAAAATACTTTAGTTTACCTTCAAAGTGGTATTTTTCAAGCATATTAATAAAAATGAAAATGAGTAGAGTTCTAGTAAATAGCAGTCAGACAAAGCCAAAAATGAATGAGGCAGCAGAACTTATTTGTGAAACGCACCAAAAGAGATTTCAACTAGGCAGGAAATGCTAGTTGTTTACAGATTCACTTTCTTCTTACCTTATATGTGTTAAAAGCTGCTTTTGAGTATCTGAAACAATGCTGTGGTAAAATTATAACAATTGCTTCAAGAGATGTGGTTTATATGTAAATGACACAGATCTAAATGTCGTCATGGGAAGCATGAACGACACCACAATTGAAGTTTTGATGCAAATGTCAATATTGAATTCCTAAACTCTGATGAATATAGAAGGAATGTTGCGCTGTGGACAGCAATGTTAATTCTGGGGATAATGGGGGAAAAAACTACATAGTTTAACCTCTGAGCAATAAAGAAACACATGTACCAATATCTGGAAAGCACAAGCAAAGCAGACAATTTTCTTTCAAATTCTCTCAATGAAATTAACATGTCATTTAAAAAAGACACATCAATTTTGTTAATAATGATATTTTATGTTACTCAAAAGTTATTTTAACACTAAATATCAATATATTAAAAAAGAAATACAGTTATGGTAAAATACACTAGCTTACATTTACTACTTTTGCTGAAATTTGAGGATAAGCTACTAAAATTGTGCCTTTCATCTCGTGGCCCCAATTAATTACCAGATATTTAATCTGCTAGAGATACTCATAGCCCCAAGCAGTTATAGTTTAACATAAAAAAGTAACAATAATATAATACAAATTACTCAAAAATTTCAGATTTTCTCTTACCTTTATTTCTTCTTCAGATGAAAATGTAAGAGAACAATGATTACATTTATAAAAGATATTAGTTGGATTACTAGGTGGCGTTTCAGCAAGTTTTGCTTCAGAATTTGTTTGTAATTTGGGACAAGTAGGTATATGATTCATCAATTCATGAGGATCACCATAAGGATATAGGCACTTTGCACATGACCATGTTTTAGGACCTAATTAAAAAGCAACCTTTAACTATACATGATAAGAAATTGCAAAGAATCTACAATAATGATAGAGAAAAGCAATACAATAGTAATAACTCTATAACATGATTTTTTAGGATCTAACTTAACCTTAGAAAGCTTGCATAAACTCATATCTTTGTAACATGAAATTAATATTTTGCATGTAAATGAAGAACACATAATTCGTTGGATCATCTTAGGAACAAGAGAATAAAACATTAATTTATTTACGGCAGCTTGAATGAAAAATTTATAATACAAACTACCATTATCTGTTAGTTATTTACCAAGAGCAGAAATTGTCCAGATTAAGAGTTCAGATAACCCCAAAAACCTAACTAGTATTTTAAAGTTTAATATGAATTACTAGTAGAGATTGTCAACAGAGATGGCCCAGATGGAAAGAGTTCAGATTTTAACGATCACCTAAAAAAAAAAACCTAAACTAGTTTTTTTAAAGTTTAATATGATTCACCAGAAGAGATTGTCGACAGAGATGGCCCAGATGGATCAGTGAAACATATATGTTATATACTTTTATACAGACTTTTATAACATGTTATATAGCATTACATTCAGACTAATATGTTATATACTTTTATAACATGTTATATATCATTACATATCTTCTATATACTTAAAAGTGACAAAATGTGCAATTTAATTCTATAAAACTATTTATTGTTTTTAATTACATATACGGCAAACTAAATGTACTTTTAAGACACAATAACACGCCGAATAAATACTAATTCAGAAAACAAACAACAAAAATCAGCGTTATACTTATAAAATTTCCACAGGACTAGTTTCGATGGTTTTACCGAACCACCATCCTCAGCTGCAAAACCGCAAATGAACAAGATAGGAAAAAATGATTAGATAAGATAAGATTAGATAAGATTCAATAAAATTCCGAGTTCCATACTTAAGGACCCCATTCCGGATATGAATTCCTGGGGTATTTATAGGATTCCTATAAATACCCCAGTGTGGTTTAATTTACATTGGCCAAACTAAGAGAGCCTTAAAATTTCGCGTCAAGGAACATGAGGCATATGTTAGAAAAAAGGAAACACAGAAGTCTTCTGTTGCGCAACATTGTTGCTCTGAAAATCACACTTTCAATTTTTCTGCTGCCAAAATTATTCAAAAAACATCTTCCATTGGAGAACTGGATTTTCTAGAGGCATTTCACATTCATAAAAATCTTTCTGTTCTAGTTAACGATCCTAATTCCAATCCAAATTTGCCTTCGGCCTTTAAAGAAATTATGTTTTAGTTCTGGTTTCACCAACAGATGGCACCACTTGCTTATTCTTGTCCAGGCTTTCTTATCTTATCTAATCATTTTTTCCTATCTTGTTCATTTGCGGTTTTGCAGCTGAGGATGGTGGTTCGGTAAAACCATCGAAACTAGTCCTGTGGAAATTTTATAAATATAACGCTGATTTTTGTTGTTTGTCTTCTGAATTAGTAAATGTACTTTTATTTAAATCAAATGGATTAGAAAGATAAAAAATAATAATAATAATAATAATATTAACTGCACCTATTGCTTTTAAATAAATTGATAATTAATAACAGATTAAATATAATAGAATAATATCTTACATTTTTTCAAAGGGTAACAAACATAAATGAAATCACATTAATGTAAAACAACACAAAATCATATTTCAAGACTAATAGCCCTTTGGATTAAAAAAACAATAGCTAAAAAAAGCTCAAAAGTCAAGCATATTAAATTTGGGAAGCACAAAGGACAGTGTATTTGGATAGTTTAAGGTAATCTGTCTTGTGTGTTAGATCATATAAACAACAATCAACATTCCATGAGGGGATACTTCTCCCTGTTTGAAACTGTAATTTCCGAACATACCTAATTTTTAAAATTTTTTGCATGAAATTTCTCTTTAAGAACAGCCTTACACTGAGTTGCAGTTACAGCTCCTTTCATTAAAAAAAGACAGGGGGACTAAGGATCATTTGACAGTATAATGCAGTAAAAACATGAGTACCTATAAAACTAAACATCAGATTCAAAAACTTTTTCATGTGTCATAATCTTTCCTTAATGAAAGTATCTGTAACTTTTAAACTTTTATGAAAAGCTGTATGTTATATGTTTTGAATTTTTATTTCAATCACACAAATCAATCTTCTGCAATCAAGATATGAAAATTAGATTACATAAAATTTAAAGACGAAGACAAAAATTAAAATCTACAAAAAAATTTAAAAAATAGTCTTTTACTAAGAAAAAAGTTTAAAAAGAATGAAATTAATTTTTATTTAGATAATGAAAGGAAGACTATTTTAGCATATTTGGAAAACCAGTTATACATTGAGAAGTATTTATTTTTTTGAAAAGGTACTTTCTGATTTCTCTCACTCACCCCCAACAAAAAGCCAACTCGCTGGTGACTTTGGGGAACATTTGCAATCTCACTGGCAACTGATTTTTTGACAAGCTAATTCATGAAATGCAACAGCCATTTTTGAAATGGTAGCAAACTAGGAATTCCATAAAAGAGCAATCGGTCAATAAAATTTATAAAGCAAAAGCTGAGTGCATACTGGTTTCCCCCATATATACTTTTGGCGACATTGTGGATTGCCACATAAAGATCTGAGGGAGCCTTGTGGAAGAAGATCATTATGCAACCATTTGAGAGCTTGCTAAGGAGTTAGATGTTAGTCGTATGTCCATTAGTCACACTGTTTATCACATAAACTTGACATACAAGTTCAGTCGCATGAGCAGACTCAAGCAGATAAGGGTAGATGTGTTTGGGAATACACTAATCTGCTTGATTACAAAAGCAAGGACAAAATTCTGGATCGGATCATCATTGTGATGAAAAGTTGATTTATTTCCACAATACAGGGCAAGAAGGGGCTTGGTCTGCGCCCGGTGAGCCTGTCAGCAGCAACACAAAATGTAGTTTGACTAACAAAAAGATCATGTTTTATAGCCGGTGGGACTGCCATAGTATTATCCACAAAGAGTATCTGGGAAAAGGTAAAACCCTTGACAGTAAGGTGTACAACGAAATGCTAGTCCGTGTTAATGCTGCTGTCAAAGAAAAACGTTGAACTGAGTTCTGGCACAAAAAGGTAGTGTTGCACAAGATAATGCAAGACCACATGAGTCTGCATTTACTGCCTGGGATACTACATTTTGCTGGTGCTATCTTCCATTCTGCACAGAATTTCCGAAATGAGGTTGATCTGTTTTTTGACTCACGGCCACCAAGTTTCTGGGCCGAAGGCTATGAAAAACTACCAAAATGTTGGCAAAAAACCATAGCTATGGGTGGTGATTATTACTTGCTAGAGCACTGCTTTCATGCTTTTTTCTTTTTTTTTAACTTTATTAAGATAGCTTTTTCGGCAGAAAACTTTTGTTACAAACAGACATATTGCATGATCTAGAAGTTTGTGTGTGTATATATATATATGTATATATATAATTAATTTAATCTCCTAAGAAATGAAAAGGTAATATTAATATAATGGGATACAATGTATTTAAATTTTTACAATAAATACTTCAAGTATTAAAAATTTAAATACAATAATAAATATATTTTACAAGAAAATCTGTTGTTGAATCCATAAAAAGGTCTTTATTTTTCAACATGAATTAGTCACAAAATCATCAACAATTCAATTAGATCACATTTCATCTCTATCGCAGTTGTGAAAACTCCTATGCCAAAATGTAAATAGTATGTGTAAAATTTAAATACACACCCCCATTTTGTAAAAATGATAATGTATGTAATACTCACTCACTTTTGGGGAGGGATTACTGTACATGTGCTGCTTTTAAACTTTTAACTGTCATGCCCGAAATTATTCCAAAATGTCACGCCCAGGCTAATTTGTTTTGAGTGCATCGTATTGTTATACCCAAATATATATCATGAGAAGTTTATTTTGGCTTCAATTCAACAGATGACAGCACTTTACTGAAGGTTTCAAAGGATAGAGGTTAAAGTTCAAAGTGCGCAGCATTATTTTGATTGTGAGGCAAACATTTCATTTTTGGAATAAAAAAGAAAATTGACAATTTATGCACCCACATCATCAAACTAACTTGACAGTTAAAAGATTAAAGATCATGCATATGGCCCACATACATGAGATAAAACATCTGATGGATTTGTTATTTTCACATTATTTGGTATATTGCTTGAAATTTAATACCATTTTCAAGTCGATATCCTTTGCTTCTGTACAAGTTTTAACATAGCGAACAAAACATTTATTTGAACACTAATCGCAAAACAATACACTTATATCTGCTCACCAAAATTTTTATACTGAAATCACATCAAGTACTAATATGAAGACTGCAACAAATTTTGAAATGCATTTCATCAAAATTGCATTGCATAAGCCCAATATATGAGGGTTAAAAATGAATTTTCAAGAAAATATTAAGATTATTTTGAAGGATGTTATGAAAATAAAAGTATAAAGGCTATGTAACAACAAAAAATGCTCAAAATGAATTTCTCAAAGCAACACAGAAAAATTTAACCTAACAATACTATAAAAAGGTTTTAACCACTTACGCTAAAAAGACGTGCCACGCATGTCAAGATGCTTTTGTCTCAAACCGCGAGCAACACAAACACCACGTCGATAGGCATTTATTGCAAAAATGAGAATAACGTGGTGCACACGTCGCCTAACAACAAGATTGTTTATTTCTCGAGTTACAGCTCTGGATTGCACTCGCAGACGCAGAGAGGCGTAAATGAGACACTTTACCGCTTGTTATATTGTAGCGCACGGCACCACAACCATGAAGTTTAGTCATAGCGCAAGTGGTTAAAAAGAATGGCTACATAAACTACACTAACAGTTAAAAAAAATTTTTTTTTCATGCATGCCCAACTATCTGCAGCACTACCAAGCTTTAGTACATTAAGCTGTTGTTCAAGAGATATTTTCTGTTTAAGTTGTTATTGAAACTACCACACAATTTCTATTTTTAATATTTTAAGTAAAACTAAGGAGCAAACATGTTCTATGAATTTGAGTTATAAAATATATATTTTGAACAGCCCATTACTTCAGCGTTCAGTGTTTGTTAAAAGTGATATACAGTGTCAAAAATCATCAAATTTCAATAAAGCTGAGATTACTATCTCTATCCCTGTGTTTATTTTTCTATTTTCTTTTCATCAATTATCAAACATACTTCTAGAAATCTGAATATCTATTACTATACATGGTCTTCAAATTTAGAAGAAAGAGCACAAAGCTACAACGAATGAATTACAGTTTATTAAATTAAACCACTTCTTATTTGACAGAAAACTGATATTAACTAAAATAAGATTGGCTTTAAGTAACCCGATACTAAATTACTTTTCATTACTTATATTAAAATGCTTATAAACAAAGCGATGTAAAATACTGTAAGAAGTATATTAATTATTTATTTTACAGTTCTAAATATTCCATCAATTATCTTGCAATTTATTTAACCATTAACTGTGAGAACTAATATTGTTAACTTAACCTATCTGAATCATAGCAAATTTAATATGAATAAATATTTTAATGTCTATTAAAATGAAAACAGAAATACTTACCAGTCTGAACAGCATGAGATAACATAATATGCTTCGTCAACCTGTCTTTGCCATGTACATATACTGAACAAACAGAGCACTGTAAATGTGGCCCAGGTTGATCTTGCAGGTGCCTTTGCTTCACATGAGTTCTGAGTCTGCTTGGCCTTGATGTGCAATAAGTACAATAGCGACAAACATATGTTTGCATCCTATGCATGGATTTCATATGTTGATGGTGAGATTTAAAATCCACTGAAGGATCACCACACAGTCCACAATAAAAGAAATTTCCAATCTCTGTTACATCAGATTCAGGAACTAGCCTCACTGTTTTATTATGGGCATTAGGATAATGATCTCGAACTTCTGCCAGTGTTTTAAGCGTAGTTTCACAAAATCGGCAGGCAGAGTTCAAAGTTGTTTCTTCATTGACATCTGATGGAACACAGACAAATACAATATTCTCATTAAACTCTGCTTTATTTGTGTGAACTGCTAACTCATGAATAACATGATAGTGCTTTTCGAGATCAGCAGGGAAACGGAGAGAATATTTATTCCTGCAAAATAAGCACTGTAATGTGTTATCATAGGAAGAAAATATTTGCCGAAATAAAAACATGCCAGAAAGTTTATCACAATTATCAGCTTCACTGAGTGGCAGCTCACTTTCAACAAGTTGTACAGAGTTTGGTAGAATCATAGCATTATAATCATCAATAGTTTCCAGTGTGCAGTCTTCAAGAGCTGGACGGGTGTCACCACGTTTTTTCAACTATAAAATACAAATAAAACCTTTCAGAACTACAACAAATAATATATAAAATAAAATATAAAAATAATAACATGTGAGAATTAGTTACATACTATATTGATACTTACAGCATAAGCATATCTGGCACCAGGCTTTTTTGGATCATCATAATCATCGTCGTCATCTTCCATGTACTTAGCTTTTTCAATTTCCCGAATTCTTCCCACACTTCTACGAATTGCTTCAACTTTTGCTGTAGCTTTAAGTACAGCTTTCTGGCGATCATTTCCACTAACTTCTACCATTGTTCCATCTTGCATAACAACAAATACACGATTCTTTTTAATTTCTCTTTCTTCCTTTATTTTTCGACTTACTATTGAACTCTTCCTGCACATAAGCTCACTTAGTGTGGAACCCAAATAGCCTCCATTACTAAGACGACTCAATTGATCTTCTTTACGAGGACGTCCAGGTCTTCGCTTCATTGCCTGAGCACCTCCTCTTCCTCTGCCACTTGGCATTCTTTGAAGAACATCTTGTGTAAACTGAAGAGGTTTTCGTGTTGGGGTTTTTTTCAAAGGACTGAAGTTCGGGTCCTGTATTAATTCACGGAAATTGATACTACCTTCTTGGGATGAAATATTATTAGAAGGAGAAGCATCTTCATCAGCAGGAGCAGAATTTTCATCACCCAACTCGGGAATTAAAATTTTCTCTCCACCTGCAGTAACAAGAGTTTTCATACCACTTTCAGGAGTTGGCTGCACTGGTCTGGATAAAACAGCATTGGTCTTAAATATTGGAGTTACAGTTAATGTTCTCTGACGGAATTCTGGTTTTGAGCCTGAAGAGAATGATGGACTTGCAGTCATGTTTTGCACTATTATATGTCGTTGTGGTTCAAATTTACGAGGCCTACCACGCTTTTTCGTAGATGGGAATTTCCACATTTTGTCCTCAGTCACCCCAGAATGTTGTGGTGGATCTCCACCCCCAAGAGGTATCACTACAGGTCTAGGCAATAATACTCCTTTGGACCCCACAGTTTTGTTACTACGTTTAGATGTGCCATCAGGCAAGATCACATCGTCGTCATCATCATCATCATATGCGCCTGCCAAATCACCTTCAAAATTACTGTCACCTGAGAGATCCATTTCTGATTCAGATATTTTTTCCTGCTTAGTTTTAGCAGATGAAGTAATTGCTTCATCAAAATTTTCAACAATGTAATCATTCCATCTTGATGGCAGTTTGCCACGGCGACGTTTACCAGGTACTACTATTTCTTCAGAATAAGAACCATCTTTTGCATTTTTCATAGAATCATTTGTTTCCTCATCAATAAAACTAGGTGGATCAACTTTTGGCTTTTTCGGTCTACCTGGTCTTTTTTTATGGGTTGTGGTGTTAGACTGCATATATCCATATAAAGTTGCATTTTGTTTCTTTGGTGTATGACCTAATACTTGTACATCATCATCATCAGTAGCTTCAACTTTAATTTTAGGTATGAAATCAGAAACATTTATTGAGTTTTTGGTATTTTCATTGTCCAAAATTATTTCAGGCACTAATTTTTTAGGTCCCAATGAAACTTTAGGATCTAAATTTGATTGCTGCAATAAACTTATTTGATTTTGCTCACCCATAACTAATATGTATTTTCCAGGTTCCCCTGGTTTTGGCAAATAAATTGCTGATGGTCCTTCATTACTAGTACTTTCTGTACTTCCATCTTGTGAGATACTTGGTGGAATACGATTTAAAATTTCCCACATTTTTTCTTGATTTTCATTCTGTTTTGAAACTTTTGAAGTTGCACTTGATTGCTTTTTAGAAGATTCATTAAGTGAAAATTCAAGTTCTCCTAATTCCCGATGTAGACCTAAAACTTGCAATAAAGAATCCGTAGCAACAACTGTTCCAGATACAACATCCTAAAAAATGCAAAAAATACAAAAAAAAATAAAAATTAATAATAAAACAGAAAAAATAATTCATGTACAAAGTTTTAAATTATTTTCAAAAATATACAGAAAGCAGTACATAATTTATTAATGATGGTAAAGGGAGTGATATTTAAAAAGACAATTGTTGCAGCAAGGAAGCTAAACTAAATTTGCAACACCTCGCACCAAAGGAATATGTTGGGGGAAAAGTGCAAAATGATTTGGCCTTTGACAGAAAAGCAGCAATATTTATATCCACAAGATTAACAAAAAAGTATTAACGAAACATCCTTGATTCATATAGCAACGGCTTTTAAATAAATCCTTAAATAGAAACATGTAGTGAAGAATTAGCATTGGAAAAATAAGCATTATGTGCATACATAGGCAAGCAATATAAAAGTTTTGGCCCACTAGCGCCGGTGTAGTAAAGGTGCTGAACACAGTGTTCAATCCGCTGTTTGAATCCTGAGAAACAGACTGGCTGCATGGGCATATTTGGGGGTTTTCCCCATGTGTAAAATGTATACAAATCAGTTTCCTATTAAAGTCCTCCATAAAGGTGTCCGTCCCCTTAAGCAAATAGCCCTCATATGCTTTGCTATAATCAAATAAACCAAACCAAAGTAAAAGTTTAATATTTTTCACGAAGACGATAAATATTCTATCCCCAAGGAAAAAAGCTTGTGATAATTCATCTTTTGTAACTAAAATATCAAGAGAGAAATTTAATGTCCTCCATCCTCCAGTTTAATAAAAACAAACAAACACACCCACACACAAAAAAAAAAGTTTCATTTAAATTAAAAAAGAAACTAATTCATAAGACAAAAATTGGACATTTTTGGTTGTTTTCATCAGTTCGGACACAAATCAGAATTCTTTGCAATACATTCTACACCAATGCACAAAGACTGAAGAATTTTTCACTCGAGCCATGTTTCTTCTAAAATCACAGATGTGAGAATCATTGAAGATGAAATTTTTTGCATAGTAAAGTTCCTCCCTTCCAACAATGTTAAAATGATGTAACTTTGCCATTAAAGTTTTGCTAATGCTGTATCATAGCTAAATATCACAAACTATGTTATCTTATAAATAAAAAGATAGCATTACCACTTTTCTAATCCCAATATTTTCTATTTAATGAAATTTATTCACAAAAATCTGACAGAATGCCAGAAAGTCATCAGACAGTTTAGAACTCAAATAACATTTTGTCCAACAATATTAACTTCGATCAAGTTATAAATATTTTTGTTTTAATGTACAAAGATGCAATAAGATACTGAAATCATAAAAAAAGAATATACATCTGGTCCTAGTTTCAATTTCTTTGCAGGTGATGCCCCACTTCTGTCTTGCAAGGAACGTTTCACTGCAGCTAAACGCCTTTTTTCTTCAAGTTCTTGTCTTCTCTCAAATTCATATATCAGATCCTTACTGTATATATTTTCTTCGGGTTCCCAGCCATTTTGAGAGCTACATTTAATGAAAAATTTCATTTTAAATGAGTTTCTAAATCATGAAGGACAATATGTTATATTATATATTTTAAGAGAAAAGAATAAAAGATATTTAAACCATTCAGACTGGGCAAAACGAGGAAGAAGCACTCCCCCACACCTGCGTGTTTTGTAAATATACATATATGCACAGGACCACATAATTTTCTCTGTTAAGCCTAATTTCATTTAAGTTCATTATCACAATTAAATATGCTGAAATTTACAATTTATTATCATTGATAGATAGAAACTGAATACATTGAAATAAAATTTTCATGACATTATTTAAAAAAAAAAAAAAAAAAAAATTAAGATTTTAGAGAAAATGCTTTCATTTTAATTTTAAAATAGTATATGAGAAAAGTTTAGCATATTATCTCCTATAGTAATTTAAATTGGCCTAAATGTTTCTCAAGTATTAAAAATTTAAAAAGGCAATTTATAATCACTAAAATAGATAAAGCAAATAATAATTTTAGCACTGTTTGAATATTCACACAAAACTTTATAATACTGTAACCTATCAACTAACTAACACATCAAAGACCTCAACCATCAACAAAATTAAAGCGTTTCACAAAAAATCAATATTAACCTCGCACGTAAGGGGAACAATTTTTCCAGTTAGCAACTTACCAGCAAAATCCGCACCAATTAGTAATTTTATCTCTTAATCGACATTAAATGGACCATTTTTTAAATCACTTAATTTGATACCATGTGACTTAAGTTCGCATAACCACAAACTAAATGGGAGTTGTTTAATTTCAGAACAAATTTTGTTTAGACCAAGTACCTCTAATTTACACTTATATTTATTTACTATATATATTGCTTACTTCAATACCATAGTTTTTATACACATTTTCTGAAGTCTCAACACCATCAAAAAGAAATTGCTTAATTTTTGATTCACCAATACACTTACAATTTAACCTTTGAGCAACATCATTACATAAATATGATTTCATAGAACCACAATCATAAATTACTCGTGCAAACATTTCTTTAGTACCATTCTGAATTTTTACAATTCAAGTTTAAAGATATACATTTGATACCTTAGCATAGTTATTAAGAATGCCTGTTTTTTTTTTTTTTTTTTTTTTTTTCATCATTCCCTAACTTTGTGACACTTTTTATTTTGTTAGAAGGAAATCAGGGCACATAATCACAAAATGTCGATTTCTACATAAGGTACACCTATGTTTAGCTGTACACTGATTTGCTCTATGGTTTTTCTTAAGACACACAAAACAAACATTCTTCTTCTTAATGATATCTTTCTTACATTCTAAACTCATTAACGATGCATCCTTACAACTTTCAGACAAATGTGATTTTTCACAAAAAAAATACAAGTATCAGAGTTTTTAAAACTTTTGAAAATCTTCATTATACTTACTATTATTACTATTTGCATTAATTAGTTCACATGCAGTTGGAACAACAGGTTTTGTGTCAAAAAACTTATTTTGCTTATTACTTACTTTATCAGAACCCAAAACATCACGGGTAATTTTAACTCTAAATTCAGTTTCTACTTCCCTTTTTAGAAAATCAATTAATGATTCCAAATCACTCTTACCTGTTGTTTCAGGAGACACACCTCATTCTCTTTCCCAAATTTGTATTAAATCTGCAGGAAGTGCTGATTTCACTAAAGGAAACAAAACAACTGCAAATTTATCTTTAGTTAAACCGAGTGATTCCAATGCGCATAGTTGAGTTTGCAACTTGTCATAAAGAGTTAATAAGTCTGTCTTTTGTTTGTCATTGATTACCAGTTTTAATTGCTCTCTAACACAAATTTGAATTAAAACATTTTCATTTCCAAATTGTTCTCTGAGATATTCCACAGCTTTTTCGTTGTTTTCTTCCGTAGCGGGAAAACTTTCCACTATTGCTCTTGGCACAGTCTCAGGGTTTGTATATTGCAGTAGATAATGAAACTTGTCTCTCCGGTCGATGCGAGTATCTTCGTGTATTTTACTAAACTTCATCCAAAATGTCAACCAGTTTCGGGGGTCTCCATCGAACTTCTCCAGTTTGATCTCTGGCAGTTTCCATTTTGCGGTCGTAACTATTCCTGATGAAGAACCGCTATTCGTTGAAACAGTAGAATGCTGTGAACATATATCCTTTTTTCTGTTGGCTTTTACTTTCAACGTAGATAATTTATCGTAATATTCTTGAGCTGAACTAAATTCCCTTTTGTATTCTTCTTGAGTAAAGAGTCATCAGTATTTCGTAAAGTTTTATACTTCCAAGAAATTTGATCTAAAGAAATTTCTAAATCGCCCAAATCTGGAGAATCTGATCGTATCAGTTCTTCCACCTTATTAGCTGTTTTCGTAAATGCATTCCTAATTGCTTTCCGCTTCTGTTTTAGTGTTTCTAAATCCTCCATGTTTGCACCTAGGAACTTCTCTTATTTTCGTAAATTATCAAGTGTCGAAATCGATAATGTCACCCTGTGACATTCATGCTGGCAGGCTCGGCAAATTTGTTGCTCAACCCTTTCAGGATGGGCGTCCCATACACGCATTCCCTAAGAACATCTCTTACAGCCGGTCGTCCCATCCACGCATCGCTAGAGACTGTCCTATGTCCATTACTTTTGAAATGAACACAGTTTTCAGTTCCTGACGTTGAGTTTGATATATTCTGCTTAACTTTGGTATTTTACTCATCAGCTCTTGCGAGGGTGGGGGGGGGGGGGGGAACGTAAACAGAGGTGAGCTCTTTAAATTGCTGCGTGCTAATGAAAACATTCACGTGTCTGATTTATATCCAATTCCTTTTTTTATTCTATTTTTTCCTTTACTATATAAGGTCTTTAGTATGTAGAGTCTTCATTTTAAATTTTGTTACTTCTTACTGTAAATAGTCTTTACTGTGTTGTTTTATTAATTTAAAATTTTATTGATGGATTTTATCAATTAAAACTTTGGAATAATTTGAGCTTCTGAAAATTATTTTACCAGACAAGCAATTTTTTAAGTATATTTTCATGTAAAATAAAGAAAAAAACATTATTAAGTGCTAATTTTAACATATATAAGAGCTCAAGTAATAATCTAAAAGAATACAAAAAATTACGATGCTAGAAGCAGAAAGTTTTTTATAAAATTAGGCTTAGCGATGCAAAATCTCCGTCCTGCATGGTGACTGCCTTCGATTTCCTTCCGTCCCGCACGAGCGTCTTAAACAAAGGTGCACTGTCGCGAAAAGGTTAATAAATAATTTATAGGTTTGAAAATCTGAGCCGACACTTTTTAAAAAACCAACATTTATTTTTCACACCATTTCTTATTCAACAAAATCTTAAATGCAACTAACTATCAAACAGAAGTGCAGACGTAGACGTAATGCATCTGGGCATGTGATCCTCGTGGCAGACGAATTCTTTAGGGTTGCCACAGAAAGCAGTGTGTCACCACAGCCTCTGATGTAGTCATGGGAACTGTCAAAAGAATTTTTATCAGTTTCATAATTTCACTAAGAACATAATCTAGATTATTTTCCAAGATAAATTTCAGTAGCTCAATTAATTTGCAGTATTCATGAATAGCAGACCTACAATAGAATACTTTTAGTTTAGTTTCAAGCTTTTCTTTGTCAATCACTGGATATGCTTCAGTGGTCAGTACTATTTCTTCTGTACGATGTTCATTCCTAAAACTAGCGCTGGTAGTTCAGTCCGAGGTTCGAATCCCGCGAACGGGCTGGCTGCATGGGCATTTTCGTGGTTTTCCCCATGTGTAACGTGTATACGAGCCAGTTTCCCTTAGAAAGTCCTCCACGAAAGGCATCCCTCCCCTCAGGCAGATAGCCCTAGCGTGCTTTGCCATAATTAAATATACCAATACCAATACCTAAAACTAGCGAAGCATTTCTTGTTGAACAATTTAGCAGCTACCAAGTGTTTAGTGGAAGAATATCTGTCCATTATATAATACATATAAAGGAACATACTTCCTTAGCTTCTGCCATCAGTGTCTTTCAAAAATTCTCACAGTACTTCGAGTTTTTTAATTCTAAAATACCAGCTTTGAAATTTGTTATATATTCTTTAAATTTAAACACACTAATTTCTCTGGTTTGCATATGGTTGTATATTATTTTAACATGAGGCATAATCTGATAAAAAAGCTCTAACCAAAACTTGAAATTATCATCATTTAGATATTTTAAAATTTCTGTTGCTCCTGCAATAGTTTGATCTGCATTTGATGACTGAATTTCAGTACTGCAATTTTCTAAAGGTCGCAAATTTTCATGAACTCTGTTTATGGTCCATATGTTGAAGTTCCACCTTGTGGAGGAAGCATGTGGAATGCTAACATCTATATGCTTCTTTAGAATGGACACATTATGCGGTGATCTTGAAAAGAATATTGGAATAGCCAGAATGTCAGAAAAAAATATTTTTGCATTTCGTGAAATACTTGCATTTCTCATTATTAAATGAAGTTGATGTGCATGACAGTGAATGAAATGTGCATTAGCATAAACTGCTTTTACTTTTGTTTGAACTCCTGCTTTCTTTGCCTTTCATGACATTTGCACCATCAAATGTCCAAGCTATCAATTTTTGCTCATTTCCTTGAATATGTCCAATTGTCCTAAAATATATTTTGATATGCCATTGCAGTTTGAGTTTCTGGAATAAAGAATCCCCAGAAGTGCTCAAATATTTCTCTATTCAATACATACCGTAGAACAAGAACCATCTGAGTGCATTCCAAAACATCTGTTGTCTCCTCAGGCATTAAAGCTAACAAAAGAAGCTTTTCTGTTTTCCTGTCTTATCTCCTCATGGTATATTTGAAAAAGGCAGTCGAGTATCTCCTTCTGAATGGTCTTAGAAACACCTGTGAAGACTACACTAGTTTCTAAGTGCTTCTTCAAATCTGAGTCTAATTTAGATGCAAAATTTACTAATCCTCTAAATACCCCTGGATTTACTTGTCTTTTTATTACCCCTGGAATTACATGTCTTTTTCATCATGTCCACGTAAGGAAGTTCCAAAGTTTCCCCAACAGAAAATGTAGTCTATTATTTTGCACAAAATTTCACGGTTCTTTTTAACCTTTATGTTATGCTCATTGACTGATGTAGTCTATTATTTTGCACAAAATTTCACGGTTTTTTTTTAACCTTTATGTTATGCTCATAGACTGAAAGTCTGTATCCCTCACTAAGTTTCTCCTTAATACTAACAGTTCCTAAAAGTGAAAGTGTAACTACATTATCAACGTGCTTCTTTGACTTCTCATGCTTTTCATTTTTTTCTTTCATTTTGTTTATATTTCTGAAACCATCTTTTGTTCACTAATACATCACCTCCAAACAGCAAGCAGAGGAAGCAAAACAGAGCATTTTTTACTTCACAACCGCAAAGCCAACTTTTCCATTGGTACCATTCAGAATTGAAACTACAAATATATTTCTTGTTGTTGCTTATAAATGGCTGACATATTAGAATATCAGGCATTGAACAACCTCTTTTCTTAATTGTAACTTTCTCATGGAGATACAGCTGCGAAAATGAAAGCTCTTGAAGTTCACTAACAAGTCACAGAATTTATTATTTGAGGATGCAACGACATGGCTAAAGTTTTCTGTAAAATAAAAGAACTGAAAAAATGAATCAAATAAAACAGCTGAAAAATAATCTAATCAAGAATATGGTGTATGCTTTTTAAACACAGCACACGCGCAGTAAAAAAAAAAGGGAATGTGCGTATGCGGGGAACAATCAAATACCACACAGGCAGAGTAAAGAGAAATCATGTTTCCAACAACACACTTGAATTTCAGCACGGCAAGAGCAACAGTGCTCCTCTCTTCCTGGCTCGCTTGCTGCTTTCTGTGTGCGTGCATACGCAGAACAGCCAAACACCACGCCGCTGGAACTGTGAAGCGCGCAGTTCGATACAAAGACTTTCATACCCTTTTCATAAATTGGGGAATGGCTACTGACATTAAGCTTAAGGATTATATAACATAGAAATATAAAGAAAGAATTAAAGAATAAAGGAGCACATTATATTAGATATTAAAATAATAATAAGTGGAAATAAGGGGTGCTTCAGTTCCACAGTGCTTATTACGAGCCCCCACTGTTCTCTAACCCAAAATACTACAACCATATACCATTCCTTGAAGCGAATCTTTACAGTTAGAGCCATTTTGATTTCATTTAAAATCCTGCAAACATCTAAGTTCATTTTAATTTTCTTTCTGGCCTCGATTTGTATTTAAATACCTACCTTTGGATTTTACATTTAAATCATTTAAAAATATTCATTTGTACATGTTTCAGTTATATTTTATTAATTTGTACAGGTCTCGATTTTTTTTCTTATTATTATTATTGTTTTTATATTTATTGTGAGTGTGTTAGGGAATATTTTTTCTGAAGTAAGGATCACAATTAAGTTTTTTACTAGTAGCTTATATCAATGCTGACACAAATTTACTAAATTAAATTCTTAACCACATTAATTAAGTTTATATTAATTGCAGATGATATATATAAAAAAACTTTTCCGATAATATACATATATATATACTGTAGGGGAGAAACGGAAGAATGGACACTTTAAAAATTTCAACAAATTACTAATAAAACTACATGATATGTCAAAAAAATTTCATAAGTATAATGAAATGAATGAATTATTTGCATTTATAAAGTGCTAGCTTAGCAGTTTTTTAACAAACTAAAAATTGACCTTCCCCACCCCCTCCAACAGTGTATATAAATGACAAAAATTTCATAAACTTATACCCAAATATTCAAATATAGACAAAATATTAGAAAACTGAATATATGAAAATATAAGGTAAATGCAAGAAAATTACTAAGTAATATTTAAAAATTTTCAAGCTTATGATTCTTTTTCAAAATTTTTTGGGATAAAGCCCCATGCTGCAGGTTTTATATCCTATTAAGTTAACTTGTGTGTTTTTCTTTCTTTTTAAAGAACTCCCCGCTGCATACTACACACTGTCTTTTCACCATTCACATCTATATATGAATTTAGAAAATGATGTCCATCTAATTGTAAAGCACTGGCAATGCAGTTTGTAGTTTTGTGGACTTATTTTCCTTGCATCATGGGACTGTATGCGGAACATCTTTTCGAAATTCTGAAGACGAAATTGTAGGTTACTCATTAGTATAACCTAAGATAAACCTTATTTAATGTCCCACCACTTCTACTATGCACTTAGATCCTGGTGAACTTGGCTCTTTTTATATCTTTCAAAAATAAATTTTGAAAATTTGTTTCATCAACTATAATTTTAATAATTCCCTTTGTGGTGTGTGTGGGGGGGGGGGATCTTAATTCTTCAACTGGGTCTGAATCACTATTTGCATGCTTCAAGGATCAACTCAATAGTCAGATTCACTGCCACTTCTATTCAAAAGTTTCATTCATCCATTTCTTTATCTGATTCATTCATCAATTTAGAAATCTTGCTCTCAATTAATCCGAAACTGCAAACAATACTTTTAGTCTGATCCCTAACCAATAACTATTATATCCTTTTCCCACTCAGTCAAAACATAAATGAACACCCAGCCCTTTAAAATGCACAGTCAGAGTTGTTTATATGTTGAAATTCCCGATTCAACCCCTCCCCCCGAAAAAAAAAAAACTTGGATCCGAAACCACATATTGAAGGTCAAAGTTCTGCAGAACATTTTTCGAAAACATAATGGGCTTCAACCACCATCTAGTGCTTTTTAAAAACTTTAATAAAACATTCCAATTTGACATGACACTGGTGTGATCATGGGCCTCAAGACTCAGAAAGGCTTCTTACATAATAAAATATTATGGACTATATTGAGAGAATCACATGATCACATATGTGTGATCATGGTAGATCACATATGTGTGATCATGGTACTGAACAAGTTAAAATAATTACTAGATTGCACTTTACACATGCACAGTTTTAATGGGTAATTAATTAAGACAAAGAAGTTTTTATTTCTGAATACCTTCAAGAATATTAGCAACTAATAAATAATAAAAGTGCTGAAATATAATGATATTTGTATATACTAGTGCAGCACAAAATAAAGATAAATATGTATGCAATTGATAATTTCTAACAAATTTCTCTTAATTGCATACTTTGCAGCATATTTTATTACAATTTTCCTTTTAACTTTCTGTTAATTGCGCACACCTCACAGATGCATCACTACTGCACTTCCCCTTCCTCTGCTTTCAATACATGCTCCCAGGAAAGGGGCTTCATGTTATCTTCCTAACTTATGATTACTCAGCGTTCAGTGTGCAACCGAGCTTCAAACTTCTTGGTGCAACATTGCAGCAGCTCTGTTTACACACAGGTAAAACACGAGCATTGGCATAAATATTTTGGATGTGATATTCTTATGAATTCTATATTTTCTTTATTTAATCTTATTTTCTGCAATTACTAGGATATTTTTGGTAGATTATAAATCAATAGTAAATGCAGAAAATATTGTAATTTCCCAGGTGTTGCAACGTGATTAAATTTGTTTTCCCTCCTCTAGAATGGATTCAAAAAAAGAGAGCCCTTGATTTGAATAAACCCAATGATATGAAGGTCATTCACAGATGATTCACACATGATGATCCGATGGAGGAGGAAGATTTTGGAGATTAATCTAATATTGATAGTGGGGACAATCTTCAAGAGTGGACCCAAGATTCAGAAACGGAGCAAAGCGATGTTAATTCATCATCTGAGGGCAAAATTCTGATAATGGTATATAATACACAGTCTTTCAAAAGAAGAATGGAAAAACTGTTGATTTTTACCAATGGAACAAATGTCCACATCAAGCATGAAGAATACCAGCAAACAGAATTTATTGGTACACTTACCAGGTGTGAGTGGTGATACAAGGAAAGCTGAGACAATTTTAGATTCTTGGTTACTTTTCATTGCTGAATCAATTCTCAACACTGCAGCAGAATGGACTTAGTACACTGATCTTGCAAGATATAAATGCTATGGTGACAATGCAAAAAACTGCAAGACATTCAGATGTCAATTAGCTAAACATCTTGTGGTAGATGAAATGATGAAGTGAGAAGAAAAATGTATCCTCAATACTTTACCTTAAATTGGCAGAGATCAGGAAACAACTTTTTCGAGCCACAGAAAATACATTTACGGAGTCTAGCAATCCAGCCAAAAAACAAACATTGTGCGAGCCAAGCCAAAACAATAAACAGTGGAAAAATGCAAAGTACACATGTATTACTAGCAGAAAATGCTTATGTTTGAGCCATGTATCACACTAATCACTTGTAATGACTGTTATGCTTGTAAAAATTCCAGTTCTGAGGAAGACACAGCCTCTAAAATAATATTTTCTCTTGTACATGTGATATTGGAATAAGTAGATGCTATACAAGACTCCTAAAGTTTTTTTCACAAATTTACTTTCATTTGCTTCATTTTTTGTTCAATTAGTTGTGATAGTATGTTTGAATAAATTTTACTAATTAAATAAATTGCTTAATACCTAATATTGCTTTTAAGTACCTTAAATAGTTAATAGTTAACTGTTTAAACTAGGATAAATTTCACTTGGCCTTCAAAAAAAACCAGAAACACCTCATACGTGCAAAGCGACTAACCATGTCGGAAAGAAAGGCACAACTAATGGAAGGTTAACCCTTTAACTGCCACAGATTGGATTGGATTGGATTATTTAATTATGGCAAAGCACACGAGGGCTATCTGCCTAAAGGGAGGGATGCCTTCGTGGAGGACTTTCTAAGGGAACCTGGCTCGTATACACGTACGTTACACATGGGGGAAAACCACGAAAACGCCCATGCAGCCAGCCCGTTTGCGCGATTTGAACCTCAGAACGAACTATCAGTGTTCAGCATCTTTACCGCTCGGCCGCTGGTGGGCCCATAACTGCCACGGAAAACATATAAGATTCACTCCCCAGTGCCACCATTTTTTTTTTTACACAGGCATGTGTAGTTATGTAATGTATTGGGGGGACATAAGTTTAGCTATCTAAAAACTATTTACTTTCACAAAATAAAGAATAAAAGACAAAAGTGAAAATACAAAATTTAATGTTTAGAGTAAAAGTATAATAAGAAAGATGCAAGTACAATAAAAATGATCCCCCAAAATGGAGTTTCGATCAATTTACTTGCAGACCAGTAAAGTGTAATATTAAATTTCAGCATTATACCTTGTAAAATCAGTATACCCCTTCCCTGGAAAGAAAAAAGAAAAAAAAAAAAAAAACATATTTTTTCTGAATTGGCTGGATGCCACAATTTTGGACTCGACTTTTCTTTTGCAGGATGTTGGTTCATATACAGGTCTGTAAAACGGTTAGTTTCAGTAACAATATGACGCACAATTAGTTCATCAAAATATGATTCAAAAAAGGCTATTGGGCTTGAAACATCCACTATATCTTTTCTTTCTTTAGTCCTGACACCTAATACAAACAGTACACGAAAATGCAAGACAGAATAAAAAATATATGTTTTACTGAAACATAAACACGCGCAATAACTGCGCAGTCATTATGTTCACTACCACCTACTGCAAACAATAAATGAAAATAGTAGGCAGAGGGGGAAAAAAATACATTTTTACTCAAACAGAAACACGAGCAATAGTCGCACAGTCATTAATTTCACTAAACATCCCTCTCTCCAATTCCTCCCTGTCTCCTCTGAAAGAGTATCCTCTGCATACTCTATCGAGGTCCATTCCAAAGCTTTGCAAATAATTTTACTGGTATCAGCGCAAAGCAAATTACAGTATTTTGGAAGGGTGTATATATATGCCCTGGGCAGTTGATGCATCGGCTGAGAAAGCATATATATATGACCACGGCTGTTAAGGGTTAATGAAGGTGCTCTATGCATATTAAAATAAGATTACATACTAAATTTAAAAAATGAATTGCATAAGACTTTACAATAGTGCATTAAATGATTTCGCTACATAACATTAAAAAAATTCCTTTTGTATTGATATTTTTGAAATGTTTCTCATTTAAATTCACTTAAAAAAAATTGTATATAAACCTAACTCTTTTCTATAACAAAGAAATCTGCTGCTCAATGAATAAAAATTTTAAATTATGCAAAAATATGTAAGCACAAGCTAGTCAAGTATTACCAAGATAACATTAATTGAATAATATATCTTATTTTATTTGCATATTTTAATTCCTTTCCCTACTAATTTTATCATTTGAAATCTAGGAGGGGAATGAACATATGTGGTGTGTACTATTTCTAATAGTATGCCTTTATGTGTACTTTATAATATGCTATGTTTAAATGTTAAACATAGCATATTACAAAGTACACATAAAGACATACTATTATTATATTACATATTTCAAAGAATTTAACAATTTCAATATTATTCATTTCACTTGCACAAAATAAACATTACTAATACACAAAATAAATTTCTATACACTTTACATTGTTAACATAAATCAGAATTTTCTAATTTATACTCTTAAAAAAACTAGGGAGAAAAGTTCAAATAAATATGGTATTTAGGTTTTTATAAAATCTGGACATCATCTTATTTTACAAAAAGTATCCAATCATATAAATAAAATCTAAGAAGAACAATAGACATATTCATAATAAAGGCTTACTCAGGATAGCCTTTCCATTTCAAAAAATACTCAACACGTCCATCAACGATGCGCTTGTCAAGTACTTTCTCCACTTGATAAACTTGGCCATTCTATAGAAATTAAGAATATAATTACAATACATTCATCAGAGTTGAAATTCAATAGAGGAAAATACTGTTCAATAAACAAGACAATAAAGTTGGTGATTAAACAAATATTATTAGTATGTATTATTCAAAAAAATTATAAAAATAATAACAATGTCAGTAACAATAAAAACAGGCAAAAGACTTCTCTTTATGCATACAGTATTTATAGTAAATTATCAGGTTTAACACAGCACTTGGATGAAAATGTTTTCAAAGTGAATTTTTTTTAATGACAAAATGGAAAGACCATTACTAATAACAACAACACAATGCTGCATTATCTTTCAATCATAAATATTTATACAATAATTCATAGAAAATTTTATGCTTTTAAAAGTTTCAACTTTATTTTGAAATGTACAATTACAACTTGGAATGTACAACATATTTATGACATGTTGCCCTAGATAGCATTGTGGTTATTATAGACTGACTACTAACCCAAAATCAAAAGAGTAAGTTCAACTCTCATGTAAGGTTTAACTAAATATATGCTGTCCTATCTCCTCTTCAGAGGTATTATACTGGTCACCTTCTTTGGCACACTTCAGGCAACCAGCAGCAGTCTCAGAACTCTACTATCAAAACTTATACTATATGCTATTTATTATAACACTATATTTTTTTCATATCCTTATTTCATAATGTACTTTTCAGAGCTGACTATTCTTTGCACAAAATTAAAAGATTACATTGAGAATTTTTTCTCCTATTAACAGTGAGCGGATACAGCTGCAATTCCTGAAGGCTTAATTACAATTTCAAAATCACTCGATGTCTTAGTTAATAAACCATTTAAGGATGGCATTCAAAGCTTTTATGCACAGATAGATGTAATTACAATTTGATGCACAAAGGTAAATTGCAATGTCTGAGTTCAAAGACAATGTATAAAGGGTTTACAGTGATACGGAAATTAATTTCAGCGATAATAATAGAGTATTATAATAAATAAGGAATTTTCTGATTCTGAAAATGAAGACATTTAAGATTTTGAAGTTTCAAGCACGAACAGTGAAGCACTAGAACAATTCATTACAATTTTGGTGTAATACTGCTCACAGTAGAGCTGATTATTTTATTTCATGACTTCTTTCTAACAATTCTTAGATGCAAGAATAATCAATCATCGATGCAGTTTTCTTTTTCTCAAGATAACTCATACTTGACAAAAGGAGACAACTTACATAATGCTTACTATAAATTATTTGAAACACATGTATTAATTTCAAAAACATCAAACCTAGCCACTAGTGCAACTTTTTATTGTTTTCAATTTATTACTTTAATACTTAATAACCTTCCAGATTAGAAATAAAGTATCTTAGGCTTTACTGAACGGCAACATGCTGTGCACAGAAAATAAAAGTATTTATTTCTAGCTGTGGCAACCCATTGCTTTTATACAGCTGAGTTGGTTAATTAAAATTGAAGGATAAATCTTACATTTTTCCGAATGGCATCAGTCTCGTACACTGGAGATAAAAATGTTTTATTTCAAAGTACTGCCATTGTTCGCTTTCAAATCATTGAGTTTGTTAATCAAAAATTTATTGAAGTTTTATAAAATATCAAATAAATAATAAAACAAATTTGAAGAATTTATGTACTGTCATTTTTTCACAATGTGAGGAACAAACATACAAACATGCAGATACTTCATTACCAAATTTCTTTAAAAACAATACACGGTGACAATATCTGGTGGCATTCCTGAAAGTGATACTCCATTTATAGTGAAACAATGCTAAATCCCATTTTGAGAGTAATAGCCCCCTTTGGGCTAATAATAAAGTAATAACACTGGATATGCAAATTTATGGATTTCCACAAAGAATGAGTTTAACTTTGCAAGTCCAGAACTGAACACAACCTCTGCATTTATATCATATTATTACACACTTTTTAAGGAAATCATTTATTTAAAATGAGTTGAAGTAAGAAATAGAAAAACAATTTCAGGCTTGGTTTTTACATACATATTTAAAATTAAAGCTTTTAAGTAATATAATTTTAATAATGTTTTTAAACTTAAATTTGTTATATAAATTCATTTAATTATTAAAAAATTAAAAAATAGACTGAAAAGCAATGCTGCTTAGATACTGAAGAAGTAAAATACAAATTGCTTGAAAATGATTTCTTCTAAAATGTTTCTACAGCTAGCATCAACAATAATTAAATTTCCAAAATTTTGCATTATATATAGCAGAATTTTATGGCAGTATTTTTAATTCAAATTTTTAAAAAAAAGCTCTTTTGAATTCATTCCTTTTTTATATACAATAAGAAACATAAAAATAACTAAAATTAATTACATCTGCACAATATTTATACAGCAGGCTTTAAAATCTACAAAATATACTCTCATCGCATAAGTAAAACAATACACAAAAGCAAACCCCCCCCAAAAAAAAATACTGACTTGAAATGAAAGTTTTGATTAATGGCAACATTTTCATGCACAGAAAAGAATATACTTTCAAACATATGACTTATTACAGCAAAGATTTAAAACTCTTTAATTTAGATTTAGTAGATACAGTGTATTACAAATGAATTAAAAATATACAAAATATAGTCATAAATGCAATTCACCACTACTGGTGCGTGATTTTCATTTAAAAACAATCAGAAAACATGGTTACAGAACTAATAAATTAAAAATTTCAATCCCCCCCAAGAAAAATTGAGTAATGGAAAATGAAATCATGTACTTACAATTTCTTCGATGCACTGCCTTAACAAGCAACGTTTAGTGGCATACTTCCATGAACCTGTTTTCTTTTTCTGAAGAAAATAACACATCAGAAATATAAAAGTGACTTTAAAGTACATAAAATAATAATAATAATAAAAATCACATAGGATACTTACAAGACACACTTCACACTCATCACAATCTTCAGTCCTCAAACAATTCTCACATATTCCACAATAAGAGGCTGCTTCATATTCATCTAATGGTTCAGTTTTAATTTCAATGTCTTTATACAAGCTTCTATTTTTAAACTGATTTTTGTCCTGTAGTAAAATTTAAATAATAATAATAATGAATACTCTATGTAAAATATAACATTTAATGTAAAAAAGTATTTCAAATTATAGTACAAATTAATACAGAGTAGAACAGGGATCCCCAACATTCTGCCTGCATGCACCATTGCACCTGCAGCTGGTGTTAACAGTGCTTGCTGCTGTATGACTAGATAAAAATATATTTAAATTTTCATTAAACTGTTATATAATGTTTATAGTTAGTAATTAATTACATAAATATATGCATGACTGTTTAAAAAATTATTTACTAATAATTACATGTTTATAAATTTAAAGGTTAACCTGTTTGTTAATTTTAAATGTTAATGTCTCGTAACCTTTTATCTGGTTACCAAACATTCCAATCTGACCACGTTGTCCCAATATGGGGGTATGGTCCCAGTGTTCTGGCCAGTTTGTCATTTGGCCCTGGTTATTTGCTATAAATTTTTAAAAAGCTAAATATACAACCATTAAAAATATTTTAATGTCTCCCTGAACTACTGTACAACCACCCAGTACTGTACTGTTAGTACTGTACAGTACTAACTGCTATACTGATGGTCCTGGGCTCGAATCTTGGAGGTAGCATGGGTTTTTTTAAGTGCACCGTGTCTGTTCAGCAAGAGGAACCCAAAATATATAGCAAGGCCATTCGAGTTGTTGATTCTAGAATATACTCTAAGGTACCTAAAAGGTCAGAATCCCTGTGGTAGATAAAGGCTACAGTAATATATATTACGGTTTTCATTTATTTATCAAAGGATAATTGTAAGATATTTTTTAAATGCATAATATTAAATTTCTCAAAATCTAGTGTCTCTTCAAACATTTTAACCATTAAATTTTAAAAAAGCATATACACTCTGAAACTAACTAGCTTAAATTTTCCTCTAAACTTTTCAGATATTACACATTTTTCTGTTAATCAAAGCGGATCTAACAATAATCATTAAAATTCAAGACTAAAAGTACTTTCATGTAGTAATCATCCCTCTTCACTTTAAACAAACAGATATATTTTGAAATTAAAGCAAGTGATTAAATCTAAGCTACATTAAGTACTTATAACTAAATACATTAAATAGCAGCAGTTAAAAATTATAGGTACACATTACAGAATCTTTCATACCTTTTTGGACACATAATAATCGCCATATTTAATTTTTTTCTGCTTCTTTTCGTAAGAAGGTGAATGATATTCCATTCGGTAATTTTCATAATTATGCTTCTTGGATGGTTTGCCATGCTTTTTTGCTTTAACTGAAAAGAAAGTGACAGTCTTAAAAGAACTCTAAAGCTTAGTACTATCACTATAAAGTTTGAAATTGTTTCACACTAAAAGAAAGGAAATATAACTATTCACTATATTCAACATATATTACAATCACTATTTAGTTAGAGACTGTAATGTATGTCGAATATTATCTTTTAAACATAATTCCTATTTTTAGCTCTACAGTAAATAACTGGATTTAATATTCTGAAAATAATATAAATATTGTCCATGCAATAAATTTATTGTAGTTATTGTGTTGAAATATTACAAATGGTCACAAGTTAAAAAAAAATCATTTTAAAATCAAGGTGCCAGTTTAACAATGCCAATATTTTATTCTGAATGTGCTACTTCTACGCCTGAAATACAAAATTAACGCTCAATGAATTTTAATTTGATAATTTGTAGAAGTTACCACATAAACACAATTTGGATGTTTTTGCTATGAGACAGCACATATCAAATAGTTTTCTACAGAAAGATATAATGCACAAACTTTGCCTACTCATCACCATTAACTTAAATGCATTAGCTTATCTCTTATGACAGTTTTCTTGTTTTAAGACAAATCTTAAAAAAAAAAAAAAAAAAAAAAAAAGGAGGAGGTGTTCAGTCTATTCTACATTTACCAAAAAAATTAACATAAGAGGAACATTTGTTTATGATAGGAAAATTTTACCACAATTGAAATGGGCTGGTATTAAAAGCTCACTAGAAATGTAAAGTCGGCACAGATATCTTTAAGCAAAAAGTTCCTGGAGCATATTTTCCCATAATACAAAATATCCCACAAATCTATATCAAACATACTTCAAAAAAAGAGTTTCCCAAAGCACATGATATATCCCCCATAGAAGTACTTGAATCATCCAGACAGAATACAGCATTTAAGAACAAAAGCAGCAGTTATGGGGGTGCTAGTTTTATGGTAATAACGATATACAGTCAAAAGTCGTTAATCCGGACTCGTCGGGAGTTCGGCGATTCCGGATTATAGATCATCAGTTTAAATCTCGTAAGATGGCATGCAGAAATTCTAAAATTAAAAATATGAAATCGTAATTTATGAAATAAAGAACAATTATGATCTAAAGGGTATCAAAATTTACAAAAAAAAAAAAAAAAAGCTTAATATTTATTTGTTTACTTTATTAAACATTTCTTTCAATGTAAGTTGTTTAAGTTGCTTTGTTTTATGTGATAATACTTTCTCTTTAATTCAATAAACAGACATAACTTCTTGTTCAGTTACAAAGTTCCGCTGTTCAAGTTTTTCGTTTTCACTAACCTCTCTGTCACCTTCTTCATGTCTTTATCCATTTTTTGCAGCAATTCCACTTTTTGTTTGATGGACATCAAAACATACTTTCGTTTTGTAGATCCTTTGGAAGTTCCAGCATTGGAAATTCTATTTGACATAATCAAAAGTTCAAGTTTACTTTTATAAAATTGGTCTTACAGTCTGCAAAAAATAATAAGCGGGATCCAATTCGAAGATTAAGGAACAACACAATCATTAACATTAACTGAAATAGATAATTAGATAATTTTAGCTTACACCGTCCGTTATACATTAAACGCGCAGGCGAAAACATATTCTGCACTTGCGCACACGCATATGCGCAGTCGTCAAGGTCTTACGCGCACGCATAAAACGCCTGTGCGCATGTGCAGAAAGTTTTTAGCTTTGAGGTTCGGATCATAGATCATTCCGGATTATGGGTGTCCGAATCAACGACTTTTGACTGTATTAGGCATAATTAATCTATCTAATCACTTAATTACATACAGTAAACCACCTTAAGTGTTGTTTATTAGGTTTTGATAAAACAAGGAAATCATTCATAAATTGTTGAAAGAGGTGATTTTCTTCTATTAATAAATCTTAATAGAAGTCCTAAATAAGATGTACTGTAAGTTCAATCATAGCAGTGATTAAAGATATTATTGCTATTATTTTTTACATGTTATAGTACTATCGTTACTATATTATTGTACTATACATAAACACATGGAACTACTCTGATATGCGCCCTCAAGTCGCTAAATTTCTCGCCAAATATTTTTGGCGAGAAACTTCACGCTGCCATATTACTATCTAAATTTTTTGTCTACATTTTGAACTTTTAGCCTAAAATGTCTCCAAAAATGTGGTTTTCGCACATGCAAAAACTATGTTTTGAACACACAATTTAGCTAAAAATCCGAAACAAAAACAAAAAATTTAGATAGCAAAAACGTAAAGTTTCTAACCAAAAATATTTGACAAGAATTCATGTACACAGCGACATGTTTTAACTTAAAAAAACATCTACGAATTGCACAATGTAGGCAACGAACGAATCTACAAACTACGCAGACCTCGCTTTAATAAATTAACATAACAACAATAAATTTCAAAGACTACCATGTACACAGCATCCTGTTTAAACTTAAAAAAAATTCTACGAATTGCACAATTTAGGCAAGGAAGGAATCTACGATCTACGCACTCCTCGCTTTAATAAAATAACATAACAATAAATTTCAAATAATACCATGTACACAGCGTTCTGTTTCAACTTTAAAAAACATCTACGTATTGTACAGTCTAGACACTAAACAACAAAATAAACTAAAATAAATTTCAAACAATTTAAAAAAACAACAATAACGACAGAAATTCATACTAAAGAACCAATGAACATAACATTCTACAAAATAAGAACAAGGATAAAATAAAATGCACTTACCATGAATTAATGCGTTTTTGAATAGCAGAAATATAAATTTCATACCGCCTTTAACATGCCGTCACGTAATCACTAACGTATTTACATGACAGCCAGACACACTATCCAGAAAATTTATACTATGGTTCACAAATAAATAAAATCACAAATCCCTACTTCTATCATGCGCTGCCATTAAAAATAATCTCCCAGACCCTCTTTCCACAGTTCCAAATACCCACTACCCCTCAACAGGATAGCCACAATCATATTTCCTTTTGCCGAACTTCAATTCAACAACTACCATTTTATCTTTCTCTCCCATCTTCTCAGACACAGAGGTGAACCAACGAGCTCCAGCGAAAGATTTTTCAACGTCAACAGGGTTGCCATAGAACACGCAATCGCGCCAAAAACCAGCGCAGAACACATATCGCCACATTTGGTGAAATTAGGGCGTATATTAGAGTTGTACCAAACACATTTTAATTATGAACAAAATAAAAATATTGAAGGAAAAAGGAACCCAGACAGATTATAATATTAATCAACATTTTAATTAGATGAACATTGACAGTGTTTGTATAAGGGGGAGAATAAAGCATAGCATATGCACATACACATACATACAGCGGAAGAGAGAGATGGCATCCTCATGGTGCACCTCCATAAGGGACAAACTACACATGCATCAGGAAACGCCAAAGTCTAAACCAAACTGCGGATACCCACTCAGCTGTTCTGTTTCCATGTTCTGCATATGCTATTACTTTCAATTTATAGCTCGTATCATATGAATACCTTTTATATTTTTTCCAATGCGAAACTAGCTACTAACAAAAATATTGTACGGTTACCGATAACACAAATCACTTTCAATTTCAGTTCACTGGCACAGAAGATAGCAATGATGCATCACAGGCTAGACAATAATCTGGGTTTGTGATGGCGGAGCAGGAGGAAGATAGTTTTGCTAGTTGCTGCCTGATACAGATAGGTTTCTCACAACATCGAATATATGGCCATTTTTAAGAATGGCGGGAATTTTAAATTAAACACTGAACGTTTTTGTATTAATTATAAGATGCACCTGCATTTTGGAGGCGATGTTTTGAGGGGGAAATGTGTCTTGTAGTCTGAAAAAATGGTATGTAATTGTTATGGTTGTAATCCAAAATTTTTGAGTTTGTCTAATTTTGCAAATCATAGAGAGAATTTCGCAAAGCATAAACATAGTCAGGAATGTTCCATGAAAATTTCTTCTTTTAAACTTTTGTTAATATAAACAATTATTACAAAATCTACAGTTCTTAGAGCTTGCTCTGGTTACTGGAGCAAAAGTTTCATTGAAATCGATTTCAGGTTTCTGCGTAAATCCTCCAACAACTAATCGAGCTTTTCTCTTTTAAACTGTTTCATCTGCAATACATTTCATTCTAAGAACCCAGAGACATCCTATTATCTTTTTATTTTGTGGTTGTTTAGCTAATTTTCATGCACCATTTTTAACAAGTGCTTCATATTCGCTTTGCAAGCCTTATGCCAATCTTCAGCATTAACTTCCATTTAACCCTTTGACGAGCGGTGGTCTGACCTCAACACATTTGCTCCCCAAGCTAGTATTGTGATTTTATAAATTATTTCCTGTGGTTTAAATTTAATGTAAATATACTTTGATGTAATTAAAAATAGAAATCATGTAAAGTTTTATTTAAATTAAAAATATTTTCTGAATATTTTGAGACGAAATACAAATAAAATAAGTATGAATGGGAAACGAATGATCCATACCAAAAGTCAAAAAGACCCAAGCCCCCCCCCCCAACTAACATAAAAAAATCCACAAATTTCATGTGCCAGATGAAAAGAAACTAAATAAACGCTTAACATATACCAATGAAATTTAAAGCCAATCAGTGTACATTTTATAGCACAAGGAAGAATTATCATAGAAGAAAATACATGTGTGAAACGTGCAATGTGGATGCATGTACCAAAAAGTTAAAACATGCTTTGAACAGTGTCACAAAAAATATTTGTTCTTTGAAATTTAAAAAATAATACATTGAGTCTATTTTTTAATCCTTATCTTACCGAGTTTTTTAAATCCATGTAGCCAAACATCCTTATTATGTAGGTACTTTCACTGCTATAGAAAAATTACATAAATGTTTATTTTTTAATTTTTTCTGTTGATTTAATTTGTAAAATAATGTAAAAAATGTATATATTATGCAACTCTTACATGCATTTTTTTAATTCGTAAATTTCGTCATTTATTGGAAACACATACGGAAAAAGGTAAGTCCCCCCCCCCCGACTACCTAGGTAAGTTTCAAAGTCCTAGACGCGTGGTGGTTTCACAGTGCGACCACCACTCACAAAACAATGGGCAAGAGTAGATTTTTTTTAATTCATATATTATTTGTCTCTAGGATCATAATATTCAATTTCTAGAGGTTTTAGTTAAAAAATTATAAAAATAATATCGTGCGCGTCAAAGGGTTAATGCTTCTTCTAATGTCAGATTTGTACCTTCTTCTTCAACAATTTCTGCTTCTTTTTTTGTGTTTAAATCGTGGTACTCCTTTTTTTTTGGCTTTCCTAGATTTCCAGGTCTTGATTGTTTTTTCGGCTGTTGTTGTTGTTGTTGCTGACATTGCCCCCTTTTAATTATCTGCATTTCAGGTGTTGCTTCAGAATCTTTATTATCAGATGACTCAGCTGATGCTTCTGCCATATTTCAAGGGGGTCTTCTGTTATATCATCAGCCAATATTTGCTCTACATTCAAAGGTCATTCCTTCTTTCATCTGGAATATTTTCAAAAAATAAAACTTCTAAATCTTTATCATAGTTAGTACAGTTTTCAAATTCATCAATAAATATAACATCTCAGCTTATAACGATTTTTTTCTGGAATTTTTACTCCACATCTTGTATGCTTCCAATACATTTCAGTATCCTACAAAAATATGTTCTTCTGGTCGAGGATCGAATTTCCCTTTAGACCTCTCATTGTCTGCAAAACATTTCTGCCTGAAAGTTTTGAAGTAAGATACAGTTAGCTTGATGCCAAAAAATAACTCGTATGATGTCTTGTTCACTCTCAGGCTTCGAGTCCGCTTCAGACCAAAAGGATTGGAGGAAATTACTTTGCAATAACAAACATCTGGCCATTTCAGCAAAAGTATAATTTATGCATTCAGCTCTCAAATTCGGTTTTGGAGTTACGCGTACCAAGAATTCTCATTTAATCCTGCATTCTTGAAGATATTTATTAAATTCTTCTCCATGATATTCGAGACTGTTATCAGCACAAAGGATTCTTATTTCCTTTCCTAGACAATTTTCGACGCAGCTTGGTATCACTTTGTCTTTAATTTTAAGAAAACTAAATTCAACATAATGTGATTTATCATCTATGAGAGTAACAAAATAAAGGAAACCAACATGGGATGGGATTCTCATAGGTTGATACAAATCATATCAAATTCAGTAATTCACCACTCTGAAATTTTTATTCTTTTGGAAAAAGCTGCATAGTTTATCTTGAATATAGACTTTGCAGTCTTTTTAGAGATTTGTTACCATAAAAATTCAAATTTCTAGCCATGTTATCAGATTTACATCTTTTCAAATTAAACTTATTTAAATGACCTAATTTAAAACGCCACTTTACAAAATCACTTGCCTGTGTTATTGCAGCTCTTTTAGAACTTGGATATATAAAAAAAAAAGATTACCATTATGAATAGCCTTCACTAATACAGATCCATTTGATTCTATTATTTTTAGCACGTCATTCGTTAAAAAGTACTCAATGATTATTTGCAGTAGCTCCAGATGCTGACAGCAAATTACATTTTAACTCCAGGACCACATGCACATTCTGAGTATGAGATTAGTTATCCCACTCCCACTAGGTAGTGTTATAAGGACAGTTCCAATTCCTGTAATTTTTGCTGTTTTGTTAATTGCTAGCTTTATGTGGAATTAGTATGAGGATGAAATTCTGAAAATAACCTCTTGTCATTGCACATGTGAGATATACAGCCACTATCTATGCACCATGAGGAAGTCTGTTGATAAGCATCATTTACTGCTGGTTCTTCCACACAAACTAGCCATCACAGAACCTTGATTTACCTTATTTGGTTGCATATATTTTCTATCAGCTTTTCTCTCTACATTAAAATGTCCTGTGCCCAATTTTCAAATTACCACATCTATTCTTGTCTCCTTTTATTATTTTCAGTATAGCAAACATTTTGTGAATCTTGACATGTTTTCTCTTTTCTTGCTTTCCATTCTTCTAGCATTTTGATTCTCAAATATTCAGGACTGGGTATTTCCTCTCTTGATTCGATGGAACATCTGAAGTTTTCAAAGTTTTCTAGAATACTGTATAGCACAAGAAACGATAATAAATCACGAGCTGTATCAATTTCTATTTCTTTAAGCTTAACAACTCCTTCTAAGAAACCGTTCAAACGTTCCGACATTGTTTCATTTTCAGCCATTTTTCTAAACAAAAGCTGTTTTAACAGAGTAGCTTTCTTCAGGGGTTCGAGTTTATTCTACACAGCATTTGATGTCACACAATGTTTTATATGATTAATGGCAAAAATTATGCCTGTGCAAGCTTTTTGATCAGCTTGGAGGCATTTCTTTTTGTCTTCAGTTCCTTCAGCAGGCTTCAGTTTTTTAATGGTCATATAATCCCAGTGGTTATTTTTAATCAAAATAGCTTCTATTTGTAGCTTCCAGATGTCAAAATTGTCTTTTCCAAGCTTTTTTACAGTTGTCAAATGTGACATAATGTTATACAGTCTCTCATAGCTACAGCAAGATTAAGTGATTAAAAAAACGCTTAACAGAACACTGATCAGTTCTCACCTTCAATTAGCAGTTTCTGCACAGAATTAGGCTTAAGAGCTCAAAGCACTAAAGTTGAAAAAATCATTTAAAAAAAAACTATTTTGCTATTTAGGCACAGGTGAAACTCTCTTGGGGTCATAACCATTACAGAAAAATGAGTCCAAACTGATTACAATATTAATCAAAATTTTAATTAGATAGACAGACATTGATAGCATACGCACAAGGAAAAAATGCATACCATGTACATACATACAGTGGAAGAGACAGATGGCATCATCACAGCATGCCTCCATTACATTATAATCCAACAAAAATTCTGGCACTAAGCGATAATTTTTTTAAAATGGCATGACCCACGCTAGCCAGAAGATTTTTAAATTAGCTAAAAATATATAACATTAACTAAACTGTTTATGTATACAAAAAAGATGTTGACATCACCAAAGAAAAATTATTAAGGGAGTGGTGAATAAGGAGGTATGAGAAAACTACTTTAAACTAAAAGCAACATAATAGGGGGAACGGAAAGTAACGTCGCTTTCTTACATTAAATTCAAACGAATTAATTTGTAACAAGTTTTTATTTTTAATCAATAATATAATCACCCTTGTTATCAGCAACCTTTTGCCATCCAATATGCCGATTTCAATCCCAGATCGATAAAAATCAATTGGTTTTTGAGTCAAATATCTTGAGATGGCACTTTGGACATCATCCGAATTTTCAAATTTTTTGTCGCTAAGAAAATGTTGTAGGGATTGGAATGAATGGAAATCCGAGAGCACGATATCGGGCGAATACAGTACCTCCCATCCCAATTCATTATATTTTTCCAGTGTTCGTCTTGTACAGTGTGGTCTTGCATTGTCGTGTTGCAGAATAATGCCTTTTCCGTTGACAATTGCCAGATATTTTTCAATTAAAGATTGGTTCACTAGATCCAATTATTCACAATAAAGGTCTACATTAACAGTTTTTCCAGGTTTCAGCAATTCAAAATGAACAATTCTGCGAATGCTCCATCAAACAGCCAGAAGCGCCTTTTCGGGATGTAAACCCTTTGTTACCCCTATTAAAACTGCCTTTTGAGTTTTGGATTATCATATAGGACTTATTTTTTTGTCTCCACTAAACAAACGATCAAAAAACGGTTCTGTATGGTGCTGTCATATCCTTCTTTTTCTTGGGCGTGTAGCTTCTGGATATGTATTTACTTCCTACCGTAGACGTATCGTATTGTGTGCGTTGCATAAAACAGCCATTTTAACGGCACAAAACTTTATTAACATACAAATAAAAATAATAAGTACAAACGATGAACACACAAGTATCACTTCGTATCTTGCATCTAAGCTGACATACAACACATTTCCTTCGTTACTTCGCTACTCCTACTAACTACTCTTCTCTAGTAAGTCTCATGAGAGAGAGGCATTGCAGGCTGTTCGGCTGAACTGCGCATGCGTGGTCATCACGTCATGACACCTCCCCTCGAAAAGATTTGATTGCGTCTTGCAATGACCTGTGAAATCCACATATATAAACATTTTTTGAAACAAAATAAAATAACATTAACGAAATTTTCGAACTTAACCAATTCTTACCATTTTAAATTAACATTACTTCAACATAAATTCAGTAATCCTATTCATTTTTAAAAAAATGTAACATTCAATTAACATTTCAAACTTAAATCCTTCACATAATCATAATCATATAAGCAGTTATCATGTAAACGAGACAATACAAATCAATCATTAACATTAAACATAATACTTTAGCAAACCCTAGCTAAATCTTTAAACACATTACCTAACGTTAGAAAAAAAATTAGCATTTTAGCTAAAAAAAAAATCAGACTAAACAGTCAAAATGTCTTATAGTTCATAGTTCATAACATCAGTCATGCTTCACTCACTGGGAAATATAATCATGTCATTTTAAGTCACGTCATCAATAAACTCAGCATGGTCTTTTTGTCTACACATAATGTTACTGTTCCATTTTGTTAACGCATAAATTACTGGATGCACATATTCACTTTCTGATTCAACGATTAGCTTTAGCTGTAAAAGCTTATCTATTTGACGATCAGCTTCATTTCTTAGAACTTCAGGTATTTGATATGGTTTCTGCTTTCCTGGCATACTTCCAGGTTTCAGTTTGATGCTGTGTTCTCCCACATTGGCGATTTTCGGAATACCAGTTCTTAGGTTCTTATGCCTTCTTAAAATTTCCATAAGTTCTTTCTTCTTATGCGGTTCAAGGTGTGTAAAATCACATTCCTCATTAGAATAGTGTTCTTTTGCTTTCCGTGGAACAATTCTTGGAACGTTTTCAACTTCGCCGAAATCAATGTCTATATCATATATCACACCGACATTATTCACAGCGGTATTGAACTCGTATCTTGTTTGCGTGAACGTGCTTCGATGAATTGTCAGGCATATGTACTATGTAACTATAATCAGTATGCTTTTTGATGATCGTAGCAGGTCCCGTCCATCTCGCATAAACTTTGTTTTGGCTATCAGGGATTAAAACTATAACCCTGTCACCTTCCTTGAATTCTTTATGACGAGTCTTTCGGTTACGGTAGAATGCATAAGCTTGTTGCTTTCCAACATCTGTAAGTCCTGCGTATTCAGCAGCTTTTTCGTCTTCAAATCATTCAGATAATCAGTAACTGAACTTAACTGTCCATGAGGAACAGGAGTTTCATTAGTCCATGACGATTTCAAAATAGACAACGGGCCATTAGGACGTCTTCCATAAAGCATTTGGAACGGACTAACACCAGTCGTAGCATTAGGAACTTCTTGGTAGGCCCAAAGTAAATACGGTAGATGTTTCTCCCAATCTTTCGAATGTTCTCTAACGGTATGATGTATCATTCCCTTTAAAACAGCATTAAATCTTTCTACCAGGCCATTTGAACTTGGATGACAAGGAGTCGAGAACCTTGGGGACGATCCGATCCTTTTCAAAAACTCTTGGGTCAACGAAGCAGTAAAATTAGTTCCTTGATCTGAAGCAACAATTTGAGGAATTCCGGTGCGTGAAAAGATTTGCAACAATGCATCGCATGTTGCTTTGGCATTCAAATTCTTCAATGGCACCGCTTCGGACCACCTTGTACATTGATCAACAGTACACAGAACATATTTGTAACCTCTAGAGCTTGGCTCTACAGGTCCTAGGATATCCACATTAATTACCTGGAATGGTTCTTTAGGACGTGTTACTGGCGTAATCGGAACTTCATCAAAGGGACGCTTTTTCACTTGAAGTTGACAAGAAGTACAAGCACTGCAGTATTCATTTACATATTTCTTGATTTCAGGCCAATAGAACGAATATCTCAAACGTTCGGCTGTCTTCTTGGTTCGCAGGTGGCTTCCTCATAAGCTAGAATGAGCTAAGTCCAAAATCTGTTTTCTTCTTTCTTTTGGTACGACTAACTGCTAAACTCTTTCTCCTAGAACTTTATCTTTATGATACAAAAAGTTGTCAATAACAATAAAGTTATTACTTCCGTTCTTAACATTTTGCCAGCATGTTTTTAAAGATGGGTCATTGATTTGTTGCACTCGAAACAGTTCTGAATCCGAAGCACATTGATCGTGTCCCGTGCTACCTTTGGAATCATCCTTACCTGTATCTTCATATACAAGCGCACAACATTCTATTATCTTCTTAACAGTTTCATTACATTTTTCATTAATTAGGTTTTCCCTATCATGGTTAAGTATTTCGTCAAAATTTTCAGTTTCATGAAAAGGCATTTCACCGAAACTATCAGTAGCAATGTTTACATTTTTACATTCAAAATTAAACTTTCTTTTATCATCTCCCCTTAACTCATTAAAAGCACTTAACGACAAGAGTAAATCATTACATAACTTACCCACCATTGCACATGTTATAAAAATAGGTGACATAAATTTATCATTTTCAGAATATATTCCTAAAGGTAGGTTAATGAGAGGAGCTTTTAAAGCTTGTCCGAAAGCTGACGTGAGGATAACACTTCCATGTGGCGTACGGTATTTTTCTGGTACAATATCGGTCTTGACAACGGTCAATTGCGTGCCTGTATCTGCTACTGCATTAATTAATTTACCATCACATATAAGTTTAACGGTTGGCAAGTCATCTATTAATTCTTTAACCTCTTGATTCGCAGTAAAATATTTAGAAGAAATCTTTGCAGTTACGGCGTTAGAATTATTCTTAATCTCTTCTTTAGCAACCCTTTCCTTATCTTCATGCAACAATATATTATGATACTTAGAATTACATTTTGAACATTTTAATTGAGAAGGGCAATTTTTTATTCTACAATTCCTTTCGAAACAAAGAAAGCACCGATTAGAAGCCCTTAAACTCTTTTTCCTTTCTTCCGGAGACATAACGCATTTTTCCGAAGCATGATTTTCGCTTTCGCAAAATAAGCAAGGGAAAGTTCGAACAACTGCAATTTTGCTTACATTAGGGAAATAGCTGGCGCCAAATTTGTTGGCGTTGAATGAATTCCGAGTGTGGAAGTTGTTTCGCTTTTCATTTGGTTGTGAAGGCCTTCCAAGAGAATTAGCGTGACTCTTAGAATAAAATAGATTTAATGAAGTTCGTTCGCGACTTTCAATTTCCCGTTTTAGAAATTTCATGAGGTTATCGACATTAAAAGTTTCCTCATCTGCGTTTTGACGAGCAAAATCAAGCGTTATATCCTGAGGTATGCATTTCATTAACAAAGGGTATAGTAACTTTCCATACGATTTGGTCTTGACCCCTATCGAATTTAGTGACCTTACTTGTACGTTGCAGGTATCATATAATTTCCTCAAAGAATTAATGTCATTAGAACTTCGGACAGGCCGTAAATTTAAAAGTTTATGCATGTAAGAATTAATAAGGAGATCTTTTCGACCATACCTCTCCTTGAGAATTTTAAAAGCTTCGTCGTAGTTTTCTGGAGATAAAGAAAAGCCTTCTATTGTTTTTAAAGCTGCACCGCCTAACAGGCTAAGCAAGTAATTGAACTTATCTACTTTAGATAGTTTTTCGTTTTGATTTATTGCCGTGTCAAAAGAATTGTAAAATGTCTGCCACATTTCAGCATTCCCACAAAATTTATCAATCATAATCTTCGGCAATTTAACATTATAATCAGAACTTTTATCGACACCAGAAATAGATAAATTGTTACTATCATTAGAAGAACCATTAGAAACTAGCGAATTATTGCTATTTCTTTTTTCTTTCAATAATTTTGTGCCTCTAAAGCTCCATTTCGCAATTTTTTCTTCGTATTCCAAGGCACTTTTGACTTCGGTTTCAATGTCATTAACATCAGTCAAAGTTTTAATTTTTTCGTCTAACGCTCTCAAAGAAATAGCTTTTACTTTTAAACTTTCCAGTGATTCTTCAAGGTCTTCAAGGTTACCGGCTGCAATTAATGATTCAATAGCATTTGTTACTTTAGTAATGGCTGAACGAATAACTTTCCGTTCTTTCTTGGATTTCGTTAGCTCTTCAGCCATTTTTGTAACCTTGAATTCCACTTTACCACAAAATAAATTCAACAAATTTCTTACCTTTCTGAAGACTCACTTACGCATTTATCCGTGAACTTTGCAGAATGACATATCCCACTTCTGACACCACTGTCATATCCTTCTTTTTCTTGGGCATGTAGCTTCTGGATATGTATTTACTTCCTACCGTAGACATATCGTATTGTGTGCGTTGCATAAAACAGCCATTTTAACGGCACAAAACTTTATTAACACACAAATAAAAATAATAAGTACAAACGATGAACACACAAGTATCACTTCGTATCTTGCATCTAAGCTGACATACAACACATTTCCTTCGTTACTTCGCTACTCCTACTAACTACTCTTCTCTAGTAAGTCTCATGAGAGAGAGGTGTTGCAGGCCGTTCGGCTGAACTGCGCATGCGTGGTCATCACGTCATGACAGGTGCCGTTGAAGCAATACATCGCATGTGATGGATAGGTTGGCTTTGTTCTTTTCGGACAGATTATGGGGGACACAAGCACCTGCTTTGCTTATTTTTCCATTCTGCTTTAAATGTTCTTGGATGGTCGACCAAGCTTGGTTAAGAGTGTTTGACATGAATTTTCTTCCACTTCTGCCCTTAGCATGTTGTTGTCAACATGCGTAGAAACGACATTACTTTCCGGTCTCCCTATTATATGAAGTTAAGTAATTTAAATATGAGTAAAAAAATTTGAAATAGATAATTTTTTATTTAAAGATTTTATTCCGTAATTAAAATATTATAAAAACATCAATGTTATAGCAATACCAAGTAATAATTATGCTGTTTCAAAGTGCTTTTTAGCCACCTACACAAGCTTTTTTTAATTCATCCATAAATAAAAAAAACTATAAAAGTGTATAAATGTAGTATACATTTATTATCTGCAATTTTATCTTACTTGGGGAATGACGAATTATTTCAACATCACTTTCTTCAGAACTATATTTGCCACTTTTTGAAACTTCACAGTCTTCACTCTTATGAGCAACAAAATCATCCAAATTGAAAAAAATCATTTCACATGCACCACATCTTAAAATATCTGAAACAGAAGACATATAATTAAGTACATATGTTAATGACAATTAATAAACATATACAAACAAATAGTAGTACTAACATATTATCCAGCTGACTGCGAAACTGTCACCAAACAATATAATTTAGCTCTAATTGTGGATAAGTGCAACATTACAATGCACTCGTAACATATGTAATTTCATCTGATGTAAACTTGTCTGATTTTTTAGAAGTGACCTTTTGTTTGTATGAATAAGGATATAAATTAACTGTTATTGCTGTATTTTTTCCTTGCACTTTTGGGAGAGGGAAATGATTTCAAGGACTATAAAATCATATTTGCAACCACACTCCAGTTCATTTACAGCTGGATGGAGGGATTAACATTAGTTGAAAGATGAAAATAGCAGCAGATTACAACTGATAAAACATTAATAGATTTCAACAATCACCTAACAGATGTTTGTATTTGAAGTGTTCTAAGAAGAGCTCCCATTATTATATTATTACAGAGCCTAATGAAATAGCTGAAACCAGCAAAAGCCTTCTTACAGAGTGCAAAAATGATGAGGTTGAATATTTCAGCAGCGGCTACTTAATGGATTATGCAGAGAGATTGATGAATGTTTCATAGTTAGAATTATATACATATGTGTGGCTCAGAATTCTGCAGGAATGACTGGTACGATCTTCTAAACAACTTTCACGGTCAACAGGATAATACATAAGTACCCAAGCAGTTGATGCCAAAAAATTGATGCCCACATTCCCATACATACAAAAGATAAAATTTCAACTTTTCACATGCATTTGGCTTTCTTTTTCCTACATACAGGGTTCATACACTTTCTGCATATGAAAATTAAGTACTTTTAAGGACTTCTAGTGGCCATTAACGAAAAAAATTAAGGACCTCCTCAACAAATGGGAACTGAATGTATACAATTAAAGATATTAGCTATGCCTGAACTTCACTTTTATGATTCCATCCTAAGAATAAAATAGATCCACAAGTAGAATGCATTATTATTAAATATAATTATAAAACAAATTTAAGAATAAAAATCAAGTTTATAAAATTTATCAGGTAGCATTAAATATTTTACTCTTATAATAAGTGGACACATTTGAAAGAAGATTAGATGTTTTATTCATATTTTATTAACAGTTAGCTTCTTATCACGTTCTTGCTCAATTTAAAGGTTTAGTAAATAGCAGGTAGATTTTATGTCAAACAGCTTAGGTTAAAATGAGAAGTAAAATCATAATCAACATGATTCATTACAGAAGAGTGGTTGTTGACAATGCTGAAACAAACCTGAAAGCCTGATGTAGGCATGGTTGGCAAGTTTTTGAAAATTAGTTGCCCTCTGTCTGTCTGATGCAGATGGTGTCCTAACTTCAGTGGTGTTCTCGGGGTTGTAACCCAGTTAATATATTTAAAGGTTCCAATAAGCCACTAAAACACCAGAGGAGATAAGTAGTTTTGTATTATTTTTAGTCTCACTAGAGCAAAGAATTAAGTTTTACATTAATTTTTATGTTTTTGTTCTGTATCTTGTAACCACAGTAAAGATTAATGAAAGGCAATAATTCGCTTTAATAGGCAGAAATAACTTTTAAGGGTGACCAGTTAGTTACAAATAACTAAATTAGATAGTTAGATACCCTTAGTCATTACAGATTTACATGGCTAGTATTAAATTAATTTTTTTAGTTATATGAACATTCAAAATAAATATGAAATGATATGAGGTAAGGGCTGATTACAGAACCGGTGTAGCAAAATTTTTAGAATTTAGTGACACACTGAGCAACAAAATCTAGAAATGTCAACATTTTAGAATTTAGGAAGGCACTAGGGAGCATAATTTAGGATCCGCAGAGACTGCATCAGGTGAGATAATGCCTAGCACCAGCCCTGTATATGATGTACAGATGTACGGTATGTATATGATGTACGGTTTTCAGTGCCCAGAGAAAACTGAAGATTTTGCGCCACCCTTTTATATGCCAAGAATGAAAAACATTTCATTCTAAAATTTTGCAATATCAATTTGGCACCTTATGGATGGGCTGTGCCCCATTGCCCCACCCTAGCTACACCACTGATGATGAATTGAGACATATAAGATAAATCTTTTAAATTGTCAGCTTTCAATTTCTTTATCAACAAAAAAATTCCTTTCTATAAATGCATGTCCATGTGATAAGATTAGAAGTATTTCTGATATTTTCCATGCTTGTGTTTAGTGAAAAGTAGAGAAAACAAAGGGAAGATAAACATGTTAAGAAACAGACTTCTAGTATCTGAAGTAAAACATTCAAATATTATGCTTTTATTGTTCTTCTGAAAATTCTCCAAAAGGTAAAAGTTCATCATAAACTTCCTGTCAAATACATCCATTTTATGTTAATACCATGAAGACATTTTTCTGGAATCTTCTAGATTCGTGGAGCTATAAATCTTGCCTTCAAATCTTTCTAAACTTTCCAATTTGTGATGTCTAAAATCCTAAAAAAAATTACCCCTACCAATTATGTAACAGCAAAAAGCTAGAAAATATGTTGAAAAAAAATCAGAGGAAAAAAGTGTAAAATTTATTTTACAGAGAAAACTGATGGATATTGAGACAATTACATGGGTAAGACTCTTACCATGAAAATTCAAAACAAAGGCTTTTTTAACTCATTAAATAGCTATTTTGCTTTTGCTAAGAATTGTTTTGTAAATTGTGCTAAAGTGCAATTTATGCATTTATTATCTTGCTTATTTTTCAGATTCAAAATATTGTATAAGTCACCAAAATAGAACGTAATGTCACTTTACAATACAATAGTGAAATATAAAAATGTTTCATTTTAATGTTATTTCTTGAATACAGTTTCAATATACGTATTAGCATTATTTTAATGAAATTGATCAATGGTATAATGTCTAAAAAAAAAAGTATCATCGAAAAATTCCCAGATTTCTGAATTTAAAATTTTCTATAGAAACTGATCTTAAAATCGTAAAAATATTGATAAGTCGCTAAATTTGGAAACGTTTAATAAAGAATTCCCATTCCCTAACGTGAAAAGTTGTTTAAGAGTTCTTCATTAGAAAAAATTAAATAATTTCAAAATATTAAAGTTTCTCTTCTTGCTCAGAATCTTGAGTATCCCAACGTTTATATTAGAAATAGGAACAAATTATAATTCATGAACCTATTTACCCATTCAAAAGAAAACTACATTTGGCCAATGAATCGCTAAAAATATTAATTCAGATTCAAAAGGGCAATTGTAAAAAGAGACAATTTAATTTCTGTTTAACAGACAGATTTAAGCACACAAATGAAATTTCAAATGATTAAAATTAAGGACCTTCTGTCAAATTTTGTCGAAATTAAGGAATTTTAAGGACCAAAAATCGATTCCCAAAAACCTAAGGTCTCTTTATATGAACCCTGTACATAGCTCCCTCTCATTTTCAATTTATTTAGGACAACTATTCCTGAAGTGACCCACCCATACCAAATGCCGAGTTGTAAGAATACTGAACATTAATAGCTTGACTTGGGTTCTAAACTTGGCAATCTTGCTGTATGGGAGTTTTTGC